>NC_063181.1:35033458-36343458 GCF_023159225.1 Perognathus longimembris pacificus | reverse complement strand
TAATTGTTTTTCTTTCATCTTTTCTTTTTACCTTTTTGCTTGGATGAAGATTTGAACTCAGGTTCTTATACTTTCTCACTTGACCTTTGTTCTACCACTCTAGCCATGACTCTAGCCTGTCTTTTTGCTACTTATTTTGGAAATGAAGTGTCGTGGACTTTTCATTCTAGGCTGACCTTGAATGTCAATACTCTAGATGTAAGCTTTCTGTGTAAATAGGGTTAAAGGTGTGACATACAAATGTCTAATAAGGGCTTACATTTGTCATTTTATTCATTTTTATCTTTTCTACCTTCTTTTTTTATTCCCTATGAGGTATACGAAGTTGCTTTTTAGAATTCCATTCAGATGCATCTCTATAGTGTTTTTCAGCATATCTTTCATTATAACTTCTGATATTACATTATTCATACATAATTTACAAGTCGACAAATGTTGCTATTTCACTAGGCTTGAGTGGAATGTAGGAAGGAAACAACAGCGTGTGTTTATCTTTTCACAATGTAATTGTCAAGTGTTTCTCCTGTGTCTATTTACACCCACATCGGGAGCACATCAAAAATAAATAGAGGATCTTCACCTTGAGAAGAAAAACCTATTGTAGTTGTATGTTGTTCTGTTTCCGTTGTTCTTTTTGCTTCATGTTATTGTGCTTTCCTTCCTTTGTTGTTTCCTTTTGCTTTAGATTTCCTTCAGCTATTCTATTTATCTAAGTAAGTAATACAGCTGACCAAAAGTTCTCTTAATTTTCTTTCAGGTGACAATGTCTTGATTTCCACTTCATTCCTAAAAAATAAACAAAGAAAAAATAATTTCTCTGAATACAAAATTTGCCATCACAACTTTTTTCTTTTCAAACTTGATAAAATTCAGCCATTTCTTTTGACCCTCAGGATTTCACTATTTTTTGTTTGTTTGTTTGTTTTGGCATTGGTGGCCTAGCCCTCCAGCCATGACCCCAATGCTGATTATTTTAGACATGGAATCTTGAGGACTTTTCTGGCAGGGCTAATTTCTAACCATGATCCTCCAATTCACAGTCTCTGAGTAACTAGGCTTACAGGCATGAATCACTAGTACCAATTTTCGCTCATGGTTTCCAGAGAGAAAATTATTGATTGAATTACTTTCTCTCCATAAATAGCTGAGGAAATTTTCTTTTTCATGGATTTTAAGGTTTCCAAATTGTGTTAAGATTTTTACAATTTAAATTATCACGTGTCTTTTAAAATTTATTTATCTATTATTTATTTATTTGTGTATTAATTTATTTATTGCCAGTCATGAGCCTTGAATTTTGGGCCTGGGCACTGTCCCTAAGCTCCTTGTAGTCAAGACTAGCACTCTACCACGTGAACCACAGCACCACTTCCAGCTTTCTCTGTAACCAATTGGAGATAAGAGTCTCACAGACTTTCCTGCCCAAGCTGGATTTGAACCCTGATCTTCAGATCTCAGCATCCTAAGTAGCTAGGATTACAGGTGATAGTCACTAGTGCCCAGCTAATTTATTTTATTTTTAACACACAAATAATTGTGTATATTATGGATACAATGTAATATTTTTCAGTGTTGATTTCGTTGAGTTCATGCTATTGGAGTTTTCTCAAACTGTTGACTCTCTAAGCTTATGTTTTTGCCATATTCTTAATGATTTCTTCCTTTATTATTCCAACCTCATTTTCTTTCTCTTACCTTTTGAAATTCTATTGACATGATCATACAACTTTTTGTTATATTCCCAGAGACTGTTGGAATTCCTTTTCTTCCTTCCTGGAACAGTTCATCATTTTCTTTTTTTCTTTCCTTCCTTCTTTGTGTCTTTTCTTCATTCCTTCCTTCATTCTTTCCTTTCATCATTACCTCCTATTCTTCATTCCTTTTTTCTTCTCTTTTGTCTTCTTTTTTTCTTCTTCATCCTTACTTAGGCTTGAACCACATAAACCATGCTGCCAGTCCTGAATTTCTGCTTTTATAATTATTATTGTAGAGTTGGTAAATGAGGGATTACAGTTGCATTAGTCAGGTAATAAGTAATGAATACAATTAATTTTGAACCATCTCTGTCCTTCATCAATGTCTTCCAGTGATCTGCCTGGGCTAGCCTTGAACTATTTTCCTCTGCTCTCAGCTGCCCAGATAGAACCCAGACATGGGCCACCATTACTTAACTCCTATTCCTCATTTATTTATTGAGATTACTCATTAAAAATTTACTTGTTATATATTTGAGATGTTAATTTTCCATTTTGTTTTTTCATATCTTCTTGTTCTTACTCAGATTATTTCTCAGCTTTGTACAGACCTTCCATTTATTTATATTTTAATCATTTTTAAAATTGTTCCATGAAACTCACTGATGACTGTTTCGTCATTATGAAATCTCTGAACACTGTCACCTAAAATTTGGTGTGTATAGAGTGTCTTTTTCAAGTTGAAGACCTTAATTCTTGGTATAATGAGTAACTGTCATTGAAAGGCATTTTCATAATGTTTTTAGACATTAGATAATATCTATACTTCTGTTTTAGGTGGTTTTCTATAATAGGACTCTAGCAAGACATTCTAGGGAAGGTTTTACATTATTGCTACCAGATGGTGTAGATGGGAGTCTAGGCTCCTCACCTGGGATCTATTAGCATGCAGGTATGGGATCTGTTAACATACCTCATTACAATGGGGCAAAGGTAAAAGTTCTAGTTCCTCACTTGGGTTCCACACATAGCATCCTGACTGAGACAGGAAAAGTGTTTAATTGTGAAAGTGCATTATTGGGGTCTTCCTTATAGTCTGCACTGACATGATTGGGGTGGCTGTAGCTGTAGATTAGATAGTGATGAAAGTTTTGACCGACCACTAGAGCTCTTCTGAGTCCATCTCAGTAGAAAGAGTGAGATTCCTCATGGTTTCTCTGTATGTGCATAGCAGTTTAAATGACCTGTCTCTCCATCTGGTCCTTTACCAGCCTGGGACATATTCTGTCCAGCCTATTGAGTGTTTACCAACCAAACGAAATAAAAGTCCTAATTTCCACTCTTCAAACACCATAAAAGTCTGGGGTTATGACACCATTTTCCAGCCTAGTGATAATGAAGCTCAGGATTTCTGCTTGGTTATTGTTTCCTTAAGTCACCAGAAAGCCATGGGGACTTCTGTGGTGTTTAGAGGGTATTGGGATGACTTGTTGCACTGCTTTGTCCCAGTCTTTGGTCTGGAAAGGACACGTTTTTGTGCAGCCTTTTTGTTTTCCTCTATACCCACTTCCAGGGTACTACAGCAATACTTGAAATATGGGGCAGGAAAAGAACTCACCAATGTGTTGTTTCTTGGGTAGAGGCCTCTAGCCTATAAACTTCGTTCTCTCTATACTCTCATGGCCTTATAGGTCTGTATTTGTTTTAAATGCCCAATGTGTTGTTATACTTAGTGACATTAAGGAAAAAGAAAACCTGCTCCATTTTATAGTAAGTGGAAGTTCTCTAGATTTCATATTGAATAAATATATATATACATATACATATATATATAGCCAAAAGTAGAGGAGTTTGGTATTTTCTGATAATTTATTTATCAAAACTCAATTTCTCTACTGTTTTTAGACAAAAACACTTTGAGTCCCTACAGCAATACTCAAGAAACAAAAGGCAGAAGAACGAAAGGAGAAACCAATGGTGCATATGCACTTGCATTATCACATCACTGCTATATACTGATCAATTTCCTTACTTCCTGGACCTCAAGATTGCCACTTTAAAAAGAAATTCTATATTAAGTAATTTTAAGCACATATGTTTATTTTCCTTAGCATTTTAGTACTCTTGTACATTTTTAAATCCAATACTATTTTTTTCCGTTGTGGACCTTGAACTCAGGGCTTAATAATTGTCCTTGAGCCACTTTGTGCTCAAGGCTGGTGCTCTACCACTCGAGCCACAGCACTACTTGCAGTTTTTGAGTGGTTAATTGGAGATAAGAGCCTCACAGGAACTTTTCTGCCTGGACTGGCTTTGAACCATGATCCTCAGATCTCAGACTACTGAGTAGCCAGGATTATAGACATGAGTCATCAGAACCCAGCTCCAATAATCTTCTTTATGTTTCAAAGGGTATTTACAATTTTATCTAGTGTCTATCACATGTTTTGTCTGGCTTTGCTAAATTACAATGTCATTACTATTTTTAAAACAATATGAAAATGAGCTGTAGATTTCAGTGTACATAAAATATTTATTTACAGAATATACTGAGTACATGAAAACCAAAAGGATATGTAAAATTTTAATGGAATTTTTAGTCCAGTAAAGACAAGAAAATAAGAAAGAAGCACATGTACAAAATAAACACTATATCACTAAATATTATACATGACTTTTAAACATAGCAGAGAAGAGAATCTCAGTGTAAACTGACCTGGAAGGTCATCAAAAAGAGTATACTAAGGAATCAATATTATTAAGCTTAAATCCATATGTCAATCAGAAAATAAAACCAAAGAATCTGACTGTACAGAACCAATCAGACTGTTCTAAACAATGAAAAGCAAGAGGAAAATCAAAATGCATCATAAACTGATGCTGATATGTAGTAAGAAGACCAAGGACAGCCTAAAATTCCCTCCTAGGGAACATTTCATTTTCCTTTTTGCATCTTTTCAAGACAGAGCCTCAATCTGGCATCTGCTCAGTCGAGATTGCCAGTTGTCCAGAACTTTGGCAGTGCTTTCTGCTGATACCTCTGACTGATGGCTAAATGCCTGCTGCATCTAAAGGCAAAATCTGAAACCAATAACATTTTCCAGTTCATCCATTCTCCAAAACACAAGGTCCAATGAAATAAAATAAATGAAAAGGGGCACTTTGATGCAACAGTTACAGACAGAAATCAAATGCCAGAGTTCGATTCCAATTCTGACATGCTTCATCTTTTTATATGAATAGCTCCTGTCTTTACATGGGGATCCATTCTTATCTCCCTCCAAAGAAAAACAATACAGCCAGTAATGCTTTTTGTGAAACACGTTCTCTTAGCTTCCACACTCAGTGAGGTACTTACTATATCTCAAAACTCTTAGCCATCACAGCTGTATTGTCTTAAGCTTTCTAGAATTTAAGTTAGAATAATGTTAGCTAATCAGTCTGCATGCACGTGTACAGTATTTGTAAACATAACAAAAATATGCTTTTTAAATGTGTAAGTACATAATAGTCACGTAAGTGCTTTGATTTCTCTAGAAAATGTTATATATGCAAGTTGTGTAACACAGTGTTAGCGAGAACAATGTCACATAGTTGCAGCACCTCTGCTTCAGTATGCATCCTGCTCTGTTGAAGGCAGAGAGTTAACCAGTCCTGGCCTCTGAATATGAGACACACAGAGAGCATTTACTTCTTCAAAGTCGACCATCTTTCCAGAGAAGGATAAGACCTGACATGAAGGAAAAGCATGGAAGAGATTTGTTTTTAAGTGATCTAAACACCAACTGTCAGCCTCAAAAGAAAATAGTATGAAAGACAGAAATAAAAATGAATGATGACTTAATCAGGACATTATTAGGAAGAGCACTGAGAATTTTAACTACGCCATTTATAATTTGTTCTCCTTCTTTCCAGAATCAAAGCAAAATTTATAGTCACATAGGAATCTTAAAAGAACGAAAAACAACTTAGTGAATTTCCTTCCCTCTTTCTTTCCCTCCTTCACTCTCCTTCTCCTTCTTCACTTTCTCCTCTTCTCATCTTCCTCCTATATTATCTCCCTCTCCTGGTCTTTTTACTCTGCCTATTTTTTCTCTCTCTAGACATATTCTAAAGCATGCTGTGAGATCCTTTAAAGTTAAAGACGAGGGGCAGGTGCTGTTAGTGCACATCTGTAAAGCTAGCTATTCAAGAGGCTTCAAATACAGCTTGGGCAGAAAAGTCCATGAGACCTCATCTCCAGTTAACAAGCAAAATGTCAGATTGGATGCATGTATCAAATAGTAACATGTTAGCTGTGAGCAAAGAAAACCAAGCAAGGGCAAGATCTCCAAGTTCAAGCATCGGTTCACACACATACCACCATCACCACCACCACCACCACCACTCAGTTAAGTTTCAGGAAAGAAATAAATATTTTATGGTAGTTAAATTTGAAAAGTATTGAAGTAAATCTGCACAAAGCTTTTTTTTTTTTTTTTTTTTTTTTTTTTTTTTTTTTTTTTGCCAGTCCTGGGCCTTGGACTCAGGGCCTGAGCACTGGCCCTGGCTTCTTTTTGCTCAAGGCTAGCACTCTACCACTTGAGCCACAGTGCCACTTCTGGCCGTTTTCTGTATATGTGGTGCTGGGGAATCGAACCCAGGGCCTCATGTATACGAGGCAAGCACTCTTGCCACTAGGCCATATCCCCAGCCCTGCACAAAGCTTTTTAATAAGTGAGCATTATCCAAGGTCCCATGTGAGTCACAGAACAGCAAGAAGAACTGAGGTTTCCTTGAAGCATAATGTAATAAAAGCGCCAAGCTACCATCAAGAGCAAAAGTCAAGTCGTAATTCATAGAAACCTGTGAGAGCAAAAAATTATTCATTTTCTCCTTACATGTTACAAAAATGGTCTACCAAGTATACATATGATGGTCTCTGCCAAGAGAGTGCCCAGTTTCCTACATTGTTCAGAACAAGGACCAGTACTCTTTCTAATTATAACTTACAGTTCCAAGGGTCTTAATCCACATTACACCTCTCATTCATTTTCCTGTCTTGTCTATCGTATATCTTTTCCTAATTATAAAAAAACAAATTGTGATAAATTAATCAACATAAAATAGAAAATGAAAATCACATATCCTCAAACTGCATACATTATCTTAAAGTTCACATTATATACTAAATGATTGATGAAAATGAAGGAAGCTGTGATAGAGAAGAATAAAATAAAGATGATGTAGAATTTGCTCTACAAATTGAATAGCTAAAATTTTCTGCTGTGATACAATGTAATAATGAATAACAATAGGCACATAGATTATTGGAACCAAATAGAAAATCCAAAATTAGATCCAAGAAAATGTAATCACTTAATATTTCAATTCAGTGGGAAAGATCATTTATTATTATGTAGAAAATAATAATGAATAATGAAAACTAAAACTGCATCTTGTTCTATCATATACAAAAATTAACTACATATTAGGCATTGATTTTTTTAATGAAATAATCAAAGTCTTTCAGAAAATCTAGACCTATTTAAGATCTAAGCAAGAGGAATCATCCAAAGCAAGAAACCTTAAGTACATAAAATAAACATTATAATAACTATGTAAGCTTCCTAAGCTCAAATCTATCAAAGGAAATCCAATAGTCAAATAACTGTTGTTAACGAAGTACTAAAAATTATTTCTAATCCACATAGATTCTTTTTTATTTTAATTTTTATTATAATGCTGATGTACAGAAGGGTTAGAGTTATGTATGTCAAGTATTGAGTACATTTCTTTTTGAATGAATTCTTAAAATATGCAAGAAAAATACAAACAATTGATCCCAGTGGAAAAATCTAAGAAAAGAGGACAACTCACAGGAAATCTAAGAAAAGACAACTCATGAAATGACTCATTCTAACTATAAGGATGGCAGTCAGGAGGATCACAAGTTCAAAGGTCAGTCTGGGCTACACGATGAGCCTTTATTTCAAAGAGAGAGATGGAGAGAGGGAGAGAGAGATAATTTAATGATAAAATTTAATACTCATTAGGGAATTTATTTTAAGATAATCTTAAAATAGAACTTTCTACCACTAAAACATGTCATTGCAGAACTATTTTTAGAGGTACAATAATAGGAATGTGAAAATTAGAAGGATCAACAATAGTAGAGGAGTGATTTTGACCAAACATTATACACATAAATGGTCTTATTAAAATGAAACCCTTTTTCAGCTGTTTCATGGCAATCAAAAGAATAAGAACGCTTGAAAAGAGATTTATCCCACATTAACAATGAGAAAACCCTGGACATCATAAATAAATCCTATCTTTTCTTAAACTCATCGGAATTATTTAAATGACCAAATATGGACAAAACCCACAGAGAACAGAGAGGATAAGCAGACTGACTTCCTTGGCAGGCATCAGAAAGGGGCTCACAACATGAGCAGGTAAAACGAAATCAGCTAGACTTTTATAAAATGCCTGAGTACATTCATCATATGAATATGTCTTGACGCCTTGGAAGACTACAGACACAACAGGGTATCGGTTGTTCCAAAAGCACTCTAGATGGCAGGGCAAGGAAGCAGAAGATCCCACATTAACAAACCTTTCTGGCAATGCAGGGTGCTCCCGAAGCAAACAGCCACAGCAGAGTAGCACTGTGTCAGCTGGTTATTGAGTTATACCTCACACAACATGCAATTTACATGTATGTAAGTATGTATGTATGTATGTATGTATGTATGTATGTATGTATGTATGTATATGTGTGTGTTTCAAGGTCCCCAGTTGAGCAAGGATATTATCAAGCAAGATAGAGTTGCCAAAAGGCTGAATGTCAGGATTTCGGGAGAAAAAGCTAAACATTTCTTTGTCCAAGATAACCTTTTACTGTTCACTACCAAAATGAAGAACAACTTAAGTTCTAAAAGTGCATTGAAAACGTATTAAATGACTTTTGATAAAAACAAGTGTGAAAAAAATCCAATCACAAAATATGCATACACATAAAAGGATTAAAATGGAAGAATGAACACACAGAGCAAATGAACAATGGACAAGATGGTAGACTTAAATTCAGCCTTCTCACTAATTAGCTGTAAATCAGCTAAGTAATTATAAATGGGATAAGTTATTATGAATTATTATTACTTATGAATACCCATCCAATATTATTAGGAATACCTAACAATCTTAGTAATTAGGCATGTGTTCATAAATGTAAAGTATTTCAAAATACATGAAGTAAAAATGAATAGAACTAAAACTAAGAATATAAAAATTCACAAGATTTTTTATGTTCTTCTCCAGAATAAAAAACACAGTAACTAGTTAGAATAGAAATAGTAAACAGTTAGAAAACAATAGTTAGTAAATAGAAGACTTGTGCAACATAATTCCTCTGACTTAATGTACATGAATAAAATATAACATCAAATAACAGAATTTACATTATGTTGAAATATAAATTCAACATTTATTGGAGACATTGTAGAGGAAAAAGTACACTTTTTTCTTTATGGTTATGTTAAACACAAGGGTAGTTATATGCATTCTACCTAGCCAATGGAATTAGAGGAGAGGCAATAAAAATTACACTAATGAAAGTAGAGAAAATTGATTTTATTCACAAAAGGCATGTCTCTATAAAAAAAAAGTACTTAAAAGCTATTTATAAAATTACTACAACAAAAGTTGAGCTTAGTAAGCTTCTATTATATTGGGTCACTGTAAAAATTTACTTATTAACAATAAACCTTTGGAAAATAAAACTTTTTTTTTCATTTTATTATATTTTTGTATTTTTTAATTTTATTATAAAGGTGATGTACAGAGAGGTTACAGTTACATAAGTAAGGTAGTAAGTACATTTCTTTTTGAACAGTGTTACCCTACCCTCACTTTCTCCCACTCCTCCCCGACTCCTCTCCTGGCAAATTGTAAAGTTCGACTTTTAAGAACTGTACCAGACCAAAAACAAATTAAGCAATTAAATCAAAATTTAAAAATAATGGGGAATGTTGAAATTCTAAAAATGAAATAACTTTAATCTGAAAATTTGAAGAATATCTATATAAATGGAGAGGGGTTTTATTTTCAAGGATTTGAAGTGTTAATGTTCTCTGCCCTAAAAATTGTCCCCAAATTTATGTTTATTTAGAAAATTCCAAAATAAGATCCTAGTAGGATTTTTTTTTATTTAATTTTATTGTCAAGGTGACATACAGAGGGATTCCAGTTAC
The DNA here is from genome assembly GCF_023159225.1 of Perognathus longimembris pacificus. Lineage (NCBI taxonomy): Eukaryota > Metazoa > Chordata > Mammalia > Rodentia > Heteromyidae > Perognathus > Perognathus longimembris. The sequence goes on along the minus strand of NC_063181.1, from coordinate 36,333,530 downwards.
ACATATAAGGGAGTGAGTACATCTCATTACCTCCTCCCTCATTTATTCCCACCTTCCCCCCATTCCTGAGTTGTACAGTCAGTTTACAACATATTGTCTTGTAAGTATCACTGTCGCATTGGTTCACCTTTTATCCTTTGTCTCGCCATTTTGATGTTCTTGTAGCTATCAGCAACAGATTCTAAAATTTATATTGCAGGCTGGGCTCCGTGGCATAAACTGTTAATCTCAGTTACTCAAAAGACAGAAACTGGAAAGAGTACAATTTGAAGCCAGTCCATGAAAAACACGAGTGAAATCTCATCTCAACCTATAAGCTGGGCACATTCCTTTTATCATAGTTATACAGGATATGGAGGTAGGATGATTGCAGTCTGAAACCAGCCCCAGGCAGAAATTCCAGATCCTACTGGAAAAACAACTGAAATCAAAAAGCACTAGAGGCCTGGCTCAAAAAATAGAACACCTGCCTAAATGCATCACCTTACTCCAAGGTTTGCCATGAAACCATATAATGTAGAATAATGAAAATTATGCAGTATTGGTTTATGGGTAAAACTATGTACTTCAATGGAAGAGAAAAAGGAAAAGACTCTTTATGTTCATCTATCTGATTAATTCATATGAATCAAAACTCCTTTGTACAGGTAATTAATTTAAAATATTAATGCCCCATACACAAGAGAAAATATAGTATGAGAGCAATTGAATATTGATGTTGATGTAACAAATCATATATGATACATAATAGAAAACAGCTTCTGAACAAAATTTGAAAGCTAAAATTAATCAATTTCCAGGAGAAAGTATCTTGGTCTTGAGGATTTTTTTGGACACAAAGATCATAAAACATAAAAAGAACATAGTGACAACATAAATATCATCAAAATTGTATATTTTGCTGTTGAAAAGACATCAATAAAAAAGGCAACTCAAAAATGAGAGGATATTCTAAGAACACAAAGATCTAATACCTATAACATTTAAGAGTGCTTGATTACAAGAAAACAAATCCATGTTTTGAGTAACAAAGTAATAGCACACATATTTCATCATGAACTACATGTGCATGGCAAATAAATATATGGATTAATGATCTATGCCATTGGCTACTAAGGATATAGGAAGTAAAATCCTGATGAGTAATCACTGAACATATTTCAGAATGGTTTTTCTTAATATAAAGCATGACAGTGCCAAATTCTGGTGAGAATATAGAATCACAGATACTTTCATCATATGCCTGTAGGATTGTAAACTGATAACGCCTCTTTGGAAAACCACCATTGTATTTCTTATAAAGCCAAATATTCCCTTACCATACCAGCCTACAACCTGTCTCTTAGGAATTTATCTAACAACGAAAGCATGTTTGCACGTGCTTACACATGTCCTCAGCTTGTACTTAGAGTGATATTATCTAAAAGACAAACACCATAATTATGCTGAGAGAAATAAACCAGATTCATAAAACTGCATTATATGTCATTCCCCTGTTTTTATATTATATTCAATTTTACAAAAGCAAGGTCCAGGCTTGTCATGCACCATAAGTAAGAGAGTGTTCTGATTGGCAAGACTGATCTTGTGGTTTGGAAATGTTAAATATTCTGGTTGTGGTAGTGAATGTGTGACAATGAATCCTAACTGTCATATTACATACATTTTTGTGATGTTATAACTAAAAACCCCACTACAAAAACTCAAGTTTAACTAACACTTTCCACAAATAAACAACATACAAAAGCAATACAGAGCTGGATACCAGTGGCTCACACCCATAATCTTAGCTCCTCAGCGAGCTAGTCAGATCTCATCCTCAAATCTGAGGATGACAGTTCAAAGACAGGCTGGACAGGAAAAGTCCATGAGACATTTATCTGCAATGAAGCCCCTAAAAAATTAGAAATGGAGCTGTGGTTCAAGTGGTAGAAAACCATCCTTGAGTGAAAAAGCTGAGACAATGACCAAACTAAATTAAAACCCAATACTGCCCCCCCACACCAAGTAATATAGGAAAAGCAGCAACTTTTCTCCATACCACAATGAACAGAGAGAAAACTCAGAAGAAAAATCCCATTTGCAATTGCCTTAAAAATTAATTAACCAAAAATAATTTTAAGGAGGAGAATGAAACCACAATGAGAACTATAAAATGTTGAAGAAACAAAGACACTAGAAGATGGAAACATCCTACATGTTCATGAATCATTGGAGTTAGTAATACAAAAGTAGCTGTGCTCTTGACATCCATCTTTATCTTCAATGCAATTTTCGTTACAATTCTTCACATGGGGTATAAAGAAAATCACTCCTGAAATTCATACGAAAACACAAAAGACCTCTAATAGTCTGAGGTGTTTATCAAAAACAAATTCATAGTACAAGAAAAAAAATCAACATGTATTATGACAAACACAGGCATGTAAGCCACTAGAATAGAACAGAAAATCCTGAGGGGGAGGGACGGGGAGGGGGTAGGAAGCAGACACAGTTAATATACACAGCTAATTTTTTTAAGAAGGTGCCAGAAAGTTAGTTGCTTTGCAGCCAAGGCTCCACAAAATGGCTTTAGGAAAACACCTCGCGCCCTGTTTTAACATCAATTCAAAGGGGAGCAAGGTTGAAAAGCTTCATCCTAGGTAACAAACAGTACAAGAAATGTATCCAATGCCTAACGTATGAAACTGTAACCTCTCTGTACATCAGTTTGATAATAAAAATTTGGAAAAGAAAGAAAGAAAGAAAGAAAGAAAGAAAGAAAGAAAGAAAGAAAGAAAGAAAGAAAGAAAGAAAGAAAGAAAGAAAGAAAGAAAGAAAGAAAGAAAAAGAAAGAAAGAAAGAAAGAAAGAAAGAAAGAAAGAAAGAAAGAAAGAAAGAAAGAAAGAAAGAAAGAAAGAAAGAAAGAAAGAAAGAAAGAAAGGCTTCATCCTGAAACGTTGAACTGCTCCGGGCACATGTTAGAAGAACACGGAAAGGTACAGGTGTATTCCAGAATGTCCTGTATAGAACTCGAGAGCTCCACAAGCCATAGAAGAGATTCCCAAGCAGGGGAGATGGGCGAGGGGCGCGCGGCTCCGTCCAGGCCATGGCTGCCTGACAGACGCCCATTTCAGGCTCCACTGTCCGCAGAATTCTTCCTGCTCCCCACCCTAGGGAGAGGGTCGAGGCGCGTGGCGTAGCTTGCACCTGTGGGAGCTGCTGGCTGTGGTTGTGCCATACACAGTTAAATGGATTGGAGTTATGTGTTTTTAATCCTGAAAGCCAGCGCCCACCCCCGCGGACACTGGGGCTCAGGAAGAGCAGGTTCCTGGTCCCCGAGGGGAGCCAGGGCCATGGGGCCCAAAGGGCAAGGCGAGCGGCAGTCCAGGGCCACCAGGAGCTCTCTTGAGCCGAGTGCCCGCAGGGGTGGAGGCCAGGCCGAGCTGAGGAGGGGGCTCTGCGCGCAGCCTCCTCCTCGGCACCACCCCACCCGCAGGGAGCATCTCCCCATGGGCTTTCGGGGGTTCAAAGCCAGATTAGGCAGAAACATCCATGAGAATCTTATCTCCGGGTAACCACCAAAGATCCAGAAATGGAAATGTGGCTCAACTGGTAGAGCACTAGCCTTGAGAAAAAAGCTCAAGGACAGAGCCAAGCTCTGAGTTCAAGCCCCACAATTCACACACACACACACACACACACACACACACACACACACACACACACACACACACACCACAAAAATCAAAGTGGAGAGTAGCTTGCATACTCTGCATACAGAGTAACTCCTGTATTCTGCATGCAAAGACACCATCACCTGGATACTGGCAAAGTCTGCTCTGAGCTCAAGCTGGACCCCCTAGGACCAGGTCTGAATCTATCTCTGAAGCTTGGATGGGCAAACTGGGGAAACACTCCCTGAGCACCGCTCTGTGAGCAGGGCAACCCACAGCTCTCTCCTGGGAGTATACCTTTTCAGTTTTGTTAAAGCCTCCGCACAGTGGAGCCTTTGAAGAGCCAGTTCTGGCCAACTTCTGAGATGCCAATCCTTCTGCATTCTTATTGTCCTGAAACCAACTCTTTGGCTTCTTTTGAATGACCCTGATCTCTCCGTGGCCATATCCTTCTTGATAGAATTTTATAAGTCCTCCTTTTCCTAGAGAATTGCAAATGTCAAACCTTTCTGCTGGGCTTTTGGCTCAGGAGATTCACTGCAAACTTTTTTTGTCCAGAGACAACCAGGTCACAGTCAGAAAACTCAGATGGTTTGAAGTATATTCTTCCAAATTAAGTAGCCTCCGACTTAAATTACAGTCTTGCCCAAGTATCAAATATAGGTAGACCAGTGCTTGCGGGAAGATGCTACGCATGGCCTCTAATCCAACTCCCAAGAGAAGCCCTGAAAAAGAATTTACAGAGTAGTTAGATTTGCATTAGAGAAGACTTAAGAATTGAAAAAACAACACCACCAAATAAAAATAGTTGCTGGAAACCTGGACATCCATATGCAGAAGTCTGAAATGGGCTCCCTATCTCTCATTTCATACTAATGTTATGAATTCAAAGTAGATTAAATTGCTCAATGTAAGACCTGACATCTTGAAACTACTACAAGAAGGAGTAGTGGAAACCTAGAAAGCTTCAGTGTAGGCGGAAAGTTCTTTAATAGAATTCCACAGGCTCAGAAATTAGGCAAGACAACTGAGAAATGGTACTGCATCAAATTTCGAGGCTTCTGCACAGTAAAAACGTGATGCAAAAAAGTGAAAATTTAAAGCTACAAAGAAATCCTATTAATAAGAGATCTTTTCCAGGTATACATCTGATAAAGGTCTAATTCAAGGGTCTATACAAGGTGTTTAAAAGCAAACTATTCAGAAACAATAACCCAAATAATAAAAGGGAAATACACATAGTAATGTCAAGGAAAAAGACATTTTGATCATCTTATCTGAGAATGAAATGAGTTCATTGGATTAATTCTTAATCATTTTAATAACTACAATTAATGCTATTTGTAAGACTGTGTAACTTGCCCTTTTCTACTCTAGTGGCATTACCTTCACCCCAGTCATCTCTTAGGTGTCGTATATCATTAAACATTATCTATAAGCAAGATTTCATGTTCTCTCTCAACAAAAATCCCAATTTGTCAACCACGTGTACGATCTGGAATTTTCCCTTCCTCTTTGAAGCAATTCCAACTTTGCTTTCATTTTTTTACCAACAGCTCCAATGACCTCCATCCATATCATTAAATTCCATCAGTGATCACTAGTATGCACAATCTATCACCAGTATGTGACTGAATAACAACATTCTCCTTGTTGGTTCTTTTTTTTTAAATTGGTTTTCCACATAGCTAAAATTCTCCTTAGCACAGTCTAACGTTTTATCTACTTCTGTCAAAGTACCAGCCCTAAGGTTTTTATGGTTTGTTTCTGTTGCATTTGGAGATTTTCTTCATGTTTCCTCAATCCCTATCCTAAGGTCATCTTTCTTGGCTCTCTACTATATATACTTTTCAAGCTCAGTCATCTTTTCCATTTCTACAGCATTTTATTAGCTTGAACCATATAAAACCGCTGTTATCTCTTCAATCAACAGTCATCAAATGTTATCAATTGCATGTAGTTTAACCAGCTCAGCAGTGTCTTCTAAATCTCAACTTACACAGGCAAATGCCTACTCAGCATCTTTTTGACTATCTAAGAAGTTTGTGGATGCCAGCCCTTCATAGTTGAACACCAATCATGTCCAACAAGCCACTCTTTCCTAAACCAGGACCAAATGAATTGCTGGCTACTCCAACCCCAAATGCCCAAACCAAAAATCTGTAAGTCATCCTTGAATCTTCTCTTTCTCTTATTCTCCATCTCTACACTGTCAACAAAAAATGTTGTTAGTTCTACTTTCAAAGAATATTAAGACTTCAGCCACCTTCTCACTCCTCCCAACACTCCAGATACTTCCTATGTCTTCCATATCTTCTCTTACATTTTTGTTTGTTTTCAACAGAGCAGCCAAAGTTAATAATGTTCTATTCAGTTCTTGTCTCTGAATTGTTGATGACGTCTTATACTATTCTGGATAAAAAACAAATTCAATGTATTGATCTTCACAGCCAACTAGCATGGCCTCCTGTGGCTTTTCCTCTAGACTCTATAACTCACCCTTTATTCAGATCCAGCCATCAGCATCTTTCAGCCTGGAATGCCCATCTTCAGTCAAGTGGTGAGTTCCTTCTGGGGTTTTTTCGTGAAGCCTTTCTGAGCAGCTAACCCATGCCGACAGTCATTTGTATAACTCCCAGTACGTACACTCATATAAAATTTCTACATTATTTCAAATGCTAATCACCTTATCACATGCAATAAAAATTTTATCTTCATTACAATTATGGGTTTTCTTATTCCTCCTGTAGAAATAAGTTTCAGTACTTTTCTCTTAAGTTTATTATTATATTCGAAATACCATGAATGTTTAGCATAGGAAGAGAATAGTGACCCCTGCCAGTGATCATAGATAAGAGGGTCACTGTCTGAGGCTGGCCCTGTCTGAGGTAAAACAATGAGACCGATGCAAAAATTCTCAACAAAATTCTGGCCAATCAACAGGTCATCAAAAAAGTCATACACCACGATCAAACTGGATTCATCCCAGGGATGCAAAGTTGGTTTAATATACGCAAGTCAATTAATGTAATCCACCACATCAATCAGAGCAAGCTAAAGAACCACATGGTTTTATCTCTGGATGCGGAAAAAGCATTCGATAAAATCCAGCACCCATTTATGCTAAAAGCCCTGGAAAAACTGGGATTCCAGGGAACATTCCTGAATATAATCAAGGCAGTTTATGACAAACCAACAGCAAGCATAACTCTAAATGGGGAAAAACTAAAGCCATTCCCTTTAAAATCAGGAACAAGGAGGGATGTCCACTCTCTCCCCTGCTCTTCAACATAGTACTAGAATTCCTAGCCAGAGCAATTAGGCAAGAAGAGAATATAAAGGGGATCCAAATAGGAAAAGATGAAGTTAAACTTTCTCTCTTCGCAGATGACATGATCCTATACCTAAAGAATCCCATAGACTCTACCCCCAAGCTACTAGAGCTGATCCAAAACTTTGGCAAAGTTGCAGGATATAAAATAAACCCTCAAAAATCAACGGCCTTTCTCTATGCTAACGACCCGAAGACCGAGGAGGAAACAAAGAAAGCAACTCCTTTTGCAATAGCCCCCCAAAACATAAAATACCTAGGAATAACCTTAACTAAAGAAGTGAAAGACCTCTTTGAGGAGAACTTTAAAAGCTTGAAAAATGAAATTATGTCAGATCTAAGGAAATGGAAAAACCTCCCATGCTCCTGGATTGGGAGGATTAATATAATCATAATGGCAATATTGCCAAAGGCTATCTACAAATTCAATGCAATACCCATTAATATCCCAACACCATTTTTTAATGAAATAGAGGAAGCAATCCAGAAATTCATATGGAACAATAAAAGACCTAGAATAGCAAAAACAATCCTAAGCAGAAAGAACAGTGCTGGAGGAATTACAATACCCAACTTCAAGTTGTATTATAAAGCTATAGTAATAAAAACAGCTTGGTATTGGCACTGGAACAGGCCTGAAGACCAATGGAACAGAATTGAAGACCAAGAAATGAACCCACAGAACTACGCCTACTTAATCTTTGATAAAGGAGCTATAACAATAGTTTTGAAGAAAGATAGCCTCTTTAACAAATGGTGCTGGTTCAACACATTCAACAAACTAAAACTAGGTCCTTATATATCACCCTGCACCAAAATCAATTCCAAATGGATCAAAGACCTCGAAATCAAAACAGATACCCTGAAAACACTAAAGGAAGGAGTAGGAGAAACACTTAGGCTCCTTGGCACATGATGGATCTTCCTCAACAAAGACCCAGAAAGGCTACAAATCAAAGAAAGGTTGGACAAATGGGACTGCATCAAACTGCAGAGCTTCTGCAGGGCAAAGGACAAAGCTCGCAAGATAAACAGAAAGCCCACAGATTGGGAGAAGATCTTTACCGGCCATTCAACGGACAAAGGCCTCATATCTAAAATATAGGCAGAACTAAAAAAATTACCTTCCTCCAAAACAAAACCACAAAGAACCAATAGCCCCCTCATCAAGTGGGCTAAAGAATTAAAAAGAGACTTCTCTGATGAGGAAATGAGAATGGCCAAGAGACATATCAAAGAGTGCTCTACAACACTGGCCATAAAAGAAATGCAAATCAAAACAACATTGAGATTCCATCTCACCCCAGTAAGAATGTCATATATCAAGAAAACTAACAATAACAATTGTTGGAGGGGATGTGGCCAAAAGGGAACCCTACTTCACTGTTGGTGGTAATGTAAACTGGTTCAACCACTCTGGCAAGTAGTATGGGGATTCCTCAGAAGGCTGAACATAGAACTCCCCTATGACCCAGCAGCCCCACTTTTGAGTATCTATCCAAAAGACCACAAACAAGAACACCCTAAAGCCACCAGCACAACAATGTTCATCACAGCACAATTTGTCATAGCTAGAATATGGAACCAACCCAGATGCCCCTCAGTAGACGAATGGATCAGGAAAATGTGGTACATATACACAATGGAACTTTATGCCTCTATCAGAAAGAATGACATTACCCCATTTGTAAGGAAATGGAAGGACTTGGAAAAAGTTATACTAAGTGAAGTGAGCCAGACCCAAAGAAACATGGACTCTATGGTCTCCCTTATAGGGAATAATTAGCACAGGTTTAGGCAAGTCACAACAGAGGATCACAAGAGCCCAATAGCTATACACTTATGAACACGTAAGATGATGCTAAGTGAAATAAACTCCATGTTATGGAAACAATTGTTACATCACAGTTGTAACTACTTTCAATGTGCCATGTGTAACTGTAGCTTCTGTTATTGATGATCTTCTTGTATCACCTTCCTGTGGTTGTACCTACACTATCTCTGTATCTTATCTGAGTATATTGGAAACCGTGTATACGAGTATTAGAACTAGGAAATTGAAAGGGAATACCAAAATCGAGAGACACAGGGTAAAAAAAGACAACTACAAAAGCAGTACTTGCAAAACTGTTTGGTGTAAATGAACTGAACAACTCATGGGGGGGAGGGGAAGACGGAGTGGGGAGGGGGAATGAGGGACGAGGTAACAAACAGTACAAGAAATGTATCCAATGCCTAATGTATGAAACTATAACCTCTCTGTAATTCAGTTTTATAATAAAAACTTAAAAAAAATAAAATAAATATTTTGAGCAGTTAAAAAAAAACACAAATGAGACCTTATTTGAAAAATAACTAAAGCAGAAAAGGGTAGGGCTAGAATCAAGTACTAAAGCACCTACCTCACAAGTGGAGGAGTTGAATTCAAATCCCAGTACCATGCACAACACAAAAGAAAAATACAAGAAATAAAAAGCAAAAGACTGCACAAGCAAGAAGATAATACTAATATTGATTCATATTTATTAATAAACATTGATTACTACAATAAACATTTATTCTTTCATTTTTAAAATCTCACCTACATATTAGAAAAATGCATTCAGTCTTCCTTCCATGCTTTATGGAGAAATAGTGTCTGCCATATTAATTGTCAATATTTAGGGATGGAAGTATCATTCAGTGCTAAAGCACTTGTTTTACATGTGCATGACCCTGCATTCAAAGAATCTCTAGCACTGAAAAAAAGATGTTGCAGTTTGTTTCTCCATGTAATACCAACCACCCAAGATGTTTATATCTTTACATGTGGTTGATTTTTAGACAGAGTGTCACACAAATTTTCCCCAAACTAGTCTTGGACCCTGATCAACTACTTCTGCCTTCTGGTAGGCTAATATTACTAAAGGTTAAAGCCAATACATCCAGCCAGTTTTCACTTTGTCTGTAATTTCCCATTCATAATTTTTAACTTGTTTTCTTGAACACCAAAATCACTGTGGAAAATCTTAGCAGCCTTGTGGTTATGTTTGTTGAGATTTTGAACCCACATTTTGCCTGGTAACACCCCATCTGGATCTCAATAAGTAGCTCTGGGTTGGCCTTGATCTTTCAATCATCCTTCCTGGGTATGTAGCTGGACACTAAATGGGTAGACATTCACATTTAAACTAAAGTATTACATATCGATCGTTCTGATGCATGTCATAAAGTTTCTCCATTATCACAGGTTTCCTCTAAGCCCAATCGCTACCAGAAATGAAATTTCTTTAACTGTTTTTCTTTCTCTCCCCTCAAATTTTTAGCTGACATACTAAATTGATGCAGGTCATGTGATTCTCTGGAATATGAATCTGCCATCCATCTTGATATATCCCAATTCAATGTGTCAGCTGAATTCATTTTCAAAAGCCCTGCAGCTCCACAAAAACACAGCTTCTGAAAGTCACATAAAAAATACAAAGACATTTCAAGTTGAATGCTAACTTTCTACATAACACAAGCAATAGGATGGATTCTATAACATTCAGTTCCGTATACCCATAATTTGCCAACACTCATCACTGTACACTAGTACTAAGAAGATGGCCTTTTTTTTTTACCCTGGAACATCCAGGTGTTTTTATGAAGAGGTCTTATTATAAAGAGTAGCGCTAGGTATCCAACACATAGACCTCAAGCTGATCTAGAATGCAGTGTTTGTACATAGCTGGAAACTTGCTCTATTCTACTTCAAGAAACAAAATTCTCTCTATATCCTTGAAATGAAAGGTAAGTAAGTGTCAGGCACACATTTCTGTGATGATAGAAAGACACTGAAAATTCAGATATTGTAACTGAAGTGGTCACCTACAAGGTCTAGGTTTAGATACAGATGATAATGTTGTTTACATCAATAAAAGTATGCTTCAAAGACTGATTTAATGATACCTAATTTTATATAACAACTTGGCTATGGCATGGTTACTCGGATATGGGGCCAGGGACTGTTCTGTGTGTATTATTTTTTTTAATGAGTAAGCAATGGAGTAAGCAAGTTGTACTTCACAAATAGAGGAGTGTAAAAATTCTCTTTAACCAGTCAGTTAAGAGTTTTAAGAGAAACAAAAGATTGGCCTTCCCTTTCAAGGAAGGCTGTGTTCTACTTCACAGTCTACCTTTGGTCTCAGTCAGCAACATCAACACTTCACAGGTCTCCAGTCTGGAGCTACTAGTCCTCTCATTCCTCCCATCCTAGTCAGCCAATGCTAAGCTAACCAAATCCTCATTTTATTTTTTTTTAAAAACTATCAGTTCCGTTTCGCAGAAGAACCAAAGATATGTGTGCGTACAAGTATGATATTTAATTTAAATATATAGTATTTAATTTCAGTAAGAAAGAAATTTCAAATTTTATGTGATAAAAAGCTATTGTTTTCCAGTCTCCTCTTTTCTTGGACTGAAGGAAACATTTTGTACATGAACTTTGTTTTTAGATTACATCTCTATTTTGTTTGTTGTTATTTGAATATCCTCATGTAGAAGAATGGGCATTAATTGCTTTCCTCTCATCTTACTTTAGTCTCTTTGTATTTCATTGTGTTGAGAGTTGGTGTTTTGTGGGTTTTTTTGGTATTCTTTTTGTCTAATAAGAAGGGAAAACTGAATTGAGATACTGAAGTGTGAATACATTAAACAATTTCCTCATACATAAATTAATTCTCAGTCGTTTAGCCCATATTTTTATATTGCCTTTCTAGTGCATAAAATTAAGCTACATTTACATCTTTCCCAAACTATAAGAGAAAGTTTCATTTTTATGTAAGGTATTTGCTGTGTGGACATGTTAAAACACATCTAAAATTAGATGTGCGCAGATGTTGTATAAATCCTGGTTTTAGAGAAATACATTTTTTTAAAAAATCTTGAACATCAGACATGTTTCATCTTTACTTAACAAAACACTAAACCTTGCAAAAAATTATAACTACTTTCACGATTGATTACATTGTTGATCAAACCAAAACTATTCTGACATTAACATCTGTTAATCAGCCAGATGTTCTCTGTGGTCTCACTAACTGATGATGTGATAACTCTTTCCTTTCTGCTCATGGACTACTGGGAAGTGGAGTTGTGTTGCTGTTATTGTTACTGTTTTTCTACAAGGGACTCTCAGTACTGAAAAAGAAATAATATAAATTCTAAAAGGAGAAAGAAATCTGATAAATTTCTTTGTATCTGTTCCACAGCATGATATAGTTGAAGGAAGGAAATCTGTGTTCTTCCTCTGGTTAATAAGCATGAGTCACTTTTTTACTTTATTTCCAAGCTTAATTTAAGGGTAAACATTAGACTCTATGTGACACATCTGCAACTCACAAAATAATATACCATTTCTAAAGCACAGCTCTTTACCTATTTTATACCCCAATCTCATACTAATCCTTGGCTTATCCAAGTGAAATGTCACTGTGCAAATTTCCTACTAACAGGAATGCCAAATTCTCACTAAATGAGTCGCAATCAAAATCTCATTTGTTGCTTCCTTGTAATTTAAAACAAAATGCTCCAACAAGCATAGCCTTACATAGTTGATATAAAAGAGTAATGATATGAATGAATGAAAGAAAAATAGAACAAACAAAATAGGAGAGGAAAGAGAAAGAGGAAAGGAAGAGGGGAGTAGAGGGAAGAGGTAGAAAGAGGAGGAAATAGAAAGGAAGAAGTGGAATTGAGAGAAGAGGAAAGGGAGCAGGGAGTGGAGAGGAAGAGTTAAGAAGTGGGAAAAGGAAGGGGAGAGGAGAAGGAAGGGGAGAAAATGAGAGGGAAGAAAAAGATCACAATTTGGATTTATTTTTATACACAGTGGTGTCCCAAATCAACATAGGTCCCAAAGTTAACCTTGTGAGGTTAGAAAAAGTCTCCCTCTTATCCAACTTGCTACCTCCTCCCTCAAGTTGGAGAAGAAACGTACACACTGCCTTTTGTATGAAACCGTAACACCTCTGTACATCACTTTGACAATAAATAAATTAAAAGAAAGAAAAATTCTCCCTCATATTTTCATTCTATTTGTGATGTATTTTAAATATACATTCTTGTTTAAATACATCTCAAAGAGCATTCAAATGTATCCTATATTGTGAAGTATTTTAGATGAAATGGTCTAAAGGGAAAAGGATGACAGCAAAGAGCACCTTGGGGTTATGGCAAAGCAGGGACATACTGACCTACTCTGCCTCCCTGCCTTGCTTTAGCTTCAGTGAGCATATCTCCCTCCACTCATTGCCCTGCATCCTTTCCTACCCACTGCCTACAAGCTGTCCTCATATGCCAGCCAAACCAACTGTACCTCTGCAAAGGTACTGCGGTTAACCCCACACTGTATATCACATACTGCCTCTGATGCCATGTGCTTGTCTTTAGACAATCTCATTTTTTTCTCCCAACAAATTTATAAGCTAAGCATAGACTCAAAAGAGTCTAGTGAGCCAGGAGAAAGTTGAAATTTTGTGGAAATCTGTCATTGTAACCCAGGGCTTCAAATTTCAAATTAGAGAGATTCTTTTCCTATTGTGCAAGAACAAAAGAAGTGATCTTTGAAAACATTTGTGAAAGTGAGAAAGGATGAAGGCTTAACAAGCTACCATTCCTTCCACTCTAATGGAGATTTGAGAGAAGCATTTGCAGACTTGGGCCCACATGGGATTATGCTAACAAATTCAAGATCACCACTCCCTTAAAAGGTTGATGTCTCTAGAGACAGCAACCTGGCCATTTGACAATTGTTGGTCTCTTCTAACCATAGAGGATGAAGGAACAGTGACATATTTTTTACTTAGAAATAACCTTTGAGAAAGCAGTGCCTATCTGTGGCTGATTCTTGCCCGTGGGGACATACAATGACCTTTTCTGAAGCCACTCAATGTGGAACTCTATTCACCTTTGCTTGACCTTCGAAAATCATACCAAGGCCTAAGATTTCTTCACAATAGCAAAGGTAGAGAAGTTGATTTTGTAGCAGTGATAAAGAAGGCTTGTTTATCATCAAAGAAAGAGACCGATTGACCTATTTCTTTAATGAACATTGATGCAAAACTTCTGAATAAAATTCTGGCCAACCAACTTCAACAACAAATTAAAAAATCATATATGGTGATCAAATGGAATTTGTTTCAGGCATGCAAAGCTGTTTAAATATACACAAGACAATTAATGTAATTCAAGCCATCAATAGGAGCAAGAACAAGAACCACATGATAATCTCAATAGATGAAACATTAGGATTTCACAAGATCCAACACTCATTTATGATGAAAGCCCTGGGGAAACTATGAATCCATGAAACATTCCTCAATATAATAAAGTCTGTGTGTGACAAACCTAGAGACTGCATTATATTTAATGGAGAAAAATGAAGACCATTTCCTCAAAAATCAGGAATGAGACAAGGATGTCCATTCTCTATACTCCTCTTCAATATAGTATTAGAATTCCTAGCCAGAGCAGCTTATTGCCTTAGCTACTTATTTTTATTTTTATTTTTATTTTTTGGTGAGGAGGCTCCTATTAAGGTTTGAGCTCAGGTCCTTATGCAAAAATTCCTCTTTCAAGAGTGGTTGAACAATTTTACATTCCTACTAACTGTGTCATAGCATTCCTAATTTCAATCTCACTTTTCTCATTGTTGGGCTGTCAAAAAGCTATTGATTTGTTGTGGTTTAATTTTATACCCTACTAGTTTGCCAAAGTTTCAGATAAGCTCAAGTAACTTGGGAGAAAAGTCTATGGGTTATTTAAATACAGGAGTATGCCTTCATATGCTACCTCATGAGAGGCTTAAAATCAATATGTCAACCCAATCATGGAATGAAACCTGTTAAGCCAAACTAAACCTTTACTTTTTGTAAGTTAATGATCTCAGGCAATTTGTTATAGTGATCAGTGATTGAGCACTGACCCAAGCACTGTAATTGGCTTGAAGGAACAAGGCAGAAGCCAATTAGAATGTGGAAGGCAAAGTTCTCCTCCCATGGAAGTTCACCATTTAAAGAGCATGAATGTCTTATATACTTAATGGGCAATTCACAGCAATGTGAGGTTGATTTCCCAAAGGGTAGAATTCGATGTTATAATCATCACACCTATGGAACACAGACTCATGTACTTGAAAGAAAGAGCAAGGCTAAAATGTGTTCCTTGCTGGAAGTTAATTAAGGTGGCAGTGAAACAGCCCATAAAACACTCGCTGCAGTCAACTAACTCTTGTCGACCAAGTGTGTTGATTTACCTTGTTTCGGGTGCATATATTTTTCAGGAGTATTTTTCTTCTTGAATTAAGAGAGAAAACATTTATACTACTCAAGCAAGGAGAGAATTTGTGTATGTGTGAAAACTTGTCAGAGATCCTTAACGGTGGAAGTTTCAAGTGTATGTGCTGGTCATTCTCAGTAAGCCCACTTCAGGATACAAATAAATGCAACCACTCCTTTTTCACATATTTTATTTTCCTTACATGTTTAACTAAGGCTTTGGCCATCAGGAATTCACATAATTATTAACAGAACAAAATCATTTCCCATTTATTGATGGTATCTGGAACATCAGCTAAATGTGAGGTAGGCATTTATGCAGATTTCAACATTATACAGGGTTAGACACTCTCCTTCCTTCTTGTACTGAGAGCAGGCTTAGGGACAATGGATCATGACAAATGCTTGCTGAACGAGTATATAAGCGTTCACTCTTGTGTTTTCCACAGTTGACATCTAGGCATATCCCCTTTGTGTAATCCATAAAAATCTATCAACTATGTGGCGATCAAAGCCATATATACATATATATGTATGTATATATGTGCATGTATAATATTACATATTATTTATAATTGTTTTTTATATATTGTTGTTAAAGTAGAGAAGATACATAGAGGAATTACAGTTACACTAGTCAGGCAATGGTACAATTTTTTTGAACCATGTCTCCCCTTTTCTCACTCTCTCCCAGTTTTCCCTCATGCCCTACCCTATAAGATATATAGTTCATTTTCCACGTAGTGTCTAATGAGTGCCTCTTTTGTATTTGTCCATGCTTTGTTCCATCTTTTATGTGCCCCCTTCCTCCCAAAGACAAAAAAAAATAACAAACATGACAAATGGAGAAGAAAACAAAAACAATAACAGCAGCAGCGAAAAATTCTCTTGTTTCTACTTCTTGGTGTTCGTTTTGATAAATATCATTTTATATGATCCTATGCACATAGTTATTGAGCTTTTGTGGTCCACTCCCATGTATGCCTTCCTTTGGGCTCACTGTGAATGAATGTCTAGTGACTTGTATAATTTATCATGTCCTTGTGCACTTTTATTCATTCATTCAGTACATATACTTGTAGAATTATAGGCACATTTCAATTACCACAAATGAGGGAAACTATGCAACCTACATTTCTTTGGGTCTGGCTTACATCTCTTAGTATAATTTTTCCAAGTCTTTCCATTTCCATATGAATGGGGCAATGTCATTCTTTCTGATGGAAGCATGAAATTCCATTGTGTATATATATCACACTTTCTTGATCCATTCCTACACTAAGAGGCATGTGGGTTGATTCTATAGCTTAGCTATGGTAAACAATGCTTCAGTGAACATGGTTGTGCTGATAGCGTTAGTTGGCCTGGTTTGTGATAATTGGATAAATGTCCAGGAGTGGAATTGTTGAGTCACAGGAAAAATTTATGTTTAGTCTTTTGAGCGATCTCCAAACTGCTTTCCAGAGTGATTGAACAAGTTTACAGTGTAGTAGTGTTTCCTTTTGGGCACACTCCGAGCAGTTTCTGTTATTGTTACTTTTCTTGATAATGGCCATTCTTACTGGGGTGAGGCAGAACCTCAATATTGTTTTGATTTGCATTTCTTTATGGCCAGAAATGTAGAATATTGCTGCATGTGCCTATTGGCTATTCTTATTTCCTTCCCAGAGACTCTCTTTAAGTTTTTTTCTTTAATTAAATTTTATTGACAAGGTGATGTACAGAGGGGGTACAGTTACATAATAAGGTAGTGAGTACATTTTTTATCATATTTATTACACCATCCTTCATTTTTCTTTCCCTTCCCTAGTTCAGGTAAGCATATATACAATATCCAGTGTACCAAAATCATATACTGTAATCACATGGGGTACGTCAAAGGAAGTTTACCTAGTATATTAAACATAACGACAACAATAAAATCCTCCTGTTTCCTTCTCTTGGAGTTCATTTTGCTTAACCTCATTTTTAAGTTCTTAGCCCACTTATGAATTGGGTTGTTGAGGTTTTGAGGCTTTATTTTTGGAAGGCTTAATTTTTGAGCTCCAAGTATCTGTTAGATATGAGTCTTTTGTCTGATGTGTAGCTCACAAAAATTTTCTCCATTTCTGTGGGCATGTACTGAGATGACTATTTAGTTCTTTTCCTTACTTCTGTAGATGTGTTGAATCACATTTATTGATGTGCGTATATTGAGCTAGATTTGCAACCCCGGAGATGAATCTCGTTTAATCATAGTGTATGATGTTTTTGGTTAGTTGTTAACTTCTTTGGCCAGAATTTTTTTGAGAAGTTATGCATCCATGTCCATCAAAGGGATCCATTACTCTGTTTTTAATGAGTCCCTGTTTGGTTTTGGGATGAGGGTCATGCTGACTTCATAGACTGTGCTTTCTATTTCATTGAAGAGTTTGAGGAGCATGGGAGTGAGCTCTCCTTTGAAGGTCTCATAGTATCTGGCTGTGAATCTATCTGGTCCTGTGCTTTTCTTGAATGGGAGGATTGCCATATCAATTTCATTACTTGTGATGGATCTATTTAGCTGAGTTAAATCTTCTTGGTTCAGTTTGAGTATATCAATGTTCTGTCTGAATGCTGCCAGTTTTTTAGCATAAAAGTTTGCAAAGTATTCCCAAATAGTCTGAATCTTGCACATTTCTTATTTAATTTGTGTTATTTGTCCAACTACTGGTTTGGGGTTTGACTTGTTTTTGTTTTTCAAGAAGCTTGAGGTGGATCATTAAAGTGTTGATTTGGGGTTTTTCTCATTTGTTGATGTGGGTAACCAATGCTATAAAGTTTCCTCTGAGTACTGACTTGGATGGGTGTCAATTTTTCTTTTTCCAAAATTTCACAACTAGAGCTTCCTCAGAGTTCACACTTTACATATCTCCATCTCCATCCTTGGCATGTATTCTGTAGCTCACTTTGTACATTGTGTTTGCATAAGGATTATTTTTTAAAATCCAAAAATAGTACTAGGATTGGATACTACCAATGCCCTATATGTTATGGGTGAGGTTAGGTTTGGTGACTTTTAACTCTTTGATTAGAGGTATACTTTTGGAGGAGATAAAAGACAATGTGTTTTGTTTTTTGTTTTTGTTTTTGTTTTTTTTTACCATTTTTAAGCTTTACTGAGTTTTGATTGATGAAAGTATATATGTTTAGGGTGTAATATGTGTGGATATTATAAAGCGATAGCCATAATTAAGATAATTGATTCATTCATCTCCCATTGTAGTTACCTCTGTTTTAATGAGCAAAATCCCTTGCAATGTGTTTACTTACTAATATGTTCTTTTTAAAGAAATTTATTGTAAGGGTGATGTATAAACAGGTTTCCAGTTATAGGAGTCAGGTAATAAATACATTTCTTTAATTCCCTTTGTCAATTGGAGACATGTTCCAAGAATCCCAGTGAATGCCTAACACTCCAGATAGAAAATAAAAATAAAAATAAAACCTCTGTGAGTTAATGTGTTTTCTCTCTAGTACCCAAACTTAAACCTCCACATCTGTAGTGGTAACTTTTGCGGTTTGAGGGGCAGCAGCCAAACTAGTATGAATTTCTTTTTCATTTTTCACAATTGTATAGATATTAAACCATTATTTTCTATTTTTATTTCTCTTTAAATAGTTGTACAAAGGAGTTAACCTTCAACTTGAATCATTGTTGACACACTTCTTATCAATTTCACTGGGCTAGTCAGCTCTCCATGACTGTGACCCTATTCCAAAAGAAACTTAAAAAATGTTTTGGCTCACAATTTTTGGATTTTCTGTTCATACTTAGCTATTTCTGTTGCTCTTGGGCCAGTCGTGAGAGAGCACAGCAGCAGAGGGAGCATGGGGCAGAAGATGCTGCTCCATTCATGCTAGTGAAGACACAAAGTCAGAGACAGCAATTGGTGAAAGGCCTAGAGACAAAATACAGTTCCCAAAGGAAGCCCCATAGATCCATTTCCTTCAATGATTTCCCATCTCCTAAGGCTGTCATCTCCCAATAACCCATCACATTATGACCTCATCACTGAATGATTCCATTGATGAGCTCAAAGTATTCATGATCTAAATACTTCCTAAAAGTCATACCTCTTCTCTTGCTTCATTGGCTATCAAGACATTAATTTGTAACCTTTGAGATTCAGGATATGAGTCTCGGCAACATTTTAGATGCCAAATGTTCTCTTAAAGGAAGCATTTTGTGGTTTCTCTTTGGAATACATGAATCATTAACTTTGCTACTGTTGGTCTCTTAGACTGTTACCAATTAAAGTAAAAGCTACTTGAACCAAAGGACTGTCATACAAAAACAGTAAATTTTATAAATAAGACTACTACTAGTGATTAACAGGAGAGTAACAAAAACTGTGGATATTCTGGTATTTCATTATAGTGCCACAATGCTGACTCATACACATTCCACTGTATTTTAAGTTGGCAGTAACTTCGATAAATACAAAAAACTATTCACAAGTTCCAGGTTCACATCATGTTCTTGGATGTAATCTTTTTTATAAGTTTTATATCACATATTTTTCAGTAAGTTACTGAAGCTATAGTTAAGTTTAATACTTTTACCTTTAATCAATATAATAGCTATACCAAACAATTTACATCCTACTATTACACTATTAATATGTTCTTGACTATGTATTACCTCTTCAAGTGAGTTTTATTCTTTCATATATTATTAACTTAATAGTTAGCAGCCTTTTGTTTCAACTTAAAAACTCACTTTAGCATTTCCTTTTTTTAAATTTCTTTATTGTTTAAAAAAAAATTTTTTTTGGCCGACCTGAGGCTTGAACTCAGGGCCTGAGTGAGTACTGTCCCTGGTTTCTTTTTGCTCAAGGCTAGCACTCTACCACCTGAGCCACAGCGCCACTTCTGGCTATTTTCTATATATGTGGTGCTGAGGAATCAAGCCCAGGGCTTCGTGTATTCGAGGCAAGAGCTCTTGCCACTATGCCATATTCCCAGCCTTAAATTTCTTTATTGTTACAGTCTTATATTTAAGGCAGTGAGTACACTTCTTATCCAACTTGTTACCTACTCCCTCATTTTTAGCATTTCCTTAAAGGCAAATTTGTTCTTATGCTGTTGTTATCTGAGAGAATCTTTATATCTTTCTCATATGGGAAAAGAAAGTTCACTAGGTAAATTATTCTTGGTTGACAGGTCTTTTTTTCTTTTTGCAGTATTTTGAATATATTTTCCTAATTTTTTTTTCCTTTATAGGAATTCAACTAAGAAATCCTCTAAGACCCTTATTTGGTTTCCTTTGTAAGTGGCATGTTTCTTTATTCTTGTTCCTTTCAAAGTTTCCTAAATCTTTCATTTTTGACAGTCTGATGATAATGTATCTTGATGAAGTCTTTTTTTCTATAATTTATTGTAAAGGTGATGAGCAGTAGAGTTACAGTTATGTAAATAAGGTAAAGCCTGCTTTTCTTTCTTTCTTTCTTTCTTTCTCTCTCTCTCTCTCTTTCTTTCTTTCTTTCTTTCTCTCTCTCTTTCTTTCTTTCTTTCTCTCTCTCTCTCTCTTTCTTTCTTTCTTTCTTTCTTTCTTTCTTTCTTTCTTTCTTTCTTTCTTTCTTTCTTTCTTTCTTTCTTTCTTTCGCCAATCCTAGGCCTTGAACTCAAGGCTGCCTGAGCACTGTCCCTGGCTTCTTTTTGCTCAAGGCTAGCACTCTACCACTTGAGCCACAGCGCCACTTCTGGCCTTTTCTGTGTATGTGGTGCTGAGGAATGGAATGTAGGGCTTCATGCATGCTAGGCAAGCACTCTATCACTAAGCCACATTCCCAGCCCATTACATTTCTTTTATTTGAGTCCATTTATGAAGACCTAGAAGCTTGCACACTTGTACGTCCACCTGTTTTCACAGATTTGGGAAATTATCCTCGCAACTTCATCATGCAAACAACATCATCACTGATTCTGATGTCTTGTTCTGCATACACAATCATTCAGAATTTCTACAGAGTCTTCATCTTCACCACTGATTTTTGTTTTTAATTTTGACACCACTTCCCTACAGTATTTGTTCCATTTTAACCTTATGTTCTCCTACCTTTTGGCTAATTTACCTTTAACTTTTCAATGTTTAAACACTTTTCCAATTCAACTCTTTCCCCTACTATCTTACTAAGTAGAAGTCAGCACCTAGAATAGCAATTTTTCCTAGGTATTCTATCATTGCAGTAAAGATAAAACCCAAATTCTATAATATAGGATTTGAGGGTTTGGTTTTCTTATTAGCATTTATTAGTTAAATATGGATGATTTCATTGTGACATTTCCACTAGTACAAGTAATGTATATCAATCAACCTCTCTTTCTGTCTCTAATATTCTCTCCAATTCCCTTTTCTTATAGAAATATTCTATTTTCACACATACAAACTACACAAACTATATTCCTTATCATTTATCCTCTTTATTAGCCCTCCCCATACTTACTTGTACTGTCTCAAAATGTTGACCATTTTACTCACACTATTTGCATTTCTTCTTCCATAACTTCATTTGTTCTGCCTATAAGCACAAAATTACACACAATTATGATTTTTCTGCTATCAAAATTCTTATTCCTCAAAGCTCACAGTCAATTATAACCTTGGCAGTCTTTTCTAAGGACAGAACTGCAACCCTCTACCCAGTGTGTACATAATGATTAGGTCATACTATTTCTCTTAGCTCTGAAAAAAACTTGTCTTAGCATTATTGAGACATTTTTTGAACTAGATGCCAAAATCCTTTACCAGTATGTATTTGCTACCTTTTCAGATCAAATACTGAATGTATTTAGCAAATGATAGAAGAAATGAAAAAACAAACAAATACAATGTCAACCAAATTTTACATGTGAGACATGTTGTTAGGCATTTCTATTTTTTATACAAAATGGGTTGTGGCTCAATCTAATGGTTCCTCAGAGTATATTTCATCTCTTCAAAGGTTTGTTGTTGTTTCTCTACAGCTGTTCATTTACCCCAACTCTTTGAGGAGGTTGGAGTTCAAAGGCATTTTCACTTTTTTCATGGTTTATGGAATATTTTAAGTTCTTTTTGGAATTAAGATGCATAAACGAACTTACCTTTGAAAATGCATAAGAGATCAAAGTAAGATACCTCTGGAGAGTACACTTAAGAATGAAGAAAGGGTAGTAATCTTACCATGTAATCATTTCAATTGCCTCTATTGTTCAAAGGCAAAGAGAGCCTTCCTTTGCTTTTCCAGGCCATCCAAGTACACTCCAGTACATGACATGCTTCTCACTTGCCAATCAGTGCCACTTTTAACACTTTCTGTTGCCTACTTCTATCATTTATTCTTCTGTTACCTAATTTCAATGCACATACATTTTCTTTCTTGATAGATTTTAAAACTCTTTATGCAGAAGTCTCCCTAAGAAACCAGCATCGACTCTATTATACAAACAATAACTCATTTTTTAAATTTTACTTGCAATTCTACAATGTTCTATCAACTATGTGTGTTAGTGTGGATGACTTGAAGGAGGAGTACCATTTCTCTTGCTCATTTTGGTGACTTAACTCTGTCTTTGTTTTGGCATTTGCTATCCCTTCATCCTTTGATCAAGTCACTGGTGTATTTGAACAAGGATAGTCTGGTAAGAAGATAGTACAAGGAATCATCCTGTGATTTGCAGAATTTGGAGCAAGAATAGTTCCGCACTCATGGTCTTAGAATTGGTTCTGAGAAGCAATGAGAGGGAAAAGAAGAGACTTGCTCCATATTAATATAAACAGTTTTAAGCCAAGTCTAATTACATATCATGTGGAGGGGTTGTTTTATATATTTCTTTAACTATTCTATATTCTAGTGTGGTCTGCTCTTGTTTTCCACATTTCATTGTTTATATGTGTACTGTGAGAAAGGAATTTTACCTGCGTATTTTCAATTTAAAAGGAAAAGGAGAAGTGGTCAATTGGAAGCAGGAGACAGAAGTAAAGCTACCTATGTGGAAATGAGAATGTAAATTTTGCTTAAGTTTCTATCTTTTTCTTCACATACATACATACACACACACACACACACACACATACACACACACACCAAGAGACACTACAAGTGACCTCAGTTATTACACAAAACACACCTACCCAACTGGCTTCATCATGCTTAGGACCTATGTGAGAACAGTTTTATATTTCGGAATGTCAATAGGTAGCATGCTTATTAGGGCCTCTGAAATCCCTAAGCCAGAAAGTCTGTGCTCTCAACCACTTACTGGCATGCTTAAAGCTCATTACTTTTAAGGAGGTCCTTCTCCACACTCGCCACACTGAAATAGGAAAAGGCTACTGAATAGGTTTCCCAGGGACAAAAATCTTTGTGACTATTTGTTACTAACATGACTGTTAAAATCTACAGACAGCATTTCCTTCACTGAGCCGGCAAATCCTCTCAAGGTCCTTTGTGTGGAAGAGTGAATTCCCAGAGCCAGCACTAAACTAACATGCGATGACAGCTTCTCCCTCTGCCCTGCTGGGGTTGCACGTCCTGTCAGGTTCAAAAGGACATTCCCCTGTCCTGTTGCCTTTCTGCAGTGAGGAGCAATACAGTCAAACCCACTGGAGGCAATTTGCATTGGTCCATCCCCTGCTGCTTGTTACCGAAAGGTGGAGCTGCTGCAAAGCAGATAATGCAGGCAGTTGCAGAACAAGACCTTGCTCTACAGCTGCGGCAGAAACAGCAGCATCTGAGCAGCAGATTCAGCCACAAATTACAACAGCACAGTTGTACTGGACTCAAGGAAAAAGCAGTGTTTTCAGGTTTCTTATATCAACTTTAACTGTATTTGAATTCAGTCAAATATTTTAATTCCCACTGCATTGCAAAACCATTGTTGGCACATTGTTGCTAACTGTTCTATTATAACAGAAAAAAATACTTCAACTTTTCCCCCTCCTCAGGCCCTCTCTCTGGCATTGTCCTTACAGCCTTGAGAACAAAACTACCTGATAACACCATGGGACCTGGACCAAGACAGGAATTATGATTTCAGCAATCTATCCAGCACAAAAAAAGGAAAAATTCAAAACTAGATCAATATATAGATATTTGGCATATAAACATGTATTCATTTATGAAGAAATACATACATATATATACTATATATACACTCATACGTGTGTGTCCATCTGCCTGTATTTATCTTCCTTATAGGATCTATTGAGGTTTCATTCACTATCAGTATTTTTATACCTTCACAGGAAATATATAGTCATTTAATTGAGATGATGGGAGTACAGATAAAAGAAGTTGGATTGACAGCAAGTAGTTGAAATTCATGACTATCCATAAATTCCAGTTGTTGATAAGGTGAAAAACAGCAGTGAGAAAGTAAATGCTAAATATGGCTATTTTCCTGCCCTCTCTTTGTGTGTCCACAATTATGACTGTGCAGGGAGTGACAGTGGATCTCAGGTTCCTGGAATTATGGAACTGTACAAACTGAACTTCTAGACCCACAAGACATCTCTGAAATTACTTCTCAGAAAAATAATCCAAACCCTTCCAAAATTGGTCCTGAGTATTTTCGCTTATAATTCTGACAAGCCATCAGTTTCCAAGGACACTGAACATAACTTAACTTGATATCATTCCCATCCCCAAGACACTATTAAACTGTTACCACTTTGAGAAGCCAGCCACACACTTTCTACATGATTAAGAGACAACGGTCCATTTCATGAGCTTGGAAGGTCAGGGAGGACAGTGGTACTCAGGGAGCTGAGCAGATATTGACAGCAACAGTTTGCATGGAAGTTAATGCAACTGAGCTGGTCTCAAGTCCAGCTTCATCTATAGTGGAGTTTGTTTCTGTCAGGCACATTCTGCCTTTGTAAGGGGAACCAACCCCACGCAAACAAGGTTGGCACAGGAAGCTCATGTTCTGTGCCTCCAAAGCCTCAGCTGAACGCCACCTGGGTATCCTGCCATTCCTAAACATAACCAAGTGTCATGATTAGTATTTACAAATGCCAAGTTTCAGGAAGTCTGCCTTTCCCTATTGTAGATAAAAAATGCATTTCCACATGAAAGAAATGTGAGAGTGTTTGGGAAATAACTCTGAACCCATGTCAATAGGCAACTCCATCCCAATGGAAAACTATTGAGCTACAAATCCAGTATTGTGAAAATCAATCTGCAACCTCCTAGCGCTACACATTAACTTCAGCTCTGTTCCCATGCATGATACCATATGTCGCCAAACAATGCCTTTAACTAATTTGTAGTTTGTTTTCTACACTTATGATTATATTTTCTTCCATTTCAAGTATCTAGAACACTTGAGACAAAATCGAAAGATTGTCTACATTTTTAAAAACATGTTTAAGTCTACATTAGAGTCACTGTTTGTCCCCTGGAAAGCTGATCTTTTTCTCTTCCATCTTCCTCTGTTCCCTGCCCTTCATTTGCCACGTGACACACAAAAACGGGTGTTTGAGCCCAGTTCAAGAAGTTCATGTTCACTTGCTGGGCCGGTAAAGACTTTAGAACCAAGGAAGAACACGGTGCTTATCCTTTCTACAAATAACACACTTCCAAGCACTGCTCCCAAAGACCTATGACATACATACATATATATATATATATATATATATATATATATATATATATTACTTTCACAAACTTAGCACAATAAACCTGAAGGTAGTGGTTATCAAACTGTAATTCTTTCAAATATTTTCCCTCAATCACAGAGCAATTTTCTTAGTAAGTCATATCACTCTCTAAAACTTGTCTTAATTATTTGTATCTTTTATCTTTATCTTTGTCATTTATCTATCCTCCAATAAAACTGAACCTGTATTTTAAAATACACTAAAATAGTGCAATATACACAATAGGGACTCAAAACTGCATTACAGTAATTTTGATGAATAAATAAATTCAACAAATATTTCCTTATACTCTGGAGTTATAGGTAGAAATTAATAAAAATTTATTTAGATATGGTTTAGTATTATGGGAAGAGGTAGAGCCACTTTGACAATAAGTTTTTTAGGACCACTGGAAGTTACATAGAATTACCATAGTAACGCCCAGAAATACTCAGGAGTGAATAGGTAAATTTTATTGTGATTTATTCACCTTTACACAGTACTGTAAAATACTAGGATGTGTTTAAACAGCTGAATGGGCAAGTAAGTTATGACACACTCAAGCAATGGAATATTACTCAACAATAGAAAAAACGTAAGGGCAACGTTCAACAAGAATTGTACTCATTTACTTATTTATGTAATCCCTCTGTACATCACCTTCACAATAAAATAAATAAAAGAATGAATTATTCTTGGTTGTTTTTTTTTTTGTTGTTGTTGTTGTTGTTGTTGCCAGTCCTGGGACTTGAACTCAGGGCCTGAGCACGGTCCCTGGGTTCTTTTTGCTCAAGGCTAGCACTCTACCTCTTGAGCCACAGCACCACTTCCCGCTTTTTCTGTGTTTGTAATACTGAGAAATTGAGCCCAGGGCTTCACACATGCTGGGCAAACATTGTACCGCTAAGCCACATTCCCAGCGCCCATAAAAGAATTTTTCTATGCAAAGTAGAAGAAACAAGACTGGGGTGGCTATATACTTCAAAGCCCACCTATGGAACATTCCTGAGAAAGCAAAACTGTAAAGGTGAGAAAGGATTTGAATAGAGGGAGGAGTTACCCACGGATTTTTAGGTTGATATAAGTATTTTGTACAGCACTATATAATTCTATGCTTTTTGTCCAAAATCTACAGAACAATATGCCCCAAACCGTGAACTTCACTCAATTCAAATGAAAACAGTAGACACAGAGTTGGGGCCTGGGGGGTACCAGATGCATTGCGAAGTGAGACACATTGTAAATCGGTTGTAAGTATTGTAAGGAAACCTCACTGGAGGGAATGGAGAGACAACAAAATCTAACCTAAATAAATTAAAGCTAAAGCTTCCCAGTCCCTTTGTGGTGTTCCTCCTTCAGCAACTTCGCTTCCCCTTCCACAGTTTAGGAGCCCAGATGCTAGAGAGGAGGCAAGACAACTAACTCCCTGCGCAGGCTTTGTTTCCCTGACAATCATTAAATGCTTCTCGCAAAGCATTCCCAAGTGTGCATCCCACCACCCAAACACAAGCTCCTAGTAGGCATCAGCCCCCAGGCACCACATCCGTGCCCAGGTACATTTTCTTCTTTTTTACTAAAGAATCAAGCCTAGAAACAATTGTCTGCTTTTGGAGAGGCAAATTATTTGTTTCCTGCTGGCCATAAAATGTGCTTGTAAACCTCTGTCTCCTGGCAATTCACTGCTGCTCAAGCTGGGATCTCTGCTGATAGCAAAATATGGGAGGGTGCCAGGCTAGGAAGAGAACAGCTTGAGGTCAACCTGAGAAGGAGACCCTTCTTGGAGCTCCTCCCCACGAAGGCCTGCACCACCCGTGGCAAGGGAATGGCGGGAGGAATGGACCACACTGCAAAGTGAGCAAACGTGGGTTCCACTTAACGTTTCCAGTTTTGTTCTTCTTTTATCTTAATTTTTGGACCAGCCTCAGGCTTGAACCCTGAGCCTAGGCACTGTCCCTGAACTTCTGTGCTCAAAGTCATGTAAGCCATGGCTGCACTTCCAGTTTGGTGGTTGTTAATTGGAGGTAAGAGTGCCCGGGACTTTCTCCTGGACCGTTCCTGCTGGCGGGCTTCCAGCTGCAATCCTCAGATCTCAGCCTCTGGAGTCGCCAGGATGCTCACAGGCAAGGGCCACCGGCGCCTGTCCTAGTTTTATTCTTAAAATTGATTGTGGGCTGTTTCAAGACAGCATTGCCCATGATGATTAAGTTCTGCTTGACAAAAATTGTCTTATTAATGAGGCTGGCAGAAAAAAAAAATATTCCCTGGTGTCAGGACTTAACAACACACCAACTATACAGAACATGAAGGGAAAAGTCTTAGAATGACAGGTTATATTTGATACAGCCCAAAACAACAAATTAACTTTTAATTCACCTGGAGAAATTTAAATTTGGAGCCAAAAAAAAAAGGATCCCATCCTAAATCCGAGTTGGCAAAGGGAAGCCTGAGTTCCTAGGACAGGGAATTCTCAGCATCTCTGCCGTCCACCCTGGTTCCATGGTCCTTTCCCAGGAATTCTCCATCTCCTGTACCCTACACAGGGTGGTGCAATGTCTGAGTCACGCCTTGGTGCTCTCCCTCTCATTCTCTATCCCTCCGTGTCCCTCTGTGTCTCTCTGTCTCTCTCTGCTCCCTCTGTCTCTCTCAGACACTTTCGTACT
This sequence comes from Perognathus longimembris pacificus, assembly GCF_023159225.1. Lineage (NCBI taxonomy): Eukaryota > Metazoa > Chordata > Mammalia > Rodentia > Heteromyidae > Perognathus > Perognathus longimembris. The sequence goes on along the minus strand of NC_063181.1, from coordinate 36,304,947 downwards.
TTCAGGCTATGTCCTTAGTGTAATTGCAGAGTGGGCCTCACGAATGTAGCAAGCAAGGGAAACTGGCAGAGCTTTTCCTGGAATCCCCATCAGGGTAAACAGCATGAAGCCTGATTTCCGTCACTCAGAGAAAATGAGCGAGCTCTGGCCAGTCTGAGTGAGGACCCTCAGCCAGGGCACTGGCTGAACCTGTTACAGGGTGTTCTGACATGATAGCTTGACATTCGGTAAGTAGATAACCAGGACAAAACCAATCACCTGGCAGAATAATTGCAGCTGACAGGGGAGAATAGTGTGACATTTCTACATCCCCCAAACTCCATTTCTGAGCAATCACTACCTGACATCAGAAAGTCTCAGAATTAAAGACAGATAAGGTTATGTTATTTTATTTTCTCTGGAGAAAAAACAAAAATCAAGCAAAGAATGTTTAGTAAGAAAACAAGACTGTGGTTTATTTTCATATCTCAAATGAGAAACTAAAATCAACTTGCAAATAGAATCTTGCTTTTTTATAGATCATGAATTTATTAACATATTCTCTATACCATAAGATATATTATATAAATGATAAAAATATATAAAGGATATATTATAATAAATAGTATATCATGTATATAAAATATGTAGTATCATATATATCTTTTATACATAACATATAAATATATAATATATCACATATATTTAGAAAATACTTCTATACATTTGTATAATTATATGTTAACATGCTATATAACATATAGTATTAGTATATGTAATATTGTATATTATACCATATGTTAAATATATTATATATTTGCAGATTAATATATTAACACTGTAAATTATATAATTGAATATACTGCATAATATGTTATATAATGTATACTATATTACATAGGATGGTGTATATTATATATGTATATTAAATTCTTTCTCTGACTTAAATTTTCATAGTAAATATGATGTGAGTATGTAGACTGTGTTCAAATTATTTACTTTCCCTGAACTGTTTTTCTAGTTCTAATCAAATAATTTTTAATTCTCTGTACTGAAATAATTGTTTTTGCTGAAAAAGAGTGTCAAGTTTTGACCTGTTATCTCCACTCATTACAATTACCCTCTAAATATTCAGTAATAGCTCCTGTACACCTTTAGTTCTTTCTTGAGTTTTAGCTCAAGGATTCACAGAAGTCTGGAGAAACAGTGTTCCCACCTTCCAGGAAGCAATGTGTGGGCGTGGCTGCTTCTTTCATTTGCATCCTTCCCACTTTGCTTCTTTATTCTGGTAGCTTCCTCCTTGCTGCCCCTCTCCTGATAAAAGGATGTTTGTCCTACAATGGAAAAAAAAAAAAAAAAAGATTTTCAGCATTAGGACGGCATTACCTGCACAAGGAAAAGAAGCACAATCTACTGCATGTGGGTTATGTAATGCATTCTTTTTCCCTTATAATAAGCATATGATAAACAGTGATCTCAGTTCTACAGTCAGGAAGCTGAAGTGCAGAGCATTAATGGAGCTCCTACAGAGCCTAGGGGAGAGGCTAATTCTAATGCAGGCCTTTTCTACTAAGCCTCTTCCCTCTGCACTGCTTCCACCATCTCCAAAGGGATGGAAGAACTCGTAAGTACAAACACTTCCATATAATAAAAATTAATTAATTAAAAAAATAAACTAGTAGCCAAGATCAGGGCAACCTAAACTTGATGATTTTTATTTCCCTTTTAAGTGGAAGTTGAAATACTTTAAAACAACATACCATTGAAGCATTAATATTTAATATGGGTGCTAATAGAGTTTTGTAATGAGCAATAATGTAGATTAGTTAATGCAAAAACAATTTTTAAAACTATTAAGTGAATATATTTTGATTCCAAGAAAATATTGCTCCACTTTTAGCATTATTGAGATCTTAGAAAGAAAACAAATCAGTGACATGTTAAAGAAAAATGGCAATGACAAAAGTCAAAAACATAATAAAAAGATACATGAATCTGGCCCTTTAATTATCTAAACTGAATGGGATTTTGAAAGCATAGCATAAATGTTAAAAGCCTTTCCATTCCTGTTAGGAAAATAAATCGAGTGTGTGTGTGTGTGTGTGTGTGTGTGTGTGTGTGTGTGTATTACTAATAAGAGTAAGAAATGTTTTTACTCTTAACTTTATCTTTGTTTAAAAATCTGCAAATACATAAAAAAAAGACAAAGGTTTATCACATACACTCATTGTCTCAGCACCTTGCCCTTAAAAAAAATTCAATCAGGCAATGCAATTCATTCATAACAAATAAAAATTATATGTATGGAGGAAGAACCTTAAGAATCATGAGCAAAATATTTATATAAATAAGCAATTCATTATACCCTAGATGATGAAATAATGTGCTGATTATTTTATCATAATACTTTTCATAGTTAACAAGAGTTTGAAAGTACTGTTATAACCACTAGCTGATACCTTATCAGTATTATAAATAAGTGAAATAAAAAATGGTAAGAAGACAGACATTCTCATTAATATGATTTTTACATGTTTTTTCAAACTTTTGTTTCTGGACTCTCTCTATATCAGGGATTGCCTAACTATACTTAAACGCCTAATCTAGCCACTTCCTGTTTTGTCAATAAAGTTTTACAGAAACAGTGCCACACTCATTTGGTTACATAGAGCCTATAGCTTCTTTCATGTACTCATAATGGCAGAATTGAATAATTACAGCAGAGACATCTGTCAGTAAATTCCAAAATACGTAGTGTCTGGACTTAAAATAATGTGCTGAGCATGGGTCTACCTATGTCTTAAAGTGATCAGTTCTTGCAGGACAAAATTTCATAAAGGAACTTGACTGAACTCATTAAAGCAACAAATTCTGAAGATGATTACATTGATGAACAAGTACATTTATGTAGTTGAAGAACCTCTGGGACTGCATTCCTTTTAAACAGGCCATGATTGAGAAATTAGTCCAGATTTATACATAAGCCCTGTGAAGGACCCACCTGTATTGCACACACGTGTTATACACACCTGTGTCCATCTCTGAGAGAAGGTGTGATTATCTCTTATGGAGGCTGGACAACAAATTCTTATCAGAACATTAGCTTTGCCACCTGGACAACAACTTATAAACAAAACGGGCTGGGTGCTCCTGGTTGATTCCTGTAATCCTAGCTACTCAGGAGGCTAAGATGGGAGGATTGCTATTCAAAGGTAGACCTGGCAGGAAAGTGTGTGAGACTCTTATCTCCAATTAACAAATAGAAAACTATAAGTGGCACTGTGGCTCAAAGTGGTAGAGTGCTAGCCTTCATCAGAATATCTTAAGGACAGAGCCCAGGACCTAAGTTCAAGCCCCACACCGAGAAAAAAAAAAAGTGGATTTTGCTCTACCCATGTGCCAACTATTTGAACTATGTTTCTGATTCTTGATTCTTTCCAGAAGGCAATCTAAATAATGTCTTCTTCAACACGTGTTAAAAGATAACATAATAATTTTAATTTGTCATGATAGTATAACACACATGCCATAATATGCATGCCAATTCTCCATTCCAATGAGCGTTTTCCAATTTATGTTGTATCAAGGGTATTCACAAGGAACCAGGCACCAGGGGATCATGTTTGTCATCGTAGCTACTCAGGTGACAAAGATATGTGGATCGTGCTTCAATGCCACCCTGGGCAGAAAAGTTTGTGAGACTTTTCTGTCCAGTTAAACAGCAAAAAGCTGGAAGTGGAGGTGTGGCATAAATATTAGAATGCTAGCCTTGAGTGAAAAAGCTAAGCCTCACGCTCTTAAGTCCCTGAGTTCAAGCCCCGGGACATGCCAAAAAAAATGCTCAAAAATAGCACAGATTTGGATTGTTATCTGTTTCACTTTCTATCCATTTATCAGTTGCCAGATCAGACCTATAGGGTTATAGTGTACCAGAAATACCAGCCCATCCTTTCAGAAAATTCCCCTGAATTGGGGGCTTTTGACACCCAGTGATCTTTGGGGTCTACTTCTTTTTGTACTTGTTTTCCTTATCAGCTCACTCTGGTTTTCATGTTACTGATCCCCATGACAGTTTCTTGGCTATAGCTCTGGTTTCTCTCATACAGCTTTTGTCATCTTCCATGTATTTCATTATCTTGGTGTTCAACTCTGTTTTAACTTCACCACAGGGACTGAATAAGATTAATTCTCACTGCTTCTCCAGAGAAGCAGCTCACCACCAGCCTCTGCCAATCCTCACCCTATGCTGGCATCATGCCGGATACAGTGAAATGTTCTCACTAATTTAAAATTTAACACTATGTTCTTATTTTTACGTAGGGTCACTGGAATAAATGTCCTCATGGAAAAAAATTGCCTTTTGGATGAATGTTTTGAATGAATTGTTCATTATTAATTACAAAGCCTATTTATAGGAATTGGTTTAAATAGTTATTCAGAACATACTGTCAGAATCTGATGGACATGTTTTTAGATTATAAACTAAATATAATCATCTTTACTTGTTTGACTGATCTTACTTTCATATTGGAAAGATTAACATTACATGTAACATTTATGTGCATTTAATGCTAAGGGCAAATATCATCAGAATTTTGCCCCAAACTATTGCAAAATCACAGACCTATGAGAGTATAAAAAACACTCTCAAAAGTTCCTATTCTTTCTTATAATATATTGGACATAAATATGTTGGTGGACATACCATCCACTAATTTTATATGTGTGAGGTTGTGTCTCTTCTATACATGTTTGGAAAAAGAGAGCATGCTTGTAAAAATCATGGAGCAAAATGAAATTGCTTAGAGATCTAACTCTGGTTACAGAGATGCATGGACATAGTATTCATATTTTGATGAAATTAGATATAAACATGTTCCACCTGTAGAATCTGACTGAAAGAGGTGGATGACATAACTTGGGTGGTATAAACATGTAATAAGTTTTATCTGTTTAAGAAAATCACTAGAATATTTTCTGTGATTTCACACAAAAGTCATTATCATTCCTTGTGGCTAAAAGCATTGCGCTGGTGCAGGACTTTGTTTTGCTTTGTGTAGGACTCTATGATGAGATGAGACACCAGTGCTAATGAAGCTGGAGTCAGCCAGGGGTGATATCACCCTCTGATTGTGGTGCCTCGCTGGAGCTGGCTGAAATCGTGGGATTGCTGGGGTATATGTGGTCCCTCTTGCTGTTTCCACACAACCCTTCCATGTGGGCTCTTTCACAACATGCGGTGTCAGAACTTAACTCCTCTCTGATATGGCACCTGTCTTCCCTCAAGCCAAGTTACAAGACCTTAAGATCTTTGGAAATATTTTCAAAACACTAGTAACAGCTCAATGAGCATCTATTCCTATTTTCAGACACTGTAGATACATTTTACTGCATTCTCATCATAATATCCTGTACTACTCCTGCTTTAAAAGTCAAACACAAAGTTTAGAATTGTCCTATAATGGTACCTGTATATGAAGCTATAAAATTGACCATCCAGGTTGTTCTCCCATTAAACTCCATAACCTCACTCCTATACTCAGCTATCTCTCATTTTATGTGAAAAGTTAAAGGAAAATATAAATGATAAAGAGATATAAGCAGTAACAGTAAAAAATAATTAAGAGTTCATTGAATATTGTATCCCCCAGGTGATTAATAGCCGAAATAAATTATAAAGAAAAATGTTCCTATGATCTAATGTTTGTGAGGATCTTTCTTGGAAGCAGATGAGTGCTGTAAGTTCAGTGGTCTTGTTCATAAAGAATTAAGATAATTTACCGTCTATTTAGGAGAAATCTTTGCTTACTTCAAAATTCTGTTGAATAAATTTCCTCTTAAAGCGGTATTAAAATTCCACATCTGTGTAAAGCAGAACAGATAAAAATGTTTAAATTACTTGGGTAATAACTCTTCCTCATGTAGATATTTTTGCTGATTTCTGTGAACCACATTAGATAGGGCCACTATTATTTAATCCTAAAAGGGAGTCCAATCAGCTGATTAAAGAAGGAAGATAGGATTATTTCATTAGTAGAGGCAATTATGCTTTTCTTTATTGAAAGAAGGATGATCAAAATGTTAAACCAAGTGAGTGTTTTCTCTGCAGGCTGCAGACAAAGAGAGATGGTTTTGTTTTGTTTTGTTTTCAATGCTGAAATATCACCTTGCCTTGTACCCTTCAATTGTATTACTAAGAAGTTTAGGGCTTCGTGCTCTGCCAGCTGTTTTGTTTTTTTCTCCCACTGTTCCTTCTTCATGAGAGGCCTAACAGAAGCATCTCCAGCAAGTATAGATTCCAGAATGATAGAAATAATGTTGGCTCCTAGGAGATATCCAATAGATTCATGTTCACGGTGGTTAAATTGTCCAAATCAAGTAAAGTGGGCCCATAACTGATTAGGTGGCAGAACCTAATTAAGTGGAGCTCCATAGAATTCCAGATTGTCTCCAAAGCTAGACCTCTCCTTGTTTTCCACAACTGAGGGAAACAACATTTGCTAAATAAAGTATACATCAAAGTGATGACTGAATACATTTTATTCTTCTCTGTATGCACCTTCTATTCCTAGAGTTACTGTTTTCTTACAATACCTGTGGTATCAACCAGTTTGGGAGAAAGAGTAATTTGATGATCCTTTCAGGTACCTAAATGCTAAAAACTCTTGATAGCAGTGATATATTGAAGACCACAGAATCCTTCTAAGTTTCTAAGGGAAGCATCACAAGTGTTGTTTTTGCTTCATAAATCCATTATGGGTTGAGAAGTTTAAAAAAAAAAAAAAGAAAGAAGAAACCTGTAACTTTAAAAGAACCCACATTGTGAACATCTCCCTGGTACACACTATTAACGCAATCTCTATAACTTGCTGTTTGCCTTCTCCCACAAAGCTTCCTAAATTCTTCATGTACTCCCCAAACACTTCGGTCATCCCAAGAGAATGTTGGAGATATCTCAGTGTTATTTGTGACTATGCATACTCATTAAAAAAGTTAATTTCTTTCCCATCTTTAAATCTCAATGCTTGTCCTATACTTTGATCATAGCAGCATTCTTTTGAAATGAACCCAAAGTTGGGTGGATGCGGGATCCTCACATAAAGGAAACATGGGCACTGCGCATCTCAGGTACCTGCAGTGCCTTCTAGATACCTTGGTGGGGTGGGCGGGGAAGGTTGCTTGCACACAGGTTTGGTTCAGATAACCTTCACATCACTCTATGGAACCATCACTACATTTTTCATTTTATAAAGTTCAAAAATGCTACATAAATCAGAGTTGAGGAAACACACAGAACAATCAAATCAGTCTCGCTTGCCTTGGGAATCACAGGAAGAGCCAAACTGAAGAAATGGCAGCCCAATAAAAGGGCTCTGCCGGCGTCAGTGCTGTGGTGGGAATTTCTTGTTATCCCCAGAGAAGCATTCATCCAGGAAAGCAGACAGAATGGATTGATACCAAACTGAAGTGATATGTTATCCTGGCATAGGGGGAAAGAGAGCAAGTCAGGCAGCATCAGTTCAAACGGAAAGGAGTCCAAGTTAATTGCGTAGAAGAGCTGACAGGACTTGAGACTTGCTTGACTGGAGCAGATTGGGAGCAGCAACAGGCAGAATGAGTATCAAGCTGCCTGCCTTGCGATAACTTCCAGAGAGTGGCAGCATCCAGGCCTGCTCCACTCCACAACAGAAACAAGGAAACCAGACACGCTGACTGCTCCTCTGAATGAGCTCCACACCAACCAGTAGGTCACAAACTCACTGAAGGCCAGCAGGAGACTGGGTATCAAGGCCCCCTGAAGGTTGTCTGATCAATTTAGAAAGCAGGGAGGCAATGGGAGACAGTTGATAGTCCTCAAAAATCAGTGAACCATTATTCACTTCTCCTGGGGGAAGAGGTGATGGTGCCAACATGAAAGGATGGGAAACCATTTCCTCTACTGTCAAGCTGTGAAGCATAAGGAGCTCAGTCCCAGTCTTGCTGCTCGTCTGGTATTAGAATTAGCTCTGTTGCAACAGACAGTGCTAATACTGCCTGTTGTGTGGAAAGGCAAAGAGTCAAAGCACTGTATCATCTTCCTCCCCTTCATCATCAGCCAAGAGGATTCCGGACCCTGGATTAAGTGAGGTTCTGGTTTCCTCAGGTCAAACACTATCCAAGTGGGCAAGGCCTGAGGCTCTCTTGCCCTGAGCTATTGAGAGATGCTCCTGAATAGGAGAGGACAATGAATTGCAGTTCCCAACTGCATAGCAAATATTTCCTATTAGCTCACTATCCTTTGCAGTAAATCAACTTGCTCTCCATTACAATAGATGGCAATAGTGCATTGCTTGTCAGCAACACACGGCCATAATAAGGCTCTTTCAGACAGGCTCTCAAATACAGAGAGCTATGTCTATGGAGCAATAGGATTGCTTTGAAAGAGAATATAAGTAACTATTGCTCCAAACTAAGGCCCATTCCAGCACGTCAACAGAAAGATTCTTGCATTTTCTTGTATTGTGACAAATTCCTTTGAACAATTAACTGACTGACAGTTTAACAGAACACAAAGAAGCTAGAACATGTTTTTATCTCAGAAGGCTGGGGCTTAAGGCAAGGCAAGCAGATGAATGGAGTAAGAAAGGGTGTACATATGTATGTATAGTCATAATAAACAATGGGCATATGTGAAAATGGAACCAGGCAACTTCAGGGGCTAGGTGGGATTGAGAGATGAAGGGAGGAGAATGATGGAAGGGGTGACATAATCAAGATACATTGTACTCATAAAATGACATAGTAAATTGTAACTCCTGTGTGCAGTAATTTAAGACAATAATAGTGATGAAAACATACCCACCCCCTCCTGAGGAGAAATGTATTACAAAGAATGTGATAAAAATAAACATAATAAAAGTTTATGGTTTCATTTTTTAAAAGGAAACTCTTCAAGGAATTAGGGTCCTATTAATTTTCAACAAAAATATGGTCTCTAAAATGTCACTAATATGCTGCCGTAATAGCAACAAATTTCTCATTGAATATGGAAGCAGCCAGAAGGCTTACCTTCAATGATGGGCTCTATGGTTTACCACGCAAGGGAACACAGGTAGTAAGTAACTCACAGCTTCAACACCATGGATTTGCAATGCATGAAAATACACAAGGTCGTGCGTTAAATGGGACAGCATCAACACCTGTACCATCCATATAGCAATTCCTGCAATACTGCTGTCTAATAAATGCTTTCTTATTGCTATCTTCTGCTCAAACTATTAAGTTTCTAACATTGTAAGGCCAGATGTTCCATTTAATTCCAACTACTCCTGGGAATGCCTACTGCTTATCACTTGCCCTCCTCTCCTAGCAATTGCAGATTTAAATTCTTAGAAAAAAAATCTTTTCAGGGGAGTTGGATTTTGAGCTTTCCAAAGAAAGTGTTCAAAGTCAGCTTGTCCGTACCTGGCTGACATGTGACAAAGATCTGAAGTGGCTTTGAGGCATAGGACAACAGATGAACATCACATTGTCAGTTTGAAATGCAGCAAAAGTCTTTACAGGCGGGAAGCCCCCTGGGGAGAATCACCATTCAGTTCAGCCTCTGCAAAGTCACATTGGGCCCCTGTCAGAATAAGGACTCACTTAGCAGTCCATATGACATTTAGTTTGTAGCAAGCCCTTGATGAGAAAGAAATAATGGCAGTAATCATACCTCCTTACTCACAAATAGTGCTCAGTGAGAGACATCTGTCACCATTATCATCACTGAGGCAAACCTGGATATTCCTTTGCACTGTGGCAAATCCAACAAAGTTTTTCCCTTGGTGGGTCAGTCATTGTAAACATCAAGACTGTGCAACAAAATGAACAAGCACTGCCACCCCTGTTCTCTCTCTGTCCCTCTGTCTTTCTCTCTCTGTCTCTCTCTGTCTCTCTGTCTCTGTCTCTGTCTCTCTCACTCTCACTCTGTGTGTGTGTGTGTGTGTGTGTGTGTGTGTGTGTGTGTTGCCGAGCAGAAAGAAATGAGAGGCCCACTGTACGTTATTTTTCTTATGTTTAATTCCACTTCATTAGGCAGATCGTCCCTGGCTAGTATCCAGGGATAGTATAATTTTTATTCTTGGATGGGTGATTAATGTGCCCTTCCTACCTAAAAAGATGCTGAAACCTTCGGGAAGGAGTTGTAACTATGAACTGTGACTGGCTTCCCCTTGTTCAAAGGCTCCATGCAACCCCTCCCTACATGCGCATGGCATGAGCTGTGAAGAATTCAGCTGATTAGTAACCAGTGGTATGCAGTGTTCTTGGGGGAAGTGTTTTCTAAAAAAATAAATAAATAACACATATGGGAGCTATGAGATTTCCTTTCCCCATTTTACAGCTCTTGCTCCTCATCTTAAAAGTTTCATTAAGTTTTCTCCTAGATGTAAAGCCATGCTCTAGGGCAGAATATTTTTACCTCTAAGGAAACAGGTTAATAACAGAAGGAGATGGGATTCCAAACCCTTCAGAATTTGACAAAGGTCAAACCAAATGGAGCCTTTTTCTTCCTCATGATTTCCTAGTCATCTCAATATTCTGGCTTGCTAGAAAGAAACCGAATTTCTATGCCTGATTATTCCAAAACACTGAACAAGTCCAAGTGAAATGCTTCCCATTAAAGCCAGCACTATTCTCGATGTAAATGTTAAGTGCCAAAACTCTGCCTCTGCTTGCTTTGGGGTTTATATCTGTGGATAGTACTTGCTTACCATCATCAATATATGCTTTTCTTCATAACTTCATTAGCCTACAGAAAAATATTGGGCCAATGGTAAAATGTTTTGATCCAGAAATCTTTAAATTACACCTATCCATTTGCCATTTAAAATTAACATGCCCGGAAGCAAGGAAGCTGAATTATCCCTATAATCTTAGCTACTTGAGAGATCTAGATGTCAATGGTTCAAGTCTAGCCTGTGCAAAAAAAGTTAGTGAGTCCTCATCTCAACCACCATACACAGTGGTAGGCAACTCTAATCCTCCCTACACAGGAGGCATAGATAAAGGAAATGTAGTTCATGCCAGACCTAGGCAGATAAAATGCAAGATTCTACCTGAAAAGTAGCTGAAAATGCAACCCAAAAAAGGAATATGAATGGCTCAAGTAGTATAAAATTAGAGTGCCAGGTTAGCAAGCATGAAGTTCTTGAGTTCAAACTCCAGTAGGCATTAAAATGAATATGCATGAGCCAAATTCCATGCAAACTATTATATAGGTAAGATATGGATGGACAAGATACTGAGTTTATACTTGAACTCCACCTTCCCAGGCTAGGCCCATGCCCACCACTCATTCATGTTACTTCTCTATGCCTCCATTTCTTGTGTATAAAATGAAAAGAAGAATATTAGTATCTGCTAGATCTGTCCTAATATTTAAATTAGCTAGGCCACAAAGGACATTTACTCCAGTGGCCATGACACATTATGCTCCCAATGAGTGTTACCCATGATGACAATGATAATGGGCCCTCTGTCACTAAACACTTCCACATACTGACCTACGGGATTTCTTTTCCCATTTTATCACCCTTGCTCCTCATCTTAAAAGGAAAGATGTATTTGAGAGGTCACTCAGTGTCCGCAAGAATGGGCTTCGATTGCTACCCCAAGGCTTCACTCTTGATAAAGTAAGTATTCAAATAGAAACAAGATATCCGCAGCAAATCTTTGCTTAGAAGAAAAAGGTGACTCTAAGCCTATGAAAAGAAGTAGGAAAAAGGAGAGTGAACATGAAACTTATCAACAATGCAAAGAGTGAAATGTCCACCATTAAACCTCTGAGTCAGTGCTTGCTGAGTGGTCTCTCCCTGGCTGGGAGACAGCACCTTCTTGCCAGTGTCCTCTTCAGGTGAGGAGGGAGATGTACTGTAGCTTGCTCTTCTCAAAAAGGCACTTAGCCTTGTCAGATTAAGGATCTTCCCCCTTGACCCAATTCAACTTTCTTACCAGACCTTTTTGCACATACAATTACATTAATGGTTTATAGCTTCTGCATATAAATTTTAGTGGGTTTCAAACAGCAACATAAACCATTTCTTGCCTAGAGAGAAGTAATGAGATAGACATGTTTGGATCTCGCTTGTACCAACATATCAGAGGAGACTGATTATTTATGATGTCCAACTGCAGAGAGCCATTTTGTTTTCCAGGTTGATTTTTTTTTTTTTTTTGCAAGCCTGAATGGTTGATTTCCCATCACAAGCAACCCTAGGCGAAGCATCCTGTGGACCATCAAGTGTTGATTTACTTGCTGGCAGTCAGCATTGGATTCCACAGGCTTGGCTCTTCACATGCTGTTCAACCTGTCAACACCGCTGCAGTGGGGAAGTGTCCATGTCTAGGAGTCTGGATGAATGAAGTCTTACGCGTCTGTTACTGTGAAAAAGTCTAGCTGGTGGTGAGAATGTGTTCTCTGGACTTCCATTTGCCTTCTGACTGTATTAATAACCAGCTGTATCAGGGTAGAAGATGGAAAACACCAGCCCCAGCTTTGTCATTGGACACCCACCACCATCTTCAGGTACCCAAAGGAGGCTCCAGCTGACTCTACACAACAGGAGAGATCTGTCCTTTTCTTTCCATTAACATGTCCAGACAAATGATCTTCTGCACAATCAGTCATTCTCTTCATCTGTTCAGGGGCCACTTTCATGAGGGTCTGTTTGCCTTCTTGAATAGATCCCAACACCTGTCCCAGGTTCTTTCTGTATAAGCCATAGGGAAATCCTTTCCTAATCACCTCTATTCTCTCATCCTTTTATTTTTCAAAAATACAAAGCATGTAAATGCACTTAGTAAGATATCGTGTGATTACTCATTTTAACATATTTTTATTATTTTTCCCCTGGCAGAGGTACAAATTGATGCATACTCCAGGACTTAAGTGATTTTGGAGTAATGAGTTTTGAAGTGTTTCACACTATGCATGACAGCTTATTCCACCACAAGATTTAATTAATGACATAATAATGACATAATGATGAGAATTCATATTTGTTTTGTCCTAAGTGTTAATACTTGTATTTAAGTACTTAACATGGCTTTTAACTTCAATCCACTTGACAGGTACATAGGCAAACATTTTTGTTATCGTCTTATATAGAAGAAGATGAATAAATTGCAATTTAAAATGTTGTAATTTTGACCAATGAGATGCAGGAAGAGTTGACAAAAATCAAGACTTGAACTTAGTTGGATCCAACCCAGAAGTCTATAATAACTCTAATTGTAACCTGCACAGATCTAACATCTTCCTTGCCACGTCCTGCTCTTCTACTTACTTTGTTTCCTTTTGCTGTCTTACAGTGTAGAAGCTGTGATTGTAACATACTCATTTAGAGATATTTGTTTTTGCTTTTTTTTTGTGCTGGTTCTGAGTCTTGAACTCAGGGCCTTGTGCTCTTGCTCTATTTTGATGCTGAAGCCTAGAACTCTACCACTTGAGTCACACCTCCACTTCTGGGATTTTGTTGGCCAATTAGAGATAAGAGTCATGTGGGCTTTCCTGCCAGGGTTTCATTGGACTGTGCTCTGTCCATGTCAGCCACCTGAGTAGGATTATGGGTGCCACCAGCACCCAGCTATGATTGAGCAAATATTTAGTATGATTGAAACTTGTGTAAAAAAAATTCAATTGGTGAAGAACAAGAAAAAATATGTATATGAATAAAAATTTTCTAAAAATCCCAAATTACTATCTCCACATTTCATGTATTAATATGCTAAGCTTATGTTCTTCCTTTGTTTCAGTTCTATGGTTTACTTTTCCTTTCTTATCAACTCCTGTTTTAATCTGTGCAATGCTGTTCTAAAGTGTATAAGATATTTTAAAGATCACCTTGGGTAACTTTTCTGTAATGTTTGAAACTGAAATATTTCCCCCTAAACCCACAATATCCCATACAGTCAAGCTGTTAAATTGCCTCTCTGAGAGGCAGAAATTACTGTTGATTTTATTTCCTTTGTTTCCTTAAGCAAGTATAAAATATTGCTGATTTCTTTTTAATCCTAACACTATTGCCACAGCTCTCTCCTCACTTCAAAAACTCTAGGCAATTTTCAATGAGAAGTACTTGTAGAAATACCAACTTTTGCAGTTTAGGGGAAAAAATTATACATGTCAACATTGAAACCAGGATCTTTAACCCTCTTCTTGAGTTTTCTTGCTACAATTAAAAAATAAACCAAACAATAACAGTGATAAACAAGCAGTCACAAGAGCCAAGAGCCAGCAACTTTCTTGTATGTCTATGTACCTCTTGGCAATCAATTTGTCTTAACTGCTAGAAACCAGAGGCTAAGTGAATTTATTTTTTCTATGCTTACATAAGGCAATGTGAGAAAAGTAGCCCTTTGTGCTATGAAAGGTGACATTTATTTGGAAGATGATGGAATATGTTCTGCATTGTCAGAAATACTTAAAATTAGAGGTTAACATGTAGGTAATAATGAGCATCCCCTTCTCTGAATATGGGTCATGACACACTTAAGCCAAGGGAATATTAGTAGGGACCATTTCTGTGAGTTATAGAACAAATTTTATAAGGATTTATACCATTTTTTAAAATAGCTAATTCTGGTAATTTAAGAACTTGAGACTGATTAGGTACTTATGACCAGAGTCCTGGCTTAGGGTGTTCTGAATATGTAGCATCTCTAATATTTTCTACTTTGGTCAGAAGATTCTTTACAAGATTCCATCAGGTTTTTTTAATGTTTGCTCAGCTCTGTTACAGGATATTCTACTTATTCACTCTCAGTATTGGCTTGTAATTTCCACATATGCTGGCATCGCTTTGTTCTCTAAGTATGATTTAAGATATTTTAGCAATGAGAAGTTAACAGTTTCATCATAGTTTACATACAATATATATTAGCAAATGAACACATCTGCAGTTGCGGGAATGAAAAACTGAAAGCTATGTTGAAACTCTAATGTAAATGCATGTGAACACTCATTTGTAACTCCATTCTCACCATGGAGCCTGAACTCCAAATGGAAAAAAAATCATGAACACAGGCAACTGTGGCTTTTTTATTTTCAGATTAAATAGGGTTAAGATATTTGAACTAAAAATAATTAGAACACATTCTCACATGCAGTGATACTTTGAATGCAGTATATTTCCACCAGGGTTTATATGCCTGAAGTTGTTTTTGTCTTGAGATAAATCAGAAGGGATGAGTAAGCAATGAATTGAATATTGGGAGCCAGGATATTTTGTGAAAAAAATTAGACTTTAAATAGTACTTACATGGATGATTATAAATACAAAAGCATTCTATGTTTCTTTTGCTCTGGCTCACTTCACTTAGTATAATTTTTTCCAAGTCTCTTCATTTCCTTATGAATGGGGCAATGTCATTCTTTCTGATAGAACCATAGAATTGCATTATGTATATATACCACAACTTCTCGATCCATTCACCTACTGAGAGGCGTCTGGGTTGGTGCCATATTTTAGCTATGGTAAATAGTGCTGCAATGAACATGGTTGTGCTGGTATCTTTGGCATGGTCTCCATTCTGACCTTTTGGGTAACTGCCCAAAACTGGGGTGGCTGGATCATAGGGGAGCTCTAAGTTTAGCCTTTTGATGAAGATACATACTGCTTTCCAGAGTGGTTGAAAAGTTCACACTCCCACCAACAGTGTAGTAGGGTTCCCTTTTGGCCACATCACCTCCAGCATTTGTTGCTATTAGTTTTCTTGATAATGGCCATTCTTACTGGGATAAGGTGGAATCTCAATGTTGTTTTGATTTGAATTTTTTTTATGGCCAGGGATGTTGATCATTTCTTCATGTGCCTCTTGGCCATTCTCATTTCCTCTTCAGAGAAGTCTCTCTTTAAGTCTTTAGCCCATTTATTAATGGGGCAGTTGTTTATTTGAGGATTTGTTTTGGGGGGGACATAATTTTTTGAGTTCTAAGTATATTTTAAAAATGAGGCCTTGTCTGCTGTATGTCCAGTGAAGATCTTCCACCAATCTCTGAGCTTTCTATTAATCTTGCAAGTTATGTCCTTTGCCAGGCTTTGTACATATGATCACATAATATCAAACTAGGTGAAATAAACTCCAAGTTATGGAAACAAGTGGTTTATCATTGGTGTTATTTTTAGCATACTATGTTAAATTATTTCTTTTTTCATTCATTTATCATCCCTAGGGTTTAGCCCTTGTTGTCACTATATTTGATTTTGATACCCTGGGTATTGTATACATAGTTGTCTGAATCAGGGATGGGAAGGGGAACATCAAAATGGTGAGACAAATGATAAAGGGAGAAACAATGCAACAGCAATACTTACAAGGCAATATGTTGTAAACCAATAGTATAACTTGCTGGAAGGAGAGTGGGAAGGCAGGAAAATGGGAAAAAAAGTGAGGGAGGAGATCACAAGTTTGTCAAGAAATGTACTGAAACCCCTCTGTACATCATCTTGACAATAAAAATTAAAATATGGGAAAAAATTCTATGGAAGCTATTTTGTTCACTTCTTATGAAGAATTCTTTTTAATGTTTAGGAGTCAACAGAGTGTGAAATACCTGTAGTTGAGGGGAAAGGCTTAGGTAAAGACTGATGTGCTAAAACAATCATAAGCCTCATGATGCCATTCCATCATAGCTTTCTTGAACACTGTAGTTCTCTCCCTGCCCCATAAAATGTTCACCTTTTCTGAAATACTAATTATTATTCTTGAACTTCCTATTCTTTCTCCTCCTTTTTTATTTTTATTTTCTATGTGCTTGGGCCAAAACTCTATGTGGATTTTTTATTTAGAGATAAGAGTCTTTCAGATTTGTCTGCTCAGCCTGACTTTAGTACTCACATCTCAGACTCTAAAGTAGCTAGGACTACCAGTGTGAATTACAGTGCATGGCTGTCCTCAGTTTTTTAAACTTCCATCTAGCAAGAAAATTCAGAAATATTTCTTTTCTGTTACTTCCTGAATCCTCTACCCATTAGAATGACTAGGATAAATTTCATTTTTTTAGATTTTAACTTTTTTAACATCCCAGTGCAGGTTATGACTTCATTTTGGGAGGCCCAGCCATCTCTCTATTGCTAACTCTAAAAGAGCAAATTTGATTTATTTTGTGCAGGAATTACAACTCATCTAGTGGTAAGACATAATCTTACTGCCTCTTTTCATCCAAAAAAAATGTTTTCCATAAGTCTTTGGGCCACCAAATATGACACCCTAATCCTTCCCTCTCCTGCCTTGAAGGATAAGTACTGTGGATACAGTTGTCTTTTTCTTCTCTCAAAAACTCACTGTTTTTCCAGTCTTATTGAGACATGAATTATACATAAAATAATATATATGATATGCATAGTGTGGTATTTTGTGGCACATATATACATTAGGAAATTATTATGATAATCAATCAAATTAAAGATCCATTATCTTATATAGTTATATTTTGGGGTATATATAGTAAGAGAAAATTTGAAATATGTCCTACAGCATTACCTAGAGTTATTACATTATAGCCTTGATCTTGATCATTGAGCCTAACTGAATCTTTAGACCTTTTGACCAACATCTCTCATGATCCTCATCCATAGTCCCTGGAAATAGGCACTCTACTACTTGCTTCTGTGAGTCTCAGTTCTTTTTTAATTTTATGTTTATCGTAGTTGTAAAAAGTAATACATGAATACAATGAATCTGGATCAGTGTCATCCCTTTCATTGATTTCCCTGATCTGCACATTCTTTAATACATATTCTCTGCACTTAGAATAGCATCCTCCAGGTTCATCCATGTTGTCACAAATGACAATATTTGTTTTTCCCTTAAAAGCTGAATCATATCCCCTTGTATAACCCTTGTGTTGGGGATCTGTGTGCATCACATCTTATCTATCTACTCATCGATTAATAAATACTTTGGCCATTTGGGTTGGTGACCTCTCCTTTGTGAATAATGCTGCAGTGAACAGGGTGTGTAGGTATCTCTATGTGGTATTGCTATTTCTCATATATGATCATTCTGTTTTCAGTATTTTGAGGGACCTCGGTAGTATGTCCATGATGGGTATACCAATTTACTAATTTACATTTCCACCAAGGACATTGTTTTACTGGCATCATTGTCAGTGTTGTTATTGTTATGATACACATTGGCATTTGTACATTCTTTGCAGAGACACTTGCTCTGATTTTTTCTTATTATAAATTAGGTTCTTTCCCTGCTCTTGAGTTGGGTTCCTTATGTATTTTGGATTTATTGCAAGTATTTTCTCCAATTCCATAGGTTTTTTTACTTTGCTGATCATTTTCTTTGTTTTGCAGAAATATTTAGTTTGATGCAATTCCATTTATCTATTTTTGCTTTTATTGTTCCAGTGTTGGAAGTCATGTACAAAAATAATCATTTCCTACACCCATGCTGAAAAGATTTCCCTTGTTTGCTTTCAATAATATTATTTTTTTTCTTCTTATATTTCAAACTTTCATCCAGTTTTACTTTAATTTTAGTACATTTGTCCTTGATAAATAACCAATTTCACTTTTTAAATGTAGATATCATGTTTTCCTAATGTTATTTATTGAAGTGACTGTTTTCTATATTGTATATCCTTTATACTTTTTCAAAGATCAATTAACTATAAATGCACAGTTTTATTTCTAGAATTCCTATTCTATTCTATTGGCCCATATGCTTAATTGTATGATGGTATCACGCTGCTTTGATTACTATAGTTTGTAGTGTACTTTAGAATGAACTGGTGCGCTATCTCCAGTTTTGGTATTTTAGTTCAAGATTGCTTTTGTTAATTGGAGTCTTCTGTTGCACATTAAGTTTAGGATTTTTTCTATTTATCAAAAGTGTCACTAGATTTTTAATGGGAACAATATTGAATATGCACTTTACTTTTGGCACTATGGATATTTTAGCAATATTATTCTTCATTTTGTGAACACAGAATATCTCTTCTATTTGTATCATCTTTACTTTTTCACATTTCATAAATTTCATTGTGCAAGGGCTGGGAATGTGGCTTAGTGGTAGAGTGCTTGCCTAGCACACATGAAGCCCTCAGTTCAATTCCTCGGCACCACATAGATAGAAAAAGCCAGAAGTGGTGCTGTGGCTCAAGTCTTGAACAAAAATAAGCCAGGGACAGTGCTCAGGCCCTGAGTTCAAGGCCTAGGACTGGCCAAAAAAATAAATAAATAAATTTCATTGTGCAGATTTTTTACCTTTTTGGCTAAATTTTTTCCTACGAATGTTATTCTCTGGGTTTTAGATCGTTTTTATTGTCTAGAAATGTAATGATTTTGAATGTTTTGTTATTTTTAGAAACTCTTGATAGAGTCTTCAGGTTTCCTATATATAAAGTCTTGTCATCTGCAAGCACAATTGTTTACTTCTTCCTTCCAGTTTGGATGCCAGTTTTTCCTCCTCTTCTTTAATTACTTTACCCAGTGCTTTCAGCAGTAAATTAAAGTGAAAACAGTGGGTTTCAGAGGGGCAACCCAGGGATGTACATTACAACTGCTCATAAGATGAGTGGAGCAGGGCTGGGGATATAGCCTAGTGGCAAGAGTGCCTGCCTCGGATACACGAGGCCCTAGGTTCGACTCCCCAGCACCACATATACAGAAAAAGGCCAGAAGCGGCGCTGTGGCTCAAGTGGCAGAGTGCTAGCCTTGAGTGGGAAGAAGCCAGGGACAGTGCTCAGGCCCTGAGTCCAAGGCCCAGGACTGGCCAAAAAAAAAGATGAGTGGAGCAGCTTACTTCTACAGCCAGAAACATTAGAGGACAAATGTCTGCACCAGTCAGAACACTCCTCTCCTGGAATCCATCGTGGTGGAGTCCCTCATACAAATAAAGCATTGTGTGTTTACACAAATCACAGATGTTCCTTTTAGCTGTTATGGTGGGAAAAGGTGGAGTCATGTCTCAGGTGTTGACACAGAGACCACAGGACAGTCATTAGCTCAAGGTCAGTGGCCTGAAGAAAGATCTATTAGTTGTGATGTAACTACTGAACTAAGGGCCCCTAGATCTCAGCAAATTTCAAGGAAAAAAAAAAAAGCTTCCAATGAGTGCTTGCCAGAAAGGCTTAATCAGTTGTGGTGCTTTCGCAGTATCTAATGGTGCCCTAGCAATGTTTGACTTCTGTCCTAGTGTCCCAGGGGAGAGGTGGATCCCTACCATCTGTTTCCTCAAGAGAAGTTACAGGATAGACTGGGGAGTTGGGCTGATGTGAAAAGCTATATGGGGCTGTATCTATGAAATAGATCCTATGGAAACAGCCACTAGTTGCTGACCAAAGCCCCCTGAATCACACTCACTTTGGTGTAATGAAAAACAGTGTACAGAAGCACACAGACTTCTTATACTATGAGTAAATAGCCTACTCTATTGGTGAAGAAGACAGAATTCCAAGTTATGAACACTTTTCCCTACCTCACACATCCCCAGTCCCCACTACCATGGGAACATTCTGCAAAGTTGTTCCAAAAAAGATGTAATCTATTTTACCTTAATAGAACAGTAGTCCAAAATCCACACAGAAATCCTATTAAAAATATGTGGAGGGCTGAGAATGTGGCCTAGTAGTAGCCCTGGGTTCGATTCCTCAGCACCACATACACAGAAAAAGCTGAAAGTGGCACTGTGAGTCAAGTTCAAGTGGTAGACTGCTAGCCTTGAGTCAAAAGAAGCCAGGACAGTACTCAGACCCTGAGTTCAAGCCCCAGAACTGGCAAAAAAGAAAAAAAAAAAAACGTGGAAAACCAGTAAAACTTTCCAACAAGAAAAAAGTGCCAAAAAAGTATTGTGAAGTAGTAGCTGAAGATTCAACCAACAATCCCTCCATTAAAATGAGTTATGAAGCAATCACTATGAGACGGAAGACAACAGAGCAGAAAAGCAACAGCTCAAGGGGAAAATGTCCATTCAACAGAGACAAGTAAAACATGAGCTGACAAAACGCAGAGAATGCAGGAAATAATAGAAAGGAAAAACATTATAGAAATGAAGGCTGTTGGAGAGGGTAGGAGAGTAGTTCTGCCATAGGAAGGGACAAAAGAGATAAAAATGAAGAAACTTCAAGCAAAATGGAAACAAAGATTTATAACAAATACCAGCTCCTGAATCAAAGATGTATAAATATATATATATATATATATGCCTTCTTAATAGCAAATAAGAAAAGGCAAAAAAAGCAAAGTCTTTTAAATTGCAATTCCAGATTTTTTTCTGAAAAAAAAAGGAATTTTTATTTCAGAAAAAAAGGATGAAAAAAATGACTTTCAGGAAAAAAAGTTCAGCTTACAATTTTGTGCCAAGAGAGAATACTTGAGCAATCGACTATGTGATGTATCTTACTAAATTTACTGGATGTTAATGAGACAGTCCTCAAAAAATGATAAAGCCATTTCTATAAAAATGTTCTCCGTATGATCACAGTAACACCAGGTTTCTCTTTTAGTACAATATCTAATACTAGTCGACTTTGAAGCAAATCCTAGTAAGTACTAAACGTAAGAAGACTGAGTCAAGGATTTTAATTCTAGTTCCCCCCAAATCATGAAAATTCATATATAAAAACCACAGGTACATAATTTAAAATGGAAAAATCCCAGAAAATAATTATTTCCTTAATTCTACTTGAAGAAATGGTTTTAAAATTTTTACCCAACCTAGAAATAACTAAGGAAATTTAACAAAATATTAATGGTGAGCAACTAACATATTTTGCTTCTACTGGAACTAAAACAAATTCAGAGATGAGGGAGGGAACTTAGGCTAGTATGAGAATAAGAAGTGGCTTGTAAAGTTGGAGAAAATTCAAACAAACAAACAAACAAAATGAAGAGCACAAAGGGTTTAAGACAACCATGAGAAACACAACTGCTAATATCTCATCTTAGTACCTAAGGATAAAAGGACGCAGACAGTGGTTCCCATTGTAACCCACACTTTATGCTGGAGGTACAGATGCTAAGATCTTAGCTGGAAGCTGCCACAGGCAAATTCACAAGTCCATCTCTCAAACATGAGTGAAAGAAAAAGGGATGAGTGCATAATTGAAGAGGTAATACCTAGTAGGCATTAATCACTGAGTCCCAGACATCTATACAAACAACAATAAATAAATAATAACTTGCAATTTAAATAGAAAAATAATCAGAGTCAATATTATAAGACACACTCAAAGGAATATATTGTTGATGATATTGTGCAAGGGAAATATAAAGAAAACATAGCAACATGGACAAAGAATATATGGAGATCTAAATTTTCTTCCATTCACAATGGGCAACTAGTGATGCTAGATGTGAATGTAAATGCAGTCCTTTTTGTGTCTATTTGTGCCAGTACTAGAGCTTGAACTCAGAGTGTGGATGCTGTCCAACTGAGCTTTTTTCCATCAGGGTTGGGGCCCTAGCACTTAAGCCTCCCAACTACTTTAGGCTTTTTGTTGCTTACTTGGAGGTAAGAGTCTCATGGACTTTTCTGCCTCGACTGACTTTATACTATAATTCTCAGATCTCAGCCTCATGAGTAGCTATCATTATAGATGTAATCCACTGATGCAAGGTGAAAATACAACCTTTTAGAAAATCAGGAAATGTAAGTTTTAGTTGTACATAATAAAGATGGTGGATAACATTGACACAGATTTGCTTATATTTTCATGGAATAAAATGAGGAAAAATACATGGGCGAATACATGGGCGACCCATGCACATAATCCCAATATTAGGGTGCGTGGGGCTTGCCACAGGGCAAAACATCTCACTATTATTTCCTTAACCTTCCAAATACAACATCTGTAAACTTTTATTTTTTATTTTCAAAGTTAGAAGTTAAATACTTAAAAATACAAGAAATTGCACTTGAAATGTGCAAATGTCCTCAGAACTGTCATCTCCTCTTGCTACATCTTCACGCCACCATCCTGCTTCTCTTCTGGCTAAGTTTAGCTTAGACTCCCTGAGAGAGCAGGAAATACTATATTAATAAAGCAGCAGCCAATGATACCAGCTTTCACCACATCCTCACCTGTCTCCATACCTGATCTGCTAAGGTGACCCATGATGTCGTGTGGGCATCACTACGTCACTTCCTTTCACTTAGCAGCTGTGTACAGGGCTGAAGCTAAATCAAATGTTGGTAAATCAACATCTTTTTTTTTTCTCAAATTTTTATTAACAAACTGATGTACAGAGAGGTTACAGTATCATACGTTGGGCATTGGATACATTTCTTGTACTGTTTGTTGCCTTGTTCCTCATGCCCCCCTCCCTCCCCCCTTTCCCTCCCCCCCCAGGTGTTCAGTTCACTTACACCAAACAGTTTTGCAAGTATTGCTTTTGTAGTTATTTCTCTTTTTTTACCCTGTGTCTCTCAAATTTGGTATTACCTTTCAATTTCCTACTTCCAATACCAGTAAACACGGTTTCCAATATACTCAGATAAGATTACAGAGATAGTATAGGTACAACCATAGGAAGGTGATACAAGAACATCATCAATAATAGAAACTACACATACACATAGGACATTGAAAGTAGTTACAACTGTGATATATCACTTGTTTCCATAACATGGAGTTCATTTCACTTAGCATCATCTTATGTGTTCCTAAGGGTATAGCTATTGGGCTCTTGTGATGCTCTGCTATGGCTTGCCTAAACCTGTACTAATTATTCCCAATAAGGGAGGCCATAGAGTCCATGTTTCTTTGGGTCTGGCTCACTTCACTTAGTATAACATTTTCCAAGTCCTTCCATTTCCTTACAAATGGAACAATGTCATTCTTTCTGATAGAGGCATAAAATTCCATTGTGTAAATGTACCACATTTTCCTGATCCATTCATCTATGGAGGGGCATCTGGGTTGGTTCCAGCTTCTCGCTATGACAAATTGTGCTGCGATGAACATTGTTGTGCTGGTGGCATTACTGTGATTTTGTTTGTGGGCTTTTGGATAGATACCCAACAGTGGGGCTGCTGGGTCATAGGGGAGTTCTATATTGAGCCTTCTGAGGAATCTCCATACTGCTTGCCAGAGTGGCTGAACCAGTTTACATTCCCACCAACAATGAAGTAGGGTTCCCTTTTGGCCACATCCCCTCCAACAATTGTTATTATTAGTTTTCTTGATATATGACATTCTTGCTGGGGTGAGATGGAATCTCAATGTTGTTTTGATTTGCATTTCCTTTATGGCCAGTGATGTAGAGCATTTTTTCATATGTCTATTGGCCATTCTCATTTCCTCATCAGAGAAGTTTCTTTGTAAGTCTTTAGCCCACTTGATGAGGGGGCTATTGGTTCTTTGCGGTTTTGTTTTGGAGGAAGGTAATTTTTTTAGTTCTGCATATATTTTAGAGATGAGGCCTTTGTCTGTTGAATGTCTGGTAAAGATCTTCTCCCAGTCTGTGGGCTTTCTGTTTATCTTGAGAGCTATGTCCTTTGCCGTGCAGAAGCTCTGCAGTTTGATGCAGTCCCATTTGTCCAACCTTTCTTTGATTTGTAGCCTTTCAGGGTCTTTGTTAAGGAAGTTCTGTCCTGTGCCAAGGAGCCCAAGTGTTTCTCCTACTCCTTCCTTTAGTGTTTTCAGGATGCCTGTTTTGATTTCAAGGTCTTTAATCCATTTGGAATTGATTTTGGTGCAGGGTGATATATAAGGATCTAGTTTTAGTTTGTTGCATGTGTTGAGCCAGTTTTGCCAGCACCACTTGTTAAAGAGGCTATCTTTCTTCCATACTATTGTTTTAGCTCCTTTATCAAAGATTAAGTAGGCATAGTTCTGTGGGTTTAATTCTGGGTCTTCAATTCTGTTCCATTGGTCTTCAGGCCTGTTCCGGTGCCAATACCAAGCTGTTTTTATTACTATAGCTTTATAATACAGCTTGAAGTTGGGTATTGTAATTCCTTTTTTACATGCATCTCACTATGAGCACATGCTGTCCTCAAATTCTCAATCCTCTTTTACCAGGCTCCCAATGGCTGGGAGTTCAGGCATGCATTATAACACTGGCTCGAAACAACTCTATTTTTGACAAGCTTGATAAGGAAGCTAGAAGTAAATTCACTTTCTTTCAGTAAATGATACTTACAGTCTGATTTTGTTTCTTGTGTTTTGTTAAAATAATTTCAAATTAGATGGCTTTGAATTTTGACTTTTTTTTAATTGGTGGTACTGGGGTTTGAACATAGGCCCTTGCACCATTCCCTCAGGTTTTATATTTTGAATTCTTCTTTGGATAATATCCTATGTTTTTGTCCAGGGCTGATTCTTCTACTTATTCCACTCCTGCAGCAGGGATTGCAGGAATGAATTACTCAAGTTGTTTGTTGAAATGAAGGTCACACTCAAGTTCTGACACCACAGTCCTTCAAGTCTCTGCCTTCCAAGTAGACAAGATTACAGGCAAATGCCATCCCATGCATAGGTCGAATGATTTTAATTTCTGACATGAGCGTTTAATAAAATCATCTTTTAATTTTATAAGTTGAAAAGGTTTATAATTGAGATGTATGCTACATAGGCTTTATAACCTCTCTATGCCTCAATTATGCAATTGTTCATTCAAGTGTGGCAATTTATACTTATGATTCTGCCAGCCTGATTCCATGTCATAGTGTCTGCTCATTGTAAGCTCCTTAATCCTTCATCTCAGGTTCTCCTATTATGTCCTCCTCCCCTCCCCCAAACAGCCTCCAGCTTTGAAAATGCTCTTTGTGTTGAATCAAAAGCAAAGGTCATTCCTGTGAGCTAGCTTCCTCTGGCTAAAACCAAATCCATTCTCCAGACTTAATGTGATCAAAAAGAACCTGAATTGATATTTAGTCTGAAGGGATAAGGGAGCACTAATTTTCATGACAGAATTGAAACACAGTGCATTTTCAAAATGAAGAACACATAACCTGGAAAATGACCTTTGGTGTTTTGTTGGTTTTTTTTTCCCCAGAACCAGAACTTAAGTACCACAGTGTGTTAAATCCACAGTGCAGCTGAAAGAAAACTGACTTACAAAGATCAGTAATCCACAGTGAAACCAGCTAATGCAGCTCATTTATTAATGACTCCATTACATGAAAAGGTAGTATTTTAAATTGAAAATAACAAAACAGTAAACCATACTCCAAAATTGCTAATCCATTGTAAAGCCACCCTGTTCTTGTACAAGGTGTGCATGCAAGTAAGGGATGTGTAATTGGAAATTTGCCAGCCTGTTCATATAACTACCTACATGAAACTCTAACATAATTCAAAAGTATAATCTTTAATTCAGGCAAATCCAGTGACTAACAGAGACAAGCAACTAAACAGCAATTAAGAGTTACACTAGGGAAAGCCATAAAACCACACAAACATTTTCTACAGTGTGTAATGAACTTCTATTTTGTGCTTAGCCAAGTTTTTTCTGTCCATACATACTAGCACTTGCCATCAGCAGCTTTGACAGGAATAGCTATCTTAGGTGTCAGACGAATTTTCCTGGAAAATGGTATTCAGAAAGACTGTCATTTACTAAGGAGGAAGGACATGATTATTTGCATGTGTAAATGTTTGCATATACACACATTCCTATATACCTAAACATGCATACTGTTTTCTGTTATTAAGTTTAACTAAAGGCTAAGGGAATGATGGATCAGGCTAAATTTCTTTGGACTTTATTTTATATATTGGAAATCATGTACACATGTAACTATAAGACAAATTAATTTTTTTTAATTATCCCAGAAATAAATACATGACAATAATCTTAATTTGATGTAATTTATTATTTATTTTAAATGCTGCAATCAAGACTAAGGATAAGCAGTTTATCTACCACTTGGCTACCCCTCCAGCCTTATGATTATTATGTTTTAGTCAGTACTGGGGTGTGAATTCAGAACTTCCCATACACTCAGCTTGCTCATTCATGGCTGGTGCTCTATCTCTTCAGTCACACTTATCAGGATAGATTATTGCTGGTTATTGAAGATAGAACCTCTTGGACTCTTTTGACCCAACTGGATTCAATATTTGATCTTCTGTGTCTCAGCCTCCTAAGTACCTACAATTATAGGTATGAGTAACTAGCATCCAGATATATAATTCATTTTTTGTCATAGTCATTCAGAGATGCAATGTGGTAAAGTCTGGCTAAAATATTGTTACATAGATCCTTGGGGAAACAAACTCTAAAATAAAGCTATAGCTATTCACTGGAAGTAATATTACATTATTATAAGTCATTGTGTGCACAGTAAATAATAAATGAAATGAATAATTGCATTTTTGTTGTTTTTAAGAGCTAAGATTTGGGCATGAGATGGAAGAAATACTTATGCACGAACAACAACATTAAGTAAAATCTCTGTAGTGTTCATTTCTGATTGAAAGTATCACTATAAATTTATTTTTTCAGATTTAATTTTATTGTCAAGGTGATGTACAGAGGAGTTATAGTTATGTAAGGTAGTGAGTACATTTCTTGTCAATGTTGTTACCACCTCCCTCATTTTCTTTCCACTTTTCCCCCTAGTCTCCCCAAGTCCTACAGTTCATTTCCAACATATTGTTTTGTGAGTTTCACTGTAAATTTATCACGCATTTTACCTTTCCAAAAAGAGATGTTTCCATACCTAGGAATTTCAATTAGCATCATTTTATTTTTTTAAACAGGATTAATCAAAGTTTTAATGTAAATAATGAACATATCAGATATGTTTATATACTTTTTCTATTTGCATTGTAATTTTGTTATAATTTTGGCAGATATGCCATTTTAAATTTAGTTTTATTGTCAAGGTGATTACAGAGGGGTTATAGTTACATATCTAAAGTAGTGAATACATTTCTTGCTGAACATTGTTACCCCTCTCATTTTTCTCTCACCCTCCCTCCCCCGGCCGTCCCCCCTCAAGTTATAAATTTCATATCTAATTTATTGTCTTGGGAGTAACCTGTTGCACTTGGTTCACCCTTTGTCTCACCATTTTTTTATTTTGTTGTTCACCTTCCCTACTGTAATTCAGATAAACCTATATACAACACACAGGGTACCAAAATGATCATTTGTATTTAGCTATTGAGATATTATGGTCCTCTGCTAGGACTATCCTAGACATATACTAATTACTCGAAATGAGGAAAACCATGGAGTCTATGTTTCTTTGGGTCTGGTTTACTTCAATATGATTTTTTTCCAAGTCTTTCTATTTCCTTATGATTTGGGTGATGTCATTCTTCCTGAAGGTAGCATAGAATTCAATTGTGTATATATGCCATATTTTCTTGATCCATTCATCCACTGAAGGGCATCTGGGTTGGTTTCATATCTTAACTGTGGTAAATAATATTGCAATGAACATTGCAATGAATATTGCAATGAGCTTTAGTGTGGCCTTGTTTGTGATTATTTAGGTAAATGCCCAGAAGTGGGATTATTGGATCATTAGGGAGCTCTAAGTTTAGTCTTTTAAGGAACGTCCACATTGCTTTCCAGAGTTGTTGAACCAGTTTACTTTCTCACCAACAGTGTTATAGCATTCCCTTTTGGCCACATCCCCACCAGCATCTATTATTATTTGATTTCTTGATAATGGCCATTCTAACTGGTGTGAGGTGGAATCTCACTGTAGTTTTGATTTTCATTTCTTTTATGGCCAGAGATGTTGAACGTTTCTTCATGTGCTTTTGCTGAGACACAGGACAAAGGGTGAACCAATGCAACAGCAATACTCACAAAACACTATGTTTGAAATGAACTTTACAACTTGGTGGGGAGAAGAGTCAGGGGGAGGGAATTCAAAGGATCTGATCTGGAGTCTAGGCATCCAGTTGTTACAAAGGCCTGCAGCTTGCACGTGCCTTTAACACTGTCAGGAAACAGACCAGAGAGGAAAGATTGAATAAAAACAATACCAACAAACCAATCCAGCTTCAATGGAGAGCTGACTTGGGATGCCATGGTGACCTGAGGCAAACTAGGAGACAGGACACAGGATGCAAACATGGAGACTTGTGGCATGGCGTAATGGTACCTTATCTGGCCTGACCAGGTTAGGGGACTGGGTCACAGGAAGCTCCCATCCCAGGCACTTGACTGACAGGTTCAGTAACCTACAGGCAAAGTGCCCACCCCTGTCTCCAGGGATTTGGGCACACCCATCACCTGGGGGTGGGACTTCCCTTCCTCTAGGAATTCAAGCACAGCCATCAAGACAAGATGCCAGGTAGCAGAACTCGCCATGTGGCCAATGATGGTGCTAGCCAGATTTGACCTCCATATTACATTCTCTTCTTTTGTTATGTACATAAAAATCAAATCATTGATTACTGCACAGGGTCAAAAGAACATGAACTCCAAACAAAAAAAGATCCTCAGTGGTACACAATGAGGCACTCTGAGCACCAGAGATGTTAGGAACTTTAGTGGGTTGTAAAATACTAAGCTATTGAAATCCATGAGGGCTCATAATCCTACCAAAGTCAGTTATCACCTTTGGGAAATATTAAAGCCCTTTGTTATTTTAAATATTTACAGATCCAGAAAAGGTCACACATCTAACTATCAAGAACTATTTCTGAAGAGGATTAACTTATTAGAGGTTAGTATCTCTGTATAAACATATGCACATCAACAATGAAAGACAGTTTGGTATGATATCATTCTTCTACCACCTCAAATGATTTGGTGCACCCAAGTGGTGATTTTTCTTACCAGCTTTTTCCACTTCTCACCATCTTCTACTTACCATGTAAATATCTGTAACTAATCTGAGACATAGCTCTAAAGATTAACACTAATAGTGTACTTAACGTTAACAAACCACTATGTACAATAACATGAGATAGAAGAATCAAAATTTTATGTCTCTTATTGGAAGAACAATCCATGAATTACGAAGTCTGCTCATTAGATAAATAACAGCTATATATGATTAGCAATGAAACCAACAATATATTTATTGCACAATATTAGGAAGATACAGTATATATTCTGAGACAAATTCTTCAGGAAAAAAAAAACCAAATTCCATACTCAGAATCACAAAACAGGCAATAAAAGGGAGGAGTAAAGACTAAATGGACAGATCGAAAGACTCTCATCGATCATATTAAAAATCACAAATCACAGAACTTGTTGGAGAACTTGATAGAGAACAACTGATGGATAGACAAATGGATAGACAGAACGTTGAGCAAGTAAATTTATGAATGCATTTATAAGCAGAACCTTTATAAACTTGCCAATGAACAAAGACTGAAGATAATATAGACGATGGGAAAAGGCAAGTGACATAGCAGAGATTGATGGTGTCCAAGTAAATCCGCTTGGTCTATCATAAAAGTCAGGGCCAAACAGCTCTGAGATCTAGAGCTCCCCCGAATCTTTATTAGTATACATGGTCTGTCCCCAGGAAAAGAAGGGAAGCCCCAGGAAAACAGCTGTCAACCTATGAAGCACACCCACCAGAAGAAGAATGCCCAGTACCCGTTTCTTCCTCTGGGGTTATCCGGTACCCACAAGTCATTCCAATCACCTCCAGTGGGCTTGAGAACAACTTTTTCAGAAGACATTCTCTCTATCACACATAGTCTCCATTCCCTCTCCTTGCACACTTTCTCCCACTCTTAAAACACTCCTGATATTGCTTCTCTAGGATAGGGTATAATGGCAACAAAATATTTGTCTGCATTATAGAGAGCCCAGGATAAGATACAGGGGACTTTGGCAACATTGGAATGTTTTCTTTTACACAATGTATAATGGTGTTGCTTTTAGGTTAAAAAGTGACTCCTTTCTGAGAGATGTTTTCTAAAATATGTACAGCTATAATTGTATTGCACATGGCATTTGTCACAAGATGTGTGGCAGGGTGGCTTCTAGATGCGTGGGGTGACAGTGGTATAATATTTGCTCTGATGTGATAAATGGTGAAATGGTGGGGGTGATTCTTTATATTGCTATTGCTACTTTTGCAATGACTTGAATTTTTAAATAATTTTAACACTGTTAAGTCTACAGTAAAAGTTCCTATGGAAGATTGTCAAGAAAGTAACAGTATTAGTTCTTTCCAAGAAGAATCACTAGGAGGAGGAGAATAGGATGGAAAGGAAAATTTCACATGGGCAATTAAAAATATTTTGGGAGTTTGACTAACAGAAAGTGTTATATTTTCAAAAAGGCAGAAAAAATGTACATGACAATAATAACAAACTAAAGTTTAGAAGAGAACAGGAGTGTGACTGATCCTCTCAATTTCCTGTTTAAACTCCTTAAATAGAGCCTATTAGTCCAAGAATAAACACCAAAAATGGTTAACTCATCCAGAAAGCCTCCACAGGATTTGAACTGCATCCAATTTACAAATTGGCTTCAGCATGCCACCAATGCAGTAGTGCTGTTGTCTTAGTTTTTCTCTTGTTCTTCATTGTCAATGTCTATCTCTCTTCAAATCTTTGCATTAACTGTTTCCTTTTTTTGAGGAACACATTCTCCAGTTGGAAACTAAATTCTTGTTTTACTTGCATTAATGGTACCCTGTTCCACTGCGTATCACAACTGTGACTTCGTTGCTGTTTTATGACAATAGGAGTACCCCTTATAACTCTAGCCTAGTGCCACACATCTATAATTCTAGCTATTCAGAAGGCTGAGATCTATGGATGTCAATTAGGAAATTTTATGAAACTCTTATCAATTAGCAACCAGAAATACAGAAGTGGAGCTGTGGGTTAAAGAGGTAGCACACTAGCCTTGAGCAGAAAAGCCCAGAGACAGAGTGAGTTCAAGCCCCACGACTGACCAAAATAAGTAAGAATAGATGCTCCATCCACAACATCTACTTTGTAAACTCTAGCATGACTGGCACTTGGTATTTATTTGATAGAGAAAAATTGATAGATGGACAAATGATAGACAATATTAAACAAGAAAATTTATGATTACATTTATAAGAAGAATCTTTATAATCTTATCCATGAGTATTAATTCTGTTAAAAGTTTGAATCAATATTATTGCTATGAGTGTTGTAAGTGAGAACCTGTGTCTATGAGTTTTATACATACTAAAGTTATTTAAGATCTAAGTCCAAGCTGGGCCTTAGTGATTCATGCCTATAATCCTAGCTACTGAGATCTGAGATCTGAGGAGCAAAGTTCAAAGTTAGCACAGGCAAACAAATCCATGAGACTCTTATCTCCAACTAGCCAGCAGCAAAACTCATGAAGCGGAGGTGTGGCTCAGTGATACAACACCACCCTTGAGCAGAGAAGCTCAGCTAGAGCGGGAGGACCTGCATTTTCAAGATGCAGTACCATAACATGGATTTCATTTCACTTAGCATCATCTTATGTGTTCATAAGGGTAAAGCTATTGGGCTCTTGTGATCCTCTGCTGTGACTTGCCTAAACCTGTGCTAATTATTCCCTATGAGGGAGACCATAGAGTCCATGTTTCTTTGGGTCTGGATGACTTCACTTAGTATAATTTTTTCCAAGTCCTTCCATTTCCTTATAAATGGGCAATGTCATTCTTTCTGACAGAGGCATAAAATTCCATTGTGTATATGTACCACATTTTCCTGATCCATTCGTCTATTGAGGGGCATCTGGGTTGGTTCCATATTCTAGCTATGACAAATTGTGCTGCGATGAATATTGTTGTGTTGGTGGCTTTAGTGTGTTCTTGTTTGTGGTCATTTGGGTAGATGCCAAAAGTGGGGCTGCTGGGTCATAGGGGAGCTCTATATTTAGCCTTCTGAGGAACCTCCATACGGCTTTACAAAATGGCTGAACCAGTTTACATTCCCACCAACAATGAAGTAGGTTCTCTTTTGGCCACATCCCCTCCAACATTTGTTGTTGTTAGTTTTCTTGATATAGGACGTTCTTACTGGGGTGAGATGGAATCTCAATGTTGTTTTGATTTGCATTTCTTTTATGGCCAGTGATGTAGAGCACTTTTTCATATGTCTCTTGGCCATTCTCATTTCATCAGAGAAGTCTCTTTTTAAGTCTTTAGCCCACTTGTTGAGGGGGCTATTGTTTCATTGCGGTTTTGTTTTGGAGAAATGTAATCTTTTTAGTTCTGCATATATTTTAGATATGAGGCCTTTGTCTGTTGTATGCCCTGTAAAGAACTCCATGTTATGGAAACGATTGTTATATCACTGTTGTAACTACTTTCAACATGCTATGTGTAACCGTAGCTTCCATTATTGATGATCTTCTTGTATCCCCTTCCTGTGTTTGTACCTGCACTATTTCTGTATCTAATCTGAGTACACTAGAAACCATGTATACTGGTATTAGAACTAGGAAACTGAAAGGGGATACCAAAGTCGAGAGACACAGGGTAAAAAAGACAAACGACTACGAAAGCAATACTTGCAAAACTGTTTGGTGTAAATGAACTGAAGGACTCATGGGAGGAAAGGGAAAAGGGGAGGGGGGAGGGGGGAATGAGGGAGGAGGTAACAAACAGTACAAGAAAAGTATCCAATGCCTAAAGTATGAAACTTTAACCTCTGTGTACATCAGTTTGACATTAAAATTTTTTTAAAAGATGCAGTACCAACAAACACATAAAATACAAAATAAAATACTTATATAATATAAAATATATATAATTATAAAATAATATAATAATATAAAATAAAATAGTATACTTCTAGTCATGTGAAAGTTAAAATAGACCTGGGGTCATTTTTGGCAAGAAATTTTGTCAGAGTGGTAAGTGTAGAAAAACTGCGGAATGTACGTGGAATGAGGGAAGGGATCATCCGTGGACTTCATTCAGCAAGCAACTTCTCCTAGGCCATTACACTGCAGCTTCTGAGTCACTGTGTTCATATAAAACGTAGCCAGCTTGAGATAAGGTGATCAACAGATCTTTTATTCTCAACGATAAACAAAAAGGAATTTTAAGAAGCTGTTGGCATGAGGATGGGTGAGCAGTCCAGAATAAGAGAGATAACTGGGGGCTTTTCATTGGGGTACGGCCAAGACCAGATTTTGTTCAGGTAGACTTCTAACAGGAGGGTAATTACTGAGAGAATCATAGAAACCTCATGGATGTTGAAACCAGCCTGTTTAGAATGGTGTATATGAAGAGGGGATATCTTTTAACTTATAAGCAGACTCTTCCTGGAGTTTTCTTGGTGCAAGAAAATAAAATCCATGTGTATCAAAGTTATTATATTTAACAAGTACTTTACATTCTCTTTTATCATTGCAGCAGGTGCAAATTATTTCTCATATGCCACACTGTATTTTAAATTTACAAAAAAGGGAAAAATTAAAAAACACTTTTCTGAGGAAATTGATGTCAGTTCCCTTCTTTGTTCATTACAATGATTCCCATACATCTCACTTTGCTGCCAAAATCAGTTGATTCGCCAAGCTGAGCACATTTGGGATGATACATAGATGCTTTGGAAAGTTCTTAAACCCAAACCCCACATGGTTTCACTGATGTTTTGACTCTTATACTCATCTTGCTTTAGTTACTTTATTCACGTAAGAATCTGATCTTATGCTTAAAATTAAGACTTCTTTATATTAGGCAAACCTCAGGTGCTTATTACATAGTTACACTAGCCTAGCTCATATTCCTTGCTCAAATATCTAGTGTTATTTCTTCAGTTACCAGGGGCCATATTTCTTAAATAGTATACTAAAAATCATAAAGACAAATTTTGTGTTATTTTTGCTGAAGGGTCTTCCATATCCCATTAAGGACATAAATTGATGCATTTAGAATTTCATTCCATTGTGTCTAGTTGAGTGTTCAATAAAAATATATTTAATAAGTATTTTGCAAGCAAGAAAAAATAAAGTGTATAACTTTCAATGTTCAATTCTGGGGTGGACAGGTGGCTCAACTAGGAAAGAACTAGTTGTGAGTAGAAATATCACGTGAGAGTATGAGGCCTTGATTTCCACTCTCCACCTGACTTGGGTCATTTGTCATTTTGACAAGCCTTGCACTAACAGTTGTGACTTTTCACCAGAGCACACTCACACTCATGTCAAAACTGTGTCTCCAAATCTTATTTGGATCACATTAATGAGATCATGAAGGACTATCTACTAAATTTAACAGTTGGTACCAATGTAGAAGGGCAGTAGTAAACAATTGCTGACTCAAAATAGACATTTTTTGTGCCCTTTATTACTTTGAAATTCTAACTCAAGGTGTCACTTTACTAAAGCAAAGCTTGTCCAAAAGGTGAGAAAAAAAGGTCTAGACATAATTTTTCTTCTTTCATATATAGAATATTCATATATGTATATATACATATAGAGTACTATCACACCCATATACAAATACCTACAAATATATACGCCTGTATTTGTGCATACAAGAGTTTCAGGTAACCAATTTAGAAGCTCTGCATTCTTTTTATTGCATTGCTAAATTCTGTACCAGAGCACCTTGGAATATTTTGCATCATTTAATTACATGCTGGTAATTAAATAACTACATTCAGGAAGGAAAAAAATACCACCAAGCAGATGTCGTCTGCTCAAGGAATGTCATATTTGCTCTACAGATTAAAAACAACTGTATTAGGGTAAACTAGAAGATGTATGTTTTTGCAGACTCTATCCCATGCTGTCTTTATGCCGTTCCTCAAACTATACATAGTCTACCCCAGAAGTGGTTTTTTGTTTCTCTTATAAAAGCCTCTACCATGTTGTCAGTAAGTAATTGCCTTTTTCTTATATAGATTGCTGGTAGTTGAATATCTGAAATAAACAGTTCACTTTCACAGCTATCACCAAACCATTCTTCCCTCTGTTGACTGGTAATTTGAAGTTGACAATTACCAAGAAACAATCTTCTTAACCAAAGAAACAGGCATAGTACAGATAATTTCAATTATTTTTTACAATGTAGCTTGGCTCTGACTTGTTTCTTCATATTTGAAATTCTGCCCATGTATTTATTTTTGTGCGAATATCTTACTTTGATCACGTCATGAGAACTTCTAGATGATTGGGATGATTCATACCTCCTGTTTGTTTTTTTTAAATAAAATTTTGAAAGTGTATTTCCACACCCTGTATCAGAGCAATGTTGGAAGGCAGTCGAGTCTGTGGCTGACTGAAATGCAGTAATTCACAATTATGTTTATCACTGACAGAGAAATTCAGCAACAATTTAGTTGCTTTGAGAGGCAATAAACACATTGACTTACTATGATATCTAAGAACACAAATATTTCATTGTTAACATAATATTAAGCATACTACTACTGTAATGTATAATACTTTGCTTATGAACCTAACTGTATTTTACTTAAAAGATACCAGTTACAATTGATACCAGTATATATTAATACATGAATAAGTATCCATGAGAAATGTAAAAAAGAACCTCAATGTCCACAATGGGAAGTAGGAATGATGTGTAAAACATTCTATGCTAGCATTTTTAAGTCAGAAGAGTCACCACACACTTTCGATTATTCATTTTAAGAATATTCTTTAACAAGAACATAGTTCAACTGCGGTTGATGAAATCAGAGATACTTTATAATAATTTTATAGTTATGTGATTTGGTAATGTGATACAATAATCTTTTTTAAGGTCTCAAATTTTTTTTTCAGTCATCCAACGTACAGTTTCTAACATCAATACCTAGTTTACTGATGATACAATAATCTTGATGACTCAAACACAGCAAAGAAAGTGAAGGAGAGAATCTTTCAGTGCATTTTCATGTTCTATGGAACACAGTACAAAGGCTGGTTCTATTGATCAGTGTATTATTAGAGTAAGCATACTAGAATGAAAAGCAGAAATTTATTGTGCAGTGATCACCACAGGATCATACAATAAAGAAGGTCTCCCTCATCTTCAATTCTATGTCATCAAAGCAACCCCACACTAGGGAACTGAGTCTACTGACCAGATGTTTCTCATACCTCTCATAGTAAGCAGGAACATTTTTTATTTAGGTATTTCTATGATTTCATTGCAATATACATTTTGCCTGCCATTTTATGTGGTTGATATTACAAAGCAGCCAATAACTTTCAGTCAAATCATCATGTTCTTAACAACACCAAGGTGAGACAAGAGATATTTTAGCCCTAACAATAATAAAGTACAGATTCTCTTTATAGCTCTGACACAAATTTAATGTAAACTTCATTCTGTTCAACTTAGCAAAGTGTCCACTTTTGTCTCATGCTAGTTAGTAAAAATGATAATCAAAATGCTTATAAATAACAGTCCTTGTGATTTAAAAGAAGTTTCACCTTCTGTGGCTTCAAATCACTTTTCTAAACTTAGCAGGTAATATTCAGAAATTTCTGTCATCTTGTAGTGTTGTCATATTTATTATTAAGACCTACTGTTACTTTTATGGAGACACAGTATCATTTCATTTATTTTACTTTCTTGTCCTTTCATTTATTGTTTTAATCACAACAGGTGATGGAATTTTGTCAACTGTATTTCTTGCATCAACTGAGATGATCATGTATCTTTTTGTCTCCTCCATTGTATTAATATTATAAAGGAAAAAAGGTAATCTAGTTATTCTGTGGAATTCAGATTGCTAGTGTTTTATTGAGGGTACTGATAATATTCTTAAGGCTATTGATTTACAATTTTCTTGTAAATGCTGAAGTCACAGAATGAGTTATGAAATATTCTATCCTTTTCAATTTGGGGCAGTGTGGAAGAAAGTTTTGGTGTTGATTGTTTAAGTGTTAGTTAAAATGTACAATATTTGTAATTTTATATTTTTCTTAAATTATTTTTCACTTATACTTGGATGAAACTTAAAACATACTTTGTATAATTTCAATATTTTGTCATTCACTAAGTGGTTCTATGTGTCCACTCTGGAAAATATTCTATATGTACTTGAAAATAATTATATTCTTCTATTGGTGAATGGAACATTCTGTGTCTCTTTGTTAGTTCCAATAAATTTGTAGTACTGTTGTGTACTTCTTTCTTGATCTTCTATCTAGTTGTAAAATCTATTTTGTAAGTAATATATTAAAGTTTTCTATTGTAGTGCTTTCTATTTTTCTCTTCAATTCTAAGACTAAATGTTCTTTTTGTTTTGTTGTAAATGTGATATACAGAGGGGTTACAGTTACATAAGTCAGATAATGAGTGCATTTCTTTCTCAACTGTGTTACTCCCTTCTTCAATTTCTCCCTTTTCCCCTCCCAACTTCCTGCCCCTACAAGTTATAAAGTTCCTTAACAACATAGTGTCTACTTAGTCTCCGTGTTGAATTGGTTAACACTTTGTTCTACTCTTTCTGTGATTTAATCCTTCCTTTCCAAATAAGAAAACTAATATTCAAGACAAAGGGTACAGAAATCAAGAACAGTGACAACATGGAATAAACCTAAGGGGGAAAGGAGAGAAATAATTGCAAACAGTGAAATAAAAAAAAAACCCTCTTGTCTCATTTCTTGGAGTTCATTTCAATAAGTATCATTTATATAGTCATATATGAACATAGCTATTGAGCCATTGTGATCCTGTACTAAGAATATCCTAAACCTATTCTACTTATTTTAAGTGAGGAAACCCATGCAGCCTACATTCTTTGGTCCTGACTTACTTTGCTTAATATAAGACTTGTCTAAAGAAGAAAGAAGAATGGCCAATAGATATATGAAGAAATGTTCAACATCTCTGGCCATCAAAGAAATGCAAATCAAAACAACATTGAAATTCCACCAAATCAGCATGGCCATGATCAAGAAAACTAACAGTGGGCTGGGAATATGGCCTAGTGGCAAGAGTACTTGCCTCCTACACATGAAGCTCTTGGTTCAATTCCCCAGCACCACATATATGGAAAACAGCCAGAAGGGGCGCTGTGGCTCAGGTGGAAGAGTGCTAGCCTTGAGCGGGAAGAAGCCAGGGAAAGTGCTCAGGCCCTGAGTTCAAGGCCCAGGACTGGCCAAAAAAAAAAACCACACACAAAACTAACAGTAACAGATGCTGGCAGGAATGCAGCCACAAGGGAATGCTACTATACTGTTAGTGGGAAGTAAACTTGTTTAGCCACTCTGAAAAGCAATATAAAGCTTCCCTATGACACATGAATCCCCCTCCTGGGCATTTACCCAAATGTCCACAGACCAGCCTGTACTAAAGCCACTATCACAACCATGCACATTGCAGCATTATTTGCCATAGCTAAGATATGGAATCAACCCAGGTGCCCCTAAGTGGATGAATGGATCAAGAAAATGTGGAATATACACAGAATGGAATTCTATGCATTCATCAGAAATAATGATATTGCCCCATTTGTAATCAAATGGAAAGACTTGGAAAAAAATCACATGAAGTGAAGAAAATCAGACCCAAAGAGACATTGGCTATGTGATTTCCCTCATTTGCAATAAATATTCTTAACGAGTTGATAATTTTATTAATATAATTATGTTTTTCTATTATGTGACTTTTTTCTGGAAGACTATGTTGTAATATCTACAGAAATATAGCTCTGCCTCTTTTTGCTTACTATTTCTATGAAATATTTTAAAAGCTTTTTCTTTTTTCACCTTTTCAACTTACAGGAGTCTTTTGATTTAAAGTGACTGTCTTGTAGAGTCCATAAAGTCCAATTCTGGTTTTCTATATATCCTGTCAATATGCATGTTTTGATTTGGGATGTTAATTAGTTACTGGTACAGGACTTATATTTGTCATTTTGTTAATGGTTTTGTGTGTGCCTAAGTCTATTTTCTCAACTCTGTTTCCGATGGGTTTAATATATCATTTATTTCATCATTTGAATTTGGTTTCTGCTGAAATTGAAAGAACTTCCTCTACTTTTTACAAACACCATTATTTTCATTTCTTTGTGTCTATTCACAAAGTACTTTAAAACTTTAGTCTGCCAACTCTAACCTCAGTTTCTATCTCCTAGTTAGTCATATGCTTCATAATTTTTGGTTAAAAATTGGACCTTTCAGATTATATATTGTAGTAACATCTCTTTATTTTACTGTTTTTCTTTGTCTGTTTTGTTTTTATTGTGTTATGTTCTGATATCTTTCTTCTACTTGGTGTAAATGATATTCCTGCTTGCTTTATCCTTACATCTATGTGGAGTTTTGCCCTTAATTCTGAAGATATTAGCTAGTGGTCTGTGATGAAGTTATGTGTCCACACCTAAAGCCTGCAGGGGCTTCATCCTATACAATTGAATGTACCTGTGGTCTGAATTTTCCATTGAAGTGTAGAGTTAGTGCACACATTTCACTGGCCTTTCCCCTTTTCTAGATTATCTCAGGGTCACTTTGCTTCTTATGGTCAGAAATAACTTCAAAGCCGATTTCAGCACTTCATGGTTCTCACCTTCCCAGAATCTCTCATTAGTTTTCTGGTGGTTATCTATTTACTACACATGGAAGCTTGGCATTCCAGAGTTGCAAGAAATTCTTTATATTGATTTATAATAAAGTTTCTTTCTTTTTTCTTTCTGGTCATGGGGCTTGAATTCTAGGCCTGGGCCGCTGTCCCTGAGTTTCTTTTTGCTGAGGAATAGAGCTCTACCACTTGAGCCACAGAACCACTTCTGTCTTTTTTGAGTAGTTTATTGGAAATGAGCTGGCTTTGATCTGCAGTCCTTATATCTCAGCCTGCTGCTGAGCAGTTTGTATTACAGGCATGGTGCCAGGCTTTAAAGTTCATTTCTTAATGCTGATAGATAATACTGTAAGATTTCACTCATATCAAAAATTACTTTGACAAGCCAGTGCTTACTTAATTGCTTAAGCATTCCTTTCTAAAATTGGACTAATGGACACTCCATAACATCACAGGCAGAAGTTTATCTCAAATAATTTTGAATTTCACAGCTCACCTAGGTAAACATTATATCTATGGAATGTATTCTGTTTTATTTATGAATCTCATTTTCAGAAATTGTGCCAGGAAATCTTTTATTTCCATCAAAGTGTTGGGCAACTATATTAACTACACTTGCTGAATAACCTATCTCTACTAATTTTGTCATGGAACATGAGCACTGAGAGAAACACATGACTTTCTCCTTGCAACAGAATGCTGTATAACTATCCCAAGGGAAATGATCAGTTAAATCCTGCTTCATGTTTATGTCATTTCTCTCTCTCTTATCTTTGTTTTTGCTCCAGTTTTTCAATTATTTTCATCTCTTTAATATGGTAAAAAGGCCCATTTTAATTTCATAAACAAAAGCTCTAAGATCTGAAGTTCTCAGATATATCATTCTTTAGTTTGTTGATTCTTACTTGTTATGGCTTATTCAACGACATTTGCCATACTAGATTATAAATTCATAATTGACTTGGTTTAATGTGGAAAATCCCCAGGTGTAAGAATTAGCAGTCCATTAAAAAAAGTCTTTTTTTCTGCATCTGTCCTGGGACACTGCCCAGCTAGCACAAGTTAATTTCAATGTTTATGAAACCCTGAAGGTAATATAGTTTTGACTCCAAAATCTATATTTAAGAGAATCATCTTTTAAAAATTCCTGGAGATCTTTTTAAACTTAAGTT
Source organism: Perognathus longimembris pacificus (assembly GCF_023159225.1). NCBI lineage: Eukaryota > Metazoa > Chordata > Mammalia > Rodentia > Heteromyidae > Perognathus > Perognathus longimembris. Next base: position 36,263,419 of record NC_063181.1, on the reverse strand, counting down.
CATATCAAGATAGATTAGTCTCCATGTTGTTGGCTTTCTGCTGATAGGTAAAAATTTCTAGTCCACATTTTTCATCTTGTTGCGCTATTTCATAGAACGTAAGTTTGAATGCAGATATTAAGGAAAAGTCTCCCTTTGATGCGGACACCCATATCTTCTCAGGCTTCCTGTGTTAACAATAAAATGCATGCCAATTGGTGGTAGGCTTTATCTTCCTCAGACCAATTTTTATTTCCTAACAAACACATCCTTCTGGCTTCTGCTTCTCTATGTTGGGCTCTCCATTTTTTCCTTTAACTTGAATGAAGCTTGATTATGTGCTCAAAGATAGTTGTAGTGTTTTATCCAGCATTTTTATGATTTTTTTTGTTAGGTGCTACTAAAGGAAAACATTAGATTAAATTTGGTGATTTTTTTTATTTTTAGAGTTAAGTTCTGAGACTTTCTTAATAGACTATCATATATGTATATAACTAATGTTTATTAAATGGTCTTATTTCTGATAAGAATAAATTAAAGAAATAATGTATGAATCTGGCTGAAACATTTGGAACCTTGTTAAATAATAAGCTATCAGATTGCAGCTCAATCACAGTTTTAATGAGAATGACATGAATTTTGTTTAAAACTTTGACCATGAATTTAGAGTAGCCATTAATCATAAGAATGCTCCACTTTTTATAGTTGAGCAATTTTTAGTCACAAATAAATGCAAAATATAGCAAGGGTCTTTTGGCATGTCTTGAAATGACTGAAGGGTTTTAGCTATTAAAGTAGTATAATATTTTTATTGATCAAGTGACACCTCTTACTACCTCAAGGGGATAGACTCACTTTACCAGAAATATAGGTTCCAGGACATAAATCCACGCCATAGTTTGAAAGATAAAGCCCACACAAAGTGTGGATAGAAAAAAAATCCCAGAAAGCTTTTCTCCCAGAGAAGAAACAGAGCAGGATTGGTTTTAACAGTACTTAACAATCCCCATGGCCTGTAAGATCTCATCCTACTATTTTTTTTTTTTTATTTTTTTTTGCCAGTGCTGGGCCTTGGACTCAGGGCCTGAGCACTGTCCCTGGCTTCTTCCTGCTCAAGGCTAGCACTCTGCCACTTGAGCCACAGCGCCGCTTCTGGTCGTTTTCTGTATATGTGGTGCTGGGGAATCGAACCTAGGGCCTCGTGTATCCGAGGCAGGCACTCTTGCCACTAGGCCATATCCCCAGCCCCATCCTACTATTGACATAGGGTGAGCATCAGTTTGTTACTAAAAACAAATGCCAGAGGATTGGAATTACAGGAATACAGGACTGAGCCTGCGGACCATATGATAAATGCCTCAAATCAGAAGGGAAAAAAAAGGCAGGAATAAAGCCTTTACTAAGAAAGAAACGGACACACAAAGCAACATGGTTAGGACAGATTATGAAGGCTTCATACTGTCTGTAAGGCAATGCCGCAGACCAGGTGCTAATCTCCTGGGCCCAGGGGTGGAAAACCACATGTACAGCATACTTTTATTAATATCAAATCTATCTGCATACTGAAAAATTAAAATCCTTTCATATAAAAATGGATTTATCCTTAAAAGAAGTAAATATATTTGCATATATTAATTATTATTATTTTCTCCAGTCTTGGGGCTTGAACTGAGGCCTGAACACTGTCCCTGACTTCCTTTTTCTTCAAGGCTACCACTCTACCACATTAGCCACAGCGCCACTTCCAGCTTTTTCTGTTTATGTGGTGCTGAGGAATCGAACCCAGGGGTGCCTGCATGCTAGGCAAGCATTCTACCACTCAGCCATATTCCCAGCCCTGCATATATTAATTATATACCAATGTTTTTAAGCTTAGAGAATGGCTTTACTCAAGTGGAAGAATAGTTTAGCATAGTCTATCTAAAAATTTCTTTAGGGCTGTACCAATTCTTATGCGCAGCAGTAAAACATGAATGACCACTTCGTTGCATATTTTCATTTCTGCATTTTGTTGTTTTGCAGGGAAAAAATAGTATATCATCATAAAGGTAGCATTTTCCAGTCACAATTATGGTATATGGAACTAGTGAGTTTGATTTTTTTTTAATCACATGTTCATTTGGGGGGGAGGAGATGATTACCTTTCTTTAATAATTTTACCAAAATATTTCACTTATATTCTATTAATACATAAAACCATGTCATTACTCAAAGGAATAAAAACTTTGATCGTATAAGTTGCTAGAAATTCCACTTGAAAATGTGTGTTTATTTGAATCCAAAGCTTATGCCTTTTATGCAAGCACTCTCTCATTTTAGTTATTCGATTTTTTTGATAATATGATGTTTTTAATGTAACTTCTAATATATGTTTTTATGTGTATATAATATAAAATATGATATATTATGTTATATATGTGCTTACTATATTATATATTAACATATGTATTTTAAGTGGATATTTGTTTATATACTTATGCATATTGTGTATTACATTTTCAAGTTTCTTTATATATCTTCTAAAATTTTATTGAATTGTAATATTTATCTTAAGAATAACCATCCACTTAGAGTTGAGTGGCTTATCACAGCAAACATGGCCATGGGTCAGTTTGCTTGGTTTTTTTAACAGATTGTGTGAATGTCTGAACTTTGAACACTTATTGAATTTCATTAATATTCCTCTGACTAAACATGTCATTTTATGTCTTCTGTTTGTCTTTTCCTAAAATGTCATTCTTCTTCTGCATGAAGAATCTCATTTACTACTTTTCCTAAGTAGATTATTCCATGATCAGTCTAGATCCAGGATTATTTTGATTTTTCTATTCCATGACTGAAAGTTTTAATATTTTCATGTAATTTTTTAAAATATGAATCATATTAGAACATTTAGTCAGTGCTTACTAAAACACTGTAATATCTTTTTGTAAAAAATTATTTAAGTCCAGTCTACCGTGCAGGGAGTAGCCAGGCAATGGTAGAGTGTGTATGAGGCCAAGGGCTCCCCACAACTCTCACTCCAACACTATGAAGAGGTAGAATTTCAATGAAAGATGTGGAGACCCCATCTTCCAAAGAGGGGTCTCTGCTCTAGTCCCATGAGCAGCACCCCAAGGCCCTGTGACACCTAACCACACAAGGAGACTGGAGCACGGATGGAGTAGGGCAGACCTCTCCAACCTGGCTTGAGGTGGGACTGGGAACCCTGGGTTCCCCATGCTTGGGTTTCTGAACTTCCTATCACATTCCTGTACTACTCTAGATACCTAACTGGCTGGATTAAATGCTGGCTGCTGTGTCTTAGGAATACTGGTGACATCTTTGCATTGTTTGACCTATCCATAATGGGAATGCTTTCGTTCATTTCGTTGTAGGAAACATGCATTTTTAAAATTAGCTGATAATTCCAATCCTTGATTTTTTCATCTCCTTATGATATGTCAATATGTGAACTCACTGTTTTATATTGTACTTGGTAATTATGATTGTATGCTTCAGCTACATAGCTTTCTCCATCTTTAAATATTGGAAAAATTTCAACCCTTTAAAAATTATTCTACCTCCATTCATTTTCTTATACTTTGCTTTTTGTTGAATATTTATCAGAATATTTCTGGTCTCAAAGTCTTTGAATTGTAATTACATATTTTTTCTCTGTATTCTGATGTCTTGATTCTGCATTTTTGGAATAATTAATTCTTTCTCTGGCAGATGAGCCTTGTTTTAGTTTCACATTATCTCCCTTCATGTTTTCTTCTTTCTTATTCCAAATATTTTATTCTTTACAGCTTGTTTAGCTTTCACTTTTATTTAGTGTTTATGTAAGGAAAGAAGGCCTTCTATTTAAATTTAAAGCATTCCAAATGTATTTTAAGATGTATGGTTTTTCCCATGAAGAGTAAATTAGTATTCAAATGATTTTATTTTTCTCTATATTTAATCTTTAAGTATATTGACTAGTGTGATTATTTTGAGGTGAAGATATCCTTTGTGTTCCCTTTTTTTATCCTCATGATCTGTCTTCCTAGATGCTTAGCATTCTCTGGGTAGATTTGTGAATCTTTCATCTACACCCAAGATCTGAGTCTAAAACGAGGACTAAAAAAATCATTTGGGGCTAAGGACTGGTGCCTCAGGCCTGTAATGCTAGCTACTTGGAAGGTTGAGATCTGAGGCTCATGGTTTGAAGCCAGCCCAAGTAATAAAGTCTTTGAAACTATCGTCTCCAATTAACCACCAAAAAGCCCAAAGTGGAGCTGTGGCTCAATTGGTAGAGCACTTGTCTTGAGAAAGACAAATGCTCAAGGACAGTGGATAGGCCCTGAACTTAAGCCCAGATGGATCTCTCTCTTTTTTTTCTGCCTGTCTGTCTGGCACACACACACACACACACACACACACACACACACACACACACACACATCATTTTGTACTTTTGTACTACCGAGGGATATTACAGTCAGCTTTTAAGCTAGTCTATGATTTGTTCCCAGTAAAGACACACATCTTTCTGATTCTGCTTCCCTACAAGCAGTAATTAGACTGGCAGAATTGTTCCAGATTCTACTGTTGTCTTGGGAAATTCCACTTCTTTCCATGCCTTGAGTTGTATAGCTGCTTCTGCTATGCCATCTACATGGAACTACTTATTCTGTGTCATTGTCTCATTCCCTGTATGACTGACAGCTGAGGAGGAGCCTAAAAAGTTCTTGACGTTAGCCCTGCTCACTACCTAGCAGTTCTGATTTCTTGATGATCTACAGTGTATTTATGATAGTTTTGAGACATATATGTTTAGCTTTCTTTTCTGTTTCCTATCATTTCTACCTATTCTGAATAGAGACGGATTAATATCTAAAATTATTGCATTATTTTGGTCAGAAATCACCTCCTTTTCATAAGAATGTTAAAGAATATCTTTAAATACTCTCACTATTTAAATTCTATACTTTTTTTACATATACACATACATGTATGTGTTGCACTCTATGCCTATATTTATAGAAAGAAACAGTACATCTACCTTAGTTTATTGTCTCTTCTCAGCTCAGAGATATATGCATCTCTATACCACAATGCAGCTACATTGTTAGTAGTTTAAGGAGCATAGAATTAAAAAGAATTCTACCTTTACTAATTCTGTTTAGATTCACTTATTACTGAAGCTCCAGTAATGGTCATGGCATGCGTGATCCCCACCTTCTACCACAGAAATACATGCTTTTTCTCTAGTAAAGCTGATACTTGAATGGGGATGAAGTCACCCTTATGCCTGACAAAATGAGTAGAATATGTGGTTGAATTAAATTGCAAATGGAAATCTCTTAAATTTTATTTTCCGTAAAATACTACTTAACATGTAAAGCAGATCTTTTCCCCTTCAAAATGCATGACAGCCATTTACTAATGACTGCTTTTAAATCTACTGCCTGAGACTTAAGATATTACAAATATATAATTTTGTAATGGTGGCAAAAAGGAAGCAGGTATAAGATTCAAGCCAAATAATTCAAAGCCTTATTTAAAAATTGCAAAAGATTCTGTTTGTTAAGCTAGCATCTTCTATTTGCACACCTTCAATTAGAATCAAATTAGTTACTTAAGTCTTGTCTTAAGGACAAAATATGTCATTCTAGTTTTAGTCACAGGGATTAATTTGTAATATCTTATTTCATAAGGAAAATCAACCGAAGAAAAGAAGGAAAAAACAAAACAACTAGAAACAAATTTAGATTTCTTATCTTTTTGTGTTACTTTTTAGGAAAGATATTCTTTGCTTTGTGATATCAAGATGCTACTTCTCCAAAGAGCATGCTATGATTAAAGTCAGTGAAATGCTTAGGAGTATATAGACGTCTTGCTAAATGGGGATGCCACTATTCTATTTGTTTCATCTTGTTGCTGAGTTCAAATTTCTCCCCTTTTTTGAAAAAAAATTGGTTTTGGTATTCCATATGTATTCTACATTTCAGCTCTTATTTTCAGATAACTACTGACTATACCTATTCAATCTTTTGTCCTTTGTCTCACATAGATGAATAATGCTTGTCTAGAGATATACTACCAGGTCCGATTTAAGTTCACATAGAGAAAACGGAATCTATTGGTATGTTATCTCCAACAGTTTTTGCTGGGTAGGGTTTTCAGTTACAGATAGGCATCCTTGCATCTTATATTATTAATGAGGAGTTGGTAATATTGGAATATGAGTTTGTCCTACTTGTTAAAGTTTGCCTCTTGATTCTGTTCCTGGCTAGAACCCCCAGGAAAATTACCTCTAAGAGTTCTTCTGTTTTTTTCTTTCTTAGAGTTATTTGGCTTTTATTGTGTGGTGCAGTAAAGGTTACTTAGAACTTGTATGCTTAAAAAAAAAAAGCCAGTCCTTGGGCTTGAATTCAGGACCTAGCTACTGTCCCTGAGCTTTTTTTGCTAGTGCTATATCACTTGAGCACTGCTCCACTTTCAGCTTTTTGGTGTTTAATTAGAAATACAAGTCTCATGAACTTTCCTGCCTACGTTGGCTTTCAACCTTGATCCTCAGATCTTAGCTTCCTGAGTAGCTAGGATTTTCAACATAAACCACTAGTGCCATGCTTGTAATAACTTTTAACTCTGTATATTCTCTTTAATACTTACTGAATATTATTTCCTTTGTCTTCTACCAACAAGCAAGTCCAATGCTTAGAACCATAGATCAACAGGGAGAAAAAAAAGTTAGTGAGTAAATTGATTCTTTCCTAAGTTGAAATGATGGAACAGACAGAGACATAACCAAAGAATAAAATCTCCACATCCACACATCAGAAAACTTTGTTCTGGGCACTCGTGGCTCATTCTTGTAATCCTAGCTACTCAGGGCGCTGAGACCTAAAAGACCAAGATTCAAAGCATACCCAGGCAGAAAAGTTCAGCAGACTCCATTTCCAAAAACTGGACTAGAGATATGTCTCCAGCAGTAGAGGGCCAATCATGAGAGCAAGCTAAGTGAGTGTAAAGCTCCTCAAAGTTCCAGTAGCATTATAAAAAGATTTGGCAACATTCATTTGTCAGTAAGAATCATTTTGGAATGATATCAACATGAAAAATATCATGCTATTCCTAAGCTATCACAGAGAGCATTAACTGCTGGGATGTGGAAATTGTCAGATTTGGGGGTTAAAGGCTAAGGTCATGTCAGTTAGTGATTTCATGTTTCCTTGTTATCAGAGGCTTCATTTCCTATGAGCTAACCCATATCATCTTCTCTCATCAGTGTTTATTATTTTGTAAACACCACCACATTAATTTTTCTGCCAAAGAATTGTGTTTTGGGATATTATTTTTTAAGTTATTTCATTCATCTGTGTCAGCAGCTGTAGCTGAGACCCCACAATGGTTGATTTCAGAAAGAATTTCCAGGGAACTAAAGGGAGAAGGTACACTTGTGATGTTAGGAAAAAGCTGTTTAGTTAGAGCCTTATCTTGGCGCCCTGCTGCCCTTTTTAAACAAATGTATTGGATTTTTGCAGTTTATTGCAGCTTCATAGCCCAATCTCTAAAACAGACTTCTCTAATTTTGTCTGTGTGTGAGAGAGTTTACTTAACAAATGATCCCATATTGCCTTTAACAGGAAAAGTTGTTAACCCGGATTATTGTACACAGATAGAACATCATATGCGAAGCACTCACAGCTCACTGGCATTTAACGTACATTTTTCCCTTTGCTTTCAGCAGCTTCATGAATCATGAGCTGGGCCCGTAAGCCTGCAGTGGTGAATCCAATTCAGCATGCTCACAGTGAGGTGTACGCATTTCTGAAATGTGCTGCTCTGATTAAACAAGACTGTCCTGGGGAAATGACTGGCATAGAGGATTCCCAAAGGAAACATCACTTGTAAAATATCTCATTTAATTGTATCACCAAGTTCACCAATTGAACCGGCCAGCTGTTGCCCTTTCGTCCAGTTGATTTTTGGTCTTCTCCTATTTATTATCACAATTGCATGATTAATAGAGACAGTGATTTTCATCAGAAACATCCGGCAGTTGCAAATCCAGAAATAGATTTTTAATTTGATCCTCGGAAACAGAGACAGGCTTAAAGAAGAGAAGGCTGCAGTGGTATCATCCCCAAAGTGGAGGGATTACCTCTTCCTGAGCCATACCCAGGAGAAAAGTTTTGTGTTGTTAGCTTTAATATCCCTGTAAACATTAATTCTCAAAGCAGTAAAATCTAGAATTATCAACTCTACCAACAGGGTTATGAAACATATGGTGTAGAAATACATTGTGGAGTTGTTTTCAGTTTTTCTTTGACTCACCCAATATTCCTAATTCCATCTCATCTTGTTGTCTAGTACATCTTTGTTCTATTCTTGAAGCATTTTGCTTTTGTTCATGCTGTAAATGAGACACTCACTGCACTCTTTGAATGATTCCATATCTAAGGCCCTTTACCTCCCCCCGACTATGTTTTGTTTTCAGTGTTCTCAATTCAAAAATTACAACACTATCATCAGTTTTCATTGATAACTTATTTCTATAACCTTAATGATAGTTTTGAACTCTACTGGGGAAGGTCACATGTTAGATGGAAAAGTTTTCCATTAACTCCAAGGGTCTCCTCTTCCTTATCACCTAGCACTCCCCCAATCACAATCATGTAAAATATTTCAAAAATTCTAAATTTTCCCTAGAACTTTTCTACTTATACCAAAAAGGTTGCTTAAATATTTTTTTCCAAACAAATGCAGATCTCACAAATAACTAAATCAAGTAAATTGCCTGTAAAGAAATATACATATTTAGAAAGAAATATATCTCTAGATTTAACATCCATCTCCCTTCTCCCAATTTTATTTTATTTTGTTGCCTGGTCCTGGTGCTTGAACTCAGGGAAGAGGTGCTGTCTTTGAGCTTTGTGCTCAAGACTAGCACTCTACCACTTGAGCCACAGCTTTACTTTGGCCATTTTTTGACGGTTAATTGGAGATAAAAATGTCATAGACATTCTTGCCTGGCTGTCTTTGAGTTGTGGTTCTCAGATTTTGGCCTCCTAGGATTACAGGCATGAGTTATTAGGACCCAGCTCCTTTCCCCCAATTTTGACTGAAATCAAACATGGTTAACTGTTTGAGAGTAATTGAACTAGTAATGAGTAAGAGAGAATGGATATAAACACCTCTACCTCTTTCCTTTATGGAGAAGGAGGAATCAGGAGAAGCAATACTACCTTGCTGTGGTCTAAATGCTTGTGTTCTTCAAAACTCATATGTGGATCTATATTCATCAAGGTAATAGTATTGGCCGACATGGCCTTTGGAAGCAATGAGAATGTAGACCACATTAATAGGATCAGTTCCCTCATGACAGAGGCCTCAAACGGTGGCCTCTCCCCATTCTATCATAGAAGGACCTAGTGACAAAGCCCCTCCTGCAAATTAGGAAATAGATTCACAGCAGAAAATGAATCTACTATTGAAAATAATTGTGTTGCTTATAATCCACTTTTTTTTCTTGTGTGTGGGTCCTGGACTCGGGGCTTAGGCATTTTTCCTGAGCTTTCCTGAGTAAAGATCAGGGCTGGAGATGTGGTTCTGTGGCAAGCTCATTTGATAACCAAGCTCAAAGCCCCAAGTTCAAGCCATGGAACCATCAAGAAAAAAAGTCATCATATGCTAGAATAATATATATATACATATATGTGTGTATATATATTATGTATATTATATATTTCTAGTCCTGAGGCTGGAACTCAGAGTCTGGGCATGGTCTCTAAGCTTTTTGCTTAAGGCTAGCACTCTACCACCTGAACCATGTCCAGTTCTTTGGTGGTTAATTGCAGATAAGAGTCTCACAGACTTTCCTGCCCTTGCTGACTTTGTACAGATGGACCCAAAGGATGACTCTGAAATTAAGTTGATCTTAAAGTGATGTAATCAAACACCCCTGGTGTACAGAAGAGGCACAGTAGTTGCTGACTTGTCCTAGGCCCAATGCTCAGCCACGTGGAGAATCTCTCTCCTTGAGGCCAGAGTCTCAGAAGAGTTCATACATTTTTTCTATGGAAACACGCATACATACACACACACGTGCTTTGTTCTTCAAGTAGAATAAAATAATAATTCATTTATGTTCTAAAAAGTCGGAATTTGATTAGTGCAAGGTGTATTCACATAACATAAGATATGTAATTGATTCAAGGTGTATAATATATGGAGAAATACTGAAAGTTCAACTTATCCCAACCCAATTGCTAAATAATTCAGAGGAGGAGAAGTAGAAAATTTTATTGAATGGACGTGACCTTGGCCTTCATCAAAGGCTTAGAATAACATGAATTTGGACATCAGTCTTGATTGATGTACAGCCACTTACTAACATGCCTTGGGCAATTCACTTCTAAACACAACAGTACCAACTTTGCAGACTTTAGTTCTTTAAAAACATATGGATAAAAGAACAATTTAGTGAGCATAGGACTCATTTAAAATTGAAGATTTCTTCTATATTTCATTCACCATTGCAATTTTACTTAAACCATTGACTTAGAATTATCTCATCTATTTCTTAGATTCCTTTTCAAAATAAAATGGGTGATACTTTTGCCTCCTGTGGGGATGGATGGTAGAATGACTTAAACATGATCTTTGAAAGTAAAGTCTTTCCTTTTCTTTCTTCCATCCATTTATTCTTTCTTTCCTCCATTCGTTCTCTCTCTCTTTCTTTCTTTCCTTTAACAAATAATCATTTTTTAACAGAACTGCCACATCGTCTTGAAGAATAAGAAAAGGCAGGCAACAAATGACTATTTTCCTGGAGACAGGCAAAGCATATTTGGTAGATTAATTCTCAATTCACCTTCTCCGAGGAAAAGGACAAAACCCTCATTTACTAAGATTCCAAAGAGATTTTGGTCAAGTCCCTCCCTGGCTGGCCCCAAATCAGTCTTGGCTTCAAAACATCCATCCATTCCCTCAGGGCTTGCGTTTGTTGACCTAAGCCTCCCAGGGAGCTGTGAGAATACTGGAAGAAACGGGGATGGGCTCTTTGCACTGATTTTCACACACATGGCTAGTGACTCTCAGCAGAGGGACGGCGGATGGGCTAGTCTGGGAATCATCCCTGGGACTTTTCCTCAGAAGCAAGCCAGTGAGTTGCAATTACCTCGTGCGGAATGGTTGCCTCAGCTTGCCCTGGGATTGATGCTGGGATCTCAGCCTCCTGAGTAGCTAGGAGTGCTCCCATCCATGTTGAGCACGGGCAGGGGAAAAGTTTTGGAGATGCAATGCTCCACGCCTCTTTATTCGCACGCGGGCTTACTGAGCGTAGTTGCAGTGGAGGAATGGTTCTGCTGCTACGTAGTTTCCCTGGTCGGGACTCGGTTCAGGTTTTGTTCTTTTCCGGTGCGATATCCGATCGACTGTGACGGTGCACAGTGGAGGCAGGGGAGGCAGAACTTTGGACGTCGCGGCCGTCTCCAGGCGCCGGGAGCCGGGACCGTGTGCGGAGCGGAGCCGCCTTCCCGCGGGGAGCCGCCCGCGGGCACACCTGCGCCGCCCTCCCGGCCCCGCCCCGCCAGGCGCGCCCGGCCCCGCCCACGGCCCCGCCCCCTCGCTAGCTCATTGGCTGCCGCTCGGAGGGGCGGAGCCAGGGCGGCCGCGGGGGTCTCATTAGCGATGCGGACTCGCGTCTCCGCGAGCGTGTCCGGGGCTCGAGTCGCAGCCGGGCTGCGAGCGGCGCGGCGGGGACGGCGCAGGTCTCCGGCGGCGGCGGCGGCGGCGGCCGCGCGCACCGCGCCGGAGGAGGCTATGGGGCTGCGCTCCGGCACTGGGCGCCCGAGCAGCGGCGGCTCCGCGCGCCCGGCCCCGCGGCGTTAGGGAGCGGCCGTGGGGCAGTCACTCTCCGAAGAACCCCCCCCATCTCCCCACTCGCCGGGACCCACGCACCGCGGCGTGGCCGTGCCTCCGCCGGGCTCGCGGGAGACGTGGGAGAGCAGCGGGACTCCGGAGCCCGGCGAGGAGGATGGGGACTCGGGCGGCCGCGGACGGCGGCGGCGGCGGCGGCGGGGCGCGCCGGTGGCTCCCGTGGCTCCCGTGGCTGGGGCTGTGCTTCTGGGCGGCGGGGGCTGCGGCGGCCCGAGGTAAGCGCTGCCTGCACGGGCCGGAGATCGGGGCCGGGGATGGGAGCGTCGCCAGACCCAGTGGGTCCCCGGCGCTGCCCACCCCACCTGCGCCTGGTCCTTCTGGGCGCCCGACCGGGTGGGAGCGGAGTCGGGACCTCCACGGGGACCAACTGCCTTCCCGCCCAAGTTTGCCACCCGCCCCAATCCTACAGGTTGCTGTGACCCGGGCCCCCACCCCCTCCACTCTCCTCCCTCCCCCGACGCCGCCGCCCGGAGCAGCCCACCTCCACCCGGTCCTCGCCCTGCCCGGTCCCCTCCACTTCCCTGCTGGGCGCGATCGTGGCTGGGCGCCCAGAGTGAGCCGAAGGAGTTCCTGAGGAGACGGGCGGGCGGCGGGTGGGCTCCAGCCGGGTCAGCGCCCTTCCACCCCGGGAACAGCTTCCAGGCTGGAGTCGGCTGGCCCTGCGCCGAGCTGGGTACCCCTGGGGCGGCCCTCGCCGGGCGCCCCGGCCAGCGCGGGGCTTTCCTTCTCGGAGGCCGCGGGCGTGCAGGAGCCGGGGGAGAGCGGTGGGCGCCTACCCGGCTCCGCTGCGCCCGCCCGCAGTGCCCAGCGGGGAGGAGGAGTTGGCCCCGGGCTGCTCACCCCGCGCCTCCCGTTCCTACCCGGTGCTGACTCTGGGCTAGGGAAGCGCGGGCCCCACGGAGCCGCGGGGGAATCTCTGCTTCTCCACTGGGAAGCGCACACCCCATTCACCCCCACCCCCCCCCCCATCCTCTGCACTCCAAGAGTAAAATTCTGCAACTGGTTTCAGCTCCACCTTGAGCGAGGACGGGAAACATGAACTTTAAGATAAACCCCACCGATTTATTCTCAAGATGATCACAGCGGCTTTTTTTTGGGGGGGGGGGGCGGGGAATAGCTCTAGTATTGTGGCCTCACCTTTGAAACACTCCGGAAGCTTCTCTTTTCTGCCTGCCCTTCTTTATCGGTCTCCTTAGCGGTGTGCAATCCGCCAGGTTTAGCCTATGTAAGTTCATTAAACCATTTACCTAATGCTTGTCTATCAAGTGGTGGAACCCAGGGAGCCATCTCACCTTTTCCCCTGCCGTCTCCTGAATATATTCTAGGAGCCCGAACACAGTGGAAAGATTGAGTACGACCACAAAAGATCCTGTACAACCTCACTTTTTAAAAATAAAAGCTAATGGTGTGTTAACAAGCAGTAAGTAGTATAGCATGGAAAGACGAATGGGGGAAAAAAGGTGGATGGAGGCTTTCCATTTTACTCAGCTCAGTGCCTATCTGCATTCCTTTTCCTGAAAAGTTTAATTTTTTTTTAAATGGGACAGGCTTTAAAAAAACAAAATAGGAAAGGTTTGAAATTGAGCTTCTGGACTCCGTACAGTTGCCACGCAGCTTGCTTCTTTCCCTGGCTTCTTTAAGAAGCACAAGCTTCAGCCATTTAATTTACTACAGAGAAGGGGCTATGGTCTCATTGCGAAGTCAGCTTTGAATTGTTTGTTATACACGGTTGTGAAGGGAGAGTGGCTCTTCTTTCTTCCCCTGCATGTGGATCTGTATGTCTGAGGTTTTGGTGTGGAACAGCTAGGTGACGGACCGATTGCTTATTCCAACCAGTGAAATTTAGTTGGTAGAGTTGTCTTAAAGCCAGCTGGAATAAGAGGTGGGGACATGCGAAGAGCCTTTTGGATAGAGTTTTGCTGGCTGCGAAAGGAAGGCTAGCACCTCCTGTCCGCAAGCTGTTCCTTCAAGGTCTCTTGCAATACACAGTGCACATTCTGCAGGCTTATTCACAACAAATGTCTTGCACAGATCACACTAATGCTCAAGACACACGGAGTGGAGCAGCGAATCTGACTGGTCTTTCCCTTGTTGTAGCTTAACTTTTGGGGGCACGAAGCCGCCTACCTTAAATAGCTGTGAGATTCCTTGAGATGCAGCCTGCAAAATGCATCTACCCTTGGACTGGTGTCACAATTAAAGTTTTCAAATTGAAGTTCTCAGATCAAAGGGTATGTTTCCGTATTACTCAGGTTCTCCCATCCCAGGAAGATGCTGGCGCCTTAAAACCAGGATGAGATATATCTCATGTGAATATATTCACATGGCATCCTTGCCTGAAAGTCTCACTATGTAGGGTTGGCCCCTTCTTTTTATCCAAGTACGTAGTTTTGTGTTCTCCAGGATGTTTTCTTTATTTATTTTTTCTTTTCTTTTTGCTTTGCAATGTTGGGGGGAGGGTCTTTCCTAACTCAGTCTCTTTAACATGCTAGGCAAGGGCTCCTCCACTGAGGTTTACCCTGAGCCCATCACTGATCCTTCTGTCAACTAATCTGAAATATTCTACCTTTCCTAACCACCAGGAAATACAGAATTTTGCTTAGAGGGCATAAGAATGTTTAACCCTTCAGTAGCATTTTCTTTACAGTATTTGCCACGTGTCTGTTTCCATGATGATGGTACCAGGTTCTGCTTTCCTAAATTTTCTTTCCCTCACTGTAAAAACCTTTTAAAACCAGAGGACAATTTCAGAGGATTGACTTTAAATATACTCAAGGAGGAAGCGCCGGGGATAGGCAGAGTACATGTAGCAGGTAGTAGAGGCCTAAAGAATGCCATTGTGTTTTCTGCCATTCTAAGCAGTGTTTGCCTCTTCAGAATTTTATTCTTGCCTTTGATAAAGTATAAAGAAGGCTCTTTGGTGCCAGGGTTATTGTATTTTTTTAACACTTTTCAACTTAAATTAATGTTGTTTGAGAGATGTTTGTGACTTGTCACACACTAATGGAATCTACATCTTGTCATTCGGGTTTGTTTTGTTCTTGGGAAAAATGGAGTGTTGCTGTTGATCTCTTGTGATTTCCACACTAGAGAGTGGAGACAGTGATCCTAGTCATTAAAGGCAGTGAGGAAGATATCCTCAGACACTCAACGATCTTCCTTGCTTACATTTCCTGGACAATGAAATAGTTCTCACAACAACTGGCAAACTACATGGTTGGCAAGAGAAATCCACATTTATTTTGTAGGCCTACTAGGGTCATGTGGTGAACACATATATAAGTCCACTTACCTCTCTAGTTCTCACTGTTATAGTGCTGTGCTAATTTTCTTCTTAATGAATGTCATTAGGGACCTTCCTTCTCCCTTTCTTTATCCCGCTCCCTTTTTCTCTAAATAAAGGTGCTGGCCCCTCCTAGGACTACAAAGAGTTTTATTCCGATTCTTGGGCTGTGCTCTTCATTTCAGCAGCCCCATAGAACCTTCCCTGAGGAGAACTAGCCTCTCAGTTGATAAGAGGGGCTCAATTGTTTTGAATTGGCCCTGTAATGGAAGCACTTATCACCCTTTTCCACGTCCTCACTCTTTGAGTGACCCATCTGTGTGCCTCTCTAGAAGGAAGAAACCCATGATGCTGGAGGATTCTTTTTGATTTCTTGGACTTTGACCAAACCTGTCAGGCTCTAGACCTGTCTTCTTGAATATGGAACCAATCCTTTGCTCTTCTTTACATAGTGACTTATAAACTTGATTACTTTATCTTTTTCCTTTCACCAAATTTATAAAGTATGAGGTGGTCTGTTTTTCAGTAGATGAGTCTAAGTGATACCCTCCCTTTGTGATTAAAAAAATACGGTATATACCCATGTCATGTAAATCATAATCAAATCCACAGAGAGATATCCAGAGTTCCTCCATGGTACCCCTCCTTTAAAGGAGGCACCCTCTTGATGGACAGGCACTTCTGTTGGGAAAGCTCCATTGTGTCTTTCTTGAATACACCTTTGTCATTAATCCCCATCCTCACTTTTTCCAGGAAGTTGTCATTCAATCTGTCTTGTCATCATTTTTTTAACTTCTTATTGTGATACTTGTATGAATTAGCAGCACAGCAACTGAAACTTCCCTTGTGTCATCGCAAGTCACGTAGTATATGCAAAGATATCTGTTTGCTCCTTTGTTTTCTAAAGAAGCACCACGGACCTGATACCTGCTGTCATTTACTACTCTTGGTACTATGCTTCCTTCTTAAAAGAAGTGTGTTTTGAAGTTTGATTTGGATGGGAAATGATTATTGTAGTCAGCAAGTGCCATTCATTGTTCTCAGTGTTTTACTTTTATTGACTTATGTAATCTTTATGATGGCTCCATAAGAGATAAGGTAAGTGGAATGCCTTTTCTCATTTGAACAATAAAAAAGGGGCATCCAAGGGTTAAAGATATACGCGAGGCTACAGATTTAGTATATGGAGCTTGGATTTGAACCTAGTATGTTATACTGCACAGTCTACAACAATGACAGCTTTCTAAGTCTCTTGAAAGTAAGTGGACCTCGGTAATTGGTTGACAAAAATATTAAAGTGGTATCTCTATGACTTTCAAGAATTAAAAAAGAATTTAGAGTCATTTACCTGTATGTGTAAACATGCTCAGATAAATCTAAGGGAGACTTACGTTACATGAACACAACTACCCACTCACCATTCAGCTTTTAAAACTTGGGGAGTGGATTCATACTTAAAGTGTTGAACGGCAGATTCTAATGATAGCTTGCTTTTTGTTTCAGTATTGAATTTCAACAGAAAATATTACTCTGATTGAATACGCCATCCGTAGAATGGCAGATCTCCAGAGACTATTTGTTGCATGTCTTGTATTTTTAGCCTTGTTTGCTGGGGAAATGTGGAGCAAGAGGTTTGAGAATAGATTGTTAACACCAGAGGCTGCTGTTTCTGCTGTTTTGGGTACTCCTGCTGCTGCTTTTGCGAGAGGCAGATGGCTAGATTCATTTATAGAAAATAGATATTCGTTCTATTTTGCATCTCCACTCTGAAAAGCACTTTTAATTGTTTGTGCCACATTGCTTCGTATGGCGGTATTGTGTGCATACACATGCTGTGCGTAGATAATTTTCAGAATGAGGCGGATGTTAATGTATTCAGTTTGGGTGGTGTTATCTGAAATCCACGGCTAACTGTCCTCGGCGTTTAGAGTTTTCTGTTGAAAGTGGGCCTGTTTGTAGTGCTTCCCGCTCAACCGGCTGCTGCTCACTGCCTTGCCCCCACTCCACAAAACTGGAGTTCACTCAGAAAAGTAGGAGGCTTGTATTTATGGGGCTGACATGGAAGCTATCAGCAGACACACACAACTGAATATCCCTTATGCAAAATGTGGTGATTTTGTAATTTTTTGTGTGTTTGTACCTAAACAAATGAGTCATCTTAGTATGGAACCGAAGTGTAAACATGAAATTCCTTTGTGGAACATATGTACCATATCATATAGCCTGAAGATAATTTTATGTAGTATTTTTAGTGGTCCTTTGTGTGTGTGTGTGTGTGTGTGTGTGTGTTGTGTGTTGTGTGTGTGTGTTGTGCGTGTGTGTATGTGTGTGTGCTGTATGCGTGTATGTGCCAGTTGTGGGGCTTGAACTTAGGGCCTGGGCACTGGCCCAGAGCTCATTTTTGCTCAAAGCTAATACTCTACCACTCGAACCAAGTTCCACTTTCTGCTTTTTAGTGGTTAATTGGAGAAAAAAGTCTCATGGACTTTCCACCTCTGAGATGAGTTTGCACCATGATCCTCAGATCTCAGCCTCCCAAGTAGCTGGAATCACAGGCGTGAGCCGCCAGTGCCCACCTCCTCCTGGAGATTTTTTAAATCATCTCTAGATTAGTTAACATAACAAGTAGAATGTAGATGCTGTGAAAATACTTGTGGCATTATTGTAATAATTTTACCATGTCAGTTAAAGATTTAAAAAGATCAGTACAGATAGGGGTGTTTTTATTTATTGTTTCTTTTCTTTTCTTTTTTTTTTACCTTTTCCATCTGAAATTGGTTGGTGTGCTGATATGGGCACGGGAAGGCTTTCTATATTGACTTTCAGCTTCAAATTTCTGGTTGAAAAAGGCTAAAAGAGCCTTTGTCCCTAGAGAAACACCATAGCATGGTTATCTCTCCACCCTACATTGTGAGAAGGGGAGGAGTCAGTGGGAAAATTACCACTGCAGCCATGTAGACTTTGAGTTAGGATGGCGCTTGTTTTCTCCTGAATTAAGTGCCATAATTTCTTGATCAGATAATTCAGAAGGAAAATAACATCCACCATCAATATTCAAGAAGGTTGGTAATTGGGAGGCAGGTATAAGGAGCAGGTGACCCCAGAGAACAAACTGAAGAAAACATCTGGACTAAATTCAGGTTGTGCCATCAGTGGCATAACCATGTTTTATGCAATATCATCCACAGGTTTTGGTAAATTCCTTCAAAGAAAGTTACATTGTTAAACATGGAATGAGAAGATTGGCCTATCGTTCCATTTAAGATTTGCCTGCAAATACGTGTATGGTAATTGTTTAGATTTGTTCGGAAGTCTTCTGTTAGGAAAGGTACTTATTTTGTAGTTATGGTCTTCATTTGAATTTAATTTAATAAACCTGCCAGGGGTGGATGGGAAACCAAATGATCGTGGGTTATGAAGCTGGTGATGATGGGAATTTACAAATCAGTGCTTTTCAAATGTTAATATGCATTTGAATCACTGCTAGTCAGTTAGAAGTGTGCCTTCTGAGGGAGGAGTCTGGGGAAGGGGCTGAGAGTCGGCATTTCTCACAGGCATCCAGTGACATACATCATCTTTACATCCTCCCCGGTCGTCCTTCAAAATGTTGATTTTTGAATATTGTTTTTCTCCTACAAGCCAGTGTAAAGTAAATTGCCACAGAAGAGCTTCAGTTGGCTTGTTTTTACATACCAGTAGAAACATGGGCACACCACTGTCAGTTTATTCTTGGACAGAAAAACAGCCATTTAAAAACAGGTAATTTGCAGGGCCATTCTTAATTTTAAAATTTTATTTTGACATCACTGGCCATCTTGTGTCTGCATTTCATTAATTTCTTGTAATAAAGAGGAAATTGACCTTCTCAGAATGGGAACACTTTGCCCAAAGTCAGAGTTTTGTTAAGAGGTTTTCTAAGCCCTATTCAGTACTCCTATTTATTGAACTCTCTTGACTTAATTTCTGTACACTTAACAATGGTCTGGAATTTAGAAATGAGAAGGAGTCTGTAGTTAAGGAAGAGGATTTACCTTTGCCTCTTTTTTCCTCCTCCTCCCCCTGCCTCTTCCCTCTCTTCCCCCTCCTTCCCCTCCTCCTTCCCTCCTCCTCCTCCTGGTCCACCTCTTCCTCCTCCTCCCCTCCTCCTCCTCTTTTTCCTTTTCTTCTCCTTCTTCCTCCTCCTCCTCCTGTTCCTCCATCTCTTCTTCCTTCCTCCTCTTCCTTCTTCCTCCTCTCCTCTTCTTCTTCCTCCTCCTCCTTCTGTGTGTGTGTGTGTGTGTGTGTGTGTGTGTGTGTGTGTGTGTGTGTGTGAGTGTGCTGGTCCTGGGGCTTGAACTAAGAACCTGGGCTGCTTCCATGAGCTTCTGTGTTGAAGGCTCAAACTCTCACTTAAGCCCCATCTCCACTTCTGCCTTTTTGGGGGTTAATTATGGATAACAGTCTTACAGGCTTTCTGGCATAGGCTGGCCTTAAACCTTTGAACCATGACCCTCAGATCTTATCTCCCAGAGTTGCTAAGATTACAGGCATGAGCTGCCAGTGTCCCCAAAGTCTCTTGTCCCTTTGACCTTGCTCAGTGTTTTCCCCCCACAACTGTCAATGTTTGTTCCATAAATATTTGTTCCTCTAACCTTATTATGTTAAAAATGATATTTAGATGAAAGCTTTTACCATCTACTCAGTATTGTGATAAACATAAGGAAAATGCAGTTCCAAGAGTAAGGCTGGAAACCTGATGTCTAGTGGCTTCTATCTGTAATACTAGCTACTCAGCAGGCTGAGACCTGGCCAGTCAGAGCAGAAAGTCAACCGACTCCCACTCTAGCAAACCAAAAATATCCAACTGTGGGCATAGCTTTCTGGTAGAACACCACCCAAACTAGCACACCCAAGCAATGCCAGAGGGCTCTGATACCTGCACAATACAAAATAAAACAAGACAAAGTCAGAGAAAAGTGAAACAAAATAGAAACCACGCTAAAGACAGAAACACTATAAGAAGGTTTTATAGCACCAACCCCCCTCCAGTTGTAAAGCCTGCTTTCTTGGACTATCAATAAAGATAATTATGTATCAGTAATTACTACTGTAAACATAATTGATTTACAGCTTGAGATTATTTTCTTTACATCTGAACATTGTATATATTTAGGAGGTACAATGTGATAGTTCAGCATTTAAACAAGTAGAATGTACTGATCAAAACAGGGAAATTAGTATTTTCATCATTTTATAATTTCTTTGTTTGGAGCCAACAAATACTCCTTTCTTTTAACTCTTCATCAAGCAAATAACAAATGATTTAGACTGAAACTGATTATATCTGTCTAATTCTGCTCTAGTACTTATTTCTTTTTAAAGGAATATAAAACCATTTATTGACCACTGTTTGCCATTATTTGCACATGGGTAACATTATGATTACTACAGGGTTGTTTTTCTTCCTGACTTTTGTTGAAACCAATAACCCAATATTGAAAATATTGAGCTTACATGGATAGAATGAGTTGGGGTTCAGAAAAAGCCTGTGGGTCAATAATGGTGAAATTTTCTTCATTCATGTAGGCCAGCAGGTCCTAAATAGTAAAAATCTATAACCAGCTGATTTTACATTCCCATGAGCTAAGTCTTAGATATCCCATGGTTTACAAGATTTTAGTATTCACATTTCAATATTCTGTAAAGGAATGGCTTACTACAGAAACATGTAATGTATAGAAATCAAAATTTGTCAGTTTTCTCATCCGAGTGGGAGAAGTTGTGGGTAGCAATATTTTTCTTTTCTTTCATGAAATTTTGCAAGCCTGTTATATTTGCATATCTATGGCAGAGGCAGAAGGATATGAAATTTGAAGCCAGCCTGGCTACCTAGCAAGTTCAAGGGCAGCTAAAGCTGCTTGGTGAGCCTGTCTCTAAGTAAGAACAAAAAATCAAAACAAGGGCCAACGTTGTAACTCAGTGATATATCATTTGCCTAACATATACAAAGCCCTGGGTCTGATGTCTAACTCTTGTAAGCAAGCCAAATCTCAAAGAAAGAAAACCCAAAACCAACCTCTGTAAGTATTTTATGTTACACACACACACACACACACACACACAATTCAACATAGCAGTTAAAGACAAGTTGTTCTGATTAAGTAATGACCAAAAATGTTGGCTTAATATAGAGAACCTGATCTGCAATGCGGAGGAAATATATATGTGGTATCAAATATTCTTTTCTGATAGGGAAGTGACTAAAGAAAGGCTTCATTATATTTGTTTAAAGTAATTAGTGCTATTGAGGGAAAAATAATCTCAACAATTCCCCCAATCCTACTTTAAAACCCAACACATCAAACTTGATTTTCATTAGAGTGTAGTTGTTGTTTTACACCATTAATTTAAAAAAAAGACTCAGATTTTTATATATATGTATATATCAATGCAAACGTTTACTGAGCTTCATCTTCTAGACAAGAATGCCAAGTTAGTCTCTCTTTATAAGAAGCAATTACAATCTGAGGACACTTCCTACTCGCCTTCTTTTGCCAGCACCCAGTTAGCTCCATCTGAGTATTTCCGTTTCATGAGAAGTATCAGTTCTTCACTGCTGTCTGTGACACCATTACTCCTGCGGGGTTCAGGCTCCTGCAAAGCCCCTGGATTGTGAACAGCATTTCTTTTCTTCTTTGATTTGCTATCTGATTCACTATCAGATAAAGATTTTCTTTTTCTACCATCCTTTACCAGCTTTGTGAGAATTAAGAAATGCTTCAGTTAATTCTGGACAATCTCAGTTTTCTTCTGATTCCCCGGTATTATCAGAGTCTACAGAGCCCTTTCACTTGAGGAAATGTTCTCCCTTCCCATTCACTACACTTTAGTCCAGTACATTTTTTCACAACAAATTCTACAAGTTCTGATTGTTCAATTTTTTTCATCTTTCCATTCAATTGCTTTCACATTCTTTTTGCGATTTTTTTTGTTAGAGGCCATATTTACTTGTTTTCTTCTTCTTTTTCTCTTTTTTGGAACTCTGGGCCTGGGCATGGTCCTTGAGCCTCGTTGTGCATCGATGCTAGTGCTCTACCACTTGTGCCACAGTGCCAGTTCTGGCTTTTTCTGAATGGTTTCTTAGAGATTAGAATATCATGGAATTTTCTGCTCAGGGCCAGCTTAGAACCAGAACCTCAATCTGCGGATCTCAGCCTCCTGAGTAGCTAGGATTATAGGTGTGAGCCACTGGCACCCAGCTCAAGGCCATTTTTAATTTCTGACTTGGAGAGTTATTATAATTTCATTATCTCGGATGCTCGGTGTCAAGATCCTACAGCAGTGTTTCTTTTCACTACCTAGTTTTACAGCGCATTCCCAGTTTGGATCAGGATGTATTTTTTTTATGTCCCCTCTGATATTGAACAAATAACAAAATGAAAGTTTATAGAGATTTTTAGCCAAAGCAAGACAGATAGTGAGAAAGACCACTAGAACTAGAAGGTATATCATTTAATTCAATTTTATTACCAAATGCACTGATTATATAGGAGAGCTGGTTGATAAAGCAATTCCTCTCATATTACTATCAAAAGCCATGTAGATGTGTAAACATGGAAGGAAAAAAAAAAGAAAAGCTCTTGAGTATAAAGATTCACTCAAGTGCTCATCATGACTTGTTGTCTATACCATGGTATGTTCCATGTTGTTTTTAACAGACATAGCTTTGCCTGGGTAGAGAGAGGGAAGTAGGAAATGTGTCAGGAGTAATTGGAGGGGAAAAATTGTGAATCAATTCAATGATTTACAATGTGATATGGAACAAGGGGAGGGTACAAATTATCTGAGGAATGTGCTAAGCAATAGCGTCTTACTGAAAAGCAGGGGAATTACAACTGGGCTGTTATTCAATGGTAGAACACTTGTCCAGCTTTCTGGGTTCAGCTCGCCAAAGAAAAATGAATAAATAAATGAATTACAAAGCGGATGAATGGATGACTGACTGACAAAAATATATGTGAAAAAAATGAAAGTAGCACGAAGTAAAACTATGTTCTAAGGTTTCATTTATTTACTTATTTATTGTTTGTTTGTTTGTTTATGGCATTCCCAGGGCTTGAATTCAGGGCCTGGGTGCTGTCCCAGAGCTCTTTTGTGTTCAAGGCTAATGTTCTCCCAGTTCGCTCACAGCTCCACTTCTAGCTTTTTATTGGTTAAGTGGAGGTAAATATCTCATCGTTTTTCCTGCTAGGGCTGGCTGTCAACTTTAACTCTCAGATCTCAGCCTCTTAAGTACCTATCATTACAGGCCTGAGCCACCATCACCAAGCTTAAGGATTATTTTTTAATGCCATTAGACAGACAGATCATCGGAAATAAAATCCATCTTCTTCTTGGATATTTTCTAAACCTTATCTTTATTACTAATGTTGAGTGTACATGTTTCATTTATTCTTTTCTCTGTTCAATCATATAATGAGATCACCACGTTACAATGAAATGAGCTTGGTGGCATAATGCAGTTTGTGTTCCAATAACAGTTTTCATAAATATGTATTTAAGAATTATCTGACGTATTGTTAGAAGCCATAGGGGAAAACTACAGGCCCCCCTCATCCCTGAAGTAATATTCTATGCCAGAGAAATACTAGTTTATGTTATAAGCCATTTGAAGAGACTACGTAGAGTATCTGTCCTTTTATCTGAGGAGCAACCTCTATCTCCCTGTGGCTTGGGAACTTAAGTTATAGCATCAGCAGCCTGCATCAGGATATTTCCAACTGTTTCCCTTTCAAAAAAACAAAAAAAACAAAAAGCAATCAGGAAGTTCACAGATTTTGTCAGCGTGAGGCGTGGGGGTAGGATGTGAGTGTTTGGGCTTTGCTTTAACGGAATAATGTTGATTTAAAGACTTGACATTAAGAATATTTTCACTTCTGAACACACAGAAAAATCCATGGATGTGTTCTGAAGTTCATGGCTGGCTTGAGATGCCCATCAGACTCTGGATATCAGTGGGAGAGACAGTTCTACCTTATCACAGGTTGCAGCACTGGAGGGAGTTGTACAGCCAATTATTAATAATAGTCAAGGTGATGAGTGCTGTAATGCATGGATATCTGTGTATATTCTACATTAGTAGGATGCCGTATATCATCATTATATCAAACTCACATCGTTAAAGTTATATGCCATTAGTTTAAATGGCATTAATAACACTTAAGCTTGAGATACAGTCACAATAATGACTTGACAGTGTGTTAATTGAGTACTTCTATTTCTCTACCTTGGGTATAGTCCATCTCATACCCAACCTCTACTCACTCTTTCTTGCTATTGTTCTTCAAATCACAACTTCCCCTTGATGCAGTGTGTCTGGCGGGACAGGTCAACACCAAGGTCCCTGTTATGATAAGGATATGAACTGACGTCTCAGAAGGCCTCGGCTTGGCACCTAATGCAAAAATTGCAGAGACGAAGCTTTTGGAAAGTACTTGGATCGGGGTGGCTTTCATCTGATCAATAGATGAACGTATCGATGGGCTTCCGTTTGAATGGACTATTACTGGGATGTGTGGAAGGCTGTGGTAGATAGGGCCTGATTGGAGGAAGTGGGAAGCTGGAGGTGGGGCTTGGCCTCTCCTTGCTTCTCCTGACTTCCTATGCTTTTTGGCTGACATGGATGGGCACCCAAGCTCCTCCTACAGCCGCCTCCCCCCCCCCCCCCCATGATGGAATGTTCTGCTTTGTCACAGTCCCAATACAGTGAGAGCAGAAGACCACGGACTAAAACCTCTGAAATTGGGAGCCAAAAATAAATCCCAAAGTTTGGGGCAGGTATTTTCTTATAAAAACAAAGAATAACTCCCTCAATGCCCTCCACTGTGTCACTTTTTGTGTATAAAATGGTTCTTTTCATCTATAAAAGGAGAAGAAATGACTAAGTTGTCTTCAGGGGTCATTTCTGCTCTACCATTCTATCCTGCTGCATTGATTTCCAGTCCACTTATTTGCAGGGGTTTTGTGTGGGTACTGGGACTTGAACTTGCACTGTCCCTTAGCATTTTCACTCGAGGTTGGCACTCTATTACTGTTCTGATTTTTTGTGGTTAATTGGAAATAAGAGCCTCACAGACTTCTCTAGATGGGCTGGCTTTCACACAATAGTGAGATCTCAGCCTCCTGACAACCTTGGTTTACACGTATGAGCCACTGGTGCCCAGTTAAAATCGAGATTTTTCTTTTTAGAGGGGCAGCAGTTACTGGGGGTATGAAGTCAGGGAACGGGTACTATTCCTCAGTTTTTTATTCACAGTATTTTGCTCAGTTCTGGAGAATTCCTTGGCATCTGAAATAAGCATATCTATCAAAACCCTCCCTGAAGGGATAATCCTATGGAAGGAGAATTTGCCAGACAAGGTAATGGGACTTTCAGAATGATGCTGAAAATCTTTGACATATGCATTTTCAGAAATGTACCAACAATAAGAGAAATTTAATTTAATGTTTTGATGTCTTTACAGTTGGTCGTTGTAATTGAATGCAAAGAATGACTGAACATTCACATTTGAAAAAAATCTTTAAATCTCAACTGCTTCAGACTCCAAAACTTTCAATTATTATATTAGGAATGCTCAACTGGTTAATGTCTCCAGATCTGATAAACTCGGTGACTGGAACCACTTCCGGTCACAAGTGTTTCCGAGGAGAGGTCCTGGAGCATGGTGGGCTAAGCAGAAGTGGGCAGGCTGGGGACAACTGGAGAGGTTGGAGGTCCTCTGTTAGAGCGCTTGCGGCTCCAGGGATGACAAGCCAGCCCTTGCAAGGATGGCTTTATCACTTTTGAAAACAACAACATAAGTAGATACATTGAACTTCCAAGTTAAACTTTGCTTTGGGAAGTCATCTCAAATTTCATGAATAAGCTATCTTGATTCCAAACTCAGCTTCCAGCCTTCCCATCCATCTCAAATCAATGACTGTCTCATTTTTTTATGAAGAGATTGAAAAGACCAGGGAACTTGTTGGTGCTCATTTTTCCTAAATGTGGTTGAACTATCAGCAGCAGATACAATTGTATTTACATGTTTTTTTTTGTGGGACAGTTTTAATTACTAAGATATATTAACAAATTGCAGTGGCCTTTTATTTCCTTTCACTTATTTTCTGTTACTAGAGTTGGAACCTGGCCTTCTGAATATTAGACAAGGCTTAGACTACTAAGCCACACCTTAGTCGGGAAGTGGCCCAGTCCATTGATAAACACTTACTTGATCACTGAACTTTGTTTTATTCCAGTTTGCTATTCATCATTACAATATTATTGAAAAGGACCCCACAGTTTCTAGAAGTTGAGAAGTTCTTAATCTTCATATAAACAAACTATGTATAAAAAGAGAGTCACATGCCTGGCTTTTAGAGTTCATTGCTCTCCAGCACATGCCTTCATTCTCTCAATATCTTCCTTCCTTCCTTCCTTCCTTCCTTCCTTCCTTCCTTCCTTCCTTCCTTCCTTCCTTCCTTCCTTCCTTCCTTCTTCCCTCCCTTCATCCCTCCCTCCCTCCCTCCCTCCCTCCCTCCCTCCCTCTCTCTCTCCTTCCTTCCTTTCTTCCTTCCTTCCTTCCTTCCTTCCTTCCTTCCTTCCTTCCTTCCTTCCTTCCTTCCTTCCTTCCTTCTTCTTCTTTCTTTCTTCTTTCTTTCTTTCTTTCTTTCTTTCTTTCTTTCTTTCTTTCTTTCTTTCTTTCTTTCTTCCCTTTTCGGACTTATATAACAAAAATAAAATAATCATCAGAGACACGGAAGGATTCAAAAGAATGAGAACAGAAGACTAAAGACTATTGATCATCTTACCCTTGTCAAAGAATGTTTTCATTTTATTTAAAATGTTTACCTTTTTCGAGGATATCTTTGGAATGAGATAGAGCGTTTCCCCCTCTGTTTTGAAACACTGGGGCATGATTTGATGGTGTCTCAGGTTAGTTCAGTGTAGCAGAGCTAATTAATGTTGTAAAAACCATGTGTTTTAGAGATTGTTTTGTGTTTGCAAGAAATTTAAGGCGAGTCTTCAGCTTTTCTTTAAATTTCTTAACATATACATCCTTGGTAATAAATTTATTCTGTGTGTCAGGACGTGCTGTTTGGTCTTTAGTAGATACTAGATTCCTTTTAAATAATTGTTTTGAAAATTTCTATTTATGGGAAAGAACAAATTCACTCATTTCCTCTGAGGTGATGTGCTGTTAAGTGCTATTAGTGAGAAAATAGATCTTACAGTTTACCCAAGGAAGAAATGAGTTTAGAATGGGGCTGGCACCAAGC
Organism: Perognathus longimembris pacificus; assembly: GCF_023159225.1. Classification (NCBI taxonomy): domain Eukaryota; kingdom Metazoa; phylum Chordata; class Mammalia; order Rodentia; family Heteromyidae; genus Perognathus; species Perognathus longimembris. The sequence continues at coordinate 36,235,950 of NC_063181.1, read as the reverse complement.
ACTTGTTCTTATCAAAATATGTAAATTAAAATGGTCATTTTCTGCTTTTCCCCCTTTTTAATCTTCCTTTCCAGTTTGTGGCTTTAAGGTAGCATCCTTTACCGGGAGGAAGTGGTTAGTCAGTCACTGGGTGACGCAGCTGGGAGGCTTTCTTCTAATTGTTTTTTTTAGAGTTCCTTTAAATTAATTTTTATATATTATTTGTTTATGTGGTACTAAGGAATTGAACCTAGGGCCTCAAGCATGCTAGGCAAGGACTCTACCACTAAGCCACATTCCCAGCCCCTCTGTTACTAATTTTTAATGTGTGTGTGTGTGTGTGTGTGTGTGTGTGTGAGAGAGAGAGAGAGAGAGAGAGAGAGAGAGAGAGAGAGGAGGGGGAAAGGGATGGGGGGGCACTACTACCTGTTAAGGAGGCTTGAGTGCTGTCCCTTAGCTTTTTCCATTCAAGGCGGGTGCTAGCTTTTTGGTGGTTAATTGCAGCTAAGACCCTTATAGACAATCCTGCCCAGTCTGCCTTCCAACCGACACCCTCAGCTTTCAGCATCCTGGGTAGGTAACCTTGGGTACTTGCTGTGAGAGCTTTTTAGTTTGCTCCTTGCCTTGAACCTCTTTGAAGAAAGCTTTCCTTGTGGTTAAGTGACATCGTGCTGATGTCTTCAAAAAGTCCCCAGTCTGCATCCAAAGGGAGTGGTTGAACATTATTTCAAAACTAGTTGCTTCTCATGCAGTGCAGTTATCCTTTAATTTAATATAAACTCTGCATCTTGGATGGCCACTATAACACTAGCAAAAACCTTACCCACGTAGTCGAACAGGAGCCTGGAAGCTGTGGTGTCTTCATCATGATTATTCATGGCAATGCCACCTTGCTGACAAAGTGTTAGACACACGGATGTTGGATGTTGAAGCCTTCTGATTCTTAGATATTAGGTGCCAAAATATTCAGAGTTTGGTTATATTTAGCATTTATAGCTAAAGGATCTGGCTGTTGGAATTGGTGGCCAGGTTTTCAAGTCATCATTCAAAGCCATTTTTTTTTTTCCAAACTCAAAGGAAGGTATTGTGACACAGGGTAGGTGAAAATAGCACAGAGAGATACCTTGAATGCACATAGCAACTTGCTTTTGTTCTTTAAGTTTAAAACTGATACTTAGCAGCTTAAAGGATGTTCAAACAATTCTATTTGAACATCCTAGATTGAAGGATGTGTACTAAACGTTTAATGTTTCTTTCATATAAAAACATACATGTATCTATTTTAAATTCTCGTGAAAAACGAATTTGGAGGTTCTTAGTGGATTCAACAGATCTTGGTCTAACTGATTCAGAAATTCAGTGGGCAGAATCACCTTTCAAGTTAAAAAAATATCTGTTTTAAAAAATTCCTCAGGTGATTATTAGTTTGGGACTTTGGGTTGAAAACCATTGATTTAATGTGTGTAAATGTAGAAAGTCAATCTATGGATATACAGAAACTGATTTTTTGTTTGTGTGGAGATTTGGAGGGTACATTCGACCATTCTCATGACAGCAGAAAATGTAACTTCTCATGCTTCACCCTTATCCCAACTAAGCCTTATTTGCCTGTGCTGGATCTCAGATACATCAGTGTAGTTTATACATTCTTGAGTAATTAATTTTTTCACCTAATATTTTGTTACTCTTACGTTACTGCAGTTTTGATGGCCAGTTTGCTTCTCGTAAGTGTGTCATTGGATTGTTTGTATCATAATGTGTGTATCATTTTTCCATCAGTGAATCTTGGGTGGGTATCAGAAACTCTCTACTTTGAAAAATGCTAGTATAAACATCCTTGAACATGTTTAAGGGGACACCATTTCAAGTGTTCTTCTGTTTCTTAGAAGGATACTTGGACCCAGATCCTGACTATGTTAAGGATTCGAGATCATGCCAACAATTTTATATATGTATGAGTATGTTTATATGTACTTAATTTTTAAAAATTTTAACTTTATTGTCAAGGTGATGTACAGAGGGGTTTACAGTTACATACATAGGTAGTGAGTACATATCTTGTCAAACTTGTTACCCCCTCTCTCAATTTACCCTCCTTTTCCCTCCCACCCAGTCCCCCTCTAGTTGTACAGTTAATTTCCAACATATTGTCTTGTGAGTATCACTGTTGTATTGGCTCGACCTTTATCCTTTGTCTCACCATTTTAATGTTGCCGTTCCTTTCCCTAATTCAAATATATGCAATACTCAGGGTACCAAAATCAAATATGGTATAATTAATTTTTATCTCATTTACAAATCAGGATAAGCATCTTTTCAAGTATTTTCATATCATTTTATAGCTCTTCTGTAAATCTTGCAGAATTATATGTTTTAAATGTTTGCGCTTGTAAATGGAGATTCTCCTGGACACTGGATGATGTTACACCTGATAAACCTATTGCAAACTGAAAACATTATGGTGAAAATGAATTTATTGCACCTCTCATACGTACACCTCTCAATACATACAGTACATTACAGATTGATATTTACCCTCATGAATGCATGGCTGATGGGCGTCATGGGTAGGGACTAGCACTCATGGCCCAGGAGAAGATCAAAGTTCAAAGTGACAGTTAATATTGAATATTAATGACATTCACACAAATGTGAAGAACCATATGTTGACCCACCTAAAGTCTGGAGTCATCTTTGTGCATGTGTGTCAGTCTATGTCACTGTGTGTGTGTGTGGGGGGGGGGCTCTATGCAGTTAGAATTGCTTGTGTCAGTTTGTTTTAAAGCTCTTCTGATGAAATGGAATTATTCGTGCTATTTTCTCATGGTCTAGAAATTTTTACTTTAGTATAATCAGTATCTATTAACCACTTTACATTTCGCTGTTATGTGTAGGAAATATTTCCTAAATTTCATTGATGATACCTACCTGTATTTTGCCCAAAATCTTACATTGTAGTTTTTTAATATTTATGGCTTTAATCCACCAGGAATAGATTTCATTTTTCTGTGTGGAATTTGAATTAGAGATTTAATTTCATTCTCCCACGTGAATGAACAACTGTCCTAGTAACATTTATTGAAGAATCTTGTCCTTTTTCTCCTGATTACAATGTCATCATTGCAGTGTATGAAAGTTTCCTATATACATCGCATTTAACATGGTTTACTGTTCTTCAAAACAGTCCTAGCAATACTGTTGGTTTTTTTTTCTACTGCCCCCTGCAAGTACCCTTCACTTGGTTGTACTTTAAACAGGGCCTTAAAATCATATCACAATTGCTCTTTTCTTGTGCATTTTGTACTTTCTTCTTTCACATTTTTGCCTTATACTATGATTTTAGGCTTATTTCTCTTTTGCTCCCTCTCTTATTGTTAACTTTTGAAAACAGGCACTAGGTTTCATCAATGATAATTTCAAAAGGAAATAGTCTTTACCTAGAAGATAGTTTGTAAATCATAGAACTGAATTGAAATCATTTTGAAATTGACTCATTATATTTGCCCACTCATAATTGCTAAAATCTGTAGAGTTTAATGCACTGTTCATATAACTTGGTGGGTCTCTGTTGATTTTTTTTAATGTCTTTCTTGAGCTTGCTTATTCCTGAAAAAAAAAAAGTGTGTGTGGTTTATGCACCAATAGAATGTATTTTTAGACATTGTCCACAAGTAGGAACTGTTATGGAAATGCTGGGAAACTGTAAGGAGTCATGTGAGTGACAGATTCCAGACCTTTAGACTTGTTTAATTACTAAGAATGATGTTCATTGCTGCCATTACAGGAGCATAGTATCAGCAGAACAGTTTCCCACTATCACATCCATGAATCATCCCATCACTAGAGATTAATTTCTTGCTTAATGTTGCATCTCTCTACCTTGACTTTATTTCTATTACTATGCCAGTCACACCTAATCTTAAATCGTGTGTGTGTGTGTGTGTGTGTGTGTGTGTGTGTGTGTGTGTGTGTTCTAGTACTGGGATAGAACAATGGGACTTGAGGTCTCACTTGCCATTTGTGTTCACTGGTGCTCTGTTACTGAAGCTGCATCTTCATTTCTGAATTTTTGCCAGTTATTTGGAGAAAAAAAGCCTTAGGAAATTTCCTGCCTGGACTTGCTTCAAACTCTGATCCTCACATCTCAGCCTCTGCAGTGGCTAGGATTATGTTGTGAGCCAGTCTCTGTCACTCTTGATTGTAATCTCCTGACAGCGGAAGTAGTTTTCCATTCTACTGTATCTGCTCAACATTTAGCACAGGATATAGCTATTCAAAGTTTCCAAGACATTTTTAAATGTGTAACAGGACCAAATTTTAAAAATCCAAACCTTCAAGTGACTGAATGTCAAACTAATCTTTAACTGTATATTCATTTAGTTGAATGAAGGTGCTACCTCCGTCTAATAAAAATCTAGACTCTTGGAGTAAATGCTTCTAAATATGAGATGGGATCTCAGTAGGCTAGTGCAGAAGGGGAACATGACACATGTATACAGAGATCTCCAGTCAGGGAAGATTTGCTAGAGAAAAGGCATGCTGGGCTTTCCATTGAATGAAGCTGTATGCAAGGGAATCAAAGAAAACTTAAGGGTCTTAGGCATTTGGATTGGGGTTCCAAAAAACCAACTTTAGGAGAAGGAAATTGGAAGAGGGCCCCACCTACAAATATCCCTTCAGCCTAAACAATATCCTCAGGTGGTCACAGCACTAATGTGGAGCCCTAGGGCATTAGAGGAGTTCACATGAGGCACTTTGGTGTGATTTCTGCAGATAGAATTGCAAGGCCTGCATCACCTGTTGGGTTGACTTCTGAAGCGTTTCCAAAGAGGAGCACATGAAAAGCTGAGCTAGTGAACCAGCAGGGCTGGCAGCAGCGTTTCTGAAGCTGAGTCCTTGGACTTTGTAAATATAAGTAGGCTCAGTGACTAGATGATTAAAATTGAGTGTTCTGGTGAGCTATGTTTGTATCTTCTCCGGACAGCAACTTTTAGATGAAAATGTGTCCTGAATTATGAAAATACCATATACATATTGTAAGAAGCTTGAAAATACAGGAAAATGAAAGAAAAGGAAGTTAAGTAGATATTCTAGATATGAACTTGCCAAGGATTTCCAGATAGAAAGGAACGATCTCCCTCATGATGCTTCTGTTTGCCTGCAGGTCTCTGCTAGACCCTCCCATTCTTCATCTTTCGGGAAGACTCACAACTTTTTATCCAGATAGTGAAACAAATACCGTGGTCTAGCTGTTCTTTTCTGATTGTTCACTCTCTGGGAATAGGTATTAGGCATCTTGTATATTCTGCTATTTACCTTCAAAGTCTGGGATTCGCAAATAGCATCTGCCGGTTATTGGCCCGCGCTAGAGGCACAGTGTGCACAGTGGCATGAATGCTTATCTGACCTACAAGGAGACACAAATGCCCTCACTTTTTGCTGTTACAATAAGGTAGTGTGTGATTGGATTTCCCTTCTGCTGTTCAGATCAGAAGTTTTGTTCTATTTTGGTTTCTGAAGATGACTTTGATGTCTTCGAATGGGACTGAACCAGATGTTGGGCTGTGTGAGGTCTTGTGGCTATAAACACAGATCCATTACACACATTTATTTAGAATATATAGTGTCCTTAAATGAGTCTGGAGGTTGTCTCAGTGGTAGTGAAGCATAATTTTTCATTAGCTAAGAGCAGTGATATCATCTTATATACTTCAATTATATTCCACATTTTCCTCCTTTCTTGGAATTAGATAGAAATAAACAATTATATGGAATATTTACAAGCAAAGTTAATTAAGATTACAACCATCAGTCACTGCCAAATCCCCTTCCTAATTTGTCTGTAAACAGATTTATTAATGGAATGCATCTAAAGAAATTAAGATATAGGAAATAAATTATGAGCGCTACATTTCTTGGCAAGCTGTATCTTTACATGAAGATCTCTATTCATCCATCATTCCACTCTTACCATTCCTCTTAGCCAAATTCCTCACCTCAAACTGAAGGCCTCTACAATTCCTAATCAACAAAAGTGTTTTCTGTGAGATGACCTCAGAATTTTATTTTATTTTATTTTTTTTGCTAGTCCTGAGGCTTGGACTCAGGGCCTGAGCACTGTCCCTGGCTTCTTTTTGCTCAAGGCTAGCACTCTACCACTTGAGTCTCGGCACCACTTCTGGCTTTTTTGTTTATGTCGTGCTGAGGAATCGAACCCAGGGCTTCATGCGTGCAAGGCAAGCACTCTACCACTAAGCCTCATTCCCAGTCTGACATCAGAATTTTATTGGAAGTGGTCGTCTTAGTAGCAAGTAGAGTATGCATTTGTTTCCTTATAAAACACCTTAAAGGTTGAGAATCTGTATGAATATGTTATTTGGGTGTTTTTGGTAACTCAAGGACTAAGTAGATAGTTCAATGGATGAATCTTTGCCAATTATAATTAGTACTATATGATCATGTGAGGTCTGCTATGTGTTAGATATTCATCATAAGCTGTCGTCTTACTATCACCATGAAAGGTAAATATTACTCTGTTTTATTCATAGAAACATCAAACTTCACATACTTGGCTAAATATCATACTTGCAGTCAGAGAGTAGAGATTTGAACTCGGGGCAGCCGAACACTGACATACACATTCTTACTCATGTCAAGGTGCCTTTTAACTTTATGGTGAAGTTTACCAACATGAGTTCTATGGCACTCCTTTTAAGACCAGGTCATAGATTTTCCCAAAGTAGCACTTCCATGTTGGTTTGGCTTGTTTTTTTTGTGAACAGGTGGGGTATGGAGTTACTCCAGCTGAACCCCATCACTTTGGTGAAGTCCCTCTGTCCCACTGTCTCTATTATAAGAAGATTATAGATGATATTATTTCCTAAACAGGACCTAACTCTTGAGTTTTCCCTTTGTTATCCCAACAGTGTAGAAATGATGGGGTCTGGGTCTCTGAGCTCCAGTCTGCTGGAAGGCTCACAGTATGGGTCTTGTATTGGCTGGTGGGTAGACTCTCATTGTCAGTGCTGTTTAAAGGCCTGGTGCTTCTCATACGATCAGAGAACTAAGTTTAAAATTGCAATAGTTATACCTCTTCCAAGGGAGTGAGTGTTATGTATGACATGACCTTGCTTTGGGCAAAGATTGTGCACACATTGATATAAAAAACTAATAATAGTTGGTAGTATGAATTATAGGCCAAATCATCACCTCCGGTAAAATTAGTAACCATCATTTCTAACTGAGATTTTATAGCTTGGGAATTTGCTAAGTGTTTTAACCCTAGTGGTGGGTGTTAGAGCAGTGAAATTACTGTGCATGTAACAGAAATACACACACACACACACACACACACACACACACACACACTATGCTTACCACGTTGCAGATGCGATTCCCTTTTGTCTTTGGAGCGAGGAAACCAAACTTGCAGAAAATAAAATAGACATTAACCAACTTTTTTCTAGGTCATAACAGATTGTAGGTGATGGATCTGAATTGTGGGAAAATCATTCATTCAGGAAGTACTTAATGACTAAACTTGTGGTGTACAGATGTGCCTTGGGCCTTCTCGGTTGTTTTAATGGTTGTGTGTTGATAAGCATCCATCAAAGGCCCGTTCCTCTCCAGCCTGGTGCTTTTGGAAGGTGCTAGAACTGTTGAAGAAGTGAAGTCTAATGGGAGGTTTTCAGGTATTTGAAGCAGATTGTGGGACTCTGTTCTCTTCTTTTTTTCTTCTTCTCTCTTCCTGGCTGGAATGAGGGAGTCAGCATGGTCCATCATATGCTTCTTTTCACCATGTCTTGCCCCAGGGTCAGGACCACGGACTACCTGCTCCAAAAAGGTGGGCCAAAGGAAGCCTTTCATCCTTTTCAGCTGACTGTGTTTCAGAATGGAAAACTGACTAACCTAGTAAAAATACCTTTGGCTAGATAATTGATAAAAATACAATTACTTCTCGTAGTTCAAGAGACCAGTGTACTCAAGATCAAGGCACGCCCCCTGGTGTGGGCTTGATGTCTGTCTCCTGCTCAGTACCTTCTTGCTACATCCTTATATGGAGGAAGGGATGAACTTATGATCCCCCAGGGCAAAGTGGTGTGGGATGAACAAGTTCCCTTAAGCCTATTCCCATCCACTAGGGCAGAGCTCTCCTGAAGGCAGCTCTCTTGTTTCCTTTTTTGCCAGTCCTGGGGCTTGAGCTCAGGGCCTGAGCACTGTCCCTGGTTTCTTTTTGCTCAAGGCTAGCACTCTACCTCTTGAGCCACAGCGCCACTCCCGGCTTTTTTTATATATATATGGTGCTGAGGAATCGGACCAAGGGCTTCAGCTTCATGTATGCGAGGCAAGCACTGTTGCCACTAGGCCATATTCCCAGCCCCAGGCATATCTCTTAATACTAGTGGAGTGAGGATTAAATCCTTATGAATTTTGGAGGGACACAAAACAAGGTAGAATAGTGTTTTTCTTTGATTGAGGGAGTGAAAAGTGGCGATTAAAGGATGGAGAATCCTATTTGGATTATAAATGCTTTGGATTTACCAACTGTGTGACCATAGAAAAATCACTTAACCTCTCTTTGTCTCCTCATTGGTAAAACGGGGATAAATAGGAGTAAATATCACATATGGTATTGTGAGGAGAAAGTGAATTAATTTGTAGAAAGTACTTAAAACAATGTCAGCGCTCATTATTTTGTCTGTCTTATTACTACGGTATTTGAGGTACGGTGCTGGAAACTGGGATTTAGGAATGAAACCTAGTGCAGCTGCCACTGGAGATCTCTAGCACAGTGAGGGAGATGCTAGCTTTAGTCCTGGATTATGGCGGTACCGCGTAGGGGGCAGGGGACACTGACGAGGCACAGGTAAGAGTCAGGCCCCTACTTTAAAGTTTGTCCTTCCTCGGGTGGAAGAGGGTCCTTGGTGTTCATTTGCATTTACCTGAGGACAACTTTATATTCCACAGAGAAGGGGAAAACGTTAAACGTCCTTGAGAAAGGAGACGGACGGTTCCTTAGGAGGTAATATGCTCAGAAATCGAGTCCTTTTCTTTTATAAAGGCATTATTCCTTCCTGCTAGTGGGGTGGTGAGGGAAGCAGGAATTGCCAGTGAATGAAAGAGAGGACTGTGTACTGTGACAGGCGGAGAGCATTCAACCACAAGGAAACTTCTGTAGAGCAAGGAGCAAAGGTACCTGGCTGGTGCGGACACAAGGGGTGGGGTAGGTGGGGGCATGGATTTTTACCACATTATAATGTTGTCCAGGATGGCGGTGAATGTTAGCTAGGTGTTCTTTATCACGATCCCAGCTTGGATGAGAATTGGTTGCCTACGAAGCAGACTCCCTGTAGATGGATGCCCAGGCCTACGCCTGGCATTGTCTTGCAGCTGCAGACTGTGGAGTGCTCTCTCTATTACTCCAGGTAACTCCCATCACACTGCTAGTTCATTTTTACCTTTTCCAAGTGAACACTTAAGGCTGACTGATTTCCTTTTTTTCCTGCTCTCTGAAATAGAGGAGTGCTCTTTAGCACTTTTACCCTTTGAAAATATAAAATCACTCAAGGGCTTTCATATTTTCAAAGGGCAGAAGCAACTTTAGCGAGAGAGAAGAGTGCAAAAAGCTGACTGATCTTTTTTTTTTAAGTGCTATAATGAAAACATGTATAAGACATCTCCTCAGGGCCCTAGTGTGTGGATGCCGGAGGAAGGTGGATGAGATGGAAAACAGAACGGCCCCTTTGTTACTAGGATTTTATTGTATATATTCTTTCCTTTCTGTCCAGGTCGTTGATAAAAGGTGATCCTAACAATTTTAATGTAGACAAGAGATCCTGCCTACCTTGGCACTGATTTGCCCAATTTCAGACTCGTGAGAATGAAATTGTAAGTCTCAGGAGCTTGCCAGGGTTCCTGGGTGAATTTTGCCTTTGGAGTGACAGGCATCGCTATGTCTCCTTGGGAATGCAGAGAGAACAGTTCACCTGTCAGTTGAGAAACAAATAACCATGCTACCAGCCAGGCCCATTATCTCAGCTCGGTGCCACACCTGCCGTACAGCAGACCCTTCTGGAGCCGTCCATCATTCAAGAGGGCCATACTTTACCCAATGAGGTGCTTACTGTAGGCAGCTAGAGAAATGATCTACTAACCTGGGCTTCGTCGGCAGCACTAGACGATGCATTCTCTGTGAAATGGGCAGGGTATGTCCTCCACAAAGCACACAGAATTATCTATAAGGAGTTACTTATGTTGATTGTTAAATATAAATCGAAATAATGGTGTATGGAGTGACTGACTGCTGTGATTCTTAAATACCGTATCCATTTTTGGGGACCCCAAGAGTTTACAGTTTAGACTGTTGTTGAGGACTTTTTCCAGACTATGTTCAGAGATACTCAGGGCACAGCTGGATTTTTCTAGAAGGAATTGCTAAAGTCTAATTTGATAAAGAACATACATAGCCATTTTAGTGACTCAGTGGTCTCCTTCTCTTTTCTTCTCCTTCTCCCTCTCCCTCTTTGTCCCTCTCCTTCCCTCCCCTGCCCACCCATAACCCTCTGCATGGTAGAGTTATTCTCTTCCTTGAGTTCCCAGCAGAGACATGATTAATTGTGCAGCTATGTAAGAGTTTATGGTGCTGCTTCAGATGGGCTTGCCCATCTAAGGGCCACTTAAAATTCATGCCCAGTAGCAACTGTAAAGGAATACCTAAGACTCATAAATAAGGCAAACCTATCTTAATTTATGGCCAGTACCTTCTATGCCCACATTGAGCTATTCAGAACCCCACACAATTGATGTTTCTTTCCTCCAGTTATTTCAGTAAAAAATGAACTCTATTTTATGCCACACAAGCATACTAATAAACCAGTGTTTTGCTGCTTATAAAGGCAAACTGTCACCTGTTAAAATATGTAACTGTCATAGAAAGATAAAAAAGGATCATTTAATAATGATGAACAATGTGCATGTGGCATAAATAGAATCCAAAAGGTAAACAGCCGTTTATTATGCTAGAGCCAGCCAGGCCATTCCTCAATGGAGGGCTCTTGGTGCTCATCTCTGTGTGCGTCCTTTAAAGGGACGTGTGGTGTAGCTTAGAAATGGTGAGTGAGTAAGTGTGTTTCTGAGTTCCACAGAGGCTCACAACTCATTCAGAATATGGATTGGTACAGTCTAACAGAGCAAGAATGATGTTAATTACACGTTCTACACCGATGAAAACATCTTACTTAGGTGAACTGTGTTATTGTGGGGCGTGTCATATCGTTTCCTTGTCCTAGTAGGTTTTGGAAGGAAGTTGTTTCCAGTTCACCTACGTAGGTACTTGGTGCACATCCTAGGTGTGCTTTGCTCAGTCTAGCCAGAATCTATCTGGTATTGATCAAGCCAGACTGACAAGATACTAAGTTTGGATATGGTAGCTTCCTAGCATTCTCGTTTGAGGAACAGCACGGAAAGCCCCGGACCTTCCCGGCGTGATGTGAGAGGATGGTTTAGGCCGTGGGACAACGTTAAACTGGCATGCCTGCACCCTGCAGTGTAACAGTCGCTGAGGGCTTGCGTGGTAACCTAAACCTGGGGAAATACAATCCAGAGGCATGGCCACAGCAAGCCCCTCCCCTCTTCTAGTCTCATTTCTCCATTTCCAGTTAGTGTGGATTATTGACTCGTGTCTTGGAAACTCCAGTTATCTGGGCTGAATAAATATTGAATATTTTCAAAACTATATAAATATTTTCTCAATTCAGAACCTGGCATTTAAAATACTTTGGCCTTTTATGTTAGGTCCAGTTTGAAAAGATTTCCCTGCTTGTCTGTTGAATATCACCCTGTCAGCTTCAAACAATGTCAGCCGTACGCTTTCCATGTGGTATGGAGCTCAGTGTCATGCCATGTTCTCAGAGGGAGACAGGCCTTTGCACAAACCCGAGAAGCTGAGGCCCGATTGTCAGGTGAGTGTTTGGGAAGTGCAGTAGCTTGAGTCCCATCTCCATTATGCACTTGGGTGTTCTTTTTCATCATCAGGTTTCTTCATTTAGAAATCTTATTTCTCAGCTGGTTGCTTGAAAACAGTTGTAATGCTTTCTTACTGACTTACAGAAAGGAAGACAACGACTTCATAAATTCCAAGTGGAATCCTGTAGTACCACATACCCAAGCGAGAATTGGCTATATTTCCTGTGATCAATCAGATTTCTGTTGCTGTAACCAAATACCTGCAAGGGCATAAAGGTTTAACTTTGGCTCGTGATGTGGACCTTCAAAGATTTTAGTCCGTGTTCCCTTGGGCACTGTGTATCAGGGAGGCGTGTGTGTTGGTCTACTTCTGAGAGGCAGAGAGGCTGACAGTGAGAAAGGAGAATCAATCACCTAACTTCCTTCCACCACAGCCCCGCCTCCTTAAGGCTCCAACACCTCCCAATAGTACCATGGTTGGGAACAAGCACTCTCCAGTCCTATATTTTATATCTCTTAGTCTAATTCATCTTTAGAACTGAAAATCTACACCTAATACTGTGTGAAATATCCTCAATATTGTCTTAATATTTCCTGAAAAGTCAAAAGTACTTTTCTGTTTACTATGAATTAAGTAAGTACTCTTTGGTGGGGTAATTTGGAGTGGCTCTCCTTTTCCCTCTCACCCCTTACACTACTTCCCATTCTGTGGACAGCTCTGTATCCATGCATGTGCTTTATTCAAAGATACGAAGTCGCTTCGCCTATGAGACCAACATACTCCTTTCTAGCCTTTTAAGATCATTTCAAAGGTAAGCACCTTTGTAAGCTCTTCTCATTTTTCCGGTGAATAAAATAAATCGCTTTCTGAACTGAAGGCAATTCTTAAAAAATATGACATTTCTTACATTAAATTACAGTTTTACATTGCCTATTTCAGTACATTCTTACTAAGTTATATAGGATGGTGTTTATTCATGTGTGCATAGCCACTTATGCCAATAAAAATTAATAAAGTGCTTTTTCAATCAAACTAGTGATAAGTCTATATCTGTCTCTTTGTGTCCAAACACCAAGACATCAGTCTTTATAACTTTTGTATTCAAACTAGTGATAATGAAAGTCTGTATATCTGTCTTTGTATCCAAACACCAAGACAGTAGGCTCTCAAACAATAGTTGAAGAATAAGCCTTATTAATAATATCAAAGAAGATATAAAAATATGGCCTGTCTTTAGGAATTGGAATTAGGTCATTGAACTTTTTAGTTCTTTAAGCCTTTGTTGATTGGCCTCATTGCCCCATTGGCTTGTCTTACCGCTGGCTGTAGCCAAACCCAAAGTCTTTTTCTTTCTTATTTGCTAATCAGGAGTGAATATTTTCCACTTATACTATTACATGCAGACTTCATTCTTAAAGATTGCCACACATTTATCAGAATAAAATGTTCACATAATTTTTTTGTATAATTAATACCATTATTCATCTTAGTAGCTTTACAGGGGTGGGAGGAATAAAAGTATTTAACAATAAGTTTACTAACCCTTTGTTTGATCCAAGACAAAACGTATTCAGATGTTGTGTGTGATTTATATATTGTGGCAGTTTGGAGGCTGAAAACATGGGCTCAAGTATGTAGTCATGGAACTTAAAGGACAAATTTGCATCCAAGCTGGATGGAGCTTGTCAATTCATTGATGTTTTTGTTCAGGCATGGTTAATGTTGTATGTGTGGTAAAACAACCTCACAGCCCTTCAAAGTGAGACTGGAATAGGATCTGTTGTGGCACAGGAACAAAATACCTTTCATGTGAAATGCTTTAAGTATATAAAAAGACACATAGAATATTTAACAGTGAGTATCCATATGCCTGCATCAAACTTCATTAGACTTCTAGCTTCTTGTCTATAAGACAGTAGAAAGGATTCAGGTGTTTGGTTTTCTTAGGATATGCGCTCGAGTTGGACTCTTGTTCCTATTCAGGTGGTTAGGACTAGCCTGTGGTCCTTGAGATATGCGGACGTGCAAAGCTGACAGGGCCCAGATGGCATGCAGAGAGCAGCCAGGGGATGTCTGGCCACAGCTGAACTGCATACGATGGGCAGATGGTTCATACATAATCCTACCAACATGGCACATTGATGTCCTAATGAGGTCAACAGATGAAGCCAGGAGAAATGGGGAAGATCTTAGCCACTCCATGTCTAAGTGTATGCACGCAGTCTCTCTGTCTTTTTATCTTACTTTGTGAGGGAAAATATCATTTAAATCAAGGTTGGCCAGAAGTCACTCAGATCACTTCAAAATGACCCTATGAAGCTACTACCTGTCATATTATCCAATCTTAGTATGGGATAGCAATTAGTAGGAAAGTATATTATATCTTCCACCTCTGCCACCTCCTTTTCTTCTTCTTCTTTCCAAAAATTCCTTATCCTTGGGATAGGGGTTAGCAAGTTTTTTTATGTTATATAAAGGATATATAATAAAACTGTTAGATCTTATAGGCTTTGTTCTGTGTAACCATTCCAGAACTCTACTGGGGAAAGCAGCTGTAGATACTCTGTTAAGGAATGGATGTTCTTTTATTTTTTTTTTTTTTGCCAGTCCTGGGCCTTGGACTCAGGGCTTGAGCACTGTCCCTGGCTTCTTTTTGCTCAAGGCTAGCACTCTGCCACTTGAGCCACAGCGCCACTTCTGGCCATTTTCTATATATGTGGTGCAGGGGAATCGAACCTAGGGCTTCATGTAAACCAGGCAAGCACTCTTGGCCACTAGGCCATATTCCCAGCCCAAGGAATGGATCTTATTGCATTTGATTACAATTTTCTAAAAGGAGGCAAAAGTTTGACTTGGTCCACAGGCTGTAGTTGGCTGATACCTGTGTTGCAAGTACAGTCAGGAATGATTATGAAGATAATATGTTCTCTGGGAATAGTACTAAAACATCCTGAAGGATGGAAGACATTGATAGTGAAATAGATGAAAAAGGATGAATGATAGGTTGATCATTGTTGATATTAGGTAACAAGTACACCAGAATTAATTTCATATCTTTGACTATGTGTTTAATTTTTTAACAATATAAACAAGCATTCAGATCATAAGAGTAGTCCTCTATTTTTTTCAGTGTCTCAAAGCAGCATGCAAATAACTAGTTAACAAATAATTCACAAAAGTTGATGATAAATATTTAGAGGTTTATTTTAGGTTTCTTTATACCAGAAGATAATTGGTCACAACCATTGGAAGAAAAGCTTATTCCCCTCAGTAGAAATGACTGAAATCATATGCATATGAAAACATTATGGCATTCAATTGGAATGTGTTCCTTCCTTGACAAATACTGTTGGAAAACATACAGTAAATACTGTAGAGAATTTGAAGGAAAGCGATTCTGCATGGATGTTTGCCAAATGGTTAAAGTGCAGAAATTCTAACATCTCTGAAATCGTTCTGTTAGATTAGATTCCACAAGTGAAGTACATAATGGTCTATCCCAATTACTGCTGTTTAATAAACTACCCTAAATTTAGTGGCTTCATGTAAACATTTTTATTCTATTCTTGGATTCTGTGAGTCAGGAGTTTAGCTGGATGGCTCATCTTCACTTGAAAATGTCTGGATTATCTTCAGGGAGGAGTTCAACTTCTGAAAATGTAAGTGTAACAAGAAGTTTCCCCGCTTCTATACCTGGCATCTCAGCAAGAGCAAGGTTTGGCTGAGATGTTCATCACAGACTCTCTGTAGAAACCCTTTGTGTATTAGCTTCCCAGAGGATGATGAGTATGTTCTTTTAATGGATCTCTGACAGCAAGCATCCCCCCAAAACTTAACAGAAGGCAGAGGACCAGATGACAGAAAGAATTACAGGACTCAGCCTCAGTAGCCAGTTCTGCCATATTGTAATAGGTTGAAACTCTCATAAGCCTACGCAGTTTGAGAGCTAGGAGACCTAGAGCTCCTCTCGAGGTGGGAATATTTGGCCATGTTTAAAAACTGCTCCAAGGACTACATTTTTCTCTTGGTGTGCTTTTAATGGAAAGTTACACTAGAAAAGATAAATCTTGGTTCTGAACAATGAATAAATTGAAAGTATAATTGCTGGTGGTGTAGCTATTTTGGTGGAGATAAGAGAAAGTAACTCATGTAGTTTATTTCTCTATCATTCATGTTTGACTTCTTCAAAGATTTAGAATATTAAATGTTGGATCAAAATAGCTGTTTTTTACATAAAGTGATCAGGCCTATAAAATCCTTTATATTCTTGCCAGTATGTTTTGCTGAGTTGATATAACCATGAACATATTTTGAGCTACCTGGAAGTTCTGAATTTTATTAAGCAAAATAATTTTAAAGAGTATTGAGCTTACAGACATATGTATATCTATCTATGTATTTTTTCTTTTAAAAACATTTTACCAGCTTTTATAGTGGTTAATATTTAACAAACCATTTTATAAATCTACTATATTTTGAACAATTTCACCTGTTTCAACATTCTTACCCATTCCTCCCATTCTACCCCTTCCCTCACTTTTCTGACATTTATATGGTATACATTGAATTCTTTACAGCATTGTCCCTCTACCACTTTCTTCATTCCTCTTCCCCTATCCTTTGACCTCACCCCCCCCCCCGCCCCCCGTTTCTGGTACTTGTTCCCCAGTGTTTGTTGTTTTTTTGACTTTGACTTCCTAAGGAATCACACTATTTGAGTTCTCCCTTGAATCTACCATAAACTCTTTTTAGTGATGGCAGGTAAACACATTTTTAAAACAAGAGTGTTAGAGTGACTACTAATTTACAACTTTGTTGCCAAATACCATTTGTGTTTACAATAAATTCTTCTATGTGCTCTCTTTAAAAACTTAGAATTTTATAAGCTTACTTGAAAGTCTTCCAAAGGACAACATTTTCAGTGGCTTTCAGCCCAGAGTCACACAGAGGGATGGAGAGGACACAGGCTGAGAATGGTATTGTTAAATGATTTCCTTATTGTGTGGCTATGACAGGGTGCACTTATCCAAACCATGATGCCAGGACACCATAAGCTACGTGTCCAGTTCTTTTAATCTCCACTAATTGGCACAATACCCAATCATTTGGTTACTCTCCTTGCTACTGCTGTGTTAAAACTCTTACTCCCACCTCTGGTTTACACATAAGATACTAGTCTGTAAGTTATTAAATTATTTCCCATACTGTGAACAGGTGAGTCAGGTCCTGCAGGAAACAGAATGAATGTGTAGGGATTAAATAATTAGGTACAAACTCAGGTCAGTGAAGCTACAGGCATGTCTAGATCTAAAATTCTTTGTTCAGTATAATATTTTGATGTCACCTTCCAGTCACCAACATCCAAGAAGTTTAGGATTATAAGATTTGGAATAAGATGATGCCTTATCCTATTTTTTGTTGTTAAATAGCAAAATATCTAATGGTGAGCAGCATATAGAGAGGTTTATTTACCTTCTGGCTTGAGTGGCCCAAGGCTATAGTGTCTTGTGGTTGCATCACATTCAAATGGCATCATGCTGGGGATGTGTGAGAGGGTGAGATGCTATAGTGAGACAATACATGGTAAGAAAATGTGAATATGGAATTCCCGTGACAATATGTCTAGTTTCAGGAGACTTCTATTAAATCCCTTCCAAAGGTGGCACTTCATATCCTAGTCACCAGCCACAGGCTTTCCTTCCTAAAGGTTCCACAACATCTTAAGTATATTTTCCATGGATGGCCAACCTCGTGGGACACATTCAAACACTTCTCAGAGTGCAGCAGAAGACAGGAAATTCTCCCTTCTATTATTTCAATGTTTCTCTTGTGCATATAATGAGGAAATTGAGAAGGAAGGGTTGGAAATGAAAGAATCTTGAATATGAACTTTTCTTTCCACCAGCCCTTGGGATTTAGCCCAGTATTGATTGATCTAAAATTCTCCTTTTGTTTCTCCTATGCTTCTCCTGTTTCATTTAAAGCAGTCATCAACGGGATGCTTGAATGTGGCCTTGTAAACTCATTATGTGGTGTGCAGTCCATTTCTTGGGCATGGATTTGAGATTGTATGTGGTTGCAGCTGCTATTTATAGCCCAGTGCTAGATACTGCCTCACCAACTATAGTCAATCACTCATTTAATTCAACCAGTGGCTATCTACCTTTAAATAGAATTATTCCCTTCTGCCTATCTCAGGGGAAGAGCTTTATGAGAAACTCCTTGTCTGATCCTGACTATACTGAGTTCACTGTCTTATTTATGTAGCTTTTGCCTTTTTCTTTTTTTTTGGAATAGCCTTAAAAGTAACAATAGTAATACAACATGCTGTCCTTCCTTAAGTAGTTATTATGGCAAATTGATAGACTGTGCAATTATCTTTATAGTAGTAGTTGGTGCAGTTTAGTGTATTTTTCATATTAAAAGTAAAACCTTGCATCCTGTCCAACCTTAAATTACGAGATCTAAGGCAGAGCTTCACCGCCCATTTGTATTTTTATGAACCTCTTAGCTTCATGCAAGTCTGGAGAAGACACCTGCTTCATGGCCATTTAAAACGGTGTATCATAGCTGAGTAAATTTATAGGCAGTCATTTCTTGCAGTTGCCAACTTATGGCATTATTCTTGTGGTTGCAGTAAAAAAAAAGTTGCTGTTTATTCCTTTAACTTTAAACATTGAACTATACCTCTGTGGTACATTATGGATGTATTTCATTATCACTAGGGACAGCCTAGAACCATTTATTATGAGTAGATCACATCTATTTGAGTGATACATGTTCTGAAAATACATACATGTCATAACAACCATAACTGCTAAAATAAGAGAAGTTGCTGAGTTCTCACTGTTACACGGTAGGAAAATCGCCATCCCTAAAGAGGGAGTAGAAAGTTTCAGAGATTTATTGTTTTCTCAATTCAACATATGTAGAGAAAAAGAAACACACACACACACACACACACACACACACACACACACACACACCAAAAGAGACAAACAGAGAGAGACAGAGAAACGGAGAGACAAAGAAACAACAAAGACAAATTATATATAGCACCTATAATTTTCTGGGCACTAGTGTAGATTCTGGAGTAAGATGGATAGTATTTCTTTGTTCATGGGGCTTGCATTTTAATTGATGCATTAAAAAATTGTTTATTTGCCAACCATGTGGCCTTGCATTTGATCCTAGCACTACAAAAAGAAAAAGGAAGAATGAAAAAGAGGTGTGACTGCAAAATAGTTTTATGTACGCTTCCTGGCCCTGTCGTGAGTGAAAATATCATTGCAAACACAATAAGGCTAGAAGCTGCTTGGGCTGCCCGCATGTGCACGGTATCTTGAGTTAGGTAGACCATATGGTCAATGTCCCCACCACTAAAGTAAAACTCTGGAGAACACAGCAGCTGTGCAGTGGAATTAATGCTATGCTGTTTCTGAAATTGCTGGGTTTTCACACACAAAAAAAGTGAAGTTGAAGTGCTGACTGTTTATGCAGTCCCAAACAAAACTGCAAGTTGATGCTGAAAAAATAAATATTGCTTTAAAGTATATGCTCAGTTGCCTGGAGGGAAAATGGAACTCCTTCCAGTGTTTAGTTCTCAGTTTAAAGTGACGGGCATTGTGTCCCTGGCATGTAGACTCCCATGCAGACAGGATGGGCTGCTCTCTGCTTCCTGTCCTGGGACTTGGCTCTGAGGGAGAGGGAATTGGGGAGAGAAAAGCAGCAGGGCTGGCAGAGGGAGAAATTGGATAACAGTGTCCTTGCAGGTCCTAGGCAGCAGTGAAGGTACAATGGCCCTGTATGTTAGATGAGTATTCCCCTTTCAAAGCCTGATTCTACTAATTGCTATAAAGGCTAGTGCTCTGTAAAAATCAGTGTGAGATAGGAAAGGAAGATGGAAATGTGTAATCTTCCTAAGGTTGGGTAGTTTTGTGTGGTGCTCAATACCACTTCATTAGGATTTGCTTACATAGAGCATTTTACTTACTTATTAAAGGGTAGGCTGGGTATCTTTTGAAATTTTGAGAATAGAGGCAAAACTTCTCAGATTTGCTATTGTTTGAGAGAATCTAGCATCGTAATTGTCTGCAAGGGTTTAGAGGCATGACTCAGGATCTGAGAGGAGAACTGAGATGGATACGTGCTTCGGTCCTGAAGACTAGAGACGGTCCTGGTCTTAACCTACCACATTCACTGCAGTGACTAAATCCAAACAGTTCCCTAATCTTCCTTCAAAGCAAACGTGTTCAAAGTCTGTAAACCTGAAACCAAACAAAGTGACACTTCCTAAATCAAGAAAGTAGGTGGCAATTCACACAGTTCTGTGCGTGGCATAGCGTATACTTTAGGATCCTTCTTTCTCTGCTATGATTAGCAGACACATACATGTAGATGTTTCAAGACAATCGTATGATTATGATTTAAGTACCTAAGTTACTTATCCCAGTTTTGCTTGTTAATTCTTTACATTGGATCTTGCTGGAAGGACAAAGCATTAGCAACGCCATTTAGGATTCAGATTCCCCTTGATGTACGGTGGAACAGCAGTAAAGATTTTCCTGTACCTATAAGAAGCTCCCTCCAAAGGTTGGTTACTCCATTGCTTTACCCTTGGGAAGCTAGAGGACAGTAATGGCTGAAACTCAGCAAAACCATACTCAATTTAATTTTGACATTTGACTTTCATAACCACTTCAGGCTGGCAAGATTTGAAAACTTGAAACTCAATTGATAGACTGTTATTGGCTTACATAAATCCAGTTCCTTTTCCATTATAAGCTTGGGTCAGAAAACTTATGAAATGTCCACAGATCCTCGAAAAGTTTGTTAAATATAAATTTAACATCTTCCCCCATACATTTTATTTATAACTCTGAGAAACACAAGCTTAACAACCCAAAGCATTACATATTTTTATGTGTCCTGGTATTATTTTTATGCCTTTTATGGAAATTTTATATTAATATCAGTTCAATGTTTGGCTTAATTTGAAAATCTTTTTCCTCAGGAATTAAGACTCTTTTTGCCTACTTTAACTAACTGAGCATAATTATGGTTTGAACTGAGCTCATTGCAACATTTGAGAAGCTCAAATCTTGTCTCTTTAAAGTTCAAAAGAGCTTGCTGGTTACCGGGTGGTATTTAAAGAGTAGAATCTTTTCTTAGTCGTCATAATATATACTTCCCTCTTAATATGGTGAGAATGAAAGTGTTTAAAGACACAACTGTGGAAAAGGACTGTCAAGGTGAAAAGTCAAGAGGAAATGGTTTCTTTAGATGATTTAGTAAATCCCCAGAGAGGGATTTCTCTTAAGAACCCGCTGAGGAAGTTCAGCATAGCGGCTTTCACGCCTTAAGAAACCACACTGTCTCTGAAGAAAGAGAATATGATTCTCCCTCTGGATGGAATTTGTGACCTATTTACTCAGCAAATATTGGATGAGGAACGGGCACTTCTGGTTTGTTCTCAGTAAGCACATTTGTGTGTGTGTGTGTGTGTGTGTGCGCGTGCGTGCATAAATAGATATACACCCCCATGTGCCCATTACGTCCCATTAGAAAATAGTAACCCACGGATTCATACCAAACCTCAAGAGAAACTTCAGATCTCTTTGCTCTGTGATAGACCTCATTTTGGTTTGGATGCTAGCTAGCTGACTCTGATAATTACTGTCACTTCAGTTTCCCCTTAACACCATCAACTTTACTACATTAAAGTTTTTGTTTGCTTGTGAAACACTGGAAATATATTTTCACCCTAGGTCACCCTACCCAGAGGACATTTTAGTAGGCAACATGATTTAATATACTATTAAGAGTAGTTTAAAATTTCATCAATTCCAAACATCTATTTGGAGCTAGTGACATAGAGGCAGGGTGTTATATATTTCCTCAGCCTTCCTACTCCTTAGCTCTCTGTTTGGCCTACCTTTTCTCTTCTTCCCATTTTTCTGCTTTCCTAAGTCCCTCACACACTCCAAAGATCTAAGATAGAAGAAGTATAATATTTAGGAACAAAGTTCACAACATATTCATCATCTTTTATAAATGAATGTATCTAACCTCAAACAAAGTGTATTGGGAAAAAATAGTTCATCAATACAAATCGATATCGTCGCGTCCAATGGATCTTGTGAACACAGCATTTACAAGGAGGAAGCTGACCTGCTTTTCTTTTCTCTGGGGCAATGTAACTGAGAGTCCGTGTTTGTTCCTTTTAGTTCTGTTCTTTTCTTTTTCTTAACATGGTTTTCATTATTTGTGGAAGCTGGGTGGCATTTGGACAAGAAATAAGACCTTTCCATTGTGGCATGTGTGGAATCTGATGACAACTCTGCTGTTTGTCCTTCATGTGACCTGAAGGTCATGACCATGACGTGATTTCCTCATCCGTACATACATTAATTATAGCTTTATTTGTGTGCTTTACCTTTAATATATTCCCCTGTTTTAAATAGGTTTTTATTTATCAATTTTATTTTTTTTCTCAACTCACCAATTCCTTTTGGTACCTAGTTTAAAATATCTAAGAAATGTGTTTAGCAGTTGCCTAACATTTTTTGGGCTCCCGTTTTTTTAAAGAGAGCAATTTGATTTGATTTCCTTGGTGGCTTAGCATGTGATCATTTTCTTGTTGATGATTCATGGAAATCGAAGGTAACATGTAAGTTTTGTGGACAGGTTTGCAAGTGAATCAATCTCCATCTACTTAATCACCCTTTAAAATATATTTTTTTCATAGAGAGGGT
Organism: Perognathus longimembris pacificus; assembly: GCF_023159225.1. Taxonomy (NCBI): domain Eukaryota; kingdom Metazoa; phylum Chordata; class Mammalia; order Rodentia; family Heteromyidae; genus Perognathus; species Perognathus longimembris. The sequence continues at coordinate 36,213,252 of NC_063181.1, read as the reverse complement.
TGCAGTGATTTGCTTCATAATAAGGTGATCGTAACAGCAGAAAACTTGCTATGTCAGTGTTGATAAGTGGAATATTGACCTAGATCAAAGCTTAGAGATGTATAGAACTTTTCTTTTTCTGAAGTCAGAATTTCTTGTAGGCCAGGAAATTTTAATTAGAAGTGGGTTGTTCACACATTCCCTGCTAATAAACAATCCATCAAGTATCCATCCATAGGATTTCCAGATGACAAGTAGATAGATGTCCAAGGATGCCAATGCAGACACCATCCAAGTTAGGGAGCTCTGTTCTATGAGACTTCAAGTATTTCTGAGGAATCAGAATATTTTCTGATGGTCCTTAGTTTTGGGTATCCATTTCTTTTCATTTATTTTGATTTCCTATTCACTAGGCAATCTTTTGTGTTGTGGTATAGTTTCCCATTTAGGTCTAACAACTTGGAAATCAGATGAATATTGCATAACATACAATGTTTGGGATGGTTTGCTATATAAATTAATGAATTCATGTTGAAATAATTAATTAGTCCATTGGCACATATATGCCCTCCAGACACTTATTTTTTTAAAGACTGTATGGGTTGTTTATCTTTAGAGCCTTTATTTTTTTAAATACAATATTCATTTGTTTTCTTTAATACTTCTTTTTCCATGTCTTTTCTATTCATGGGTATTCTTGTAATGTGTGACTGTCCTGTGATTTTTCTTCCTGAGTCCTGATGGGTATCCTGTATTTGCCTTTAATATAATTTAGCATTAAAAAAATCTTTCTATCTCTATCCTGCCCCTGAGTCTTCAGAGACTTTTCTTGAGATGTTATTTTTTTTTTTCTGAATAGTTTTTTGCAAAGTTCTGACTGTTCTCACTGCTTCCTTCATCGTCTCTAATTATGTGGGCTGGGCTTTATATCTTTCCCTTTTTCTGCTGCTTTTCATGGCCTTCTGCTTTCCTTTCAAAGATACAGTGTCCTTTTGAGTGCTATTAAAAGAATAAATTTAAAATAAGTTCCCCATGCTTTTTTTTTTTGTCTTTCTTAGGAAGACAATTACTTCGCTTCTTCAAATTCTTGCTTATGGTTGGGGGAATGTCTGTGCTTTTCAATGAGTGGCAATTACAATGTGTTCTTTCAGGGATGGAGTTGGATGCTCTTCAAATTGCTAAGTCTCTAGTGAAAGAAGGGAAAATTTGAGAGTTAGGAGCCTGGGGGGGGGGGGGGTGGCTAGAGCCTAAGGAAGTAGTCCAGGCTGCTTGAACTATTTGCCAGGATTTTTACTTACTGCGGTATGGGGGAGATAGACCAATGTCTCTTTTCTTGCCTGGTACAGTTATTCCGAGTAGCTGCCGATCAGGATGGTGCCGGCTCGCTGTGTCCTATACAAGCCAATTTAGTCCAGCAAGGAGTTCTGACATCCACTCCAGGCTCAGTGTGCCCTCATCTTTTGGTCCCCCGAGACGCCCTGGATGAGCCATCTCTGGTTGTCTCTGGCTATAATCCTCTGTAGTCCTGCCAACATTACCCAATGGCTACTAGCAAAATTGACTTTGTAGGGTAATTCCCTAGGCATATGCATCTTTTACATTGAAGATTTCTCTATTCTTAGTCATACTGCATTTGTATGATGCCTAAGCTCTCTCCCCGCCCCCCCCCCTCCCAAATAATCCTGATTAGGGGTGGTAAAAATAGAGTCAAATTACTTATCTCAAAAATATAATTGTTCCTCATTGCAATGGTCAGCTGGATTAAGTAGATAGAATTTCATGTGATACGTTTGTGTTTTACTTAAAGAATCAAACATCTTGTGTTGGTGTGTTAGATGCATTTTAAAAATAAAATTGCATATATTGAAAATGATAACCTAATGTTTTGCTAGACTTACAGAGAGTCAAATGAATAGTACAGCAAAGCAAATAAACATATCTATCCCCTCAGAGCTGCCATTTTTGTGAGTGATGAAGCCAAATTTTACACAATAAAATATTATCAGCCATAGGCATCAGTCTATGCATCAAATTCAAGATTGGATTTTTCCTGTATTTATCCTACTGCACTTTGGTAATGTTTCATGAACATTCCCCATTGCCTCTTGGCCCCCAGTACTCAAACATCATTTTAAAGCATTTAGTATTTTAAATATGTACCAGTGTACCTAATAAATATACATAATCAGAACAAGTCATTATGAAATAAGAATAGACTTAAGACCAAAGTAAATCAACCCACAAAATGTGAAATTTTGTTCCATAGGATGGTTGTAGTTATTGTACCAGTGGTTGAGTGATTATGCACCCTAAGAAAGATCCAGAATTCACACCCTGGGAGATAGCCAGTTTCTGCCCTTCCCAGGCGCTGTCCAGCCCAGAGACGCTGCTAATACTGCACAGAATCTCTCACTTTGCTAAGAGAATCTGAGAAAGATGAGGCATATGTCCTGAATGCTAATGATGCTACATGGGCTCAATGCCTTGTATACCCTGTCCTTTTGTAAATGGCATCTGATCCTTACAGAGATGAGCTAAGCCATCTTCCCCAGGTATATCTGGAAGAGGAAGGTAAATATAACACAAAGGGACTATTTGGGATTCTCAATTGTCTACCCCTAACTTGGTGTATGTATCTTTACAGTGGTAACAGATGACTTAGGGAATAAGAACCAGCTGTTTCTGAGAGATAGTGATGAACTTGCCCGGCATACAGCAAACATAAAAATAATGTAAGTTTTATGTGGGCGGCAGATTGCTCCCAGGTTGACTGACCCTCTGCAAGGAAGATAACATTTCTCAGCTTTGCAGTTTTTGTTGTAGGTCATGGTGGGTGATTAATGAACACGGATCTCATATGTAAAATGTGGGGCAATCATTTTCCCTGTGGCCAGTTAGTAGTCAGGTCTACTATTGCTATAAACCACAAGGGATGATGGCATTCTTCATCAGAGTACCATCGCATACGTGCGTAAGGCTTTGATGAACAAATGTTGCTTGCTTCAGACAGAGAGTGGGGGAGAGACAGGCTCAGGCTGCAGATGCTGTGGGCTCTCCCATAGGCAAAAGATCCCCAGCTTCCAATTAACAGAGCAAACACGAGCCCAACAAGGAGAAAACAGCATCCACAGACTCAGCCTTACATAATCAAATGAAATTTGGGATTCTGAGTATTGTGATGGTGGGGACAGAGCATTGTATCTTCAATCATGAAGGTAATAATGTGCATGGTTAACCTGTTCTAGCAATAGATATAAATAAATGCTACTTTTTTCTTTATAGATCATGGTCTGTGATTTCTCCACTCTCTAAAACACATATGGTAGATGGTCTTTTTGAGATCATAGTGGTAAAACCCTGGTACTAATCATTCAGTATTTATGGAGAAAGTCCCATATTATGCATTATAACCAGGTCAAGTTTTCTAGTATTTTTCTTGTACCTGCATGTTCTGTAAGATTCTGTGTGTGAGTGTGTGAGCGTGTGTGTGTGTGTGTTATGCTGGTAAGTTTGTCTTTGTGAAGACAGCAGAGTAAGAGGGAAGGTATTAACACAGGTGGCTCATCCCTTGCCCTCCGCTGAAATGGAGTTCAGCTTAGAAATACTGTCTAGCCTTTGGTACTTCTCCAAACAAATTACATGCAAATTTAGAAATAACCAAATTTGAGGGTACTGCTGGCTCTGCTTTTCCTTCCCACGACTTTCAGTTCAGACGGATTTTTCTCTTGCCTCAAAGATTACATTCAGGCAGAATTCCCCACCACAGGCACCTTCCTCTGTCAATTTACTCCATTCTTGTCAGCCAGGTTCCTCTTCCCAGGCCTCCACCCTAATATTCTTTCTGCCCTTTTCAAGTTTCCATGTTGCCTAGTAAAAAGAGTTCTGCAATGATGGTTGTTTAAAGCATATGCGAATCTGATTCCCAGTTCAATTCCCCATGCATTACGGCTCTCATTCGATTCTCTTTACCCGGCATTCCTGGCACAAAGCCTGCTCTTCCTGCTTCTCTTGCCAGACTCTCTCAGTCCAAGGCCACCTAACCAGGTGTCACCGGCCTCAGATCTCTCTTCTGTGATCACGGGTCTGTGTAGTCTTCTTCCTAGGGGAAAACTCCTCTTCTCTATAGTGAAGCTGCTTTTCTTTTCTTTTCTTTTTTCAAATCTTGCTTCTAACTGCCTTGATAAAAACTGAGGAACTCTTCCTTCACAGTGCTGCATTTCCTCCTTTTTTCTTTGCTTTTCATGCTCGTGTTTAAGGCCTGGCAGACATTTTTTTTTTTTTTTTTTACAAGAACCTCCATAGTTTCATCGGCTGCAGGCCAGACACCACTGATTAGAGATCTATGCCATGTCACTCGGTATGACAGTTCTCTTTCACCGAGTGAGTAATCAAGGCTCTCTCCTACTAATACTTACTGCCACGCTCCCCTTCTGTTTAAACACTGCCATGTCTTCCCTGAAGACAGTTTACTAGCTTGATCAAGGGTAGGCAGAAGATTCACTGGGAAGTGAGGAAGGATACAGTCATAAGATTCAGTGTATATCCTACAAAATCAAGAATATTGAGGGAAAGAGTGGATTGGGAGGGATAAAGGAGAATGAGGAAAGGTTTAGCACTGATCAACATGCATCATATTCATAAACTGCTTTGAGGGATGGTAACTGCATTGTACAGCTGCTTAAGGATAATACATTTTTTCTTTTTGCCAGTTATGTGGCTTGAACTCAGGGCCTTGGTGCTGTCCTTGACCTCTTTGTGCTCAAGGCTAGCACTCTACCCTACCAATTGAGCCACACAGCCCCACTTCCAGATTTTTGAGTGGTTCATTGAAGATAAGACTCTCACAGGGACTTTCCTGTCTAGGCCAACTTTCCAACTGCAGTCCTCAGATCTCAAGCCCCTGAGTAGCTAGGATGACAGGAGTTAGCCTCTGGCGCCCGCACGCTATAAACATATTTTTAAAAAGGATTCTTGTGCAATGTTTCTATGAGCAAGCCTTATGGCCTTCAACTTCACTGCGAGTGGAAAGAAATCCTGCTGGGCCCTTGGTGCTTCTTGGTGGGTGGTGTTCTATTTGATACATCTTCCTTCATTTTGCTCAGTGGATGGTGTGAGGATAGTATCCTGCAGCCAAGTATTCTCACTTGGACAGTCCAGTTTCATCAGTTACTTTTATATCGCTGTTTGAAGTTCTCATTTAATAATCTGTCCCTTCACATCTCCTTAGTTACCCTTTCAGGAAGTAAAATGTTGTATTATTTTCTATCAGCTCATACCTGTGTAAAGGATTTCAATTGTAAGGAGAAGTTCTAAATCTCCAAGGGCTCAGAGCAATTTGCAAAGGCAGGGAGGGATTTAGTCTGAATTTATTTATCTATCAATTTATTTATTTTGATGCTGTGCTAGGGTTTGAACTATTTTCCTTGAAATATGTACAGAAATACAGTCTAGTCATAGTGTGACTCTTTTAAAAACAAGCTCATGGAAGTATAGGGACAGAGGGTGGAAAACAATGCAGCAAGTGGGCCTTACGAGACACCATGGTGGAAATGAACTACACAACTCGTGGGGACGGATGGGGAAAAACTGGGAGAGTATGAGGGAGGGGGTGACATTGTTCAAAAAGAAATGTACTGTTACCTGTCTTATATAACTGCAACCCCCCCCCCTATATCACCTTTATAATAACAATAAAGAAGTTAAAGTAAATAAATTAAAGTTCCTCATGGCTCATAGGCTACTGTCTGAATGCTGCTTCGGTTTTGACAACAGGAACTTATACTCCAGGCTGATGAGTACCAGTATTTATACCCTAATTGCACCTTCTTCCATCCTCCCTCTCTCTCTCTCTCTCCCTCCCTTCTTCCCTTCCTTCCTCTCCTCATCCTGCCCTCCCTCTTTTCCCTTTTTTTATTTTCCCCCCTTTCTTTCCTTGTTCCCTTTCTTCTGTGGCACTACAGTCCTGGATTCAGGGCCTTGCACTTCCTAGGTTGTTGTTGTGTGGCTGAGCCACGCCCCCAACCCTGATTTTCACTGGTTGGTTTTTGCTTCCTCTGCCATCTCCCATCATGTCAACCTTCCCTCTATGGACACAGCTCGAGGGTTTTTCTTCTCAAGCTGTCCTAGAACAATGATCTTCCAGTCCCAGCTTCCCAAAGTAGCTTTGGTTCACTGGCACATGGCCCCGCGACCAGTTGTGAATTGAAAAAATTGCCTCATGAACTTTTCTGCCAGGCTGGCCTCAAACCAGGATCCCCATTCTCAGCCTCACAAAGTAGCTAACATTGCAGATGTGAGCCACCTATACTTTTCCTTTATTTACAGTTGCTTACTGCCAAATTTTGTTGCAGGTGATGTAAATGTAATAATCCATCAGTCTTTATTCCTCCCCTAGGAACCAATAAACCAATATGATTTTAAGTAACCCCATGACTGCCTCCTCCTCTTAATACCCTTGTTTTTACCCAATGACAAAAACAAATGGAAGAGAATTTATTCAAGACAAGCTATTGGACCTTGTAGGCATAATGATGTCTATGACATTTTAATTGGGATTCTATTTCATCCTTGTCAGAGTAGCTCTCATCAAGAAAACTACAAAGGATAAAAATACAGGAGAAGAGAAATGCTTATGCACTGTTGATGGAAATGTATATTAGTACAGTCACTATAGAAGTCAATATGCAGGTTCCTCACAAAGATAAAAATGGAAATACCCTATGACTGTCCCATTCTACTCTTGGAATATTACCCAAAGGAATGCAAAGCATCATACAATAGAGATACTGCACACCTACATTTATAGAAGCACTATTTACCTTTATGGACGTCAAAGTTATACAATCAGTCTATCAACGGATGAATAGTTTAAAAATGTGATATGTATACCATGGGATATCATGCAGCCATAAAGGAAAATGAATTTATGTCATTTGTCAGAATAATAGAGGGGACTGGCGAAGTAAGATTCAGAAAGAAAATAGAGTATGTTTTCTCTTTATGTAGATGCTGGGTCTAAAAAAAAATGTGGAGATCAATCTTAATGGAAAATTTGGGACAAGACCAGTGATTGATGGGAGGGGGAGAAGAGAGAATATGACTGAATTACATGGTTTACATGTATGACAAGATGGTAATTCTATTTAAAATTGCAAAAAGAGAATTAGAAGAAGGAAGTGAGGGTCTAAGAGAGTAATAGAGGGAGAGAACATGATTGAAATACATTATGAACATGTATGAAAATCTTACAGGGAGACTCTATGTTTACAACTATGTACGATCATAAATGTTGGAAATAATGTCATTTCTTAATTGAACTTTGTTTTGCTTCTCTTAAGTCATTTAGAAATCTCACAATATTTGTGGGGGTGAGGCGTAAGGAGAGAAACTGATGGGATGGTTGAATATTGCCGGGCTTCGCTCTACCTGCCCCCAATCTACGTGGGAGGGGGTCCTGGGCTTGTCTGCCTCTTCCGTGTGGGATCCTTTCTCGCTCTCTCACATCCTCCTGGCCAGTAGGGATTAGTCGCGGAAGTGGGGACCCAAGGTAGCCTCAGTTTGTGTGTGGTTGGGAGACCCCATGCCCACCAGCGTAAGGAAGACACTGGAGCGTGGGAGTCCTGGAGAAAGCCTCTGGGGTGTTCTGGTTTATTCAAATGAGGAGCCAACAGATATACCCCCAAAGGCCGGCACAGGAGAGGGGCCACTGGTTGGCCACAAGGGCTGCCCCTTAAGTGATGTCACAGGACTTCCTCTAGACACGTGCTCGCCCCCAGGGGTGGGCGCTTCTCTTCCTGTTAAAGGTGGAAGGAGAGGGGACCAGCTAAAGCCAGCTGTGGCCTCTTAAAGGCACAGCTGTCCCCAACAGAATATGACCAAATTGCATAATATAGAGAATATATTTTATATGTAAATATATGTATATATATTTCATACATATATGTATGAAAATAGCATAATAAAATTCACTAAAACTGTAAAAAACTGAAGGTATGCAGAAAGGAGAGCAGGTTAATAAAGTAATTTAGATGGAATGAATGGATACATGTGTGCAAATATCACAGTGAAATCCCTTTTGTACAGTTAATGCTAATTTAAAAATTAAGGGCTATAAACAATAAATGCATGGCTGGTTGGGGTAGCTGGTTGGGGTAGAATACTCCTGCCATCTCACTTTCCCAGATGGCTCTGATATATCATGGCTTGAGGACTGCTCAGGGAAAACATGAGACACTACCTGAAAAAGAACTTTAGTGAAAAGGTCAAGAAGCTTAGCTCTATTGTTAAAATGCCTAGTAAGCATGGAGACCCTCAATACAAACCCCAGTATCTCAAAAAATACCCCCAGAACACCTACATTTTTCTTGTTGCCCTATTTTAGACTAATATTAATCCAACAAAATCAACTATTACAATGAATACTTAAGAAACTTTCTAAGTATATTGATTATGATAGTTTTTCTTTCTAATTTAAAATGAACCTTATACAGGATTCTCTACTTTGGGAGGCAAATTTTTAAAATGGGATTTACTATTACTTTAGTACTTGGTTACTAATTTCAACTCCTAAATGGGCTAAAGCTAACACTATCAATTGATACACGGTCTGTATGAACATTAGTTATTTGATGCTTTAATCCTCAGAAGGTGATTCTGGGTAAGTTCCACATTTGAAACTATCAGTAGTAAAACATGAGAAAATGGTATTCACAAGGGAATGAATTAATAAGTAGTTTAAAAGTCAGCCAACATACAGGGTGAATGGAACCAAGTTTTGAATTCTTCCTGAAAATGGATCAGAAAACAAAACTGAACTTTTTACCATGGATTAGATATTTGGGGAAATGTTTAAAATAGTTTTAACACTTTTAAGCAGGAAGATATCATATACAAACGAGAACCGTTTTCTCTTTGAGGAAATGTTCTCTTGTATTTGTTAAGTGGAGCTCTGTCTGCTGGATTTTCTGTTCCCCTCATCTGTAGTACACACGTAGGAAGATTGTTTTCCAACCATTCACAGTGGAGTCAGTGGCGGTGACAGCAGCATTTAGCAGCCCGCCTTGCTTGGGACGTCTCTGCTCACAGGTGAGATGTGAAAATGCTTGGTTTAGTGAGATGCGTGGATCACAGTTTACCTGAGACAGAGATTCTCAGATGTGGATTGCCATCACCTGGGAAGCTTCAACCGCGGATTCTCAGACCTCATGTTGCAGATCTTTTCTGAGATGGACGAGAACGGGGTCAATTCGTTCAGCTTTCTCATGTGTCATTGCGTTGCCAAGGTCAGAAACTTGTTATATCGACACTTATTTCAGCATGTAGACTTTCAAGAGTCTTCAAAGTGTTTTTTAACAGGAAAAATTTCTAAAGGCTAAATATGTATACACACAGATATGAAAGAACTCACTTTAAATTGAGAGATTAAGTGAGAATTTTGAAGGAAAACCTTGGGTTCAGGTGAAGAAACGGAAAAAAGATAATGACTCCAATGCAATGATATTCAACTACATTATGCTAGTGTATGTGTTTTGCTGAAGTAATCATAGTTTAGAAAGTATGCATTGAAAAGACTTGTACACTCAGAGTCTGCGTAAGTGGCATTTATTAAGAATACAACAAATGTCTTATTTCTTTAAAATACTCAGGTTAGAAAACATTATTTTGATTAAATCTTTAATAAATTTGCTACTTTGAGTAGCATCAATTTTACTGGCACAAGCATGGAAAAATATCATTTTCCTTCTTTTAGCAGTTCCATCTGTCTAAATCCCAGGACTCCTGCAGTGGACCGGCAATGCATTACTCACTGATACTTTCAGTTATCTGTATCAGTTATCACTGGCAAATAAACCACATCTGTTTTCTGATTTGGCAGAAGGAAAAACCTAGGGAAAATATTTCAAAATAGAGCTTATTTTCTCTAGGAGGTAAAGAAATATCTGAGTTTCATAAAATAAAACTTATTTTAATCTACTTGCTTCTTTTTCCCTCCTAGTTTTTTTTTATTCTCCTATATAATCCATTCCTGGCCAGGGCCTTTAATTAACTTTGTGATAGATATTATTGTCTAAAGCATACACTCTTGAAACAGGAACATTCATTAGGAAAAAATATTCTGTCATACAATAGCACTAATTGGGTAATGATAAGACTTTACCTTCTTTAAAAACAAACGGGAAATGTAGCAACACATGAAAAAAGTCTTGGCTATGTAGATAGTATTGCTTGGATGAGCAAAGCCTGTGGAGTTCTCCCATGAATTCTGTGCAAGAAGAAGCCAGTTTATCTTCAGGTGAACAGCTGTCCCTTTGTCTCCCTGAGATGATTGTGCCATTTGTGCAGGGTGACTCTGTGGTTTAGGATCAATGGCCATTACTCCCATTGCTTGACTACCGCTTTTTAGCAATTGTGACTAGTTTCAGAAGAACTTCTGTGCAAGTTCATTTTCCTGATTTCTATGAATCTTCCAATAAAATTTTCTCTATAGCAGATGACAGATGAATCTGGGTAGCATCGATTTGCTATTTTGGCTATTATCACTTCTGTGTTATTTGAAATAAAGGGAAATAGTGGATTAACTCCATCCACAAATTAAACGACATAGATTTTTCTTTCTTTTTGCCAGTCCTGGGGCTTGAACTTGGGGCCTGGGTAAGTTCCACATTTGAAACTATCAGTAGTAAAACATGAGAAAATGGTATTCACAAGGGAATGAATTAATAAGTAGTTTAAAAATCAGCCAACATACAGGGTGAATGGAACCAAGTTTTGAATTCTTCCTGAAAAATGGATCAGAAAACAAAACTGAACTTTTTACCATGGATTAGATATTTGGGGAAATGTTTAAAATAGTTTTAACACTTTTAAGCAGGAAGATATCATACACAAACGAGAACCGTTTTCTCTTTGAGGACATTTTCTCTTGTGTTTGTTAAGGGGAGCTCTGTCTGCTGGATTTTCTGTTTCCCTCATCTGTAGTACACACGTAGGAAGATTGTTTGCCAACCATTCACAGTGGAGTCAGTGGCTTCTTGAGCTTCTTTTGCTGAAGTTAGTACTCTACCACTTGAGCCACAGCACACTTCTGGATAACCCAGGGCTTTGTGTATACCAAGCAAGCATTCTACCATAAACCACATTTCCAGCCCCTATGTGGACTTTGGTTCCCAAACATAAACTTGTGGAGGGAATTGTGGCTCTAGTACCAGGTAGGCTTCTATGAGGGCTCCAGGGAAGGGCTTAACTGGGAGAAAAGCTGACCTTCCCCTCATTCAGGGCTGCTGGGCTCCAAAGATCCATTGCTCCCCACATCCTTGCATCTGGGTATGCATCTGGGTATGCCCTGCAAACATACCTTCTTCTAATGTAAGAGACTGAAACATTTGAAATGTTAGGGACAATTTAGTGAATGTATCATTTAAAGAAAACCAAATCAAAATAATGACTGTTAGTGGGACCACAGTTTTATATAGATGAAAAAGCTATAAAAAGATTGTGAAATAATGTAACCTTCTGTGAAATTAGTCATGACAACTGTTAAAAGGCATTGTTATCAGAAATAAATCAGCATTTCACTGTATGCAAATAAAAAGGTGTGACTAAAATACGGAATCAGCCCAAATGCGCCTCAGTTGTTGACTGGATCAAGAAAATGTGTTATAGATACACAATGGAAATCTTACTTCTCTGTCAGGAAGAATGCTATTGTACCATTCATAAGGAAATGGAGAGACTTGGAAAACCTATTAAGTGAAGTGAGCCAGACCCAGAGAAAAGCATATGTTGCATTGCGGGTTTTCCCTTATTTGTGGTAGCTAGAATGTGCCTATAAATCTACAAGTAAACACACGGGCTGGTAAACAAGGAGTTACAAATGAATTAATTGAAATCTGTAAGAGACTGTAGACAGATAAAATAGTGTATTTTTGAAATTTTTATTTTTTGCCGGTTCTGGGGCTTAAACTCAGGGATTGTCTCTGAGCCTCTTTGTGCTCAAGGCTAGGGTTCTACCACTTGAACCACAGCTCCACTTCCAGCTTTTTCTAAGCAGTTTATTGGAGATAACCGTCTCAGGGACTTTCCTGCCTGGGCTAGCTTCACTACTTGATCCTCAGATCTCAGCCTCCTGAGTTAGCTAGGTGACATGAGTCACCAGTGCCCGGCTAGTGTAATGCTTTAAAAAGACTAAGTCAATTCCCAACAAACTAAATACCAGGAAATGAGTTCTTGTAAGAGCGTGGAATGGGGCCAAGACAAGAAGAAAGAAAAGGGGAAGGGGGAGAATACAGGAAATAATTTATTGTATATACCACAAATGAGAAATATGAGGGAAGAGGTAGATCGAAGGGGGTGAAGATGCTGAAGTGATGACACAAATCATTATGCACTATACACATAAACTGCCTTGTTAAATGGCAAAAAATTAAATACGTAACCCAAAGTTAACGTGAGGCAAAGGGTGGGTTGGGTAAGGTAGGTGAGAATGTTGAAAGGGATGACAGAGAACAAGATGCATTGTACTCATGAAATGATTTGTTGAGTGGCAATTCTTTTGTAAAGCTACTTAAAGATAATATTTTTTTTTAAAAAAAACAAGAGGTAACATAAAAGGTGTTTCAGAGCAATTATTGAACGAGTTGACCTATGACTAGCTTTTTCTTGCAGTCCTGGAGGGGAGAGCTTTTAGCTAAAAATCTCCCAATTCAATATGCAGAAACCCAAATGAAAATGGAGTTTCTCTGAATTATCATTCCCAATAGAGCAAGTAGAGTGAAAAAAATAGAAGTTACTTCCATGTTGTACCAGTCTTATCGCCACATATTGGAATATGTGGTGATACTTGGGTTGATTCATGGAACTATGTTTATTTACACTTTAGTTGAGATTGGTGGTTTTGAATGGTGTCCTTTAAGGTCATTCCACCTACAGTGCTAATGTAATGGAGCTCATGTTATTATGTCTTCACACTACAATCACATGATGAGCCTCATATGTTCTCCGGTATCTTGATACTGGTTTTCACTGTACATAAGGTATTGAAGGTGGTGGCTACTCATGAAGGTTCCTTCTCCCACTGAATGCAGGGTTTGCCCATGTTCCCAGAAACAGTTGACTTTGTTGCTTGAGGGTCTTCTGCCACAGAGGGAAGCCAATTATGCCACCCTGTGCTTCTTTCCCCATTCAGGGGTATGTTTGGGCCACCCATTTAAGAGGTATGGAAAATCCATCAGCCAAGAAAATTACTTGTCTTCATAGTTTTGTTTTCCACCTTTGTTTTATCCTGCTAGTGCATAAAACTTCACATCATTTTTTTCTGAAGGAAACTTGTAGACAGCTATGGAGGCAAGCTTGGCTGATGACCAGCCACCGCCCATATTTTGGGATGTGTAGCCCTCAATGCTACAATCCATTCCTTCTGTCCCACTGTTCCCTTTCTCTCACTTTCACCTAGCTTGCTGCAGATGTGGCACCGTGTCTCTGTAGGGGAGATTGCATTTGAAGTCAATCTCGACTGTTTTTGTTTATGTATAACAAAGTTATTCATCTACTAAAAAGAAACCTGCACTTCTTTGAATTATTTGCTGTTATTATGAAAAGTTATTTGCGCTACCATTTCAGAAGAGATACATCTTTGCTCAAACGTTCATTTACCAATTTGCTTTTTAGTTTCTGACCATCAGTCGTTTTTGGCAACCTACACTGAAGTTAGGCTATTTCTAAATGGAGAGATTTATTTATCCTAAGTTGGCCGAGTTCGTGAGAGATTTAGGAAATTCAAAATAGCTAGAAGGAATTCTAGCACATTCAAGCTCCAAATTTTTGTGTGGTTAGTACAGCTCAATTTTTCCTTATTTTTAAATTTGTACCATTTCTTCCCTTCACCGGTTTCCCCATTTCTGAAGAAGGAACTAAAGTGTCCGAATTGCATGCAAGGGCATTTAAAAAGAATTTGTTCTGCATCTCTAATTACCTTTATCTATTATGTGAGGATTTTACTCACTTTGCCAAATTGCATTGCTACAAAGCCCATTAGGGATTTTAAAAACCAGGATTAGTGCTTTCTGCATATTCAGAACTTCAGTTATTAATTCATTTCTAGTGGAAAAATTTTGTCCTAATTACGTTAACATTGCAAAATTGGACATTAGTCAAAGCTTTCAGAAATGGTAATAAAGAAACTGGAACTTATACTAAGTTTTTACTCTATTTGTATCTGTTCTCCAGCTTCAATGATTTACATATATATACATATACATATACATATATATACAATGTATATATGATATATATATATACAAATATATGAGACTATATATATATCACATACCACACATACACACACATCACAGACAGACAGACACACACACACACTTTCTTCATTCAAGTGTTGTTATATACTTGGGTTGCTTCCACATTCTGTCTATCATTAGTAATTTTGTAATGAATATGAGTTTGGAGATGTCTCTTAGAGACATTCATTTCATTTCCTTCAGTTATCTATCTACCCCCCAACAAAGGTATTACTGGACTATATGGAGTTGAACTTCATAAATACTATAGGAGTTTCCCTTTCAACTTCAGTAATGACTGCCCCAGTACACATCCCTACCAACAGTACACAAGGGTTCCCTCTTCTGGGCACCCTTGCCAGCACCTGCCATATTTTGTCTTTTTGCTAATAGTCACAGTTATCAGGTGATATCTTGTTGTGGTTTTGATTTACATTCTCTAATAGTTGTCAATCTTAAGTGTTATGCCTGTTGGCCACTTGTATTTACTTTAAAATAGGTGAACTGGAAGATTAGATTCTTCTGGCAAAAATAAAGGCACCACTTTACTGCCTCATACTTCCCCTTGTGGACTCCTTGGTACCCTATATTCTATGGTTATTTAATGACATAATGCTAACTTGTGGTGTTCAAAGCCAACTGTGTGGCAGAGTGGAAACTCTAAAAGGTTAAATAGTTTTAAAACACTTACTTTAAAAGACTTTTGTAAAAGTCATGGGAAGGTGCCAGATGCCAGGGTCTAATACCTATAACACTAATTACTCAGTAGGCTGAAATCTGAGAGCCACAGTTCAAAGTCAGCCCAGGTAGGAAAGTCTGTGAGATTTCATTCTCCAATTAACCACCCAAACAATGCCAAGAATGGCTCAAGTACTAGAGTGCAAGCCTTCAGCAGATAAGTTCAGGGATGTTTCCCAAGCTCTGAGTTCAAACCCCAGGATTGGCACCAAAAATTAAATAAATAAAACTGAAGACAGCTCATTCTGACATGTTTTCCAAATTTTAGTAGACTATAGGATCCTGACATGAGAACACACTGGAGTTAGGAGGCTAGAGAAGATTATGAAATGATATTGTGTGTCCAGTTACTTGGCTCTCCATTTCTAATACTTGGATTAGCAGAGGAAAGAAGTATTTAAATGATAGAATCATCCCTTTATTAGGTTTTCCAAGGCCACATCCAACATTAAAAGAGCCAGAGTTCACCTCAGTAGCTCTGTGATCCTTCCAACTGGGACATAGGCCCCTCCTGCCCTCTACTCTCCCTAATATGAACTCTCTTCCTGACAACTTAGAGGACTATGCAACAACACTGCATAACTGAATGAACATCTTGTTGTTTCGGCATTCAATATTAAGCTCTACATGTGAACAGGAGATGCTGCATTTCTTAGTACTTAACCTGTACAGTATTTTATTAGCTTTATATTTTAAAATTAGCCCTTAAATTTAGCACATTAAACAAGAACCAGTCTTTCTACTCATCACTAAGGATGCTAACACCCACACTCACTCAAGGTTGTCTGGATCCCAGACTTTCTTTGCATGGGGCCACAAACTGGAATGGCCTCTATTTATTTATCTCCCACTTGGAACGTTGGTATCCGAGGAAAGAAGCTTGGTCTTTCTGCCATTGGGTTCCCTGACTATTGCTCTTTCTGCTAGTCTCATCAGTGGTGTTCACAGGGTCATTCTTAGGGGTTCTTTCTGCAAGCCACAATCCAACTCACAGCGACCTAACATGCTATTCTTGGAAGCAGCATCTGCTGTCTTTAGAGATCCATTTCAATGACCTAGGCTCTGCACACAAGCAGCATCTGGACTTATTCACACACAACCAACATGCACTGACTCTTTGCTGATCTCAGGGAAGTTGGTCATCCTTCCTCAGTTGTGTCACTCCAAACTCCTCCCACCCGTGGATATATATTTCCCACCCACCTTAGCACTATACATTGGCTCCAGAGTCTGTTTGGGTACTTGTTTCTATTCATTCTGCTTTGGAAAAGGAGCAGTATGTATTGTTTGAATCAAAACTTTGTACCCTCTTAAGTGTGTGTGTGTATGTTAGAGCTAAGGGGGTGGGGAAGGTTTCTATGGATCAGAAGAAAACATAATTAATCTTACTGTATGATACTGTTGCCTAACTCTTTATTAGGTTGAAGATTATTACTTTGACTTCTAATAATTTTCTATTGACCTAATTCCTTTGGTTATTATGAGGAGGAAAGGAGTGCTGATAATGTGTATATAGAGTAGGGTCAGACATCCATTTTATTTGCAGTAAGGATGGCAGAATATCCTGCAAAAAGAAAGCAGAGAAAAAAAAAACAGAGGAAGTTTCTAAGTAATGTCAAGAGGAGAAATGTTGCAGAGATACCTGTTTGGCAGTACTAGATATGAGGATATGGTACCTGCTCTTTCCTGGTTTGTTAAGAAAAGAGGTACTTGAACGTTGATAAAACTTGGAGACTAGAAGAAGCAGAAAAATATGCTTTACAATAAAGTATGATGCCATCTTCATGTATTGTTTATTCATTGTGTTTGCCCATTTGAAAGCATGCATCTGAAGTATATTGGTGCTTTAAAGTTGGGGGAGATAACTTCCTCACTGCCAAATATGTAGGTAATTGAGGCAAATTTTCCCAGAGCCAGCCCCACAGCACAGTGGGCACAGTACAGACAAGGCGGTGTGAATGGCGAGCTTCCGTGGACCAAGGAGGATACAAAATGGAAGCCTGTTCTGAAGAACTAAGGTTGACGTTTGGGATGGAGGTGCAGCAGGTATGTGGACTGAAGTGTGTGGAATTGCAAGTAAAAGCCAGTGGCAGGTGGCTCATGCTTGTAATCCTAGCTACTCCGGAAGCTGAGATCTGAGAGTCAATAGGGAAGAAGTGTCTGTGAGACTTTCCTATTTAATTAGCAACCAAAACAGCTAGAAATGAGCTGTGGTTCAAGTGGTCAAAAGCTATTAGCCTTGAACAAATCAGCTCAATGTCAGTGCCCACGTCATGAGTTCAAGCCTCAGGACCATCATCAAAATAAAAACAAACAACAAACAAACAAAAAAAAACAGCAAGAGAGCCCAAAGCTATAGCAATGTGAGCTGTTGGAGAAGTGGCAGATTCCTGTATAGAAGTGTATTATGATGAGACTTGCCCTCAAAATGACCATGAAAGAGCCTTGCTGGTAGATTAATGTCTTCCAAAGGCAAACAGATCATTGCCTAGACAGGAAGGAATTATCAGTAACTTTTAAGATGCAGAACAGTGTTCAGTACTTTAGATAATTGTTCTTTTCATCCTTCTCCCCTTCTTCTCTCTTTTGCCCTGTCCCTTCCCCTTTTCATTCCTTCTCTCTCTCTCTTTCCCTCACCCTCCCTCCTTCCCTCCCCCATTCCTAACTTGTCTTCCTTTCTTTCTCGCTTTTTCTCTTCTTTATCTCTTTCCTTTCTTCCCTCCTCCATTCCTTTTTATCCTTTCTTTCCTCCCTCCATTCCTTCCCTCCCTCCCTCCCTCCCTCCCTTCCTCCCTTCCTCCCTCCCTCCCTCCCTCCCTCCCTCCCTTTCTTCCTTCCTTCCTTCTTTCCTTCCTTCCTTCCTTCCTTCCTTCCTTCCTTCCTTCCTTCCTTCCTTCCTTCCTTCCTTCTTTTCTTTCTTCCTTTTCTCTGTTTGTGTAGCCCAAGATGGTTAACTATTGCTGGTGGAAATGTAAAGCTTTTCTTGAGGAAAAGCTGACAGTATATAATACAACTTCACCAGTGCTCTTACCTTTTGACTTGTGATGCTAAAAGGGAAATTATGCAAAAGACCCACTAGCAATGTTGTGATAATACATATGAGTAAAACGATTCAAATGTATTGTCATAATTCATTTTATATTGAAAATGACACCTAAACATTGAAAATGTCCTCAATGTCATGTAGGAAATTAGCTGGATTAATTTTAGCACATCCAAAAAATGGGAATATGCAGCTACGAATAAAGTTACTAAGGGATAAAGATTACTGTGAATTTATTGCTATTGAGTCTCAAATATATATATGTATATATGTATATATATACATACATATATATGTATATATATATACACAGAGAGAGAGAGAGAGAGGTGGGGGAGCAAAAGGTAACTAGAAGCTACTGTTCATCTGATGAAAGAAAAACATGTATATGTTTTTGTTTGTTTTTTGTTGGTCATGAGTCTTGAAATCAGGGCCTGGGTGCTGTCTCTGAGCTCATTTGATCAGGGCTAGCACTCTGCCACTTTAGCCACAGTGCCACTTCCAGTTTTTGAGTTGTTAATTGGAGATAAGAGTGTCATAGGGATTTTTTTGCCTTGGCTGGTTTCAAACCATGATCCTCAGATCTCACCCTCCTGAATATGGAGGATTGCAGGTGTGAGCCACTGGCGCCCGACCAAAAATATATATATGAATATGTACCTTTAGGACCTAGTATGATGGCACATGCTGCAGTCTCAGCTACATTGGAGCATTCATAGGAGGATCATGATCTGAGGCTGGACTGAGCAAAGAGTTTGAGACCCTATCCAAATAAATACGAAAACAGCAAAGACGGAGGGAGTGAATCAAGTGGTAAAACATCTGCCTGTTAAGTGTGAGGCTCTGTCTTCAAATCCCAGGACCACCACCAAAACCTTAGAGAAAGAAAGAAGACAGAAAAAGAAAAGAAAGGAAGAAGGAAAGAAAGAAAATGTGCATGCAGGTAATTTATACAGAAACCAAGGAGACAAATTCTAAGAGTGACCAAGGAGAAAGTAAATGAGATGGGAGGTAACAACACTCCTGTGATTGTTTGAAAAAAATAAATGAAGAACTACTAATGGCAATAAATTAGAATAATATGAAACTAAACATTATAATGAAGACGCTAGAGAAGTTAAATAAAAATAAGTGTCCATTTGGGGAAAAAAAAACTCAAAAAACACCCCCCACAGTACCCTAAGGGGTAAAAAAACAAAACAAAAACAGGTCCCTAAACCAACCAAGAACCGGAACACGGAGAAATTTAGCGATGAGCCTGAACACTTGGGTTGAATGCAGAACAAAGCAGGGCAGTCATCTGATTGGCTACAATTAGGCCACATTTTATTTGAGCTTGGTATAATTTGCCTTATTTAGGGAAACTATGATGATTTGAGTGCCGGTGATTGGCTGAAAATTGGTCTTTTGTCTAAATCATATATTTGGGGTTATTTATGAACCAATTTACTGTATTCTTTATTATGTCAAATCTCAAAGTACAGAGATGTCATAGAGCCATCATCTCAAAACAGCTTTTTTAACTTAACATTAAATAAGCTGACTTTTTCAGAGAACTTCACCTTATTAATGTAGAAAGAGCAAAGGCAACAGAAAATCAACTCTAGAGAGAGATCACAGCATAATACATAGGATGGATAATAAGAATGGTGGATGAAATCATAGTTGAAAGTGGGTATTTGCAAAGTCTCTTACATCTCTTCCAAAGTATTTACTAACTGAACTGAGAAAGATAGCATACTGTCTGTGGAGAAAGCTTGTAGACAAGATATTTTGAACCGAGAAAGGTAGCAACGGAAACATAGATATCATGTCCCTTCTACTGCTGTGCTCCTTGTTGAGAAAGACCAAGCCACAAAGTGCAGTATTTTTCCAGCCATCTCACAATTTCAAAGTCATCCTAAGAACACATAAAAAATCCAAACTGAAGGAGGTTCTACAAAGTTACCAACAGTTTTTTAACCTTATGTGTGAGATAAAAATAAGATGGAGGCACTGTCATAAATGAGAGGAAACAAGGAAATATGACATCTAATTAAAGCAGGACCTTGAGTTGGGTCTTAGATCCGAAAACAGAAATACTGTGGAAACAAGTGAAATTCTAATGAGATCTAATTCCCACAAGTGAAGAATTAATTGAGCTGGTAAATGAGGAAAAACTTTATTTTCTAATATTTAATATTATATAATGATTTTACATACTATTCACAGTCACAGGAATATATACAAAAACTCTTAGTACACTATAAGTCTGCTTTGAAGAGATAGTAGAAGGGAGACAAAAGTTCAGCAAAGGTAAGAAAGTAATGAGTTTGAGAGACATAGTTTGGGAACTGGAGGTATAGTGCAGTGATAGAGCATTTGCCTGCCATATGAAAATTTTTGGATTAGATCTTCAGTAATACAAAGAAAATAAGTAATTTCTTTGTGTGTTTTCCAAATTTACATTGGACATATAGTTTTTTTCTGGGTGAATACTTACTTTTTCTTGATTTATATAAAATGCATCCAATGTATGGTGGAGAAATATAGTTTTGTGTCTGATTAAATGTAGAGAGAGGCAGTGGGTCCCTTGAGGAGCATTTGACTCTCTGCTAATCTGCATTAGGAAAATTCCGCAGCTTACCCTTCGGTTGCAAATATTTATTGAACATTGAGCCCTTCCTTGGTGAGAGAATCTATGTGTCCAAATGGAGATGGGCCTTAAGCCAAGTAGAAGTCCTTGTATGAGCGATATTCAATCACTCCACTGTCTTCTTAGGCTTCTAGATGCTTCCTGTTGTGTAAAAGTGGAAGAATAAACCAAACGCACCAGTGACCTTACTACGAAAGAGTTGCAGGTACTTTGAGGGGATTTTCAGAGGCTGCTGTAAAGAGCCTTCTTTCCATGCTAATATACAATTACAGCAGTAGGTATTTTCATGGCAAGAGTAGAACAAGGACATCAAGGATATGGCTGGGATGTTCTGTAAAGGCAGGATGGAGGATACGTTCATTTGCTAATCCTTTTTATTCTTTGGAGAACACATGTAAGCTATTCATGAAAATCCTTCACAGCAAAGTATTAGCAAGACCAGAAACAAAAGCTATGGTCTTAGAGGCTCAAATAGTTTTTTAAGGATTGTAAGGTTGCTCAACGTCAGCCAGCTATTTGCTACATTACATATAAATGTTAACAAAAATGACCCTTTCTTGAATGATATACCAGATACTGTAGGATATGATTTATACACATGCATTTAAATTTGTACAAATCACTCCGGAGCAATAATTATCCACCTATTTTGTGGGAAACTTGAGATTCAAAATAACATTTTCTGAAAGAAACATAACATAAACCATCCATGTGAGTCTTCTAGAAACCACATTCAAAAAGACAGAAAACAATGTACTCATAAATTGACATATTGAGTTGGAACTCCTTTGTACAGCTGCTTAAAGATAATTAAAAATAAATAGAACATGGAGCTGTGGCTCAAATGGTAGAGCACAATTTTTAAACAAAAAAGTTCAGGGACAGTTGGCAGATCCTGGGTTTTGGCCCTGGTCCCTGCTTGTAATCCTAGCTACACAGGAGGTTGAAGTACGAGGACCATGTGTTAAAACCAGTCTAGGTAGGAAAGTCTATGAAACGCTCATGTCCAACTAAGCACAAAAATCCACATGCAAAGCCAGGCAATAGTGGCTCACACCTGTAATTCTAGCTAGTCAGGAGGCTGATATCTGAAGATCATGATTTGAATTCAGCTTAGATAGGAAAGTCTGTGAGACTCTTATCTCCAGTAAACTACTCAGAAAAAGCCAGACGTAAAGTTGTGACTCAAGTGATAGAGCAGTAGACTTCAGCAAGAAAAGCTCCAAAGACATTACTTAGTCCCCGAGTCCAAGCCAAGACCTGGCATCAAATAGATAAATATGGATAAATAAATAGACAAGTAAATAAGCAAAAAGCAATTGAACACACAGGTGACATTAATTTGAAAGTTATAAATGAAGCCAATTTATCCAAAATGTTATTTGAACATAAAACCAGTGCAAAATATTTTAATGAGGTATTTTATATGTATACTTGGTGCGAAGTCTGAAGTTAGTGTCTATGTTACCCAGAAAACATGTCCTTTTGTCAGACATACTTGATCTGTATCTAGGTTTTATTAACAGTTCAGTAGTAATAATAGGTTTATATACCCAATTTGTTCCAACATACTTTAAACTTTTTTAAATAACTGAATACAGTATCTACTTTGTAATTTTAATTTTAAGTGATTAAAATGAGCTCCAATTTAGAATTCAGCTCCTTAGTCACACTTCTGAGTACTCCCATTTGAGAGCTCAAGAGCAATATGTGGGTAATGTTGCACAGTTAAGTCTAGAGAATCAAAATTAATTCTACAAGTTCTCACAGCCAACAAGCGCTGAAACGGACATTTAAATCTGTGCTAACACAATTCAGCAATGTATGACCTTAACTGTAACATCTAGGAATGAAAACTCTTTTGCTTAGCAGAAGATAGGCAGTAATGAGAGTTTGTAGAGTTAAGTGCATCCTCACCTCTCCTTTTCCTGATGCTGTACTCCAGTTGATGGGAGTGAATGTGAGCTGTCTGTTGTCTGTAACTGGAGGCATTTTTTGTAGAAGATGTGCTCTCACCTACAGAGCTGCGAGTCAGCACATTTCACAGGCAAAACACTAAGGCAGGTCTTCCTTAACCTTACACATCGCCAAGGAGAGGTGAGACCAGAAATGCAAATGGTCAGCTAAAACCATTTTACTCTGGAGGCCCCCTTCATCCTACCAGCGCTCCTCGTTTGGACTTCATTAACACTCTGTGTTGTTTGTCCTTGTATTGGTGCTTTTAAATTTTTCTTAACCTTTTGGTTCTTATCAAGTTAAAAAACAACAAGAAAGGCTATTAGACTGGATTTCTCAAGGGACTCACATTGATCTCTTCATATGGAGATTGGATTTCTAAAACAGTGGAAGTCCAGACAAAGTTCTTTGAGTGTCAGGGAAAATTGCCATGAACTAGACTTTATTTCTCTCACCATCACTAGAAATATTATCTTTTTTTTTTTTTTTACTAATAATAGTATTTTAAAAGCCACAAACAGTCTGATTTCATTTTTCCTAGTGGTTAGTCTTATAGACACATGGTTCTCAGGGAGGGTTCTTTCTTGTTATTGATTTGCATTTTTTTTTTTTGGCCATCTTGGGGCTTGAACTCAGGGCCTGGGCTCTGTCCCTGAGCTTCTGTTGCTCAAGGATAGCACTCTACCACTTGAGCTACAGCCCCACTTCTGGATTTTTCTATTTATGTGGTACTTAGGGACTGAACCCAAGGTTTCATGCATGCTGGGCAAGAACTGTACCACTAATCCATATTCTCAGCTCCACGATTTGCATTTTTGACCCAGGTTTTTTTCTAGTTAGGAAAAAAAATATGCCCAGCAACCTCCACTGAAATAGAGACTCTATTTCTTGGCTTTAGCATTCTTCACAAGTTGTTTCTATATAAGGGAAAGGAAAAGAGGAAAAAAAAAGAAGAAAAATTGAATGACATCACAGCAATTGTAGTTAATTTCATAATAATTAAATCCATGTCAGACAAAGTAAAATAAATCACAACCTAAAAGGAAATGACTTTTTAATGAACATTATTCAGGCATGTCCTTTGTACTCTGTGTGTGTGTGTGCCCATGCGCACACGCGCGTGCACATGCATATACTTGTGCTATTATTTCAGATAGAAAAGCTGTTTAACAGAAATAGAAAAATAAGAAGAAGCATTAAAATAACATAATAGTTTTGTAAGCCAGCATTGTTTTTCTCTTTAGTTTTCACCATAAAACATTGGATGCAGATTAAATGGGATAAAAATAATTGTTCTCTCCCTGAACTATAGGCACAGTGTGGCCTATTGGGTTTGTTCTACTTACTGTGTCTGTAGAATAATTATAAGGACTTAGCTGCTTTCCCAAATAGTTATGGATGTGGGGGAAAATAAATTACTTTTGCATACCAGCCCTGGAAGTCATGCTGCTATAATATAATGTAATCGGCCATGAAAAAAGGAAGTTATTCATTTGTATTAGTTTGAAAGCCACAAAAATGCATTATATTAGGCTGAAGAATTTAAGCAGTGGTATTGATGATGATTTCTTTTCTTTTTTTTCATCATGATCACCCAGCTTCCCTCTGAAGGTCATCTTAAAGCAATGGGAATAATTCGAGTCTGTTCATTTCACTTCAGAGAGAAGCAAATTCTGAAAACAGTTATCAAATATTTGGAGACATAAAGAGGTGTTAAATTTGTTCTATATAACTTCACATGAGAAAAACAGAAGGCCAAGGATGATTTTTAACTGAACATACTGAAGAAATGGGAACCATCAAAACTGTGTAAAAATCTGATGGAATTCTGTGAGAAGAGTTCTAAGTCACCCTTGTCTTACCTGTTAGTCTCTTTCTGTTCAGTTCAGAGGTTTTGCAAATCAGATAGATCGAGTTAAAGAAAAGAATGCATGGGAAGTCAGTCTTCTGAAAGGAGCCTAGATTTGTGGCACCATGTCATAAAATTGGTCATGGATTACTTAGGTATCATGACTGGGCTAAAATTATCCCTGTTAATCTTAATATCTCTGTCTCTCTGTGTCTCTTTTTCTCTCTGCCTCTCTCCTTGAGTCTCTCTCTCGCTCCTATTTCCCCTCTCTGTATGTGTATGTATACATATATATGTACCTATATAAATATATATGTACATGACACATATACATATATACACATATACACACATATACATATGTGTGTGTGTCTGTCTGGTTACCTATCTATATTGATCGATTTCTCTGTATATATAGATAGAGAGGATAATGATTCTCCTTTACTATACATGCAGAAATCTGATTGCTAATGCAATATTCTTAGTGTATTAATCCACTTGATAAAATTCCTTAAGTAAACTATACTTCAGCATAAACATGGTAGCTTTATGTTCTTTTTGAATGTGAAAAGAGGCAGTTGGCTTAAGTGACTCAGTGAGCAAATGAATGAAGTGTATAGATTTTTGAACTTTGTAGTGAGCTTTACATATCTTCTATTTGTGTTTTCTTTAATGAAATTGCTTAAATATCTTCTCACCTAATGACACTTACCTGAAAGCGCCCACTATATTGCTTCACATTTTCTCAAGGTTAGCAGTTATATTTTCAGGTTTCAAATATAACTTCTTAATTTTAGTCACTTTTTAAAGGGAGCACATTTGTGACATGAAATTTTTTTCTGGACATCAAATGATGTTGGAAAAAGTATCTGTTAAGAGAAAAATAGTGTGAAAGAGTAAACCATCCTTTCCAAAAGTGATTATTTTGAATAGATGTTCTTAAGTACTTAGGTGTTTAAATCTTTCATGAAATAGTAATTCTTGATTATTAACCAGATTAGTGCATTTTACTAAGAATATTTGGAAAGAGATTTCTTTGGATTTTATAGGGGAAATGTAAACAGAAAGCTTTCTCAAAATCATCAAATGATTCCAAAAGCAATACTTGCAAAACCATTTGGTGTAAACCAACTGAACAACTCAGGGGCAGAGAGAGAAAGGGGGAGGAGGTGGGGGGGAATGAGGGAGGAGGTAACAAACAGTACAAGAAATGTACCCAAGGCCTAATGTATGAAACTGTAACCTCTCTGTACATCAATTTAACAATAAAAAATTAATTAATTAAAAAATCATCATCCTGATACATTATCCCTGAAATAGGAACTGCTTTTCAGAGTTTCTACGGAAGTCGAAATACACTTCGGAGATGGCTAGAGGTTGTTGCGAATCTAAATTTCCAGTTACACTTGCAATTAGCTGGAAATTTGAAACATTATTCACAAACAAGACTTACTCTGTTGAGATTTTATTGGTCAGTCTTTTGGTATTTGCAGTTCAAAGGCCATTTGTCACATCTCCGATTTTGTCAGTATAAATGTACTAATAGCTGTAAAAATAAAACAGATGGTCATTCCAGTGTGTTAGTTTAGAATCTAAGCTAGGACTTATTTTGAGGTGAAAAATATACTTTGGAAAGAATTATAACCACTTGTAAGTGAGTATAAGCATCCTGACAAAGAGCCTTATCTGCTCAATGTCCTCTAATCTAAACATTGTGTTTTCCAAAGAGGTTTCAGGAAGGGGCTATCATTAATCTAAGCAGCGGGTATTTTTCACAATTCCATGAATAATTGTGATACTGTCATTTGATAGTGCCACTTGCTAATGGGACAGTAAGAAGACTGAGCTATTCTTTGGTTAGTAAAGATTAAGGGTTCAAGATAGAGTGAAAAGAAGGGATGGACAATGGGGGGGGTATCTGAATTAGTGCAAGATCATTGGAATTGCCTTAGATTTAAATGATAGAATTTAAAATAGGAAGAAAGGCAGGTGATGCATCATCATTTGCAGTGTACCTGATTTAATTAACCTTGCATTTCCACTTCTGTAGTCTTTCTGGTAGATGAGGAATAAAATGCTATGGGATAAAATTGACCTTGCCTTTTTCTACGTGCATATGGAAATGCCATGCGGGGACTTTACAATTAATATTGATTCAATGTCAGAAGCGCAACATTGATTGCAATGGAAAAGACTGTGGGGGAGAACCTCTCGAAATTTTCATTTGGAAAGTATAAAAGTGCAAGCCCTAATTATTGACTTATGTCGAGATATTGAGGGTCTGTGCTGAGGCCTAGGATAATCCACTTCTCATTTGTTACAGAGGCAGCTTTTTTTTGGTACCAATTTGATAATGCTTTACATATTTCTTGCTAAAAATAAGGATGTATGTTTGATGTAAACAATAATGATAGATATTTTAAGCTTTATTCATGTAGTGATGTACATGCATCTATAAATACAAGCTTAGAGAGAGGGGAACAATTTATTGCACATGATTTTTTTGGGTATCTTGTCTAAAGGGCATTCTGTCAGCAAGTAATTTGTCAGGACCTTACATGAAGTAGGTACAACGAAATTCTTATTGGTTTACATAATTCTGTTGTCACCTGGGAAACAATTTTGTGATATAAACCCAAGAATATTCTTGGAGTGAAATGACAGACATGTGTACATTTTATGACCAAACCATCCTGGGTTAACAACGACCAGAGGGAAGTCTAATTAACAATTTTGTTCATCCAGGCCCTGTTTACACTTCTGCTGTCAACTCTAATTACTTATTTTAAAAATAAAAACTTTGGTCTTCACGATGGTCTCCAGGGCCTGTCAATGAATGATAATCTGTTTGAATCTCTTCAGTTCTGTTAGAATTTCCCAGGTCTGCCATCTGCTTGTAGGAACCAAAGCTCAATCAATATTTATACATTCAGAATGACAATTTCTGGGAAGAGGTGTCTTCAACATAAGTGAACACACGGCTAATGTTTATGCTGGAATTAGACACATGGCCATGATTTCTGAATCAATAATGATTCCACACTGTGAGTGTCTCTGAATTTTACTAGAAAGAGTTACTGTTCTAAAAGATTCACAGGACATGAACCCAGTGTTTCTGTTGCTTAAAGGAAGTCCAGAGCCAAGTTGGATAGACGATAGTAACATAATGTAAGTGATAAAAAGACATCGCTGTGTTTGTCTTATGCACCCTGGTATGTTCTAGAAAAACACTAAACATACTGGATGAAAGCTGAGCATAGTTCAGTGGACCCTCACTCTTCCATAGGCCAACATCCTTGGAATGCTTGTGAAATGCCCTGCTCCCTTGATATTTTTTGGTATCAACAAGCAATAATGTTGTCAATGATACAGAAAAGGATTTCACATTTTACACTTTTTGCACATTTTACACTTAAGTGTGATGCCTGTTAGTGGCATTGTTATTAAGGGCATTGTTATTGAGTGGCATTGTTATCACATGTAGAGTAGCATAACCTGCAGAGATCTCTGGTCTTACACACTCCTGCAGTACATGGGACATAAGGTCAGCATCAATTGACCTGGTCATGACACTATACGGGACTAAGGCAGTCTTTCCCTCAAAACTCATGCAGATTATATTATGACTCTTTTCAGTCTTTTACCATCTGTAGCAGCTTAATTTGGTCATTATAGTGGTTAAATACAAACACATGTTAAAATATGCAAAGAACAACAAACCTAAATATGAACCCAAAAGGTCAGTTGTAGGTAGTTCTTAACACTGACTTTGAAAACAAATTTTTCCAGTCTAGAATTTTTACTGTGGCATTTTTTCTCACTTTTTTTATGAATAAAAAGTTACTATTTTTTTATCTTGCAAAGTAGACGTTTTTTCAAATGAAAAAAATGCAAATGTATTTAACATGTTGATTCTAGAACCCCCAAATTGTCATTTCATAGTTTTGGGGTGAGCACAAAGACATCTCTTGTTAAACCAGCATTCCAATTTACTCTATTGGAAAGAATAGTCATCTGAGACTCATAAAACTAGGGTGTTGATTTTGAAATTTGAATAATTAAAAATTATGACAATTATTTCCACCAGAATTACAAATATTGACTTTAAAAGAAATATCTGTCTCTGTGACTTTTTTATGTTATACAAGATTTGTCATATCTTGGCTTCTGCTCTAGTAACTTGATACTGTGACACATAACTCAAATATTTCCAGAAAGTTATATTTCAAAAAGATTATAATTCCATAGGAATTAAAACTTTCTATTTAGTTTATGCTGTAGTCTATAACTCAGTGTGGAAGTGATGTTCTGTTTACCTTTATGTCTTTCGAATGTTGTCAGATAAAAAGTGTCAAGTAAATTGATGAGTGAAATTTGAGAAGCAGCAAGGGAGCTCTTAATAAGTGATGTGAATTGTTATGCCTTCAAAATGTATGTGTAAGCCATGGTGCTTGGCAAACATCACACATGCACGATGTCTTCTCATTACCTTTCTTTGGGATGCACCTAGTGGCCTTTCCACTTCTCATTAGGACATTAGTCCTGTGGGATTAGAGTGCTAACCTGCTATTTTGTTTGACATTAGTCAAATTTTAAAAGGCCATGCAACTTAAATACAGCCAAATTGGGGTTAAGAGTCAAACACATGAAATTTTTGAGACATATTGCACTGATAAAGATTGGTAAATAGATCAGAGTAAGACAGTGCAAAGTTTTATAATCTGTGCTACGGACAGTGTCAGTTCTAATGAAAAATAATATGACAAGTATAACCGTTTATGTAAGGCAAGAGTAAAATTGTAGTAAGATCCTATGAGGGAAGTCATGAGATTTTATTAGAAATAGATCTTGAAGCTGAATGCAGTATTGTAAATGGAAGGAAGTGATGGGAGATTCTGGCAAAATTTGTACAGTAGAAATTGCATATGGTATTTCTACAGTGAGCAGCAATGAGGGAGGAGTATAGGTGGGGAAATAGTTACGGAGCTGGAAGTTTACAGACTACAGTCATACGTCACTTAACACCAGGGATGCGTTCTGGGAAATTTGGTGATTCTGTCATTGTGCAGATATCATAGAGTATAATTCTGCAAACTAAGATGGCTGCTACGATGTCTGACTCATTTTGGACAAAAGAACGACGTGGTTTCTGAATTGTACATTGGATTGTTACCAGTCTTCATTGTCTTGCAAGGGTCTATGTGTTAAAGAATTGGTATTCTTAGAAGATGGTTGAAACCTTAGGCACTGGGGTGTAGAACAAGATCTTAGGTCAATGGAGCCATACGATTCAAGGGGACAGTGGAAACCAAGCCCTATCTTTCTTTTACTCTTGGCTGCCACAAAGTGAGCCAATTGAGTCAAAATAAAATAAACTTTTTCTCTTTATAAGGTGATTATCTCTGGTATGTGATACAATAACAGAAAGTGGAACAGATGTCATGTCAAAATAGTCAAAAGTTCATGTTCATATGCTGGAGAGGCCTGACTTATGTATAGTAATGGCTTGCAACTTACTTAACCTCACATTTTTCATCTCTAAGGTGGGTGAAAAATGTCTTCTTCCTTGCCTGGTGTGAGGAAGAAATGAACTGGAGCACGTGAAAAGCCATGTGAATTACAGTGGAGAATGGTGTGTTTCCATCCAGCAAATATACAATGATGGTATATGTGGGGTCTGATGTTCGGGGTATGGGCTTGAAACTATACAAATGACTCAAATTTAAAACCTACCAAGTGACTTGCTCAGCACCAGCCAAAAAAGTAAGCAGTTTCATGAGTTCGGTCAAGGATGGAAGTAACAGACAGAGAGACAACCTCAGAGACAAAGAGCCGATCAAAAATATTTTACAAATACAGGCAAGACAAGTCTATGGAAATTACTAGTAGGATGTGTTTTAATGTAGTCCTGGTCCCAATCAATGCTCCTGGACTCAATATTGACATAATATGTTTTTATCTGATTCCTAGAGTAGTGGTGAACAAAATCCAAACACCTTCTACATCTTTCTAAAATTAATTCATTCTGTTTAATTCCAGCCTTTTATGCTAGTGCTATATTTCAATCAGTATTTCATCCTCGGAGGTAAAGTCATGTTTCCCAAACGAACATTGTTTTTCAATTAATTAAAATCAGTTAAGAACAATTTAATTGAATGCTGTCACGAGCACCATAAATCATTGTGATGTCTTGCTGTCATTACCCAGTTCGAGAAAAACACCTCCTGTGGCAGGATCTGACATAGCTTAGAGAAATATCCAAAATGTTTAACCAGGATGACATAATTGTCAAATATGTAATTGTGCTTTTCGTGCTTGTAGAATACTCTACCATTTAAAAGTGCCAGAAATTACTACTGTAGACAACTCAAATATTTAAATGCATATGTCCAAGAAATATTATCTCTAAAGTTAAAACAAGAAGCCATAAGTTCTTCTTAGTTACAGTTTAATGACCTGCTATTGGTAGGTTACTTCTTACATGTTCTTGTTACAACTCAGACTAGGAAAGAACATGGGGTTGCCTAGCTTTATCTGTGCAACTAAGAATTATTAGGTGAGGAAATTGGACACAAAAATCTTTTGAAAGGAATGAAGATGGGTTTGTCACATTGGGTAATATTTTAAAATGGATTTTGACATATTCAATAGGCTTCATAACAACTGATTAGCATCTCAGAATACTTATGCACTCCAGTGACACTAGCTGTCTTATAAGGCACATCAGATCAGAGTACCGATTCAGTGGAATCAAAAGAAATGTAGAATTCATTGGATTTGTGCTGAATTTTCTCCTGTTTTGGCCTGTTTTAACATAGTGTAGTATTGCACAGTATAAATTCACCAAAGTGTCATTATAGTATAACCATGACTTCCTTCCTTCCTTCCTTCCTTCCTTCCTTCCTTCCTTCCTTCCTTCCTTCCTTCCTTCCTTCCTTCCTCCTCCCTCCCTCCCTCCCTCCCTCCCTCCCTTCCTCCCTCCCTCCCTCCCTCCCTCCCTCCTTCCCTTTCTCCCTCCCCCCTCCCTTCCTCCCTCCCTCCCTTCCTTCCTTTCTTCCTTCTTTCCTTCCTTTACCTTAAGTAGTTGTAGGAAAGGTTTTCAATTCAACTTGTCAGTTTGTGAATACTATGCATCTTGGTCAAATATCCTCCCTTTCATCATTATCCCCTACTTTTGCTTTATAATCTAAATTGTTCTCTCCTGTTGTTTCTCTCTAAATTGGTTACTCTCCTGTTGGTGTCAGGCAGAAGGATGACCACACAGAAATAATTGAACAAGTTATTGGAAGAGAACAATCCATTAAAATTTACTGGACATTTATAGCCTGGTACCAGTCACTCATGCCTGTAATCCCAGTTACTCAAGAGGCTGAGACCTGAGGATTTGGGTTCAAAGCCAGCAACAGGCAAAAAAAAAAAAAAAAGTCTGTGAGAGTCTTATCTCCAATTAAGCACCGAGCTAGAAGTAGAGCTGTGGCTCAAGTGGTAGAACACTAGCATTAATTGAAAAACAACAACAACAAAGTGCTCAAGCTCCAGGATTGGCACAAAAACAGAACAGAAAACGAATGTAATGGAGATTTTCACTTAAATGGAGAGAATGTTACAGTCATTACTTTGACAGAGATTATTCCACAGTTAATTTTGTTAGCATTCTACCAGGATATATCATTAGTATGGACTATGTATTTCTTAAAATACAATGAGTCCAAGCTTATCTAAATTGTGAAAGTGGCCCATCAGTGAAAATATTTACTTAGAAGGATGTAATTCATGGAAATCTTTCTTTTTCATTTAACATCACAGTGTTCTTTAGTAGCATGATGCATTGGTCCTATGTTTGGCTGCTGAACTACCAGACACAAAATATTTGAATGTACTATAGAAGGCTGCTCATTTTTTCTTCCATGACATGAAATAGAACCATGCACCAAGTGTTAGGAAATTACTATAATTATTATATTCCACATGGAAGTTTGTGATTACTTGCAGAAAGAAAAGACAACAACCCCTCAAGCCAGACAGTCAGAATCTCTCTGTCTTCTATACACATTTTTTCTGAGCGATGAACTATAGGGGTGTCCTGATTGGTCCCACTGGTTATCAGAGAATTACCCGAGCTTCCTCTTTGGGCTACCCAAATGTACTTAAGAGTGTGAACTCAGACTAAACCTGCCACACCCAAATCCTGGCTCTACCACTTAGGAACTTATGAGATAGGTGACTACTCATTATATAACTTTTTTAGGCTCCTATTTTGTTATTTTTATCTGTTTATAAACATAGTAAGTATAGCCCTCATGTGATTATTTTGAAGATGAAATGATTTATTTGCCTAAGTAAGCTTAGAGTAATATCTGACATGCAGTTACAGCTCAGTAAAGTTAGCCATTGTTATTACTTTAACTTTCACTAATATGAATTGCTGTTTTGAAGTTAACTACTGTTACATCCTTTTTGGATGCTTCTCTGAGCACAAGAAAGATGTCAGTAGAATGGAAATCCTGTCCTAATTTTCTAAATTGATGAAACAGTTGGACTCTGAAAATAATAGATTATTACAGTTTCTCTTTCAAAAATTTCCAGTCAAAATTGCCAAACAGATGGCTTTTAAGCACTGAGAAAAAATGTGATGGTCACTAACCATCATCATGTGTTAATTGAAACAAGTCATCTCAAAGTAGTTTAATCTAATTATTGGAAAGAGTTACTGAATTGTAATAATAGGAGATGCCTTATCTGACTATATGTATTTTTCATTTTTATCAAAATGAAGAAACTTCACTTTGATTAAGTAGAGTTAATGTTTTACAAGTAGAATACCAGTCAGGAGGACTAAGAAAAGGACACTTGTTCTGTCAACTCTATTCACATAAGGTGTTGCCTATGTGTATTACGTAAGGTCTTGCCTATCATATGAATGTCCTACATGTTAGAGAGGGAGCTAATGTTTAGGTCGTGTGTGTTTTAAAATCAACAAACAGAAGAACCAAATCATCAGTGGAAGTAGTGATTAAATGAATGAGGTAACATTTATTAGGAATACACACAAATTCATATGCATTTTTTGTAAGATCCCCATCTGGGATTTAATCTGGGATTAAAACAGAAATTGTCATTTGAAAGATTGTGAACCTTGACATAAACAATTCTATTTTGGATGAACAATTCTGATTGGTTGGATAATGTTGACTTACATTACACACTAAAAAGTAGTGGAAGCTAATACAGGAGCCAGTTACTTCTCCACAGTGATAGGGTCCTTAAGAGCTTGCAAGTTAGTGTGGTGACAGACTCTGCACCAGTGGTACAGTGTGGATATTCTGTGCTGGAATATGCATAGGGATCTTGGGAATTCACGGAAGGGACATTGAAGATGACATAATCGTGTCATGGAAAAACTCACAAGAGGAAATGAGTTAGCTAGTAAGATGAGACTTTGCTTTATGAAGATAAGGTTGGTAATATACCATGTTAATAAACTTAAGAGAGGCCAAGAGATGAATACAGGATGAATACTTGCATTGTAAGCAACTAGTGATCCAGAAATAAGCAGAATGTGAGGTCAAGCTTTTAGATTTAAAATTGTAATAGTTAATATTGCATATGCCTAGCTTTCAAAAACAATGGACACATATCATCTCACACACTTTTATCATATCTGTTAGCTTTTCCATCATATCAAGTTACATCCATAGCTTACTTGCCTAAAGAATAATTTACAGTTGCTCATCTGTCTAGGAATGAACTACATGAATGAACTAGGAAGAGTTGTCTTGTATGTGTCAAACTTAGATTGTCTTGTTTGGACTTGCTCCCTTCATCTGTGCTCAGCTGGCTTCCATCTTGTCTGGATGAGCTACAATGGCCTCACTTGTTTTTTGGATAATTCTTTTGTTGTTGCTATTGTTACTGTTTGGCAAGCAAGAAATCAAAGGTTTATTCATTTTCCAAGACCGAGTGTCAGCCCTGAGTGGGATTAGGGATGGGTTTATAATCATTTAAGATGTAGGGGGAATATACAGTTCACATTTTGTGTGTAGGTTTAGTTTAGCTAGCTGTTTCTCTTGTTTGTTTAGAAATATTTTTATTAGCATAGGTTATACCTAGTAAGGGCTTTCATGGTGAAATTGTCTTAAGTACATATATTTTAATTGTATTCACCTGGTTAGTTACTCTTATCCCCACTCTCTTCAACTTCCATCTTTTTAAACTTTCAAACTTTTAAAAATGTGCTTCATTATGACTTTTTCATAGGAGATTGTTCCTCTACTACCTGACTTCCTCACACTTCCTGCTTATATTCTCCTAATCCTGATTAGTCTCTGCTTTTATGTTCAGGCCTTATCAGGCAATTGTTTACCTTTGTCCATGGCAAGAGAGGTACATGGCATATGTGTCCCTGGTCTTTCAGTGGGTAAATCTTGGTAGTAAGGATCATGATAGTAAGGATTCCAAGATCCACAAGAAAGTTGTACCTCTTTATTTTTTGTTTATTGATTATATTCTTTAATTTTTATTATTTTAAGTTGTTTTGCAAAGGAGTTTCATTTACTATGTCACCTTTTTCATCATTTCCCTATTGGAGCGATTATAGTGCTCAAGTTCTGTTTCAAGCCTCTGAAGAGCTCTTTGGTGCAATGAAGTCAAGTGGTCAGACCAGATTAGAGTATGTGAGAAATGACTCCCATTTGAGTTGAGTGAAAATATGCTACCATTTTGTAACCTCATGCAACTTTAAAGTCACAGCGAGATCAGTGCTAGTGTTGTCAACCTTAATTCCTTTTGAGGTACAGAAAGATTTGTTTTTCTCTTCAGTTTCGTTAGCTAGAAAGTGGCAGGTATGTGGTACTGAAGCCAGGCAATCTTGACTCTGGAGTTTGAGTCTTATTTTTCTTTTTTGGTTTTATGGGGGCTTCAAGATGGCTAGGCTGATGCTCTACCACTTGAGTCTCATCTCCAGCCCTTGTACATGATAAGAGATAAAGATTTCATTTTATTTTTCATGTAGATATCCTGTTTTCCCAGAATTACATGTTTAAGAGACTGTCTTTTCTCCAGTATATGCTTTTGGCCACATGTGTGGTTATGTTTTTGAATTCTGCATTCTATTCTATTCTATTGCTCTGTGTGTCTCCTTCTATACTAATACTGTGTTGTTTTCTTGCTAAAGTTCTGTAGTGTGTTCTGAAACTTAGCATCATGTTTCTAGCATGCCCAGGATTTCATTGTCTGTTGTTGAGGGTCTTTCGCACATTTAGATGCATTTTAGAGTTGCTTTTTAGGGTTCCTAGTTTGTACATTTAGATGACTTTTAGGATTGCTAGTTTTGTGAAGAAAATCCTTGAGATTTTGATGGTGATTGAATCATATTTGTATATTGTGTTTGGTAAAAGGGCCTTTCAAAAGGTCATTCTCAATCCATGAACAGGGGTAGGTATCCTTTTAATCTTCTACTATAATCTTCCATGTTTTATTTAATGTTTCATAATTCTTAATGGTTAGGTTGGAATACTGTTGCTAGTTGAAGTGTTTTCTTGGTTTCTTTCTCAAGTATTTTGTTATTAGTGTATAGCTAGAATAGAAAAGCTACCGATTTCTTTTGTCTGCTGATTTTATGTCACCCTATTTTGCTGAATTTGTTTATTGGTTTCAATAGTCTTTCAATAGAGTGTTTCAAGTCTTCTGAGATCATATCATTTTCAAACAGGGGAGTTTTTAGTTTCTCCTTTCCTATTTGTACCCCTTTCATTTCTTTCTCTTGTCCTATTGTTCTTGCTAAGATTCACATGCGATGAAGAATGAGGAGAGTACAACCTAATCTCCTTCTTTACTTTATAAGAAATGCCTTCAATTTCCCCCTCTTCGTGAGATAGTAAGATGTTGGTAGTGGATTTGTCATAAAAATTCCTCATGGAATTAAGATATGATCCTTCTGTATCTAGTTTCCATAGGCTTTTTTTTTTTTTTTATCAAATCAAGCAGCTTCTGCTAAACAAAGGAAGCAACGGAACTGATAGCTTACAGAACAGGAGAAAATATTTCAATGGGAGTGTTGCGATCTATTCTTCTAAGAGTTACGTAAAGAAGTAATAAAATCTGATACCTAAAGAACAAGTAAGTTGGCATATGGTCTGAACAGACATTTCTCAAAAGAAGTACAAATGGCCAATACTTACATGAAGAAATGTTGAACATCTTTAGATTCAGGGAAGTACAAGTCAGACTACACTGAAATTTTATCTCCTTTTATAATGGCTATCATTGGGGAAACAAAAACAAGAAAAAGTCAACAGGTGTTAATGACAATTTGTAGAAAATGTAATTTCTATATTCTATTTGTGGGAATGTAAATTAGACCAACTATTATGAAAATCAGAATGGAGTTTCCTCAAAAAACTATAAATGCTGTATGATCCAGCTTTATGAATCTGGAGTATACCCAGAAGTGAACAAAAATTAGTATATTCTTCACTGCCATATTTATGATGACCCAGTTATGGGGTCAAGAAGATGATGTTTCATTAAGCCATAAAGAGGAATTAAGTTATGTCATATGTAGGAAAATGGGTGAAACTGGAGATCATCATGTTAAGCAAACTACGCCAGATTCTGAAAGCTAAATATCATCTGTCATTTCATAAACAGACTCTCAAAGAAAAAAAAATCGTGACATGTAAGAGGAAAAGGAAATAAAAGGGAAAGGGGTTGGGGCAGGAAAAGAAGGGTTTGGGGGAAATAAAATGAAAAATTTCATATGCATGTATGAAAATGTCACAGTGAGGCCCACTGTTTGGGTCTATTAATATATGTTAATGAAAAATAAGAGGGTAAAAATGTAGACATTTGTTCTCAGGGCCCCAAAAAATCTTTGAACAGCATGTATAATGGCTAGAGATTGTCAACAAGCCTACAAATCAGCATACAAACTGAGTAGGGTATGGAAGCAAGCCTAACCAAAGACAACGACATTTGAATAACTGCAGAGCTTTGTTTAGAATAAGGGAATACCACATTAATTTTTTTCCTGTAGATTGGACAATATTATTGTTAATTGTTAGTATCATAGGAAACTATAATTGTGGGTACATAATAATATATTTAGGGAACTGCAAGAACTTAATCAACTTTTAGTCAAAAATGAGTAATGAGAGCAGAAGATTTCATTTGATATAAATAGTTGGAATTGACAATGAAATTTGAAAGGAATTTTAATGAATGTATCTATTGATCACTCTTGTAATGACACCGGTCTCCATTTAGTCAGTCGAAGCAACATATACACATAGTACTTATTCAGTGAAAACTGCTTTATGATTACACTCTGCTTAAGTAACCCACAAGGGGTGAGAATATATTTTTAGAGATCACTGACTTAGCATCTTAGGAAAATCAGAAACACTGTTTCTGATCTTTTTCTGAAAGGAGGATTCTGTTATTTGATGTAGTGTTTCTAAAGCTGCTGATTTTGTGGATAGCTCATAACAAGCCAGAGTGAAAATGATTATAAATTTAATCAAGAGTATAATTTTTCAGGTTAAAAATTTATCCAGCCTGCATTGCAGTGTGATGAGTCAGACCAGATAATGCAGAGATTGTGGCGATCAGTTTCCTTCATTGTTCATATCACTTTGCATTTTCAAGAAATATACTGTCAGATGGGTTGGCAATATTAGGGGCCACCAGAGGACATTCATTTAATCACCGAGAGCAGGCATGACAGCCCAGAGCCAATATCTGAAAGAAATGAAGTCATTACAGCACAAAATAAATGTTCTGACTTTTAGAGGATAAGCTAACATCTCAACCGAAAGTGAGCGAGTGCTGGAGCTCTGGAAAGACCTTAGACAGCATATATTTCAATTTCGCCATTTTATGGATAAAGATATTGAGGCTCAGAGCAACTAAATGATTTTTCCAAGGTTATGTAGCTAATTAGCAGCAGGGTTATGGAAATAACCCAACTTCCTAGTTCTTGCCCAGTGCATCTTCCATCATCATTTAGTGTTTCAATGGCCATGGTAGTTATGATTAATTTATCGCAAAATATTATGTGTCATTAGAAGATTTGTAGACCTGGTCCTGCTAAAACAGCGAATTATATTTTCCAGTACATAACACTATCAAAGAGTTAAATATGCTTTTAAAATCTTTAAAGAAAGTCATTCAGCTCATTCTGGTCTCCAGTTAGTAAGCAGTTGGCCTCTCTGGCCAAAGAAAGCAGTTAAGAGGGTATTTTTGTAAAACTGTTATGGTCAAAGGTATAATTTTTATCTTATCTTTCCCAAAATTACATTATAACAGAATATCAGGTTGTGTTCAACTAACGCTGCTCAGTCACATTAAGTGAACTTGAAAGACACTAACAGAAAGCAGAATGCCCATCAGTTTATAATGGAAAATGTCACCATCAGTCAAAGTAAGTCGATTCCTATCGACCTATTGTGTACACTCCCTCCTACCTCCATTGGCTTGGGAAGCTAGGCTTCTGGGTAAATCTAAGAGTTCATTTGAGAGCAGGTGTATTAGTCAAACGGGGGGTGGGGTGGGACAGAGAGAGAGAGAGAGAGAGAGAGAGAATATATTAGGGAAACTGGAAGATATGATTATTGAGAAGTCCCACATCAGGTCACCTAAACACCTTGGAATGCCAGTATTACAGCTCAGTCTTCAGTCCTCAAACTGTAGAACCAGGGAATTCAGCACTGTTAAACCCAGTAAGGTGTGAAAGGTCTAAGAACCCCGAGGGCCATCTAAATAAGTCCTAGAACCCAACTGCTGGAGAGCCTGGAGTTCTCGATGCCCTGGAGAAGAAAAGGAATGTCCCTGTGTCAGGATAGAGAGAACAACATAATTTCTCAGCCTTGTTTCCAAGTCAGGAGAGCTCATTGGTGTCTCTAGGGCAGGTCTTCCCCATGGCGTCTGTGGATTCAGAGGACAATCTCCTGTGGAAATACTGTCGTAGACAAGCCAGAGGAATGCCTCCTTCATTCAGTCAAGCTGATTCCTTAAATAATCCACCACAGTCAGTATGGATAATTGTCATGTATTTCATAGTTCTAGGCCCATTCTTGACTGTAAAATTACCTTTTGCAGATCATTTCTTGATTGTGTATGATTTTACTTTCTTTTCATTGTGAGGACAGGTCCTTCCTATCTTTGCTTTAGTAAATGTATTTTGTTTATCCTTTCTTCTGCTTGATGCCTCCCCACTCCAAACATATGGAAATCACTTTTCAAGTCTTGTTGAATATAAGAGATGTTTTTTTTTCTCTGAGAAGGCATATTACTTTGACTTTATCATTCAGCTCTCAGCCAACAGCTAACACTGTTTTCCCCTCTGTTCTTGAGAGCTACTGCATTGCTTTACTTTCCATGTGGTGCTGCCTTCAGTTCTACCCAGACTCCAGTCCAAATTCTACAAGATGAACATACTTTGATAGGGCTTCCTGTTTCTCAATAGAGCGGGATGCCGTTCTCACTCACCTATCCTTAGTAGAAAAAAAATAGACAAATTATATCTCTGTGATCATCTAAAAACCGAGTATATGAGGATTAATCCTTCAGACAGATGGGATGAACCTAAGCCTGGAAGGTCAGACACATTTAGTTTGCAACATGCTTCACTTCTTACCAACTCTGTGTCCCAGCAACACATCTGTGACAGATTCTGTTTTATCACCCATAACATTTTAGTATTACCTGCTTTTAAACCTTGCTTCTGGCTTAAAAGCAGTTATAACCATTTATTGTCTATCAAGGAGATTTTCATATAGTTGGTGTTTAGTCATTATGCCCATTCTCTGCAGTCTGAGAAAAAAAAAAACTTGATGACATAAAGGTGAAGAAAATAACTCTCCTGGGATGCTACTGGGATCTTAAGCACAGTGGACACCTGCGGTAGGGTGCCACTGTCCAGTATGCTCAGTAAGTACTGATCCGGATTCCCTTGCATAATGTAAATACTAATGTGCTGTTTCTGAAATTTGCTGTATTTAGATCCAGCTGAAGGTGTACCCTGATAATATGTAACAATAATATTCTCTTAGGAGTTTTATTAAAGAGAAAATCATAGAGAAGGACTAATGTTTCCCAATAGCAGCCACCTCTATTCGTCTCTCAGGTCTTTATGGAAAGAAAGGAACGTACGATCACCTGCAGTAGCCCTCCATAACCATATGCGGTGTGTGTGCGGTGTGTTTAGCTCACAGGGCATCTTTAAACTCAGCTGTGCAAGTATGGTAATGAAGTCTAGGTCTTTCCTTCTGAAAATCTGTGCAACCACAGTACAGCTTCCTAATTAAGATAGACTCTTCAGGCCAATTTAGTTTAGTTTCCAATGACCCCCTGGCCCCCCACCCCGGCCCCCCATGGCGTTGACATTTTTGACTTGCTATGTCTTAAAACTGCTTTTTAAACACGCTGTTCTTAGCTTATTAGGAATAAAGAAGATACTGTTTTCTTTGTTGCTTCAGCTGCAGCTAAGAACTATTAAGGACTGCTATGTGAATCCTAGATCCACTATGTACTTGGGTAAAAGTCAAATTAGTCTATATTCTTATCAGGCTTGTCTATTTTCCTATGATATCATCTGCATATCAAGCAAGACTTCTTGCACTTGATTTTCTTTCTTTTCTTTTTTCTATTTATTGTCAAAGGGATGTACAGAGAGGTTACAGTTTCATATGTTAGGCCTTGGGTACATTTCTTGTACTATTTGTTACCTCCTCCCTCATGCCCCCCTCCCCCTCCCCCTTTCCCTCTCCCCCCATGAGTTGTTCAGTTGGTTTATACCAAATGATTTTGCAAGTATTGCTTCTGGAATCGTTTGTCTTTTTATCCTTTGTCTCTCGATTTTGATATTCCCTTTCCCTTCCCTAGTTCTAATACCAGTATATACAGTTTCCAGTGTACTCAGATAAGATACAGTGATAGTGTGGGTACAATCACAGGAAGGGGATACAAAAGGATCATCAACAGTAGAAGCTACAGTTTCACATGGCAAGTTGAAAGTAATTACAACAGTGATATAACAGTTGTTTCCATAACATGGAGTTCATTTCACTTAGCATCATCTTATATGTTCATAAGGGCATAGCTCTTGGGCTCTTGTGATCCTTTGCTGTGACTTGTCTAAATCTGTGCTAATTATTCCCTATGAGGGAGACCATAGAGTCCATGTTTCTTTGGGGCTGCCTCACTTCACTTAGTATAATTTTTTCCAAGTCCTTCCATTTTCTTACGAATGGGGCAATGTCATTCTTTCTAATAGAGGCATAAAATTCCATTGTGTATATGTCCTTTATCAAGAAAACGAACATAATAAATGTTGGAGGGGATGTGGCCAAAAGGGAACCCTACTTCATTGTTGGTGGGAATGTAAACTGGGTCAGCCACTCTGGAAAACGGTATGGAGATTCCTCAGAAGGCTAAACATAGAGCTCCCCTATGACCCAGCAACCCCACTTTTGGGCATCTACCCAAAAGACCACAAACATAATCACACTAAAGCCACCAGCACAACAATGTTCATCACAGCACAATTTGTCACAGCTAAAATATGGAACCAACCCAGATGCCCCTCAGTAAACAAATGGATCAGGAAAATATTGCACTTGATTTTCCGATGCTTCGACCTTTCCTCTTTTAAAATGGTGGTGAGCTAAGAGAACCACTGAGCAGAGATATGTTGTTTTCTATTTACATATCAAGGAAGCCCTACAGGAACAAGGTCATATTTTGGCCTTCAGTTTCTGATTTAGTTAAGACTGTTTAAAGCATGGTCCTTCACAGCTGTCCCATTGGTTGGGGTAATAGTATCAGCACCTGGATCAAAGGGAAATGGGGACAGTATATCCTTTGCAGTAAGGATCTCCCTTCAGGTAAGGGATTCAGTTGTCACGCAGTTCAGGTAAAGGTTTGTGAAGTTTCCCTTTAAAAGTAGGGACAATTTACTTAGGGTCCTTGACTTTGATCCTTGAATAAGAATTTCTGGACAAGTCATGGGTTAAGAAAGCTTGTTGGAGTTTTACTGAGTAGACAAATGAGCAAGCAAACAGGCAAGGAGGTGTAGAGTGCAACCGACAGGCAGAAAGGCAGACACACTCTAACAGAATGTGGGTGCTCAAAAGGAGAGACACACAGCTCTCTGGTATCAGGGATATTTATATGATAAAGGCAAGGGTCTAACTTAAACTTATGAAAAGTCAGGTGTTTATCTTTGCTCTCAGTCACTCTTTGTATTGTTACACTAAGTTCCTGGCTCTTTTTTCCCATTCTGGTTGTTTATGTTTTGAGTCCTTCCTTTAATTACTTTGGGGGAGCATTTCTCTCAGGAAGGGATATAACCTGCCAAACCAGTAGAAGTCTTGAGGTGGGAAATATATCCCTCAGGAAGAAATGCATCCTGTAGTCTCTCTTTAAAGCAAAGATACTGCTTCTGTGTTTCTAAATCCCTTATATGTGTGTTGTCTTTCAGCAGGCCTCGTTTTCCCTAATGTATCCTGCCTCATTTTCTCCTAAAATGACTTAGGTTCCCCCATCTTAAAGGAAGTTGTTGGAAGACTATCACCTGTATTTTGTTTAAGCTTAAGGTTTTTGAATTCCTGGCAGCTGTTTAGCATGCCTTGATTTACCTACTCTATGTGCCTCATAATCATAGTAGTTCTTACCCAAAGTTTTGTTGAGCACACTAACATTTGGTTGCAAATGAATATTCCATGTGTTGGGAAAATGGAGGAGAATGGAAAAGGAATAGGCCAGACTCGATCATCAACAAGTGAGGACTGTTTATTGAGGAACAGCAAGGGGCACAGACCTTCCCAAAGCCTTGGAGTTTGTGTGAGGCAGTGAATTTGGGACCAGGCTTATAAGGGGTCTGAGCAAGGAGGCAGAGGTTATTGAAAGCTCCACTAGGTCTAAGAAGTTGGGGGCTTGTCCTTGGACCCTTAATGGCTTGTTTACACATAGGTTGTTTACAGATGGGCTTAGGTGAATTGCCCTGGTGAATTGCCCCGCCTGCACATTAAACATTAAATCAGATCAGCTCATAGCTGGGGTTTTGCCTGGTGTCTTGTCTGAGCCTGGGGCAATGGGGTGGGGGTCAGTCCATCACCAGGTATTTTCCTGTTGACTTAGGATATGATTCTGTACTCATGTATTGAGTTAAAACAAACAAACAAACACAACCAAGATCACAAACAGAATATAGTTAGATGAAGGCAGAATATCTCTTGAAATCAGGGATCTTAAGTCGTTCAGCCTGGTTCCCTCAGCGTGTAATGATAATTAGGGTAGGGATTAGGGTTGAGCCCCCATATTGTAAATACTGCCAGTGAAGTATTAGGGAGCTCCTAGTTTGCTTGTTGTATCTTGATCACCTTTCTTTTATATCTCTTACACTGATTAACAAACCCTGGGAAGCGAACTTAGAGAAAATATTTTAAAGTTTTAAGTACATACATGTATTCTTATTTTGCAGACAGGAAAATGAAATCCACAGCACCTATTTCCCAGGTTTGTTTGTGAAATGATCAGCCCAATGCCTTCAATTATAGTTCAGTAAATAGTAGCTTTCATCACTACCTACATTATAGTAGATAATAGCTTTATTCATTATAGTAGATAATAGCTTTATTTTCACCTGCATGGTCAACAATTGATTGTAGTTGGAGAAAATAACTTTTGATAGATTCAATAAATGTACATAGTACTATCATAGAAGGTCTGGCATCAACAGTCTTATTGCATACTCTAAAGCAAAAATTAAAATTTCAGAACAGTAAGAATAAGATGAACTTGAGATCTGTGCTTGTTTATAGGTTTTCATAAAATCCTGAGTCCCTGAAACCTGCACTAGGCCAGGGACTCAACCCCATCTCCATGGTGGTCCTGTACAACCCTCACCATCAGGCACTTCTCTTCCAGAACCATCTGTGTGTATTCCTCAGAAATAGAATTAAGTTTTGTATGAAAAGCTCTTAATACATTCTGACACCAAGTTTCTTGGATAGTGAGGACCATCTGGGTGTTATTCATTTTTTTCTTTACAATAAAGCAATATGCTTAATGTATTAAAACTGTGATGCTTACCTTTTTCACTCATTTTAAATATAAACAAACTAAATCTGTGTATAAAAAAGGAATTAGTGTTTTAAGAAGGGGTACTTATTTTCTTGGTCAAGGACATTTTTGGTTTCAAGGTGACAGTATTTGTTTACCTGTGGTTATTCTTTTCCTAGACAT
This sequence comes from Perognathus longimembris pacificus, assembly GCF_023159225.1. Lineage (NCBI taxonomy): Eukaryota > Metazoa > Chordata > Mammalia > Rodentia > Heteromyidae > Perognathus > Perognathus longimembris. Next base: position 36,168,520 of record NC_063181.1, on the reverse strand, counting down.
GCTTAATCCTGAAGATTTAATGTTTCTTAATTCTTTTTTAAAAAGTAAATTAAAAAGCAGGGACATTTTGCCATTTAAATTGGGAAATAGTGTTTTCTTTGCTAGAGTGTATTAGATGTTGACAATGACAAAACATGCTAAGCCCTTATAATACATACTTACCTGCTTAGCTTGTGGGAATTAATATTTGCTTTGGGGAAGTCTCTTTTGGGATCATCCCTTGAATTTGTGGGCTTAACTTTTCCTGCGTCAAAATGCTGCTCATAGTCACACAATACATTTTTTTTTATTCCTTCAGGGGATTAAAAAAACTGTGTTTTATTCTCTCTCCAGCCCTTCCTTCTCAAGAGGACTTCTTAATGATGCAAAGAGGGAATAAATGTATGCGAATGGCCCTCATTTGCAATGCACGTTGTGTCTGCCTCTTTAAATAAAGTAAAGGTTAATATGTTGATTTCCTATTTATAGGTAACTTAATGCTTCTAATTTTTCCTAATCATAGCACAAGGTTTTGGCTCAGTACCTCCGATTTCTTAAATGATCTTTCTAAATGGTTATAATGATTTGATGAGTTTACTATCTTCAAAGAAGCTTGATTGACAGGTTTAAAGAGACAAGTCACGTGGCATTTGTAAAAATCATGTAATACATCGTTATGGCAGCAATCCTTTCCTTTCAGCAAGCTGTATTTCTGGATAATATATCTTTATTTTTTGAAGTTATTTTAGCACAGGCATTTCTGTAATCCAGTTTAAGTGTAAAACTGATACGATGTATTTCAGAATGGAACTTGAGGTGTGTGTGGTGGTGGAGTTGGTGTTCAGGACAAAGGGAAGGTTTAGAGAAATAGAGAGGGGAAGGGTTGGTGAATGCAGTCATAATGTTCAATATATATATGTAAAAATGGAACAACAAAAGTTGAGGGGGTGGGTGAGTTTGAGAGACATGGAAAGAATGATGAAATGGGTGAGATTGATCAAGATGGATTGTAGTCATAAAGTGACAGGTGTTGAATCCTCACTGTACTATTTAAAGGTAAAAATAAGAAAAGAAGAAAATTTATTCAAATTAAACAAATGGAGTTGGACCCTAGTGGCTCACTCTGGTAATTCTAGCTGCTTAACAGGTTGAGATCTGAGGATAGTGATTTGAAGCTAGTTCTAGCAAGAATGTCTGTGAATCTTATTCCCAATTACCCACACATATATATTTTTTCTTTTTTTGTATTCAAATTTTTATTATCAAACTGATGTACAGAGAGGTTACAGTTTCATACGTTAGGCATTGGATACATTTCTTGTATTTTTTTTAAAAAAGCCAGAAGTGAAGCTGTAGTTAACCTTGAGTAAAAGAGCTCAGGGGCAGCAGTTATGCCATGAGTTCAAACTCCATAGGTCCTCCTACATACACATGCATGCACACAAATACACACACACACACACACACACACACACACACATATCACATGAATCAGATATTTAGGCAAAATTGTGAACTCATATTACTAATCAGAAAAGATAGATATGTATTACATTGTTTCAATTTCTTACCTAGAAAAAGAAGAGAAAAAAAATGTTGACGTTTTAGTGTTCTTTGACTACTTTAATTTTGTTTAAGTTACTCCAGAGTCTATGGGATATGGAGCATTTTGGATTATAGACTGGCATGCGTTCCTCAAAAAGGAAAGCTGTGTCTCCCTGGCATCCTTACTTTCTCTTGACTCTCTCCAGAGTCCCTTGGCTTCTAAGGAAATAAAATATACCATTTATCTTGAATGAGTTGCAAAACTACCTGCTTGTCCATCAAATAATCTTTAACATTTTTGAGTCAATCCAGAGATTATAAAATGTAAAAATGGACATTTCCTCAAAGGTTAAATGAGTCTGAATGCTCATTCCATCCATTCAACAGATAGAACTTCAGTAATTATTTGTGCCAAACATTAGGTTAAGCAATGGGAAAATCACTATCACTGAACCTGAACATTTATTTGATACTTATTCTGAGGGGAATAATACTTTTATACACATTATTAGAATCTTCCTTAGAACAGCTACACGGGGCAGGTACTCACCTCTGTTTTAATGATAATTAAATTGAAGAATAGGAAGTTGTTTAACCCAGGTGCCACTAAATAGTGAAACTGAATCTGCATCCAAGCTGGTTTTCTCCACAACCCATTCACAAATTTGAACAAGGTAAATGATATCATAGTCATGGCTCTCATTGTGCTGACAGGTTGATTACTGTACTTGTTTGGTGCTCTTGAAAGTATGTAAGCACCCCCAGGTTCTGGAAAAATATGGAGACAATGATGAATCATTTATTGAAGTCATTCAGTGGGCATTTTATGAGAACTTGTTACGTGCCAAGTCTTATTCAAGACATTTAGAGACAATAAGAAGAGTAATAAAATTCCTTTCTCAACTTCATTTACAATTTATATTGTTCCTTACATCATTTCCGTCTTTTGCCTTTATGATATTTTAAAGCATTTAAAATAGGTAATATAAGTACAAAGGAACCTTTTCCTAAATTGTAAAGAATTAGGCAGAGTTTCTGTTTTTGCTACTGTTTGACTGGACAACTTTTATGTCCATCCATAGTTACTTTTTCTTTTTTTTTTGGCCACTCCTGGGTGTTGGACTCAGGGCCTGAGCATTGTCCCTGGCTTCTTTTTGCTCAAGGCTAGCACTCTGCCTACTTGAGCCTCAGCGCCACTTCTGGCCGTTTTCTGTATATGTGATGCTGGGGAATTGAACTCAGGGCCTCATGTATATGAGGCAAGCACTCTTGCCACTAGGCCATATCCCCAGCCACCATAGTTACCTTTTCATAGATACCTACAGCCATTCATTCGTTACATATTGTCTTAATGATTAAACTTGGTGGTTAAGGCAACAAAATAAAAAATTAGTTAAAACTTCACAACTAATACATGGGATGAGATAATGGTGTGGTTGAATGAAAATGAATGTGATATGATGAAAAAAGTTGCAAATTACTTGGATTTTTTTTTACAAATTAGCACCTTGCTTATTACAGAAAATGAAAGCTAATTAGTTCTCTGGGCTGAACAAGGCAACTTCCTCCTGTCCCAGGACAATGTTTGTGAAATAGACTTATTTCTCTGAGGACTATTCTTGGCCCTCTTTTCCTGGCACTGAGATAAGGAAGAAGAATGAGGAGAGGATTGGCATTATTAGTTCAGTCCAGGAAGTGTACTGAATAATCCCAACTCATTTATCAATACCAGTGAGCAGAGTTAGTCCTATTTCGCAAAGCAGCAGTAAACCTTGAAAAGACTGAAGGCTCCAAAGTTGTTTCTTCTCAGCCAAAGGAAAGCTTGCATCGGTAATGTCCTCAGAGATGAGAGAACCTTGGAATCATTAATGACAAAGTATTTGTCCATGAGTAAGGGATTCAGAGTTTGATGGTTAAAGGTTAACCCAGTGAACTTTCATAACTTATCTTTCAAACACAGTTTTAAATAAATAAGAGTTAGGGGTTAAAATATTTCTTGTGATTGTTATAACTTCAATGTTTTTAAGGTGGTAATCTAAGAGGATTACAAATGGTTTTATAACAAATGTATAATGTTACAAGTCAAGTGTCAATACAAGGAACACAATGAAAAAGTAGGGTTGAAAAAGATCATATCTGAGCTGTTTGATTCAGTATCAGTCATTGTGAGTCTACAAAGGGAACATGGAGTATTAATTTCAAGGAGGGGTAATTACATCACTGGCCTTAACATATGCGGTCACACAGGTCATTCTGGGAATCATATTAATATGGCCAAGGGAGAATCACCAGTATTTTTTAAAGGATTTGGAAGCATGTTAGTATTGTCTATGTCTGAGACTAGTTCTCTTGAAAGAAAGGGGCATGGGAATGAATTACCTAAAGTGTCTTGTGTCCTAGTTCTAGTAAGAGGTACTAAAACATGATTCATTTTTAGCCAAAAGAATCATGTCATCATTTTCAGAAGATATAAGACTTGCAGAGGCTGGATATTATGAACAAGGCTATACAACAAATATGGTTTTATGATGATCATAGCTAAGCTCTTTTGGTCTTCAAAAGCCAGACTTATTACTTTGTTCTGAGTATTTTAAATGAGGCCACTGGGGAGAATATTTAATAATGGTTTAAACTCAATAATATGAACATTTTCCAGTAAACACTCATATATAATAGATTATGAATGGAATGCCTCTTTATTCAAGGTGGGAAAGATCCAAGAGTCATTGTATGTATACCTCAACTTCCTTCCAGCCTGTGAGCTGTTTTCCCTGATCCTCTGTGTAAGCACCATACAGGAGCCTGTCTGAAGCTGAGCAAGGAACTTGAAGGCAGGCAGAAAAGAAAGAATTCAAAAGTGGGCTTTCAGAAAGTGGAAGACATATTGTCAGAGGCAAAGTGAAGACAGGCCAATTGGTGGTAAAGAAGCAGAGGAACCACAGGAGCCCCGATGGCAGGGTTTCAAGTGGAGAAAAGTAACACTGACAACATCAACATAGAAAGCCTTGGTCCAGTGGTGAAGTCCTGTCAAGCCAGGAACTCTGGGAGAGTGATATACAGTAGGAGGTAGACAGTGCAGATCTTAATGTGGTGGCAAATAGATACAGGTGTTTGATTTGTGAGGGGAGGATAAATCCTGGATGTGGCATCATCTCTAAATTGTTTTAAAGTTCAGCTGTGGTGGAGTTGTAATGAGTGTTGCCTTCTTACTGGGTTGACTCGTCTGAGAGAAATTAGTCTGAATTAGTGAAAATGGCCAGCTGTGTCTTTCTAAAACGCGCCAGGCATGCAGAGTGTAGTACCTTAGCACCTTGGCAGAAAGATGAGCTGGAGGGATCTGTTCAAATTAGATGCTCACTGAGTTCTGCAACATACAGGGTCATGATACTTTCTAAATCATGTTTCCCAAGTGATACTTCAGTGGTAAACATGCAGCTCACTCACTTGCACTATGTAAATCCTATTATCTAATATTTTTATGTGGACTAAATTGCCTTTCCAAATGATGATACCAATGCTGTTTGCTCTGGGATGCCTTTCCAGCTTGTCTGCCTGCCACATTTTGTGTCCCCTAACCCATTCCTTGTGAGTAAACCTGTGCATACAGCTTGTATGTGTTTACCACCACACCCTAAGATCTGAGAGAGAATTCTGCCTATGGAATCTACCACATTATTTGTATTTGTCAGGAAGAACATGGACCACAAATCTAGACTTGAGGCACTTCTCCTTTGTAGGAAGAACCTGGGAAGCTGATCCCTAAACTTAATTGACTGAAACTGCTCTTTTCAACTCCTGAATGACTGCAGTTTTACAGCTATGACTCGCTTCTGGTCCACGGTGATGGATTGGAGGTGACAGCCTGTGTTAACATCCTAAACTCTTGCGGGGCACTGGATTTCGCAAGTAGGATGTTGCAAGAGTCATTTATCAGAAGTGTGAACCCCAGAGATTTGAATAGTGGAGGTGACAGCTACTAACCACATACTTAGATAAACTGTATGTAAGATGACAGTTTGTGGACTCAATTATTAATTTTTGGTCTGTTTCACTGGGAAACTGGGGTAAGAGTAGGTCTCCATGGACATTTTTAGTATCTAGAAGTCATGCCGTTTGTTTTTCTTTTGATTGCAGTGATACCTGGAAAGATCAGAGTGACCCCTTCAACCTCCTAAACCCAGTTGTTTGAACTCTGTACAATGCACATAAATGCATTTGGGAAGGAAGTTAAAATCCTGGAGAAAGGGTACCCTAAGAATGTCTTGTAGCAAAAAAATTTACTTTATATTTGCTCTCATTTTTCCTAATGATATATTAGTTAATGGTGCTTGATAATCCCTTTGAAATGTCACAGACAATATTTGGTTAAGTCCTATCAATCAGATGATAAAATGAGGGACATGTGTGCTTTCTTGATATAAATACTTTTTTTGTATTCTCCAATGTGAAATAAAAATTTTCATTGTTCATGGAATTATTTGCATGTTTATTGTCAAGTCTAAACTTTGACTTTGAGAAGACTTTTGACACCGGTTCCTGGATAAGACACTACTAGCCTCAGTGTTTTCTTTCTAAACTCCAGTCTCCTCCACAGAGGCCCAGACTCATATATTTCCCACTATACCAATTATGTAAACTACGCTTCTAAAATATATCTATAAATCGCCCCTTTGTATAAACTTACTTGGTACTGAGTCTCCTGATGTAAAATAGCAATCCTCACGCAGGTAAGACTTGAGTTGGAGAGAAAATTTTAATATGGCATCTCAGCCATCACATATGAAGTTAATAAAGTTAGATTGGCCCAAAGTGAGAGTTCCTTCTCTTAAGGCAGTCAGTCTGCGTGAGGATCAGCATTTGGTTTCTAGGCCACAGGAGTATCATTCAGCCTATTACCACTGAGGTGAACTGTTGCTTTCATAATATATTTTGGAAGCAGTCTATTTTTGTTTCTTCCCTGAACACTCACATATATTCATTACTTTATGTGTCGTTCTCTTGTTCTTGTCACTCCCTGCACCAAGTCCCTGCTTTCAAACACATACTCCTGAGTCATCTCTAATCATCATTTTTTTCTGATATACCACATACATCACATCCTGTCCTCTATTTAAAAAATGTGAACAATCTTTTTTTTAAGGCTGCCTAATGTATTACATGTGTAAAATCTTCTAACCATCACTTTATGGCACCCATAAAGCAGATGTTATTACTTCTTTCTTGTACAGGAAATTGTGCTCAGAAAGGTTAAATAGTTTGTTCAAAGTCAGAGCCAAATTTTGATTCTGAAATTGTCCATGTTTAGTATCCTATTTTTTATTCCCATGAATCTATCATTCTATTGTCTTCTGCTTTTGTTAATTCTTTTGTCACGTAGGGAGATTACACATTCCTAATTAAAACATCTTTTAGCACAAGAAAGCCACATAGGTAGAGAATATTCTCTAAATAAAAAGAAGAAAATGGAAAGGACAAAATTTAGAAATCAATCCTGAAAGCTATAAACTAAGTTAGTCTAGAGGAGAAGTCAGGGGCTCGGCAAGAACAGACATACGCTAAGTGCTTGGTGCAAGTTTCTATTTCTGACTAAAATCTCATTCACTACTTTAGTTGTGTTCCTGTAGTTCCTCCTTTCTGAATATTTCCTCCATATTAGCGCAGGACCCGATTTGTTATAAAGCTAAACCACTAAAAACACTGAAACTAAAACTAAATAAATAAATAAAATAGAGATACAAGGTGTACAGCTGGGGGTGTCGGTGCCCCATCACCAGCCGGATCCAGGCTCCACCACCCGCCCTTCGCCATCATTTGTGTGGGCCTCCTGCGTCACACTGAACTACTTCTCTTACTGTTCATAGCTTCTCTGCCTGTCTCCAGGCTTGGAGTTTCCAGCCCTTGAGCAATACTTTATTTAACATGCTTCAACGATAACAATGCATACCATTGGATGAATTCCTACAGATTCCAGGTAACTCAGCTGAGTACTTCAACTACCTTATCAAAATTAGTCCTCACAAAGATCCTGGTAGGCAGGTACGTGGATTATTCACACATGGACAGGGGAAAATAAAATAACATTAGGATATTCCGTAACTTGTCTGTGGTTTTGCGGCTGCTGGGTAATTTGTCCAAAGTCACGGAGCTGGTAAGTGGTAAAGCTCACTCAAACTCTTGACTTCTCTGACTTTATTACACTCCTCCTTAACCCTAGTTCACAACGTATTTCCATTATCTAATGCAATACTTAGCATATGTTAATTGCTCAGTAAGTGCTAATTGAATTTTTAAAAAACTAAGAGACATATTTATTGAAACAAACAACTTGCAATGAGAACTTAATGAGGTGAATTACATTAATGCCACACCTAGATTTCTTACCTTAGTCACCTGTTTGCACTCTATTTTCTTCATCGATGAAATGAAGGCAATGGGTTAAATGAGCTCTCTGGTCTCTTTTAAACTCTGGTGCATTCAGAGTGACTAGAAGTGGTGACTAGAAAAATAATGCAAAACTGCTAGCAGATGCACCACAGTTATTGGGCAAATAGCTATTGCATTATTCCAGTTGATCTTCCGTTCCGCCGTAGTGGTATAATTCCATTTAGATCCAATCTAGATACATTTTTGCAGGGCCTCTATCATTTTTCAGAATGTTTGAAAAACAAAATACATTTAGGCTTCTAACCCTGAGTTTGGAGTCTGAAATATACATAAGATGATATGAATGAGGCTGACTTTGATTACCATATATAGCGGCATAGCTAGGGGCCATCATAAAAAAAAAAAAAACCTATAAAATTGAACTTGAGATGAACCATGACAGCCTTCCTTAATGTGCGAGTGCTTTGGTTTTCAAGTATGTTCTTTCACTGCATTATACAAAATGTGGATAAAGTGATAAGTGAGTTTAAAAATGATGGTATAAGTGAAGTTCACTGTCACACTGGAAAGCTTTTTGCCCCAAAGGGACCAAAAATATAACACACCCTCATTTCCTTCCTTTTAAGTGCTTTGCAGGGCTTCTTAGGTTTACTGTAGATGGATTGTTTGTTTTCTGTTTGCTAAACTGAGATAATTTTCATCTGAATAGTTTTTGAGGAATTATTACTCAAAGGGAAATTTTCTGAGAGGCAGAAATAAAGGCTGAGATATTGAGAAAGAACAGAGAGAGAAAAGAAGGGCTAGAGAAATGGGAAGGGAGAGAGATAGGGAGGAAAAGTGGTGTAGAGGAAGACAGAGGGAGGAAATAGAAAAAAGGGAGGGAAAAGACCAACAGAAAGAAATAAATTAATTCATAAACCTCTATAGGTACTTGAACCAGTTTAAAGGCTATTGGATTTGCTGTAAGTTCAGTAACACAATAAAAATAGAAAGACATGAGTTGTTAACAGCCACTTGGCTTCTGCGGTAGCTTGTCACCCTGAGCCATGATGCAGTCTTTCCTGTCTCCAGCCCCAGGAAGGGAGTATCCAGCACAGTCACTTGTGCTGTGAGTATGATCATGGTGGATATTCACTTGTGCTGTGGGCGCGATGGGTGATGGACATTCACTTGTGCAGGTGGCAAAGAGACCTTCAAATGACATTTGGCCACCGAGTTTCAAGAGGACATTCTGGAGACTGAGGGAGAAGACAAGAACTATGTCCTCTTCCCTTATACACATCTCTGAAATCATTAACTTGCCTGTCTGTGGGGTGGATGGTTACCAGAGTAGAAGCAGTGAAAGCCTATCGTACCAGTTGTTCTTTCTAGCCAGTTTGTCCGCTGCCTCTGTGACAAGATACCTGAGGTAGTCATCAAATAAGGAGCAATGGTTTATTTGGGCTCATGGTTTCAAAAGATTCAGTGTATGGCTCTCTGCTCTGTTTCCATACTATGGTGAAGAGGGTACCTTCGTGGGGAGTGGCTCCTGGAGCAAACAGCTTACTTCATGGTGGACAGGAAGCATAAGACAAGCAGGAGGGAAAGAGATCTTGTGTCTGCTTCAAGGGTGCACTCTAAGTGCTAAAACTTCCTCTCAGTAGGCCCCACCTCCTCAAGATTCCACCACCTGCTAAAAGTATCAGCTGCTAGGGACTATGTCTTTAGCACCAAAGCTTTGGAGGAGAGATATTACAATTTCCAAGCTCAGCATTAGATTAGATGTATGTGGGCCCATGCTTGAGGGCTTGACTAAGGTCTGCACACATAAGTGTTGCCGATATTCTTTTTTTTCGCCTAATGAACCAGTTCTCATGAAGAATGGAAATCAAACTGAACTCAGGTCAGGTTTTCTGAAAAGACTCAAGGAAGGATGAGTCTTGGAGTCACTCTCTCACCTTGCCCATCACTGTTACCAGTAGGACATTGTGGAGTCACTTTGTGCCTCATGAGAAGAGAAGAAAATAGTCCTTTTTCTGCATGGGCAGAGGTGATGGTAGTCCATATATCCAGACAAAGCTTAGTCCCAAGCTAGCATGTGGGTAATACTTGATTGTGATCTTCAGTTTCCTTCATTTTTATTCAAAATAGCAAACCTTTTCCATATGGGGATACCATACAGTTGGCTGTCCAGTGTATTCAATATCACAATGCCTTTGAGGGCCTTTTATGGAGGGATAAAATAGAAACATGCAGATTTTGCCTAAGCATGTCAACATTAGGGTTGGAGTGATTGTAGGGTTACACTAGCCTAGCAATTTTTAAAATTATTTTTTAAATGCTTGCTTTACTAAATCAAATATATATATGGTAAATTGAACAAGATTCCAGGCATTCACACATTGCAAGCAAAGGAGGACATTCTTAGGGGAGGAACATAATCGTGCAACGCATCTGCACCTCTGATCATATGAAATAATGTTGTTTTTTTTAATCAAAACGAACTCCAGGAAATGGATACCAGGAGATTGTTTTCTTTTCTGTCTTGTTTATTTGTCTGTTTTGAGAGGACTAAAGTGAGGATGGACAAAAAAGGATGGACATAGGACAAACAAATGCAGCAGTGGTACTCAGTGGGAACTGCATTGAAAATGAACTGTACAACTTGTGGGTGGGGACAGGAGGGATAAACTGTGAGAGATCAAAGGAAAGGGTAACAATGTGCAAAATGAAATGTGCGCATTACCTTACTTGTGATACAGTAACCTCTCTGTACATCACCTTTATAATAACAATTAAAAAATGCTTGCTTTGGGTTTTTATTTCTAGTTTGTGGGTTCAGTCTGATTGTGTTTTTGTTTGAAGAACATTACTACTTTACTTTAATGCAGTAGAATACGTTTATTGCAAACTCCCTTTCAAAGTTCTTGATCTAATATTCTCAAACACATATCACCCAGGCTCTAGTGTAGATAGCAGCAATAGCATAATATCTTGTGAAGTATAGCTCAGAATGAAACAATTTCATCTGTACTCCTGTTGAATTTCAACAGTCATTTGTTTTCACTGCTACAGGTAACAACATTAAATTCTGATGCCCAGAACATCGTCATCCAGAGTTTTCAGTTTTCAATATTTAGTCATTCATACTAAGTATTGGTAATTGAACAATTTAATTATATAGTTGCATAAATCAATCCTCAGTTATATAGGAAAGGATGAGTCATGTTTAAGACAGAGTGAAGGCTCTAAACACTTCATTTCTAGCCGCAGAACTTTGCTAATTGGACCAGAGTTGATTAATGCGAAGTTCATCCATACAAGGTTCATCCATTCACTGAAGTGGGATTGGAAGGAGGAAGTGGCTCTGGTTGGAAGTCTTGAAGTCTAGATGCTGGGGACCTAGAAGAGATAGCTACTTCTGCACTAACTGTGCAAACACGGAAACCTCAAAGACCCTAGTATTTCTGAGAAGGGTGAACATACAGTTCTTATGAAGTACTAGCTGTACAGTTACTTCTCCCACTTTGGAGAGATGAGCAAATCTTCATGAAGCCCTCATGAAGAACATACTCAGATATCATAGGTGGATTTCTCATGAGTTTAGATATTCATACTTCAAATATCTTATGGTATGAGCCCTTTCCAAATCCTTCTTCTGTTTCATAGACTTTTCCTTACACTGTATAGATTGCCCTTTATTAAAATTCAAACAATTATTTTGCTATAAATCATGATATGAGGCTAAGTCTTTCTCCAGAAAGTAAGTTTAGAATACAAAATGCTTTATTGTATCATTAAAAATTTTATTACAAAAAATTTTAGTACAGTAGCATATCCATAGTTTACCATTGTTCAGCATTCAAATCTTAGAAACATTGATGGTTCTCAGAATTAGCACTAAAAATTCCTAAAGAATTAACCCTTAACATCAATAAAGATAATTGTCAGAATGACAATTTACTCTGCTGGGAAGATATGGCTAATTCCTCCTTTCAGACACAACCTGTCTGATAATATTTTTATTTAATTTTATGTTGGATATTCTTATCATTTTTATGTAGCTTCCCAACTCATGGGACTGAAGTATCAGAAAGGGAAGAAAAAAATGTGAAAAGCATAGATTAAAAATAGGCTCACCTAGACAAGCAAAAATTAATTCCAATGATCAGAGGCAACTGAGAAAGGTAGGAATTGCTTCACTGAACACAGTACCATCACTGGTGTGGGGACAAATTGATCAAACCTACAATGATCTGTAAGGACTGTACTGGAAGGGAAGTAACAAAATCACTAATTAAAACAACATCAATCTTCCCTTTGTATCTTATGAAGTAAAGTAAATGGATAGGATAAAAACAGCATCAGCATCCCTGTCTGTCTTTGGGAGTAAAAGGAGTTGCATCAAAGTCCGTTGAAATACAGGCAATATTGTTAGTTCTCTGGCTAGGACTTCTACAATATCTGAGTCAGTGCTGCAGGCAAGTGACTTGTCTTGGAAACTACATTTGGGATGAAGAGTGCTTGAAATGTGTGGCCCTCAGTTGGGTTCCTTCAGGCACCTGCTCCTCCGCTCAGAAGACTGGGGCTACATTTGCAGGTATAATGGTGGAAGATGGGGGCCATCTCAGAGTTCACAGAACACATTTTCCTTCTGATTACTAATTCATGCCACATATAGAAACGAACAACCTCTGGGGAAAGAGAATATGGCGGACTCCTTGGGCTGTTCTGCTTTGCTTTTCTGGGAAGTCCTGTTCCATGGTATAATGGTGCAGAAGGTATGACATGATTTGTCATAGATTTCCCTGGAACCTTTCCAAGGAAACAACTTCTCCAATTACCATTCCCAAACCTGTGAAATAATTGTGCCCTACTTCTCATGAGATAATTATTTTTGGAGCAATGACAGTGTTTCTCATATTTTTAGTAAATGCAAGTATGGCATCATCCAAATTGACTTTTTACTCTTTACCCAGTGAGGCTGTGTGATTTTGTGGTTTAAAGGATTTTCATTTATTGGAGGCAGCATATCCTAAGACACACCCTTCTGTTCATGAATAAAATCACATTTCATACACACGAAATAAATTGGATCTGTCCATTTTTGGTAGTGAAGAATAGAAGCATTGGAGTTCAACTGCCCAGATTCTTTGAAGTATAATAAATGTATACAAAGCTGCACATTTAGAAGTGCCCCATTTTGTGAATTTTGACCTGTACAGTCACTGTGAAACTATCGCCAAAATTAAGACAATGAACATATCCCTCATTCCCAAGTTTCTATTATATGCAACAGTATTTACCTGTTCACTCATCTATGGGTGTTTACTTTGTTTCTCAGTTTCTTTTGGCAATTAATGATAAAACTGTTAGACACATTCATATGCATGTCTGTCTGGCAATGCTTTCAATCTCATGGGTAATACCTAGGAGTGGTATGGCTGTCATATGCAATTTGTATGATGACTCCCTGGGTTTATATTTTTCTTGTTTTACCTACTAGCTAATGATCCTGTGTTAGCCATTTGGCCTTTCATGTTGAGCAGTTAACTCTGTGCCCAGTTTATAGTAACCATTCAAAATCTCATCTGTAATTAGGTGTTTGTTTTTTTAAGCATTGTTGGAGCTTTAGAAAATTTACATATTGAAACATCTAAACTATTTCTCAGTGACATTCATTCACTTAAAATATAAGACTTCCTCATGCTGCCCATCTGAACCATGAGTCCCATAAACATTCTGTGCATAAGAGGTATATTTACTAAGAGTGACCTGAGGAATATGCAAGATGGTTAGCTAAAGACACGCACAAAGTGATGAGCACCCAGCCCTTGAGATGACAGAATGAAATGAAGAGTTTTAATTTCTGAGAGTATTCATACGTTAAAATGCACAGAGTGTGTAATCAATTCAATAAGCGTTAGTGATGTATGAACATCCTTTTGCATCCTGAAACTCAGTGAGGGAAGAGGGAAGATAAAGAAGTTGCAATAGGGAAGTTTCTCCTTTGGTTGGTATGCAGTAATTGAGGAGTGACCTCCAGTCTCAGAACTAAAACCAATTTCTTATTAGCTCTGCTGCTTTGGGAGCATTGTGTTACCTCTCTGCCATTCAGTACAAGTGGCCTCTAGCTCAGAAGTTCTAGGCATCTATGACACGTTTAAGTGATAAGATACCTCCTTAACCATGCTGTCACTCCCTAAAATGCAGTGACTGAATTGAAATCATTGGTTAATTATGCCCACAGTGTTTTGTTTTTGTTTTGATTGCTTAAGAGAGGCTTTTGCTGTAATGTCTGTACGTACAAGTCTACAGAGAGTATCTGGATTCAGTGCTGCTGCCTTTGAGGTCTCCTGCTGACAGCCAGACAGGAATCACAGGGGACACAGGCGAGCTCACAGGCATTGGTAGCCAGTTGGAATGGAGCCCAGGTTCAACCATGGCTGCTAGTGGCTGACGGGGGGCGGTGGGGGGGCGGTGGGGGGGGGGTAGGTGTGGATAGTATGTGGTGCAGGTGTCTTTTTCTTCTTCTGACTATGGAGGTGTGCTTGAGGAAAAGACCATCCCAGGAAGACATGTTTTCATACTCAAAGACACACTGAACTTCAAAAAAAAAAAATCACTTTTTAAAATTTGTTTGGCTTTTCTTCTCTTCTTATCAGTGCCTTACATGAAATTGCTTGTAAGTCTGCACTGAAATGACCACGTGCTTTCTGTATGTTCATCCATCAGCTGGATTAGCAGGTGCCAGTGAACAGTTCTTGCCCAGTAAGAGCCCTCTCAAACCACCTTCTCACCAGCATCACTTGGGTTTTTCCAGTTTATTTATAGGTGTAGCCATTTCTCCTTGAGTTGAAAGTGAAATGCTGATCCCATCATAGGACAGAAAAAAATTAGAAATACTGTATTGGTTGTAAATTATGGCATAAAATATATAAAAGACCAGTTACAGAGTGCTTTCAATTTTGTCTTTCAAAGACAAAATTAGACGCATTAGTGTCTTTACTAAATCCATTTCCTCATCCCACCAAACAGCGATCTAGCACTCCACAGGCGATTACTGTGGGATTGGTGTTTTCAAGATGGTTGCTAAGCTTCTCATATTATACACCACTTTCTCTCTTATTGAGGTTTGAACTAAGGGTCTTGCCACTGAAACTTGCAGCTCTAGACTCTTGAGTCCTGTTTCCACTTGGCTTTTTGCTGATTATTTTGAGGCTGGATTATTGAAGTTAACTTATCTGCCCAGGCAGGTCTCAAACAGTGATACTCCAGATCTCAGATTCCTGAATAGCCAGATTAGAGGCGTGAGCCACCAATGCCTTGTGCTTATTTGCTTTGCAGACTCATAGAGGCTGGGGAACTTACTTAGCAGGGCATTACTTAGATCTTACCTTTAAACTGAATATTTTCTTTAATAATATGACATAAGAAAAGAGTATTCAGGCAGTACTATCATTTTACATGAGGTTAGCCTACGGGTAGGTCTGCTAGGACAGTGCTTATGTACTGAGGTTAGCTTGCCATGATCAAGAAAGAAATCTGCTTTTCTACTGAATGCAGATTTACCCGTATTGGTGAGCAGTTCCTCTTAGCATTCTGGTGTGGTACACAGCATACATTAAAATTTCCTCCCTTCAGTAAGTCACTAGAATGAATGTTTTCTCTCAAACAAACTCAACTGTGATCATCTTTGTTGGAAATGCTATATAAGGCACATTCTATGAAAATATAGACTGCAATCTTCCCTTTTTCAAAGAAAAGGAAAAGGAAAGACAGAAAGCAAATCAGATCACCAAGAAAGGCCTTTGTTGGTTTAATTTCAACATTTCCAATTTGGAAATCATATTCTTAGTTATTACTATACAAGGCATAAATTATTCAACATTTGTGTTTGGGATAAAATTTCTCTTCTACATTAACTAAATTGATTGTCATACAGGAAAAAATATAATTTGCTTTTGCTTTCTCATTGCTTTACAATATTTGTAGAATGTAAATGATTATAAGACAATAATTTGTGCTCAGAGAGCCTTGCTTCAGTTTTAAAAGAGTTTGGGCATAGTGTGCCATGTGCTGTAATCCCAGGACTCAGGAGGCTGAGACAGGAGGATGGTGTGTTTGTGGCCAGGCTTGTCTACATAGAAAGATCCTCCCTAAATTGTGGACAGTTACACAATGCTAATGCATTTTCACCTAGGATGCAGAATTTCTCTAGATCTCTGACTCTCAATGGCTATGCTGCCAAATGCCTGTCTTCCTAAAGGAAGCAGTGCCAAAATAGTGAACTTTGCTGTAACAATTAACAGGTGTGACTGTGTTTGAAATTCCTTGATTCCTCCAGCAATATTCATTGTAACCATCACTGTTTGTATTGTTGGCTGTGGTGTCTGGAATGAAGAAGCAATGTATGATTTGAAAAGCATAGTACTTTGGAGATAGCCAAAGATCAGGGGGCGTGAAACTCATGTTTGGCTTTCCCAGGGCTGGAGATTTTTGTCTTCGAAACTTGGTTCCTAAAGACCCATGGCAGGACCTGAATTAGACAAAGTGGTTGTGGGGGCTTCTATTTTATCCCATTGAGTTTTCTTTCCTGGCTCACTCTTTAGACATACTACAGTTCCTGGCATTCACTCCTGCTGGCTGTCTTCCTCCTTCCCTTCCAGCTTATGTCCAAGTCCACCCTTCTATTCCCTAGCCCCACCAGGCCTGGCCCTGTGCACTCTGACCCACTTCGGTCCTGAATCCTGTTTCCCATCTTCACAGGATTAAGTCCTTTCCAACGAGTCTTGCACTCAACCACCGGAACCATATCCTTCATTCTTTTTGCTTTAAGTTTATGTTTCAGGGAGGGACGTGCATTGTTTGTTTTATCCCCAAACGGGACTCCATCTGTGATCCTCCAGCTGAGTAGGGATGACAGGCCGCACCACCTCACTCAGGAGGGGTGCATATCTCTGTTGTACCTTGGCAATGTCTTGGTGTCTGAAGCCCTGTACATAGCAGTGGAAAATTTCTGTAAGGAGCTGAGTGTCAGACACAGCAACACAGCCACTGGTTGTGTGGCCCAGAATTGTTCCTACCTAGTATCTGACCACTTTGTTTATTATAATGTGGTCAACAGGCAGAGACATCTGAGGGAATTTAAAAGTGCAGCTGACATCAGCAGAGTTATAGGGTTTCTGTGGGGCAAATAGGAAGATTCACAATCTTCCATTTCCAACGTAGAGAGCATTTGGTGACCTTTTCTTCTGGTACCCAGGCCAAGCATTCATTACTCCTTTCGCCATGATGTGTTTAGCCTTTTGGATGAGTGGTGAGGAGAGAAAAAGTGAATATGTATGTACCTCTGTCCAGAGGATGGAGAACACATTATAGAACTCTGGCTGGAAGAGTTTAGATTTGAAATATACATCATGGCCTCACAAGGGGCCATAAAGACTTGTTAACCTCTTGCTAGTCCTGCTCAGAGGGCCACAAACATTACAACACATTTTTGGGTGCATGAAAAGTATTTTGGTCAATGAAATCTATTCTTTTTTTTTTTTTTTTTTTTTTTTTGGCCAGTCCTGGGGCTTAGACTCAGGGCCTGAGCACTGTCCCTGGCTTCTTTTTGCTCAAGGCTAGTACTCTGCCACTTGAGCCACAGCGCAACTTCTGGCCATTTTCTGCATATGTGGTACTGGGAAATTGAACCCAGGGCCTCATGTATACGAGACAAGCACTCTTGCCACTGGGCCATATCCCCAGCCCCTGAAATCTATTCTTTAGCATCCCCCTGACCACACACACACACACACACACACAAAAATACAGTGCTTTCTGACTCTAAACTCCCCTACCACAAAAGCAGTTGCTTTCAGAACCTGTGGACATACTCTGACCTGTGACTATGAGATAGAAGTTAGCCGTGATATTCACTTGCTATGTTCTATGTCCACATTATTAAATTATAGAATTCTTATGCAATTATCAGATGCTAGAACCCTCAGAAAATAAGCCATGTATTTTCAACATCTTCTTTCTACACTTTTTAGAATAGTTCAGAATGTTCCATTAAAATTTAGAATCAATTTTAATAAATACATAAAGCAATGTGAAATTAAGAGAACTATTAGCTTATATATCTTATATATCAAAAATCTGTCACACAAATATTTTATAGCAATAATATGTCACATGCACACACAGACACACGCATATATACACTTATATATACGTATATGATTCAGAGAGGCAGAATTTATTTGAACAGCTCTTTGAGAAGAGTTGTGTGAATATATATTTATTTATTTATAATTTTTTCCTTTCTTTCATAGATAGTTTGGGGAAGAACAGGAAAATAAATCTTTACCACTGAGCTAATCTTCAGCCCCTAATTATTTATTTTTCTGTTTCTCAGGTATTTTCAAAGGTATTAAAGTGTTAAACAGGACAGGTAAAACCAGAATGGGAGCTAGAGAGAGTTTTGGATTTTAGAGCTGATGAATTTAAAATATAATGGCCTGGTCATTTAATATTCTAACAGTCATTCAACTGACTTCCTTTTCTCTCTTACCATTTATAAACCCCTATAGTCTGATGTTTTGATAAAACCTTTATACAAGTACTTAGAAGAACGTCAAGATGCTTAATAATCATGCAAATTAGGCAGAAAATGTACGTTCTTGTTAGAAGATATAACTAATGGCAGAATATCTAACTAGCATGTGACCAGAAATGTGACAAGCATTTTTATATAAATGTAACTGATAGTAAAACATTCACAGCTAGCTAATGTTTTTATTTGTGATGGTCATGGACAAAATATTATGTGTCAAACATGTTAAAATAGGTATTTTCAACATCACAGTTTATGAGATAGTTATGATTTTCCTCTTCAACATTTTTATATTTGGGGAATATAGCACAAAATGTGAAATATGAGAACCCCACAGTGGTCTAAAGGCCATATTCACACCTTCAATACTGAAGCATAGAGGTTTTCTTTCCGTCCACTTTGTCCAAGGCCCTTTGCTATCAATCTTGTAACATTCTGAAAACTTTAGCTTATCTTTGATGCATTGAAGTGATTTTTCCCTCAGGTTATTTACTGTCTGAGCGCAGCCTTTCATGGGATTTTTTAAGGCCCAGTGGAGCTCAGAGATAGAAATCTTGTAGATAATATAAAATTCAGTGAGCAGCTCCATGAGTTTTGACCTTTCCCTGTGACCTCAGAATCCTAGACAGATCAGAACTTGCTTTGTGGACAGACAGAAAGATACTTGTTCTTTTATGTGAGATGCGATTCTCTAGTCAGCGACCACATAATAAGTTGGTGAAATTGCTTATTGTATTTTCTTCAGGCCACGGAATGTTGGCTGTGCTCTTCTGTAATTTGTGTAGGAAAACAGGAAGCATCATGTAGGTTGTCAGAAATCTATTCTGGGGCTGGGAATATGGCCTAGTGGCAACAGTGTTCGCCTCATATACATGAAGCCCTGGGTTCGATTCCTCAGCACCACATATATAGAAAAAGCCAGAAGTGGGCGCTGTGGCTCAAGTGGTAGAGTGCTAGCTTTGAGCAAAAAGAAGCCAGGGACAGTGCTCAGGCCCTGAGTTCAAGCCCCAGGACTGGCAAAAAAAAAAAAAAAAGAAATATATTCTGTATTTAATAAGAATGCGAGTGAAAACTTGTAGAGGTGTAGTCTCTGAAATATGAAAAAAATTATTCAGAAAGTTAGGTCAGTGTAAATTAAGAAATAAGGACGAGGTCTGGGACAATATTTTTGAAAGTGATACACATCCCCAGCCTAAGGAAAACCCTGGAAATTATGCAGAATACACATTGCTGAGCACTGACCTACTGTGATGAACCCTCCATTTAGATTGCGCCATTTGGGCCCCCAGTTTCCACCACTGCGTACAGTTAACAATGGAAATGTGGAGATGTTGCTATTAGATTATGATATTTCATCTCTTAACTTCTGCACTACTACACATTCCAAAAATCAACATTAAAAGCTACATTTTGTTCAAGCTACCATTTAACTTAGTCTTCTAAACAGTAGTTCCAATCGTTAGTATGCATCATCACAATGCATCCTGGCGAGGTGCTGTTGGACACCTTCGAGGCCTGCACCTAGAACTTCACTGCAATAACAAAAAGAAAAACTTTATGAAGAACTTTTTGGCTCATAATTTTGGAGGTACCCGATCTCTGCACTATGGCAGACATTCTAGACATGGGGTAAAATCACATCGTGGCAAGACTGCTTGTGTATTTCTGTGACTCTGAAGTCTTGTTTCTTCTTCATATAAAGCCACCAGGACTAGAATTCACTCATGATCCAATCTTCTTGTCACTTTCCCAAGGCACCATAGCCAAATTAAGTCTCAACCCTTGTAAGACTATTGGTATTCAGGATTAAAATTCTGGAAGAATTTATGGGATAAATCATATCCAAACCATAGCACCAAGTTTTACTTAATCTCTGTTTTATGGATTTGCCCATGGGTAGAGAAGAAAGACAGTTTGTCCTACAGCAAAGTAAGTACCACTGGGAAAATAAATATATGAGAAGCATTTATACAATAACACTGGTTTTGTAAAACAAAATAAAATCTCTGTGAAGCATATTTTATATTTTGTAAGCAGTGGATATTTACTACAGAAGAAGTAAGTAATTGAGGTAACTAAATCTAAATGTTGAAGTCATCTAGCACATAGAGATAAATGCTGGAGTAAAATCAGGCATTACTACACATGTGTAGCTCTGATGCCAGGGTAACAGAACAGGGTTTTGCTCAAAAGGATCCTTCCATGACTCAAACCACACACACACACACACACACACACACACACACACGCACGCACGCACGCACGCACACACGCACACACGCACACATGCACACACACACACAGAGTGTGTCTATCCTTGAACTAAGAGGAAATTCAAAGTTGCAATAATTCCTTTGATTTCTCAGCACAGTTACAGGTTACAGGTGTGGGCTATGCTAATTCACCTCGAACATAACTTCCTTTCTCTTTCCTTCACCCATCACATATTGTGGATTTTTCACACAATTTTTTTCTAAGTTAAAACTCTTTAATCTTTGCTCCTCTAATCCTTTACCTTTTGTAAGTTTACATGAGAAAATGTCAAGAGGCTGGTTTCCTCCCTGGAAGTGTTAGGAGCAGAAAAGACCTCATAGGTGGTCTCCCTGTACCATGGAGGGCATAGGTGAGGGAGGAAAGGCATGAAGACACCAGTCGTTTAATAATGTATGTTCACTTGCGTGTGTGTGTGTGTGTGTGTGTGTGTGTGTGTGTGTGTGTGTGTGTATCTTTCTGTGTGTCCATCCTGGAGCTTGAACTTAGAGGCTAGGTTCTGTCCTAGAGCTTTGTGCTCAAAACCACTGATTACCACTTAAGCCACAACAATTCTGTTTTCTTCATTTGTTTTGTGTTTTTTTAAGTGCGTTTTTTTTTTTTTGTAGTTTATTAAACAGTCTCACAGACTTTCCTGCCTGGGCTGGCTTTGAACTACAATCCACACATCTTAGCCACCTGAGTAGCTAGGATGACTGGCATGAGCTACCCATTTCTCTTGTCAACTTTTATAGCACCTTTTCTTTTTATGTGACTATTTTAACTATGCAATATATTCTTTTCTTTGCTTTTCCTAACCACATAGGCATATTCATAATTACTCTTATATTTCATAGTTTCCATGAAGATGTTGTTCAATTTCCTTCTATTGGATATATCCATTTTTGCCGTTTTGTCTCCCCCTGAAAGGTGTTCTGTGTGTATATATATTTACTAATGCTATCATTTTCTTAGTATGATTTCTACAAGTGTAATTACTAGGTCAGTGGAGCCAATTTGAAATGTTTGATGTACATTACCAAATTATCTTCCAGTTGTGTAAGTGATTTTGGTAGGCCTCATACTATTTCACTTGTTGTTAATACAATAGGCAAATGATAAGTAAGTTGTAATTCTTCTGATATTTCTCAGTGTGTTAATACTTTTCACATGTGAATTTTTGAGGTAGTGTTTAAGAAGTAAAATATCTTCACCCTGTCACTGGGGCTAAAACCTAGAACCTAAGAGGTGGAGATCAAGAGAATCATAGTTCAAAGCCAGCCCAGATGGAAAAGTCTGGGGACTTCCATCTCCAAGATAACCAGCAAAAAGCAGCAGCTTGAGTTTTAGAATTCTCACATATAGAACAAATGTAAGGACCTAAGGTCAAGTTCAAGGAGCACTTTTTAAAGAGTTATCCATTTATCTCAGAAAGATTTCTGTAGTACTTTCTTTGTAACTCATTAAGCTATCATATGTTTGTAGTTTTAATTAAAAACTTACAAATCATTTCCAAGTGTGTCCCTTTTGCCTTGTGAGGGCTATGGTCTTCATTCATTCCAATCGTGATACAAAAGATCTCATGGCGTGTGTAGTGTCATTATTCCTATTTCAGAGACTGAGAGGCAATAGGTACTTCAGCCAATGGATGGGGCTTGTTTGGAGGTAAAGGAATTTATTTTTGGATTTCCCTACAGAAAGCTTTTGTTTTTTTTTTTTAATTCTCAGACCGTAAAATTATTAAATGATATAACATTTTTTTTTTAGTATTTATTCATTTGAAAGCTTCCCATGATTGTCTACCAGAAGGGTGACATTGAACCACGCTGGAACTTCAGGGAGATTGGGGCCAGTGTCAGCTGTTGCAATGGCTACAGTGACTCCAGATGTTATTGAGAGGACTCAAAGTATGAGAAAAGACAGTGCTAACTCAGGTTCTCTTTTCTAACGAGAAAGTCCTCTTCCAACCCAAAACCAATGAAGAAGAGAATAACACTTAGAGGACATAGGCCTTTGCTTGCTCAGCTAAAACTGAGTTGCCTGGTAGCAAGAGGTTACTATATACAGAAGGTGTGGCTGGCTTCCTGAGACCTTTGTCGCCATTATGGCTTTGAGTTCTGTGTCGAATATGAGTGTCAAATTACATGATCTCTCTTAGAGAGAATGTTACTCTTTCCTGTAGCTTTACTTCAGATTCATGTGCATTGTCACAGGTAAACATACTGTGTTACTATGGAAGAATAAATGATATTTCGCTATACACTGAATAGCAGTGCGGGAATATAAATGATATTTATGAGGAAGTTGGGAGTGCTTTAAATATTGTGAAAACGCTGACTTTGACACACTGAGGATAATGATGCAGAAACAGTAGGCTCTTTGTAAACTGTTTAATGGCAATGATTTTCTAAATCAAAGCAATCTCCACTTCCCCATTACAATTTCATCTCCAACTACTATAGTCTCATAAAGAGGTTTGCTACACTAGATCTTGTGCTTTTCTGAGTGGTTCTCTGAAGTATAGAAACATGACATGAAGAGTGGCATGAAAGTTATTTCATTTTGTCCCAAACCATGGTATCATGAGCAGACAGTGACTTTCGATGGCTGTAAGAAGCACAAGTTTAAGTAATTTGAGCTGGCGAGGCACCAGGGGCTTAATGCCTGTAAGAATAGAATTGTTAAATCACAGATGAAGGGAGTGCCTCCCCCCCTGCAGTTCTTCAGTTGTGAGAGGCTGAGGTGAAGAGCACTGTGTTCTAGGCCAGCCTAGGCAGAAAAATCCAAGAGACTACATCTCAATGGATGCATGTGGGATGTACTGAAACATACTTATAACCTCAGCAATAAATGGCAAAAAGCCTAAAATAGGAGGATCACAGTCAAGTAGGAAGTCAGACCTTTTCTTAAGGAACCAAACAGACACACAGAAAGCAAAGCAAAGTGGGGATGCCTGCGTGGCTCAGCAGGTAGAGCCGCCTCGCAAGTGGGAGGCTGAGTTCAAACTCCAGCACTAGGAAAAAGAAATTAAATGATAAGAAAAGATACACGAGCTGATTTATTTACTGTGTTAGTGCTTAGGAACTTGAAAAAGAATTGGTGTTATGTAAGTGGAGCTTATATATAGACTTCTATATGAAAATAATATAATTGTTATATATATACAGTATTATATACACACACACACATATATATATATATATATGCTTCTATCTTATTGTGTAATGGATTTGAAGAAGTTAGTGCCAACATGATTACAACTCAATTACTTTTAATGTTTCAAATTTGGCAAAGTTTAATCTATGCATTAACTTTTTTTCATTTGCTAAATCATAGACATTTACAGAAATATATTTTCTCTTATATATGAGCTCAAAAGAATGCTCGTGATCTAATTCCATTTGATTACAGCCAGCGCTGTTTGCATTTCATAATGCCTACATTTGTTTTCTGACCTGCTGTGTCTTCATTTAATGAGATTCTTTGGGAATTTTCCATGATACCCCATTGCTTACATCAGAAGGGAAAGTAAGTTGACATAAAATAGAAGTGTCAGAGAAATGTGCTTGTTGGGGGGGGGGGGTGGAGGAGGGGGAGAGAGTTTTTCCATGCGATCATGGAAAGAAAAGTTTCTGAGGTTGGGGTACTTCTTGCCATATAGAACCTTTCAAAAAGGCCAAGTCTTGCTGCCCTGTTTCTAGTGTTTGAATAACACACCTCTGGCCAGTAAACTTCTTCCCGTAGTGCTTTCCCTTTCATTTCAGCAGAGAGGCCTGTGTCGTTCAGGAAGGCAATTGCCTCCTTCAGCACTGTTAGGCTTAGGAAAAAAGAGTTAAACAGCTGTGTGCTTCGCAACACAATATGCCAACTTCACATTTTGGGGACATCGCTATAAACTTTTATTTTAAATGCTCTGTGTGCTCACAAAAATTTAGAGGATATGAAACACATATTAGATTTTTTTTTGCCTCAAATACTGCATAAAAACTCATGCATGAAAGTGCCCAATAAAATGGATAATGCCCAAAGTAAGGAATAGGGATTTTATGAATCTAATAGAGATCTGAGAGAATTTTTTAAATAAAAAACTCTATGTATATACACATCATTTATATATTAATATATACTTTATACATATGTATCATTCATATATATGCAATTTTAAAAAGCAGAGGCATCTCTTGGTGACGCATGTCACCCACCAGTTGAGAGATAAAGAAGTTTGCATGTTTAATTTCTGTTAGCCTTTAGAAGCTGTGAACTCTATTCTGACCACCTTGGTCAGGTGCCTGTTTTCTCTGGAGGAATCTCAAGCCATTTTTAGCATCCTGAAGTTCTTAACAGAGAGGGAAAAAAATTCCCTAAGTTCAAAAATCCTTTACTTTACCTGACACTTGGTTTCTACTTTGTATGTTTCCCTTGTGGGGGGAAAGGAGTGAACTCTAGGTTAGACTAAGTAGGCCAGTCTGTGTGCATAAGCCATATTATGATGATTTCCACTAGCAGGTCTGACAGAAGAGCTCTGTGGAAACAATTGCTTTCTTCCTAAGGCATTGCCTGTTGTGTTAGAGACTGTCAACAGTGACTAATTAAATATATATTGAGGCCACAATAATGAAACTCACTAGGGCTTTGAAAGCTTTACCATGGGTCTTCTGGAAGAGAAGGAGTAAACCACTGATGGTATGTGATTCCAGGTACATTCTTACCTCGACAGGAGCTGTTTTGCTGTTTTCTCTCAGTTCATGCCTGCAGAGTCAGTATATGGAATATAGTTTGAATAGGCTTAATTATGAAAAGAAAATGGAAAAATAGTACAAAAGAAAATAATTTTCAGTGAACACTTCAGCAAAAAAGGCATGAAATTAAGATAGTGGCATATATATGCCACTATATGCGGCATATATATTATGTAGCAGATGTATATAAAACATATATATATAAAGAGAATATACCTATATAGTCTATATACACAACTGTATATTATATGTGTGTGTGTTTCTGTGTGTATGTCTAGGACCTTTTAGCACATCAATACATTTTTAAATGACCAATGACTTTTGTGCCTGGATATGCAGTATTTGATGTAATCAAAAATTAGTTTGAAACATTTGTACCAAGGCTTTAAATATGTAGTACAATTACCTATTTACTTTGAATATAGAGAATTATCATTGTAAATATCAATTTCTTTAGCAGAATGTTACCATTGTGGTTGTTATGAAGGCCTCCACTACTCTTTAGTATAGTCATGTTTTATTTGTAATGGTCGTTTATGTCAGCTGTTTGCGTTTACAGCTGTTATCTTCCTCTTCCTCTCCCTCTCCCCCTCCTCTCCCTCCCCTTTCTCCTCTTCCCTGCTCCCCCTCCTCCTCTTCCACCTACCCCTCCTTCCCCTTCCTCTCCCTCTCCCCCACCCCTCCTCCTCTTCCCCCTCTCCAGCTCCCTTTCCTGCTCTTCCTCCCCCTCCCCCTCCCCTGTTCACTGAAATGCCATTGTGTTGTTCATGACTGCAAATGTAACCTTCGTGGATGCTGACTTACATTGTGATGAGGCCAGAGCCATGGGAAGGTTTTATTCAAAACCTCAGAAGGCTTTTCCCTTTTTCTCTGCGACACCTTGAGTTTATTTATTTATATGGAAACTGTGACTTCTGAAAAAGTTCTACAAGTCCAATGAAATTTGAGATTTTTTCCTCTGCAATGTTTATTGGTATCCATTCGTTGTATAAGGGACTTCCATCTTGACATGCACACAGGGGCTTTGCAGATTCACCCTCCCTGGTGCTGTTCTTCCTCCCTCTCCCCGTTTCCCAAACCAGTGTCAGCAAACTTGGTTGTTCCATTTCCACACAGGTACATACCTGTTTTGGCCATTTTCACCCTCCTTTATCCTCTCTCTTCACTTCTACCTCCTACTAGTATATTATCTCCCTCCCCCCCACCCCCGCCCATGCAGGACAGTTTTACATTGCTCTCATTCATTCATTTGTTTGTAGTGCATGCTGATTGCCTAACTGGGTTTCATCATGACATTTCACACATTCATATGCAAGATTTTAATCAGCCTGGCCTCATCATTTGCTCTCATTGATTGAATAGCAGACAGGGATTCTTGTGTCTTCTGATTTCAATCTGTTATTATTTGCTATTTTTTGATTCCATTTATATCATAATGATAAGTACTTCATAAAGAAAGCAGTATCAATACCTTTTCAGATCTTTGTGATACTATTCTGGATATTGGAAATTTACAACAGGGGGAGTTTTCTTCAAGTGCAAGATCAAAAGTTTACCTTAAACATTGACACCTTTTCTATTTGATTAGCTTGCATCTTGAAGGCATGTTTACTTGTGCCTAATTTGGTGATATTAAGCAGTAGGCAGTGGGAAATTGTGTTTCCTCAGTTATTTGTGTCTTCCTAATGCTGACACATTTTATGAGGCTACATGGAAATCCCTGCTAGTATTATCAGTATTGATTTCCTCTAAACAGACTGCATTAGGAGGTAACTCTCAAGTTCAGAGTGCTAAGAGAAGTTTTAAAGATCTGATTTTTTTTCCCATTAAAAACACACATTATGCCAGGCACCAGTGGCTCATGCCTATAATCCTAGACACTCACCAGGCTGAGATCTGAGGATCATGGTTCAAAGCCACTCTGGGTAGGAAAATCGGTGAGACTCTTATCTATAATAAACTACTCAGAAAAGGCCAGAAGTGGTGCTGTGGCTCAAGTGGTAAAGTACTAACCTTGAGCACAGAGATGCTCAGGGACAGAGCACAGGCCCTGAGTTCAAGCACCATGCCTGGCAAAAATATAAACAAACAAATACCCCCTCCCCCACATGGACAATAAATATTGTCTGCGGTTTATAGCTGCGTTCTGGGGTGCTTATGATCGAACTCAAGACTTTATGCATGCTAAGAATATAGTCTGTCATGGAGTTAAATTTTCAGCCATCTTTCTGTTTTTTGTTTGAGAAAATATTTGCTAGAAATTTGTTTGCATAGTAATATATTTCTAGCCATTCTTTAAGTACAACATAATGTTCCATGAAAACAAAATTTGAAAAACTCATAGCTAGTTTATATCTTATTCATGCAAAAGCTCGTACTTCAGGTTATCATTCTATGTTCAGTACGACAGAATAGCTTTAGTCCTAATTTTTATTAGAAAGTCATTAAAAACACATATGACTTTGTGTGTGACATGATCAACTTCAGTGTTTGCTCTGCTGTGAGCTTGTGGCAATACAGATTTTTGTAGCTGCTAGCAGAGTTTATTGTCACTGTTAACATGTTCACATTAAGGTCCTCTTATACTGAGGTTCTGGATGTTTGACCAGCTACGGACTTGACACCAGCAAGGCAAAGGAAATACAATGATTTTCTTTTAAAATCACATAATGCTGGGGTCAAGTCCCAGGAAACACACACACACACACACGTACATGCACATGATATTTTTGTGTTATTACTAATTTATTTCTAGTTTGTATTGCCATAAATAATCTAAACACATGAAGGCTTCTGGAAAACACATTTTGAAAACAACTGCCCTAGTAAAAGTTGCATATGTGCACCAAAATTACAAGACTGTCTATAGTTATTTTATGTGGTCATAGATAAATACTTGGAAGTAACTTGGAGCCATTTGTTTATGAGTGGATCAATTGTAGTATAGTCATATAATAGGCTTCTATTTCAAGAAGATACCATAAAGTGTAAAAAGGAAAAAATAGAACTTTACTGATGACATGGTTCCTCACCAGGGTAGTGACACCATTTATTTTAATCATGTTTGTATCTGAATTGCCTAGCACTTAATAGGCACCCAATAAGTAGATGTTTAATGAGCAAAAATTTTCCTGAATATGTTCAAAAATGTGCAAGACTGAACAATATATTTAGAGAACCCCAAGAGAGTATAAACTCTTTTAATCCTCCCCAATTTTTTTTCTGTTTCAAAAATAGTTTCTAGCTTGGTGTTGGTGTCTGACGATTGTAATCCTCCTATTCAGGACACTGAGATCTGAGGCTCACAGTCTGAAGCCAGCTCTATTACAATAATGCAGGAGAATCATCTCTAGCTAACACCAAAAAGCCAGAAATGTGGATGCTGCAAGAGCATAATGCCCGAGTTCAGGCCCCAGTACTGGCATTAAGTACATGCATGCATGCATACATACAAATACATAGTTGCTCCTTTGAATAAAACTGACTCTGTCTGGGGGCTGGGGGCTCATGTCTGTAATCCTAGGTCCTTAAGAGATTGAGATCTGAGGATCATGGTTTGAAGCCAGCCCAAGCAGGAAAATATGTGAGGCTCTGATCTCCCATTAATCACCAAAAAGCCAGAAGGGAAGGTATGACTCAAGTAGTAAAGTGCCAGCCTTCTGTAAAAAAGCTGACTGTCAGCTCCCCCAGGCCTATGTAGTACAAGTCCCAGGACTCTCATCAAAAAGAAAACAACAGCAAAACCTGCCTCTGACGTTCAGTTCTATCTAAATGGCTATTTTAGGCATGATTGTTTTCCTCTCAATGGCTTTCATGTTTGCAGTTCACTTAATAACCTGGAGGAATGGAAGGCATGGTATTTAGCAACACGTGCACAAACTTGCTGTCCGAGTTCATTTTGATTTTCAGTCTGTACACCCTATTGTATCTTGACCATTAAGAGCATTTAGACTGCTGTAGGCCTTGCTATTTTCAGCAAATCTCTTCTATTCATTAAGTAGCCAATGTTTACATTTGGTTAAATGGGAGATATTCCAAAAATGAATCCTAAATTGTTTCAAATGGACAAGAATTTCATGATATTTCTAGTGAGCTTGTTTATTTCTGCTGGGTTTTAACAGCGGCGGTGATGGTGGTGGTGGTGGGGGTGGTGGTGGTGGTGTGTGTGTGTGTGTGTGTAATTAAACTTTACAAGCTGTCAAGTTGAAAACAGTAGAGTAAATATACTTAAGCCTTTGATGACTGAAAATTAGACGCACGAGTCCCCATGAGTGCCAGTACATTTAAGAGGCTCTACTACCAAATGCTTGATGCTTACTACTTTTTTTCATCAAAACACCATTGCAAATCCTTTTATTGCTTCTTCTTTGCCCACCTGGAAACCCACATATGGAACTTTGAAACACTAGGGCTTTCTAAATTTAGAAGAGACCACAGGGATTTCTACAGTATTTTCAACAATGGTAGGTAAAGCCACCAGACACAGACTATGTGCTGTAACTATATGTTTCAACTGCATTCTACAAAGGCAGGCATGTTGCACAATAATAGTGTAAATGTTTTTAAGTCTCAAATATCTGAAGAGGAAATACCTTCTTTGCCTCTAAATTACCCTCATTGTAATTGTCCTCACAGAATTCTTAAAGACTGTAGGACCAGACAAGGGTCTTCCTGGACAAAAAAAGAGGTCATATCATTAAGTTATTACACCTTAGAATGGGCAAGATTTACTATTTTCACTTCTTCAAGGAATGACACCCATTAGCTACTGGCTTGTATGACAGTTTGCATTAGTTGAATTGTAAATGGTAGGGTTGTGTTAATATTTAAATTGCCAATAGTAATGCCAATTTCAAGCTAAAATAAATTTATTTATTTATTGCCAGCCTGAGGCTTGTACTCAGGGCCTGAGCACTGTCCCTGGCTTCTTTTT
Source organism: Perognathus longimembris pacificus (assembly GCF_023159225.1). NCBI lineage: Eukaryota > Metazoa > Chordata > Mammalia > Rodentia > Heteromyidae > Perognathus > Perognathus longimembris. Next base: position 36,138,108 of record NC_063181.1, on the reverse strand, counting down.
GCTCAAGGGTAGCACACTGCCCCTTGAACCATAAAGCTACTTCTGGTCTTTTCTATATATGTGGTGCTGAGGAATCAAACCCAAGGCTTCATGCATACGAGGCAAGCTAAAATTTAGAAGCATATTTAGACGTATATTTTTTCCCCTTGCTGATTGGTGCTGCTCCTGCTGAGTCTGAGGAAAGAGGCAGCATAAGACACAACTCAAGAGTAGCTTGTCAGTCAGCTTCATTTTCTTAAAAGCAACCCACATACTCCAGCTATGAACATTTATCTAAGAAACAGATGAAAAAAAAGTCCTTCCATTTCCTTATGAATGGGGCAATGTCATTCTTTCTGATGAAGGCATAGAATTCAATTGTGTTTACGTACCACATTTCCTTGATCCACTCATCTACTGACGGGCACCTGGATTGGTTCCATATTTTTGCTGTGGCAAATTGTTCTGTGATGAACATAGTTGTGCTGGAGGCTTTAGTGTGGTCTTGCTTGTAATCTTTTGGGTGATGTTCAAAAGCGCTGGGTCATAGGGAATTTTTATGTTTAGCCTGGTAAGAAACTTCCACACTGCTCTACAGAGTGGTTGAACAAGATGATACTCCCACCATCAATGTAGTAGGATTCACTTTTGGCCACATCCCCTCCAGCATCTTTTGTTCTTAGTTTTCTGGGTAATGAACATTATTTCTGGGATGAAGTGGAATCTCAATGTCATACTAAGTGAAGTGAACTGGACCCAAAGAAACATAGACTCTATAATAATTAGTACATGTCTAGGCTAGTCTTAGCAGAAGAACACAATAGCTCAATAGATATGTTCATATGAACACATAAGATTATACTAAGTGAAATGAACTCCAAGTTATGGAAATAAATGGTTTATCATTGTTGTTGTTATTTTCAACATACCATGTGAAATTATGCCATTTTCTTTTGTCTTTCTTCCCCAGGGTTTTACCCCTGATGTCACTGTTACTGATTTCCAGTATCCTGGGTATTATATATATGTTTATTGGAACTAGGGAAGAGAATGGGAACACCAAAATGGAGAGACAAAAGTTAAAAGATGAACCAATTCAACAGCAATACTTACAAAACTCCGTGCTGTAAACCACCTGTGCAACTCATGGTGGGCGGAGGCAGGGGAAGGGGGAAGAAAAATGAGGGAGGAGGTAACAAGTTGGGTAAGAAATGTACTCACTGCCTTACATATGAACTGTAACCCCACTGTACATCAGTTTAACAATAAATTAATTAATAATAAAAATAAAAGAAAACAGTGTGACGATACTTTTAGATTTTGCAAAAGCTAAAAATGGCAACTTAAATACCTGACATTGGTGGCTAAAATAGAATGTATAAAAGACATACACAATTTCACTATCCCCAGATTTATAGTCGTTAGTGGTTGTCGTAATCCTTTTCTAATCTTAAAAAAGAATTTAAAAAGCTCTGTATCTTAGCTTGCATATTTGTATTATTATCATCAGTAATTAAAAATAAACTTAAATCCTGATTGATAAAATGCTAAAATGAAACAGACAAGTTAATTTCTTAGGAAATAATCATATATGAGTTGCACACTGAAAGGAAACAGGAGATATAAATAAGTAATGCTTATTGTCTTGCATAGAGGAATACCTAATGAATGGTCCTTCTTCTCTTTTCACAACAATGATTTATTGAACATATGATGCTAAAATAAAAGCTACCAACATAAAAAATCTAAGTAAAATTATTGTTTAAAGCAAGAAATCGTCACTATACTTATGTCACCATAACTCAAATTGATTTAAACGTTGCTGAAAATAACTTATTCATTAATAAGATGGTAGAAGACACTTTTCATCTATGAAGAATTTTTGGATGGCGATATTTCTTAATAATGACTCCTAGCCAATACCTTTTTGGATTTTTTCTTCTTTATTGTCAAAGTGAAGTACAGAGGGGTTACAGGGTGTTTTTCTTTTTTGGTAGAACACCTTATTTACACATTAAAATAAGTAAAAAAAATTAATCTAGCAAATATAACTCTTAATGTGGAAGCCACTGAAGGACAATTTGATAAATTCTACTACATTTTTAAAATACTGACATCACAAAAGCCAACATCAACAAAATTACAAGTCCACCGGCATGAGGGAAAAGAATTTTTGCAACCCCTATTATAGCCAAATGTATAATTTCTTTAAATTAACAAATTCTTAACCAAAATGGGGAAAGAGAAATAACTCAGGAGAAAAACAGACAAAAATTTGAATCAAATTATCACCAAATAGAAAGCACAAATGGCTCTTACTCATAAATAAGAAAATGACAAAATAAAGCATGATTAGATGTTAATTTGTTATCATATCATAGTGGGAAAAATTGAAACAAAAATAATGACATTCTTCTCATTGTGCCCGTATTCAACCATTGCCATTACTATTGTAACTGCATTTGTTCTTTGTAGGCACAGCTGACATAAATTATATAATTTATTATATATATATATATTAGATATAGATGTATGCTGTATAACTCAGAACGTTCATGCTGGATGTGTTCTGTACTAGTGAATGGTGTATTGAAGAGGTAATCATCACAGCACTGTTGTTAAGGAACTAAATTGTCAGTGTCCTAACCGTTGTCAGCAGGCTTCTAGTTCAATACAGAGCAGTGTGCTGCATGTTATTATCCTAAATTGAGTAAGATGTCTCTGTATTAGGATGATTGAAGGATCTCCAGAAACATACTGGGAAAAGGAAGGTCCAAGAACACCGGATAATGACTCTTCACAAATGTGGGAGAAGAACATCCATGTGCACATGCACATAGCATTTACACACATAGCAGTTGCATACAGCATTTACTCAAGGAGTATTTACACAAAACATGTGGCTTGAATTCATTTTTATTGGAGAAAATGTTTCTAGATTTTCGTTACGGTAAATAATGCTGCAACGAACCCAGTTGTGGTGGGAGCTCAGTATGCCCTTGAGTCACAACTCCACTTTCAGATTTTTGGCGGTAAATTGGAAATAAGTGTCTCATGGGCTTTTCTGCCCTAGGTGGTTTTGAACTAATATTCACAGATTTCAATCCCCTCAGTAGCTAGGATAACAGACATGAGCTCCCAGAAGTCCAGGTGACCAATGTTTATTCAATGTCTTCTTTACTACAAACTGTTCAACTGTGATTATTTAATGATGTCCATCCAGAGGATTCTAGCATATTTTCCTCATGTTTTTGTTCTCACTTTCATTTTTTAGATTATAGCCCATCCTAAATGGTCATCTTTAAAAACATCCAGTGATATTATTCCTCTGCTGTAATTTCCTTAATTAATGGGTCTGTTGCTTCCAGAATAAAATTCATGGGCTAGAATGTAGTCACAGGCCAAATGGTTGCCTAGCAAGTGCAAGGTCCCAGGTTCGATCCCCAGTAACAACAACAACAACAAAAAATAAAATAAAAAGAAAAGACAGACTGAAAGTCACATAGCTTACAAGCTTGTGAAAGACTGGCCTCTGCTTTATTTTAGCTTCACTCTGACCTAGTTCTCTTTCTCACATGACATTCCAGCTGTGTGGACTACTTTTGTTCCCTAATAAGCTTTCTTATTGTTGTTATTGTCAAGTTTTTCCTCTTAGGTCATGGACCTTCTGGCTGAATGACCTTTCCTCCCCTTTCATCCATCCTCACCCCTACTGCTTTGTAGGTCTCAGATTGGAGGTCCACACTTGGAGGGCTGTCCTTCACTAACCCCTTGGCAGGTTTTGCTCTTATGTTCTTTTGTTCCATTCTTTTAGCTCCTTATTGGTAAATGTTAATAAGTACTGCTATATTGACTTTGCTTGTTTGCCTCCTCTTAAATGGAGGCTTGGGGAAATAGAGGCTGCTGTCATTTGACTCTGCTGTTGCTAAACTATCCAGGCGCAACATAAGCAGCAATTGTGTGAATAAAAAATGCTAGCAGTAATCAGACTCGGGCTAATGACTTTTTGAATAAAGCAGTTGTATCTATTTTTATTAACAGGTTTTGCCTAACCAGAATCTATCTTCCTTACTCCCTCTCCTTCCTTCTCTCCCTCCCTCCTTTTTTCTTCCCTCCTTTCTTCCTGTCTTTTCCTTCCTTCCTTCCTTCCTTCCTTCCTTCCTTCCTTCCTTCCTTCCTTCCTTCCTTTCTTCTTCCCTCCCTTCATCCCTCCCTCCCTCCCTCCCTCCTTTTTTTCCTTCATCAGTCTTTTCTTCCCTTCTTCTCCCCATCCAAACCTTTGTCTTTCCCTCCCTCCCAACTTCCTTCCCTTCCTTTCTTTTACTACTACCTTAATGTTTTAATCTAGATGCTTGAGATTCTATATTAATGATTCCTAGACCAATGCCTACTGTTATTCATAGTAGCTTTCTCCATTCCCATATTTATATCAAATTTGGAGAATTAGAAACTTTCCCTTGATTATTCAATTTCTTTAATTCATCTCAAAGCTTTTACATCTGTAGGGAGTGCTTTAATTAGAGAGTCTCTATACCCTAGATTTTGTCAAATGTTTCCTTCCTTTTAAGCAGATTTTGTGAACGTTATTGAATCTGAGTGATGATGGATGTGTTCTCTGATGCTGTGCTGTTGTTTGGTTTACTGGGCAGCCCATCATATTCTCTGCAATGCCAGATTCTGTAATCTGTCTTGTTTAGTGCACTGTCTGTAGGTTACCAGGCATTACTTAGTAAGAAAATTGTCTACTCTGTTCCATGTGTCTGAGTTTCAACTGCAGCTGTGTTATAAGTCAAGAATGTGCATGTCTAAATTCAATCTCTTAATTTCTGCTCTGTGAGTCTATATTGTAGGAGTAAGGAAGTCTAGGCAGACATGGTGGCAGATACAAATTGTGACTACATTTATATGAATACATATTCCAGGAGATGACATGAAATTGGTAATGTATGTGTCTGAAATAACTCAAGCTACAGCTACTGGCAGCAAGGATTTTAAAACTCCTACTGTGTTTTCTGCTTGATTTCCCCAGATGGAAGAATGGAGCATGATTGGAACAGTACTGAAAACTTGCTGTTGCCTCAAATAGTTTTATCTTTAATATAGTTGCTCTTGAAAGAATATATATATATATATATATATATATATATAAAATCACTCAAACATGAAAAGCACATTTCAGCTCATTTTTTAGCTCATTTTTAAACAAGAATAATAAATGTAATGGACACCAAATGATTAGACAATTAGCATCCTCATGAGGAATGTGATGATGGCTTATGAATCCAGAGTGTTTCAGAGGGCATAAACACTAAACACAGTTCAGTCCCCTGTATATCAAAATATAAAGATTTATAGACCAGGACAGAAGAAACCTGGGGCATAGTTAAGTCTACCATTTCCCTCTTTTTGCCAGTATCTCAGTTCTTTCTGCGCTGTCTTCTCATCTGTTGGAATGGGAAGCTGCTGTAGAGGATATTGAAGACATACCTATGAAATCTCTTGATTGTAAAGCCAGTTAGGGCTGGGAATATGGCCTAGTGGCAATACATGAAGCCCTGAGTTCGATTCCCCCAGCACCACATGTATAGAAAATGGCCAGAAGTGGTGCTGCGGCTCAAGAGGCAGAGTGCTAGCCTTGAGCAAAAAAGAAGCCAGGGACAGTGCTCAGGCCCTGAGTCCAAGGCCCAGGACTGGCCCAAAAAAAGAAAAAAAAAGTCAGTTAATAAATGGAGCAAGTGTCCTTGGCCTTAAGATTTTTGTAACCTGTACGGAAGAGCCATCAAGGTCAAAGTTTGCAAAAAAAACCACTCACATAGCACTCTATTTTCAAGATGTCAATTCTAAAAGTCTAAGTATCTTTTGTTTTGGATCAATTTCCTATTTGTGGGGTACAGACTATTACTGGAAACCCAACATAATAGTAAGAGAAAATGGAGGTCAGTGAGAAGATTCTCAGCTTGTCCTCAGAATTTCTTATGCAGCTTCTCTGCAGAGCTAAACATTTTTGACCAGGATTCCCATCATGGTGAGTCTTTGTACACTTTACCTAGTCATCAATTTCTGTTAGTATTTTTGTAGTTACATTAAGCATGAAAGAATATCATTTTATCTTGAATGACCTTGGTTATTAAAAAGTGTACATCACAAATTATTCACAGATATACAATTTGCACCTTAATACCTCTGAATTTGGAAGTATTTTTTTATGATTATTGACATCTGCAGTGAAAACTCACAACATTTTTTCTTCTTATTGGTAAATAAAATAGTCATTATTTATTCTAGTAAATTTCTCTACCAGTTAAGCTACACTTACGATCTTATAGTTTACTTAAAGTTTATTTTTCAGAAATGGTCTTGTGCCGACTTTGCCCTAGCAGGCCATGTGATCTCCCTATTTCTGCTCTGGAGTAGCTGGGACTGAAAGCCTGGTCTACCATACCTGATTGATTTCAAGATTGGACCTCAATCACATTTTCCTGGCTTGGCCTCCAACCATGATCCTCCTATCTCTGCCTCTGGAGTAGCTGAAATTACAAGAGTGAACCACCATGCCCAGCCTGGATGATCTTTAAAAAAATGGGATTACAGTTACATAGGTCAGGCAAAGAGTACATTTCCTTCTTGGATAATGCCACCCCTTCCCCTCATTCTCTACCAGTTTTCCCTTCCATCCCAGCCGCAAGTAATATAGTTCATTTTTGCTACATTTCTTTACCCTTTATTCTTCCATTTCTCTGCCTCCCCTTGCGCTTCCAAAGACATACAGACAAGCAAGACAAAAAGTGTGTCTTAAACTCGCATTGACATTTGAGTCGGCTACGTGTGTCACTCCTCTCTATCTCTGCTTTGCTTACTTCACTAGCTGGTAAAAGCACTTTTATGGAATGAGAAGTCTTTAGGTAAATGGATTTTCCTTTCTGCAGGTGCACTTACTTACAAGAAAATAGGTGTAGAACACTTAGCCCAGAGCCTGACATGGAACAAATAGTAACCGTAAAGTGTGTTCTGGGTGCTGCACTTTCTAGCTAAGTGCATGGATTTTGCATTTCCATATTTAGCCCTTGGTGAAAGTAGCCATTTCTCACCAGGGGCAGTGCAGAGCCAGCCTTGTTGTAGCAAGCCAAGCAATCCTTCAGCTTAGGAATTACAGGACACCCCTCACTAAGAAACAACTGGAATCTAAGGCAAAGGATTTAAACTTTCTAAAAGTTTGAATTATTTTTTGACCAACAAAATTGTTGCAAAAACAGAATCGTTCCACCAAATTTTGCCAAATTAACATTCTTCAGAACTACAGCAAAACTATAAAAACAGCATGACAGTCACATTTTCAATGCTGCTTTTGAATCCAAATAGAAGCCCACCTTTCTGTAATGGACCAGACAGTAAACATTTTTGGCCTTCTTGGATTAAAGATCTTTGTAATGTCTACTCACATGAGATATAAATGATGAAGGTAAGCAAATGGTAATGACTGTGTCACGAAATTCGTGAGCAGTGGCCTCAGTTTGCCAACCTAGGAAATCTAAAGAGCTTATTTATGCTTTCAATTTTCTCACGCCAGAGTCTATGGCCCAGAATCCACAATTTCTGATCATATATTGCAAATGTGTGTTGCATTTTCCTAGTCTCTCCTTTCAAATAGTTTATCAGTCTGTTTTGGTTTGTTTATTGTTGTTCATTGTTTTAATTTAGTAACTTCCAAACTTTTGAAGGATATTGGCAATTATTTTGAAGGTGTGTCTGTTTGCTGCTCTTTGTTTATGGATGTATTTAGACTATGCCCTTCCTTTAGGCACAGTGTAGAGATAGTGTCTCAACCATTCTCTGCATTTTATCAGGTAGTACATTATCATTTTCTCCACTTACTGGTGACAGTTATGGGCCAATCCATTAGTGTATCATCTGCCAGGTTTCTCTTTGGTAAGGCTATTGTTTTCATTTTGTAATTGTCTTATGTCGTGATAATTCAAAACTATATACACATTGTTTAATTTTATTCATTTGCCTTTTTTTTTTTTGCCAGTCCTGGAGTTAAACTCAGGGCACGGGCTCTGTCCCTGAGCTTCTTTAGCTCAAGGCTAGCACTCTACTACTTGAGCCACTGAACCACTTTTAGCTTTTTCTGTTTATGTGGTGCTGAGAAATTGAACGCAAGGCTTCTTGCATGCTAGACAAGCACTCTACCACTAAGCCACATTCCCAGCACTCAAACTCTTCTTTTCTGAAAAGGAAGTTAGTTTCTGTTCTGTTGTCCAAAATACGTTGACTTGTTCAGTCAATCAAGGAACTTAAAAAAGGTAGTGTTAATAGTTATAACCCATTCCCTGTGAAGGCAAGCCTAATTGTTAAATGCAGTCCTCTGTGTTTCTAGGTTTAGATTATACGTAGCCACATTTTCTTGGTCCATTCACCTACTTAGAGGATCTGGGTTCTTTCCATACTTTAGGTATGGTAAGTAATGTTGCTATGAACATGGTTGTGCTGGTAGCTTTAATATGTCCTTGTTTGTGATCCTTTGGGAAAATACCCAGAAATGGCATTGCTGGGTCATAGGGGAGCTGTATATATTGGTAATAATTAGTATGCGTCTAGGATAGTCCTAGCAGAGGATCACAATAGCTCAATAGCTGTGTACATATGATCATAGAAGATGATGCTAAGTGAAATGAATTCCAAGCAATGGAAACAAGAGGTTTTACTTTGTTGTTCTTGTTTTTAGTGTATTATGTGAAACTATTTCTTTTTTCTTTCATTTCCCTTTTCTATGTTTTAGCCCCTGTTGTCACTGTATTTGATTTTGGAATTTTATGTATGTTTATCAGAAGTGGGAAGGGAAAGGGAACATCAAAATGTGAGACAAAGAATAAAGGGTGAACCAAACCAACAGTGATATTCATAATACAACGTTGGAAAGTAACTGTACCTCTGAGTAGGGAAGGTCTTGGGGAAAAGGGAGGTGGGAAAAACGAGGGAGAAGGTAAGAGTTTGGTAAGAAATGTACTCACTACCTTACATATGTAACTATAACCTCTCTGTACATCACCTTGACAACAGAATTTTTAAACAAGATTATATGTAGTCAATCTGTTACTTCTAACAGCATTATATTAGTGAGGCAAATATTACCTAAGGCAAATAGCTCAAGGGAAGAACAGTTAATTTGGGGTCAAGGTTTCAGAGGTTTTAGTCCGTGGCTGTTTGGCTTGATTATTTCTGAACCTGTGTTGACACAACCCGTCACATCATGAGAGCACATGCTTAATAGAAGTTTTTCTACCTCATCATACCCATGAAGCAAAAAAGAGAGAGAAGAGATGGCACACAAGTATCTCATTCAGGGGCACACTCCCCAGTCCCAACTTCCTCCCCAACTTCTGAATCTTCACTGCTTCACAACCAAAACAACAGTCTTTCTTCTAAGTTCCTAACCTTTGGGCCTTTGGGAAACAATACCCAAACTGTACCTGTTACCTCGGTTATGACCCTCTTTCAGAGTGGTCATACTATTCGTTTGTAATATAGATACTTTCATTTGTCATTAGCTGTATACTACCTTCCTATTCTTACTTATTATATGATGTATAAAACATTACCATAGTTCTGCAGTCAGAAGTATATGAGAAGTTAATCCTCACATAGATCTCACTGTCTCGTCTTTTCTGCCTCGGTCCCATTAAATCATATGACAGTCTCTTATATCCTTTCCGTTTCATTATGCATAAGTGAATTGATAGGTTGGCATGTTTTATGCTGGAAATTGAATCCCGAGCCTCATGCTGGGTTCTGTGTTAGCACAGCTCTTGGGGATGTATATCTCAGTCCCCAACGACGTTCTTACACACTCTTCTATGTACACCTCAGATCCATTCACTGGAGTACTCTCAGGATAGGCTTCTGTTTTCAGTGCCTCCCAACTCTTGACACTGCAATAAGGGTAGACATAGGCACAACCCAGTCATCAGGAACTGTCAGGAAAGACAAGATGGAGGCAGAACTAGTTCCTGCTGATGCTAGGCCTGGGGAGACATGGAGAAGAACAGCACTGAAGGGGAAATAGAAGTCAGTTTTTCTTTATAGAGGAGAGGTCCAACTGGCTTAGGTTTGATCAATATTTTGAGTGTGCTTTATTAGTGTGAAGTGGATTTAATGAACAAGTAACAGTGCAGGAGCCCTGAAATGAAACTTTCAAGTAGAGTTTATATCGATCAGGCGATGAAAGAACTATCCATAGTTTGGTAGGGGAGGAAGGAGAGAAACAGAGAGGAATTATAACAAACAAGAACTAAATCTCTAGGAATAGTAATTAGGAAAAATACTTACACTCGATCTCACTCAAAATGTTATAGTGTGTTTCAGTAGAAACCCCCTTGTAAAACTAATTTAAATTAGTTTTATTTTATTTTTTTAAGAAGAAGTGGTCCCAAGTGTGCTGATAGGTATTTAGCCAATATGTAGGTGTACCAGGCTTTACTGTTATATCACTGTTGTAATTACTTTCAACATGCGATGTGAAACCGTAGCTTCTATTATAGATGATCCTCTTGTATCCCCTTCCTGTGGTCGTACCTTCACTATCTCTGTATCTTATCTGAGTACATTGGAAACCATGTATACAGGAATTAGAACTAGGAAATTGAAAGGGAATACTAAAATCGAGAGATACAGGGTAAAAAAGACAAACGATTACAAAAGCAATACTTGGAAAACTGTTTAGTGTAAAGGGAAAGGGGGAGGGGGAGGGGGAATGAGGGAGGAGGTAACAAACAGTGCAAGAAATGTATCCAATGCCTAAAGTATGAAACTGTAACCGCTCTGTATATCAGTTTGACAATAAAAAATCCCATTTAAATAACTAACTAACTAACTAAATGACTCTCCCTCCTTAATTGTGGAGTGTCTGGAAGTCCAGAGGCTTGAGTCATTTCCTCTCTATATTTCCCTTATCTTTGCCTAGGAGAGATCCTAACAAGCTTCTTCCGTTGTCCCCCAAATCTCATCCCTAGTCATATGCTGTGCACAAAAACCAACCATACCTAACTGACCCCCCCCCCCCGCAACCTGTACATATACATAATTCCTCGTCTTTCTCTAATTGCCCTCAGTCTTTAGACTTTGGCTTAGATGTGACTTCTCAGATACTTTCAGTTTTATAGAATTGGTGACATCCTTCTGATTGGTATTTATTTTGTCAATGCATCTAGGAAGGTACACTGTATTTGCGTCTACGGGAGCACGATTACCTGGCTATAAGGCCTGTGTCTGTCATTCACATCACTGTATGTACCTAGAGCAGCGTTCACCACTCACAGCATTGCTGTTAAGAGCAGCCACAGTCTGATTCCAGATGCTAGGTCATGTTGAGACCTAAATCCTTCTTTCCACAAGGAATTTAAAGGCTCTGGATATAATTTGAAATGCATCAAAAACACAGTAAAAGAAAGAGGATTATTATAGCATGCTTACCATCCTTTAAGATATATTGCATATTTTTGTTGCATGATAGACAGCCTGATAAAGAGCCTAATCACCTAACATTAAGGGAAATTATTTTCTTGCTAATGTCATAATAGAGATTATTAGTCTAGTACAATCTTCTTTTGTAAAACTCTGAGTGGGATAAGACTAATAAAATAATTTGAAATGTGTAGCTATTTGACATGCTTATAGTGGTTATAATTTATTTAGAAAAGTAACAACATCCTGCAGATCTTGACTTAAAATGGTACTGGCACTTACTTGCTGCAGAATTTCTGAGAACCTGCCATGTATTGCTTTACTCTTCATTGTCAGACTCTCAGAGGATTTAGTGTACAACATTTCCAAAATGATCATGGAGCACTTTTTACTTTCTCCCGCCAAATGTGTGTCTTCTAGAACAAGTCCTATTCCTCTTTCTCTGTCTACTAAGAGAATGATTAATGAGTCCTTACCTCTTCCTCCCAATTGTGCTTTCTTGCTCTTTCATAATTGCTGTCTGCTGTTCCTTTCAATTTCTCTTTTTCTCCAAGTAGAAAGAAAGCACTGGATAGCGGAGGGGAGAGAGAGATTGGGTATATTTTATAGCCATAGTGGGAGGGAGCCTTCCTCTTACCTAGACCACAGCCTGCTCTCAGAAGAACCTTGTTGGGGACCAGGCCACCAGGTACATGTTGGTGGATTGATGGGATCTGGGGGATTTGTAATTGTTAAAAACAAAATTGAGTTTTGATGTGTTTAGCTATGTAACCTCTAAAGTGTGTCATAGCTATTTTTAACATAATTTAAACAGCAAATATAAAAATATCGTTAGAAAGTAAAAGCTCACTATTAATCAGAGGCATGCCTGAAATAAAATAGGCAAAAAAGTGGGGATACGGGAGACAAATGAAGAGAATAGGAGAAAATGCAGACATGAATCTATTTCCTGCAAAATGAAGAGGTAGGGAAGAAGGTAGGTAAGAAAGGGGTGGGCGAGAATCTTGAAAGGGGGGCATTCATTAAGATGCACCGTATTCATAAATTTCTTTGTTAAATGGCAACTCCTTTGTACAACAACTTAAGGATAATAACAAAAAACAAAGTGAATTCCTAATGGTAGTGTTTTGGGCACCAGGAGCCTTGAAATTTGCTGCTTTGGATTTTGACTCAGTCTCATTAGCACTTTCTACCAAATGAGGAAAACCAGTTAATCACTGTGTCGTGTGGCATGGGACAGGACAAAAAGGTTGCCAGTACACGAGTCACTTACAGTGCCCTTAGTGCCTTACTTTCTCCCAGCCTCATTTGTTACTTTCCTGTCTCTCTTAGCTCCTCAATGCTCCCTCTGTTTTTAATTTATTAGCAGGCAGACTCGCTATCAAAGTCTGCTTGTGCACACAGGTGTAAGTCACCTTTGTTTTTAATTGGAAAGAGTGGTTTAATAATATGTAAGAGCCCATGGAACACAACAGGTGAACTTGGGTCCTTTAGTAACATTTTCAAGTGACAATCAAGAGAAAGAAAGGGACTTTAACTGTGACACAACTATAATACCAGTATCACTTAAGTGAAAACCATCATTTCAGTTAATTGGCTCTTTTCCCCAGTTTCTACTTTGAAGAATTCCGAGCCTATTGAGAAATTGAACAGGACAATGAACACTTGTCATGTGCCTTATACAGTTTCACCAACTACTGCTTTGTCACATTTAATCTTTCTCCTCTTCTCTCTTTCCAATTGTTTTGAACTAAACTACTCTCTAAATAAAGTTTGTGGATATTGTTATAGTATATTTATGAGTTACTATAAAATCCTGTATGATAGCATACTCAGGAGATTTGATCTGAATTAAGACATTCAGTATAAATTTAAGTTAATATTAGGCCAGTATGGTGGCCTACTTAGGTGGTGGAGATCAGGAGTTGGAGGTCAGCCCCTGGGCAAAAGTTGTTAATATAGAAAATAGTTTTATAGCACAAATGTGCATCTTATAATGTAAATACCATATGTCATATGCTGTATAGCATTATAAGTGTGCTTATATATAATATTAAATTGCACATATACATATGTGTCATGGACAGCATGATTTTTGTATGCTGAGGCCTCAGCCTCGTCTGTGCTTCTGTTTGCAGGCGTGAATCCTTAGTAGTTTTCAGGAAGATATTTAGATGGAAGGCACCACTTGGGTGTGGCCCTCATTTTTTTTTTTTTTTTGCCAGTCCTGGAACTTGGACTCAGGGCCTGAGCACTGTCCTTGGCTTCTTTTGCTCAAGGCTAGCACTCTGCCACTTGAACCATAGCACCACTTCTGGCCGTTTTCCATATATGTGCTGCTGGGGAATCGAACCCAGGGCTTCATGTATATGAGGCAAGCACTTTTGCCACTAGGCCATATCCCCAGCCCGAGTGTGGCCCTCATTATTTCCCTTGTAAAGCAACATCAGAGAGCATCCGGTCTCTAGTACACCACACACACAACAAGCACATAGGAAGACAACTACAATCTAAGTGGATTCTCACAGCAGAGGTTGGTGGTTCATGCTTGTAATCTCAGCTGTTCAAGAGGTGGAGAAAATAAGGTAGAGAATTCTAATCCATCCCGAGCAAGCTTCATGAGACCCTTGATCAAAAACTAAAAGTACAGAAACCATCATCTTGGACAACCAGTCCCAGACCCATGAGAAAATTAATCTTTGTTTAGATAATCCATTCAGTGGCATATAGCAGCCTGTGATAAAGCAATGTTAGCCAAATTGTGTGTGTGTATAGATAGGTAGGTGTTAGAATATAGTTAGTACGTTTGCAATAGTGTATTTTAACATACTTTAAGCACATTTGATTTAATGGTGTACTGGTGTAAATTCCACAAAACATATACTGGTGGTGATTAGCATGCTTATATTAAAGAATCGTCCTTCAGTTTCTCTCTCTCTCTCTCTCTCTCATGACTCCTTTAAGTTCAGAATCCTGTAAAATTCTGGATTCATATGGATTTGTTTTTGTTTTCTCACTTGCTAGATAATGTTCAATGGCATAAAGAATATGGGAAGTTGAATTGATATTAATAAATAGAAAGAATTATATGCATATAAATAATCATATTTTAGTGCCTGCAAAGTAGAATTACAGCATATATTTACTTCTGAATACTATTTGTGTAGTTAAGTGGAAATGCTAATATTGTATGAAGAGGTCTTGAACAGATATTCTTATTTGTTTGAATGTTTGTTGCCTTGGAAAGTTTTGGTTCATACAAGGCATTTGAATCTCATGTCTATTCAGTTCCTGTCTCTTGGGTCCAGCACCATGGGGCTTTTGCCACTTGACTTTGTCCATTCAGAGATGTATCCTGAGCAGCTCTATTTTTGTCTTCTGTATTATTTTCCTGGTGCATAACTTCCCTAGAAATAGGCATAATGCAGAAGAGGCATGGTGTAGGATAGTTCTAGCTTGTCTATGAATTTTTTTAAATTATTCTCCAGCAGAACAGACTATACTGAACAGACAGGTCTGTTATGGTGTTTGTGATTAGAGTTTTCTTGGTCATGCCCTGGTCTTAGCCTATGTTCTACTGATATAATGATGTTTCATACACCAAGTGATTAATAAAGAATAGAAATCTCTTTGTCTCATGGTTCTTCAGGATGGGAATTTCAATGATAGTATGGGATTTCTTGCTGTATCCCAACATAGCAGAGTTCATTACAGGACAAACAGATCAAATATGCAAACTTTGATCTTTTTATTCTTCTTATAAAGCCACTAACATAATTGTAACGATGTATCCTCATGACTTATATAGTCTAAGGTCTTACTTTGCCTCTTGAAGTTCTTGCTTCCAGGTAAAGACACACAAACACATACTCACAGACACACACACACACACGATTAGTAGGTACATCAAATTTGGAGGGGACAAATATCAAACCATGGTCTATTCTTGTATATTAAACAATGAGAGTATCTACGGTATAAGGAATGGAGAATTCAATCCACTCTTTCATATTTTGGGCTTCAGTTTTCTCATCTGGCTTTATTTAACTTTGGAAGCTCTGTCCCCACCTTTCCTCTCACTTTGGATAGTATTAGGAGTTTCCCTTTTCTTAATTTTTTTTTCTAATTAGAGGCCAGTTTGATACAAACACTTCATAAATTTCAAAAGTCTAAAACCTTAAGGTCCTATGTTTCTTTGGGTCTGGCTCACCTCACTTAATGAGATTTGTTTTCTAAGTGAAGTGAGCCAGATCCAAAGAAACATGGATGCTATGGTTTCCCTCATAGGGAATAATTAGCACAGGTTTACGTTAGTCATAGCAGAAGATCACAAGAGCCCAATAGCTATGCCCTTATGAACACATAAGACGATGGTAAGTGAAATGAACTCCACATTAGGGAAACAAGTGGTATATCATTGTTATAATTATTTTCAACATGCCATGTGAAACAGTACCGTTTTTTTTCTTTTTTTTCCCTCTCATATTCCCTTCCCGTGGTTTCACTCCTGCTATCACTGTATCTGATCTTAGTACCCTGGATAATGTATATACGTGTATTAGAACTAGGGAAGGGAAAGGGAATACCAAAGTCTAGAGACAAAGGATAAATAAAACAAACCATTCCAAAGGCAATACTTACAAAACCATTTGGTGTAAACAACTATACAACTCATGTAGGGGAAGGGGTAGTGGAAGGGGGAGGTGGGGGAAGTTGAGGGATGAGGTAACAAGTTGGATAAGAAATGTACTCACTGCCTTACGTATGAAACAGTAACCCCTCTGTACTTCACTTTGACAATAAAGCAAAAAGGATAAAAAAATAAAACCTTTAAGGGAAAGGCTTTGTCTAGTGAAAGTATATCAGTCTTCTTCCTAATTGAATCTATTGAAGTATGATTGTGGCAATATATAGTACAGAAAATGTGTCGTGTATTAATCATGGCTACTTATTTCAAAAGAAATGTTTCAAATGGGAAATAAAAACAAAACAAAAAGGCTATGTGCCTTTCAGTGGCATATGGCAATTCAAGAGAGAGAGAGAGACAGAATATAGTTTGTAGTGACAGATGGATTTGAACCACACTTGGATCTGTTGAACACTTTTTAATATTTAATTTACAATGAATCTTTAATATAACATTTAACTAAGTCTTCTGTCATATTCTTTTGATATGTATAAAGCCTTGTCAATGTAATTGTGTCCAGAAGGTTTCATGTGAATACTGAGTATACAAAATTAACACTGTTGTTGGAAAAAAATGGTAATTTTCTTGAGATTTTTATGGTTTGTGCTGCTTAGAATGTTGTATATATTTTTAACAGTGTGTCAGCTCTTTTATTTCCTATTAGCTTGAGGAAAAAATGGAGCCAAATAATAAAAGCAAAGCGTGCTAGAGAGCCACACAGGGGCCATTGAACCCATTGTGCACATTGGTTTGGAGCCAAGTAGGGTATCGTGGGTGAGGAACAGTACAGGACATCGCTAGAGTCCTGGCCACCCTGGAGATGGACTGAACACTAAGCAGCCAGCCCAGCCTATCCCATCTGAAGAAGTACACTGGTCATTTCCACCATTTCCAGTGGTCATTTCAGTACATTTTAATTTTTCAATAAAAGCATGAGGGTCGGAGATATGGCTTAAATGGAGAACATTTTTCTAGCAAGCCAAAGGCTCTGAGTTCAAACACTAGTTAGTTCCAACAAAAAAAAAAAAACAAGAAAAAAAATGTAAACTGTGTGAGTTAAACTGTGTGAGTCAAGCTGAAGGACTCAGCAATTAAGATATGTTCTGATTCATACTGTGTAATACCTTGGATTCTATTAGCATGGATGGGAAAATAAAAGCAGCACTACTACTTCCAGACTAAACTTTCAACAGTTCTTTTCATGTGAATTTGGCACTTTTTTGTATTATGGCATGTGTGGGGCTAACATTAACATTTTTTTAAATGCAAGAGTGCAGAGTTGTTAAAGGCATATGAAAAGCCCAAGGATTATAGATAGAAATCAAGCTGCTGTCTAGGAAACACCTGCTTCTAGAGGAAGTGACATAGAATCTGTTTTCCTGGGATTGGGAAGAGGAATTTGAACCAGATTATAGGTGATTATGCATTCAAAGCTGTCATCACTTCAGAAATTTCACTGGAGGAAGAAAAAACACAACTTGTCCAGGTCATTATACTTGTAGTCTGTATCTTTGGTGACATTGTGTATATTTTTTCTTTATTCTATATATTAGAGGTATTTTACTTGCTTTTATTTTAAATGCTTCATTGTGTAATATGGTATTTCCACACAGTGAACTAAAAGTTTACAATTAGAGACATTCCATAATCCTTCTTAATTAGCACCTGTGGTTCTATGGTCCTTTTGAACCAAATAAAAACAATGATCAGTTGGCTAATTGGTGAGGTGTGAAGGAATTATTGCAATCTGTATTTTCTACTCTTTGGAACTTTGATCTTAGTCTTTAAACTAAAGAGGACTATTGATTTGACTTTTCTCCTCTACCATGATCATTTGATAATGACACTGGAAGATACATTTTTAAAATTTCATAATCACCAGTTTTTTACTCTATGATTATGAATTAACCTTGGACATTTTTAGGAGTTCTTGGATGTTTTCACAAAGGTAAGTAGATGTACCTATCACAGCCATTGCTTTGTATTTGAGGCTGAAGTGCTTTTTTTTCCTTTTTATGACTATTACAAGGTTAGTATACTTACAGAAATATACTCATCTTGGTTAACAGAATGTAATTAACATTTAAATCATCCTACAGAGGCTGAAGTTTAAGGAAAAAAAGATGCATAAACACAGTTCCATGGTGGGACAGATGATGTTGATATTACAGCTGTTTTCTTTTAATGAATGTTCACTTTGCCCATCTAGTGAGAGACAAAGATTAGTTAGTTCCAGTGCTGACCTTGGTTTGCTTTGTTTTGGGTGCATGTAAATATAATCTCAGTTCCTCCTACCTGTGTCATTTCATTCTTACTCAGTGACAGACTAGCATCTGCAGTCGCTTTATATTTTCTTTAATGACTTTATAGGTGAAAAAAACCAGCAATAACTTTGCTAGTGATCAGCCCATCCTGAATCTGAAGAACATTAAATGGCAGTGCTACATTTCAATATAGCTTTTGGTTTTTAAACAAATGCGAGTGCAAAGTGAAATAGCTGGTGAGTTATTGGTGTCCTACTGCTTCGTGACATTACTTCACCATATGGTGCTCACCGAATGATTTCAGACATACTGGGAAATGTTACCTACTCCACAGTAAAGTAGACATTTCTTTTAAAAATACATAGAGCTGTAAAGCATGGACATATTTAGCCTTCTCTTCTCTTGTCAGGTATATTCTTTTAACCCAGCTTTTATTTTCTACCTAATACGCATCACATGATACAAGTCTCCAGCCCTGTTCTTCTTGTGCTGGAACACGTGTATAAGCTGAGGAAGGTTTAATTACTCCCATCGATTCCTGAGCCAAGGGGCCCTTGTTAAGGTAGATGATGTTATTTTGAATCTTCTCTGGAGACCACAGTGGTGCATGTAAGATGGCTCAGACTGGAAGGGGGTCAGGAGCTGAGAGAAGCCATCAGAATCAACCCTGTGGTTGTACCTTATTGAAGTAAAGTCCCAGAGTTAACTCAACATGCTGGAGTCTAACTCATTTTCATTTGTTATTCTTATAGAAAAGAAAATGTTCAGGAATTTATCAGTATAGATGCTTCCTTACCTCATCGGAGGACTAGGACCCAAAAGATAACATATGCTTTCTTCCTGTGTTGTTTTTTATTTTTTTTCCAAAATGGATTATGAGTGGTTTTCAGAAAAGTCCTGCTCTCTTTATTGGGTGGAGGTGGTGACATATTAGTACTTTTATGTGCATCCTAAATATGTGTTGGTAACCTTGCATTTCAGTTGGAGAAATTACCACTGCATTTTAATTTTGCCTTTTACAGCAACTATTTCTGTATTAAGCAGTGTGTTCGAAGAGTTCCCAGCCAGGTATCCATAGATGATGTCACTTTAAGGTTTAACACTCAAAGAAGCTGAAGAAAGGTAACACTATAGGGAATGATTGGTGTTTTCACTCATTTCAGATGGGGATAAAAGCTGCTACTAAAACCATCTTTGGAGGAGTTAGAAGAAGGTGCTGTGCCCTTTAGAGAATGTGGAGAATTTGGGTGTGTAAAAAGTGAGATGTCTATGGCAGTGCTGTACTGACCTCATGCAGAAACCATACTGCAGGCGTCTATCAGCATCTTCCTGTACCCACCAGCCCCCAAGGCACACAGGTTTCTGTCTCAAGAGGACACTTTCAACCTCTACTTTGTTTGTGTTTTATCTTCCTATGATTCTAAAAGGGATCGTAGACATACATCCAGAATCTTCATTTATTTTTTAGATCACTTGTGAGGGCATACAAATGGAAACAACTTAAACGGTAGAATTCTATGAAATAGAACGTAATCCATGGCTGTGTAGTAGATTAAGAATTAAATGCTCAGTTTTCCTGAGCCTTTGAGAGTCTTCTTTAATGAATAAGATTGTTGTTCGCTAGAAATTATTTTTTCACACACAAACAGGGATCTTCCACAAAGGAGAAAATGTTATATGATTTATTTTTGCAGTTGGGTTTCTTTTTGTGGTTCTAGGGACTGACCCCAAAGATTTTGCACACATTAGGCATGCTATTTACCACTAAGATACATCTTGGACCCTTACTTGATGATTTTTAAAAATCATGTAAAAGGAGACTTCAGCTAAGACTTAAACTCAAATTATCTATCACAGCCTATGATTAACACTTGGAAGTAGGTTGTTTATAGAGGATTTATAGACTTATAGGGGAATCGATTTATATATTTAAATATGTAATATATATGATTGCGTTATACATTCATATGTATGTTGTAATTTATAGGGTTATTCATAGGTTTATAGGGGATTTATAGGAGGAAGACTGTTTATAATTGGAATTAGATTGTTGATAGTTTCTTCTTGTGTGGAGTAGGGAAATATTTACATACAGCTTCATTCTATCCCTTTTCACATGGAAAGGTGAGCTAACAATTTCTGATTTGGCTCTCAATTATCAGTGAAATCACAAAGTATTTGAAACCTGAAGTGTCTGTTATCAACAGTTTGTTAAGGGGACCAAGGTAATTAGCTTGAGTCACTGAAGTATGCCTTCCTAATGTTCTACACCTTGATAATTAGCATACTAGCTGGTGCTGGGGAAGGAGAGAAAAAAAAGAAAGTATGCGAAACAGATTCCACATACACAAGTCAGAGAAGGTTAATGCATTTATTGCATGAAAAAGACAACATACACGCAAAAAATAAACATGAGTTACATTTCAGACTATGCCCCATGATGGTAAACCAATTCTCATAAAATAACAATAGCAACAAATAAGATTAATGGTGTTGGCTTTACAATCTATATTTAATTTTAACAGTGGAATTCCATTTGCTACAAATCACCAGCATTTTAGAGAAAGCAATAGAATAAATAAAGGTCATTGAGAATTTTCTTCCTTAATCCAAACTATTGATTTAGCTGAATTTCATGGAGTCGGCAGTTCCTAAAGCTGTAGAGGAATTGCTAGGCAATTCAATTCGTCCCATTAGTTCAATTGCATTTTTAAAAGAGAAATTATATTTTTAATCCCTGTTGAGCAGGAGCTCAGGGTAATGTTCTGAGTCCCAAATGTTGATTATTTTTAGATTTGCTTTCAGTATGAAAATCCAAGGTACACACATCTTTTTTTGAATTCTTCTACCTCCTGCCTCAAAGAAGAAATTTGATCTCAACTTCTTCGAAGTTGGTTTGGACCAATTCTAGTCTGTATCTCATTGTGCTGAAGGAAATTTTATATTGTGTGTTTTAATCATGCATAAAAAACACGGCTTTTTCTATCTCAAGTAAAATAGAGGTTATAAAAATGAATTAAAATGTGCTTTCTAGGAGCAATATAAAGGATACGCTTGAGGATACTGAAAAACCACTTTCTTATAGACATCCTTGGATCAGTTGTATCAGTCTCATTCTCTTTGCACTAGTAAGCATGTAAACAGCAGTAATAAAAATAAAGAGGGGCACCTGTGAATTCTCTGCTTCTTCTGAAAGACTTTCGCCTAAAAGAACTTATGACAACTCCTTGCAATAGGTTTCATAATAGATTTTTCTTTTTTCCTTTTTCTCCTTCCTTCCTTCCTTCCTTCCTTCCTTCCTTCCTTCCTTCCTTTTCCCTCCTCCTTCCTTCCTTCCTTCCTTCCTTCCTTCCTTCCTTCCTTCCTTCCTTCCTTCCTTCCTTCCTTCTTTTACCTTTTTTGTTGTTTTTGCCTATTCTGCAGCTTAATCTCTGGTCCTGGATACTGTTCCTTTAGCTCATGGCTAGCATTCTACCACGTGAGTCACAGTGCCACTTCTTAATTATTCTGTTATTAATTTGAGGTAAGAGTGTCAAAGGCTTCCCTTCCCAGGATGGCTTTAAAATGTGATTCACAGATCTGAGT
Source organism: Perognathus longimembris pacificus (assembly GCF_023159225.1). Taxonomy (NCBI): domain Eukaryota; kingdom Metazoa; phylum Chordata; class Mammalia; order Rodentia; family Heteromyidae; genus Perognathus; species Perognathus longimembris. The sequence goes on along the minus strand of NC_063181.1, from coordinate 36,116,133 downwards.
ACTGGGACTACAGGCATGAGCTACCAGTGCCCAGCTTCTAACAGAACTTCAATAGAATAAACTAAAGATACTCCAGAGTATCTGTTGGGTATTGATTCTAGGCCTCCAGGGGTCATCAAAATCTGTAGATCTTTAACTCCTGTATTCAAATACCATATATTTCTCATAAAAATGTCCTTGACCAGCTTATTTCCTCTTGTCTCCTTGTCTTTTGTAAACGTGTCCTGTTCATTGAATCCCCCCTTTCCTGGTGCATTTACATTTCTTTTCCGTGTGCATTTATTTTATGTATGTGAATGTCATTGTCTCCCATTTGCTTAAAGATATTTGGACAAAAGCAGCAGGTCGTGTCTCCTTTCCAGATGATTGTAGTAGTGCCTTGTTGTATGGGCAATCTATTTGATACGGATATCTGGATCATGGCAAACCTTCATTGCAAATCTGTTTTGGGACACCCAACCTGTTGTATAACACCATAATCCCCTCATCTGGGTAGCACAGTGAAGCTTTCTGGTAGGAGTGACTTTTGTCCTCTGCTTGGCAACACAGATGTCCCTGTGCATCTTAAATCTTCTATAAGCCTCTGAACACAGCCCCCACTGGGCACAGCTTCCTGTCGGGCACAGCATGTGGCGTGGGGGCAGAGGGAGCGAGTGGTGTGTCTCTTTAGGTCCCAGGTGTGCAGTTATTAAAGCAAAGTGTCTATAATTGCAGCTCTGTGGGAAAGCTCTCCACAACACCTTCCAGTCTGCTGACCCCAGTTTCCTGCTGTGCAACCTGGGAATATATGAGGATGCTGTGATCTTACCGCAGGGATAGTGGGAGGCCTTTTGATTCATCTGCCTTTGTTCCTCCAGTTTATCAATGTTGACAAAGTAAGATGATGATATGTATCAGAGAAATCTCTGGGTGAGACAGGTGGAAACAGTTACATGTACATGGATATTACTAGATAGTTGGTATCTTGGGTCACATTCTCCTGAAGATTTTATCAGATCATAACTAGACTTTTTTTTTTAATGTGATCTCCTGCGTATGTCCATGTGCTTTGAGCTCGCAATTGATTTCCCTCTTGAAAGAAGTTGTCCCATTGAATTATCGGCACCATTTTTGTTTGCCTCCTTTTGGGGAAGTTCTTCCTTCATTCTCAACATATTGCAAGTATCTCAGCGTCATCCAGGGCTTTGGTTGCCTCTGTGCTCCCCTCCTGTATTAGTGTGTAATGTTGCGTGCTCGTGATTGGATGATGGCCTTTACTCACGCTCCTCACTTCCTGTTCATCTGTACCTTTAAACCTTTAATGTTCGTAGAAACTACCGGGAGAGGGTAGGCAGGTTCCTTCCTCTTCACCGCCCTTGTCTCCTTGATAACAATGCCTTGCACAGCCCTTCTAACCAGTACTGTCTGCATGCATGGTCTTAACCATTCTTTCAGATTCAAAGTACTGGGTGCCGAGAATTTCAACCCTAACAGGAAATGCTTCCTTACACTATTCACTTGATCTCCTTGTTCCTAGAGTTGCAGTGTGATGCCTTCCTGGACGATTCAGCCTTAATATAATTTTAGGTAGGAGGAAGTTGGTCCAATCTGAAGTATAGGGCAAGCCTTCTATATTATCTCTCAAACCAAAAAGGATGCCACTAGATAAGTGGATAGCAGGGCCCTCTACCTTACCCTCTGGAATTACTAATTAACTCTTGGGATATTGCTATCCTAGAGTTCTGTTGCTTGTCAATATCCTCATGGTCCAAGTTGTTGCCTGGCTTTGCTGTTTGACACAAGCTTCAGCCTATGCCCTCAAATCACACACCTAGATTGGTGCTGGATGTTGCCATTCCAGTTTTCCTGGATTCAAGACCCTCTTCTCCCTGGGTTTGCTCTGCTCATGTTTTTGTATAAAAGTGTGAGTCAGTCATATCTCCTTCAGCAACAGGGTGCCATTTCTGCTGGCTTCTTCCAGGTCCTGGCTTGGTCCCTGAATTTCACCACTTTGGCCATTCAGGATATGATGCCTTACTACTGACCCCTTAACTTTTCAATTCATTCTACCCGATTGGCTGTGGGAGCTTTTGAGAGACTGATAATCTTTGAGTAATTCTGTGGCCCACCTGGATTGTAAAGGTGTTAGGGGTGGTTGGGAACTTCTGCTGGGCAGGAAGGATGAGGAATGGAGCAGGTGCGGCCAGGAATGGTAGTGGAGGGTGGGGATCCTCACAGGTGGTCCTGGCACAGTGACTTCTCATCACACTTCACTTGCCCCACTAAAAACCAACAGTCTGCTTCTTTCAGGTGCAAGAGTGGAGGTGCTTCAGCAGGTGTTCTTGATTATCCATCAAGAGACAGCTACAAAAAAAGGGCAGCAGAAAACTCTAATTCTGTTTCGAGAGCTAACTCCTATGTCAGGAAGGATAGATATTTCTTTTGATTTCCTATGCTGGTCATTAAAGAAGTGAACGTGGAAGTGATAAAGGTGCGTTCTCTTCAGTCCTGGATAGAATAAAAGTTATCCCCTGTAACCTGACTTTTGACAGATAACGGAAGCTTAGATTGTTTCTGTGCCCTGTGAAGGTCACGTGGGGCTTCGTGACAGTTTCTGAATCCTCAGAGCAAATTGTCTAGAGACATTTTAGTTCATTTCCAATGAACCCCATGATGCCATCTGCCTTAGCCTTTTCCTTCTCCGTGTAAATGACACACCACCCGCCCCTCTGTCCCCTGACAAGGAGATCTTAGCATTGTATCCATCCTTTCTTTTACCTTGCTAAGAGAGGAGGCCACCTGGTTCATCTGAGTACATCGTTAGTGGTTGTCCTTTCTATCCCTTCCATTGTCTTTGTATTCTTAGTCCTTGCACTCTAGCCTGCATGGCCCTTCCCTAGAACCATTGCATTTGCCTTTCCCTTTCTCTCCTGGATTTCCAGCCCAGAGTTCCCATGAGGACATTTTTGTGCCTCTTCTAGCACCATGCTGCCTGGGGTCATAAATCAGGAAAACCATAGATGATACAAAAAGACCAAAAAAGAGAAAAAGGGTCGACTGGGACATGAGTTTTGACTTCCCTTTGACTTGGTGCATGGACAGTGTACATTTTGGCCTGCGCGTCATATATATTTATGTTATGTACAGAAAGGCTGTTTAGTGATATTTCAAACAACATCACATTACACTTAGAAGTTGAAGGCACTGATAGGTAAGTTTCACCCTGAGGCCTTCTCACTGTGGACTTAGAGGATTTCTTTGTGGGTATAGAGAAGAGATGATGAGAGGGATGAAGAAGGGATGGCAGAGGAGAACTAGCTGTTACTATCCTTTTGAAAAATTTACCTTATTATTATTATAATAGAGGTGGTATACAGAGGGGTCACATTTATATGAGTCAGTTACATTTATATGAGTCAGTGCATTTTCTTTCATATAGTGTCATCTGTTACTTTCTTATAAACATGTCTATCTCACCCTCAGCAACCCATCCTTAGGACCTCATCTATAATTAGTGAACTGTCAAAGGCCCTAAATGTTCATACCATCACATGAGTTCTAGGCCTTCTGGATGGGGCCAAAACAGTCTAAAATATATGTGTCCACAAGAGGATATATAAGTGTACATATATATTTGAATTCATTGTAATATGGGGCAGATGAACTCTCCATCATGTAGACAGAATGATGTTTTTTTCCATCAAATAGTGTTTTAGGGAGGGATTCCATGGGTCTGATTTACCTGTCTTTAACATATTTTTGTTATCATTTTATGCTACTAAGATTCTGCTTCTAGATTGAAAATTGAAGGTAATACTTTTGTGAACATGGTTTCTTAATGTAGAGGAAGCAAAAAGTTTGGGGTAACACTATGAATTAGACAATGATAAACTTAATAAGGAATGACACACACTGGCAATTAAAGCACACTTAAAAAATATATTCTGTTCAAACTGATTATGTGGGCTCATTGGAATCAGCATAGTTTGTATATCCACTTTAGAAGGAAATAGATTAGTCCTGAAGAAGTGATTTGTCTTGTGTCATGTTTCCTAGTCCCCCTCTGCTCTGCTCTTGTACTCAAAGCTCTGTTACCTTTTAACCAGATCAAACAAATATTCACTGACTAATAAATAGAAGAAAATTATGGTGGTGATGATGTTAAGAGACAAAGTGTGTGTGTGTGAGAGAAAGAGAGAGAGATAAACAAGGAGAGAGAGACAGAAAGAGAAAACACGAGAGACAGAAAAACAGAGGAGAGAGTCTACAAAGAAGTATTGATCTAGGTAAATACGTGGGCAGTCAAACTGATATGATAACTAGCATCAAAACCCCATTTCTTCAGTGTTCCAAATGAACAGAAATGAAAACGCTGAAGAATTTGAATGAGGTCCATGGGGGTCGACTGGGAAGATCATGAAAGATTTTATGGAGCAAATGACACTTAAATTTTTGCCTTTAGAGTCCAAATAATTTATCTTGTTCTTTTTACCTCTGTCTCTCTGAGGGCCCAGCTTTCCAGTTGATTTATAACCTGACTCTCACGCTGGCGAGGAGCTGGGCCTGCCTCACTGACTGTGTTAACATATCCCTCCCAGCTACAGTCTCTCACAGGTCCCTTTCCCAGTGATTGGGCTTCTCTAGGAGCCTGACATGAACACAGCTCTGCTGCAGAATCTTCCGTTGGACTTAGATATGGGCTGTGCTTGCATTTTAACTACTCTTGTTTGTAGTGAGTAAGTTAACTTGAGAAGATAATCTATATTCTTTCCAATTTTCACTAAGTAGTTTTTAATTTCCGGTTACCGTTTGGTTTTCCCACTTTGAGCCACTCTCATTAGTTTAGATCTCGTTTCTTAAAGTTTTAGCCCTTCCAAGCCACTCTGGTGACATGAAATATTGACATTTTGCTCCTTTGCTCTAAGCATTCTTTCTCTTTATTGTAAAGCTGGTGTACAGAGGGGTTACAGCTATGTAAGTCAGGTCTTGTTCCTTTTGAACAGTGTCACCACAAAGCATGGTTGGGCTTTCTGATGTGTTCACCTGAATGGGCTTGTCATTCAGCGTAAATGCTTCTTCTCCTCTTTCTGTTTCTGGCCTTCACCGCCATTGTTTTTGTGTGATGCCAGGGTTTTTATTTCACAAGAAGTCTTCATCAGCTGATAAGGTGAGGGGGTTTGCTCACAATACTCCCAGAAGAATCTGAATGGAGGTTGCATGTAATATGGAACATGAGTGTTGTAGGAAGTTAAAAAAATTCACTTGCCTTTGGGAATTTCAATCTGACTTAGCAATTATGGATTATTTCAGCCAAAATACATGTTTAAAGAATGAATACCTCCAAATCTTGACCTAATAGACCCAAGACAAAGCAATTCCAAATAACCTTGAGGAGTTCTTGAATTCTGCAAAAAGGAAGATAAAATCTGTCAAGGTGAATTGAAAGACATTTTGAAGCCTGCAGTTGTGCTTTTCTCCTACAGCGATTGATGACACTTTTTGATATGTAACTTGGGCCAGACAACTGTATTTCTTATCTTTCTTTATGTGCTGTGATGTCTTTAACCAAAAAAAAAAAAAAAAAAAAAAGAATAGAAGAGCAGAGAGGCTTTCAATTGCCTCAAGTCACTTTTAAAGAAAACCAATTGTTCAGGGTCTGCAGCTTTTGCACAATTGTGAACAAAGATGTTTAAAATGTTTTGATTAAAAAATGTAATGCTTTCTTTTGCTGGTTTGGGATTTTAAGATATATTATTTATAGAAGAAAAGTACAATTTTTCACTCACCTTAAAGTTTACTGGGCTGATGTACTTTATCTTTTGTATTGTCTTGAGACTGAGCTTTAATATTTCATTGGTAATAAATTCCAAAAGATGAATAAGAATTGCAAAGGAGGCTTTTTCTTTGTAGATTTATGATGACTATGCCTGGACAGGGCTGCTCCTGTCATGACTCAAGAAGGACATTAGCGATTCTCCTTGGCTTCCATATTGATTGTTTAGGGAGCCCTGTGTTTCAATTTCATACTCATGATCACAATTACCTTGTGTATCTATAATTATTACCAACCTTAATACTGTCATCATCATTTTTATTTATTTTTTTGTTGCTGGTACTGGGGCTTGAACGCAGAGCCTAGGCTCTGTCCTTTAGCTTTTTCCCTTAAGGCTGATTCTCTACCACTTTAGTCACAACACAGCTTCTGCTTTTGTGGTCTAATTGGAGATAAGAGTCTTATGGACTTTTCTGGTTGGGCTGGCTTTGAACAGCGATCCTCAGATGTCAGCCTCAGAAGTAGGCTTACAGGTGTCACTAAGACCCGGCAGGCATCATCCACTTTTAATTGAAAAGTCCCAGTTACAAAACTGTACAGGCATTGTAAACTTCAGGTTGTTGGATATATCCTCATTTAAAATACTACCTGATGGGCTGGGATGTTGTTCAGTGGCAAAGCGCATGCCTAGCAAGTACAATGTCCTGGGTTCCATCCCTGGTACAAAAAACTTAAAAAACAAATAAACTACCTGCTTATGCTAAGTACAAGAGGAAAGTGTATTTAGTGATGCCTTGACAACCTTTTAGAGTTTTAAGGAACACTTTCCTATTAATATCACCTTGAAGAAGTTCAGCAAAAGGGTATTTGCCTCTTATTGATATAAAACTTCATTCCAATGATATTAAACACTTTGGCCAGCACTGCACCACTGCTAAAAGCAGAGCTGAGACTGGAGGACTGGTCCTCTATTTCTACAGCTTTCTCCTTCCTGTGTCATTTTTGCAGTAGCTGTCACAGATAATGTTCCAGTTACATATCCTGGTGAAGTGTGAGGAAACAGCAGCACATATACTGTGGCTTTTGGCTCCTGCCTTTGAGAACCTCACAGTTACATGGAAAAATGAAAATCATTTGGCTGATTAGAATTGTTATATAATTAGAAATTTACATACCCATTCCTCTGAGTTTATGAAAGCAACCACTGACGAATGCTGTGTGAGAGACAATGTGTTTCAGAGGATGAGGTCTTTAAACAGGGACGTACAGGATAAATGAGCAGATAAATACTCCATGGCAGAAAACAGAAGCAAGTTGAGCTAGTGTAGTCTGTGGCTGAGCAAAGAAAAGGTGGCAGATTCCAAGGATGAGCTAGTCAGAAGTTGGCTTTCAGCTTAAGACCTGGTTTAATAGTTGAAATGACCTTATTTCTCTTAAAATGAAGCACATATGTACTTGAGATAATGGTAAAGAATTCAGTATTTGAAATAATATACATATGAATGCATACAAAGCACAGATGCCCTACAATAGATAAGGGAGGAAGGAAATGTAAAATGTATGCATATATACACCTCATATATATGTAAATATATACATACACATATATACAATCTATGTATATGTGATAATATATACACATGTATGTGTACATATACATACATATATATACATACATACAGAAAGGAGGAAAGAGGATTGTAACTAATCTATAAGGGAGAATATGTCATTTACCAAGAAATGGGCTAGATCTGGAAAATATTTTGATGCATGAAGTCTGTCAAACTCAGAGAGACAAAGGATGCATGTTTTCTCTCAAATGTGTAAGTTTCATCTAAATTATAAACATATATAGAAATACACATAGGGTCATACACATATATACGCAAACTAATTACAGTATGTGCAGGGAAACATTACAGTCCGGTAAGTCCCTTGAACCACCAATTTACAGATTACTAAAATGATCTCCAAGATGCTGAAACATGCGTTTTCAAGGTGGAAGTTCAGAAATGGGGCAGATGATTGGAGAAAGGAGGGGTGAGTGAATAGATTGATAATATTCAATGAAAAGTATATGGAAATAGGACAGGCTATCTTGAGGGAGTGGGAGGGGTTGGGAGGGATGTGAAAGAAGAATAGAAAGCATGACATTAATGGAAATGCATCGTACTTAAAAAGTGACATGTTGAACTGAAAACTCTTTGGAAAGCAAAATCTAAACATTACATATGTATGTACACATATGCATATAGCACACATACACATATACAGATACATATGCTGTGTGCATATGTATTCACATACATATGCATGCAACATATATGCACATAAATAGATATACATATATATGTCTATATGTATGTATATGCACATATACACACGTTTTCTACCTGAACAAATTTCACTGTGATAACTCCATAGACATGCACAATGTACTTTTGGTTGAGCAGATTTGCCCCATCCCTTTTACTCCCATTCTCTCCTTTTGAAAACAATTCTTGGTGGGTCTTCATATGTATATATGTGTATCCTCTTCTCAATATTCTTTTCTTTCACCTCCACTCTTATAGATGTCCCCCAGTGTCTCTCCCCCTTTTACATCCATGCCCTATTATCATTGTTATCCTCCTCGTCGTCCTCCTCCTCCTCCTCATTTTAAGTTACTGATGTCTTTCTTAGTGCTTCTTATGTGGTAGGAAGTGCAGGGTGCTCCTTTCAGCTCTTGTGTCTGCTTTGTGAAGTGCAGAACGCTTAATCAATGTTCCAGGTGGTGGCAGCTACAGAACCCCCAACGTGGACAGATAGAAGCAAAAGGTGAGCTGCTAACTCACATTTTCAGAATGGTCAGCAGGTACCATTTTCAGTTTCTTTCCATCACATCTTTCAATTTTGACAGTCTTCGGAAATTTGCCCCTCAAAAGGGAGGTGGATCTACCTCCCAAAGGCTTCCCTGGCTTCTGGTATGATTACGGGGCACTGTTCTTTGGTCTGTGACATGAGAGTGGTTTGGCACCCTGGAGGTGCTAAGACTTAGCTTTGGAATCTGTGTAATAGAATGAGCAGTTAGTGGTATGAAAGCCCAGTGTGCGAGCCTCTGAAACCCAGGTGGCAAACTACCTCCTGCTCCTCTATGCTGTGTGTTGAAAACATTCCCTAAGTGCTATTCTGAGAACGGCAATGTAAGGAGACCCCAGTAGAAGCTATTGCAGCAGCACAGATTCCTCAGTGCAAGTTTGTTTGATGTGGCTAATCTGCGAAATCTGTGAAATTAAGATAGGAAGGTCTATTCCATTTCAAGCGCGCACCACCCTGGCCTGGCTGGCAGTACATAGATTGCTTCTTACTATGGGAATCTGTTGTTTGTTGTCCAGTCCACTTTTAAATGATGCGGGTGATAAGGTATTGATCTTCTCATGGTTGAATTTCTTTTGATTTGTTCAAGCTGTCATTGTGCACACAAACTCGTGTATAGTCTTGTTAAGGTTCTTAACCCACCTGAATCCTACATGCCACCCCCAATCATTCCTCGGGGATGGTTACTTTATTAGACAGGATCACACCTGTTGCTCTGTCTTTACATCTCACTTCCTCTGCCCATGCTTTCCAATAAAGGCAGCAGTGCTGGCGCTCTTCAGACACCGAGTTCAAACAACCGACGCATCTTCTTCTTAGTCAACAATTTTGCTCAGCTTTCACTATCACTTCTGACATCCTATCTATCCTCTGACAACCTTTTTTTTATTTGCTTGCACTTGGTTGCTTCATATTTTCTTCTATATGTAGCCAATTATTTGTTGGCTACATTAATTCATACCTCAGGCCTAATCTGAAATCACAGTGTAATTATACATCCTGAAAGTTAAAAAAAGTAAAGTATGCTCCATTGCAAATATCAAAATTCCTGCCTAAATTACCACTATCACCATTGGCATCGTCATCATCATCATCATCATCATCATCATCATCATCATCCCTTCTCAGTTTCTCTTTTGTCAGAAAAAAAAATTCTAAGGAGAAAAAGTGTAAGAAACTTAGCTGTCATGGAATAGTTTTTGCTGGTACTGGGATCTGTATTCAGGGCCTTGTACTTTCCTAGCTTGCTTGCCCATAGTTGGCATTAAACCAGTTGAGCCACTATTTTTCTCTGGTTATATCTGAGACGGTGTCTCACACATATTTTTACTTGCTCGCTTGTAATCATGATATCCCAGATTTCAACCTTCTGTATAGTTAAGAATGTACTCATGAGCCACTGACACTATTATGGATTTTTATTTTTTTAATTCCAACTCTGCTTGGGCATCATGTGTTGAAATTTAAAGATGAACTTTCCCAACAGGAAACTATGCAAATAGTTAACTAAAAACTGAAGTAGGGACTCTTTTTCTTTAGGAGATTTGTGAACATACCATGCACGCACATACTACAATTTAAATAAGGAAACCACTCAGGCCTGAGAGCCTGTAAATCAATTGCTTGCCTTTCTAACAACACTACCTCATTGTTTTTTAACTGGAAGATTGAATGATTTCTTCTCTTAATTATTTTTTCTACAGGGAGGCTTAGTTCTGTGGAAGGGAAATCGACTAAAAGCCTGAGGAAGGGGAAAATAAAACCTGCCTAGGCTGTAATTTTCCAGGAGTTATCTCTGTATTGTTAACCAAACTCCATCTGCACCAGGTGCTCTGAATCTCTGACCTATGAAAAATTGTTTGGATTCCCCCCATTTATCTTGTTTGAGCAGTAAAGAAAATATAATTGAAGAAATGGCATTGAAGAGTATCCTGGGTTATTTGTTATCAAAAGTGGCAGGCAGGAGGCTTTCCACATTAAATTTAAACATAAGAAGAGACTAAATCTGTGACTACTAGAAAGGCACTATTTGGGTTTTCCTTTCCTTTTCACTGGCCTTTTAGAAAAAATGATACAGAAGAAGGCTAGTTTTTATTTCCCTTTTCTTCCATCTAACCTCTTTTCTTAGGCTGATTATAAGGGGTTGAAGGGTGAATTTTTGAAGTGGATTACGTTCACACCTAATGAGGTATGATTACTACAATTTCCAAATGATGGCCTGTGAGAAGGAATCTCCCTTCTGCTTTAAGCTCAGCATCAACGTGACACAGCTTGTTGGATAGAAATGCAATTTCTCTGGCCCCTTTGCTCCATCTGAAGCCCACTGCAGGTATGAAAACCCCCATCTCAAGCACTCTCCCCAGATTCGCCCTTCCCTAGTCTCAAAAGACTTTGTTCACCTGCTCAAAATGAGAATAATCTTCAGTTCTTCTTGTGTAGCCCGGGATGAGGTAGACCTCGCCGGGCCATTCATTTCCATATGTTTGTGGCAGTCTGTTTGTTTAGAGATGGTGCCTAGGAATCAGAAATTCTGCACTAAGAATTGGATATTGTTAGCATTACAACCATTTTACTTAGCATTCTGTTGTTCTGTAAAGAGTAAAGGTTTCATTTGGATCACGATTCCAGAGGTTCCAATTGAGGAATGATTGTCTGGGGCCTGATACAAACAAGCACAACGTGGCTCAAGGGTCTCCTCACAGAGCTGGGAAGAAACAATGAGAACAGGAAGAAGAGACTGGGGGGGTTCCATTCGCTTCTTCAGGCATGACCCCCTTCCCCCAAACTTGAAAACGTCTGAGAAGTCCCCACTCTTAAAGGTTCCATCACCTCCCAGTAGTTCCAAATCAGAGACCAAACTTCTAATATGAGAGCCTGGGTGGAGGGGTGGGAGGCGTTTCAGATTCAAAGCATACCGTTGACAAAAAGAAAAATAAATTTGGAAAAGTTGATCTACGTATGTAACATGAAAATAATGTTGTTAATGCACACTATCTGCCCTCCTGAGAGAAAGCTTTGCTGGGCTAAGAAATAATAGCAGATTTCTGAAAGAGCAGCAAAGCTGTATAAAGAGCATGTCAAGACTAGATAAAAAGTAATCTTGGAGAGGAATTTTCTCAAGTCAGGAGAGGAGTGTTTTAGTGAAGAAGGACTTGAGAATGTAAAGTGCTTCCCATCTAAACATGGACTCTTTTTTTCCTCTGAGTTGCGGGGCCCTGAGTCCTAAGGCCATGTTCTCTGGTGTGTTCATTATGAGTTATGAACAGTGAGTTCCTTTATTTTACCGGTTCCAAGGATGTAAGCTGGAATATTCTAGTATCTTCCAATAGTAAATAAGAGGATTTTGTGGCCAAGTAGATCCCAAGACAGTGTGTAGCCTGACCTTAGACTTTTGATGGAGATTGGGGTATTACCCACTTAAATTCATGTTTCTACTCAATACAGTTAAATCAAAACTTCCAGTTTCTAGTAATTCCATGCTTGATTCTGTGATATAGAGATGTGTGAAGTGTAGACTATACTACCAAGATTTGAACACGTGACTTTCCTATGTGGTTGCTATCTTTTATTTGTCCGGTTTTGAATTGAGAAGGGCTAATTTGGTCCAGATCGTGAGTAAAGCATTCATGGTTGGAGGACAATTGGGGTTCAGAAGGCAGATAACTTTTAGAGGTGGCAAACATATATTTCCTAAGTGAAATTATTTTTTCAAGGACAGTTTCTGGCAGTGAATGGAACCATTTTACTCACTGCACTCAGTCTGAATCCACAGTAGTTTTCTTTGTTTCTTACATTAGTTGCTGAGTAGACACATCATTTGAGAATCATTAGGGTGCCTCATGCCTAGGTATTTAACTGATAGCAGCACATTTCTTCACCTGTGCTTTCTGTGTGGCCTTACATCATAAAGTCCTGTGGAAAGTTAAGAAAGAATGAAAGCTTGAGATTCATTCCTAGAGAATCCACCTTTTGCAGGTCACATTCTACCCTGGTAGCTAATGGACTTTGAGGATTGTGAAGCTCTGTGTTAGTCTTATGGGGGATGGGGGGGGAGGGGAGGGGAGTAGAGAGAGAGAGAGACAGAGAGACAGAGACAGAGAGAATGAGAGATGAGGGAGAAACTGGTTAATTGCTGTCACATCTTAGCAGACATGAACATCATCCGGGGGGTCTTGTAAATCATATACTGGGGCCAAGGGCTGTGTGTTTCTGAGATGTTCAAGGCCCTCCACATGCTTTAAGTAGTAGGAAATGACTGCACGTTGGGAAACAACATGATACTACATTTACTATTCTCAAGAATTCCGATGCCCTCTGCTTATACCATTTCTCTCACTCTTTCCCTTTTCTATTTTATAATACATGGAAAAGAATATTATACCATGATAAATAGCTTGGCTTTTTCTTTCTTGGCATGATTAAATATATATACCAAGACAGAGAACCACTTTGCAGTATGGAAGGGATTTTGCAGCCACGGTTCACCTCCCTAATGGAATTCTAGAAGTTAATGTTCTGACTGATAAAATAGTCAGTCTTGTGTGGCAATACATAGGTGCAATGAGAAAGGCGGTAAAGGGAATGAGAAAGAATATGTGTAGATATTCAGGTATAATCATATCCATAATTATCATTTCCTATTAAGGGACATTCTTCTTATTCTTCTCTTATAAACATTATTTGAGAGAATGAAATGATTAAGAAACTGTATGTAAATGTATCACTGGTGAATGGCAGTTATTGGTATCTTTGTAAAAAAAAAATACCCTAAATGATTTCAACTTAATTTTTTTCCTAAGATTGGTTTAAGTGAACTTTCTCAATGTTGGTTACAATATAAGGAAAACTTCTAACATGAAATTCAAAGGTACAGGCAAAATCTTTATAGGACAGAATAGAAATTTCATACAAACTTTTTCAAAAGCAAAATTGTTGTCTGTTAAGTGAAACATATGTGAAAAAGTATTTTTTCTATTTGCAAATAAGTCTCTGATGCATTTACTCTGTGTCTCAACTATCTCATTCCTTTGTTTGGATATATTGAGGTCATGCTCACTAATGATTGTCTAATGTCAAGTGACAGGTTCAATCTAGATGTAAAAGATTATAAATTTTCTCTGTTGTTCTTTGAATGGGTTAAAATTATGTACTAATCCACAGTCCTTGTTATTCAGAGAGTTAAACAATCCATACACAAGCAAAATTGAATTCTACCTGTGGAGATGTATTTGACTTTGGCCTGCTCCAAGAGCTTCATGGTTTGTCATCAGCCTTTATTTCTGGTGTGTAGCTGGAGTTTGTGAGATTGTGTCTGTCCTTCCTTATATTGGTAACCAGGCAAATCTCAGAGGGAACAGAATTTGTGAGAGGCATGAGAATGCCTGATACCTTAGGTATAGAGAGATGACTGTCATAACATCATATATCTATTGATGCAAAGCCAATGTAGAGCTTTAATGTTGGGCAGCGTGAGTTTGCAAAAGCCATGCACTATATTTTCCCACTCAATTCCTTGAGACCTCTTTTCCCCATCATGATTCCTAGCTCCAGATTAGAGTCTTCATTTCTGTGTAGCATAAGTCAACCAAATTAGTTTGGGCCAATTGACCTATCGTACCACCACAAATACATCTAAAATTCAGTTTTGTTTAAATAACTGTGTAAAAGGCAAAATGCAGTATTGACCAATGTACATTTTTATTTTTTTTTCCAGCAATATTGATACTGGAATATAGTACTGGTACTTACTATGCGGGTGTTCTACCACTTGGGCTGTGCTGTCAGTGCTGCTTTAGGGTGTTTTGCTTGTTCATTTGTTTGTTTGATGGTGTTTTTATTAATGCTTTTTAAAAATGGGATCTATGATGCTTTTACTCCTTCCAGCCAGCCTTAGACTAAGATTTATCTCTACATTCTAAATACTTGGGATTACTGGCATGCTCCAGGACACCATTTTTTAATTTTATTTTTATAATACAGTCCCTTTAGCACAGGAACCAGAGAATAGGGTATCTTCAATTTCCAAACTTAATCATTCAGAAAGACTTTGCATTAGTGCTCTGCTGCTGCTATAACAAACAAGCGCAATCTTGTTAAAACAACACATAGTTCTCTTACAGTTTCAGGAAAAGAAAAGTGCAACATGGCTTTGACTGGATTAGATTCAGTCTCGTCAGGCTGTATCTTCTGTTCTCCAGGAGCGACACTATTTCCCTGAACTTTTCAGCTTCTGCAGGTGCTGGATCCCTTGGCTAGTGAGTCTCCATCATTAAACGCAGATGACTGCATCTCAGTAGCGGTTCTTCTGAATGTCACATCTGCCTTCCTTATTTAGGGAACCTTTGGGTTATATTGGCCCCATATGGACAATCCATTATATTCTACCGTTGGACTGTCCCATCGGCCAAAGTACCTTTGGACAAGTAAAGTAACATATATACAGTTTGTGGGAATTATGATAAAGAAATATGTGAGTAATTCTGGCAGAGGTTGGCATTATTTGGCCTTCTTCAGACATTCATAGAAATTATAAAGCTTTATCTTATGGCTCTTAGCATCACCTCATGCTACAGGTAACTTTTTGTTGTTGATTAGTTAGAATTTGTTTATGTTTCTAGAAAGCAAGAATTATACAGCTACTACTTCTTGGATTAAAAATAGATCTCAAAGAGACAAATTTGAAAAAAAATCACAGATTTTTAGGTTTTTTATTGTTACTCTAAGGTGACTTACAAAGAGGTTACTGATATAAAAGGTAATGAGTACATTTCTTTTTGAACAGTGTTACCTCTTCCCTCATTTTCTCGCAATTTTCCCTCCCCTCTCTACCAAACTAGTTGTATAGTTTATTTCTTAAAAAATATTTTCTATAGTGAGTTTTTAGGAAGCCATTCCGATCATTATATGCTAGCTAAACCCAAAAGCACATGGGAGACTCACTTTAAATGATTGTTCAAATGTAACTAAACAAAAGGTGTTAAATTAAATCTGAATGTGAAGACTGTACTGCATCAATAATAATATAATGTAGGTAATGTGTTTTCAGTATTTGTATCATGAAGGCAACCCTTCATCATGTAATCACAATCTGCAAACATTTCTTTTAAGGTGTGGGGAATATGTATGCATATGTGTGGCACATTCATGTTCCTTGAGTATTGTCTCTCTGAACTTCCTTAAAGAATCAACATCATGTTTAAAGTCCATTGTGAAGAACATTTTACATTTCTACTGATTTAAAAAATGTAACTAAATGTAAAAAATGTAAAAAAAAATGTAACTAAATATCACAATGTGTAATTCTATTTTTTTTTTTTGCCTCTCGATATCTTCAATGAGGAATGACATAGTGTTTCATATCACAATGTTTGCCATAAACTAAGACACTTCCCTTCCCTTGGGTGCCTTGCAGATAATGCTCACCATGTGCTGCATCAGCAGCATCTTTGTCTAATTGGAAAGGAATGGACAACATGCATGGCTCTGAGTGCCCTGCTTTGGTGACTCAGGATGAAAGGCACCCGGGATTCAGGGAGACTCTTTCCACCTCCTTCATTCTCCTCCCTTCATTACAATGAGGTCTTTGAGCCATGAAAGATATTCTCATTACCCACCAACCACCTCATTACCATTTTGTGGCTCCCCTATGAGGCATGACTTAAGGAAAGAGGAAAGCACTGGCTTTGTAATTGTCAAAGAAGCATTTTCTGTAGCTGTTTTGAATTAGATTGGAATAAGTCACCGTCAATCTTAGATGAAGAGGATTTTAATTTTGAACTTTGTGTGGTCGAAAGAAAACAAAAAGGAATTTTATATGTAGTATAGGAATTTATTTCTTTTTCTTTCTCCCCTTCTTTTCTCCCTCTCCTTTGCCTCCCTCTCTCCTTCTCTGCAGCCCTCCCTCCCGCCTTCCTCCCTCCCTCCCTCCTTTCCTTCCTTCCTCCCTCCTTCTTCTTTTTCTCTATCTCTGACTCTTTTGTCTTTTCTTTTTCCTCTATCTGGTGTTTATATCACAATTTCTTTCTTTCTTTTTAGCAAATCACATAACTATGTGGCATGGAGCCAACAAGGTTGCTTTTTCAAAAAAGAAGAAAAGTGTGCATACAAGAGTGTTTGTATGTATTTCTTTGTATGATGAAAATGTACTCACTGCTGGTGAATATATTCCCACATAAGTTGTAGGATAGCTAAATTCAGTTTGTGGTATATTTATGTTTGTTTACCTGGGAATTAATTTGAGATGTATTTAAATATTGCACTAATGTCACACACTCTTGAGTATATGTAATTCCTATGCTATTTAAAATAATCTTTCAAATGTCTTTATATTGGTTTTATGAAGATGAACGTGGAAGAATTTATTAAGGAATATTGTTAAGATTGCAATGGTGTTAGTGCTTTTCCTTCCCTCTTTATATTCTTCTAGATAGTTTCACACTTATGGGCAGCACTTACTTTTATTGTCTGAATGGGATAAAGTTAGGAAGAAAACTTGAATTCGTGGTATGTATAAAATAGAACTCAGTAAAGTCCTCAAAACAAACAGAAAGGTTAGAACTACAGTTAAATACCACTGTTAAAAACATAGGAGTGCTTTTTATTTAGGCGGTGGGGTGGAATGCCTGCACCCTCTGATCACCTAAGGGACTGGCTGGTGCAGGCCCAGGACACCCCGGAAAGGGCAGATGGGACTTCCTTCCCCATGTGTTTCCCCAATCAATTCCTGGGGTGCAAGGGCCTCTCTGCCTTGCTACTCCCATGGCGCTGGGCAGGGATGGGGAGCTGGAGGCTGCTTAGCCCCTGTAGAAGCTGCTGATGGAAGCCTGGGGGCTGTAACAGGCTCTGCCTGGGAATTAGGATCCAGGTTTGCTACCCCATTCACTCCCTGATTCCTGCAAGGCCTGGGCTCCCATCTTTGAAGTAAGCTGCACGGTCCACAGGGATTCAGTAAGGCTGGACTGAGAGGAAGCTAATATATATATATATATTGTATATATATATATATATATATATATATATATATATATATATGCATCAACCAATTGCTGCATCTCTGTGATCCACATGAGGTGATAAGAGCAGATTGTGAATGTGGAGAGGTCTTAATGCTCCTGTTGCAGGATGTCTTGTTGTAATTGTCAGGTTGCATTAGTGGTGAAAAAAAGTACAGAGAGCAATCTGAAGATGAAAGCTAATGTGTATTGGTTGTCATGCACTTCTTGGTATCCCCAAAGCCTATAGAGTGCCCGACACTTGTCCCCTAATGCCTACGTTGCATGAATGGATGGATGGTGCAGTGGGAATACCTTACCGTTCCTCAGCTTTCTTTTATTTCCCTTGAGAGGGCTATTCTTCTTAGATCTAGAGGTAAGTATAAGATGTGTTGATTTCTTGTGGAACCTCCAGTCACCAGGGGGGAATTTTATTCAGTGCAGTGTGTTCCTTTGGTGTTCAAATCTTGAACAAGGATTATGTCTATTTTAAGTGCTTTCTTCTAATTCCCAGCACTATGCCTTGAATATATGCACAGGTATTGCTATTGGATCATAAAGTGAAGAAGAGACACATGTTACATTTCCATGTAGCTACAGCTCTCCTAGACAGAAGATTAAGTCAAATAGTATACTTCCAAATCAGACAGTATAGAAGGCATGACCTTGGGAAAGTAAAGCTAATCAGGAGACAATAGGTGGGATCAGTGTTATTTAATTACCTAAACATTCGTCTAGATTGTTTTTACCTATCTTGCTTATTTTAGGGTTAAAGACGTTTTTGTAGAATAACCTATTTTTAAACTTAGTATACCTTACTAGAAAATAAATCACCAGGAATATTCAAGAGGTCATGAATAATCAGCCTATTTTCACCACACACTGCTCAGAATTCACACTTCTGTGCCCAGTGCCTGCTCATTCCCCTTAGGAATGAATCAAAGGTGGCCAGGGCCGTATTTCCACAAGATAAAAAGTCAACCTCTCTTCCGCAACGTGCCTGCCAGTCTTCCTCGCCTCTGACGTTGTCCTCCCCAGCAGGTCAGCAGGTCCCAGTCTCCACACTCTCACATTCCCCATGGGTCCTGTGTGGCCCAGGGCGGCAAAATTCGCACTGCCTGACAGAGTGCAGTTTCTTGTCCTGGTGTCGTGACTCACTTGATCTCCCTGAGATTAAGAAGCAAATAAAATGCTAGAGCACAAATCCTATAAATTATCTATTTGAATAGCATTAAGTATTTGGTATTTATTAAACCAAGTAGCTTTCCCACATATCCTTCTGAAGTATTTACTCTGCACTGCCCACTCTTTGCTTCTTTACTTTTCCAGTTAGGTGTTAGCTCCCAAATCTCCAGTTCTTAATGCATATTATATTTAGACCGGGGATTCCCAAGTGCATCCTTGGGTTCACGGATTCACCAAGAGGCGACCCTTGTGCAGATGAGTGGGGCTGGTGGTGACAATGTGTTATGTGGAGAGGCTGCAAGGGAAGAGTCCTGTGGGCCAAGACCAGCTGAAACCAAGTCCCGGCAGCCAACAGTCCTCCCCCGGAACCACACAGGACCAGAGCCTCTCCAGCAGTACACAGAGCTGTTCTCAACTGGAGAGACTCACTGGAGGGATTTTTTCCAGAGCCCATAAAGCTAAGCCCATGTTATTATTTATGTGAATGGTTGAAGCTCACTCAACAAGGTGCTCTTGGAAGCTCTGGAAATGGTGGAAACCTTCATGAAATACCTGTGTCCACTAGCCAATCAAGGGCTAACCTCATGTGCAGTCCTCTGAAATGACACAGGCATCCAGGCCTGTGTTACCCTTGATTGGCACAATTGTGTATTATTAATTTACAACCCTCTCAACTTGTTTTCCAGAGATGTTATAATTATTTGTACAACATATACACGTTTCTTTCTTGGGCACTTTAGTAGTACCTAATTCATGCCCAAAACTTATGCAATGTTTTTTTTCACTTTTGCTTCCCTCGCCCTAACATAGTATTTTGACTACATATAAAACACGTTCTGTGGCTGGGGATATGACCCAGTGGTAGAGTGCTTGCCTCATATACATGAAGCCCTGGGTTCCATTCCTCAGCACCACATATATAGAAAAAGCCAGAAGTGGAGCTGTGGTAGAGTGCTAGCCTTGATCAAAAAGAAGTCAGGGACAGTGCTCAGGCCCTGAGTTCAAGACCCAGGACTGGTGATATATATACATTTTTTTTCCTGAGTCTTTTTCTCTCACAGCCTAATTCCAAGCCTCCTATTTCCTCCAAGTTCTAGATTGTTCCTCTAGTATTCAAAATAACTTCTTGAGTCAATATTTTTTATATTCTACAAGGCAGCCTGAAACATTTTGCTCAGGCCTAAAATTAGCTAATCTCACTTTGACTTCTTTTATTACTTCCATGTCCATACATTGCTATTAAGATAATGAACTCAAAAATTGACAGTGGGACATATAGAACCTCATCTCCATTATTGTGTGGCTCTGCTGGCCTCCTGTCATGTGTATACGTCCCCTAGTCTTTAGTGCAAGTCTTTAAAGAACCTTTTCCATATCCCAGTAGCAATGGAGTCTTTTATTGTTGGGACAATGTCCATCACATTTTAAAAAGTACTTTGACATCAAGGCCATCACATAATTTATCACACAACCCAGGATACTATTTAGATAAAAAAATGGAGTGTTATTTATGTATTCCAGGTCAACAGCTATAGCTTGGAAAGATAGTCATCTTACATTCAAGGGAGGCTTTTCTCTCTCTAAAACTTTTATTGATTCTCTCTTCCCAATTTCACCCTCTCCCTTCTTCTCTCTTTTCTCTATAATCTTCCTTCCTTTTTAAAAAAAAAACCCATATTTTGTTATCCTAAATAGTTGTACAAAGAGGTTATCATCCAACAAATCAGTTTATAAGTACAATGCAACTCGACTGGTATGATGCCTTTCATACCTTGCTTTCATAATCATTAACTATATGCTACTCTAGAATAGTTAAACACCCTTATGCTCACTCTGCAAAGCTTCCCAAGTTCATGGTCTAGGTAGCCAGCACCCAGCAGTGCTAGTAGGCATCCCATGCCTACTAGTCTTGTCAGTTCACAATTTTAAAATATCAGAAATCCCACAGGTGTGTTTGAGATCTGCCCCTTTTTCATTGTGTTTACTTAATCGTCTCCCAAGTCTAACCACTGGGTTGTATTTCAGAAGCCATTTACTAAACTCCTGGATTTTCCTTCAGATTGTCTCACTGAATATATGAGCAGATAGTTTAGTTACTTGTTGAAAATTTAGTAGTGGAATTTCTCATCTGCTTGACTCAGCCATAGTGTATTACTAGTAATTTAGATGTGCTTTAAATAAAATGAGTATGCTCAAGATACCCTTTTTATTTTCTTTATAAAGAAATAATAACAGTGATAACAACAATAAAAAAACAGGAATTGAACCATATATGGAGGTGGACATCTGTAATACCTGTTATACAGGAGGTGGGAATGGGAGGATTGAAGTTTGAAAACAGCAAAAACAAAATAGCTTATCTCTAAAAACAATGAATACATGTGAGTGTACACCTGGAATTTTAGCTCATTAGGAGGAAAAATCATGGGATCTTAGGTGAAAAATAAAGCAAGAATGTGGTTGGGGATACCTCAAGTGACAGAGTCCATGACCCTTTGTTCAAACCTCTACTGCCTATATGTACATGTATGATTATGTGTGTGTACGTACCTCTATGTATGTCTGATAAAAAGTAGGAATATCATTCAGTAAAAATATATGGGTTTTACTTCATTGATTTTATACTTGTAGGTATGAGTTTGCACTGATCTGCAAGTAGACAAACCCTACATTGATTTTTAGGAGAAAACAACTGATTGCAAATTCTAGACAGAAGTGCTGGCACTTACAGACCTTTGGGTTATGACTCAGACATGGCTCTCTTCTGCGTCAAAGGTCTAAACTAGTAAACTACATTTACATGTTGTGGGTAAAAATGAAATAGGCTTCAACTGCTGTCACCTTGCTATTCCTGTATCATTCAGTCAGAGTCAACAGTGTGCAGATCTGCTTCCAAGCCACGTATTTTTTACTATCTTTAGCAACTTGTGTATAAGCCAGTTTCTACATCTGGGCATCACAAATTTACATGCACGCAATGAGCAAAAGTTAGTTTACTTAACATCTGTGTCTTTTTAACAAACTTGAAAAAAATGGAA
Organism: Perognathus longimembris pacificus; assembly: GCF_023159225.1. Classification (NCBI taxonomy): domain Eukaryota; kingdom Metazoa; phylum Chordata; class Mammalia; order Rodentia; family Heteromyidae; genus Perognathus; species Perognathus longimembris. Next base: position 36,094,312 of record NC_063181.1, on the reverse strand, counting down.
CATTGGAACTCAGGCAGTTTTAATTACAGAATGAAAAGGTTTTCACTGATCTTAATCTGATAGTAGAAGTGAAGGCTGAGTTGTGGAACTGCATGTAGACATAGCCAGTCACCTCCCACTAGAATTCATGATTGTCAGAACGGTCTTTAAACAGTGGGGAGGGAGGATGCAGTAGTGACTTCTTGCATCAATCAACATAGGGCATGTTGGGACCAGAGGGGGAAGTCTGACTATAGAATGTGAGTGTATTCAGCCCCAGCACTTCTAGAAATGATTTCCTTATCATGGAAAGGACCCTGTGAGGAGGAACTACCTTCTTTCTGCCTTTGAGTTAGACTAACAAAGATGTGACACCTGGAGCCATGGCAGCTCAGTTTCACCCATGTCAACCCACGTGTAGGGCTGACTGAACGCAACACAGAAAGTGCTGGCTCCTTAATGACATCGCTGGGGAGCTAGACTAATCTTGGAAGCACCCAGCCTCCAGCACTGGTTGGTGTGAATATGTCCTTGTCATTTAGGCTTCTTTCAGTTGGCGTTCTGTTTTTAAGGGGACCCAAACCATGCCTATCCATTGGGAAATCTTAGTTTATAAATCTTAACACATTTTACACAAATGTACCTTTAATATATCCACTGCAAGTGAATGCTTACATGCAAGTTCCAGTGGTTTATTAATGTTCCTATCTGAAGCATGAAGATAGATATTCTTAGCAATAAAAGTTGTTGCTATTCTGGATTATGATACTAATTTAGACAAAATTGTATTGGCTGAAAGTATTTTATCTTTGTTTTATTCTTTGCCCTTTTTATAGGCTTGTGTACAGAAATGTAGTATACTTTTTGGTTTAGAAACCAAACTGTAAACTCACTTCTCTAAGCTGTGTTTTACTTCAGGCCACAAGGGCAACAGAGACTAGCTGGGAAGGGTGATTTGTAGCCAACTGACCCAGAGGTCATCATTTGAGTAGTTGATGAAAGAAATTTTGACTGTGTGTGTGTGTGTGTGTGTGTCTATCTGTCTGTCTGTCTGTCTGTCTGTCTGCCTGTCTGTCCTGGGGCTTGAACTTGTGGCCTGAGTGCTGTCTCTGAGCATTCACACAAGGCTAGCACCCTACCACTTGAACCATAGCTGCTTGCCCTTCCTTTCCCTCCCCTTCCTTTCCCTCCCCTCCCCTCCCCTCCCCTCCCCTCCCCTCCCCTCCCCTCCCCTCCCCTCCCCTCCCCTCCCCTCCCCTCCCGTTCCCTCCCCCATTCCTTTCTTTCTGCCTAATTTGAGATAAGAGTCTCGTGGACTTTTCTGCCAAGGCTGGCTTTGACCCACATGATTCTCAGATTATAGGTAGGAGCCACTGGCACCTGACGGAATCTGAACTTTTTTTTATAGACAACACCATCACAACCACCACACATAGATACACTCAAACTTGACTCCGGTTACATTGTTTTACATCCCCTCCCCATTGTGGTTCAGTCTGTGGAAAGGAAGCAGTGGATTCAGAAAGCCTTCCATTCCCTCTGTAGCGCTACTCAGGGTCACTTGTGTTTGAGAGTGTTGAGTGCAGAAGTGGAGGAAGGTTCTAGATACGACAGATGTGAACATCCGCCATCCTCAACTCCTCAGCACTCTTCCTGCTTCCAGCAGCAGTCAGCCCAATGGTATCTTGGTGTGACTGGTGTCATACCACAGAGTTTGATAGTATTCTCCAAGATACCAGAAATAAACACCAGCATCATATAATTTTAGTAATGCAAGTCTGGACCAAATATAGCCCTCTTCCTTGAAGACGTAGAATATTTATAAAGGGAACAGAGCCTACTTAGCAAATATACTATAAAAGAGAGAAGAGAAGAGCAAAATTGGGACAAAATGGGTGTTTTCGAGATGAGGACACCTTGCTCTGCCCGCATCACTCCTGTTACATCCTCCTGAGCACCAGGGCTCATATTCCGGAACAAATTCAAAAGAAAACCTGTGTAAAGCATAAGGCATTTGTAGCGTGGCTCCTTGAAGGATGATATGCAGCTAGTCTCTCCCAGAAGCCTCCTCAGGACGTCAAAAGGTGACCACTTGGCCTGGGAATATGGCCTAGTGGCAAGAGTGCTTGCCTCCCACACATGAATCCCTGGGTTCAATTCCCCAGCACCACATATACAGAAAATGGCCAGAAGTGGCGCTGTGGCTCAAGTGGCAGAGTGCTATTCTTGAACAACAAGGACAGTGCTCAGTCCCTGAGTCCAAGCCTCAGGACTGGCCAAAAAAAAAAAAAAAAGACTGTTTACAAAAGGTGACCACTCCCCTCTACACATCCTACCACCTTATGCGCTAATTTCACTCCTACTCTGTACTCTTCGTGGGATGTGAACAATATTGATCTTAATTTTGCCTTCTAAATAATGAATTTAACCCCAGAAGTTTTTACAGTCTCTGTCTGATTGCTCAGTGATTTCTGCCCAGAACAACGATGGATGGGCTCACCCTTTGGAACACTGAAACCTAACTTGGAAGGAGGCAGTTTGTGCTACATTGCAAGGCTTATTATACGTTTGTCAGAGTTGAACTCAGATTTTCAACTCTGTCAGAGTTGAAAGTTTATGCAAAAGCTATGTTCTCATCAGGTACTACGAGTTTAGTCCCTTGGACCATTCACCAACTTGATGAGCAGTTCAGGTGTCTGACAACGGCTTCTCACCTTGAGAAGCCTTTAAATATCAACTGCCTTATAATTCTGCATTTGAGAACTGATTATTTCTTCTTTCTATTACTTATTCTCCTCACCAGTATTTTAACTTCTTTTACTTATTAGCTCCCAAAGAATAATATGGAATGTTGAGTAATATGACCTTTAAGGAATCAGGGACATTTTTGTGTACCTCAACTCTTTGTATCTTCCATTTAATACTTCATAATATTTGTTCCCCCACCTCAAAATCAAAAGGTCCAACATTTATTGGAAGTGTTGTTCTGGGTTTAGACAAGCCCAGCTTCAAGGGCATTCACTTTACTTCTGATGTTACAGTCCTCTAATGATACTTCCCATCACAAGTACAGCATTGCACTGTCCTTTCAGTTCCTGTGAGTTGTGCAATCTATTTCATGGTATTTGCTGTTTCTGCTTCCTGATAACTGTGTTGATTAATCGGGTCAGACTGTCACATTATATAACATAAATCATACTAGCTGAAATCATGAGATGTTTGCCGTGTCCCAGTCTTTGGTTGACGCTTGTGCACTTGCAATCCTAACTCACTGGGTTACATTTCTAGAAGATATATTCAGCGACCCTCCTGTGCAAATGGCTATGTGGTCATACCTTTGTGGGGCCGGTGCGGAGCTGTGGGAGGAGCCCGTGTTCTCAGCCTTCCAAGATGCATCATGTCAGGTCTGCTGTCATGAGATTCTATGGTGGGAACCGGTGACCTGGGGCCCCGCAGAGGCTTGGTAGTTATGTGAAATAGGAGACTGTGCGAATGCTTCACTGCTGGGACTTCACCTATAATATGAAAATTCTGCTGAGGAGGACATTACCGAAAGGATTGTCATCAGTCTCTTCTTCAGCTGGCCTCAGGGGAATTAGAGAAGGGAATCTAGAAGTCCCTCACACAGGGCTGCAATCCTCTGTCTCCTTGATCATCTCCTACCCTCCCCATCTATTTTTTTTTTCTCTGCTGACATTCTCTCCATGCCTCGCTCCAAGTCTGACCTCATGCCAGCTCCCTAGCTGGCTTATGTGGAGATGGTAATGTGGGCGATGACGTGTTCTGCCTGCACTTGTTCTGCCTGAGGTCTGCAGATGGTGTTCCCTTCTCCAGCCTTGACTCCAGAGGGCCTGAGACAGCCTGGGACAGGACAGCAAGTCCTTCACCCTGTCTTGTACTGAAAACAGAAGACAGTCATTCTGCTCCAGGGTATCTTATGGGAGGTCTACCAGCAAAGACAAGGAGTGTGTATATGGAGCTGGGAAGGAAGAAAGGATTTACCCAGTACAGTTAGATATTTTGGAGAACGTACACTTCTTTGGGGTTGGGAAGAGGCCAAAAAGATGGTCAAGATTGAGCCCGATGTGAGATACTGAGTGGCAGTTTTGAGAAGCAAGAGAAGAAATAGGTACTGGTGGTGTTTGCTTAGATGAAGACTTGGGTTCAAATGATATCTTTAAATTAGCTGCTCAAGCAAGAAACTAGCAAAGAGATGATTAGAAATACCTATGTTATAGGCCAACCCTCAAACAGTACTAAATTAGAATTGCATTTTAACAAGATTTCCCATATAATTCTTACATCCAAGTTCACTAACAATTGGTCTGTATTAATGGTGGCTAAATCGACATGACCTGTGAGGCTGAGCTTGCATATCCTCACCTCTACAGTGTAGACTTCAAGTAACATCATTACTGTTGGCCTTATTTTAATAGCAGTAAAAATAGCATGTTTGAAACCAGTTAGGAAAACCTAAAACATTTCTAAAGTAGTGTGCGGAAAGTATAGAGAACAAGAGTAAAGACAGTTATTAAAGACCTTTCAACACTAGCAGAAATCTTGACTCAAATGATGGTAGTTGCATTCAAAAATGGGGTAACTAGGAGCAAGATAAGCCTAGGGCTGGGAGGAGCTCTTGTGTTGTGAATAATAGATATTAGGTGGTGTATAGGAAGAGCTTATAGGCTCCCAATAAAAATAAATGCAATTCCCTAAATAATGATACATTGTTCTAAAATTCTATACATAAATGGAACTTCAGAAGAACATATTTGTGAACCACAGCTCAGATACAACTGAGTTGTGGTTTACATTTTACCATGTGTGGTAATTCTACCCAAGTGCTTTAATTTACATAGGAAGTGCGCCTGCAATGGCACTCCAGGTTTTGTGATAATTGGAATTATTTAACCAGTGCTAAATGGAAAAGAAGTGTAAAAAATTTCCCTGACATTTTTTGTTTCCATCGAGATAACTATGTTCATTTTGTAATGAATGTTCCCCCAGTGTTAAGCTGCTTATAGGAGCTGATATTCTCCATTCACAACTTATTTTTATACAAATCACATTATCACTGTTGATTCATTTTCTAATTTCCATCTTCATTTCTCATTCCAACTCTGACCAGCTTTTACATATCTTTGCTGTAGAAAAATATTATTACATGTGACCATTTTTCTTTTGCCTGTGCTGAGCAGGAATGCATGAGTAAAAGATCTATGCAGACATAATTTGCCAAGCTTAGAAACCTGACACGTGTCACTCAAAGATTAAGGTGTAGACTAGGTTTGCAGATTTAAGTGGATCCAAAGGTAAGTACAAAATAAATCTTTCTGAACAATCTGAACCTAATAGTATAGGATTCCTTGAAATTCAGTATAGAGTAAAAGAACTAAATGCATTTAATGAAATTCTACTTTTACAGTGTACATGTTTATACTATTTCAGACTTCAGAGTGAAACAAAACACAAAGTGCAGAGACAAGAGATAACTAAGGGGCATCTAGGTTGGTTCCAAGTTTTAGCAATGACAAGTTCTGCTGCCATGAACATAGTTGTGTTGGTGGCTTTAGTGTAGTCTTGCTTGTAGTCTTTTGGGTAGATGCCCAAAAGTGGGGCTGCTGGGTTGTAGGGGCTCTCTATGTTTAGCCTTCTTAGGAAACTCCACACTGCTTTCCTGAGGGGTTGAACAAGTTTACATTCCCACCAGCAACTTAGTAGGGTTTCCAGAATTTGTTATTACTGGATTTCCTGATAATAGACATTCTTACTGGGGTGAGGTGGAATCTCAGTGTTGTTTTGATTTGCATTTCTTTTACGGCCAGTGATGTGGAGCACTTTTTCATGTGTCTCTTGGTCATTCTCATTTCCTCTTCAGGGAAGTTTCTTTTTAGGTCTTTAGTCTCTTTGTTGAGAGAGTTGTTGATTCTTTGTTTGTTTTGGAGGAATTTAAGTTTTTGAGTTCTGTGTATATTTTAAATATCAGGCCTTTGTTCATTGTATGGCTGATAAAAGATCTTTTCCCAATCTGTGGGCTTTCTGCTTCTCGTGGAAGCTATGTCCTTTGCCCTGCAGAAGCTCTGCAGTTTGATATTAGAACTGGGGAAGGGAAAGGGAATATAAAAATTGAAAGACAAAGGACAAAAAGACAAACCATTCCAAAAGCAATACTTACACATATGGTATAAATCAACTGCACAACTCTTGAGTGGGAGGGGAGGTTAGGGAGGAAGGGGGAATGAGTGAGGAGGTAACAAGTTGAACAAGAAATGTACTCACTGCCTTACATATGAATCTGTAACCCCTCTGTACCACACTTTTACAATAAAGAAAAAAGATTAAAAAAAGAGATAACTAAATCTCCAGATTTTAACTCATTTTAAAAATTCTATAAAAAGTAATTGAATCTTGTTCTGTGATGCATGTTGAATGCTGAACTGGATAAAAATGACAACAATTGGTGAAATTTAATTATTTTCACTACTTATACATGGAAATACTGATAAAACACCTACACTTAAATGTCATAGGCCATGTTTCTCTTCAAGAAAGACTTTTCAGCATGCTATTTTTGGTGAAAATAAAATTTTCTGTTACTCATGTGATAAAGTAGAAAATTTTCAGCTGTTCTCACACCATTGCAAAGCTTAGTTACCTTAACTTTTTCAAGCCTGTCCTTTAACCTAGTCATATTGGTGACCCTGGAGAACTGACAGAATCACTTGACTGAAGAAGCTATCCCAGTGAAAGATAGTATCAGCCCCACCTTCAGAACGAACACTTTACAGAGAGTATCTGCTACCCAGTGCAGAATCCGGAAGGGCTTAGGTTCATTTTAAGGGCTTCCCCCAAACAATGACAAAATAATCCTCTGGAATTCAAATACTGAAGACTAAAGAATAAAAATACCTTATCCAGCATTCAATTACAACTTAATGGCAGAGTTAGGATATTCCTAGTTTACTGGTTTTGTCTTCCAGTATTATTTTTGTTAAACTACAAATTTTCTATATATGTATATATATATATGCATAAATAGGTAATCTGTATATATGTGCATGGTGTGTGTATCTGTGTTTATATATATGTGTGTGTAAATGTGTATGTACACATTTTACAAAATAGTTCCTTCTGAACTGAGATGGATATATTTCCAAGTCTCCCATGAATATCTAAAATTCCAGATAGCACTAAATCCTAGATGGACTCTCTTTATTCCTATACATACGCACACACACACACACACACACACACACACACACACACACACAATGTAATGCCTTTTCTATCGTAACTAAGCACTTAACATGCACTGTGGTTGCAATCATTGCAGTTTGAGGTGCAGTAACAAAATTAGCATGAATCTATTTTTTCCTTCTTCACATTTTCACAGCTAGGAAATTTATTCTTACCGTAGATCCAAGCTTGCTCATCCTATGATTTTTTTTAATCAAAGCTTTTAACTTTCACATGTAAAGGGCACACTTTACAGTTTCATTTGATGTATTTGATAAGTCCCTATCACTATTGTTGCTTTTTTGGCTAAGTGGAGTAAGGTTCACTTGAACATAAGCTCTGATCAGGACATTCCAATCAACAAGCAGCTACCAAGGAGCTGGCAGGTGGGTAGCATATGTACCATGGATGCGCTGGACACCAGGATGGTTCGAGGTCCTGGCAGGACAACACAGTACAATGTGAGACTTTGTCACACCACCCCCAATAGTGCCCAGTTCCTAACTTATTACGTTTATTTTGTGGATTGTCTATTTAATATTTGTAGACTATGCTTTGACTGAAAATATGGAAAGAAAACCACAGATAAGCAAATAACTACTCAGAAATGAAAAGGAAATACTTCAATATAATGTTTTTGAGTATGAACGATTTTTTAATTTTCTCTCTAGTAATAAACGGACACAGACATACCACTACACGGGATTTAATAAGTTTCTTCATAGAATCCCAAAAGACACAGGATAGAAATGTAGACTTTATAATGACTAACCTATAATTATTCCTCTACTTTCAGATAAATTAGAATCAGCTCTCTTTCTCTGTGTAGGAAAGATTGTGAATATTCCTATCATTTTGGGATAGATATTTTTCATGAAAACATAAAATTTATTACTGTCTGAAGGAAATGGGAATATAAGATTTAACATGTTGGTTTATAATATTTTGTTTTCTCAAGTTTAACATGAAAGAACTATTTTACTTTATTTCCTTTGTTTTAGTTTTCTGTGGCCCTGAAAATTCTTTCTTCATCATTTCTTGGTTTTCCTTACAATGAAGACAGAGGATTCAGATACAAGACTAAATAAACATCCTTATTTCGACAATGATAGGTCTTTCTTCTCTCAGGTGGGGGATAGAACAGAACAGGAAACTCTTTCCAAATTGGCTATATCACACTTAATTTTATAGCTCCATGTTTAGTGTCTGAGAGGTCTAGTTCCTTTTTGTTTTTGTTATATCTTTAATTTTAGCCTTCTAATATATGATGTCTCATTACAAGTTGAAGGTTTCCTAACACAGCTAGATGTAGAATACAGTAATATGGAGTGTTTGACATATCCTTATATTCTGTGATGTTATATCTGTCTGAATCCTTTACCCATTTTTAAATTCACATTTTTGCTTTCTTATTGTTTTGAGGAGTCTTCGTAAATTCTGAATGCAATTTCTTTTATTGGCTAAGCTTAGCTTAGCGTTTTATTCTCTTAACATTGTATTTTACTCAGCAAAAGTTGTCCTAATTTTGACAAAAATCTGAATTATCAAAAATTTTTTTAATTTTGTGATCATGCTTTATTGGTGCCACATGTAAACCCAGAATCACTAAACTTATACTTCATAGATTTTTCTCTTATGTTTCCTCTTAGAAATATTTGTAGATTTATAATTCATGCACATGTCTGTAACTCACTCTGATGTACTAAGTGTATGAAATACCATTTTATATCTCAGCCTCCTATTTTTTAGCACCAAGGTGTCTACTTGTTTATTTGTTTTGCTTTGCTACCAGTCCTGGGCCTTGAACTCAGGGCCTGAGCACTGTCCCTGGCTTCTTTTTGCTCAAGGCTAGCACTCTACCACTTGAGCCACAGCGCCACTTCTGGCCTTTTCTATATAAGTGGTGCTGAGGAATCGAACCAAGGGCTTCAGGTATACGAAGCGAGCACTTTACCATATTCTCAGCCCCAAGGTGTCTACTTGTTAATACAACATTTATTATTCTGTTTAATGGTGTTTTCATCCTCCAATCTGTTGCTGCTAGGGCTTGGGATATAGTTCATTGAAAGGCCTTGCCTAGTGTGCACATGCTGAGGACAGAGGTGATGGTGGTACAGCGCTTCCTTAACATGCATCATGTTTGTGGTCCATCCCAGCATCACAAGAAGGCAGAGATTTGTTATTGGATTGGTGAGGTTTTAATTCTAGGTTGTCTTTGGATTTCCTTTGACCCTTGTGTCTGTCATTCCACCAGTATCTCACTCTTTTGACTAATATTGTTTTATGTTGGCTTTTGAAACATGGTTGTATGTCTTTCAGTGTTCTTTTCAGAATTATTGACTACTTAGTGTCTTTGCCTTTCTGTGTATACACACATCACACATGCACACATACATATTATATATATATAATATATATATACATACACACACAGCTTTCCAGTAAAAATGATTGTAATTGTATTTTTGTTGACTTTATCTATAAAATTGAGGATAAATGGCCATTTAAAAATAGTGAGGGGAGGGCTGGGAGTATTGCCTAGTGGCAAGAGTGCTTGCCTCCTACACATGAAGCTCTCAGTTCGATTCCCCAGCACCACATATATGGAAAACGGCCAGAGGGGGCGCTGTGGCTGAAGTGGCAGAAGAGTGCTAGCCTTGAGCAAGAAGAGGCCAGGGACAGTGCTTAGGCCCTGAGTCCAAGGCCCAGGACTGGCCAAAAAAAAAAAAAAAATAGTGAGGGGAACACCCAGGCATTTAGCTTGCTGAAAATGTGTGTGCTTAGCAAGTATGAGGTCTTGGGTTCAAACCTCAGCACAAAAATAAAACAGTGCTAGGTCAGTGGTCTTTGCCTATGAATGCTCTGTGCTGATGCTTAACACTGCAAAATAAAAATATAAAATGACACAAGCAAAGAACAGAAACAAAGTAGCAACAAAAATACCATAAAAGATTACTGATAAAAATGAGTTTTCCAATCTATGAGCATGGTAGCTGTCCACTTCATTAGGTATAGGGTTTTTATTTAATTGAAGATTTCTTTGTAACTTGAGAAAAAAAATCTAGCTATAAGAGCAAGTACAGTCATTCAAAGAGTACTTATTAGTAACTTAGTAGGTGAGCAGTGCTACTACTTATTGTACTTTTTCTTCTGTCACACTGAAGGAGTCTACACATTTGTTGGGGGGAAAGAATCCCATTGGGAAACTCATTTCACTGGCCAGTAAGCTTAGTTATCAAAAGAATTTCTGGTCTACCATCAGAGGATTTGTTTCTTCTTTGAAAAGAGAAAGGCTAAAGTCGTTTTATGAGGCTGAGCAAAGTGGTTCTGTAAGTTTGTTTTTGCCAAAGGTCTCCTGTCCCGCCTGCCGCCTACCCATTCACCTGTCAACACCACCACCACCTCCACCACCCTAAAAGTCTGAAAGAGAGATTTGAGTTCTTCATATATATACCTTGGTATTGTGAAGTTGAAAGAAGATTCAAAGAATATCTTCCAGTAATTATCCAAAACACTTTTTAAATCAGACTAATCACTTAAAAAAAATAAAACCTTACCCAGAAATACAGTCAAAACATATGAAAGTAATCATTTAGGTTGCACTGAACTCTGCAGAGTTGAAAGAAAGCCGGTTTTCATGATGGCAATGTCAAGAAAGCAGCCTCAAAGATATTATGTAACTTGTCCAAGGTTGAACAAGGTTGGACAACAAATTGATGCAGAAATGAAATTAGAATCCCCTCTTCTCAGTCTTAGGACAAAGCTCCAAATGACTGCCTTTCAGATCTCCCTCAAGCTGGATGATTGGTTTCTATGGGAACTATGTTTTTATTTCCTTTGTGTGCCATACTGAGAAATGTGGCTGGACTTTAGCAGAGCTGCAGTATGTGATTTTTAGGTGAGGCATTCTCAAAGTCTTTTCCTCATAATAAGAAACCTCAGTATGTGAAGTCTCCCCAGTTAGTGTTTTTATCTTACTCCTGTTAACCAGGTAGGGAACACTAGTGGAGGCAAAGAAATGTGCTGAATTCCATCTGGTTCTGGTTGTGGCCTATGGCTCATTGATATCTACAGGGCTTTCTTCCATGGAAGAAATACTTCCTGTCATGGAAGAGGGCATAGGAGACCCGTCTAAGACACATGCTAGGTTCTGTAACCTTTGTCATTTCTGTTACTTGAACATGTAAATTAAACTTGCCATGCTGTTGGAACACTTCAAATGTAATTTGAGGAAGTCTTATACAAGATTATAAATACTTTTCTTAATTTCTGAGTTTCAGAATGGCAGTATTATCACTTCCCTATGCCTCTGTATCTCTTTTGGCAGAGGATCTTTATGAAAGGGTATTTATTAAGGTATGCCGAGTGTCCCAAAAAAGACCAGCCAAATAGTCAACATCGACCAAATTTTGCATGTCCTGAATAAATGAGTTAATGAAATAGTTCTTCCTAAAAATTCAGATTGAATGTCATTTTCTTGAAGAAATTTATTTACCAAGGCCATCTTTATAAGCACAGTGGTACCTTCCCTATTTCAACTGGCCATGTTTTTTTTTTTTTTAATTCTTATAAATAACATTGTCATTGTATGTCACATAGACTTATTTCCTGTCTTTGATCCAGCAGTGAAAAGATTGTTGTTTTTATTTAAAAATGTGTATTTGTGGTACTCAGCATGGTCCTAGGAATATTGTATTAAAAAGTATTAAGTAGGTGCTCCTCAAATGAATGAAGTAATTCTTATCTGCTTGGGATCATTGTACTCAAAATGGAAGCAAAAATTATACGTCATTTTATGTCCTCTCCTATCCCTACAATACAAGCAAATCATACTGGCAGAAAGGACATGTCTGTTTTTAGGTTGTGTGGTTTGAACTCAGGATCTGAGCTCTGTCCCTGAGCTCTTCAGCTCAAGGCTAGTGCTCTACCTCTTTGAGCCACACTGCCACTTCTGGTTTTATGGTGTTTAATTGGAGATAAGAGTATCACAGACTTTCCTGCCCAGGTTGGTTTTGAACCGTGATCTAAGACCTCAGCCTCCTGAGTAACTAGGATTACAGGCATGTACCATCAGCACCTGGGCAGAATATCTTTTATGGAGAAGAAATTTGTCATTTATCTCCTTATTCTTCTGATTCATTTTTCTTTGTGTAGTATGGGCAACTGAACTGAGATCCTCGTGCTTACTAGACCAATACTCAGTCCCTTGAGCCATGGTCTCAGCCCTTTATGCTTTAGTTACTTTTAAAATAGTGTCTACCACCTTTGGCCTGGGGGCTGCCAGTGTCTTGATCCTCCTAGCTGTACCTCCTACAATCCCGGCATTATGCCCATACACTACTGCTTCCAGCATTTGGTAATTTTTAATATTTTTTTTTGTTTTGTTTTCAATCACTCTGTTGGTTTCTGGTTGCATAAGCCACTTTTTTGTCAATTCTGGCATTCTACTGTACGTCTACTTTAGATGCTTTAGGTATAGATTCAATGCAGGATTAGAGTTGAGTTCTTGAGCTTTGGGTGTTCACCCTGTCCTTAGAACCCTCACTTCGGCACCAGTTAGGAATAGACTTAAATTGTCCCCACTGACAGTCATGGAGCTAAAATGTTCTATGGAGACTGGTCTGATCTGATCTGATGCTAAAAATACAAAAAATATTATAGCTTTTTACAACTAAAATAGTTGATTCAACAGATTTCTGATTTGTCCTCTTGTGCTAAGGAATGCTCACTGGTTATATTACCTAAATCTTCTTCTAGTATTATGGGATGGAAGAGAACAAATGATGGTGATAATAAACATGGAACCTGTTGGGGAAGCCTTGACCTTGAGGGGGAAGGGCATTGGAGAGCGTGCCAGAGACGCCGCCCTGGCCGATCACCCTTCTCTCGTCCCTTCCTACCATTAGCCTTTGCCCCGCCCTAATAAATCAGATTGCTCACGAAGCATCTCTGAGATCCGCGCATGCCTGGCTTTCTTCACGGGTAAGGGGGTGGGTAAAGCGATCTCGTATGGCCCCGTGCACCTGAGGTCTTTCCTGAGCCCCCCACTCCACCCTGGTCTTACCTGCAGGTCGGGTGACCAGGGGAGAGGGTGAGAAAGGGAGTTGTTAGAAGCATAGCAGAGCCTTGATCCTCGCACCAGGGGAGGCGAACCGAGCCCGGCAGGAACCTAAATCAGAAATATCTGAATTCTATGCCCCACTACAAGGGGGTCTGTAAGCCTAAAGTGGTTTCACCTGTCCTGGCATGGTCATGTTAAAGATGGTTAATATGATGAGCATAGATACTATCTCCCTTTTAGGAGCAGAAATTTTGGAAAATGTAAATCCGTGCATGTAAACAAGTTTTTGTGAGCTTTGTAGAGCAGAAGTTCTCATGAGATTCAACACTGTTAAATTTGCCATCCTGTTCACCATTCAAATGAGCCTCCCCCCACCCCCCAGAGTAGATGCTTATTACAGGATGTGGGAACTGCCCTGGCATGCTCCTGTTTATTGTATACAACTAGTTAGATGTTTACTCCAAATCCCACAGATGGTAATATAAAAATGGAGCCAAACTTTGATTCCATTGAGGGGAGCCGAAAAAGTCTTTTGAGAGGAAGACAGGTAGACAGTCTACAGAGAAAATGCTTTGTACCCCGCCTGACTCTCACTTGCATTCCCTTTCAGCATATAAAATGACTAGTTTCTATTGAATTTCTTTGTCAAGGTAGTTTCTTATTTACACTGAGCGGTTGCAAAGGGCCTCTGTATTGGATTGGTATCAAGAAATGAATACAAAGTTTGAAAGTAGTGGTTTGTTTACTTTGAGAGATGAAGAGGAATTTTGCTGTGCAGCCAGTGCCAAATGAATGTATTCAAGTTATGTTCCATGCTCCTGCATCTTAGATTTTGTAAGACAATCCTCCTCGGTTTCCTGATTAGCTGCTTGCCTCGTGTGTGTGTGTGTGTGTGTGTGTGTGTGTGTGTGTGTGTGTTTTGGTCACATCTGCCCATGTGAGTCTTTGTGTGTGTATTTTCCATCTTTGCAATCTTGAGCAAATTGGAGACGGACATCTGGATGCTAAGATTTGAACAGACCTTGTAAGAGAAAAAAAATACATTCAGCTGTTTTGTTCTCTGCCCTCCTAAACTCATTAAGAATATAGCCAGAAGCCTGATGTTACCAAGATCTTCTACTGAGCAATTGTGAATATAAAAATAGCAGCTTCGACTGCAGTGCTGACAGGCAGCTGTTGATGAGGACAATGAGGGGGGTGGTGATGATGATTGCCCTTTGACTCTCTGTCACCATTCAAGTCCCACGACAAAATGTGGAAGTAGACAATTCCTTCTTGATGAAAGGGTCTCAGTACTCCGTGAACTTGGGATACCGCACAAAGCCCACATACTTATTCCAAATCCCTTAAATCAGCCATTCAGCTTGAGGAACGGTTATGCTCTTTATAAATGCCAAGGGAAGGAAGTGAGACTGGCCTAACAAATCGCACAAATGGAAGGACAAGGTGCTACTTTAACACACTTAATCCATGTCTTCAATTGCTAATAAATGTTCTTTCTTTTTTCCTTTAGTAGAATACATTTTCATTTTTTTTCTGAAATGGAGATCTTTATTTTTTTTTCTTATTTATAGTCAAAGTGATGTACAGAGAGGTTACAGTTTCACACGTTAGGCCTTGGGTACATTTCTTGTGCTGTTTGTTACCTCCTCCCTCATTCCCCCTCCCCCTCCCCCTCCCCCTTTCCCTCTCCCCCCATGAGCTATTCAGTTGGTTTATACCAAATGGTTTTGCAAGTATTGCTTTTGTAGTCATTTGTCTTTTTATCCTTTGTCTCTCGATTTTGGTATTCCCTTTCACTTTCATGGATCAGGAAAATGTGGTACATATAGATAATGGAATTTTGTGCCTCTGTCAGAAAGAATGACATTGCCCCACTTGTAAGGATATGGAAGGTCTTGGAAGAAATTATACTAAGTGACGTGAGCTAGATCCAAAGAAACATGGACTCTATGGTCTCCCTCATAGGGAATAATTAGCACAGGTTTAGGCTAGTCACAGCAGAGGATCACAAGAGCCCAATAGCTATGCCCTTATGAATGCATAAGATTATGCTAAGTGAAATGAACTCCATGTTATGGAAACAAGTGTTATATCACTGTTGTAATTACTTTCGACATGCCATGTGAAACCGTAGCTTCTTTTGTTGATGAGCCTCTTGTATCCCCTTCCTGTGGTTGTACCTGCACTATCACTGAAATGTAGACCTTTATAACTATAGATTCTTCATCACTGAAGTTTCTTGCTGGCTACATACTAGAATTATCTTCAGGGATTTTGAAAAATACCCATTTCCTAAACCACTGAAGCCATCCTTAAATTCTATTTTCAGACTTTTAAATTTATATATTTTATATTCTTTATGTACTTGTACAAGAGGATTTAAATTCAGTATGTCCACTTGTGAGCCTAATGCATCTTGACCAGTGTTACACCTTGCATTATTGTCCATCTTTCCCAACTCTGCCCATCCCTTCAGTTCATTCTTTCTCTCTCTCTCTCACAGCATGCAGGCATGTGCACACACACACACACACCCACACACACACGCGCGCACACTGAATATTATACTATGTTCCAGCTCTTGAGTAGAATGGGACCCAACTGTCAGTGTGGTGTTTGTAAAGTTCTCCAGGTTGTTTTAAAGCATCTCTGATTTGAGAACCACCTGCACTGACATTAATTGATCTTACTAGCTCTATTTTCCCTCCCTCTATTAATCTTTCCAGAGGTCTACACTGAAGATTGACTACCATTGACATTCTAGAAGGAGCCAAGAGCCTTGAAGATTATGATTATGAGTCACTCAAAGACAGGAGCTATGTGTTCATTTAGCCTTCCTGAATATTTATGGTGCTGTGCTTTGTGTAGGACTTTAGGTGTCCATGTTTAAATTTATAATGAAATGTTATTGTCATGTACTTCTAACATGTGCCTTCTCTCCACCTATTCTTAAATTCTAGCTGTTTTCTGCTTGTATTTTTTTCTTTTTAAGCATGTGTACCTTATATTTCTACCTTATCCAAAGTCTACTTTATCCAAAATAGGTCTTATTTATAAATTGTATTTTTAAATAAAATTCCATAATTATTAACCCAAAACCTTAATTAAAACACAAACTGTGGTTGATAATGATCCTTTCAAGTTTTGAAAATGTTATTAGGTACCAAAACATTTTTTAAAAAACCACTTAATATGAAGAAATTAAACTCCTTACCTTTTCACATTATTTTGTCACATCTTAACCGTGGACTCATACAAATTCTCACTTAGACTGTCTTAAAATTTGCCTCAAAGCCAGTGACACTTGTCTGTATTCCTACCTACTCAGGAGGCTGAGATCTGAGGATTGTAGTTCAAAGGCAGGCCAGGCAGGAAAGTCAGTGAGACTATCATTTCCAGTTAACAACCAAAAAGCTAAAACTGGAGCTATGACTCAAGTGATAGATCAATACACTTCAACATAAAGCTCAGAGACAATACCCAGGCCCTGAGTTCATGCTCTAGGACCAGTACAAATGAAACAAAACAAAACCAAAAAACTTGCCATTGAGGAAATTTTCTCTTATTATCATTGGTTCTCTCACTTGTTCACAGATTGTTTTGTCACTCTTTCAAACCATGTGAAACCTAATCTCTTTTCCATTTTTTAGCACTGGAATGTTAATAGGTGCTTCATGCCTACCTCTTAACTACTCACAAAGCTAATTCTAATGATCATGGGATGAAGTCAGCCCAGGAAAGACATATCTTTGAGTCTCACCTCCAGTTAACTGGCAAAAATCCAGAAATAGAGGTGTGGTCCAAGTGCCAGCCATAAGCGCGTGCGCACACACACACACACACACACACACACACAGCTGAGAAGTCTTGACATCAAGCCTTAGTGCCAGCACCAATAAGTAAATAATTTAATAAAATTTAAAAATCACAGTATGTACTAGGTCATACACAGCAAGACTCATTCTTGTTCTATACATCACTTTGACAATAAATAAGTATATAAATTAAAAATGTTCTCTTATAATAGTAATGATGCTTAATGGAAGCTACTAGGAATGTTAACTTACATTATTTAGGAGACTTCTTCAAGCTACACCTGTGGCCAAACTTCAAAACATCCTATCAGAACCCTGGAGAAGAGAGAGGCTGGTAGGTGACTATGCTAGAATAAGACAGAATTCTGAGAAGATGTTTGTTTTCCCCAAAAATTATTATAAAAATTGTCATAGATGTTCTTTTAATAATTTCTATAGTTTTATTGTTGTTTCTTAATCTGTCATTGGTGTAGACATACTCATGAATTTATGATCTGATACAAGTCAGGATTTAATATGTTCCTACCTAAATGGGTAATTAAATGAGTCAACGTGAATGAATGATTTGAAAGTGAAGTACGGATTGAAAATAAGATAAAAACTCTCTTGATCAATGGATCTCATTCTGTTTTTTCTTTTTAATTTTATTTTTTTTGTATTGCATAAGTGATAAATGCATACCATGTGTTATTTAAAGTTATTCAAGGTTAGATAAGGAAGAGAAAAACATCTCCTCCCCCACCCCAGCTCCTTGTCCATTTATTTATCTTCTACCTCTCCAGTTCTTATGCTGGCTCTGTAATATTCTTCTTCTCATCTCTTTTCTCCTAGGTATCTGTATGTTTCTTACCTTTTATTCATGGAGGGTACATTCAATTTCCAATAATCAGCTATTTCTGCTACTTACCTGATTTTTCTGTCCATTTTTAGCTACACCCATTTTAGCACTATTTTCCAAAAATGCCTCAGTTATAAGAACATCATATTTCCTACCAAGCTGTCTACTTTTCTGTACATAAAACTGCAGTTGTGGTATGAATCATTAAAAAATGAATTGGAGTATTACTTTTATTGTGCATGGTTTGTCTTGTCCAAAACTCAGGGTAAAATAATAATACCAGCGATAAGATATTAAGATGTGGGATGAGATGGTAATTAGAGCTCTACTTTTCATAAATGAATCAATCCATTTGTGGGATTAATGGAAACATGGATTGTTGAATTATCTGCAGAATGGGTGTTTTCTGAAAACTAGTTTGACTAGGCCACTCTCCTGCATACTCTAAGTGTTCTCTTGCCTGTGATGCATGCATTTGTGCTGCCTGGAGCCTCTGCCAGCCAGAAAATTATTGCCAGATGCGGCAGCTTGATCTTAGACTAAACTTCTTCTCTTATGGCTTACTATGTGTTCTCTTACATCCCTAGCAGCAGATAGTGAACTAAAATCAATAGCAAGGTAGCTGAGCCTGTATCCAAAAGACTGAACTTTACTTGGGAATTTGCCTTACAAACTATGAAGGAAGACATGCCCCTTGAAGAGGACTGTGGGACACAGGGCTCTGTCTGGGCTTCTGCATCCTCACACGATGATAACCAATGTTTCTCTATGCTGTTCCCATGATGTGTGGCCTTGCCACAGATCCAAAGGAAATTGGTACCAGTTGATCAGGAGCTAGAATTGTCAAAACATTGAGGCAGAATAACCCTTTTGTCTTTGAAAGTTAATTACCTCATTGTCTCACGTATTTGCTATACCAGCAGAAATATGAATAACACAGTCATCATCACATAGGGAAGGAAAGCTAGATAACAAACATATTAAAGATATATGGATAATAAGAGAGACAAGTAGATAACCCACAAAAAGAAATTAGGTTCATATTATATTGAACTTATTTTTGCACTTAGAAAAACAATTGAGAGCACATTTAAATCTGTATCTGCTTTAATTGTATGCATAAGTTACTCTCTACTTGTCTGGAACATGTAAGCATAAAATTATGGCATACGTTATAGCGTCCATGACTATCAAAGTTGCTCTTAGTTAATGTACACAGTACTGGAGAATCAACTAACTGGGTGAGGTGACTCACACTTATAATTTCAACTTCTTGAGACAGTGTAGACTGAGGCTGGCCCCAAGACAAAAGACTAAAGTGAAAAATAACTAAAAGCAGCAACAACAACAAACAGCTGATGGCATGGTTCAACTGGTAGAATGCTTGCTTGGTGTGAGTAAAGCACTGAGTCCAAATTCCAGTACTGCCTAAAAAGAAATAGCTATTCATTCATAAGAGATGAAGTTGATACTAAAATACTTCTTTGGGTCTCTGTGTGGAGGATATGCTGGTGGCCTCACTACTGTGGCCTCTGATGTGTTTCACCTTTGGAGATTTCTTTCTCATAAGAATGCTGGTTATTTGCCCAATGGATCACAAACACCAGCACAACCATGTGCTTAGCAGCATTATCTACCATTGCTAAAATATGGAACAAACCCATAAGCCTGTCAGTAGATGATTGGATCAAGAAATTGTGAGATATATATATATATATATATATAATATGTGTGTACATATATATATACATACATATACACAATGGAATTCTATGCTTCCATCAGAAGGAATGACATTGTCCCATTCATAAGAAAATGGAAAGATTTAGATAAAATCATATTACATGAAGTGAGCCTCCTTTATTGGTAATAATTAGTGTATATCTTGGAGAGTCCTAGCAGATGATCTCAGTAGCTCAATAGTATATATACATAAGTTCTCGGAAGATTATGCTAAGAGAAATGATCTCCAAAATATGGAAACAAGTGGTTAATCATTGATGTTATTATTTTAAACATGCTATGTGAAGTTATTTCTTTTTTTTTCTGTCCATGATGATTTATCCATGTGCGTGATGTCCAGGATAATTAATGATTCAGCCCCTGTTGTCACTGTATGTGATTCTGGTGTCCTGGGTATTTAAAATGTCTGTCTGAATTAGGAGAGGGAAGGGGAACATTAAAATGGTGAGACAAAGGGTAAAAGGCAAAGCAATGCAACAGCAATACTTACAAGACAATATGCTGTAAATGAACTGTACAACTCTGGGGGTGGGAACTGGGGAGTAGGGAAGTTGCGTGCGACATGAGAGAAAGAGTAACAAGTTGGACAAGAAATGTGCTCACTAGCTAACATATGTAACTGTAACCCCTCTGTACTTCACCTTGACGATAAAAATTTTAAATAAAAAGAGAAAGGAAATGTGAGTCAAGAGTGACGGCTGCAATTTTCCAACTAGAAGACGAGGAAATCAACTTGACCTTGGGTTACTAACATAATTCCCAGGTAGAGTTTTGCATCAGTTGTTTCCCAATGGAATCTTAACGGCAGCACGGAAGTGTGGGAACGCTGGAGTTTGTAGGTCCCTCCTAGGATTTGGCAGCAGGCTTAGTTATTGTGATGGCACTTACGATCTGAGGATTCCTTACAGTTCACCTTTCAGATGAAGCATGGGCAGCCAGAGTCTCCCATTCTGAATACTTGTTTGAAGCAGGATGTACAGAGTGATTTTCACATCAAATCCAGGGGCGCACGATGAGTTTAGGTTCTTGGATTAGATTGGATATACATTTTAAATAGGATTGATGTACCTAAGGAGTGAGCTGTACAGATGATTTATTTTCTGCCACAGAGCCATTTGAAAAAAAGTTAGTTTGCAGAAAAGCAATATAACATGGAATGAGTCAGCCCGCACAGCCTTCCATTCTTATTTTGCTTGAAGTAACAGGTCAAATGTATAGATTTCTTAAAAAAAAAATGAGTCTACGTGATAGAAAAACACAATTTCAATTTTAAACATGCTAATATCTTTTCATTTGCTTATTTATTATGACACATTTTCATTTTTTGGTTATTAAACTTCCCTATTGAAATAGAAACGGACTTCATTTTATAAGTAATTGTTAAACAGACACCTTAGGCATGTTATATTTGTACTTCCACATGTCTAAGAAGACCAACAAAAGAATCATTATCCTGGATTCACAGATGTGAGAGCAACAGGCACATAGTATTTGTGTCCCACAATAAATCAGTAGACTGAGGACAATAGGACTTTTGACTTATATTTCTGTGTTTTGACTATGTTTATTTTTAACTCTCCTGAGAAGTGCTTAGGTGAGCTAGTGTGTCAGGTGAATTCTCTCGTTTCTCGTTGAAAGCTTTCCAGAGTCTTAGCTTGATGAAGAGTAAGAGCCAACTACTGAACATGAAAATGGGGAACAGTATTACTTTGGAGCTCATTGCTTTTAAATAATTGTTTTCATTTAGGGTTATTTTTTAATATGTCCTGTTCCTTTTCTCTTGTTTCTGCCCAGAGCTCCTGGAAGAAGTGTTCAGAAATAATCTCAGTGGCTGTTATTTATTTATTTACTTTTGCCAGCCCTGAGGCTTTGAACTCAGGGCCAGCGTACTGTCCCTGTTTTTTTTTTTTTTTTTTGTTGTTGTTGTTGTTGTTGTTGTTGCTCAAGGCTAGCACTCTACCACTTGAGCCATAGTGCCACTTTGGGCTTTTTCCTGTTCATGTGGTATTCAGGAACTGAACCCAGGGCTTCATGCATGCTAGGCAAGCACTCCACCAGTAGGCCACATTCACAGCCCCTCAGTGGCTGTAACTGAACCCCCTGCCTCCCTGGTTTTCTCTCAGCAAGTTCTCAGACTCCAGAGAGCAGTTGCTGTCAAGAGACTCAACCTGTTCTCTTGCAGATCTACAGGATGGTGGTTGCCAGTTTTCTAGTTCAGTATAATTTCATTCCTTGTGCCAGAAGTTTTCTTCCTGCTTAACATGTAAAGGCATTTTGGATGTCTGTTATGAATTCATGTGTCCCAAAACTAAAGTAGGATATGAGCCAAAATGCCATTCCCGCTGGGCACTGTAGTGCGCCCCTCTAATCTGCACATAAAGGAGGCAGATATAGGAGAATCTCAAATCTGAGACCAGCCTGAGATGCACAGTAAGACTTTATCTTAAAAACAATAAAAAAGCCATCCTGAACCTAGTTTGTTATTGCTTCCTGTTTATGGGAGAAAAACAATGGAAAAGGTAAACATAATTGAATAATCTCAGAAAGAAAATCTCTATTCCTATGCTGACCCCAATCTGATCAATAGCATCTCCTTAACAGGATAAAATGGGCTGAATGTTCTCCTAAGGGTATTAGCACAAACCAATCTTTTCTCCGTTTCTACAACACCTCAAAAACTGTTGAGCATACATTCCTAGAACCTTTCCTGTTGAGCCCATGAAATATGTTGAATGTTGGAAGGATGGAGTGATGGAGGAAATTATTAATATTTCAATGTTTGGTTATGTGTGGAAACAGCTTGAGAATTCACAGGGTGGTCACTCTCTTCTGCTAAGCATGTAAGACTGGAAAATCAGAGCCAACTGTTAGGGTGCAGCAGTAGAATTCACAGCTCTCCATGGTTCCCAAAATACAGCCCTAAGTAGGGCAACAAACAGACTCATTAGCACCTGCTTTGAAACCACTATACTTCAATGGCCTCCATGTCTTGCAGTAAGTGTCCTGCAAGTTTCATGGGGATTTCTTCGCTGCAGGAGGGCACTGGCATCACAAGTCATGCCAATTAAGCAGGAGAGGAAATTTCCCACAGGGAGGAAATTTCTGCATCTGTGTGGCCAGCTAATGAAAAATCATTGGAATGACTAATTTTCTTTTTCTCTTTTATAAGAAGAGAGTATGGAATTAAATAATTCTCCAGTACACATGGTAGAGTGTTTAATCATATGCATATAACTTAATAGCATTTACCAACCCAGAGAATAGTTTATACACATCCTCTTGATTAGAGCTTTAAGAACAAGATCCTGTTCCTTTGAAAACTCATTATAATCAACCAACACGGTATTTCCTCTTCATATTCATTTCCCCGGCGTTGACACCTTCCTGGCTGCTCCTAAATGTACTTTAACCATGTAGTACATTAGCTCCCTTGAGATATGCTATACAAATGGAGCTCATAGTCAAATGCCTGTTACTCCATGAATTTGAGTACGAATGGTTTGGCCTCTATAAGACTTTGCCTGAAGAATAGAATAGGAGATAACATTGTGAAAGCTTAGATTTCCTCCCTAGAGAGGCAAATCTACCTTTTGTTTTTCCCTTCTTCCCTTATGATTCCACAGTTTATAGTCTGAGTAGGAAAAATATCATACTGATGCAGTATTAAGCGGCATTAATATTATGTGTGTTTCAAGGTAAATTGTGACTCCAGTATGTTGGAATGGAGTGTATTTCTTTCACGTCTTAGTGCAGAAAGGGTGGACCCAGGAGAACTATAAACATCATCATTATATAAAGTATGTGACAAGTCAAGTAGGATGCAGGTCAAAAATGATGTGTGACTATGTTGTTCCTGCATAACCAGAGCCTTTGACTGAAGTTATAGTTTGGTCCCTACTATCTTTCTAGACAAAGCTTCCCCTGAGGTAAATTATGATGGTAGAACATTCCCATTTTCTTGTCCTCTACAGTGTCTTTTTCTCCGCCTCCAAGTAGAGATTCTGTTTTTTGATTTATTTTTTTTTGCCAGTCCTGGGGTTTGAACTCGGGTCCTGAGCACTGTCCCTGGCTTCTTTTTGCTCAGAGATAGCACTCTACCACTTGAACCACAGCCCCACTTCCGGCTTTTTCTACATGTTATGTGGTGCTGAGGAATCAAACCCAGGGCTTCATGTATACGAGGCAAATACGTTAGCACTAGGCCATATTCCCAGTCCCATGAGATTCTGTTTTTTGACAGCTTAAAATTATGCTTTAATAAAGGGAATTGTTTCTTATTCATCTATTTATTATTTGACAGTAAAAACTGGCTGAAGTGCATAAGATTCAGCATTGATTATATTGTTTGCTTACTATGAACTTGTAAGTGTATATCTATAAATTATTTATATATCAAAGGTATGCATATTTATATATATGTATATATATGAAATGCATCTATCTATCATCTATCTATCCATTCATCCATCTAAAACATATCAATATAAAAGTTCTGGCAGAACAGAAATACTGAGCCCCAAAAGCTCCACTATCCAGATTTACATTACTTGTGACTAATTTGTACTTTATTTACATCATCATTTACCTTATAAAACTGGTTTAAAAGGAGATTTAAACTTAGCATGTTTGTCTACCTATTATGTTGCCAGCCCTTATGAACAAAATAGTTTTTATTAATGTCTCTGAATGTTGCATTTTTTGCAAACAAGGTCTAAGCTTTTTCCCAAGTACCAGCTTTGGATACAGTCATCCCAACTCTGCTGCACACATAGCTGGACTCACAGTTATAAACTACCATAACCAGCTTGAGTTTTGAGATAGAGTTTGGCTGACATTCTATCCCCTGGGCTGGCCTCAAACAACAATCCTCCCACCTCCCATCTCCTTCTCCCATGTAGTTGAGATCACAGGATGAACCTGATATTATTGTTGCATTTGAAGCAAAGGCAGTTCTCATACTTTATGTTAGCATTTCCCTAGAACTCCGGTCCTCAGCCCTTCCCACTAGCCCCCAGATCCATCCATACCTAATGAGCCACTCCTACTCACTACCTACCTACTTCCCCTTTAGCCCCAGAGAGAGAGAAGCTGCCACCAGGATAAGATGCAGACGCCATGTAGCTCCCTCTCCCGTTGGAACTATGGCCCCAATAATAAACCTCCTTATGAAGCTTCTTCTCTTGCCTGTTATGATCTCCGCATGGTCCCCTGGGATGGCTGGGACATATCCTGTCACTTTAAGTTGCAGCCAGTTGCACTGAGCCAAGTGTGTGTGGCTACTCCTGCTGTGAAATTCTGACTGTTCTCTTCTTTGACACTGAAAGCCTACAGAAATGCCATGCCCAGTATGAGGCCACTCACTGGAGTCAATCACTAGTAAGCAGATCAATCATCTCCATGATGTGCAATGACAAAGCAATGAGTTTGACAAGAAAGCTGATGTTCCATTTCTCTACAATTTTCAATATCACGTAGCAGAGAATTAGTTTTTTATCCTTGACTAAAAATGTAAATTGGAAATGAATGCACGTTCAGTATTTTGGTACCCCTTAAAATAAAAATGGAGG
This sequence comes from Perognathus longimembris pacificus, assembly GCF_023159225.1. NCBI lineage: Eukaryota > Metazoa > Chordata > Mammalia > Rodentia > Heteromyidae > Perognathus > Perognathus longimembris. The sequence goes on along the minus strand of NC_063181.1, from coordinate 36,069,070 downwards.
GAAAATATACTCATCCTTGATGGAATATCTAATATGTATACCCATTGCTCGATAGAAAAAAAATCCACTTAAGATTTATGATATACCTATGAGGTAAATGGCATTTTTTTCCTTTTACAATTTGGAAAGTAGGATCAGACAGTATCATTTTAATGGTTTTTCTCCAAAATCTACAATCCTTATTACTTGCTATATTGTGCTCTGCTATATTGTGATCTGCTTTCTTGGTCTGTTTTCTAATACCTGTTTTGGAGGCCAACGTGCAAGTATCATGGTACTGATTCTTGGAGGGCCCTGGTATGTGCTCCTCTTTGAACTAATCTTAAGAATCCAGTGTGTGTTTTGTTTGGATAAGTCACGTTTCAGGTGCTCATGAACAAATGTGGCTGCTGGCTACCATATTGGATAACATAAGTTCTTAGTCTAGGCTCTCAGTCTAGAAACAAGTCGCAAAGCTTGTGATTTTTAAGTGTGGGTCAGAATTACCTATCAAATGTTAAAAATAAGGATCTACAGACTCTTTTTCTCAGATTTTGACTTTACAAATCTGGGTTGAGATCTTAGTATCGCCATTTATAATCCTCCCTAGGTAGTTTTAAAGGAGAATCAACATTTATTTCCTTCTCCAGCCTATATAAGCATAGGACTTATATCCCTGGAAGGAGAGAGCAAAATCTACCAGGAAATCTGAAAGACTTCTGAGATTCTAACAATCTCCAATTTAAATTACACAGCCTTTGGAAATAACTCAGCATGCAACAACTTCATAGAAGGAGCTGGAAGTGGCAGTAAGAGGGAAAAGCTAACATGATGAATTCTACAGGATGGCTGACATGATCCCTCTGCTAACCCATGACTGTGAGGTAGTGGTGGGATTCTGTAATTGAATGTGGAGGTAGTCAAAGATAAGAGATGAAATTGTACTCCGCCTCCCCCGTAGCAAAGGTGAGCTTTCAGGAAGTGACACTATTACTCTTCATTTTTCTGTCTTGCTCTAATGCTTGTTAGTTGTTAACTCTGTGTAGAAATAGTCAGTAAAAAGCCAAAAATCTGGGAAGGTTCTATATGAGCCCTTGGCTAAATGCATTATTCTCTTAGCTATCCTTTTAGCATCTTAGGGCTTCTGATTATCCAGCCACAAAATGTGGGAAGTGCTGATATAAACACCCTCCGAGACCCCCAGGTTAATACACTGCTGTGCTCAGTATACTGTGTCAACTCAGGATTATAGTAAGCTGCACAGCATGCCCATGAGTTAAGTAAGTGTTTATAGAAATGTGAACAAAGCTGTACTTTAGAAGGTCAAATTGACTTGCTCAAGGACAAAGTGTTTCTCAAGGGCCCTGATTCTCCACCCTCAGATCCAATTGACTTTCTCCTCTTTGCTTCTGTGTCTTAGGGTTCCATTTCTACAAGCTCTGTACCTTCTCTATCCTGGACAGGAAATTACATTGGAAGCCTTAGAGTATATGAAGATTTGTTTCTAGGTTAAATAACAGTGACCTCTTTTCTAACTCTCACAGGGTTGGAAGAAACCATATATATGCATATGTATATACCTATTTATGCCTATATATGTGTGTGTGTGTATATATGCCTACTTATGCCCTAATATGACTTTTGAGTTTTTAACAGCTTGATATTTAACCCTCCACTTGTTTAGTAGTGGCACCAATGAAAGGGAATGTCACCACCAGTGGCAGTCTTTTTCTTGTACGTACAACTCTAGGCAGCTACCTTTTTCTCTTGGGTTTAACCAAAATGTTCATTTCTCTGGTTTCTGCTCTTTGAGACTACATAGGCCATTTAAACACAACAAACCTATAAGCATTTGAAAATAAGCCTTGGTTGTGATGTCTGAACCTCCATCAGGAGACCAATGGAACGAACCACCGTCTAACCCACAGGTGAGGAACTCTGAGGCTTCTATGATGTTCCTGTGAAGCATGCTGTAAGGTTCCTTATTCTACTTTCAGTAGACTTTAGGAACTGGTCATTAAATATACTATTTAAAATAGATTTTGCCCAGAGTAATTCAGAAGAGTAGGGAGAAAGAAAAAAAGGCATAAATGCATTTCTGGAAAGGGTTATTTTTTTCCCTCTAACTAATTAGAGCTTTCACAATTTTGGGAAAAAATATCATCATCCCATCTTCACATTTGGTGAAAACAAATTAAGGGAAAGTGAGTACCTTCTCCCGGCTAAGTGATCCTTTCCAGAATTAAATAAGGAACATTTATTCTGGGATTAGAGCAAAAATACCATGCAATTGACTTACGGAGACATTTTTGTCTTTGTCTTTTTAAAAAGTAAGGATGTATATTGCTTATTTATACAGCTACCATGGTTAAAATTACTTTTAAAAATGTTATTTTTAGCTTCAACTTTTTAAAATTTTGCCCCCACATGCCCCTCTTAATGTTTGAAATTAAACAGCAGGGAGATTGAGGCCGAATGTTCTAGGACCATTAGAGTTAGCTAGACCTCTGAGATGCATTCATCTCTGCAGAGCTAACACAGTACTTAATCCACGTCATTGCATAGACTCCAGGGTGCGCGCTCAGTGGAAGACATTTATTTACCAAATTAAAAGCACAGCAAGTAGAAGCCAAGGTATTATTTAAGCACATTTATCGACCACTATTCTCCTACTATTTACTAAATTTCTCAGTGATGGAAGATGATGAATGAGTTGATTCTTGCAATCGCTTGGCTCCACTAAAGGTTGAAATACATCTTCCCTGATTTATTCTCTGTTCATTGACAAGATAGCTTTTGGTGGAACTGGAAGATATCCAGCCCAAGCGAGACAGACTACGACAGAATTCAACAGTTTTTTTTTTCTTTTGAATTATTTTGTCAAAATCTGTTAGGTAAAATCGCCTAAGAGAGATGCTGACATTTCTGGGGTGCACTGCTAGTTTTTAATTCTGATGGCCTAAGTCTCTTCTTCTCAAGAATATCCACATGCACATACAAGAGGAGATACACTACTGATACTCACACACCCATCTGGGGTTACCTAGGGCCACATCCGCACAGAGGGGGATATGGATATTTTCAGACTTCTGTGATAAGAACATTTTTACTTCTTCCGCTGCTTTTGCCATCAAATATCCCTCAAGTTTCAGCAGGGTAGGTGCCAAATGTATCTAGATATCTTCATCCACCATCAACTCTGAAAGACAAAGAAATTTTATAGTAGTCTCTAATATGAGATGCAATGATACTGGAACTATGGGTATGGCAGGACAACATTTGCTCTTTAGTTCTCTCTGGTTCCATGATTGTGAGTGAAAGTCCTGTAATTCCTACCCTTTTCTGACACTTCGCTGATCTTTGGTTCTGTCTGACAATTTCACCCCCAGTAATGATCTCCAGAATAAAGGCAAGTGGATCAACCTAAGGCTTTCTGTGGAATCCTCTTTTACCAGTTACCAACTTCTCACATCTATTTGTCTTTTTCTGTGGGTAAAACTTCAAGCTAAGCAAGCAGTGGAAAACCAAGCATGTACAGCTAAAATTCACTGAATTCCTTAATCTGGGGAGTGCGTAAGGCAATGGTGATGTACAGTCACTTTTCCTTTGCCATTGCTTCAAAACCTACCTTGAAGAAAGCCTAGTATTTGACATAAATAAATGAAATGCATTTTAGACTGAACTGTAGATTGATGGTTATGAATTCCAAGGCATTGATGAGCTACACAGCTTTCTCGAGTGGCCTGTTCCTCATTTACTCACACAAGCCTGAAGGACTCCAGGGTTTCTAGGTCACATTTTGGACCCTACTTTCCTGAGTACTAAATAGACTGGATGTCACCCTAAATGTTTTCTGGTTCTCATGTGACACATTTCTGTCTTTCTGTGCACTGATATTCACACACGCACACACACACTCACACAAATGTTAGTTTTAATGAATTTAATGAGCCAATGCTTATCTGTGCAGGTTTTCAAACATAGCTTCAGAGCTGCCTTAGAAATGAAAAGCAACATCAGCCAAGGCCCACTGGTCACTTTTCTGACGACTTTCATGCTTTGTGAAAGGCTTTGCTCCTGACAAATAAACAGCAAATAATTAATGAACAAGTAGTAAACTTACAAAAAAAATAGTCTAATGTGTTAATTGAGGAGTCATTAAGAAAAAGGGAAATGTTGCCATGCTGAAGTAGATCCATCTTTTAAACAGCCTTTGCCTCAGTTTGCTGGTTACATGGAAAATGTGGTAGTAATGAAAATGAAATCTGCTGGCTATTTTATGCTTCATTTACATTGTATAAAACACACACCATACTTGATAGTCCAGATGAAAATGGACTGTTTTCAAAAGCTGCATTTATTCCTCTTTTTAAGCATCTTTTTCCAGAAACTCAGAACTGAGAGACACTGGAACATAGCATCTTTCAGGGTTTGGAAGAAAGATTAGGTATTGTGAGCAATAGGTTTTTCAAATGCACATCAATGAGCAGATATTAACGATAAATTCATAGCTGGGCACCAGTGGCATATACCTATAATCTTAGCTACTCAAGAGCCTGAGATCTGAGGATTGTGGTTCGAAGCCAGCCTGAGCAGAAAAGTCCATGAGACACTTATCTCCAATTAATCACAGAAAAAGCTAAAGTGGGACTGTGGCTCAAATGGCAGAGCACTAGGCTTGAGCTAAAGGAGCTCAGGGACAGCGCCCAGGCCCAGAGTCCAAGCCCCAGGACCGCAAAAACAAACAATAAATAAAATGCACAATTTTCCTCCTCCCCGTCCATGCACACATATGTCATAGAACCTTTTCTTTCTCTATTGAGATATTTGTTGTTAATCAGAGATTACCAACTAAATTGGAAAATTAGTGTTTTTATCTCTGTAGATATGAACAGGGTAGGTCTTACCAATGGCATTTGTTAGGTATTGTGTCGGTCTCAAAATTGTTCACTTTGTATGTTACAATTTTTCCAGTATCATGAATCAAAACCCATCTGGAATTTATTTTACATAATCATTGTTTAGCTTTTTGGGTTGAACATATTTCTTGAGGAAATGAGCTATATAAACTTTTTGTTCTAGGCATAAAATAGGACTTTGTTCTAATGTATCAGTGTTGTCACAGAATAATTTATATGGAATAAACGACATAATTTTAAAGGGCATTCTTTGATGAGTGTTGATATTACTTCAACAAAATCACATAATATTTCATTATCTTCCAAAACTTTCCTATTATCATCTTTCCACTTTTGTGATCTTGTCCTGGCCAAGGTTCCAGTCCATAAAATCCATTCATTGTATCTTTCACTGTAGAATCTAATATTTTGTTGTCATTTGCCTCTAATAACTCCTTTCTAACTGCAAGAGCTAACACTGTTGCATTCAACAAACAACTGTTTTCCTTTTCTGTGCCTCAGTGGTTGGTTTTGTTTTTTTTTTTGAATTTTGTCAGTAATTACTTACAACATTTTTCAAGGCAAGCACTCTTGCCACTAGGCCATATCCCCAGCCCCTACTTACAACATTTTTGTCCCAGAGATTTAAGACTTTCTTCATGGCTCTGAATAACTAGAGTGACAGATAGCAAAAGTACCTTGGTGACTAATTTTACACACACATGCACATATGCATACACACATGCACACACATATCCATTATATATTTAAATTTTATATACAATATTATATATAAAATGACTTACATGCTTACAGGATTTTAAGGACTGTAATATCATTAAGTGTGAAAATCTGAGGCTCCAGTGTATTATTACTTTGCAATTTTGGACTGTCACAGAACCTCTTTAGGTATCTGTATCTCTATACAAAAATGAAATTTTTAGAATTAATAGTTATATACTAGTGAATTTTTTGGTGATTTATTGGTTAAAAAGTTGAATATGAACACTTGCTTTAGTTACTTTTATGAAACTGAAGTTCCTTTCAGTCTTTAAACTTCAGTGCAGAAAGTAGTTATTTAGCCAGGTGGTGCTGACTCCTGACTGTAACCCTCGCCAACAGGATCATGGTTTGAAACCAACTTTGGTAAAAAAAAAAAAAAAATCCATGAGATCCAGTATCTAGCCATGGAAAAGCCAGAATGGAGGTGTGGCTCGAGTGGTAGAGGGCCAGTCAACAAAGCAGGCAGGTTGAGCAAGTGTAAAACTCTGAGTTCAAATCCTGGTACCAGAAAAAGATTTATTTTCATATAAGGAAAAAAGACCTTAAATGCTGATAAAAAGGACTTAGGGCTAGTAAGATTTGTTTGAGCATGCCAAAGACTGTTAATTATTTATCTAAACACTACCATCTACAAGGAGTGTTTTGAATAATGAATATTTTAATATTCAATTTAATGCTCTATTGTTTATTATTCAATTCATGTTAATCATGAACACACTGGAAGTTTATATCCACCTCATGGATGTAATTTAAGGTTTTCAATATTCCTGAGCAACTCTTGTATAGAAGACCTGGTCCCTGGAACAGACTACTGGAAGTGATGGAATCTTTGACAGGTGGAACCCTTTGAGAAGACTTTAGGTTCTTGGTCACATGCCCTCCACAGTGACTGAATCCCTGTTCTCTTTTGCATCCCAGCCTGCCCGTTGAGCAGTTTTCCTTCATGCTCCTACTGTGGTATACTTCTTCACAATAGGTAAACAATAGGGCCGGGATCATGGACAACAAAAACCCCAAACTGTGAACTAAAATAAATGGTTTATCTTTACAAGTCACTTACCACAAGACATTTCAGCATAATCAAGACAGTCTGGCTAAGACAATAGCCTTTACCACATTTTCAAGCCAAACTAATTGAACAAAATATATATTTCTAGAACATATTGTGTGTAGCTGTTTACACTTACATGAAAATGCAACTGTAGAAAGAATATAGTATGTGTAACATTGTTACTAATTCATCTTTTTCATTGCATGAGCTTATAGACTGTGTAAAAATTAAATAGAGTATTTGAATAGATGTTTAAATTAAAACACTGTTAGACAAATGCCTGTGATCACAGCTTATTGGGAACTAGTTAGAGATATCCCATGAAAAAGAACATACAAACATGGATTGATGGTACAACTCTTTAATATTCATGAGGCCTTAAGTTGGTTTCAGCGGCACCACTAAAGTTTTGATTAATAAGTTAAGTAACAATGGAACACTGACTTGGGCATTGAAGTCTAGTTATACTCTGGAGGCTGAGATCTGGGAATCATGGTTCAGAGCCAGCTCAGGCAAGAAAATACATAAAACTATCTCCAATTAATCAATAAAAGCTAGGAATGCAGGTGTGGTTCAAATAATAGGGCACAGTCTTGAATGAAAGGAGGAAACGAGTGTGAGGTCCTGAATTCAAATTCTAGGACTAGTACAACAAAATAAAATAAAATAGCTGAAACATTAGTTGTACTACATAGGAATAAAAATATATGTTATGTACTACAAAAGAAATTTTCACTCATGTTTATTTTTGGTTGGAACAGCTGCTTAAACTCAGTGCCTCTGCTTTCTAGGCAAGAACTCTGCCATTTGGCTATGCCCTTGACTTTACTTTTGCATTCATTGTCTTTCAGGTTACTTCTCATGCTTTTGTCAGAGCCTAGCCCTACATTGCACCTCTTCTACTTTTCCCCACCATAGCTGGAACAGAACGTATGCAGCACTATTTCTGGCTTGTTTTCTGAGACAGGCTCTTGGTAACTAATCTTTTTTGTTTTTTTCTAAGCTGATCTTACACTGTAATGTCACTGTCTCTGCATTCTGAGTCTCTGGAATTACAGATGTGCACCACCAACCATAACTTAAGCATTTTCAGTCTTTATTCTGATAATAGGTCTAGTTTTCTGTCTTAACATAATGTACATATAACTAATAATAAATTATGCTTTATTTTAGTAAAATAACAATTGTTCTTGAAAAAAATTAAGTAGTATAGGAACTTGTTAAGTGGGATAATGTAAGCAGTTTTCATTGTAAGTTACAGATAACTTTAAACAGAGTATTGGAATTAACTTTATTACATAATCTTTAAAACCAAATTGACTTTAAAGCTGTTTACCATTGTCTCACATCTGTAACTCTAGCAACTCAAGAAGCTGGCAACTGATTATTTGTATTGAAACCAGGCTGTCAGGAAAGTCCATGAGACTCTTATCTCCAGTAAAATGGCAATATTGCATAAGTAGAGCTATGGTTCAAATGGTAGAGCACCAGCCTTTAGCAAAAAGCTTGGGAACAGCACCAGGACTTGATTTCAAGGTACTAGACTGGCTCACTCTCCCACCCCACCCCCCATCCAAACCAAGCAATATTGTTAAAGTATTGGTTCAAGGGTCAGTGTACTGACTTGGAATTCCTATCTGTATAAAATGTGACAATTGTGTGACATTCAACAAGCTTCTTACTATGAGTTTACTTATCTCTAATGTACAGGAAGTAATATTATCAGCATCATAGTGTTTCTGTGAGAGGAATGGAATATTTGGAAAAAACATTTAAATAGCATTAGGCATACGAACTATTGCAGTCGCATTCCTAATGAGTTATTGAACTCTCCTTGTTTTCATGAGATAATACGTTGTTATTTATGACAGAGCACTACAAACAGAAAATCTTGGGAGGTGCTCAACTACAAGGTCTCTCATTTCTGTTCTCCTATGAGAATATGAGCTGGCTATTGTGGCACTGTCCCAGGTGCTGAAAACAACCAACTGTTATAACTAGCCAGAATCAGGTTAGGATGTCTTGGGATGACTTAATAGTTTTTTAGTTTTATAGATAGATAGATAGATAGATAGATAGATAGATAGATAGATAGATAGATAGATAGATAGATAGATAGATAGATATCTGCCTGGTTGTGCAAAAGGACGTGAATGTGTTTAAAAGGTAGAAAGACTGAAAATTGGGTCACTCATTAGTTGAATAACAAATTGCATGTTATCTTGCCTGCATTTTTTTCATATTTGCATAAGAATAAAGATTCTAAAATTTTAATTCAGATTGCCCAACAGTTGGCTATCCTGCTTGAGTACTTTTGATCTGCTATCACTTTCAAGGCCAAGGCAGCACAGTTTAGTGCCAGGAGCAATTAATTTCTTGAGACACTCATCAACAATGTTTCACTTTGCTACACAAGTAAATATGGAGTTGGTAGCCAAATGAAAAACAAATTAACACAAAAGATACTCACAAATCATCGGTGAGATTTCAGTAGTTCAAGGCCCATGTCGATAGCATTAGCATATCCTTGACAATGGACAAAACATTCATACATGAGTAGGCATATAAATTCTTAAGTAGTGGAATCAAATACCTGATTTCCCAAGGCAGAGTCTGAAAACTAACACATTTATCTTCATGCACCATTTTCTTTGCATGAAGACTTAGATAATAAATTTCTCTGGGGGTGACAAATTAATGTAATGTGAGCAAGATTGAAACTTTTGCCTAATCTATCCCAGGAGAAGCCCATGATAGGATGTATCCACCTGGTCAAAATACTTTTTTTTTTTTTTTTTTTGCCTGTCCTGGGCCTTGGACTCAGGGCCTGAGCACTGTCCCTGGCTTCTTTTTTGCTCAAGGCTAGCACTCTACCTCTTGAGCCACAGTGCCACTTCTGGCCATTTTCTATATATGTGGTGCTGGGGAATCGAACCCAGGGCTTCATGTATATGAGGCAAGCACTCTTGCCACTAGGCCATATTCCCAGCCCTCAAAATACTTTTATCTTCTCCTTCATCTTAAAGTAGTTGTAATCTTGGTAGATTTCTTCAAGATTATTAGAATCCAAATCATCTGTACTCCTTTCTGGACTTCTTATAATTTCATCCTCATATTATGGTGGGAGTCATATATAGGATATGAAGCTCACTAGTAAATTCCCATAATAAGAAACGATAATTTATATAAATTTAAATGAACTCTGTACCAGCCTGTTCACATCAGCAACAAGAAACAAAAACATTATAAACATTTACTCAACTCTGTTGTGAGAGGAACACCATTTCCTATATTATTCATGTAAAATCTGAAAAAATGAATAGAATATTCATGAATAGAAAATTCATATTTCATTCTTATCTCTTTTTTCTTAAATAAAATTCTGGTATTCAGAGGCCATGAGAGTAAAGAGAAATTAGTGTAAGTCTAATCCTCTGAGGTGATTTGTGGTTTGGTGCCAGTAGAGTTGAAGTGTTTCACTAACAGTCTCCTCATACTCTAAATGATACAGAGAAAATTTATTATCTTTACTGTCAATCTTTTTGTAATATCATTTTTCTTTGTGATAGTACTTGCATTGTGTACTGTGTTATTTTCTCTTCTTTAGAACATAATTTACAGTTACCTTTATATATATATATATATATATATTAAGGAGTTCGAATATAGAACTTAATATATCTTGAGATAAAACTACAAAATCTGTTAATTGATTTAGAAAAGTCTGAGATTTAAGCTTTAGTGGAAAGCTTGATGTAGTTTGTGATACCTTAGCATAGACTTGACTTTTTTTAATCTAATCAATTTCATATATATATTTTACTTATTTTTATTATTACTATGTACATAATACTGAATTGTGGAAATAAATGTACTAACATGATAATGAAAATATAACAGATTTCATTACTGAGAACACATGAGTCAATTGAAGATGTAAAAAAGCATCAACTGTTCCCTTAAAATGCACATAAATTTATAATTTTATTTGGAAAAAATATTAAGTTGAGGGAGTGACTTTTAAAGATACTTTTATTTTATGTAATAACTGTATAATAACAGAAATAATTTTAAATGTCTCACATGGAAATGTAAGACATTTATTTTCATCTCTTTTATATGATACTAATTGTCCTGATGAGAAATTTGTTTTTCCATAGTAAAATAAACTGATCATTATTCCTTTCCCTCCTTTCTCCTTGTTAATTTTCCTTCTTATATATTTGATATTTACTTACTCTAAATCAAGATATAAAATTTATGCCACTAATACATTGCCATGATTTGGTTGAAAATGGCTCATATACCATTCATTATCGGGCATATATTTTTAATGACGTATGAGCTTCCAACAGAACATTTTATACCTAAGAACATAAGAGAAATAATTTCCTTGATCAAACTACATTTAAGAAACAGTCGATAATTTATATTTTGAGAATAAAGTGTTTTCTCTCATGAACAAGAGACTCATATCAATGATTCTGTCAATTGCTAGGAAAACTCATAAATTATCCCTTGCTGTTATTGAAGTTGAGTGAATGTATGTGTTATTGTGTGTTTTTGAATTTTTTTCTGGCTATATCCTTATCTATACAGGACTGTGGGTCTTATTTTTCTGAAGGTAACTGGTTCATTGGTTTGGATAAAAATGTAATCATATTGACTTTTCTTTCAGTTGTTATTTCCATTTTGTGTATGTTTCTTGAAATGGTAAATATGTAACTTGATTTAGAATTATTTTATACCACAAGGGAAAGTAATTGCTCCTGATCCAATGACTCTTTAATTTGCATCACTAACTTGCTACTAAATCTTGAACAGATGAATATTTTGAGTAACAGTTCCTCTTTAAGTCACAACAGGTGGATGATCTTTGAAGCTGTGTCCACATAGTAGAGTAGGGCCATTGTGACAAATACAATCCTATTTTATATAACATTATAATGTTTATCGTTTTTGTGTGCCAGTCCTGAGGCTTGAATTCTAGGCCTGATCTCTATCCCTTTGTTTTTTCACTCAAAGCTAGCATTCTCCCTCTTGATCCACAGCTCCACTTGATGATAAGGGTCTCATGAACTTTCCTGCTCAGGCTGGTTGCAAACCAGGATTCTCACTGCTATCTCAACCTCCGGAATTGCTAGGATTATACGCATGAGCCACAGGACCTTAATCATTGTCATTCTTATAAGCACTTGAAACAACTCAAGAATTTATATGAAAAAAATAGAGATAAAATGAAGATATATCACAAAGTGCCAAAGAAATGTAAACTCCAAAGGGATATTAACTGTGAAAGTTGAATTTCGTGTGTTGAACATCATATCTACTAGGTTACAGCATCACTGACTTGGGAACTATAAATTGTGTTCAGTGCTTACTCAGTGAGTAACTGTCAGGAATGCAGAAAGCCTTGTAGATTGAATTTCTAGGTCTTTTGTGAGGTGTAAACAATGAAAAATCAACTCCAAAATTACGTTAGAAAATTTTATGATGGGACCTGAAAGAAGAATCTTCTTGGGAGCAGATGTTATCAACCTGTTAGAAGGTTTTAATATGGCACATAGAATCCTTGATTTTACTAAACTAACTTTTACACAAGTGTGTGTGTGTGTGTGTGTGTGTGTGTGCACGCGCCAGTGTTTGCCAGTCCTGGGGCTTGAACTCAGGTACTGGGAATGTTCTTAGTTTCTTTTGCTCAAGGCTAGCATTTTGCCACTTGAGCCACAGCTTTACTTCCAGTTTTGTTTGTTTTCTTTTTTAAATGGGGGAGGAGGGACAGCCTATATTTTTAGAGATAAGAGTTTCATTGACTTACCTGCCTGGACTGGCTTCAAACTGTGGTCCTCAGATCTCAACCTCTTGAGTAACTGTGACTACAGGCTTGGTTTGGTGAGCCACAGGCACTCAGCTAAGAAAATATTTTGAAGTACTTGTTTCATAATATTTGAACTATTAGATTGATTCAAAATAGATTGATTCAATTCTTATTAGAAATTTTATTTGCAATAATTAAGTTAGAACTATGATTAATTGTAAGTTGAATCTAAATAAACTTGTAAATGTTATCAGAACACTTAATTTATAAATTTTTCATGTCTTCAAATTGAACTTTAAATATGTTTGATTCTAACAGTAATTTGATCACTCACTAATGTCTCTCAGTCTGCCCATTAAAATATGTACAAAATCAGATGCAGGAATTTTTTAAAGTGCTTGAAAGTGTTGAAATTGATGATCAAAACAAATATTAGTCAAGGTGCCCTTAAAAATGAAATTCCTAAAAATAATAAAAAATGAATGAAATGAAGTTCATTATATTTTATTATGCTGATATGATTCATTTAGTTTAAAATTGTAGAAGCAATCTATACTTGAGAATCTATTATTATGATGATGATGTAGTTCCACTAAAGGGGTTACAATTCTGTATTTCAGGTATGAGCATAATGTTTCTTGTTCAATGTCAACCCTTTTCCTAATATTTTCTAGATATGTTATGAAATAATATTCATGGAGAAATATTATAGAAAATAAACCTCTATGCAATCTTTTCTCCTTCCTTTGCCTCTCTATCATTTCTCTCTCCCTCCTCCTATCCCTTCCTCTTCTACTCTCCATCCTCCTCCTCCCCCTCTTCTTCTACCTTATTCTTTAACTTTCTCTCCTTAACTTCCCGTTCCACCCCTGCATCTCCATGATGAGTATCAAACCCAGGGCCTTGCCCCTGTTAAATCTTTTCTTTATCACTGAGATTCACCTCACTCTCCCACAACTCTTCCATTCACATTTGTGTTCACCTCAATTTTTTGTACAAGGGGGTTTCATGGCCATTTATACGCCTAGTATACCTTGACCACACTTACCCCTTTCTTCGCTCTCCCTCATCTCCCCTTTCTAAGCCTAACACTTGTTTTCAGTTTTTTTTAAATTTGTCTTGATAAACCCAGTATCTACTTGAGGAAGTTCATCATATTTTCAAAAAATCATATTTAATTTATTTGTAGTATCATCCAGAATTCTGTAGTCTTAAGATTATCCTCCATATATTTGAAATGGAACCCTATATTCAGTTAAGCTAAGAAATTATCTGACAAGAATCAGGAGTCAAAAGTTTCTGAAAACTCGCACACTCTTGAGTGACTGTGACCTGTTTCCTATAAAGAAAAAACAAACCAAACAAAGGCATGTGAAATATTTGGTGCCAGTCAGTATATGAGTCTACATTTTGAAATTAAGTGGAGTGTCTAGAAACTATTTTAAATATATTCTTTTTAGCAGTAATTTATAATGTTAAGTATATTAGTATCATTTGTTGTAATAAAACTTTATTAAGATATTTGATTTTTACATAATTATTGTGTGAGATAATGTATAGTATCCATAACATGGATATTGTGTATATCTCTCTCATAAAACATTTGGACATATGGTGTGCTTATAGGTGTTTCCCTGCAGACTCTTGTGTAAATCACTGACTTCTTTGTTTTTCAATGTATGACATTTCTCTCCAGCCTTGAATAAGTGGATGGTACACAGACTGGATAGAATAAGATAAGAAACAAGAGCTACATTTCTTATTTATGTAAAATAGTCAGTGAATTCTTCCCTGCTAGTAGACAGATATTTCCTTTCCAGTGTTCATCAGTGTTTAGAAGATTGCCTCATGAATATCAAAAATTCTATCTAGTTAGTGTGCTAATGTACCCAAGGAGTAAGACCCACCATTATTATGTATCTTCATGACAACTTTTGGCTTCCTGTGAAATCAGTCTGTTGCCCCTGTTCTCTACTTGAGACTCTGTCTTCTGAACTGGACTTTGGAGTCTTGTCATTAGCTAATATCTAAAAACACTATAGAAAAAAAGACCTATAAAATACATCTGGTCCATTGTAAAAATGCTATTAGATAGTTGCTCACTGGATTACAGTGCCCCTGTTATGAGAACCCTTAAGGGAAAATAGCTTGTTGCTACTCAGACTTCAGATCAGGAACAACTGATTTCTCCTAAGAAGTTGACTTTTTTCCTCCTATGGAAATTTGCGTATTACCTGTTTATCTTTTAATTTTTATAGTAACATATACTGTACATAATTTGGCCCTGCCATTACCTCTGGCTCCTTTGGAAGTCCCTACTTCATTTTTTTAAATTCCCAATTCCTCATTATTATTGTTTTATTTTGTATCTAACTACAAGCCATATTAAACCCAAACTGGAAAAGGCAGAGCATCCCATCAACTACTAGACAGATGTTCTAGCAGGAGTAAAGCAAGCCGTAGTGGATAAAGTGTGACTGAATAAAAAGATGGCACCAGGCCTGGCTCCAGACGGATCTGGCTTTGACTTCTGTCTCAAATAAGGAATCATGTAGCTTTGAATCAAATATTTTGACTTCTCCGATTTTTATCTACATCATTGTATTGGGGGAAAAAGTAAGCTACATTTATAATCCAATGTGAAAAAAATTAAGATTATATTTGTAGAGAGTCTTCATAATGCTTAAGTACAGCACAGGATTAGAATAGCCTGAAATTTTTTATTCAAATTCATATACTCTTGAGAGTTTACTGGGACACTGTGAATTCTTAAGTTTGGATACATGAAATCAAATCAAGCCAAAATATATCATTAACATACATAGAACACTGTAAAAACCTTTTCCCCTAACAGGTTGTCAAGGATTACTTTGGCTATGTAATGTGTGTGTGTGTGTGTGTGTGTGTGTGTGTGTGTGTGTGTGTATGTACCTTCATTTAGAGAATAACATGAAAGACTACCATTAGTAACAGGTTCATATTGATTCTGGTTTTCCTCTGTGTTTCTCTGGTACAGTCTGCAGCAAAATGTCAAATATAATGTTGAAGTTCAGGTGGAAACTTTAGTTTATGATTAAACAAACAAACAAACAAACACATGCAAGCCAGAGATTCAAAGCGAGAGAATTTGAGAATCAGCTTATCCAAGAGCAGGGGACATTTATCAGAGGCCTACTTACCTGGATTAGGGTGTGAAGTTTCACTCAAATGTCAGATAATTCTGAGATCAGGTCTGGCTTTAGATAGAGTGAGGCTAAGCCTGTGAGTGCGGATAAAAGAACCCTGGTCTGGAAAATGAGGATGCTGGGGCCAGAAATCTAACCCAATAAATCAGACAGACCGCTGTGGCTCAAATATTGATTTTCTCAGTGTTCATGACCTTGGGCAAGTTACTTAAACTATCTCAGCCCTTCCTTCTAGATCTTATAATGTGGATAATAACACTGGTCTCACAGATTGCCTTATAGATTTGAAAAGTACTTACAGCAATGTCTGGTATCCAGTGAGCTCTCAATGAATAGGAATCGTCCCAGTGTCCCAGAAGACTGTCTGTGCTCTGCAACCCAATCCAGTATGTGCTGCTATTAAGAAACAAATAGAAGAGTAGCCTTTTCTTCAGCTTCAGGAATCTATCTAAAATTGATTGAGATAGTAACAGTTGACACATTTCTCTTCAATGTGAGATAACAATTTCCCTGGGATGTAATATAATGTTCTCTTCTTCCTGAGGTCCATATTTGCACTGACTGGTGTTAATTGCTGCTTCTCTGCTGGTGGGCAGCCACAAATGACAAAACAACGGCTATGAAAAGTATCAATATTTCATGCCATTCTTCCCAACACAATGAATTCGTAGTATTTTTTGACTTGGGCAAGTTTGGGACCGGGTACCTGATTTAGAACAATGTGTCTGTAATGGAACAAGCATTTGTTTAATTGTAAGTCTCCTGAAGCCACAAAACAGCACCACCCTAATTCCTTCTTGTCTCTACTTATGAAAGGATCATTAGTCTAAAGCCCACCTGAGTTCCCTGTCACATTTAGGAAGGATATATTATTTCCTAGGACATTTTTTTCTTGTGTCTACACCTCCACCTCCACTAGGTTCCTAACTGAGGGAAGGATTCAGAGTTCCCAGGCTAGCATAATTCACCTTTTAAACGCAAATAAATGGAGATTAGGAAATTGTTTTGAGTATGTAGCACTACTGCAAATGCAAGAAAGCGTTTTGCAGGAGTACACGACAGAGGCGTTTTAAAGGGAATGAGTGTCCTCAGAGGTAGGCATACCTCAGCCCCACGCTCGATGTTTCTTACCACAGTTGGCCTCCAGGTCCACTCTATCAGTCTAATGACCTGCACTGGTAAAGCAGTAACAGTTAGTCCCCCACCCCCAACTCTATCCTGTTCTTCTGGAGGGATGTTTCTTCTTATGTAAGAAACTAAGTAACTCCATCTTAGCTCATCTGAGATCCTAAAAGCCCTCTGAATGTGTGTTGATGGTCTCCTTTGTAAAGTCCACAGTGCCTCATTGGAGTACTTCACAGGAACACAAATCACCGTGGTAAGTGCATTCTCCCAAAATCAGACAGGCTGTGTATCTCAGAAAAGACATCCAGTTTGGACAGGTTTTCATGAAGCAAAGAACAAAAACACTTAAAACTTCCTTTTTCTTTTGTAATTTCATTGAGACATTGAAAGAAAACCAAACCAAATTGTTTATTGTGTGCTTTCTGGCAGTCTATGTCTGCTAAGTACCTGCTACCTAAAAAGCCTCACCCTTCACATCTCATCTCCTTTACAAAACTATCCTTGGCAACACTCTTCGTTCCAGACCAGGAATTACTAGATGTCAGCATTAGTTTGATTGATTTATTTATTTTGGTCAGTTGCGGGGCTTGAACTCTGGGCCTGGGTGCTGCCCTGAGCTCTTGAGCCACAGTGCCATTTCTGGTTTGCTGGTGGTTAATTGGAGAAAAAAGTCTCACACTTTCCTGCCTGGGCTGGCTTTGAATGGAGATCCTCAGATCTCAGCCTCCTGAGTAGCAGGGATTACAGGTGTGAGCCACTGGTACTCAACAGCAGTCAATTTTTATCTTCTCTACACAGCTTGACCATATAAAATATTTGCCACAAGTTCAATTGAACTCAAAACGGTTAGACAAACATTCATTAGTCAGTGGATCCTACTTTTGTTTGTCTAACAGTTTTGAGTTCATATGTTTATTTTTCTTTATTGTCAAAGTGTGATACAGAGTTGTGCAGTTGGTTTACATCAAATGGTTCTGTAAGTGTTGCTTTTTGAATGGTTTGTCTTTTTGTTCTTTGTCTCTCGATTTTGGTATTCCCTCTCCCTTCCCCAGATCTATTACCCATATAAACAATATCCAGGGTATTCAGATGTAATACAGTGGTAGTGAGGGTAAAGCCACAGGAAGGGATTACAAGAGACACAAAACTAGACAAATCACTCAGTCAAACAAACAGACAAGGAAAAAGAGAAAAAAAAGTAGTACAAGTTTGCATGGCATGTTGAGAATAATTACAACAGTGGCATAACTCTTGTTACGTTACGTGGAGTTCATTTTACTTGGCATTTTCTTGTGTGGTCCTATGGGTGTAGCTATTGGGGTTTTTGGTCTTCTACCATGACTAGCCTAATCATGTACTAGTATTCCCTATGAGGGACACCATAGGGTTTATGTTTCTTTGGATCTGGGTCACTTCACTTAGTATGATTTTTCCAATATTAACTGATAATTCATCCCTACTGATCTTATCTGTATGACTGTACTAGATGGTGGAGGTTTTGAAATCAGGTCAAGGATTAGATTTTTATCTGATCCTATGAGAAAGGGCTAATAAAAGACTTTTTTAAAATTTAATTTTATTGTCGATGTGATGTACAGAGGGGTTACAGTTACATACCTAAGGTAGTGAGTACATTTCTTGTCAAACTTGTTACCTCCTCCCTCATTTTTCTCCTACCTTCCCTCTTTCCCAGTTCTCCTACCCCCAACTTGTACAGTTAATTTCCTCAGATATTGTCTTGTAAGTTCTCTCACCCCGCCTGGTGATACTTTGAGTTGTGGCTTTACCAAGTCTGAGAGGCTGAGTCAGGACAGTAGATGCGAAGCTGAGTGTGGAGGATATGGACCACCAGCTTTCATAGTGTTTGACACCTTTGATTGTACTGTCCTAGTAAAGTGCGGTAATGATTTGGGGTCACTGTGGGATATGTGTATATAAGGAGTTGCTGACTGAAGAGTCTACTCTAGACCTCACTTGGGAGGAAGAAAGGAAAATGACTTCCATTCACACTGGATTTCATCATTATTCATGTACTGTAAAGGAGGGGAGCAACCAGCAAGAAGAAGAAATTATTTAAGGGGTTTGATGACAGATCTTGTCTTGTGCCAATAAGAATCAGATTTGAGGGCCTGTGTGACTTGCACAATAATCAGTAATTTTGCTACCATCTGTGCAGCAGATATATAACAGCACCGTGTATCCTTGTAAAATTTTATTTGTCTTTCTCTTCCTATTTATTGTAAATTTGCTTAATTAAATTTGTCTCTTAATGTGTGTTAGCTTTTTTTCTAAATTGTTCTATTAGGTTTTTTTTTTTTCTTTTCTGAAAAGTGTATTCCTTGCTTGCCCTGGCTTATCTCAAACTCATGATAATCTTGCATTAGTAAGGACTACAGGCAAAGGCCACCATGTTTGCCTCTCATCCTATTAGGGGTTTTTGTTTTGATTTTTAGTAGCATGAATCTACAGATACTAGAAGTGGGTGAGGATTACGTGAAGGTATTCCTTTATAAGCTTGCTTCCACATGCAGAAGTATGTTTGGGACCAGCTGTCTCTACAAATACAATTATTTATTAGGTGACACTATGAAATGAATTACACACAATGCCCGTTAAACAATGTCCAGCACTCTTTTTTTTTTTTTAAAAAAAAGGTTCTTGCCACAGCTTGTAGAAAGCTTGATTATAATGTGCATTATAGTCTATATGTAAAGAGACTTTATAACTAATACTGGGAGATGAATTCTGAAGTTGTGGCTAGTTTCAAGATTCTAAAAAGAAAAACAGGGTGTAAGGTATCACAAGAAATGTACACACTGCCTTACTATGTAACTGTACCCTTTTTGCACAACACATTGTCAAAATTTTTTTGTATAATTAATAAATAAATTACAAAAAAAGAATAAATGGGGCTGCATTCTTGAGCTACAATCTTGAGCTGCAGACCTACTGAATCCCCCTCCCCCCAAAAAAAAGATTCTAAACCAAAGCTCCTGTCCCATTTCAAAGGTTTATCTTTTGTATAACTTTTTTATGCAATAATACACCCAGGTTGAGCTTTTCTTATCCAAAGAAACAAAATTGCACATGCCTTGCAACAGAACCAGATGACACCCAAATGTTTTGAATTGGGGCATTTAGACTTTTTGATTAGGAGTGCTCAACTGGATAGTTTGTGCAAATATTCTGAAGTATGAATAACTCAGAGTTGATAAGGGGTTCTGATAAGGAATGCTCAGCCTTTGATTGGATGTGTGTATAGTAGCTGTGCTGAAGCACAAGTAACTGTTAATTTTCCCAAGAACTATGCCTTTGTTTTGTCAAGAAGGTTGCAAAAGAACCTGAAAAACCCTTATGAACACATGAGATGATGCTAAGTGAAATGAACTCCATGTTATGGAAACAACTGTTATATCACTGTTGTAATCACTTTCAACATGCCCTGTGAAACCGTAGCTTCTATTGTTGATGATCCTCTTGTATCCCCTTCCTGTGGTTGTCCCCATGTTATCACTGTATCTCATCTGAGTACCCTGGATACTGTATACACTGGTATTAGAACTAGGGACGTGAAAGGGAATATCAAAATCGAGAGACAAAGGATAAAAAGACAAACGACTCCAAAAGCAATACTTGCAAAAACATTTGGTGTAAACCAACTGAACAACTCATGGGGGGAGAGGGAGAGGGTGAGGGGGGAGGGCAGAATGAGGGAGGAGGTAACAAATAGTACAAGAAATGTACCTATGGCCTAACGTATGAAATTGTAACCCCTCTGTACATCGCTTTGACAATAAATAAGTAATTATAATTTAAAAAAAAGAAACTGAAAAATATGTACCTGCTATAGCTTGTTGTTGTGGAGCAAGTAAGGACATATGTAGTAAGGAGTGGGTTTGCTCCATATGATAACGAAATCTAGTATCTAGGGAAAGAACATGGAGCTGCTGTGGTAGGATTCGTTGCTGCTGGGGCAGGATTCATGAATGCAGCAGATGGCTCCAGGGCCTCCAGAGCCAGCCACAGAAGTAGCCACGCTTGGGCTTGAATAAATGGAACAAGTCAGAGGAGATGGGAGGACCCAAGGCCACTGCTAGACACGGAACAAAGGTGGTTTCACCTTCATGCAGCTTGGTACAAACGATGTTGGTGGGTTTATTTCTGTGCTCCTTCTCCAGAGACCTGTCGTGGATTCCAGTGAGACTCTAATAAATATTTAGTTCTAGTTCGGAAGGGCCACACTGGGTTATTTCTGTTTCAGATCTTTGCCTGTTGATGGTAGCAGCTTCACAGTACAGAGGGTTCTCATTTTGTAAAATATATATATATATATATATATATATATATATATATATATAATTCTAAGTGTGAGGTTTTATTCTTTCCTTTTCTTTTCTTAATGAACTTTCCTAACTTATTTCCTGGAGGTTTGACTGTTGTCATAAAAGAAATGCCTGGGATGTAATATATAATTGGATTTGCATACAAAATTTAATTTGTAAATGTATCTGAAGGTGATATATTAGATCAAATCAGCATATCCTCTTAGTAACAGGGATAGAAGCAGGAATTTTTTCTCTATAAATCCTCTTAGATGAAAGATGTAAGAACAGGTCATTTTCTTCATTTTTAACATAGTAATGCTTGATAACTTTGTTGCATATATTTTTTCCTCACTCATTCATTTCTCTTGTCATTCTGCCTGTAAATATTTTTCCATTAAAATACTTGGTGTAGAATAATAAAATAATTTTATTTAGTGGTACTCATGTAAAGTTCAAAACATTTGGGGGAAATTTATTTCTTCCTGTCTTTGGGTATTCACTCAGAAGAGAGCATGTTTTGACATAATTACTAGAAAGGGGTCTAACCCCTCTCCTTTTATCCTTTGGATAATGTTGGGTGTGTTACAGCCCAGGTCTTTCTTCTGTACTGTGAGTAGTTCTTCTGAGCCTTGGCCAATGATAGTTTAAAGTACATCTAGTTTATAATTTCTCTGAGCATTAAATAACATTCTAGTAGTCCTTCTAGTAGTTATCATATATTTTGTTTTAATCTTTATAGAGGGTCTGATGAATTCTCTTTGTTCTCTCTCAAGGAACATACAGTGAATACAGTGCGTCTGTGTGTGCACGTGTCTATGTATGCCTATCTGTGCACATAATTACACACAGCAGTCCCAGATTCAACCACCTTCTGAAATCAAGACAGAAATGAGGAAATTCTTGTCTTTAGCAACCACAGCAAACTCTAAGCATAGGAAGGTCAATGACAACAGACATTTTACAATATTTGAATATGAGGTATATATTTCTTTTCCAGGTCTATCTTCTGTTCTAAACAAGGACCTCTAAATCCCAGGTGTCTGCTGGGATACAGTTTGATTCTTCCTAAGCCTATCATATCCCAGGTGCCCATACTGATAAGATAAACTTACTCCTGAGAACTATGGCATTTTCTTCCTTCAGGGAGAATGATATTATATCATTTGTAGAGAAATGGATGGAGCTAGAAAGTTTGTTAAGTGAAGTGAGTCAGGCCTAGAGAGACAAAGGGCGCATATTTTCTCACATATGTGGAAGAAGTTATATATGTGTGTGTGAACATATATAGCACCATAGGCATATATACACAAATGTAGTAAAGTATGATATCTGCAGGGGAGAAGTCCAGTGTGTAACTATTTTGAACAACCAATGTTGTTATCTAACAAAATAAATGTCAGTTCTTGAAATAATAAAAGGAATGAGGTCAAAGGGAAGGGGGAGCATTAATGAAAAAAAGTGGGCTAATGTCTATATATATATGTATGTGTGTGTGTATACAAATATGTATTCACATACATTTATACACACGTACGTGTGTGTGTGTGTGTGTGACAATGGAACTTGGTATTGGGAGAGATGAAATAGAATGGTGATGACAGTGATGAAGACTAATTGTACTCACATGTCACATGTTGAATGAAACCATTTTCAGAATTGCTTCATTAACTGTAGGGAATAAAACCACTATTTAATAATTGTATGTTACAAAGGAGGAAATTATAAATAGAACCACATCATTTGCGGTTTGGGTTGTTATTATTAAGTAATCGTACAAAGGGTTACAGCTCAGTACGTCAAGTGCAGTGCTTCTTGTGCAGTGTCACCTCTTCTTTCTTTCTTCCCCATTTGTGACTTTTAATCTGCTCTAAGAATTTTTAGCATTTACCTCCATCCACATTTAAAATGTTCCAGTTTGGATTATAAATTATAGTTTTACCATTACTGTAGCTCATAATGTTTGAAACCTAAATTTTATCATTTAAAAATAAACACTCTTACTTTTCCAAACTGTTGTGTACCTTAACCCCTATTCATTTCTTCTGTTGACTTCAGAGGATACCTCAAGTCCAACATCATCTCTTTCGCCCCAGGCCCCAGGAATGAATAGTTTCAGAACTCAGGTAGAATGATGCCTTCCATATACTATTAGTCTTTCATGGCATACAGAATTCTATTTTGAGATTTCTCAAAGACTTATAGCAAGTAATTACAAAAGAATTTTAAAGGCTTTCACAAAGAACAACCATGAATGAGTCTCAAATGTGATTTAAAAAAATCTTCCAACTGTTATTTGACACCTGTCGTGAAATATGAACAATGCTAGCTCTTCAGGCTTCTCAAATAATACATAGATGTATACTATGAAATGATTGCTGGTCTTCCTTAAAAAATGTTAATTCTTTAAAAATCACACAAAAGTCCAAAGGGTAAGCAGTGTTATTTTCTATTTATGATTTTTATTTATGAAGAAACTAAGGTTCAAAATACAGATATATTTCTTCCCTGTAAGAATAGAGTTGGAACTTGGCTTAAAGCCAGGCAATCTTGCTCAGGGGTCTGTGTTCCTCCCTATTCCTAGAAATTTAGAGTGTGCTCCCCCAGTGACTTAACTCATTAGATTGTCCTGGAGCTAAGAATTTTCTTGACATGTAATGAAGGTACCAGTTCTTGGCCCCATTCCTTAACTTTGCGAATTCTGAGGTATAGAGTAGTGGTTGACTGGGTCTATAAGCTTTCATTTCATGAAGGAAATCCAATTTGTTTTCTGTATCTACTGACTTCTTGCCTGAGAGAGTAACAATGCTGGTCCATTTTTCTCGCTTGTATCTTCCCTGGCCGGTGCTGTCAGGTAGAGTTTTTCCAAGTGAGAATAAATGCAATCCATATCTGTGACTGGCCTATAGTTTTTGCTTTCATGAGCATACATATTTTACCTTTACAGGAGATTCCTTGAGGCAGATAGGATTCATATGAAACACAATGACTCTCTTTAACACAACCATCATCGCTGCCATTTTCCATAGAACTCCTAGTGAACATCATGATGTGACTGTTACGAAGTTTTAGGTGTTCTTCATGGGATAGCACCAAAAAAAAATCTCTATGGACTATGTACGTTTGTCTTTCACAGTGGCGCAGAGAAAGAAAATGTTGCCTAAGGTCTCCCAAGTGAAGTGGAAAGACTGGTAGATCATTGTTTTTACCTCCATGGGTTACCCACATCCTGGCATCTGTTCTAGTATTTGCTCATACTATTTGTTTAATACCATTTAGTTCACCCAAAGCCCACTGAGTATAGTAAATGAACTGACTGCTGACAGTTAGAAAGGTGTGTTGTGTTCTTCTCATGGCTGTTTTGCCTCCAGTGTTGATCTGTTCACCAGGAATTACAACTTTGCAACCATGCTGTGTATCCTTATTCTTAAGATATCATTCCCATTTGTTAATTGGTTGAGCTAAAAGTCCAGTTGGAGAAGGAAGAATCACTGTGGGGCTTAAATCTCTTCACACATGCAAGTGTGCGTGCACATTCATGCTCACAAACACGCTGGACTGAAGCTTGTACTCAGGACCTTAAGTTCTTGCTTAAGGTCTTTTCATTCATAGCTCTTGTTCTGCACCTTGTGCCATGCCTCCACTTCTGGATTTTTGCTGTTTCATTGGAGTTAAGTTTCTCAACACATCTGCCCTGACTAACTCCGAACTGTGATTTTTATACTTAAGCTTCTTGAGTTGCTAGGATTATATGCATGAGCCACTGGTACCTGTCTGTTTATGCTCTGAAACAGGTGCTATGCTGTAGTTCTGGATCTTCTGGGCTCTTTTCTGTGTGCAATACAGAAATAAATATTCTGTGTCTTGTGCCTAAATACAGAGAGTGTTTTATTATTTATATTTGTTGCTGGAAACCTCTAGTTCTGGTACTGGAGTGCTAAGTATTTTCATTCTCGACGGTAGTGGGGTTTTCTTCTCAAATCGGTGCTGTTCTCCACACTGATGATGAAAGAAGAGAAGGGATGCTCCCTCGAAGGGAAGCTACCTCTTCTTCTATGTATTACTGATAGAAGGGTTTGCTTTTTGCCATCTCCTTCCTGTCCTGTGGACTCATTTACCTTGCATCCTTATCCCAGCAGTGAGCAGTAGTTTAGTATATCTGTTTAATTAGAGGGAGACATAAATGACTTGTCCCTCTAAGAAAAGTTGTTTGTGGATGATGCAGTATCTTTTTAAGCACAGCACAGGGCTCAAAGCCTGGCACACTATAAACACTTAATAAATGGTTGGTAGGGTAATATATGACTTGGTACTATGAGTTACAAGTAGGCATATACATTTGTTATTTCTTTAAAATTGTCAACACTTAAATCACACATGAAGCTGTCCGAGTTATCACCCAAGTTTGGCTAACAAGGGATAGCAAAGCTTTCTCTTTGTCCCTAAGACTTAAAGCATAAGAGCCATATTACTGATGAATTTGCACAAGGCACACAGAAAGGACATTACATAGGAAACTAAATGGGTATTACTGGCTACTATCCCTATGCCACAGGTATTTATTGTCCAAATGGACTTCTGTGAGAGCTTTCTAATGGAAAGATAACAGACTTATGCTCTCTTTAGATGGAGGCATTAATATTCAGATCCAAGAGCTTTAGGGTACATTAGTTTACGTCAAGCATTTTCATATCTTTTTACTATGGGGGCCTTTAGAATCGGAACAAATTGATGTCTTGTGTCCAAGAAAGCTGTTTAGTGTGTGATAGTGGGAAATTAACTAATGCATTTATCCTGCAGGCTTTTGGCTCATATGTGTATGCAAAATTCAGCCTCCTTTTAGAATGCCCAATGTCTTTATTGGGAAGTGAGAAAATCTATTTAATGACTGACCTCAAATGAATGACATAAAGATGGATTTGCATTTTTATCTGTGAATTCCTGTCCCTGTCACCAGTAGCATTCTTTAGCACTGAGACTAGTGAATAATCATTTCAGAATTCCAGAGTTCTTTTTCAGTCTTTATGAATATGCCCATCTGTACCCCAAATCTATAGAAATAGGGATTTCAGACTTTTTAGGTGAATGCATTGTGTTTTGAGGGCTTTGAAAACTAGGCGTGCTAAAAAAGGAATGGAGGGGAAAACATTAACAGTGTAGAATTCTATGGCATTTCCCAGGAAAGCTTAAACTTCTAGCAATACACCTGGTGACACCATTTTAAATAATTACAATACAAAGCACACATAAGGGTCAGTTTGGCCAGAGATTCCTAAAAGCAGGTTAAGACATCAAAACAAATTGGAGGAAAATTTTATTTATTATCCTTACTTTTAAATGTGTGTCAAGGGAACACGAGAAAGGAATAAAGTTTTTTTTTTGGCATTTTTCAGTTGTTTTTTTTTCCCCTCCTAATTGCTGTTTGGCCTAGTTCTTTTTTATTTTATTTTTTTTTGTCGGTGTTGAGTTTTTGCAGGCCTCTTTGCTGCTTTGCATCTCAAGGGAGAAGCAGATCCAGGACTACTTTGAAACATGTGTTTCTAAAAGGCAGAGTAGGACATCTGCCACCCACCCACTCTCCTGCCTCCTGGAACGGTCTTCATCTTCCTTTAGCTGAAGTGCAAAATTAACCTCCTGCCCACACTTAGCAGAGAAGGTTGGCTTTGCTTTTTCTAAGTCATCTTTTGCTTCCCTTTTCACTTATTTATTTATTTATCTTCTATTTCTTCTAATGGCAGAAAAATACAGACTCAGAATGACAGAAGGAAGCATAAAAGTATATATGAATAGTTGAATGGCTTCTTCTAAATTTTGTCGCACATTTTCTTACCCCGTGTACATGAATCTCACAGTCATGAATTTGTAATCAACCAAGCAGACATCATCTACCAACCTGAAAAACTTTCCCCTCTGTGGCCTTAACTGATTCTGTCATAAAAAGCTGGAAAGCAAAGAGAAAGATAAGCTGTGGCCATGGCTCTTGCATTAATGGTTTTCAAACCGCTCAGCTGAGAGATGGGGATTTATAGAAGGAAGAAAACCAGTGAGTCAAGACACTCTCTTCTCCTGACTCAGAAACCCAGGGGCCTATGAAGAAGGGGTTCAAAATAAGTCATCCCCTAATATGATACTCAATTGCTTGATTCTTTTGACTTGACGGCAATTAAGTGAAAGTCTTGTTTAGTCTTTATGAGTATGCACATCTGTAGAGAGAGCACTAGCACTCTGCTCTCTTTGCCCTTTCTAAAATCGTAAATTCTATCTTGTGAAGGTGTTTTTAGGCTTCTGTATCAAGAAGAGAAAAACTGTTATCACCAAGGATGGGAAGCAGGCATTAAAACAAGTCACCAACAAGCCTTGGAAAAATAATTTATATAACCTTTCAATTTCCCTGTACATGGATTGATCTTCCCACAGATTCCTACCTTAGAAGCCCAAATTCCCTTTTTCTTGTTGTGATCCTCATTTCGCCACAGTTCAATTCACAGTTCAAAAAATCCTACATAAACTGGCAAATCTAGTCACTTCATTCAGTTTTCTTTTATATTACATTAAAATTATGCTCTTGGGCTGGGAATATGGCCTAGTGGCAAGAGTGCTTGCCTCCTACACATGAAGCTCTCGGTTCCATTCCACAGCACCACATATATGGAAAACGGCCAGAAGTGGCGCTGTGGCTCAAGTGGTAGAGTGCTAGCCTTGAGCGGGAAGAAGCCAGGGACAGTGCTCAGGCCCTGAGTCCAAGGCCCAGGACTGGCCAAAAATAAATAAATAAATAAATAAATAAATAAACTTATGCTCTTCACATAAAAAATTTAACTAATAAGACATTTTTGCCTTTTCTCCCACTATTCTCCATTTTGTGACTTTTCTTTGCATACCCCAATCAGGTAACCTATGAGTGTAGAACGTTTTTCTACTTTTACTGAACTGGTGAGTGAGGGTTTGTCATTAGCAGTTGTCTTTTCCTGGCCCAATATAAATTCTCTAGAATCCTTTTGTAAGTTTGGCTCTCAGATGAAAAATATATTTTATTGTGGAATTCAGTGTGTAATCTAACAAACATGGGTTCAACACTCTCACAAACAAGGTTTACCATAGTGAGCCACATTTGTAAGTCTATAGAGACTTAATTTTCTCTAGGGAAAATTACTATGTAGATTGTGGATAGAAAGTTCCTGTGTGTCTCTGCCTCTCTCTGGCTATACCATGCTGGTTTTAGATACCAGCTCCCCATATTTTATAGTGTACTAGTAAATACGAATAAATAGTATTAGTAAGTAAATTATTAAGTATTACTAAATTTCTAAGTGTTAAACATTTCTATCATGTTGTACAAAATAATTTTGAAAGCATGCTGCATACTAACATGCAAAATGGAAATTGTAAAGTAACTATACAAAGTTATTTTTTATGGAGATTGAACTAGCAGTGAAATTAGACTATATACCCTCCATAATCCATGTAATTCATAAAACTGAACTTACAGGGCCACCTATTAAAAACTCATGTTTCTAATTCTGTCTTCTAGAATGAATATCATTACCTGACATGGCAAGTCAGCATAGCATCACATTTTCCTCCGGTGTAGATGTTTGTTATGTTTCGTGGTTCTCTATGGTTACTTCCAGGGCTTGTTACAGCCTGCGTTGCCGATTCCCATAACCAGAATTTCTGACTTAATGGATCCAGAATGAAGCCAAGAATTTCCTTTCTGGATGATGCTGATGCCACTCTGGATGACGTTCACGTACCAGGACAGCAGAAGCCCCAACACCTGAATACATTTGGGTTTAATCAGCTCCTGGTTGTGCATGCTGATCTTCTGCTCTTCCTCACCTTTGCCATTGTGTCTTCAAAGCACTGTGAGGATATAGGAGTGAGGAAGTCCCAGAAAGCTTTTCTGTGTACCTAGCCATAGCATCATCCTGCCTGAAAGAACAGAGTGGTAGGTGAGGCAAGTAACCATGTGACCACCTATGATAGGAAGAGTGGAGATGTAGTTGATCTTCACTGTGAGAATATTTGTTACAAGTCCACAGTCATTAAACACAATAGTGTTTTCTTCATTTCATCATAATTTAGTCTTTACTTCTGCCCTCCTTGCTCATGTATTCAGTAACTCAAATGAAAAATGTGTTTTGTTGTAGATTTAGTAAAGTTCCTCTGACTCAGCAGGAAAAGATAGTGGGAAGCATGCTTTATAGGAGAACCACTGGACTGCTTTGTAAGGAATTGTAAGATCAGGTCTACAAAATGTGTCTCCCCTACTTTTAAATTTCTTAGAAGCTATAATAACTGTACTGCGTGAAATGTCCTATAAGCATCACTTCTTATGCCTTTGCACAGGCTTTGAGGTCTCAGGAATTTGTTGATACATGCAATTGAAGAGGTTTTTTTTCTTTCTTTCTTTTCCTTTTCTTTTCCTTCTTAGCTCTCTCTCTCTCTCTCTCTCTCTCTCTCTCTCTCTCTCTCTCTCTCTCTCTCTGTGTGTGTGTGTGTGTGTGTGTGTGTGTGTGTGTGTGTGTGCGCATGCGCTCCTATTTCTCTGTGTGTATGTACCAGTCCTGGGTCTTGATGTCAGGGCCTGCGTCTTGTCCCTCAAACTTTTAGCTCAGTGCTAGCACTTTACCACTTGAGCCAGAATTCCATCTCCAGTCTTTTGGTGGTTAACTGGAAATAAAAGTTTCACACACTTCCCTGCCTAGGCTGGTCTTGAACTGTGATCCCGAGATAGGGATCCCGAGCTAGGATTACAGGTTTGAGCTACTGGCACACAGCAGTTTTCTTATTGTCTCCAACTGGGCCTCATTCTTTTACTCTGTTAAGAGGATAATAATACCTCTCTCTAATTAGGGTTGATTTGAAAATCAGATCATCCTCTGCAATGATAAGTTAATAGATATCGTCTGGTTCCAGACATGATTGGAAAGATTCTTTGCTGACCTGATGTTTTAGTGTTTTTCTCTAGTGTCTCACTGGAGGAACTTCCCGGTTACCGTGTTGGAAGCTTCCAGTCACTGGTCACTTGCGTTATTCTCTTTCCCTCTCCCTCTCAACAGATGACAGTGGCCAGGATCTAGTGATGACATAGTAGTGTCACTGATTTTGATGATAGCACTTACCAGTCCCAACAGTACCGAGTTGAAATGCCTTTATAGCAATTGTAGGTCTGATAAGTTTCACTGTGCTAGAAGCATGTAGGATACTTGTGCCTGAATTACTCAGGTGGAGAATTACTGAATTGCTAGAGTGGAGCCTTCTATCTTTTGCTTTGGATGCTACCTGCTTACAGGGATGCAGAACTTGAGTGAGCTGGAGAAGAATTAGGATAGTGTTATCATCCTCTGAGACTACAAGAAAAATAGCAGAACTGAGGGAAGTTCCTTGCTTTTGTAAGTTTTGTTTTGATGTGGTGTTTGGGCTTGAATTTATGCTGTCTCAGTTTTACTTTTCTGCTGATAGGTACTTTGTTACTTGATTTATGCGCCATATAATCAGTTTTACAATTTGGCTAGTTACTTGGAGACAAGGGTCTCTTGAATTTGTCTACCCAGGCTGAATTGAAACTATAATT
Organism: Perognathus longimembris pacificus; assembly: GCF_023159225.1. Classification (NCBI taxonomy): domain Eukaryota; kingdom Metazoa; phylum Chordata; class Mammalia; order Rodentia; family Heteromyidae; genus Perognathus; species Perognathus longimembris. The sequence continues at coordinate 36,038,332 of NC_063181.1, read as the reverse complement.
CTCAGATCTGAGATCTCCTTTGTAGCTTGGCTTATTGACTCAGAAACAGTTCTCTGTTGTTTTAAATTTTTTCCATTGCATTCATTCACTGAGTCTGTTGGGGGTCCAATGACAAGACTCTGCTTGAGGATGCTGGTCTTATTTATTTTACCCCCACGAGTTTGTTGAGTGTCCACATAGTAATGGCTCAACAGTTAACTTTTGATAGAACAGAATTGTTAAAATATCACTATGACTGGGCACTGGTGCTTCACAACTGTAATCCTAGCTACTCAAGAGGTTAAGGAAGATCTGAGCATCCCAGTTCAAAGCCAGCTTGGAGTGGAAAGTCCATTAGACTCATATCCAGTTATCCACCAAAAATCTGCAAGTAGATCTGTGTCTCAAGTGGTAGAGTGCTAGCCTTAAGCAAACACACACACACACACACGCACGCACACACGCGTGAGAGAGAGAGAGACAGCGACACAGACACAGAGACACAGAGAGACAAACACAGACACAGACATAGAGACAGGGACAGAGACAGAGACAGAGAGACAGAGCTCAGGGATAGTGCCCTGGCCTGGAGTTCAAGTTCCAGGACTAGTACAGGAAAAACAAAACAAAACAAAATTTGTTCTTGAAATACTGCAACAATCCCAGATGATGCAAGAGTCTTAAAAAAATTGGCAAGCACTTTTTTTTTTTAGAAACATTCAATAGTGGTTGTAATGCACCAAGCATTATATAATTATCAAGACCTTGTGAAACTCCTGATTGTTCAGCTTCCTAGTGAATCAGTGTTGGTTGTTGACTATGGTGCACAATCATCATGTGGCTTGTAGAACAGAATGTTAAAGGAGAAGCTTGGAGATTGTCCAGGACAGTGGCAACCCTCTCATTAATGGTACAGAGGAGGACACTCACCTGTTTCGTGGGCATATTGTGTTTTCTGGCACAAGTAATATGTCTCCCTCTGAGTACCTATCCCTGCCTTGTAATGAACCCAGAAATGTGTTCTGTAATTTAGAAAAATGATCTCCAGGATACATTCCACAGAGGCGTACCACTCCTGACCTTGTCACTTGCTTGCTGCTAACGGTTCTCTGTGATTGGTAGTTGGACCCATGCTACCATTTCCTGGGCCACCAGTACTGACCTGTTGGCCATGGGATTCAATCTCTCTTCGCTTCAGCACAGAACCTTTAATTAATAGCATCTAAAGGAAAACATATATGCAGACAATACTGGCATGGAAACCAAGGAGCTCTTCCTAAATAATGAGACATTGCAAAATGGATGAAAATAGGTGCACTAAGAGCAGAACCTAGGGGCACTAAAAATGCTTGAAACACATCCAAGGTCAGAGGGGGCTCCAAAAGAGAACAAGGAAATAAAATAGTACCAGTGATCATTTTGAAGATGAAAACATCCCAATACAAGCTTGATATTTTACTGTGTTTTTCTGCAGTTCTTATTCTAACCCAAGAAAAGTAGCATGTTCATTTTTTAAAAATCCATTTAACACTTAAAATATATTTTAACTAACATAGAAACAAATAAAATATGTGTGTATAACTGTATGTGTGGCATTCTCTGTTGTAATTGTTCCACTGCTTTGTTTTGTGGTACTGAGTGTTAAATACAGGATCTCATGCTTGCTAGAAACACTCCATCACTTGAGCATGCTGGAACTTCTTGCTCCTAATTGCAATGCAGTTCACATGTGTGAATCTTGTTATCTAATAGTCAGAACAGCCTTCCTTCCTGTTTTGTTCCTATTTATTTTCCTCTCTTTTGTCCTCTACTCCCTTACATGTGTGTGTGTGGGGGGGGACTTTTCACTATCTCAATTAACGCCTGTGATAATAAATCATTTTCCCCAGCTCTTTAGCAGCATATTTGGGGAGGAGAAGGAAAGTTTTATTAGAGAGGCTAAATTCTTCCCATTTCCTGAGTCGTTCTTGTCATCAATACATGACCCCATTTTTTTTATTGCATGCAGGAAGCAGTTATTCTCATTCAGCTAGGACATCTTGCTTTGTTAGGTGAGGCTGTAGAGTTTCAGGTCAGAATCCTAAACTCTAACTAGAAATGTGTTAGTGTTGCCAATGACAAGAGAAGCAGACTAATGACATTTTAATTTTTTGGCACTATTCTTCTTACATGATAAAAAAGTTATTGTAGTATTGCTGTTTGTGGCACACACATTAATCCTGGAATTTGTGCAAAATACAGTCACACATCGCTAAATTTGCTGGGCTGAGTGCACAAGCCTTTTGACATTTGAGGCCAAATTGGAAAGCTAAGGTCATGGCATGTATTAGACAGGGAAGAATTAAGAGGATGCATGCCCCAACTACTGTTTCCAGCACAGTTCTTATAAACCTGTCACTGTCCCAATTCATCTGGTTAAGGATAAAGAATGTTTGTTTCCTTGGATTTAAGCAGGGATTAGTTACGGGGAGGGTGGAGTCAGCTTGTACTTCCTGTCAAAGTGGAGAGCATCTTGATTCAAATCTGGACCCTCCTCTTGCACTAATGAGCCTCCTGTTTTGATTTGTAACATGTTGTTGCATGTATTTTTAGCTTGATTTGATGCCATTGGACAGTCTTGGTATAACTGAAAAGCATTTGCATGAACATGGCTCATTAGGTATTTTTAGATGTGCTGTGGCCTTTACACAGCATTACTAAGCTGGGAGGATCTCTGTTGTAGGAGTCAGCTCCACAGCCCATCACCACTGGAGGTTCTGAGAGTAAGGAGTGTCAGCCAGCGCATTTGAGCAGAGAAGCTGATCCCTATGTAATTGACAAGTTTGGAGAGAGGGAACATTAAGTAATCTGACTTTTATATGCACAAAACTCGGAATTTACCAGCTTGGGTCCACACATCTTAGTTATATTCCCAGACATATTAGAAGACCATTAATTGGGCAGCGAGATTCCAGATCCTGTCTCTGCTGCCTGGTGAGCCGGGATCATAAAGTTCCCAAGGCTGACTGTCCCTGAAATAGAGTACAGTCTCCCCTGGGAGTCTTTCTTGACAGCTTCAGAGCCATGCCCAAAAGGAGCAATGCCAGAATACTCATGGAAATATAGGTGAAAACCAAGTCCACTTCAGGAATGATTCCAGGTTCTGTAGCATGAAATACTGAACCTGAACTGGTTAACCTGAAATTAAATCAGGACCACAAAACCTCAGGAACACACAGGGCTTCCTCAGGTTACTCCAAACCTCCTGTGTCAGTAAGGATTAAATCAAGGAAATGTAACGGTACACAGCAGCTACCTTGCTAACCACATGCCAATTAATTTTTATTCATTGATTTTTAAGGGTATGTTTTATTTATCATGCCTGGGTCTTTTACTCCTTTTGTTCAGGGTGTGATTCCAGTTTTTAAAGATCTGCAAGCTGTTTGAAACCTCTGTGTGCATTCTGGAGACAATTTTCCTTATCTCTCTCCTGTTGTTTCTCTCTCTCTCTCTCTCTCTCTCTCTCTCTCTCTCTCTTTCTTTTTTCGATTTTGCTTCATTCCATGTATCTGCCAATCTGGCTAATTTGGATCACCCTGACCTTCCTTGCACTTAGAAGGCACATCTGTTCTCCCTACCAGCAAAGTGAATCATTCTCTTAATATTTTTATGACTTTGTACATCCACTGGTTTATTTATTTGTAAAGCAGAACAGGAAAACCACTCAAAATGGTTTTCTTTATTAGCTCATGAGCAGATTCCTGCCATTTTGCTCTTTCATGCTTATGTTTGGGCAGTGAAGAGATTGTTCTGAGTACATGTGACACTGTTTGAAGCACAAAATGTGGTGTTCTTGAGAACACTGTTGTGTTTTTTACTGGGTGAGTCAGCTACCTGGGTAACCAGCAGAACATTACAGGATTTCAGAGTCTTTACCGGGAGTGGTTAGAGAGGAGACATTTCCTTCCAAGCATTAAAAAAAAAATGTTTCTATCCACTGTTTCTGTTCCTGAACCATGACCTTTCTATTTCTGAGCTCCCTATGTGTATTTGCATCTCTCACTTCTGCATTCTAAAGTTCAGTCTCCTCTTTGGATGTATGCTCAGAGGAAGAGAGGGAGGCTCAACGGTAGCATCGTGCAAGGTCCCAGGGGCAGAAGCGAAGGGGAGCTGTGTGTGGTGGTGGAGGCCATTCATCACCTGGAGGAGGTGGAAAAACTCCAATCTACGAGACCCGTCATGGATCATGACACATCATAATAGCAGTTCTATTCCAGCTGGAGAAGAGGTTTATCATCACCCTTTGAGCACTGTTCATGCATCCTTTTTAGCATTGCAGGAGCAAACAAGGGAGCAGGGAGCTGTTAGAAGCACCTCTTGTGGAGATGAGATGTGTAGACAAGCTTCATTAGTTTTCACAGCACCCCAGCATGGAACCACTGGGGGATCTGCTCCTCCAGGGGGAGGCAGCAGATAACAGTCCGGGGGAAAACTACTCCTTAGGGTCATCGCTTTGGATCTGTGATAGGAATCAAATTAGAACAGACTGTCCTTTGTAGAAGACTGAAAATAAGACCAGAGATGAATAAACTAACAAACTGCCCAGCAGGCAAGGCAAGGCCTTCAGAAGTTGAGAACTGGAAGGGTTTGGAAAGCCTTTAATCCAGGCTTTCATAATAGATGAGGAAACAGGCACCCTGGGTAGTTGCTTGCTATCTATGTGAACTTTTTGATGTCCTTAAAAGTGGCTTTGGTACTTAGAAAAGATTACTTAAAGGCTACTTTCATTTTGAATATTAATACTCCATTTATTAAAATTGCAAATTCAAATACCAACTTCTTTCTGGAGCCTTTAAATTCAATTTACAAATCTAATTATTCTTTTGCTAAATCTAGCAACTTTAGCAATCACTTTTAAAGCATTTTTTTACAACCTAGTTAATTAAACCGCTTAAATGTTTTAAACTGCACTTATAAATTTAATGTATTCTGTTTTCTTTTCAACTACTTAAATTGTCTAACAAATAGACTTACCCATGCACTTAATAATATGTGTAAATCTTATAAATTAAAATTATAAATATAGTAGATCTTAATTCTTCTGCACAGTATAATACTGTTTACAGATTTAGAAAAAAATATCACTACTGTGATACAATTGCAATTTTAAAAATTATCCTATTATGCACAGTTTTCAACTTGAATAATTTCATCCATCTTGGACCCCCATAAACAATACAAATGGCATATTTAAAATACTAATAGTAAAATAAAATACTAATAGTTAAAATTAGAATCTTTTCGATGTAAAGAAAATTAAGATATTCTGGGACTGGTTGGCTTATTTGTCTGTTACTCTAAAGTTCCCAGGGAATAAATGATATTTTCATCTATTAAGGGGAAGGAAATGTCATGTCAAAGAAAATGGAGACTCTTCCCTAACATAGTGGGTAGTAGAGTAGGGACAATAGGATGGAACAAACAACTAGATTCTTGCCAAAGACAATGCGTGATGTGGGTGCATAAAGTTGGGATTCCAGGATTTACAAAGGGATGTGGTTTCATATTTACACAGTCTGATTTAAGAAATCTGAGACTCAGTTCTCTCTTTCTCCTTGCAAAGTTGTGAATATTTCTAGCACTCATGCCTAACACAAGTGGGTTTTTCATCGCTGGTGTTTTCTGAAGACATTGGATGGAGGTCTTCCCCAGGACCAACATCGCCATTCGGGGACTACCTCTTTCAGCTGGTACAGTTTGCATCTGTATTTTTGAGAAGTATTCCTTTCCAGACAGTATTTCAGCTTTCATAGCTATTCAGAGCATTTCCAATTGGATTTTATCTATCACAGCATTGGCCAGATGTATTCCCGCAACTTGAAAATGTGGCCCATTTCACCCACCTTCTTCCAGCCTGCCTTGTACTGAGTGCCATGATGTTTTCTTTATTGCTCTTGCTCTCATTCTTTTGAAAACTTACTTATAAGAGAGAGAACAGGAAAATATGATCATTTATATGAATTGCAACCTTCCTAAAACTAGTAGGGAAATACAATTATTTTTAAATATGAATTTGTTATGCAGCATTTCTCAAACTTGTAGTGACTATTTATCATTAGACATAACACCTGCGATGGTTGCTGTAAAGCCAAGCTACCTGGTTGGCCTCTGGCTCTACCTGGTAGAGCTGCTTATGCTTAGATTTACACTGGCTTAATAAACCTGTTTTTCAGTTCATCTACAATGACCATTATCACAACTACCTCCCAGGATGACTATATGGACTAAATCCATGAATGTAGAAGCTCCCTAATGAAAACTTCACATACTATTGGATGTCTTAAGCACCTTCAGTAGTGTCTAGATGTTGTATATATTCAGAAAATGTTCACTTATGTAATTAAATATAATATGCTTAAACAGTAAGTAGAATGTAGGGAGTGTTTTATAAACAGTGTTTATCATTATATTTTGAAATATAATCATCCTTCCTTCATTCTTTCTGTCTTCCTTTCCTATTTTCTCCATAGTTTGCCTTGATTTTCTTAGCTGTCCTCCTCTTGTTTTTCCTCCTCTTCACTGTGTTCTCAAACTCTGATAATAGCATAGTACTTTTCTCGTTTTTGAATAATCTTAAACACTATTGGTTCAGTAGTGGCTCACACCTGTAATCCTAGCTACTCAGGAAGCCAGCCCAAGCAACAAAATCCTTGGGTATCTTACCTACAGTAAACCACAAAGAAAAGGAGAAAAAATAGCTAGAAGTAGAGCTGTTTGTCAAGTGGTAGAATGTTAGCTTTGAGGAGTAAAGTTCAGGGGCAGCTCCCAGGCCCTGACTTCAACCCCCAGGACCAACACACACACACACACACACACACACACACACACACACACACACACACACACACACACACTTCTATAGTCTTCTGCCTCTGCAGAATGTTGATAGCTGATAGCAGCCAGTCTTACCTGTTAGGCTTTTGCCCTGTTTCCCACTCCTGATATTCCATTGTCCAATCAAGAAATGAGTTTAGACACATCAATTGCCATGTGGCTGTCAATCATCTTCACTTGCTTCTCCACTTTCAGTGGATGCCAGGCTTATGCTCTTTCTAAGAAGAGGATGTGATCTTTCACCATATTTAGAGCCATGGGATGGTCTCGGTTCTCTTAGAACCAATTCTTTCTCTTCATATGTCCTTCCCATGAAACTGAATACTAGTCTTCCTACCATTCTCTTATAGGAATTTTTCTCATAAACAGAATAAGGGTCCTCCAAAGATATCCAAACCTCTAAAACCTGTTACTATTTTTAAGTTACATAGGAATAAGTAAAGTTGCACCTAGAATTGAGAATGCTAATCAGCTGGTCTTAAAAGTGGGAGTTTCCTGATGGTTTGGGTAGGCTCAGTGTAAATAACAAGAGCCTTTTAAAAGGAAACAAGGAAGCAAAATAGCGTCACAGAAAAGTGGTTGTCTGGGAGGAAATCAGTGTGAAGTTATGTGAACGGAATTACTATACAGTTACCAGCTGTGATGATGGAAAAGGGGGCCATTCTCCATGGTATATGATGGCTTCTGGATTCTGAAACAGGCCAAGGAACAGATTTTTTCTAAGAAGCTCCAGAAAGGAATACCGTGATTACTTATTGACACCAAGATATCCATATCAGGCTTCCAAACTATGGAACAGTAATCCATTTTGTGAGGTAAGGTCCCAAACTTGTTACAGCATCAAGAGAAAAGTATACATTTAACTTAAGGTTTCTGTGTAAGCTAACAATGATATGGGGACTAATCTTCACGCTGACTTGCTCAAATATAGCAAAGATTTTTGGTCTGAAATTTTCATTTACTCTATTAAGTATTAATCTCTAAACTTCTCAGATTCGTATAGTCAAGTCCTTCTCATGACTTTGTTACACTGTTTAGCTAATCGTTAGATTTCTTTTCTGTCTGTACCAGATACCTGTTGATATATGTGTGTTTTTAGCCTAGGATTCGGAATGCTCAAGAAATAGAATCCATATATTATTTATTCTTTTGTTCTCATACAATAGCTAATACAAAAATCCAACAAATAAAACAATGCTTCTTAAATCAAATTATACACAATGCAACAGACCAGAAGTGATGCTAAATATGAGTCCCAAATGCCCACAAGATGGAGTTATTTCCTTTTAAACATAGTTCTAATATGCCATGAAGTACTTTGTGTTTGACCCCTTTGAAAAAAATGGAAGTTCAATTCATAGTCAAAAATGGTACATTTTGGTTTGCAACCATTCTATATTTGCCACCGTAACTTGGGAATTATTCACATCTCCTATGGAAATTTTTGACTGATTATTTAAAAATAAAAATGGATATTACATATATTAGAAAAAAAAAGCAGTGTCTGCTTCACAAGATTCTTGCGATTAGAACCACTCTATTCTACCAGGAACAGTAGAGTCAATGGTGGGCTGTAATTCCAAGATTTTGATTGTACTATACAATCCTGAGTTCCCTTTGACAAGAGTTTAGAAGAAAATCGGAGAGATGCGTTTATGTGCAATTTCTGCTGAGATAAAAATTAAATACAAGGTTGCCATATTTTAGAGACACATTGATAGGGGATGAAATTCTCGGTACGTAAACGTGTATGACTGTAAAGTCAGCACGTGAGCCCCGTGGTTTCTCACATAAGCGAGTCTTAAATGTTCATGTTCAGGAATTCCCATACTCTCACTAACTCTACCTTAAGAGGGCTGAATTAAAAAGGAACCCTAATTCTGGTGCCGACAGACTGCATTCAGTACTAAGCTTCTGTTCTGTAGTTCTCTGTATCCTATTCGGAGGACTCAGCTGGAACTACCTGTTCCCTTCCCAGTGCTGACTTCATCAGAGAATGGTGTTCGGGGAAGATGAGAAGAGATAGTGGGAGGTGTGTCGACACCCTGAGTTAGTTAGTTTCAAAGTAGGTGGATTGACAGTTTGAAGGCACAAATTAAGCTATGAAGGCAAGGTGGAGATGATGTAAATTCAGCTGAAATATGTGAGCTTGTCGGATTCATCCTTTTAGCGATGCAGCATTAATGTTCAGAGTAATCCCGGGCCATCATTTTATATCTGAAGGCATCCATGCCATAAAGAATCTATGACGGGAAAAAAAAAGGAATTCAGACTTGTTTGAGAAACCTATCAGTAACTGTCTCCAAATATTGAAAGAACTTCCAGAAGGAAGGGAAAAGAGATCTCATTCAGTGTACATGATCAGGCCAACTGGAACCTTCAGGCAGATGTTACGGTGAGGGTCGAGTTCATCCAGGGCCCAAAGTATTATCTGCAACAAGAATTGTGTAGTCACTGTGCACTTCTGAAGACCAAACACCTTCCACAGTAAGGCTGGATGACCCTAATGTGAAATTATATCTTCATTTGTATATATCCTTCAACATTCTGACCTACATTGTACTTAGAATGCAATCATTGAGGAAACATAACCAGCAAGTGTGTTTATGATGTAGGCATGCATGATATTAGGTGATAAATATATCATTGAGAAACTGAAACTGAAAACTTGGGTCAGGAGATAAGAAAGTGCACTGGCTCGGTCACAGAGACAAATACTCCCAGCTCTTTCATTCATGAGTACTCTCCTTTTCTAGAGTGGTAGGGAAATCAAAATCATTCTTTAGTTTAGGTCAAATAAGTCATTATCAGAATTCAGTACCCTTGTTTTTCCACTGAAGAAATGAAGTGTGAGATATGATGCCTGCATGTTATTGTGACTCAGTACTTGAAGCAATTAACTGATAAATAAGCAAGGTTCACTTTGGCTTAGGTTGGGGAGCTTACAGTCCCAGATCCATCTGCTCCTTTCCTTTGTGCTTTGTGCAAGGGCAATACATTATGGCGGGAGCAGAAGACGGAGCCCTCTGCTTTTTCATGAGCCAAAAAAAACCAAAAACAAAAACAGGAAAAGAGAGACTATGGCACTACAGTCACCCTCAAAAATATTGCTCTGGCCAGACACCGATGGTTTACACCAGTAATCCTAGCTATTCGAGAAGATGGGATCTCTGGATTGCAATTTGAAGCCAGCCTGAGGGGGGACAGTCCATGAGACTCTTCTCTCCACTCAATCACCAAAAAGCTGGAAGTGGACCCTTGCCTCAAGTGGTAGAGAACCAGCCTTGAGTGCAAAATCCAAGCAAGCGTATATGGTCCTGAGTTCAAGTCCTAGTACTATCTCCCCTCTCCCCAAAGAACATTCCTTTTATGATGCAAGTAACTGCCCTCATGCCCCGATCTGAAGGGTTCCTTGATCTCCCAGTTGTCCTCCCCAGGGTCACACATGGTCCTCTGCGCGTGCTCATCCAGTACATGGTAAATCCTTCCAGAGACGACGCCATGTGCATAGCCTCTCTCTCCTTGCATTGTTGCCTCTGTCTGTAATCATGGACATTAGGAGTCCTAGTTCTTTAAAATTAAGTCCAAGCCTAGAAAGATTTCCAAGAATGAATGGTTTATCAGCTATCCAGTGGCAGCAAATTGCTCTGGACTTTTAATCCTCTGAACTGATTGCAGTCATGTTTTGCTATCATTCCTGAGCAGTATACATAGCCTCAATGACTATCCCTCCCAGCAAAGAATGTGTGATATCCATGGGACAATGCTGATGAATTTTTTGTTTTGTTTTGTGTTTGCCAGTCCTGGGCCTTGAACTTAGGGCCTAAGCACTGTCGCTGGCTTCTTTTTGCTCAAAGCTAGCACTCTACTACTTGAGCCACAGTACCACTTCTGGCCATTTTCTACATGTGTGGTGCTGAGGAATCGAACCCAGGGCTTCATGTGTATGAGGCACTTTTCCACTAGGCCATATTCCCAACCCCTTGTTTGCCTTTTTGGTTTTGCTGTGTTTTTTGTGCTGATGAATTTTTAATTAGCATTCTTCTCTGGAGCATGTTGCATTAACAGGTGTGCGAGAAGAAAAAAAACAGAGGAGGAGGTGTGGGAGTGGTTGGAAACAGGGGAGCCCTTGCAAATTATAGTTATAAATGGGAAAAAGTGCTCAGAAATGTCCCTACACAGAGGAAAAAAAAAAGCAAAAACAATCCTCTTGCCACGTGGATGGTGGGGGTTGGAGAGGGTGGTGGCTGATGTTATGAAATAATCTATTATTGCACCTTCCTCAGCAAGCTAAAAGTGTTCTAGTGATGTGACAGGAGCAATTAACCTATTCTGAACAGAGGGAAAGCAAGTTTTAGGAATGCCACTCATTTACCAGGCCTGCGTAGATAAAAGCTTCTCATTATCAGCAGTAAGGTACACTCACTGGTTAAATTTGTAGTCAAGTTAGTTGATTTAAACACATTCATTTAGGCTTTCTCAGTCTCATTTTCTTCTTTAAAGTGGTAACAATACTTTCCTAATACCATCAGCTTGCAAATAAAAGTAAATGGAACAATGTAAAGAAATCTTTGTATCCATTCTATAGAGAATACTTAACAAATAGAAGTAAATAATAACTTCAGAAACCAAAGCTAATGACCCCATGGGTTTCACCAAACACTGACACACTACTAATTGAAGAAATCCTATTTCATGCATACATAGGGTTGGAGGACATGCAGTCCTGCTTTCATAATTTGGGTCGATGTATCTATTTCATATCATCTTGGTGTCTTAATTTCTCCATCTTCAGAATCTGGATAGCACTGACTTTGCAGAGCAATGAGAAAGTTGAACATTATAAACCTATATAATATTTCCATTGATCAAAGAAGGACATTTAGAGGGAATTCTAATGCATTTCCCAAGGAAGATCCAAATGATCAATATGAAGTTTCAGCCGAAAATCAGATTCTTGACCCCCTTCACACATTTTCCCTAATGTATGTCACAGTGTTTGTATCTTGCTAGCGAAAGGCATTTGCGACGGTGCTAGGAGACTTCAGGTATAGGTACAAGCTATTTCTTGGCTCTATGGGAGCGAAGAAAGATACTGGCCATTTTCAGCTTTCTTCAGTGCATGCTGTGCACTTAGTAAGCCATATATTAACTTCAGTACAATTGTTGGAGGACATTAAAAACACAGTGTTGCACAAGTTATTGGTCTCTGTAAGTACTTTTTAATTTTGATTTTGATTGACATCTATCAGAATATATTCAACATCATTCAGCTCAAATATCTTGTCATCAGAATCATAAGAAACCTAGAGAACAAAAGTAACAGATATAACTTATAGTTCAGAAAAACATATTTTAAGATAACTACTCTTAAGTGAACCATGTACTAACATAGATCTGTGGGAAATGGTTTGGAGGCATTATAGCATGGTACTATGGATTTAGAAAAAGACTTCTCTTCCACATATTTTGGGGGCCCAGAACATAATATTATTAAAGTCAATGTAATTGTTAATTAATACAATATTTTCATTGAGTATCATTTTCTTCATCATGCTACTTTAATGGCTGGTGGGAAATTGGTCAGTATTCTTGCCACTTACGGAGACTTGTGGTCTAGTTAATGAAGGAAATCAAACAGTCTATTTGGGATTCTACTACTTGAACTTGAAAGGATTCTAGTACCATAGGCTGAATCTTAGACCACAGCTGTCCATTAAACCCCTGCCCCTCATCCTGGAGTGGTACATAGGAAGTAGTGTTGTGTGGCTTTGGTTTATAGCTAGAAGTGACAGATAATGTTTACACACGCACAGCTCTGATATCTTTCATTGACTTTCACCCTCCAGTAAATAGGAAATGGCTGTTCCATAGGATTCTTTATGTAGATGAATATCTCAATTAATTTTGGTCATAGAAAATTTTTACTGGGATAGAGAATTAAGGAATTAGGAAAAGAAGATCCACAGACCTGTAAAAAGAAAGAGATGCACGAAGCAAATAATATATTAGTTAAGAACATACTAAATGAAATATTTTATAATTAAAATGAATTACAAGGGCTGGGGATATAGCCTAGTGGCAAGAGTGCCTGCCTCGGATACACGAGGCCCTAGGTTCGATTCCCCAGCACCACATATACAGAAAACGGCCAGAAGCGGCGCTGTGGCTCAAGTGGCAGAGTGCTAGCCTTGAGCGGGAAGAAGCCAGGGACAGTGCTCAGGTCCTGAGTCGAAGGCCCACGACTGGCCAAAAAAAAAAAATGAATTACAATACCTGTAAACATATATATACATGTCATTGGAAAAAGATTAAAACTTTTTCTAAGTCTTCCAGTGAACTAGACAGAAATTCATATCAAAAGAAAAGTAGTTAAAGCCTCCAAATTTGGGTTTAGCACATTCATTTGTTTTATATCCTTCTGTTGTTAGTTTCTTTCCTTCCTTCATAATCGAGGCAGTTCATCTTCCAAGACCTGTCAGTGTTATTGTGATGAAGTAGACCACAAACATGCTTTTTATGTTTTTCTTGTGAATTATATTAACTAACGGGTAGAGACACCTTTTGCCTGATGGCTATTGTGGAATGAGGTATTTGGTAAGTATTTAAAGACCCATAGAGTTATTAAAAGAGGAAGCTGCCATTGTGATGAGATATATTGATCTCCTTATTGTGTTTTACAACCAACCATTTAATGGCTATATAAATTAAAGTGAAACAAAATGAGGAGAAAGTTTAGCGTTTTTGATATAGTGCTTGCTATGCAGTTTTGAATTTTCTTAAGCCCTAAAAGTAAGGAGTTAAGAAAATAATAACAAAGTGAAACGCTGTAAGACAGATCATGTAACCTTTAGATGATGTTTCTGTTAGGCAGAAACCTGCAGTACAATGTGTTTTCAAAAAGACAAAAGGAGCCATGAGATCTGTGTATTTGCATGAACAGAATAGCTCCTAAATATTCTCTTACTGCCATGGGTCAGGAAAAATGCCATGGTGGGGGAAAGTATGTGTCCAAGGATTACAGGTATAGTCACAACCTTCCCATAGAAGGGAGAGTTAGTGAGGTTGGTTTAGGAGAATAGTCCACAAGTAAGGGTATAATGAATGATTTCTCAGATTTTGCTGTTTTGGTAAAGTGAGACAGAAGTTAATAAGTGGTGTTATCCTGAAATGTTTGATGAATGAGGAGAAAGAATAGGGATCATTTAGGAAACTGATTTGAAAAAAAAAAGGCTTATTTTAATATATAATGCCCCTAAAAGCAGCCAAAGGAACTCTGACCTTGAGTTGTTAGTAGAAACAGAGACCAGATCTGACAAGGGTGAGAGCACATCTCCCTATGGGAAGGGGAGGTGATACACATGTTTATTTGTATGGGAAGGGGAAACAGAAATTGGAGACAATCTGGGGAAAATACAACCGCACATGTGGTCACTATTATTATAAAGCTCCTTAGTTAATAAAAGGGAAAAGGCCCTTTGCTTAGAAACTCTGAGCCAACATTTCTCTGGAAAAATAAGAAGTCAAAAGATCTCTGTGACATCACAGAAATATTCAGTTGGCAAGATGGATACAAAAATCAGGTCTCCTCTGCAGGTTTCCATGAACTATCAGTAGTCCTGACATGGAGATTTGTGATCAGAGAGTGAGAAAGAAGATGGGAAATAAAGACAGTGGGAAGGCAAACACTGCCTAAGGCTGTAGTACTGGAAGCCAGTGTTCAGTAGCCCATCTTAGGGTTGACCAGCAGATCCCAGATTCCAACCTGGCAGTGAACCAAGTAAGCAGAAAGTGAAGGTGCTACTCAAGTTGTCAGTTGTAGAATATCATGTTTCTTTGGGCATGAATACCCTGACAGTATGTGACAGAACTCCCAAATAACAGTGACTGTGATGACCTTGATAGAGGAGAGGTGTCAACTTTAGTTGACAATGTAGGAGAATGTGTGTAGTACTGAGAAACAGGACTAAGGAGTGTAACTGGGGGTTATGGCAAGAAACGCCGGAGAAACAACCAATTGGACAAACATACTACAAATAAGAAAACACTAATTTATCTTGAGGACAAATTTCATTGATGCAGGGATTTTTTTTAATTTATTTTTTTATTGTCAAACTGATATACAGAGCAGTTACAGTTTCATACGTTAGGCATTGGATACATTTCTTGTACTGTTTGTTACCTCCTCCCTCACTCCTCCCTCCCCCCGCCCCCTCCCCCTTTCCCCCCACGAGTTGGTCAGTAGATTTACACTAAACAGTTTTGCAAGTATTGCTTTTGTAATCGTTTGTCTTTTTTACCCTGTGTCTCTCGGATTTTTGCAAGATGTATTCATTGCTTTATTACCAGCATTCACAACGGTGATGGTAAGTTGGAAGATGGAGTTTTTCTCAACCACTATTCATTACTTGTCACCTAACCCAAATTTAAAGGCACGTCTAAAAACTACTTTGTCTTTAAGCATTTAGTAAGTTTCAGAGTCCCTATATCTCTAAGAACTGCATCTTCTTTTTTACTTCCTTATTATGTAAACACTATATCTGAGATTATGGATGGTAGAAGGAAGAGTTTTAATTTGCTGGAGAAAATAAATAAGAATCTAGTCTATGTGTACATAATCAGCAATACTGTAATGATACTGGGCACATTTACATGTACGGCCAAGGTTTTGCCTTTAGATACAGCTCTATGTATTATCTTCACCAATTAAATTTTCCCTCTTATACTCTGCTTGCAACTTTCCCTGCTTAGCAGCTGTTTATTGACCTTGTCTTCTTTCTGATCTTTAAATATGCAAACATAAAAGAATTCTTTTTGTTTTATACTCTGTTAATCTTTAATGATTTCAATTTATTCAGCTGTCTAATTAAAACATCTGAAGACAATATTTCATATAACTCCAAAAAGGAATAATAAACAATGATTGAGAGGTATATTGTGGAAATATGGAAATTTGAAAACAAACTTCCATATAATACTATGTACTCTTATTAGCTATTATTATATGTAAATAATACTTACTTACTGTCACTAGGGTAGAGTTTGTGCATGTTAAATATTCCTGAGCATCCCTGTTTTTTTCTGCCTCTTCTTATAATTAGGATGATGCTGTGGAATGACAATGTGAGTCAAGTTCTGACCCTCAGACTGTATCATCTGTTACCTCTGGGAAGCCATTAGTGACATGTAGCATTATGCCCCCTGTCCCCCTATTCCTGCCTCAGCAAACATGAAGAACTTGAGCAGTACCCGTGGTATCACAAAGTGGCAAGAATATGGCTTTCAAGCAGAGGGATCCCCACTGGCCTGCTAGAAGTTTATATGGAAAAGGAATAGCACTCGCTGTTCTTAGAAACACAGCCCTCCTTGGATGGGGGCCACTGAAATTCCTTTGCTTGATTCCATTCATCATCTCTCCTATAGGGAGACTGAATCATGGATTTTAGAATTTGATGAGTAGGAAAAAAAACACCAAGAGAAAGGAAAAAAAAAACTGATAGTACGCTGTGTTTGCTTTTGCTAATTTTATGTTTCATAAACTTTAACAAAAGCATTCAAGAAAAGGGAGCCTTAATTTAGGAGTGCAGACTGGGTGCCATCAGTGACAGATTGAGAGGAGCCTAATGAGATGGAGACCCAGCTCGATGGCGGCTGGCCACCCATGTGTTCTGTAGCACGCCCTGTTCCATTACACACGGCTCCACAGAGTCCCGTGCAGGTACAGAAGTTGGAGCCATCCAGATCCTCTCGCCATCTCTGGCTATTTGTAGGCCTCTGAGAATCAGCCTTGCTTTCCATGCGTGTGCATGAACCGCAGCTTTATGAAGTCCCCAGGCTTACCTCATGCCTCTTGCCCTGCTCAGTGCTTCCCCACGGGAGTGTGGGAAGAGAACACAGCTGTAGAGGAGGCGAGTTTGGGCACCTCCTTCTGAAGTCAGTGGGCCCCAAACCTGCTGGTTTCTCTTGTTATTTTGTTTTCACAGAGTGTGCAGAGAGAATTGGTTCAGACCCCGTTTTCTTGTTTTAATGCCGTTTTGTAAGAAGTGCAGCAGAAACATATGCTATTGATACTTGACTTCTGAACACAATATCTCATCCTTGTTTCTGTTCTGTGTATCTGGGGAATTTGCAGGCCCATATTACACACGGAGAGGCAAAGGATTTCTTTCTATTCCCCGTATCTGTGGAGCACCAGATTTCAGACACAAGCATTATTATTTTCAACTATTATTTAGAGTGCATCCTGGGTGCTTGGTCTGGGGTAAACTCTGCTCTTTATAGACTGAAAGTTCTTTGAGATCTGCTTTTCTTGTGTGATCTGTGTCTCCGCATCATTTCTTAGCATGTTGCACACAGAAAGGGTTCAACGAATGCCTCTGGCATTGGATTAAAGGCACTTGTGCCGAGGATACGAGAATGATGGTTCTGGCTTAGATCTGCCTGCTGTTCCTTGCCCTTGGGTTAGGGCCACTATTTCAGGGATTGCCACTTAAAGTGTCTCTAAATGACTGCTACAAACAAAAGCTGGGGGGTACTAAATTGGCTCGAGCCTTATAATCACACTCATACAGACTAAATGTCCCTCTATTCATCTAGCTATGAAGATGTCCTACTAAACTATTGCCATATTTGCTTGTCAGGCTAACATTTGTGCATCCCTGGCTTGTCCCTTCATCTTAACGTTTTCTAAAGTCATATGTCGGGCTGACAATGAGGAAGAACCAGTCTGGCATTAGTGTGAAGCTCACAGCCCATGGTCAGAGCAGTATTAATCTGTCCTCATTACCTAGCCCAGCACCAGGGTTCTTCTTTCAAATGTTTCCAAGCCTTGCTCCCCTTGTTTGCTCTCCACTCTGCTTCCTCCACCAGGCCACTGCCCAGAGGAGCTGCTCCCGAAAATTAAGGCAGCTGCCACCTACAGCCACACTTTGCTGTTTGTTTTTCTTCTCTGAGCTCAGGCTGGAAAAGTAAATGAAGAATTATGCATATGTATCTGTTCATTTTGTTTAAGCTTCACAGCCCTGGCTCTGGACTACCTGTGTAATGTTTTGATCACCCATTCTGGCATCCATATTAGTTTCCATTCTGCTTCTCTCACATTTCCCTAGCTTTTTAACACGGGCCCCTTTCTCCATGTCTGTATTTCATTCCTTCTCCAATCATTTTAGCAGAGCATTCATTTGAATGTTTAGTAATGTCCATGGCATTAAGCAGGCGGTCCTCTTGTGGGTCCTTTCAGTGTATGCTGCCCTTAAAAGACAGACTCAATAATCTTTGTAGGTAATTTTCTCGGTGCTTTAAAAGACATTTACCTGCCTCTGTTTCATTACACTTAAATTTGTAATTATTCTCAGACCTAGTTTTAATGTGCTCGGAGCTTATAATGTTCCTTCTATTCTGCCTTTGACTAATTTAAGGATTTCATTTTCATAATAATTATTTCTAGTGTACATATTTCTTGTATAAACCTGAGATTTGTAGTTCTCTCTTACAGCTTTTCTTCTTCTTTCCTTGCTTCCTTCACTTCCTACACTTCCTCTTCTTTTTGTTACTTCCTTGTCATCTATTACTTATTATATGGGTATTTATATGCTTGTTTTCAAACTCTGTATCATATCTTTAAAAATCAGTTTATTTCTCTTTCTTCACAGAAAGGGTTCTGAGCTATTCATTGTTTAAACATGACTCTCCTAATGATATTTTTGTGCCAAAAGAAATTATTCTCAGATTTGTGTGACTGCGTGTGTGTAAAATTTGATTAAAGATATGTACAGGCTTTTTTTTCAACCACTCCAAGATGATAATGTGTGGCTATTAAGCAACATGGTAAGGAAAGAATAATAAAAGCTTTAAATTCATCTAAAATCTCATAGACTAAATGCATAATAGTGCATTTTTGTTCTGTGGTTTTTGTCAAGCACACATAAATTAACATTCCATGGTTATATTAGATCCAAGCATAGCACCTTTATAAAAAAATCAGGTAATTCAACAATGTCTTGAATGCTTGCTGGTGATCACAGTAGGCAAAAGCAATTACTATTTTATTGAGTTTTTATTTCTATTTTTATTCTCAATGCTAGTGGTCTAAGAAGGAAGATCATCATCAAACAGGACTCTTGGTAAATAGAAGTAAACATTTATAAGGAATTTAATAAGGAATTTCTCATGCTAGGGAGCAGATAGTGCTAATGAAGATGGACAGAGGGCCTCATGGTAACCAATAGATACTTTTATTGTAAGAAAGAGACTGTATTCAAATTCATAACTCGCACATTTACCAATATTACTTCTGTTCATCACCATTAAATATTGGCATATTAGGTTAGTATCTGGAAATGCTATGATAAGATTTGATAAAAATCCTAAGTCAGTCAACACAGAATGTATTTCCTCTTTAGATGTTTTGAATTTTTATTTAGCTTTTTAATATGAAAAAATGATGTGTACAATACTTTATGTTGATATACCATCTTAACTCTTTTGAGAGTTTTAAACTACCCAACTTCTAACTCTAAAAAAAAGTTACTGAAATGTTATGAAACTGCACCTTCTATAAAAAGTGGCCTGCCATCATATGAGCTACGACAGCATACACCAGTATTCTGGAGGCAAACATTCAAGCAAATGCAGCTTGCGCTGTTTCTCACAAAGGTTCTGATTTCCTGAACAGCCTTCCATCTTTGGTACGCAAGTTACTTATTCCCCAGGGAATGTGATTCCAAGTATAAGACCAGCGGCTTTTCCTTGCACAAGAATATCTACGCTGACTACTCATTCTTAACTTGGATTTTATTTTAAATGTTTCTGGATATCACATCCCAAACAGAAGGTGTTGCCATGTGTTAATAACATTAAATATTCCCTGCTTTTTGATCAAGTGTGAGGTATCTGAGGAAGCAAAAAGTCAAGTACGGCATTCTTTAACTTGCTTTTAATTAGATCATTAGGGATTTTAGGCTCTATTGGTTGAATTCCACTGCAGCTCTCTACTCTTCGCTATTGAGTTTATTTAAATTACATTTCAAACTAGGCATTGTAGAAGAAGGTTGCAGAAAATGCTTTAAGTGAAATAAAGGACAAGTCTTTAGAGAGTATGATGTCTATTTAGAATGGGAGATTTAAAGACTTTTATTTCTCTTTGGAGTGCAGGAATATGAGTCTAGTTTATAGAAACATCTGCAGGACTGAATTTTCTGTGTGGACATGCCAGTCATAGTTCACAAAGGCTTTGGAGTGTTCTGTGCACACCTGTTGGTCATAAATAATCATGGAGAGAACCAGGAAGCCTGCTTTGCTGCAAAACACCGGCAGACCGGCAACTGGAATTTCTAATAAACTGGTAACCATTGGGAGGCTTTACTTCTTCATTACGGTCATTTTCTTGTGTTAGGGAAGGAATTCAATGAATCTAAAGTCAGAAATTGCTATTTTCCATGTCTGATTACTAGGCCAGAGGTATCTAGAATTCTGTGATTTTAATGGTTCCATTAACAAATGTTCATCAAAACACATGGAGCCCCCACTCAGCCCCCTGGTGTGCAGGGCCAACTTACTCCCCCAGACATTCTTCTTGGGGAAACTCCTAGTCTGCTACTAGAATCTTTTCTCAGAGCTCAGACACGTGGGAAAAATATATTCAGGTGTTTTATTCTCCAACCTTTTGTCATGAACTAGTGATTCAGATATAGAATATTGAGCCTATCATCTCTATACATATGATATTCTCCTCTCTTTTCTCTTAACAGCACATAGCTGCAATGTCATAACCCTGTTCTCTGAGGAAAAGAGAATGAAAAGTTACATTCAGAAATGCATATCTTGTTACTGAAAAAGCATGAAAGCTCTACATTAAGTAAAACGATCTAAACAAAATATGAACATTCATAAAACATTGTTGCTTGTCTAAAAGAAGAGAGAATGTTTTTAGAAGTTGTTGAAACAGGATGCCAGTCACTTACGACTATAATTCTAGTTACTCAGAAGGTTGAGATCTGATTTGAGGCCAGCCTGGGCAGAAAAGATTTTTTATACTCCATCTCAAAAATAAGTAGTAAATGCCATGCTGTTGGCATAGATCGAGTGGCGGAGCACTAGCCTGGCAAGGCAGAAGCTCTGAGTTCAAAGTCTAGTCCCATGGTACAAGTGAAGAACTGTCTTAAGAGACTGGAAACTCACACAGGGTTCTGACTATACTTGGCTTTGATAATGCAGTACTCTTATCCTTTGCCTTGAAAGAATCCTAAAGGGGGTTTCTGCCCAAAGAAGATAAAGTAGGTTCATAATTCATTTTTCACCTCAGTAGTATGGTAAGATGAAATAAATCATTAAGTAATATTAATTGAGGGTTTACTGTATGTGAGCATATGGAGATATGCCAGTAATTAGCGTTGGCCATGATTTCTCTAATAAAGGACTTATGTTGTAGTAGATAGAAAATAAGATCTGAAGTAATAAAATGAGGTAATAAACTCACAATGAAGGGAATTACAGATGGGGCCAAAGGGTGATAGATGCTGTGGAAAATGTACAGGACAAGAAAGAAAACTTGGGAGAGATTGTAATTTATATATAGTAATCTGGGTGGGCCTTGTCAACACAATAACCTTGGCAACTAAAATGGGGAGATGAAAATACAAATGTAAGAGGCTTTGAGAGATACTGAAATGCCAAGCTAGCATGGACCATGGAAGAAGCCAGAAGGACTATGGAGAACGCATGAATGCCTGGTCAGAACAAGCATCCCCAAAGGCTTTGAACACAGAAGAGCCATCTACAGTGACTCCAGACAAGGCATCCTACAAGAAAAAAATTGTACCTGTCTAAGCTGATGAAAATTTGGAAGTGTGAGTTGTAGTGAATTTGGGGAGAAACAGCTCAGTTTTGACTATGGGTGGTATAAGATAGCAAACGAGTTTCCAAACAGAGAAAACAAGCCCAAGTAGAGCCAGAGTTAGATCTAAATATCCATCCATTTGGGCACTAAATTAGAACATGAGATGCTAATAGATTCCTGCAGGGTATCTCTGTAGCAAAATCTCTTATTTCATTCTCTGAATGAAATAATTTTTGAAATTAAGTCATATCATTTGCTTTAACATGTAAAGCTGTGCACATTTTTTGGTGGGGGATTGACCTTTATCACTGAATGAAGTACCCCTGGCTTTCCTAATGGACAAGGATTAGATGCAAGTGAGAGGGAGGTAGTGCCAGCCCCTTCTTGTTAGAGATGAGGCAGTGTGGATCTGTATGCCAGAAAATGATCACAAAATCAAAAATTAAAGCATAAAACCCCACCTTGTACAAGCGTGAGTACTCTGAATCATCTGCTCACTCATATGCATTGGCTATCAGTATTATGCAGCATAGAATTCAAAAATAAATACTCTAGGAAGTGGCACTGTGGCTCAAGTAGTAGAATGCTAGCCTTGACCTGAAGAGCTTATGGTTAGCACCCAGGTCCATAGTTCAAGTCCCACGACAGACAAAAAAAAAAAAAAAAAGAATAAATACTCTAAACTCTGCAAATCATACATCCTTGTTGCATTCAGGCTTAAAGGAGCCATTAGAACCTTATAAACATGGTAATATTGAAAACAGCCAAAACATGGCTTCCTGAAACTAACATCTCATTCCTATCATCTTTTTTAATCAATGATTTCATTTAAAAAAAAATAGTTATCTTGTAGTTGCTCTCTGCATCCACATTTCCTAACTGAATTTTGCCATAACTAATGGGTAGGATTTTCTACATTTTCATTTAATATTCTAACAGTCTGGAGGTTGTTTTGTTTCTTTGAATGGATTTTGTTTTGTTTTGGTGTTTAAATATCGTCCTCCCATGTCCTTTGCTTTACTGTATAACTAGAGTTAATGACCTGATGAATCAGCACTTCTACCCTCCTCATGTTTGTGAATGGTACTGAGTTCAAGAGAGAGTCAGAAGATTTCCTGAAATGTGAGCTTTGAAATGTGAGAGCAATATGTAGCTAGATTATAGATACATAGTGCACAAATGTAATTTGTGGTCTTTTGTGGGATTTCTTGAAAAATAATCCAACTACAGAAATTTCTGGTAGTTAGACTGAATGATGAGCATGCTGCCTAGCTACATATACAGATTACTGCTCCCATGGTATTCCATGTTGTTATGGCACACAACTATTTCATTATTCTCTTGTGGATGGACAATTAAAATGGTTTTACTTGTTTTTATTTACGAACTACAATGTTCACAAATCATTTTATACACTGCCTGGCAAAGATTAAGCACAGAAGAAATGCCCGCTGTTATTATCCACACATTTGACAAAGACAGTAAGTTCTAAAGACAAAACTTGAGCACACTTCTTCTGTCATGTAAGCCTGAGCTTGAGCACTCCACGGCAGTTCTCTCTCTGTATCCTTGGTGGGCCACAGTTTCTTCTCCTCTTCTTCCCACCTCTATTTTCTCCATTTTTTTCTGCAGCATAATTCTATCACTTAGGTGAAACAAATGTTTTACCTTATGATAGATATTCATACACACACCTACACAATAGTTCACACTAAATTATGATTTCAAAGACAGTCTTATTTTTTCCTAACTCTAGTTCTGTATTAATAAAATTTCTATCCTTGTCACTAACATTCTGTACTCATTGAAGCCTGAGCGTGGGTGTCCTTACATACTTTATCAGTCCTCAACTTGTAATCCAGATAATGATGAAATCATGGAGTCAGGTTATTGATTTCATACACTCATGTACTTTCTATACTGTTTTTTACCATCCTAGACAAGATATTTATGACTCCAGGACTTGGAATATGGCTTAGTGGCAAGAGTGCTTGCCTCATGTACATGAAGCCCTGGGTTCGAATCCTCAGCACCACATAGATAGAAAATGGCCAGAAGTGGCGCTGTGGATCAAGTGGTAGAGTGCTAGCCTTGAGCAAAAAGAAGCCAGGGACAGTGCTCAGGCATTTATGACTCCAAATATTGCATGTGTTTAGCTTGTTATCACCAAATACATGCTATCATATATTAATATGTTAGGATATTCATGTATATATCATTCGCTATCTATAACAAACATATCACAATACATACTTTTATTCTACAGAAGGAAGGCATTGAGGTATGATATTGGCAGAGGACAGACCTTAACCCTGAATAGGATATTTTCGGTCAGTCATTCCTGGAGTGTGGTGTGTCCATGAATCTAAACATGGAATCTACTTCTTCTTACTCATTCTAGATTCCATTTCTGACTCTCATATTGCTAGTATGACAAACATTCTTGTTACTTTGTCATCACAGTCTGCTTTTTCTCAGCACATAGAAAATACTCTTTAATTCAGTTTTCAAAAAGAGCCCACAAGAAAGGATTCATTAATCAATATTTATGATGTATTTACTTAGTTCAGGATCCAGTAGCAGGTAACAGTGAACATGGACATCCTGACTTCATGGAACTTAGGAGATACAGATGCAAAGATTAGCAAAAGTTTTGCATGAGTATAACTAAGTAAAAGTAATATGTAGTAAAACAATATGGTTTTACAGGCATTACAATTAGTTTTTCAGAGTAACATTAATTCTTTCAGTAACTTAGTACTGCCACTCAATCTAACCCAAATGAGGAGAGGCACGTTAATCATGAGAACTTTTCAGTTTCAGTTTCCTAATTTTATTGTTGACAGTGCTAAGTAAATAGAATCTCTCTTAATCTGGGGGAATAAATGTCATTCTGTGTGTCTATCTGTTTTTTTTTTTTTTTTTAACAATACCGGGGTTTGACCTCAGAGCCTTGTGCCTCCTAGGAATGTTATCACTTGAGCCACACACCCGAAACCATACTGGAAGTTTTCCTCCTTCCGTTCAGAGAGAAATCTAGATAAACTACTCGTGCTATCTATCTACTGGTGATGGCCAAGTTTTATGAATTTGTATATCAGAGTCAACTTCCAATGAAAGGATCAACATGTTCCCTGTGTGTGCCTTTCTAGTCACCTACTGGAGTGATGTCCGTGAAACAGGTACGTTGTAGACTGTATTTTCTACCAGGCAAGTTTTCCTGAGGCACTTTTAGATTGGATCATTCATTAGGGTGGCTTTTATAGAGGAAAATTGGCTGGAGAGGGGCGCAGTCATCTCAGAGTACTGAACATTTTAGTGTGTTTCACTTCTTCTAAGCAGAATATAGTTTTTCTTCCAATACTGGACTCCCTACTGAAAGAGCAACCCAAGAAGTTCTATTTGTCTATTTATTATAACAGATAAGTGTCAAAGCACAAAGAAACCTAAGGGTTTTTCTCTACTCAGTACCAGTCTCTGTGGGACCTAGCGGGCAGTATTGATTTAGAAATAGCATCCCCAGAAGCAAGTGGGTAAATCTGTGTGGTGTGTTAGTTTAGGATGAGTCTCAAGAATAGATTTAAAAAAAAAAAGAAACATTTTAATTATTTTATTTCTGTAGGCAGTTCCTGAGACTGATTTCCTGACAACAAGATTTCAGACAGTGGTTCACTTGAGGTTGCTGAAGTAGAGAAATTCTAGACAGGAAGTGTGCTCTGTGTCCAAGGGTGGGGAGATGAGGAGGATGGCAAGCTGGCCGGTGGATTGGTTGCCTCCAGTGACCCAAATTCAATTTGTAATGTAGTGATATTGAGATAATGACCCAAAGGGAAACTCTGAGTTTCTTTGTTACTGTCTGTAATGAATTAAGCATATTTATGTTCATTCCATCAGCCAATCATCAAATGTCAAGCTGATTGCCAAAAGCATGTTAAGCAAAATAAATACATACATGCATAAATAACCCAACAACAACTGCTGCCGCATGTAATCTTTCTACTGTTATGGAAATGGCACTGTGTACTCTAGCACTACCCTTCAGTGAAAGAGCTGAGCGAGAGTGCCCCAGCCCTGTGTTCAAGCCTTATGACCAACAAAATACATAAATAAAAATAAATTCTGCATCTGCTGTAGTATTGATCAAATCTTCCCAAAGAACCAAATCCTAATGTTGGTCTGTCCAGTGTCTAGGGGCTACACTATGCCTGACTGGAGAGCTTCTGAAGCCATCATATCCACTTATTCGTGTTTCCTTGCCTTTGTTCATCCTACCCGAGTGAATCTGAGCAGCTATACTGAATTGCAATTCCCTATTACTCCCGTTCTGATATTTAGTTCCTCGTTTTAGGTGCAATTCATTTTTGAGTCTCTGCCACAGCTTCCTAACCAGTCCACGTACTTGCTTGCTGGCCATGGGAAGTTATATTTTGCCTGATACAAAAATTGAAAACAGATCTCTCATGTAATTCAGCCATGCCGTTTCGGGGCGTAATGCTGACAGAATCAAGTTAGTATATGAGAAAGATACTAACCTACCATGTATATCCGAATACTACTTACAATTGACAAGTTACAACATCAGCTTACATTCTTAGGAGTAGATTATTTGGTAAAGAAAATGTGTGTATTAATATTTAAGTATATATGTGTGCATATGTGTGTGCAACATAATCTCAGCCACTAAGAAGATTGAGATAGTGTTATTTGCTAAAAATAAGCCAGTCCTACAAAAGCAAGTATCACATGTTTGTTTGGAGTTGTTTTTTTTTTCATTTGTGGAACCTCAGGAGAAACAAAACAAAATAAAAGTCTAAACCATATAAACGAAAGGGAAACTTCTATTGAGGTTGAAGGGGAAAGAGAAAATCTAGAGGGAGGGGAGTGATGGAAAAAAGAAAGAAATGATAAATTTTATCAAAGTACTGTAGGCATATTTTGTGCATATATGGAAATGACATAATAAAATCCTTTTCTGTGAATAATATATGTCTATAAAAAGTCTACTTCTGTCTGTAGCATACCTAAGACATGTCACAGAAGTGTAAAAACAGGGGAATGACAAGAAAAGACACAATATGAATGCTGATACAAAGCACATGCTACAATTTCAGTAGCAGATCTTAAAAATGTGATCCTACAAGGTATACAGAGCCACATCAATCTCTTATTTGGAGTGACTAGGTTTCCACTGACATTAAGCTGAAATCTATACCATACTGCCCCCTCCAAGAACTCTACAGTACTGGCTCCAACACTGACCAAGTGTCTGCCCTCTTGTGGTTTCCCAGTTCCTTAGACCATCATTTCATTTCTCATGTTTGGGACTTCAGTGGGTATGAATTCCTCTGCTATAGATTTCCTTTCATTGGATGTTATCCTCTTAAGCATACTCCCTTTTCAGAGAAGCATGGCCACCATGCATGAATGGGCTGCTCTCGTACCATTCTCTACCTCGTTTGATGTGTACCATACATCTCTGTCACCCCGTTTCCTGCAAACTAATGCTTTTTTGTGTTTATCTAGCTCTCTTTCAGTTGTTCTTCCAAATTGGAACATCCTCTTCATCAGACCAGGGATCAATAGTGCCCAGTGGGACTACAGTTTTTCAATAAACCTATTGATTAACACCCCCCCACACTCATATATACATACCCACTCAAAAACATACACAAACACATTTTCATTACCCATTCATCCACTACTATACTTCATCACTTCATTATTTGCCTTCAGTTTCTGGTGCTAATGATCGTAATAATAATCAATGACCCCACCTCAACATGGCCACACCAGTATTTACATGTGAAATACTTCAGTAGCACCTTCAGGTGAGATAGACAGGCTGACTATTCTATATTTTCCAAATGTATTAAAAGTATTAGAGTAAAGGTTAGGAACTAACCGAGAAGTCCCTTCTTGTATTTTATGTGATGTGATTTTATCCAATAAGCATCTTTTTTTTATCTCCAAAACTTGATTAGGTAGGGTAACTACTATTCCATTATTTGCTGTTACGAACTGCCACATAGAGAAGGCTGTTAGTGACTGTGCTCCAGAGCCTGTGTCCCTATCAAGGAAGTGAATGTACATTGCTGCTTCATAGTACAGTAGAGAGTCTGCACCAGCATGCCCCAGGCCCCCAGCAGGCAGTTGGGGCAGCATGGGACAGTGAAATGACATGGGCTTTGAAGTGAGACACTCTTACCATTCTGGCTCAGCTCCCCCTTTTACTACCACTGAGCCCCTGAGCATGCTGTTAAATTTGCCAGGGCTTAGTTTTCTGATCTATAGAATAGACATGATCAGAACCTAAACATTGTTATAAAAATCAAATGGTAGATGTGGAGAGAGAGTGATCAGAGAACATTTCCTCACTACAGTCCCAGTGTTCGCACTGATGTCTCTGGAATGAGAGCTACATTTCCTCCTCTGGCCCTGGCCCCTCTCTCATGCTGCTTTCATCTCTACTTTTTGTTCAGCGCGGGGATTGTACAGGGGCCTAGCTGACTGTTTCTCAATGCTTTAAATGTCATAGCGCTTTTCTTTTTTTCTAGGCAGCAATTTACTTTTGACAGTGATGAATTATTATTCAGCTTTGATTCATAGCAGGGTTGCCATATAAGGAGAGAGAGGCATATCAATGAGAGGCACTGCTGTTTTAAATATGGGAAATATTTTCAGTAATTTCCTAATTAGTATGAGTAGATCTAAAAGCTGTTTCTGGTTCAATGTTCTAACTCCTGTTAGGCATACGTATGGTGAATGCCTTCTGCAGTTGCCGTTCACTGAGCACATGGTCTCTGATGGGATCCACCGCCAGAACATGTAATCAAGTGCTCAGCGTGAAAGCTTTGAGCCCAAAGAAGTTCAATCCCGGTGCTGGTTCAGATGCAGAGGGGCCCGTGGAAGCATTGAAATCAGTCCGAGTTTCCTTTTCTGATAAATGTTAAAATGATCTTTGATCTTTTCCACTCCCCAGGAAACCTAAGAGGATTCAAATCTGAAAAAGGAAAAAAAAAAACCTTAAACTCAGAGGAGTCAAAGTATAATACAAAATTATTACTATGATTTAACTTGATTTTATTTTAATCCTCATGCCCTTCCAGTTTGCTCCATGAGATCAAAGCCAGTGCCACTCAGAGTGACTGTTATTTGTCATGAGGTAATCAAGTTAGAATGTACGATTCAAGAATATCTATCTTTGAGACGAGAGAGAAAAAAAAAATATGCGAAACGAGTGCCAAAGTCAGGGAATGAAGTATCACTGCTTTCCCTGTGAGAGTATCACATCAAGTTAAGGAAGACTCCTAGAGATGACTTGAAGAAGTGACTGAAATTTTGCGTTTTAAAAATAAGAGAAGCTTTGCCTTGTGGCATCAGGAAACCTAGGCTAAGTGCTATGGCGGGGCTTGACTGGGGATCACAGAGGACTCTCTGCGCATGTGGTGGGACTCTTCCCCAGCATCCTGGATAGCACTCCTGAATTAAACGGGGGCTGAACCCCAGGTCTTTGTACCACAGCCCCAGATCACAGTTCTCTGCTGAGATTGGGCAGGTGATTTTTACTGTGCTAATCAGTTTTCGTACAGTTCTTCTTTAAAGGATGGCAATCATGTCTCAAGTACCTCAGTCTTCCTGCTGATCTCCTAGTAATGAATCACTTCCCTAGACATGATATCTATGCCTCATAAAACTGAAATGACAATATTGTACGTAAACATGACTAAGGAAGATTATATATTTAGTCATGCATTTTGTATATCTATCTACACATAGATAGATAGCTATATCTAGTCCTGGGGCTTGAACTCAGGACCTGAGCACTGTCCCTGGCTTCTTTGTGCTCAAGGCTAGCACTCTGCCACTTGAGCCACAGCACTACTTCTGGCTTTTTCTATATATGTGGTGCTGAGGAATCGAACCCAGGGTTTCATGTATACAAGGCAAGCACTCTACCACTAGGCCAGCCCTAGTCATGCATTTTGGATGTGTCAGGGATAAGATTGCCATTTATATCAGTCACCACCTTTAAGTGAAAATCATCTCCAATTCCTGGTTCCAACCTCATTAAATCAACTGAAGATCTTAATAGAACACAAACAGGAAACAATGCTCTGGTTCAGGGCCTTGGTCTTCAGCTGTGACTCTTCCCTGAATATCCCAGCCTTGTTTTCTCCCATGAAGATTTTGGATTTATCAAACCTTCACAGTTGAATGAACTAACTCCTTAAAACCTCCCAGTCTTTTCCTCCCACTACCTCCTTCTCTTCCTCCCTCTGGTGCTATGTGCACATGCTTGTATGAATGTGCACATGTGTGTGCATATGTGTTTGTGTGTGTAGTCTACATAGCTTATTCTTTCCTCAGACTCACAGCTTTGGGTACTAGAGCATGAGTACTACTATAAAAAATAGCAATAACAGTGAATGTGGCTTTGGAAAGGGGTGATTGATAGAGACTTGAAAGAGGTCTTCCTGAATTAAAACCTGAATTGGCTATATTCATTGATGAATGGATAGTAAAGAATGGATAGTAATTAATAGATAATGGTTACATCAATGGAAATTTAGGGTACTTTTAGTAAGAGTGTGGATGGAAATAGGAATATGTTGGACTGAGGAGGAAATGTGATCCTGGCTATAAAATGATAAATAACAGCCTAACGATATTCCAGTGATTTTCTTTAAGCAGAATTTTGTAGGGTGAAGTTAGATATTTCATTGAGATTTCTCAAAAATGAACTAAAGATGTGGCCTGATTTCTTCTTGCTGCTTAAAAAGAGATGGAGGAAGTACTAGGCAAAATGAAATTCAGATATGAAGATTTTGAAAATTCTCAGTGTATGTTACAAATATTGAGACAGTGTGTACCAGAAAACACCCCGAGGGTACAGAGAGGCAGTCATGGTCAGGACCTTATGGGTGAGGGCTCAGTGCATAGCTCTCGCCTCACAGGCATGGAGCACTGAGTTGTATCTAGGCACTGGACTGTGTGCTTTTGTGTGTGTGTGTGTGTGTATGTGTGTATGTGTGTGTATGTGTGTGTGTGCACACATTTTTTTTACACATCTCAATCAGGCAAGTCAGAAGACAAGAATGGAGATGGGGTTACACCAGCTGAAACACAGTCAGCTTACACTAAATTTAATATACACAGAATAAAATGAAGCAGGTGTATTCTCTTTCTTGCAGTTGTACCACATAGAACAATATGCTCCCCTGGCCCAAATATCTGTTATCCTTAAAGAAAAAGGAAGAAATGTTCTGAAGATGATTTCATGACCAGAAAGGATACTTCTTTCCTGAGCTAGGGGCCAGACCTGGAGGCTGAGGCCTTTTCCTCCTCAGTTTCACTCAGCAGGTCTGCCTCTCTGCCTTCTGGGCCTGGGAGCTTTCCCCAGGGTCTAAGGACCAGAATGCTTCCCTAGAATACAGGTTTAATGCTACCATTCTGGTAGACACATAAGATGGAGCATCAAGCCAAGGAGGATTATTCTCAAGCCTTAAGATCTCTCAGAGTCTGCCTTGATAGATTTCAGACTTACTTGCTGTGAGCGCATTCTGCTTTGCAATTTCTCCCCCTCAGCAGGGGATATCTATCTTATGCCTGTTTGGGAAACTGGTAACTTGTCTGGTTTTGCAGATACACTGCTGGAGAGGAATTTAGCCTCAGAATGAATCATACCTCTCTTCTCACCCACACTTCAATTAGATGCTCTGTGTATGAGAGTTGAGATTCAGATTTTGTGCTGCAATTGGTAGATGCTTGTGGCTGAAGATGAGCATATTTTGCCTGCGTGAAGAGCATGAATCGAGGAGCAGGGCAGTAGTAGAAGTTTATGATCCATTTATCTGTTTATGCATCCCCCAAAATAATGTTGAAATTCTAAAATTTAGTACCTCAGAATGGGATTGTTTTGTGAGACAGAGAAAGGTTGATGAAGTTCAAAGGAGCCTATTGGAGTGTGTCTGGTTTCAGGTGATGCGTGAGCTTACTAGGATAAGAAGTAGAAATCTGGACACACAGAGAAGCTCTAAGCATGACCACAGGTATACAAGCCAGGCCATGTGAGGACACCGGTGGCAATCTGCATACCCGGGAGCTTCAGCATGACAAGACTTGCCAACATTTTGATCTTAGACTCCCAGCTACCTAACTGACAAAGTTAATTTCCCTTGATTTACTCAGAATGCAATATTTTTCATTGACAGAGCTAGCCCCTAATAAGCTGAGTTAATTATTCCAATTGTATTATTGTGAACTGATCACTTGCTGAAGACTAAATTATATCTGTGGAATCTACTTCTACTGACATGATGTTTGGGTTATTACATAAGTATAAACAGTGAAGCATGAGCTCTTCCCACAAAACTGAAATAATAGTGAGACTTGGTCTGAGACTGGGTCATTCAAGGGCTAATGCCACTACCTTTGCATTCTGCTTTGATTATTTAATGTACAATTTCTTGAAGTCTTTGTTTTGCACACTTAATTGTCAACTAGAGGAAGAGAGAGAGATTATAATTGACATACCAACTTTGAAGTTACTTAAATATAAACCACTGGAAAGAATATGTTCTAAAGTTCTACAGAATACTTACTTTGAGGAGTTTTAAACTTCCTGTGTGTGTGTGTGTGTGTGTGTGTGTGTGTGTGTGTGTGTGTGTTTTGTTGTGCTGGACTTGGTGTTTGAATTCAGGGCAATGTCACTGAGCTTTGGTGCTCAGGGCTAGCACTTAAAGCTTTTGGGTGTTTAATTAGAGGTAAGAGTCTCACAGACTTTCCTGCCTGGGCTGCCTTTGAACTGGGATCCTAAGATCTCAGCCTCCTGAGTAACTATGATTATAGACATAAGCCACTGGTGCCCAGCTTCTTAGTCGTTGTTCCTATTGTTGTTTTTTAAGTAAACTTCTGGGCTGGGAATGTGGCTTAGCAGTAGAGTGCTTGCTTTGTATGCATGAAGCCCTGGGTTTGATTCCTCAGTACCACATAAACAGAAAAAGCCAGAAGTAGCTCTGTGGCTCAAGTGGTAGAGTGCTAGCCTTGAGCAAAAAAGAAGCCAGGGACAGTGCTCAGGCCCTGAGTCCAAAGTCCCAGGACTGGCAAAAATAAAAATAAATAAACTTATTTGGCAATTACATTTTCTGCCTTTTGGCTGGCAGCAAAAATTTGAGTATTGAAAATCCTTATTTATCTTTGCTAAGGATCTTAAGAGAACCTTCCAGATATAGGTAAGATTTCTATCAATGCAAGAAAACTAAAGCTGTCACTGCATGGAAATTATGCACAATGTTGTAGCTGTTGATGGAATGTACTGAGAAATATACTAAGGAAGTCAGTGGCACTTTGCAGATAGACTGATGGGTGCATTTACAGCCTCCAGAAAAGGACTTTAGGGGCTGACCTGTATCATTTGAATACAGGTATATCCTTTGGGTTCTTTCCTTTAGCCCAGCATGTGCTTCAGACATTTCCAGCTTCACTTTCTATTTATTCTATATCTGTTCAAAGGGTCCGTTCTTCCTGAGCTTTTTTTTTTTCTCACAGATTTGCTTTTCATCACTCTGATAACCATATAAGAGGATACAAATAACTTTTGACTTGAGGCACGTGGCTTTAAATCTTCAGTACTTCAAAATGGTTTCAAAGATGTCGTCAGCTAATTCTGTGTATCATTATTTCTTTAACACTGAGGATGGCTTTTGTTTTGGCCGAATGGGGACTATATTGTTCCATTCCCTTGCCTAAGATCCAAATTGGAGTCAAAAGTTTGTTGTCATTGATTTCTTGCACAAAAAATGAAGTATCAGTGTCCTCCTAGCTTAGAGGTACTTTTTTATTTTCACTTTGACAAACTGTAAGCCTGAAGAAGTAACTTTGTCAATGGACTGGGCTGTTTCTGTCAGCACTCAAAGAAGGGAATCTACATAGAGACACATAGAAAGTTAGCATTTGCATTTTAATCTGGGACATGCTAGAAGCCATCAGTGACTAAGAACGTGGAGTTCCTTTAAGCTGTTATATTCGTTATCATAGATCCCGTATCCATGTGTTCTATCTTAAATCTTCTTGTATGGATGTTTTAATTTCAGTCATGATTAAGACAGGCTTCAGTGAAGCCTGTAACAAGAGAAGGTTTGCTTTGTCCTTGAGCCTCTCTCTGGAGTTGGGCAAACTGGAAGGTCCTATCCCTCTCAACTCCTGGAAATGTCTAGGTTGTGTGTCCTGTGAAGTTGTGTTAATTGGGTCTGGAAGCTGACTGATTTCTAAACGATAGTATTTTCTTATGCTCTGGGCCCTGTTGTTCATTATTGAATTTTTCTTTCTGGCTAGCAATTAATAAAAGGTATCTTGAAGTTAATTGTACCAAGAAACTGCAAGGTCCAGATAAGATTAATAAATTGTTGATGATATAAGATTTATTTAATGTTGAGAATTGTGGTTTTTATTAAAACGAAGCAGGATACTATTGTTTCTTTATCCTGAATGGAATTCTTGGGCAAATGCTTTCTTCCTTTCTTTTCTTTCTTCTTTTCTTCCTTCCTTCCTTCCTTCCTTCCTTCCTTCCTTCCTTCCTTCCTTCCTTCCTTCCTTCCTTCCTTTCTTTCCTTCCTTCTTTCCTTCCTTCCTTCCTTCCTTCCTTCCTTCTCTCTCTCTCTCTCTCTCTCTCTCCCTCCCTCTCTCTCTCTCTCTCTCTCTCTCTCTCTCTCTCTCTCTCTCTCTCTCTCTCTCTCTCTCTCTCTCTCTCTCTCTCCTTGAGGCTCTTGGGTTAGAAATGAAGGCCTTACTTTTTTTCTGTATTTTTTATTTACTTTTTTCCCTCCTGACCCCTCTCCTCCAAAAGTTGTATGGTTCATTTTCAACTAGTGAGTACCATGGCTGATTTAGTTGACCTTTCCCCCCACCATTTCTGTGCTCCCCCTTCCCCTCCCCAAATCAAATAAACTTACATAGGTGGCAAAAGGCACAGAAATCAAAAACATCAACAAAATAGGAAAAAATATAAAACAAAAACCACACAAAAATATAATTAAATAAACCTCTTGTTTCCATTTCATAGAGTTTATTTCTATATGTCTCTGTTCATGTGTACATCATATACACATAGCTATTGAGACTTTCTGATCCTCTCCTAAGAATATCCCTCTCTACCACTTGAATTTATATCTCCTCTAGTTTTCAGATAATGTCTCCTCATCCCAGCCCCTTGGGCCAGGGGATGTCCTCCAATATCCATTCTGTACCTATATCTCCTGAGTGGCTGAGATTACAAAAATGATCCCAGCCACCATTCTCAACTTTTTTTTTTCAAATTTTTATTATCAAACTGATGTACAGAAAGGTTACAGTTTCATACGTTAGGCACTGGATACATTTCATGTACAGTTTGTTACCTTGTCCCGCATACCCCCCTCCCTCCTCCCCGTTTCCCTTCCCCCGCCACCACGGAGGTGTTCAGTTCACTTACACCAGTTTTGCAAGTATTGATTTTGTAGTTGTTTGTCATTGACATTGAAAGTAGTTACAACTGTTTCCATAACATGGAGTTCATTTCACTTAGCATCATCTTATGTGTTCATAAGGGTATAGCTATTGGGCCTTGTGATGCTCTGCTATGACTTGCCTAAACCTGTACTAATTATTCCCAATAAGGGAGACCATAGAGTCCATGTTTCTTTGGGTCTGGCTCACTTCACTTAGTATAATTTTTTCCAAGTCCTTCCATTTCCTTACAAATGGGACAATATCATTCTTTCTGATAGAGGCATAAAATTCCATTGTGTATATGTACCATATAGATCCATTCGTCTACTGAGGGGCATCTGGGCTGGTTCCAGATTCTCCCTATGATAAATTGTGCTGCAATGAACATTGTTGTGCTGGTGGCATTACTGTGATTTTGTTTGTGGTCTTTTGGATAGATACCCAAAAGTGGGGCTGCTGGGTCATAGGGGAGTTCTATATTTAGCCTTCTGAGGAATCTCCATACTGCTTGCCAGAGTGGCTGAACCAGTTTACATTCCCACCAACAATGAAGTAGGGTTCCCTTTTGGCCACATCCCCTCCAACAATTGTTATTGTTAGTTTTCTTGATATATGACATTCTAACTGGGGTGAGATGGAATCTCAATGTTGTTTTGATTTGCATTACTTTTATGGCCAGTGATGTAGAGCACTTTTTCATATGTCTCTTGGCCATTCTCATTTCCTCATCAGACTTCTCCATTCTCAACTTTTTGGTTGAGATTAGTTTTCACTAACTTTTTGCCAAGTATACCCTTGAACTCTTATGCTCCTACTCTCTGTCTCCTAAGTAACTAGTATTACAAATATGACCCTATAGAAGTCTTTATGATGAAGAATCTCTTTTCATTCTGTGCATGATAAAATACCTTCATATTTCTGGGAATCAGATATCCTGAATTTCTGGCTTGTTTTTCTGGAATATATCAGGGAAGAAAATAACTGAAATTGATAAGGTTTTCTTTAAGTAAATATTTAGAAGGCAGTGTGATTCCTAAATGTTTTTTTCAAATAATGAGCACATAGATACAGTCCGAAATGATTTAAGCAGTATTTTAATAGTAGATGGAAATATTTAATAAAATGATGACAACTGAAGAATCAAGTTCTCAAAATGACCTTTCTTATCTTCACTAGAATTTCATAATTTCATTTTACCTGGCTTTTTTTCTTCTGAGCTCCAAGTAAATATTCAAGCTGCCCTTTCTGAGAGATTATTGACACTTAGTATTATAGTAGAAATTAAATGTAAAATTATGCTGTTTCTAAGTGTGCAATTAAATCTTTGGCATTTCTTTCAGCACAACCCCAAAAGGTTTATCTCAAAATGTTTCTAAAGAAAATGTTATAATGAATTCAAGAATAAAGAAAATGAAATAATCCCCTCATTGTGCTATTATTCTCAAATTAATAATATTTTTCAGTATAATGAATTGTTATTGGCATATTAGAGAAATTTTCCCTGATGTTAGGAGTGTGATATGGAATCTCTTTGCTGGAGCCTCTGCTATCTTTACTTACCCTGTAATATTTCTGCTACTCTTCAGAAAAGTCCTATGAGAATGCCAGATGTTATTACATTCATTTTGCAGATAGCAAATCGATAATCTCTACAAAGAATTGATTTCCTGAGAATTATAGATGATGACCATGATAAAAAGCCATCCTCCTACTACTTGCTATTCCAACTATTTATACACATGGGAAGAATCCTAATTCTTAAAGCCTATGATTTGTAGAAGCCAAGTCAAGTGTTTAGAATATTTATTCAGACATAATTACTCAAAATAATTTGAACAGAGCAAAAAATTTCCCCCACCTATGACATGAGTAATCACCAGGTATAATTTTTGTGATTTTTAGTTCTTTGTCTCTCAAGTGTTACTGCAATTCTATTTTGTAAAGAGACCGCTTCCTGTGTCCTACTTTAATTAGACTTTTAAAGAAGTATTTATTTTCCTCGTCTACAATAGGTGACTGTTAAAATCATAGCCTTGGCATCTTTTCTCCTCTGTACTTCAGAGTTGTTCTCTTCACTGTGGTCTGGAAGGGTTCTGCATTTTGGAATAGAGCATAGCCGGTCAGGAGATGGGGAGGAGGGACCTCTGAGCAGGCGGGGACCCAGTGAGGCTCTGTTTACAGAGAAGTTTTGACAGCTGACCTTGTTGCAGAACAGTAGCTGGAAGCTACTTTTTAATCCAGACTGAGGAGTCTGGACTTGGAGGAATGCTGTCATATCTCAAAACAGCAGCTCTGGGAGAAGTCAGTGTGAGTGGAGATAAGACAAGAATTTCAGAATACCTCTCTCCTGGCAGGATTTGGGGAGAGTGCAAACATTTCTATTTGGTTGACAGAAACTCTTCTTCCACCGTAGGAAAGACACGATCACAGGCAAGCCATACAGTGATTTTTATCGCCCTGAATTTCCATTCTAGACTGTCCAACACTAAAGTGATCTCAGTGGATCTCAGGACTCACTTGATCTGGACTCAGCAAGGATAAAGAAGTAGGGCACATTTCCTTAGACAAACAATGATAGATTAGTAAGACAAAAGCATACACATGGACATAACACAAGTTTTATGTCATAGGGGGAAATGAATATCTGGAGAAATAGTTAAACTTTGTTAGTTTTATCCTAGGTTAAATGGGGAAGATGGTCATGGAGAAAGAGTAGAAAGAGTGCAGTAAAGGCAACATAGCAAGGCCTGCTGTCGAGACTCTATATGTTCTCTGTCTCCACAAGGTAGGATGGATGTTCCTTTCCTACAGATACATCGAGGGTCCTTCTCGAAGGAAGGTGTATGATTTACTTCAGGGAAGGTCAGAAACCCCTGCTGGGATTGGATAACTTGCTTCAGGAAAGAAATGGAGAAGGTGAGAGTGGCTGCTTCTCTCTCCTTAAACTCCAAGGACCCTTACTTGAGGTAGCAGATCTAGGCAATTTAAAACCTGATTATACCTGTGTTTTAGAGTGATATCACTAGAAGAGGCAGAGCCGGAAGTGGCAAGGGAAGAGCTAATGACTTATGTCAAGTACGTGATGCCTTTGATCTCACAGTTTACACATTCAAAGGGGAAAAGAGCATTGACTAAAGCAGGATGCAAAGATAGAAGGAAAGCAATATCTTTGGAATGGGTCTTGTGGAATAGCTACATGTTTGCTTTTATTTTTACTTTTTGACTGTAATGAGTTTGACATCAGGGTCTTGAGCTTAAATAGGTAGTCACTTTAGTGCTGAGCCCTTTATTCAGTCCCCTTTTGAGCTGGTTATTTTGAGATAAGATCCTGTTTTGCTGCCCAGGTGAGTGCCAAGACTATGTATGATCTACCTACTTTAGGTTTTATATCATTGTTGGGATGGCCAGCAAATACTGCCAGGACCAGCATTTACCCACTGGTGTTGGTGTGGTGTCTTTTGCACTTTCGTATCTAGGTTTGCTCAGTGCTGCACTTACCTTGCTCACAGCCTTTTCTACATTTTATATTGATAGGCACATGCCACTCACTCGTGGGGTACTGCGACTGATTTTCTTTGTGGAAAGTAGAAGAAAGGGAGTCTTCCCCACTCCTCAGTGAAGTGAAAAGAGCTCATACTAACTTCTCTTGAGACCCCTAAACCTCAGAAGAAGGCTCCCAAGTAGCTAGGATTACAGGTGTGTGGCATTGGTGCTCACTTTTGAATGTCAGTATTTTAATGGGGAATTAGGGGATAGACTCAAAAGAAACCAAAATGTCCATTGAGGTAAGAGGAAAAACAAAAGGGAACTGCAAGGAACATTCCAATAAAAAAAAACACACACAACTTGTCAAATGAGTCAAATGATAGGAATGCATATTTTAATCCAAGGGCTGAACTGGTAGTGGGGCTCAAGTGGTAGTGTACCGACTAGAATGTGTGAGGATCTAACTAAAAGGTAAGGAAGTCAAGGGGTGAAACTTTCTATTGGCTCTATTGACTTGGGAGCCATTGTTCATGTTGGTGGAACCATGTTGATTGGTGGCCATTGTGTGGATTGGATACTTCTAGACTGGAGTAGGTAAAATAATGAAGGAACACAAAAAATAGGAATTATGAAGGCAGAACAGTCCTTAGTACAAGAGAAGAAAGCTTGTGGATGCAAATGTGAAGGTTGACTTTACACACCTGATTGCAAATTGAGCAGTTAAATATTGATGAGGAAGGGCTGCCTGGGGAACCCGAGACAATGTAGATAGATAAGAGGAGAGTTTGAGCACCCTGCTGGGGCAGGGCTAGAGACGCTCTTGGAAGAACAAGAAGATGGCCGCTTCTCCAGGCACTGAGAAGGAAAACACAGCACTGGACAGAGATGTGGGCAAACCTGTGTGTGGTGGTGGGACATGGCTTGAGCTATATGCAGTTCTTCCTTCCTTCTATATGGCTGACTTTTTCTCTACGAGAGGGTGGCTAGCTTGAGCTGCAAGACATGAGCAGAGCCACAGTAAACATGTATAGAGGATGGACAAACCTGATGTTAGTAGCTCAAATTGTGAAATTGGTACAAGAAGAGTATGTATCCTATCATAGTGGGAACAGCTTTTGTTTTTTAGAAATCACTTTATATCTTTTTGTTACCTCTCTCTCTCTCTCTCTCTCTCTCTCTCTCTCTCTCTCTCTCTCTCTATATATATATATATATATATATATATATATATATATATATATATATATATATATGGTCTTCTTTAGTTGATCCTACTACCCAATACTGTCAGTCAAGCATTTAGCAGAGTTTGGAAACTCCCATGCTTGGAAACATGAATTCAACTAACTTGGTGGATTCACATCCTGTTGTGTATCACACTGTAAAGTGCTTTGAACCACTGGAAAGTATGGTTGGCATTTTCAGATCCCTTCAGGATCAGGACAATTGATTTGCAAATCAAGTTGAGGGAAGAACTTTGGGACTGGCTTAGTGCAACTGCTTTAATAAATGAAATGCTTCTCACCCTGAGAATAAACAACACACCACAGGTACAGTTGTGACCTGGGCACATTCAGTTTCCATTACCACTATCCTTCTGCTAGCTTGCACGTCTGTGCTTTAGCAAATAGTTTACAGTTGAGAGTAAGAAGACCCCACATGAATTCCACCATTACTTGTGGTGATTTTAGAAAGAAATGTGACTTTGGTCATCCTTTGTGAGAGAAAAAAAAAAGATTTTAGAGCTTTGCTTTTGGTTATTCTTTTTCTTGCAAGTACAGCTCTTCGATTCTGCTTAATCTACCTGGCCAAATGACGAACGTTTTCTTACTGAACCAACCACTTCTTATTCTGAGTCCAGTAGCCAAGGAAACTTTTTTTTTTTTCTGGAATGAAGGATTTTTAAACAGATTCTGTGGTTATAGTTTAATTATGTTTACTCTTGCATCATCTATCCAAAAGAAGCATTTTTAAGAGTTCATTTAATCTCCCTTTGAAAGCTTTGATTTTAACGTTGACAAGATTTCTAGTAGAGTAGTTTGAAAGGATGAATGGAGCCAGGGAGAAACTACTGGCACATTAACACCTGTTTGTAAACCACAAGGAGAGCCCCATGCCCATTCCCCATGGGGCACTAAGGAACAATATGTAACAATTTATTACCTGCATTGCATCTCTGCAGCTCTCTCATTAGCTGGAGCCCTGCATGGTATTGAAAGACACCTGTGAATCACATTGACTCAAGCGATTCATTTCCTCATCCCTACCCTCGCAATGTGTCATTAATGCTACCACTAGAAATGTGAAACATCTGGGATTTTAATTGGGTTTTATGCAAGTGAAAATGTCGGATTGAGGTGACTATCTTTTAACACTTAAACCCAAGGCAGCATTCAACAGCCCAACAGAAACAAATGATCACCATCACCTATCATTTTAAGTAATTGATTTCATTTTTGAATGGCATTCAGCCATAGATCCTTTTGGAACTCATTAGTTTTCAAGGAACAATGTCTGTGCCTCTTCTACTGACAATATTAAATGTATCCACAAAACCTCTTACGTTTTGATCAAGCTGTGTATGTACATGAACCAATAAGTTAAATTTGTCTGTCTCTGTGGAAGCCATCCCTGACATCCTTGCTGAATTTCGCATGACACTGGGTAAATCATTCATGTTACAGTTTTGTTAAAGTGCTGGATGGGAGGACCATGCTGATGAGACTACTGTGATACAGGTTTGCAGTGGGAGAGGTTGGGCTCAGCTCTAAATACAGCCTGACTGAGTGGGAATTTATAACCCAAGAGCAGTGTGTGTGTCCAGGGATTCAGAGTGGTAAAAGCAACATCAGAGATAACTGTGACACCGGCTAAATCCACCTAATAAGGTTCTTGACAGGCCAGGCCTGAATTATCAGACATTACCTTCTAGAGGTTCTGGCTAAATGGAATTGATAGTGGACTTGAAAGTGGACTTTTTAGGGAAATGCACATCTAGGCTGGGGGCAAGGTGCAGAAACCTGGCTGAAGTTGATCCAAGCAAAGCTTCTTTGTTCCTTTTCTTCATATTTTAGCCTACTGATTTTGGCTTTGCTTTGCCTGCTGTGCTGTGAACGTCTCCTCCCTGGTTATTACCCCCATACATACAAAGAGATTTGCAGATCATGGCTATGTAGAAAGGATCGATGAGTGGTCGCTGCATGTGCAGGAACACATGAGTATAACAGAAGATAAGAGGGACAGGATCACAGAAATGCCCTGTGAAATTCACTATCATTCATAGCAAAAGAGGCAGTGCAGTATGGAGTTTTAAAAATGGTTCAGTGAGGCTGGGAATATGGCCTAGTGGCAAGAGTGCTTGCCTCCTACACATGAAGCTCTCAGTTCCATTCCCCAGCACCACATATATGGAAAACGGCCAGAGGGGGCGCTGTGGCTCAAGTGGCAGAGTGCTAGCCTTGAGCAAGAAGAGGCCAGGGACAGTGCTCAGGCCCTGAGTCCAAGGCCCAGGACTGGCAAAAAGAAAAAAAAAATTATTTTAAAATAACCATAGTTCTGGGGGCTAGGAATATGGCCTAGTGACAAGAGTGCTTGCCTCATACACA
This sequence comes from Perognathus longimembris pacificus, assembly GCF_023159225.1. Classification (NCBI taxonomy): domain Eukaryota; kingdom Metazoa; phylum Chordata; class Mammalia; order Rodentia; family Heteromyidae; genus Perognathus; species Perognathus longimembris. The sequence goes on along the minus strand of NC_063181.1, from coordinate 35,996,068 downwards.
TGAGGCCGGGGTTCGATTCCTCAGCACCACATATATAGAAAACGGCCAGAAGTGGCGCTGTGCCTCAAGTCACAGAGTGCTAGCCTTGAGCAAAAAAAGAAGCCAGGGACAGTGCTCAGGCCCTGAGTTCAAGGCCCTGATCTGGCCAAAAAGCAAAAAACAAACAAACAAAAAAAGATAATTCTGTAGTTCCCTCCAGAAGAAAAAGAGATATAAAAGCTCTATTATAGAGGTTCAGAGATGGTTTAAGTTGCATATGCAATGGAAAAACAAAGAGTATCTGGATTCTTAACATAGCCATCCTGAGTGCTTTGCAATTAGATAGTGATCAGGAAACTTACTGGACTTGTTCTAATGGTGCTAGGCTCAGTTCTTGGTATAGTTTCTCAAAAAATATCTCATGTCCAAATGACAGAAGACTCTGCCTAGACAGTCAGACATGAAATTGCTCTGTGCAAAAGTTTACACATCTCAGGAAATGTGATTACTGAGACAGCCAAAGTAAGTCCATCTATATAGAGAGGCTTAGTGTCAGAAATAAATTCTCCTAAGAACTCTGTCACTTCCAGGCATGGCCTGACCAAGGTGAAAGCTAAGAGAGGCCTTGTTGGCTGTCTGTCCTAGGCTTTGCGTTCATGGTTTCCATTTTAGATTTCCACATTGGAGATTTCTTTTTTTGAGGGGGGTGGGGGGTGAGGGTAGGATGCTTTGAAAATGCAGGTCCCAAGGGTCAGAGCCTGGGAATGGAGGAATTTCTATTTCCATGAGACAGAAATAAACACTTCTTTGAGGGAAATAACTGTCATGTCACCTAGAGCCCAAGCTTAATGGCCTCTGTCTTAATTTTTGAAGTCTGCACATTAGAGGAGAAGGGCATGTGTAAATTACACAATTCAGGAAGCCTCTGTAGTTATGAGCAGTTTTCATCTTAACAAAAGAAAGACAAAAGGAAAAGAAACAACAATTTAAAATCCTGTCTTATCATTCCAAATTGAAATAAATAATTTGAATTCAATTACTGCATTCATACCATTATTAGAAGATATTTATCAAACACAGAATTCCCATGAGCCTTACAAAGTTCTTATGCTGAGACTTTTAGTTATGAGTCAATATTGTTTAGGGATTCATTTCCTGTGCTAACAACTGGAACTTCCTTTGTGTTGTAGGGGCAGATTACTGTGTAAGGATTACTTTTCTCACTTCAGCTTTAAACAAGTGTGGGAGAGACGATTATTGGTGAGAGCTTGTGTCCTACTTAATATTTAAAATGGTAGTATATCTTAATATATATACATATATAAATAAAATATGAATTGTTAATACAGGAGACTGCAAAGGGATGATTCATCCTTTTCAGAAGCTGAAACTAGTTGTTTTATGAGCATATTAATCCTTATTGGTAGATTTAAATGTGTTATTCTCCCATCGCTGATTATAAACATGTTTTATGGGAAGCCTTCCCACTAATTTCTGAGGAGTCTCGCTAAAGTAAGAACGTGGTGATATCGCTTACCTATAGCACTCTGGGGACTGGATAAATGTGGTTAGGTTTTATCTTGTTTGTTCATTTATCTGTCTTTGGGAAGGTAAAGAGGGGCAGTGAAATGAAGGGACAAAGGGTGGACAAATGTAGCAGTAGTACGCATTAGACACTACGTTGAAAATGAACTATACAACTTGTAGAGGAAAAAACTGGGAGAGAGCAAAGAAAGAGGACAGTGCTCAACAAGAAATGTACTCTTTGTCTGACTTATATAACTGTAACCCCTCTGTACATCACCTTTACAATAACAATACAACTGATTAAAAATAACTCAAAATATATGGTTAGGGGAGGGGTGAATTTAAAGATGAATTGTCTACCAAGCCTTTCTTCCCAACAAATCAAAGTCTTGTGGTTTTGGTTGTTGTATTGTTTTTTGAGTGAAAAATTAGTGTATTCAGATCTTGGTAGTATAATAACATCCATATGAGTGTCATGAAATTTCAAGATGGTTATTTCCACCTCCTTGGCTGCAAGTGGCAGTTCAGTGCACCTCAGCCCTCCTAACATTGCATAGATCAGTGCCTGCATGCTCAGTGTCTCCAGTGAGGCCTGAATGTTGCCCAAGGCTGTGTGCGAAGTGGTTCAGCCATCCCATGTATTCATTGGGAAGGGTTTCCAGGACTGCTATGGATACCAAAACTAGAGTTCAACTCCATTTTATAAAATGGTGTAGTACTTTTATATAACCTGTGCACATGCTCTCAATCATCATTAGGTTACTTATAACAATTGAGACAATGTGAAAATTGTTATACCGTGTTGTCTGGAGACAAATGACGAGAAACTATTTCTGTACCTGATCAGCCCAGATGCTGGTTTCCTCCCCCAAACCCTTCAGTCTGCAGCTGAGTGAACGCACAGGTGTCTATTTGTGGATATGGAAAGCCAGCAACGTCACCTTTTCTCATTACATCCTCACCCAACTGTATGATACAGACACTATTATTTTCAGTTTTTAAACATATTAAAAAACACTTTGCTTAAAGTGCCTTCTCACTGAAAGTACAATCCATAAAACATGATCATCAGTATCACTTTGGAACTTACTAGAAATATAAAATAGTAGACAAGTGATTCGAAAGCCTTCAGTTCAACATAGTCAGTTAACATACTCAGTTAAACATTGCCCAAATCACAGTGCCAATGACACGTCAAAGCAATGGCTCAGTGGAATAGCCAGAACCAAAGCTCTTACCCCCAACCTGGGAGAGTTCATTGTCCAAGATCTCATAAATGGAAATTGTGAGGATAATTTGACCCTGTGATCTCTGGGGACAGTGTACATGTATACCTTATTCTCTCATGGAGAAATGAAGAACAATTAGCAGTGGGGGGTTTTGTTAAATAGAATGGTTAGACACTGCACTGAAAGTTTGCTTAAGTAGTTCATTGTTTGATTTATTTTGTTTATTTTGTGTTGGTCCTGAGGCTTGACCTCTGTGCCTAGACACTCTCCCTGAGCTTTATTGCTGAAGGAAAGCACTATCATTTGAGCACTTAAGCCAACTCTCCACTTTCAACTTTTTGTTGCTTATTTGGAGATACGAGTCTCACAGACTTTTCTGCTTCACCGGGCTTCCAACTGCTATCCTCAGATGTCAGCCTCCTGAGTAGCTAAGAACATATGCGTGAACCACAAGCACTTCGGTGGCAGTTATGATCTCAATTCTGATTTCAATTTCCATTCCTTTAGAATCTGCAGAGGTCCTGTAGTATCTCCGTATGTATGATACGATCTTGAAATCTAGGGATAGGACTAGGGCTATGAAAAGAACCAGACATATAGCAACCTGATACATGCATAGAATGCAGACTTGGCATCATTAATATTCAGAACAGATGACTTCAGCAGCATGAAGGATGGTGTCTTATGCTCTTTACTCCAAAGTGGTTTCTGGGTTTTTCTAAGCTTTATTAGATGACAGGCCTTGAAGGAAGAATAAGAATCAGGAGGGGAAGGAGGTTCTAGGGCATTCCAGTCAGTGCTTTGTGTTAGAACAGAAGTGCAATTGAGACTGGGTTGTGTTTAACTGAACCTGTCGCTAGCTGCTTACTTAATCCTGGTTTCGCAGCACTGTTGTCATGGAGTGTCAAATCCTGGATCAAAGTTGACCAGCTGTGCAACCCTGCACAAAATCAAAACCATAAAGAAGAAAAATATAAGAGCACTGAAGCTTTGTGAGGCTAATCAAAGAGATAAGAGATAGAAGTGCTTGGCCATTGACTCCCATGACTGCTTCTCTTAGCTTGTTATTTTCATGCCACTTTGGGACTACCAACGAGTATTAAATACAGACGCTCTTACACTGCCAGACTAATGACCTACCTGTGAAGGGCAGCGGAAGCTGAAGAGAGAATGTGAGCAACTCAGCTGAGGAGATAAAAGGAAGAAACAGACAGATGCTTCTTCTCTAGACATGAAGGCCAGGTAAAAGTGTCTAGATCCCTTTCAGACTTTACTCTGTTGGCTCCACTACTCTCCACTCTGGCAATCAAGAGTCCTAGGTTTCTTTAACAATCACCCAGGGAACACTTTACAGGACATATCGTCAAATCTCTTCCTAAAATTTAGATGTGTGCAGTCCGCTGTAGTACTCAGACATCTGAATTTCAGTAAGTCCCTGAGTGGTGTTCTGTGGTTCTTCCTGGAGGTGCTGTAGTGTCTCTTTTTCCATCCCACCTCAGAGCTGCCTGCTTCCATCTGAAAAGCAGCTGTTCCTGTGTGTCTAAGAAAAGATAAAAGAGCCATTGTTACAGAGTAGGCCGAGTGGGATTCCTTTGGGACCAGCTCTGGGGTGGGCATGAGGACAATTCCACTGCCAGTTTGTGGGGAAGATTAGTAGACTCCACTCCCACCCAAGAACACCCAAGCTGGCATCAACTCTTCACCACGTGGTCCCTTGAAAAACAAAAATTTGAGCTACAACAACTACTTGTCATTGATTTCACTTGCTGTACTTTCAGCTTTAAGTGGAAAATAAAAAAACCTCACTCAGGTAGCCAAAATTATAAGGACAGAATATAAGTTATTGGCTTACCAGTTTAATAAGTGTATTGGTAGCTCATGCACTTTGAACTTTCTACACTGATTCACTTAGTGCTTAGCTTTACTTGTGGCAACAAGAAAGTTACATTCATCTCCACTACCACATTCAGATGCAGCAGAAGAAAACAAACGACTTTCTTCTTGAACACATCATTTTAGGCCTGGAAGTTCTCCAGCATGCTGTCTTTCACACCATAATAGACAAAATTGCCTTCTCTGCATGTTCCTTGTATGGCAAATGGAATTGGAATTCTTCTGATTGCTATACAAAACCTCTAGGCCATGTAAAGGAGTATTATAATTAAGTGTTCAAAAAGAGGAAGTTAGCACACAGGAGTGTCCACTAGAGATCTAGTTATAACCCCTCCACATCAGAGACGAGGAACCCCAGGTTCAAAGATTTAAATAGTTCCCCTAAAATCTCACAGAAAAACATGAGCCAATTTTAAACTGAAGTGCTTCTGATTCTAAAGCTCATAATTTAAGGTCTGTACTTTGCAAGATGATTCATAGACTTACTTGCTTTGGGTAGGGCGCTCATCTATTCAGGAGGTTAAGAACACTGATTGCATCATGTGAGGGAATAAGAAGGGAGAAAGGAGTCAAAACAGATGGCTGTGTGGTCTAGCCTGGGACAGGGATTCTAAGCTGTATGTGCTGAAAATGCCTCTGAAATTACAAATGGGACAGATGTGACTCTGGGGGTCAGGATTGCGGGGCAGGACTGTCAAGTTCCAGGAATAAATGACATAGTCCATAGTGCTTTAATTGATTTGTTTAACTCTGCCCTGGCTTTTCAGAATCATGTCTTGTAAATTGGCTTTTCCCCTGTGAAAATGCACTCCTAAGGGCTAGTCTCAGGGGCACATCTCCATCAGAGTTTTGGTTGTTTTTTTTTGTTTTTTTGTTTTTTTAAAATCAATACTTGTGGCAAGATACACACACAGTATGGATGAAAACCCAGGGTCACTGGTGCCATGCTTCTTGTAACGTAACACCGGGGACTGATTATGTCGTATACACAATGGCGGTTTACTTAGCTCTCAGTTCTGTAGGATCAAAAGCACAGTGCCTGCTTCTGCTGAGAGGTAGCAAGGGGCTCATGGTAGATGCAATCATAGGAGGAATATGTGCAAAGAGGGAGAGATTGTGTGGCAAGACATACATGTGACCTTTTTCTTCCTGAGCCTGGCTTAACTTTCCCTAATATAATGTTTTCTGTATCCATCCATTTATATCCAAATGTCCTCACTTCATTCTTCTTTATTGAATAATTGCCACTTTGTAATTCAAGAGGAAAATTTATTATTTTTTTTATTTTTAACTGCTTCTTTCCAAGACTGATATTTTACAAAGTCTCAGCAAGTCTAAGGAACTTACTTGTACATACTCAAGTTGCCTTGATATCAAGTTTTCTGTTCCTCACTAATCTCTACTATATCATAGAATAAAACTATCAGAAATTTTATGTACAAAGATCAAATATGTATGGTGGGATACCTGGTCAAAAGCAATGTCAGACTCCAGGAAGAGAACAAATTAAATTTATTCTATGCATTAGTTAAGGAATATAGTTGCATGAGAGTAGTTGGAATGAGGGCAAAAGAAGTGGGGGTACCCCAGGATAGGAAATGGAGGGAGGCGATAGGAAGAGTCACAAGGACCAAAGCCAATCCACAATAAATTCACACAGGACCAATAATGATTTTCAACTACCTGACCTACTAGGAAAACATGAATTTTTTGTTGCAGTTAAGAACCTGGAAATCACTGCTTGCAATACTTCTTCCCTGTGTTGTCCCCCAGCAACGAGCAACTTCTCTGGCCTGTTTACAATGGGAGTGCAGGAAACACAAGCCTATGTGTCTTGCTGTTCTCCACTTACTACAAATAGCATTTTTATGTGAACTCGATGTGAGGATGCTTCCCAGTGTTGTTCAGTTCTTGGCAGATCTCCAGTGGTCACCTAGGGGACATCTTCTAATTCAATTCACCTTTAACGCCGTTGACATAGAGATAATGCCAGACCCCACATACTGGGGAGCCATGCTACCGGACCACCTCCCCGTCGTAGGCCAGTTGAAAGTCTGGGCGACCAGTCATGATCCATGAGCTAACATCACCATCCCTTGCCCTGATTAGCTAGAATCATTCACAGAGCTCAGGAGAATACAAATAGTCACTACATGTTTGTAACGTGTATTATAGGTGGTATCAGTGAATATCACATTCTAGAGGCATGGAGTAGAATATGCAGTGTCTCTATGTATTTTCTGGGTGTCTGGGTCCACCATTCCCCCTATACCTCTTGTGTTCTTAACGTGGAAGTGACTGGAATTCAGTCTTTATGCCCACAATATGGCCCTAAACCTGGGTCTTCCCACCACATGTCCTCACCAATTATCTACAGGGCCATTGGGAAGTCTGATACACGTAAGTGGACTTTGTTTAGTACCTTAGCACTTCCAGACAACCCAGGTTTACAATGTATAATGTAAAATCAATAATACACTTGCTGTTCTGGAAACTCTTTCTATCTTTTGCCCTGAGTTGCTTCACAGAGGTAAAGCCAAAGTTCTGCCTGGTCACCTTGCGTGCTGCTGTATGCTCTTGCCACTCTTGGAAACTTAAGAGGAAAATTGATGTTGCTAAAGATGACACACATAAATCAATGTCTGGTATTTATTTAATGTCACACCTAAATTATTCATTTTCACTTGACAGGTACTAATGTACTGTAACATTTACTAATTTGGGCTAATTGGGAGAAAGGCCAATTATATAGCAAAGCCTCCATTAACTGGAATCCTGCTAACAAGACCTTAATTAATCAAGGTTTTGATCTTCACTCATTTGTATTACAGATTCAAAACTTTTACAAAGTATCAAACTTAAGGCACTTTACCTCAAACATCATTTCTAGATGTTTCTACCATCAGGTCATTCTCTTTCATTGATCTTGCCTACGCCTAAACCAAGAAACACTACACAATCATCAGACATCAAGATAATGCTGGAATGATGTCTGGTGTAGACAATGAACCTGTTTTTGTTTAAACCTTTGTAGCCCAGGACCAACTTTGCAGACCAGACCATGTTAATAACAACAAGTCTCTCCTGTTCCTTCTTGAAGAGTTTTCAGGGTATCTTATTTTATTCTAGGTCTTTGATCCATTTGGGATTGATTTTTGCAGGGTGATATATAAGGATCTAGTTTTAATTTGTTGTAGGTGTTGCACCAGTTTTGCCAGCACCATTTGTTGAAGAGGCTGTCTTTCTTCCATCTTATTTTTTAGCTCCTTTATCAAAGATTAAGTAGGCATAGTTCTGTGGGTTCATTTCTGGGTCTTCAATTCTGTTCCATTGGCCCTCAGGCCTGTTTTGTGCCAATACCAAGCTGTTTTTATTACTATAGCTTTGTAATACAGCTTGAAGTTCAGTATTGTAATTCCTCCTGCACTATTCTTTCTACTTAGGATTGTTCTTGCTATTCAGGGTCTTTTATTGTTCCATATGAATTTCTGGATTGCTTCCTCTATTCCATTAAAAAATGGTGTTGGGATATTAATGGTATTGTGTTGAATTTGTAGATAGCCTTTGGCAATATTGCCATTTTGACAATGTTAATCCTCCCAATCTAGGGGCATGGGGGGTTTTTCCATTTCCTTGGTTCTGCCTTAATTTCCTTTTTCAGGTTTTTAAAGTTCTCATCATAGAGTTCTTTCACTTCTTTGGTTAAGTTATTCCTAGGTATTTTATGCTTTTTGAGGCTATTGCAAAAGGAGTTGCTTTCTTGATTTCAGCCTCAGTCTTCAGGTCGTGTCATATAGAAAAGTCATTGATTTTTGAGGGTTTATTTTATATCCTGCTACTTTGCCAAGTAACTTGGGAGTAGAGTTTATGGGGTTCTTTAGATACAGGATCATGTCATCTGCAAAGAGAGAGAGTTTAACTTCATCTTTTCCTTTATGTCTTCCTCTTGCCTTATTGCTCTAGCTAGAAATTCTAGTACTGTGTTGAAGAGGAGAGGTGAGAGCAGACAACCTTGTCTTGCTCCTGATTTTAGAGGCAATGGCTTTAACTTCTCCCCATTAAGAGTAATGTTGGCTGTGAGTTTGTCGTAGACAGCCTTAATTATATTCAGGATTATTCCCTGGAATCCTAGTTTCTCCAAAGCTTTTATCATAAATGGGTGCTGGATTTTATCAAACACTTTTTCCGCATCTAGCAAAATAATCATGTGGTTCTTGACCTTGCTCCGGTTGATGTGGTGGATTATGTTGATTGACTTCTGTATATTGAACCAGCTCTGCATACTGGGAATGAATCCAGTTTGGTCATAGTATATGAGTTTTTTGGTGACCTGTTGAAGTTGATTGGCCAGAATTTTGTTGAGAATTTTTGCATCCATGTTCATCAGTGAAATTGGTCTAAAGTTCTCTTTCCTTGATGAGTCCCTGCCTGGTTTTGGGATAAGGGTTATACTGGCATCATAGAATGTGCTTGGTAGAGAACTTTCACTTTCAATCTCATTGAAGAAAATATTGGTGTGAGTTCTGTTTTGAAGGCCTTGTAGAATTCTGCTGTGAATCCATCTGGACCTGTATCTGAGGACACTGGATATTGTTTATACTTGTATTAGAACTAGGGAAGGAAAGGCAATATCAAAACCGAGAGACAAAGGATGAAAAGACAAACGACTCCAAAAGCAATATTTACAAAACCATTTGGTTATAACCAACTGAACAACTCATGGGGGAGAGAGGGAAAGGGGAGGGAAGAGGGGGAAAATGAGCGAGGAGGTAACAAATTGTACAAGAAATGTACCCACTGCCTTATGTATGAAACTATAACCCCTCTGTACATCACTTTGACAATAAATAAATAAATATTCAGAAAATAGAGTATTATACGAACTATAATGTTTTAAAAAACAATAACAAGTCTCTGTTTACTGACATAAGCATTTTATATGTATTAAGTCTTAAGTTTTGGAACTCTTTAAGGAAATGTCATGTTACCTCCTGTCTTATATGTAAGAAAGTACAGGTTTAAAGGGAGGTAAAGAAAGATTATTGAAGTTCTTACTCTAGGAAGTTGTAGAAGAATGGATCTATAGCAAGACATCCAATGACAATGCTCATTCACTTCTCACTGCCAGACAGCTTCTAGCCATTCATAAGAGGCTGAAGTCACCTTAAACAGTAATGAATACCACATCATCAGACTTTGTGGAAGATATGAAGAATATTAAGATATTCCACCTCTGAGATAATGTGCTTCTCATTAGCAAACACACTCAAGCAAAATATATCATCCACTTAGAATATCCATCATTGGAGATTATGCTATAGACAATCACATTAGAAATATAAGCGTACATGTCAATGTTTTTTCTGTTTTATATAGTAAGTCAAAGAAAGCTAAGAGTTTTCTGGATTACTCAATAGAAGTCCTTGGATTCCAGAAAAACAGTCCTTTAACAAGCTGCAACAGTTTCCTCCTTCTTTAGCTTTGTTTATGTTTTTTGCTTGCTTAACAAACAAATCTCTTTTAGAGAAGAGAAGGGCTGCATCAGTTTAAGATATGATAATGTGTGATTATTAAGCTGTAAGCTAAAATTGGTTTGTTACAAATCATACAGGTATATTAAATTATTAAAATACCAAGACCAAGTAGCAAGCGTGTCTGTATAGTACTTTTCCCCAATTTGCCATTCCTGCTGAGGCCCATTACCCACAGTCATATTCCCATAGAGAAGCAATGAATAAGGGTAGAGGTGCATTTCACCATGTAGGCATCCAGTGTGGTCCGATTGGGAGACACTCCGCTAGTTATCTGGAAACCCTTCTTGTTCAGTCTCAGGCAAGTTCACCACTGTCCTTAGGCAGACCAATTAAATGCATACAGGAGAAATTGAAATTACATTTCTTCCCTTCAAAATTATTTAGTAAGATTCTTTATTGTGACCAACTACAATTTCTTGAAATTGAAAGGAAGCTGGAATTTTGAAATGAAACTTTGGTAAAGAAATCATCTGAGATTTTTCTCACACAAATTCATTTATGGTGAGGATTTCCCATCTCGTTCAATCTTTTCTCTTCTACAAATTCTAAATGAAGGAAATTTTAAGATTGTTGACTAAGGAATCACAAGTGACAGGACAGCCACTAAGTGCTGGGGACACCAATGCAGACTTCTATTCATCGCATATGAACCCCCTCTCTGTGGGTGTGTGACACCTTCGCAGAGCATACTAGAAATAAATAAGGGAAATTAGAAATAAATGTATGCTTTGTACAACTACTTAAAGGTAATAATGAATGGATGGACAGATAGACAGATAGACAGGTAGGTAGATAGAGTATAGAAAATCAGATATAGACTCACTATGGGAAAAAAGAAAACCACATAGCTAAAGGTCTGAGAATGAAGAGAGGTACTATTAAGTAGATCATGAAACCTTCTGCCCAGACGCTACCAATTATCATCCTCTCTCCAGATTTAAACATCATATGTACTTTCTGATCCCCTTCCCTTATTCTTATTTCCTCCTTTCTGCACTTTAAACCCTCACTCTTCTATCAGTTATCTTGCTGAGCCATTTTGAGGGATGTTACTGGGGTTTAAATTCAGAACTTATTTGCTTTGTTTGCTTGCTTAACTGGCACTCTACCATTTGAGCCAGACATTCAGCCTACAGTTTTGTAAGTTAATTGGCAATGGAGTCTCATGCACTCTTCTGCCCATGCTAGCTTTGAATCATGAACCTCCTGATCTCAGCGGGAAGCAGGCAATATTCCAGGCATTTGTTGCTTAATCAAAGTACTCTCATCCACTACCTTCCTCATTCTCCCATGCCTTAGTTTTCACTGTTGCAATTACTTATCATCTAACATGTTATATAATTTTTTAAATGCGTGTATTGCCCTAAAAGCGACAGGTACATAGAGGGCTGGAAGTTTTTCTGTTTTATAGAATATCACCAATTTTATCACAGGACCTATCAGACAAATGTAGCTGCATTTTTTTTTTTCAGAATCTGAATGCTATATGTACAATGACTGTTTGCCAAATAAGCAAGTTCTTATAAAATCTGTTAAGTTTGTTTTTTACTTTTGTGGAATTGTTTTGTGGTACTAAAGATAGAATTTTACGTTTTAGGTTTTGTTTGTTTGTTATTTCTTTTGTTTTTCAGACAATGTCTCCCTAATTTACTCAGGCTACCCTGAACTAGAGATCTTCTAACTTCCTAGAGAGTTGAGATTATGAGCTTTCACCATTGTGTCCAGTCCTAAATGTTTGATTTGTGAAACCAAATAATATGTTAAACTAGTAATTGTGTTAAAAATCGTTTATTCGTTTATCTTTCTTAAGCCATTGTAAAAAGGTATTTGAGCAGTGGGTTCTGTGAAAGTCCACTAAGTTAACGTGGAAGCAGTCTGTTATCTTATCATTCATTGTATACATAAACTGCATGAGAAAACTTTCTGGAAGAGAATGAAAACACTCTTCCAAGAGAGGGAAGGAAAGTAGATTGAATTAAGTGGTTCAATGTGATGTTTCAATGGTAGCAGCCTTGTTCCCTGCCAGTCCCTCGGTGGGATCCATTATGCATCTCAGCAGCCCCATGAACTCTGACATGAAGACCTGGGAAGAAAGAATGGTTGAGCAGTTCATGTGCAAGACTGAAGACTCAGCTCACTGGCCTGCGGTCTTCTCTCATTAACTTAGTAGAAAGCCCTTTTTCCTCCCCATGCCATCAGATGCCTGTCTGCCAGACTCTTACACAGTGAGGGACTGAGCAAATGAGAGCATTACAGAGACTCTGAAAAAAAGCCATTATCATGAATACCAGGGTGATCCATCTCTGAATCTGAGAGCAGATGGAAGTTACCACCACCAAACAAGGGGAATCAAAGCCCAGTGCCTGCTTCCAGGTCAGCTGCGCATGGCATCCAAATGTAATGGGGAGATCTTGTGTTTCCTAGGATAGAGGCAATGACAGAAAATAGTCTTATGGTCCTTGCATTCTGACCTGAAACATGCCACTACCCAGAAGCAGCTTTTAACACAATTTTATTTTGATAGCATTTGGCTTTTCTTGCCTGGCATTTCATGTCTAAAAATATTTTTTTCCTTTCCTTGGTAACAATACAAATACAAAGAGAAAGCAACATTTTAAAATTCAGATAAGCAAGAGTTCGTTTACAGTTAGAGATTTTTGAGCACACTGCTTTTGTGTGATAATATTTGAAATTTATTTCCACAAGTTATTGCACATTCATTTCTGGAGTTTTCATTGCAGAAAATTGCCAGAAGGAATGGATTTTGTCTTCTTCAGCTGGCAGAACAATTTTCCACCTGTCGCCCAAATATTTGATGAGAAGGATTATGTTGCTGGCTCTGAAAGTTTATACTGTGAATGCTTCTGAAGTGAGAGGCTCTAATGAAACTACTACCCTGAGATCAGAGTCCAGTTTGCCAAAGTGTCTGCGAAGCTCTGGGTGGATGTCTGGTGTTTAGGGCAATTTCTGAAAGACTAGATTCAATGACACAAACATACACATTCACAGTTCTGAACCTGCAGCATTTCAAATGTTTTTCAGCTTTTAGTGTAACTATGTTCTCCTTCTTCAGAAAAACAAAAATCTCTTCTGGCCAAAGATCAAAATTATTTGCCTGAAATTCTTTTTTGTTGTTTGTCTACGTGGAACCAAAAATATATTGGTGTGTGAGGAAAGATGAAAATGTCATTTGATTTCATCTTTAAGTAATTGACTGTCCCCATTGAGTTTCACATTTCCCTGTAGTTTGTTAGGTATATAGCCAGCACTGCAATGCATTGAACAACAACAGCAAAATATTTGAAAAATCCATGCATAATGGTAGCAACCGTTTGCATTGTCAGAATAAATATAAAATGTTTTTGCCTTTTGTCTTTGAATAGTCTATGGGTATCCTAATTGATGATAATTCTGCTCTGTGAAAAGAACGTTTCTGAGGCAGAGGTTTTTTGTTTTTGTTTTTCTTAACTGTACTATCATAATCAGGACCTGTCTACTGGAACAGAGGAAGTACTAAACTCCTGGTGTGGGTATTAATGTCTCTGCACACTAAAGCCTTAACTTGACTTTTCTATCTCATTTTTCACTCCTTCACATTCCCAATAAACAGGGCAAATATTCTCACCTGCATGTTCCTTGAAATGACCTATTTCCCATTTTCATTCATGCCATTTGTCTCCATATTTATTGATCAAGTTTGCATTTCTCCTAACTCAGATTTTAATGTCTGAAGACTTTCCATGAAAACACATATCAAGAATTAGTGTCATGTTTTCTGAGCCTAAATGACATCACAGGCATTATCTACGGAATTTTTAATTTTACTTGTCCTTTCTCCATCAGTTATTTACAAAGCTAAAGTCTATCATAGAAATCATGTTGTATTGTTAATGTGGGAACATTGGCCTTGCTTCAACCTATTACCTATTTTGGTCCTGAAAATTTGTTGTCTTTTGCAATGAGTGTTGCATGTTTCCTACAGCTCATGCTAGGACTGGCTTGGTTAGTGGTGGCCCACCAGAATCATACACATGCTAGAGTCGTCAGTAATTTGATAGAAATCAATGAGTTGATCATGATCTTGTGATATTATTAACATAGGAAAGTCAGGCTTCATTTATATTAAGAACAGAGGAAACACTGACAGCAAATCCTTCCACCTCCCTCTCGGCTCTTCTCCACATCTCCCAAATGCACCTGCTAACACTTCCATCCTTTATGCTCAGCCTCTGGGCTCCTTCTAGATCCGAGAACAGCACATATGGATACCTTAATATTTTTACATTTTCCAGGAACATCTTCACAGTCCTGAATAAAAAGCAGTGCAAAATCTATGAAGAATACCAGGTAGAATGTACCACATCTTATCCATTTCACCTCAGCATTAAAGCAACAGCATAAAACAACAGAGAAAATTTACCTGACAAAGAGATAAAAGCCGATTAGTGTCTAATGTGTTTTTTCTCTTATTCTCCTACCTGTATACTCCACAAGTCTGCATTCACTCTTCTGTAATGATAGGTTTAATTTGGTATAAAAGTTTCAAAGCATTGATTTAAGATTTTCCCAATTCTAAGTCTTTGGTAGTTGTAAATATCCTTCCTGACACATTCCCTTTTCACCTTTTCTCTACAAAACCAAGTATATCAATTTGTATTCAAAAAAATATCTCTTTTTTACTTCTTAAACCAAGGAAAATGAAAGGTTTATCATTACCTGCCATATCTGTGGTCCCTCACCCACAGATTCAACCCATTGAAGAACAAATATGTTTTAAAAAATTGCATCTTGATTAAACATGTATCTATTTTTCCTTGTCATTATTCCTTAAATAATACAATATAAATCTATTTATGTAGCATTTATATAGTTAGATTTTTTTAAATACAGAAATGATGTGGATTTGTTTGATTTTTTTTTTTTTGCCAGTTCTGCAGCTTGAACTCAGGGCCTGAGCACTGTCCCTGGCTTCTTTTTACTCAAGGCTAGCACTCTGCCACTTGAGCCACAGCGCCACTTCTGGCTTTTTCTATATATGTGGTGCTGAAGAATCGAACCCAGGACTTCATGTATACGAGTCAAGCACTCTATCACTAGGCCATATCCCCAGCCCCCAGAAATGATGTGGAATATGCAGAGGATGTTGTAAGTTCTTGCAAATACTACATCATTTTATATGAAAGACTGATCCCCTGTGGATTTTGGTCTTCCTGGAGTCTTCGTTTCTATCCAGGGAACAAGTATGTAGGGCCTCTAAACTTGTGTGAACATGTTCCATGAATCTGGGACTCAATTATATGGGTAGAAAAGAGTGGAAATCAATTCTTCCTGCTGGTATGATGAAACTTCTGGAAAAAAAGCAATAGCAGCATCGAGACAATTGAAAAGTAGGTATTTTGTCAGTGGTTCATTTGGCTTTACAAGTGATCAAAGTGATATTGGAAATGGACTGACAGGTAGGCTGGCATCATTTTCTTGTTGCTGGGAAAGTCTATACTATTCTGTAGCAAGATGAGAGTCCCTGGATTTTGACCTTGAACCCAGGACACCTAGGACTGAAGAGTTGTTGTTCAAATGCTTGTACAAATACTTGTACAACAGTGGTTTACCTTCACGATGATTAATTCTCACTTAATTATTAAAAGGCACTATTTTCTACTTAGGCTTAATGTACCTTTAAGAATAGACATTAGCAGTATTGATAATTTGAAGGGCTATTATTTTTCTTCCATGTCACTTTCCATGTTTTTCTTTGACACCTCATCTATGAATTTCAACAAAAAATGTCATTCTGAAACTTGATGCATTTTTTCAAGTAATATTGTAAGCATCCAAAGTCCAGTGACAGAATAAGTCATGTCATATTCACACACTGGGATTTTCCAATGCAAACACGTGAAGACCAGCCATGTGTATGAGATCAGGGTGAATTTTGGAAGTAACGTTAGAGCACAGAAAAGCCATCACTACTACATGTGACCAATGAGCAAACGAAAAGATGCTGAACACTACCAGGAACTAGGGAAATAAAAATCAAAACCTTAATCAGTTCACATTCACTGGAATGGCTGTCATTTTTTTAAGACAAGCGTTGGGGATTTACTTCAGTGGAACAGCACTTGCCTGGCAAGTGCAAGGCCTTGAGTTCACTTCTCTGCTCTGCAAAACAAAATAAGACAGATAATAAGTGTTAGCAAGGATATTTGAGCCCACACACATTACTTCAGGGATAAAATGGTACAGCCACTTGGGGAAATAATTTGACTGTCCATCAAATTTTAACATACATCTATCACAAGACCACCAATTCCACTTCTAAGTCATATACCCAAGAACAATGAAACAGCATGCTCATAAAATACACATGGTTATACATATTCAAAGCATTACTGGTGAAGTGAAAATGTCCCATATGTCAATCAACAAGTCATTTACATGGTACAATACTGTTTCTTAATAAAAGCCAATAAAAAGCAAGCTCATGCCTATTATTCCAGCTACTTTAGTAGGGGGTTACTGGCACGAAGCCTGTGTTAGTATATACAAGAGGCCCCTTCTCAACCACTAGCTTGATGCAGTGGTATGGACCTGCTATCCTAGCTGGGTGGAGGGCTTCCATTGTGTGGATTGCATTATGAGACCCTTATGCAGAAAAGTACATGACAGCCCAATAACTGGTAATATTTGTATTCGCCTGTTATATTAGCTATTTAAGAGGTTAAAAATGGGAGAATCGTGGTTTTAAGTAATCCTAGGCAGAAAAATCTGTGAAATTTCATGTCAGTGGAAGAAACTGGACATGACTATATATTCCTGCTGTCCCATCTATGGTGGAAATCTTAAAATAGGATCATCAGAGTGCAACATGCATCTGGACAGGAAGCAAGACCCTATCTAAAAAATATCCAGCATTAAAAGAGGCTGGAAGTATGGCTCAGGTAAAGCACCTTTCTACTAAGCAGAAGCCCTTGGGTTCAAACCCTACCACTACCACCCCCCTAAAAAAACAACAAAACATTCAAATAAGGCACTAATTTAAGTTATAAATCATATGCAACCTGAAACTGCTCTGCTTTCTAAGCAAAAAGGAGCTGATTACAAATGACATTTTGCATGATTCCATTAATATGAAGGTGGAACCCAGAAGATTCAAAGTCTGAGAGACAAAGTATGGGCTCCAGGAGATGGAAGAAGCAACAGATAATTGGCTCAGAATTTTTTTGGGGGGTAATCAAATGTTCTAAACTTAGATTATTTTGATAGCTGCACAGTTATAATTCCATGGCTGTACTAAGACCATTGATTTGAAAGTTTTAAATTGGTAGATGAATTATGAATCAGACTTGTAAAAAGACATGCAGGAGAAAGCATGTATTCCACTAAAGTGGTGATGAAGTTCATGAACAATAAATTCACCAATGTTTTCTGTATTCATGGTAAAACCAAAAAACATTGCAGAAAGATGATGTAAATATTGGAAAAAGATCATCCGGCATGAAACTAAAATTGTGGCCACACCACTTAGATTGAGGCCAGAGACTATATTAGAGAGCATTACAATATTGTGGTGGAGGGAACCTCTTATTTTCTTGGGTTATATACTGTGTTCATTTTATTTTCATGCTTCTTATCTAGTATTCACAATACAATACATAAATTGTCTTAATCAGTGCTTATAACCAGAAGTCCTATTTGTATTTGACATTTTAGGAGCCCAATCTGTCTTTGGGATGAAATGGAACATGTGTTTTAGTGCAATGTGGGCATTTTGGCTGTTCTTCTTTCCTTAGAAAGAGTGATGAGTGGAGACAAAGGGTGATACCAAAAAGCGATGGTCACTGCTTTACCAGTTGAGGAGTCTCTGGTGGCACCAATCTGAATGTTTTGTATTAGAACATGGTGAGGGTGCAGTTTCATTTTTCTAAAAGAAAACATTTTCTCTCTCTGACAGTGAAAAGTGGAGAACTAGGTAAGGGTAAGAGGTGAGAGAAAATCACAGAACTGCCCAGTGGAGTGGACACATTATATTCATCCAAATGAATATCTGATGCTGCAAATGCCTTGCAGCTCTGAGTATCCTAAATTAAATCTATTGTTCAACAAAGGCATGTGTAATCATTCAGGAGATTCTTATTTTGTATGTTTAGGAAATCATAAAAATGACCGTGTTCTCCAAATGCTCGGTGTGACAGAATGGCAGAATGACATCAAGTGACAATTGCAGAACTGAATTAATGGGGGAGGCACAGGAGCTAAGGAAATGCTCAGTCCTCTAGGCTTCTGCCCTCGGAGACTCCCTATCAGGCTCTGGGATGTTCGTTGGACTTGAAACTGTGATTTCCAGCCGTATAAATGAAATTCCGCTGGACCCTATTTGAACGTTAAAAGATAATTTGCCCCTGGGATACAAGATTACACCATCAGAAGAGTCCATGTTCACTTCTTTTCTGGGTTTTTTTATATGCCCACTTTTTAAAATTGTAAAAGTTCCATGGTATTTTAAACAACTGCTTTAATGGTTAGAGACTCCTTTAAACTGGGTCTCAATGCCATCAGCATCTCAATCAACAAACTCTCTAAATTCTCTATAACTATTCTTTTTCTGCTTGCCTGTTCCTGGAGCTTGAGCCCAGGTCCTGGACACTGTTCCTGAGCTTCTTTTGCTCAAGGCTAGTGCTCTACCACTTAAGCCAGAGTTCTACTTCTGGTTTTTATGGTAGTTTAGTAGAGATAATAATAGTATCCTGGGATTTGCTGCCTACTAACTCCAAACTTCGATCCTTAGATCTCTGTCTTCTGAAAAGCTAAGATTAAAGGTATGAGCCCGGTTATAAGCCATTCTTAATCAAAATGTTTGTAAGTTACCCTAGTGAGCAGCTATCAGGCTCTGTGTATTCCCCTCAGGTGTTCAACTAAGACCTCGGAGAAACAGTGTTTGTGCCTATGTGCATACCTAAATTCCTGGATGTTATGATACCCTGCTCTCCCACAGACACTTTAGATCCTCACCCTCATTAGTCCTCACCCCTTCATGTAATACCTGCAAATTGGAAAATTAGTATGTACCTGGGGGCATTCCTCCCATTGCTAAATGGTATAGCGTACTTCTGTAAGTCCTAGGTTCAATCCCTAGGGCTGCAAATAAATGAGTAAATATATAAAATAAATATTCCCCCCACCCTGCTGCCCTTGAGTTGCTTAGTTTGTTCTCATCAGTGTCCATTGCAGCTGTTTGGCCGTTTCTACTGTATCCCCCCACCCTCACCCCATTTTCCATTCATTCTGTGCCCTCCTCTCAGCTTCTTTCAGATGTGCACCTGTGGGCTGGGAATGTGGCCTAGTGGTAGAGTACTCACCTAGCATGCATGAAGCCCTGGGTTCGATTCCTCAGTACCACATATGTAGAAAACGGCCAGAAGTGGCGCTGTGGCTCAAGTGGTAGAATGCTAGCCTTGAGCAAAAAGAATCCAGGGACAGTGCTCAGGCCCTGAGTTCAAGCCCCAGAACTGGCAAAAAAAACAAAACAAACAACAATAACCAGATGTGCACCTGTGTACACTTTGTGTAACGTAAAGGGTATAAGATCCTTTAAATTCTCTAAGACTAATTATGAAGAAGTCCTTTGCTTCCTTATCTTTGGAGTTTTTTTCAGCCTGGATATTAATTTATGTACATATGAGTTTATGTACATATAAACTAGTGTTTGTGTTTCACTTTTGGGTGCCTTTCTCCCAAGGCTGACCCTTTTTTTGTTTTGTTGTGGAAGAAACAGATTACACTAAGCAAAAGAAAATAAATTTATATGTATATATCACCCAGTCTGGAAGGAATTGTTTTACAGTTCATACTCACAGAGGTCATAAGCATTGTAGAGTGACAATGTACCTCAAGGAGAAGATTTCTTTTTTAGGTTTTTGGAAAAAAAATGAAGAAAACAAGGCGGGTGGGTTGAGGGGCTGGAGTAGGGAAGGGGGAGAAAAATGAGGAAGGGGATAACAGGTATGACAAGAAAGGTATATGTATTGACTACCTTAAGTGTGTAACTGTAATCTCTCTACATCATCTTGACAATAAAAAAAGAAAAATATTGTGAAATGCTTTTTTTTTTTTTTTTTTTTGGCCAGTCCTGGGCCTTGGACTCAGGGCCTGAGCACTGTCCCTGGCTTCTTCCCGCTCAAGGCTAGCACTCTGCCACTTGAGCCACAGCGCCGCTTCTGGCCATTTTCTGTATATGTGGTGCTGGGGAATCGAACCTAGGGCCTCGTGTATCCAAGGAAGGCACTCTTGCTACTAGGCTATATCCCCAGCCCTGTGAAATGCTTTTTTAATAACCCAGTCATCTTCTCTTTTTCTTTCCTCTCCCCTTCTCTCTCTTTTTTCTTTCTTTCTTTCTTTCTTTCTTTCTTTCTTTCTTTCTTTCTTTCTTTCTTTCTTTCTTTCTTTCTCTCTCTCTCTCTCTTTCTTGCTCTTCTTTCTTTTTTTGTGTGTGTATGTGCTTGTACTATTCCTTCTTTCCTTCCTCCCTTCACTCCCTTCCCTTCCTCCCTTCCCTGTCTCCCTCCCTCCCTCCTTCCCTCCCTTCTTTCTTCCTCTCTTCCTCTGATTGAAATGCTCTTTGACTCAAGAACATGTGGGAGATAAATTCTGTAACTGTGCATTAGATAACTGGTGTTGTACATGGAATGGCTAAGAAAGTATTCTGGTCCAAGCTCAATTCTCTTCTTTGATGAGCTCTCACGTGGAGACATATCTAAATCCCTGAAGATAGATGTTTCTCTTGCACTTTCTCTGATCACTGGCATCCTCACAAAACACGAAGAGCTTGGGAAGAAAACTACATTGAGCTTGTCATCTCAAACCAGCTCCTAAAGTGCCTTTGGATATTTTTACCCTGTAAAGTATCTGTTTATGTAAAGATGAAACTTCATCTGGAAAAAAAGAAATAGTTTAAGGCAACTTTGAGTTTAAATGTCAGATTTTTTTTTCTTTCGCAGCTTGAATCTCGGTGTATTTTATGTGGCTGATAGAATCCTGTTAGGAGATACATTCTTAATCTTCTAACTTCAACTATAGACCAGTTCATGGAGCCCACACTTGCTGGGAACTTTGCTAAAATTTGGTTGACCTCTAAAATTGCGCTTGTGTTAGAACAACATACTTCCAATCAAAGGTTTGGAGTAATAATTTTTTTTCTGTTTTTCTCATAACAAATATATCTCAAAACACAACAAAGTAGTGACATGTATACCGTAGCTCTGAAAATTTGCTTGAGTAAAATGTAATGTTCGCAAGCTCATGATATCTTTCTTATCTATCAACATAATAAATTATATTAAATAGACCTATTTAAGTATTCATTTAAGGATTTTGTATTTAAGGTCTATTTTTGCTCAACACTGCAATGTCTTTGGGTTTGGGGATGTTGGATTACTTGAAACATTAAAACACAACCCCGATTAAGAAGCTATGGAAAGTTACGGTGGTATTTGTCAATAATTCACAAAAATTGACAGATCAGATTATTCACTATGAGGTCACATGGATAAAACATAGTTGGAATTTCAGAGCACCTTGAAATTCCTTTTGGAGCCACTGAAATTGAGAATCAGTGTATTCAATTTTGCCACTTTAAAAAAATTAGGCAGAAAAAAGTAATGTCATACTTCAAAAGTATTTAGTTGTAGTGAAATCCAGCTCAGTTACTTAAAGAGCATACCCTGGGTTTTTTGTGTCTCCCCCCGCCCCGTCCTGGAGTTCATAAAGACTGTACAAATGCGGTCTGTTATTCTGTGGATCTCCCAAATATAACTGGCATAATTATACTCCTGTTTGGCTCATTAAGCATTGCACGCTTCTGCGACTGCAGTGTGACAGTGGCCCAGCAGAGGAGTTGTTCCCTGAAACAGGGCAAGAAAGCTCGACTCTGTTCAAGTCGGCTTTTTCCTTTAAGTTTTTTTGTCAATTGAGAACGTTGCTTTGATGCATAATTCATCTAACTGGAGTCTGGTGTTTTCCATCCTCAAAGAGGAAACTAGTAATCTGCATTTGTGACAGACCCAGGCCTTCAACCCTACGCGAGGCCCACATTTATCTTGGAGGTTGGTGGGATTTCTGCAGTCACAGGGAGAGCAGCCCATTCCTCAAAGTGCTTCCTTGAGTCCTTGGATGCTGGGGTTGTAATAAGGCATGAGCCCACTGCATCAATCTAGCTGGCTCCTAATGCAGACACCGGCTCAGGTGCACTCAGTACCATGGGATCCAAGTAGATTCCTCTTATTTCTAGACTCCTTTGCCACGGTCTTTGTGTGGTTGCTATAATTATTTTTACATGGGATTAGTAGTGGTGGTCCTACCTACACAGATAAAGTAGAAATTGAGTGAGATATTTCGTTTGTTTGTTTTTTACAATGTTGACAGTTTAATTGCTACAGACTTCTTTCCAACAGCATTACTTATGGAGAGACAAAGGATTATCATTCCCTATATTAAGAAAATCTTTGTACTATCTGCCTGAAAAGGAAAAAGGATTAACCAAGACAGTTTAATCTCATATACATTGATTTTTCCCTGAGTATTTAAATGTTTAAAATCTTCCCTGTGCTTGCCCAGTGTGTCTCAGCGGTGTTATGTATTGGCGTAGCTGGTCTTCTGATGCCCTCTGGGGCCTCCTGTGTCACAGGCACAGTGACTTTCTCCCCATTCTTTTGGGGAGTGAAAACTTCTCTGATTTTTTATATTCAGTCTGGGCCAAAACTTTCTATGTCTCCTCTTCTGCTTTCACTTATTTCATAGTGACTTCTGCTGTGTAATTGACCATCTCCAAGAAAACAGAATTTTTAAAAGACCTAAACACTTATGTGCTGCAGAATGATGTACTGAATAGCAAAATTTGTCAGCAAGATCCTTGGATACATTTTATCTGTATTCCAAACTGATCCTGTTAAAGAAAACTTTCCTATTCCTTTCCCACATGTACCTCCAAACTATTCCTTTCAAGTGGCATGTACAGCAGGTGAGCATAGGGGGTTTTCTGACTTGATTCTCTTGTAGGTGATGGTGACTAGTGGACTCCAGATGTCCTTCCCAGGATGGACACTATTTCTGTAGTCAGTTAGGTCTGCTATCATGAAAATTACATAGAAGACACAGCTGGAACAATAGAAATGGGTTATTGAGACATCTGAAATTAGGAGAGCCCACATGGTAGCATTTCGAGTGATTTCCAGTCTTTCATTTCTGAAGCTGTGTTATAGGGGTTAACTGATAACATACACTATTCCCAGAGACTTTCCCAATAAGCAACATGTTTTTGCTCACTTATTTTGATCCTAACATTTGTACCATTGTCTACATCACCCTGTAACTTTAAATTCAGTGTAAGCCTTGTCTTGCGTCTGTGTGTATGTGCGCATGCGCGTGTGTACACTGGTCCTGGGGCTTGAGCCCAGCGCCAAGGTGCTTTCCCTGAGCTTCTTTGTTTAGAGCTAGTGCTCTACCACTGGAGACATAGCTCTACTTCTTGCTTTTTTTCGTGGCTAATTGGAGATAAGAATCTTAAGGTTTTCCCAGACTGGCTTTGAATCATGATCCTCAGATCTCAGTCTCCTGAGTAGGTAGGGTTACAGGCTTGAGCCACTAGCACTAGAGAACCCTTGGTTCTTAATATCTTAATATATTATCTTCATATATACCTACTAAGCATATTTATGCATAATTTGTTGTTATGATATTAACATTTAGGGGTAAAACCTACCCCTAAATATGAAGTGAAAAACAAACTCTCTCTTGGCTTCCTCTGATAGACTAGAGGTTGATGGTGGTTCTAAGTTAAATAATAATAATAATAATAATAATAATAATAATAATATTCCTATCCTAAAAAAGTTAATAGAGGGAAGGGGTTGGGAGGAATGGGTGAGAATGTTTAAAGGAGTGACATTAAGAGACACTATTCTTAAACTGCTTTGTTGAATGGCCACTTCTGGTACAAATACTTAAGGATAGCAAAAATGTTAGACACAGAACATGTGTCCTTGGGATTTTGCAATCCCATTGTTTACCTGAGTTCACATTTGAAATGACGAGGTAAACTATTTGATAAGGAGAGCACATATTTGCTTTAATATATGTTTGGTTCCTCAAAATAAATTGAGCTGTAGAAGAAAATAGTGGTGTAATCACATCAACATCTACTCTTTTCTTTCCCTTCCTCTTCTCACTTAATCTAACAAGAAAATTCTGGTTTTCCCTGGACTGACCCCTATCTGCTCCAGGGGGCACCTCTAGATCTTAGCAAAGGTTTAATTCCCATTGGGGCACATTGACCCATTTGATTGATGGTTTAATATCTTCACCCAAAATACTAGTACTGGTGCTAGTTGTTTCTTTTAATTTCCAAACCTGTTCAATGGTAATACAGGTCGTTACCAATCTTCTGACCTAGACCCTGAATGCCAACAAAATTAAGTATTTGCTATGAGCCATAGATGCCTGCAAGCTATCAACCTATTGATGATAAATAGCAAACAGTAATGGCCTAGCAGTATGCTCATGGTTGCTTATATCATATTCATTTGTACATGGAGGTAGGGTGCTGAGATAGCTAAATAATTAAATCACATAATGCAATTAAACTTACTCTATTAGAGTGCTCTTTTCCCCTCATTCTTCTTGCTGACAGTATGCATATCAGGCTTCACCTCAATGCAATTAAGCTGATTAGGTAATACTAAGCTGCTATGCTCAAGTATGTAGCAGGCTTTTTCATCTTGTTGCTTTTTGTTTTAATGTGCTGTAAGTCAAATGCCAAATTCTCGAGGTACAACTGCAGGTCTTCAAATAAATGCACATAAAACTCTATACTGAACACATTACAGCAAAGGCAAATAGCCTTCATTCTTCAAGAACATCTGAATCCCTAGCAATGGTCACCGAGTTCGAGTTTTCAGAACACATATTACCTTGGAAGGAAATTATAGATGAAAATGTCAGACAATGCCTGGAATGTGGATGAGTAGGTTGGACTCTAACAATTTCTTCTTCACAAACAAAATTGATATATAAGAAGCAACTATACTTGGGTATTTCTTTTGTCATCATTCACTCATCTCTTAAGTAATCTTTAATAATACTTTAACATTAGTTCCTTTTGTAGATCATGTCATATCCTAGTTCATTTGTCTGTATCTACTTCAGTATACTATCCTCTTCTCTGTTTTGAAGAATACATAAGGTTGTGTTTGCTTAGACATCTTACCTAAGATCAGAGACTAGTTACGACAATAGTCGAGATGAATATAACTTGACTTTGAATTTTGCTCTAACTCCAAAGCTTGTATTTTCCCCCTTGTATCAGGCTGCCTCTTGATAAAAGTCATTGTGATGACCAAATACCAATACTAATTGGTATAAATCTGCTTCTTATGTGTCTAGCATCTTCTCTAAGGAGGATAAAGACATTAAGCCCCCTTTGCTGTACAAGTTCTACATCCCAATGAGATAACCATTAAATCAAATCAGAATGCAGCTTGCATGACTGGACACTTGTACCATGTGATGTGTTGTCAATCACAACACATCCCAGCAAGCCCAGCTAAACCTGTGTATTAGAAAAAATATCAGTGGAATTAAAGGATTTCATAGGAGCATCTAAACTTCATCCTCATATCAACGTCTCTGGTGATATTCAGAAGTATTACTTCGTTGTACTGGGAAGGTCATCTCATTAAGAAATGCAAGACCAATCCTGGGGTTTTTTGTTTTGTTTTTTTCCTTTCTTTTTGAATTGTCCATGTAAAGTATTGATTTTCTTGTTAAACAATGTAAATCCTTCTCTGTATGAAAACTTCTTTGGCCTAGACCAAACCGTTCTGGACAACATTCTTTTGCATTTAGAATACACAATTTATTTTTTGATCACTGTAAATCAGAATTCTCTTTTAAAATGTAACAATGAATGAATGAATACAATGCGAAGAAATGGAAAGCAAAGTATAATGGGTATTATTTAATCTTCATGCTACAGCAATGAAATTCTTTTGTGAGCTGTGTTTTACTTATTTTTGTAATTTATATGCCTGAACTGCCCTTAAAACTACAAAATGTCAAATTCAAATGATAAAAAGTGAATAAATAAATAGGAAGAAAGTAAATTAAATAGTTGATCCACATGTTTTAATGTTCAATATCACTAGCAGTCAAGAAATGTCAATTTCGGGGCTGGGGATATGGCCTAGTGGCAAGAGTGCTTGCCTCGTATACATGAGGCCCTGGGTTCGATTCCCCAGCACCACATATACAGAAAATGGCCAGAAGTGGCACTGTGGCTCAAGTGGCAGAGTGCTAGCCTTGAGCAAAAGGAAGCCAGGGACAGTGCTCAGGCCCTGAGTCCAAGGCCCAGGACTGGCCAAAAAATAAAAAAAATAAAGAAATGTCAATTAAGCAACTAGTTTGTTTTGTTTTGCTTTTTTTTTACCTATTGGACTTTGAACTCAGGGCCTCATGCTTGTTGCTTATGAGGAGGCTGCTGGATTTCACGAGGCGTACTTCAGCTGCCTTTGGTTCTGGTTAATTTAGAGGTAAGGCTTCATGGACAGTTTTGCCCAGAAGACTTCAAAATATGATCCTTTAGATGTCAGCCTCTTGAGTAGCTAGCATCACAAAGTGTGATCCACCAATGACTATCTTAATATTCCTCATACACTTTAACACATATTCGAAAAAAGATCATGTTAGAGTGAGGGAAGGAGAGCAGAATTAGGACATTTTTATCATACTAGTGCCTTTGTGAATTTGCATAGTCCTTTTGAAATTAAATTGAGCAGTGGTTTCTTCTATCTCAGTACATTCCACTACAAAGACCAATGGTCACAAAGTTTCATCAAATTTCATTTATTTATTTATTCATTTATGCTTTTCAAATTTTTCTCAACAAACTTGTATTGAGTCTCAGAGCTCTTTAGCCATTGGGGATATAAATAATGAACAAGATTCTCACAGCCTTTGCTTTCTTAAACCTACACTCTAGAACAAGGTGCACTGATACACATAAATAATTAAATTGTACCACAGAATATTATGAAAGTGTTACAAAGCAGAGTCTACTCAGCCAGGCAGTTTTGAAGTTCAAGTATGGTTTTATATAAGATGTATCACCTAAGATGAACTGAAAAGATGGACATGACCATAAGGAAAGAGAGAAAAATCAGAATGATGGGCGGAAGGGAAAGCTTGTGTGCAGGCTATGAATGAGGGATGTTCAGAGTCCTGAAATATGAACAGTCATTTCTGGTGATGTCATTAGGTCTAGAGCTAAGATAATGATTAGGCATGATGATCTTAGTGAGAAAATGATTGTGAAATCCTCATTAGGTGTAGTGGAAAGTACAGACAGTACAGGGATGGTAGTTAAAGAATGGAGCACTTTAAGAAAGCAGAATCCCTCCTCCTCCTCCTCCTCCTCCTCCTCCTCCTCCTCCTCCTCCTCCTCCCTTCTCCTCCTCCTCCTCCTCCTCCTCCTCCTCCTCCTCCTCCCTTCTCCTCTTCCTCCTCGTCCTCCTCCTCCTCCTCCTCCTCCCTTCTCCTCCTTGTCCTCCTCGTCCTCCCTTCTCTTCCTCCTCTTCCCTTTCTACCCTCTTCTTTCATGCTGGTCCCCGGGCTTGAACTAAAGGCTTAGGCGCTATCCCTGAGCTTTTTTTTTTTTTTTTGTCCAAGACTAGTGATCTATTACTTGATGCACAGTTTCATTTTTTTTTTCTTTTTGGTAGTTAATTAGAGTCTCATGGACTTTCCTGCATAGGATGGCTTTCAAACATTGATCCTCAGACCTTAGCACACTGAGTAACTAGGATTACCAGCATAAGCCACCATTGCCAGAGCCTGGCAGCAGGACATTCTTAAATTGCATTGTAGAAAGATTAGGCTTCTTAGCAGCGCACAGAATGGACTGAAGGAAAGCAAGCAAGAAGGGTGAGAAAAGGCAGTTCGGACCTGCTGCAGTAATGATGGTGCTGAGCAGGACAAGTGTAGTAGCAATGGAGAGCTAATGCTGAGCTTCAGAGACTCTGAGAAGAAAGAAGCAATAGGTCTTAGGGACAAGTCAAATGTAGAGAGTAGATGGCAGAAATAGATGATAACCACCTTTTGCCCAGGAGAACTTCAGTGAATGCTACAGCCATTCTTTATCATTACTCATATGAAGTTGGAGGGTCTTTAAGATAGTCAGAGAAAATGTGATGTATAGATTTGAAGTTCGAAAGACAGAGCAGGACTAATGTCATATAATTAATGTTTAGGTGATTGGTGAAGAATTATTATACCGATATAAATTTTGACATAATAAACAGTAAGTAGTAAGGAACTAGCTGGGTCAATGTTGACATATACCAACTCATACTCTAATTCAAAATTAACTTTTTGAGAAGTTAATAACAACATGATAATATGAGAATCTGTAACAAATAAGTGGACCCCACTAAATATGAGGTGGCATCTTAAAAATATATATAGATCGATAGATCTCTATATCTAAAGATATATATATAGAGAGAGAGAGTGTGTGTATAAAGTATAATGATTTGATAGGTGGATAAGTTTTATTTATTAACTTGGTTTTTTGTATTTGTTTTATTTGGTAGTACTTGGGTTTGATCTTTTTTTATATATACTTATTTATTGTCAAAGTGATGTACAGAGAGGTTTCAGTTTCATACGATAGGCCTTGGTACATTTCTTGTACTGTTTGTTATCTCCTCCCTCATTCCCCCTCCCACTCCCCTTTTCCCTCTCCCCCCATGAGTTGTTCAGTTGGTTTACACCAAATGGTTTTGCCAGTATTGCTTTTGGAGTTGTTTGTCTTTTTATCCTTTGTCTCTCGATTTTGATATTCCCTTTCCCTTCCCTAGTTCTAATGCCAGTATATACTGTGTCCAGTGTACTCAGATGAGATACAGTGATAGCGTGGGTACAACAACAGGAAGAGGATACAAGAGGGTCATCAACAATAGAAGCTACGGTTTCACATGGCATGTTGAGTGTAATTACAACGGTGATATAACAGTTGTTTCCATAACATGGAGTTCATTTCACTTAGCATCATCTATGCATTCATAAGGGCATAGCTATTGGGCTCTTGTGATCCTCTGCTGTGACTTGCCTAAACCTGCATTAATTATTCCCTATGAGGGAAACCATAGAGTCCATGTTTCTTTGGGTCTGGCTCACTTCACTTAGTATAATTTTTTCCAAGTTCTTCCATTTCCTTACAAATGGGGCAATGTCATTCTTTCTGATAGAGGCATAAAATTTCATTGTGTATATCTTAATATCTCCTGCTTGGTAGGTTGTATCACTGAGCCATGCCTCCCATGTTTTGCACCAGTTGAGGCTTCTGTAGTTGCTATGATTACAGGTATGTCCTTCCACACCTAGCTTCCCTCTGATTAGACGCAGTCTCATAGGTCTTTCTTCCAGGACTGGTCTGGGAATAGGATTTTCCTGTTCTTGGCCTCTCCTTGTAGATTGAGATGGCAGGCTTGTACCACTTTGCCCATCTATGGGTTGATAAGGGAGTCTTCTCTATATTCCTAGGCTGGTCTCAAATTACAGTCCTCTAGCTCTCAGCATTAAAAGCAGCTTGAATTACAGGTGTGATGCACTCAACGTTGCTTCATTTTTTCTTTTATTTCATTATATAGCCCGAGATGGCATAGTACGCTCAAAAACTTGTGAGATCTCAGATTACAGCAAGCACCACCAAGCCAGCATAGTAATTTTTTAATATGTAATTATATTTTCTGTGGTTGCAATTTAGTGCTTTATATTAGGTCATAATTTTCAATAACATATGTATTACCAAATGCTGAAGGCTATATTTTTAGTTTCACTGGATTTTACTAAACTGCAAGTTACAAGGTTATCCTAAAAAGTATCTTATAGGATATTTTTTCTGGTAAAATTCCTGAATTTCAGTCGTTGTAAATATAATATCTAATATCATACCAAAAACAAAACTTACATTTGCCCTGGGGAAATTAGAGGAGTCAGGAAGAGGTTTTTACCTGAGTCTTCACCTTAAAAATCTAAGACAAATCCCGTTGCCCCTGATGGCCTATGAGCCCCAAGTGGTACCTTGGGTGCCTCCCACTTTGTTTACTTCCTGCTTGTAAGTTCAGGCCTAATCGTTGTCATAATTCCATACCTAATCACACCATCTGCCCTGTGACCACATCCTATATGATCACGTCTGGTAAGCCATGGTTCCGGTCACTGCAGGTGTGTGTGACGAAAGGTCAGAGTCTGAGGTTTAAAAGTGTGATGGGGCAGTTTTACTGTCTGTTCTTTGTACTTTAGCTTTCTTCTTTCTTTTGTCTGCCTTTTTTGTCCTATAAGCATTGAAAGTCCTTGCCATATTAATGTGCATAAAACAGAAAGCTCTTCCCGAAAGGTAATTTTGCCAGAATGAAAAATGTGAGAATGAAATTTGATTGTTTGGTTTTCTGTCATTCAACGTTGCATTAAAACAACTATTTTCCCATAACTATGAATGGCCTCACTCTTGAAAACTGTCAGTTACAAATGAAAAGCGATAACAGTTTTGAAAGCAAAACCTTTCCCTAGTCCCGATGGGTTTTTATATGAACGTGACCGTGAGGCTGTGGTACAAGTTGATATACAAATATATCCATTTATGTGGGAGAATTAAACCATTTATAAATTCCATCATCTATACTCTTGACAAATTACCACACATTTTTACATTAGAAATAATAATACTTATAAATCGTCTGATATAACTTTTCCATATTTTTCCCATGGACACATTTATTTACTTTATTACCAATTCATGGATTTTACAACTTCCAAATACCATTAATATTCTTGTCATTTTTCTATACTTATTTGTCTCTAGTTCTATTGAAGTTCTTGTGCAAAATTACTATCTTAGTCATGCTTGAATCCCCAGAGCTGAGAAAAATCATCTAATCTTAGTAGGCATGTACAGATGCCAGTTCAAAATGTATGATTGAATATATTAAGGTGAATTGTGATAATTTGGGAAACAGTGAATATGCTTTGGTAATGCTCACTGAAATTTGAAGTTCTTTGTTTCAGGAGCAAATAATGGTGCTTCCGAATTTCTCTGAGTGCTTAGTGCTTATCACCTTTCATTCTGAACAATTTAAACCCTGTTCAATGAAATAATATCTTAGGCTGACAACATATAGGATCAGCACAGGTAAAGTGAACTATGCACATTCAGTGGTATAAAACATTTCCATTTTTATTGGAGTTTGAGAACAAGGCAGCAGAGTTTCTGAGTTTAAAACTAAAAATTAAAAAAAAAACTTTTATTGGGGACAAGAGAGTCTGTTGCATAAATTGTATTAAATATTTGGTATGTAGAACTCCAGCTTCTGTTCTACATTAAATAGGTGCAGTGAATCCCCTATCTAATTAAGTAACCATAAGGAGACAAGCCACATTTATATAAACAAAAAGTAGAGAATCTAGAGCTAGTGTGTTGTCTTGTAGATTATGTATCTTAGTTTCCCTGGTGTGGTTATTGAATCTGACTTTTATATTTTCATGTACCAAAATGCTCACAGACCATGAATAGAAGTAAAGAACCATCTCTAAGGTACCATGCTTCATTTCAATATTGGTGAGACAATTGTCTATGATATTGTGAAATCTCTTACGTTTAATTACTAGTTGTCCAGGAAAACCAATAGTTTTGGGACCTGGCCAACTGAAAATCTGGGTACTTCATCACCCAGTTTTTTCATTTTCTTATTTTTGCCAGTCCTGGGGCTTGAATTCTGGGACTGGTAGTTGTTGTCCCTGTGCCGCTAAAGGCTCAAAGCTAGTGCTCTACCACTCGAGCCACGGTACCACTTCCGGCTTCATTTTTTGTAGTTTTGTGTCGATAGAGTCTTACAGACTTTCCTGCCCAGGCTGGCTTTGCGCTGTGATCCTCGGATCTCAGCCTCCGCATAGGGAGCGCTACAGTGTGAGCCACAGGCACCACAGCACCTGGCAATCGTCAACCCCCTGCTTGCTAAGTCCGCCATGCCCCTGCTGTATGGGGTGTGACCATTCACTACAGGCTTACTGAATAAATGCTTCCCAGTTTGTTTTCAGGATTCTTGGTCTAAAAGCATCCTATTTTAACATACATGTGGGTAAGAAATAGTAACAAAATGTTAGGTGCAACAAGTCAATTCATGAGGGTTCTGAAATGAAAATAATGGTAGTAATCACTGCATTGACCTCTCAGTATTATGATAATAAGTTTGGGAATTCGAATAATAGGTGTTGTAATGACAATCCCTCCCGCTTCTTTTATGGTGCTGTTATCTATGGCAAAGGTGGTAATGGTATCATGCACTATTTCTGTAACAGTCATTTGCTATCTTTCCTTCCAAATATTATCTCATTTTACCATCACAAAGCACTAGTAGATTTTAGTCTTCTTTTTTTTTTTTCTTCAAATTTTTATTATCAAACTGATGTACAGAGAGGTTACAGTTTCATACGTTAGGCATTGGATACATTTCTTGTACTGTTTGTTACCTTGTCCCTCATACCCCCATCCCTCCTCCCCCTTTCCCTTTCCCCCCTGAGGTGTTCAGTTCACTTACACCAAACAGTTTTGCAAGTATTGCTATTGTAGTTGCTTGTCTTTTTTTTACCCTGTGTCTCTCAATTTTGGAATTCCCTTTCAATTTCCTAGTTCCAATACCACTATACACGGTTTCCAATATACTCAGATAAGATTACAGAGATAGTGTAGGTGATCACAGGAAGGTGATGCAAGAACATCATCAATAATAGAAGCTACAGATACACATGGGACGTTGAAAGTAGTTACAACTGTGATATAACAATTGTCTCCATAACATGGAGTTCATTTCACTGAGCGTCGTCTTAGGTGTTCATAAGGGTATAGCTATTGGGCCTTGTGATGCTCTGCTATGAGTTGCCTAAACCTGTACTAATTAACCTTGACTCCTACAAGGCCACAGGGTGAACCCACACCTGCTCAGATGATTGGCTCTAAGGTTCTCGTTCTTTGCTAGATAGTGTTTGCCCCATAATATTACACTTTCAAACAAATGCCTGTGTGGTGGTTGCACACGTATATGGTCAGATGTGGCACCATGTTCCCTGTATCCTAGCACCTAAGAGCAAGAGGAATTCTTTTTGAGGTCAACTTGGGCAGAAAATCAATGTGACCCCAGTCTCAAAAACAAGCCAAATTTGGTGACATGTATCTTGAATCACAGCTGCTACTCCGGAGCTGGAGGTCACAGTATGAGGGTCGGGGGCTGGATCCTGACAGCAAAACGAGGCTCTATCTCAAGAAACACTGATGTCAGAAGGAATGCTGGGATGGTTGGTTAAGTGGGAATATAAAACAAATAAAAAGAAAGAAGAGAAAAGCACACTTTGGGAATAGAGAAAAACACGAAATATATATTTAAATGTCATATTCTTTCTGTAAAGAGATGTAACAATGATTTCTTTTTAAATATTTTTTATTTTATTTATTTATTTATTGATTGATTGATTGATTGATTGATTGATTGCTGGGGCTTGAACTCAGGGCCTGAGCACTGTCCCTGGCTTCTTTTTGTTCAAGGCACAAGCACTCTGCCACTTGAGCCACAGCGCCACTTCTGGCCGTTTTCTATATATGTGGTGCTGGGAATGGAACCCAGGACTTTATGTATAAGAGGCAAGTACTCTTGCCACTAGGCCATATCATCGTTGATAGTCCCATGTTTTATAAATCCCATTTTGGAACTATTCTGGCTTGCAGTGTACCAATTACTAACTTGACAAATCAAATACTTAAGTACTGGTAGTAATGTAAATGAACTAGTAAAATGAGAGTGCCTTGTTTATTGCTGAGAATGTCTTTTGTTTTATGTCTTTAGTTTATTTGGGACCATTGGTTGTGAAGTATTCCTGCTTAAAAGGAAAATTTTGTTTCCAAAAGGCACACTGACAAAACATTTTTTATTGGTCCTGGAGCTTGAATTCAAGGACTGGGTGCTGCACCTTAGCTTTTGTGCCCAGAGTTGGCTCTCTAACAGCATAAGTCACAGCTACACTTCAGGCTTTTTCCTGGTTAATTAGAGAATTTCATGGACTTTCTCACCTGGGTTGGTTTAGAACTGTGATCCTCAGATCTCAGGATCCTGAGCAGCTAGGAGTACAAGCATGAGCCAGTTGACCCCAGCTTTTTTCATTATTTTATTCTCAAAGAAAATTATTTTTTGACTTTTTTTTTTTTTTGGCCAGTCGTGGGCCTTGGACTCAGGGCCTGAGCACTGTCCCTGGCTTCTTCCCGCTCAAGGCTAGCACTCTGCCACTTGAGCCACAGCGCCGCTTCTGGCCGTTTTCTGTATATGTGGTGCTGGGGAATCGAACCTAGGGCCTCGTGTATCCGAGGCAGGCACTCTTGCCACTAGGCTATATCCCCAGCCCTATTTTTTGACTTTTGTTCTGAGCTGTGAATGGAATCCAGGGTCTCCTAGGCAAGGGCTGTGCCACTGAATTACAACCTCAGCCTATGAATTTCATATATTTCTAAAGTTGAGAAGGATGCCTCTTAAATATAACATAGTGGGGTGAGTACTTACTGTGTTCTCCCAAAGGTTTTTGTTTTCTGAAGACCTTCTCCGAGCTGTGTTTCATACAGTTGTTCCCAACCAGCACTTACAGTCTAATTGCCAGGAACACTGAACGATCTTTAAGATGAAGGTCATACTTAATGGAAATGGTGAGAAAATATGTTCTTTTGTTTGATCCCCTCTTGGTTATATGAACTGCCAAATGATAGTGCCAGATTTCCAAGGCCTTGGGCATCAGATACTACCTTGGCATCCTGAGCTGGTTGGAGATGGATTCCTATGTTTCATTTCTGGGTTCTTTATTTACAACTGTACGGCCTTGGACCAAAGATATAATCTAAATTTTTCCCAAAATGCAATGGAATATTTGGATCCACTTGTGATCCACGTGGTGAAAGGATAGTCACAAAGTGCAATTGATTTACTGCAGGTAAAAGACTTATTACCACACCTCTAGTCAACTCAATAAGTGGCAGCTCTTTTTTTTTTTACTTCCTGCCAACATGGTTGCCACATTTCTTAGCTTCTGTTAACTACTGAGGGTATAGAGATTTACATATGCAAGTTGACAGCTCTGGCTTATTTATTTGAAAGAAAGTCTAACTCTTACCATTAGGAATGTTTCTTGACACAAATAACAGAATCTGACCATCAGTAGCTATAAGTAAGAAGGACATCTTCACATTTTCTTGTTTTCAGGTTTTATTTTTTTAAATTGTGTTATCTCTAAGTATTTGTACAAAGGAGCTGGAATTTAACAAAGTAGTTTATGAATATAGTACATCTTGATCAATGTCACCTCTTTTAACTTGCTCACAGAACCCTGGCAAATGGGTCAAGAACACTCTTCTTCCAGGCAGCTCCTTGTACAACTGGCAAAACATTGACAACGAAACAGTTAGAGGAAGCTGTCTGTCCTTACGCATAGTACGATTTTGCAGCAGAGTGGCTGTTTGTTTGTTTGTTTTGCCAGTCCTGGGCCTTGGACTCAGAGCCTGAGCACTGTCCCTGGCTTCTTTTTTGCTCAAGGCTAGCACTCTACCTCTTGAGCCACAGTGCCACTTCTGGCCATTTTCTGTATATGTGGTGCTGGGGAATCGAACCCAGGGCTTCATGTATACGAGGCAAGCACTCTTGCCACTAGGCCATATTCCCAGCCCCAGAGTGGCTGTCTTAACCTGCTGGTGAGAGTGTAGCAGTTGAGCCCACACTGCACAACCCTAAGGATTTCAAAACCCACGTGAAGGAAGTGAGTGGGGACTCTTTTCTAGGCTTTCCATAGGTATAAAGAACACTCTCTCACCAGCATTTCAATCCCTCTATGCTCACTTTGTCTACTTCTTTGAAGGCTCCTTGGTTCCATTCTCCAAAGGGAGAGCAGACCTAGGTTGGTTTATATCTCTCCCAAAATTTGCATGAGGAAATATATGACAAATGAGCCACAAATTTCCTTTGTTAGTAGAGGAAGGGGTAACCTCAGTGTTAGCCCACTGTAATTTCATAAACACTCCACAGCCCAATCACACCTCTGAAGCTGCCAATGAAAGCCCAGAAGCACAGAGAAAGGGATCTCCACCCAGAACACAAGATGTATAGGACATGGAAACTAGGGTTGCCAATGACAGGTACTAGCGGTGCAGGTAAGATGTTACCATCGAAAAATACTTCCTTTCAGTTTCGGTTGTTGTTGTTGTTGTTCCAGTCCTAAGGCTGTAATTCAGGGCCTGGGCACTGTCCCTGAGCTTTTATTTAATTTTTTTCCCTGAAGACTAGTACTCTGCCACTTGAGCCTTAGCTCCACTTCTGGTTATTTGGTAATTTACTTAGTTAAGAGCTTCATGAACTTTCCTGCCCAGGATGGCTTGGAACCACAATCCTCTCAGATGTCAGCCTCTTGATTAGCTAAAATTACAGGCATAAGTCACCAGTGCCTGGTGACCCTGGTTCAATACAGTTCTCTGTTTAAATGCATTACAGAGCTGAATAAAAAGGAAAGATGAGAGAAAGGAAGGGATGAAAATCAAAGAAGGAAGAAGAACTTGTCAAAAGTCTCTTGTCCATCTGGGGGTTGGATCTCCTGCATAGGGCTGAACCCTGAAAGGGTGTGGCCTCTGAGTTCTTTGATGTTTCCTCATGATTTTACACCAAGGGAAAGAAGGAAAGGATAAAGCAATCATGTTAACTACATTTCCATATGAAAATAAGAATTTTGCAGAAGCTCTGTTTATGACTCACTGATATAGCAATGCCACTTTACCACGCCAACCTTCCAGAATGTCAACTGAGTCCTGTGATTTTCCCAGTCTCTGTCAGAAAAGTGATGTTTGTCAGCTGCACTTATCACACACCAGATCTTAAAACTTTTCTCTGATGTATTGAATGGTAACCACTTGTGTAACTCTTTAAACATGTATTCAAAAATCTAATTTACAAATCTCCTCTCTGAAATACGAAGTGGTAGGAAATGTATTGAGATTGCCAGTAAATGTACAAAATTTTATGACAAGGAGCATTCACACCGGCTTACACAAAACTTTTTATAAATAAGTGACACCCCACCTCCCCGCCCAACACTGTGAGTAGCTGGCAGTGAGAAGAAGGAATGTAAGAGGGTGGTAGAGTCCGACATCACTAACGATACTTCACCGTGCAAAGCCAGAGCAAGAGGAAGTAACTCACAATCTGTTTCCACTTTCTTCATTTATTTGTTGGACTGATGCAGAAACATGCTGATACCTGCACAAGTATGTACTTACAGAATCTCACCTTCCCAATGCCACTCTGATAAACCAGTCGTTCCCGCTGTTTACCTCATTTGCGGTAGCTAGACTATGCCTATAACCATAACAGTAAACACATTGGATGGTAAAAAATAAAAACACACTGGGATATGATAAATTATACAAGTCTCTAGCC
Organism: Perognathus longimembris pacificus; assembly: GCF_023159225.1. NCBI lineage: Eukaryota > Metazoa > Chordata > Mammalia > Rodentia > Heteromyidae > Perognathus > Perognathus longimembris. The sequence goes on along the minus strand of NC_063181.1, from coordinate 35,958,352 downwards.
AATCACATAAGGTGGGACCAAAAGAGGAAATTCATAGGAGAGGAACATAAAGGCACAATACTTAGGCACCTCTGATCATATAAAATAATATTTATCAAAATGAACTCCAGGAAATGGGAAACAGGTGTTTTTTTTCCTTTGTTGCTATTTTTGTTTTCTTTTCCTTTGTCTTGCTTGTTCATCTGTCTTCAGGTGGTAAGTGGGTGCACAGAAATGTTGGGATGAAGAGTGAACAAATGTAGCAGTGGTACTTAATAGAAACTATCTTGAAAATGAACTGTACAACTTGTGGGGGTGGAGATGGAAGGGAAAAACTAGGAGAGAAAAAGGAAAAGGGTGACATTGTCCAAAAAGAAGTGTACTCTTTACCTGACTTATGTAACTGTGAACCCTCTGTACATAATAACATAACATGTTATTATAATGACATATTATTTACACATAAGAACATATAATATATGTTTTATATATTATGCATATTATAATATGGCATTATGTTATAATATATTCTTATATTATATTATAATATATGCATATAACACATGTAATATCATATACATATTACATATATTATACATGAAATATAAATATACATAATAAATAAACATACATAAAATATGATATATAGAGTTATAACATTATGTACATAAATTATCGTTTATAATAACAATCTTAAATGTGTGAAAAATAATAAAAGATTGCATTCTACCTTTATTTCTTTCTTCTGAACATTAAGATTTTTTTTCAAATTATTATATATGGTACATATACTGGATTTTATTGTGACATTCTTTCATCATATTCATAAATTTACTTTGTTCTTTCCCTCATTTTTACCTTGTCCTCTTTATCTCCCCCAAATAATGCCCTGTCTGCTTTCATGTTATGTCTTCTTTTTCTTAATTATATCATAGAATCTACAGATGAGAAAAGCATATGGAATTTGCCTTTTTGAATCTGGCTTGTTTTTGTTACCACGATAATATTCAGTCCATCTCTTTTCATGTAAAAGACAGGATTTCATTCTCTTCTTAAAACAAAACAACACGTTTTATTACCTTTACGTAACTGTACAAAGAAATTGCCACTCATGAAGGAATTTTCTGAATATAATATATCTTGATCGATGTCACCCCTTTTAGCATTCTTACCCTACCCCCTCCTTCCCTCATTTTTCTTAAATCTTAACTTATGTATTGATTTTTGCCATTTGACAAGGATGTCCACTCTCTCTAATATGTACTAGAATTTCTGTCAAGAACAATAAAGCAAGAGAAAAAGAACAATAGGATTCCAAATAGAGAAGGAAGAAATAAAATGATCCCTTTTTACAGATGACATGATTTCATTCTTTCCTATGCTTGAATAATGCACCATTATGTACTTGTACTGCATTTTGTGTGTCCATTCATAGTTGTCTGATTCCATAGTTGTCTGTTGTATGATCAATTCCTTGTTTTTCATGTACACATTAAAGGATTTCATTTCTACAATGTGCTCAGTTCTTTTTTTCCATTTATTTTTATTTTATTTTTTTCTTTGTTGTCAAATGATACAGAGGGGTTACAGATTCATATGAAAGGCAGTGAGTACATTTCTTGTTCTACTTGTTACCTCCTCTCTCATTTCCCCCCTCCCCCTCCCCCTTCCCCTCTCCCCCCAAGAGTTGTGCAGTTGGTTTACATAAGGGAGAACCTTGGACAGCCTTCTTGCCCTCAGATTGTTCACCTCCGTTCGCCTGTTCTGTGTGCCTCATACCAATTGCACTGGCTTCTTTATCTAAAGGTCATGTATTTATAAGACAGGAAGGAAATTTAATTGCCTTGATTTATTGCAAAATCACCTGCCTGTATTTTTTAATGTTTTATGATAGGTAAAGGTAGTCTCACTATTGACTTAGAGCTTGCATCCCCTTCTCCAGCCCCTCTCCCATTTCATAGCTACCTCAGATGTGTTCACACAGTTTACCACATAAGCGAAAGAAAGCATCCATTGAAATGTGTCTCTGCCTGCCCCCTCAGGCTACTGCCTCAGGTTTGGGAATTCTGTGCATTTTTGTTACCCGGTGACCCTTTTGTGCAACAATGAATTATTTGGGACAGAGCTCAAGTCCCTGGTGGAAGAGTGAGCATTTGATGTTCATATAAAATCTTTTAATACCTTTGTCATTTCCTCTAACGCATGGATTTACAAAAGCCTTCATCGAAGACAGAAACTGGCATGAGCAGTCAGTAAGATAAACTAATCTGAGATATATTTAATAAAGCCCATTCTAATTTTAATTTAATACATTAGGCATACACAGAAATACACCCCTCACAGCGTCTACTCTGAAAATATTATCCCTCATTTTACTTTCTAATTGACATGACTGTGATTTCATGAGAAAAACTTGGCCCTTTTTGCAACGCTTATGTTGTGATAAGTTGGTACTTCTTTAATATTTAATTGATATCTGGAATTGCTTACATATGAGTTAACTTTACCACTACAAATGTATTGCAGGTTATATAGTGCCTTAAATTCTTGGTTATATTTGGTGTTTTATTTTTTCTTAAATTGATGTATTTACCAGAGGAAAACAATTAGGATAATAAAGGTACTGTTATATTTAATACACTGCAGGGGCATGTCTTACCTGTATGTTGCCAGTAGGAAGGAGTCATTTTTATAACTTTTTGTCTTTTATTTTCTTCTCTGCACATAGCACTTGCTATGGTCTGCTCCTCCTCTCCACCGTGTTTTCTTTGTTAAAATTTCAGAGTTCCTCTTAAAGTTTCTTAAAACAGAGCTTTACTTCTGCTATAAATGAATTGTGTTTCCCTTTAACGGTGCTTACTGATTTGGGTGGTTGACTTCAGCTTGAATAGTAATAAGGAGCTGTGCTCAAAATTGATGGCTTTTAGAACAGCCATGTAAGGTTGGCCTCTTTCCTCTGCCCATTTCTACCCCAGGCTACCTGCTGGTAGTAGAATCTGGTGGGTGGTTCACTACTCTCCTTTCCTTAGCTTAGGCCAGAAGCTCTGTTTCTTCCCACTCGAAGTAGTCCTTTCCGGCCCTTTCCTTGATAGTAGGACTGAAGCCTTTGCTTTCTTTATTTTTTCAGGGGCACAGCCTTTGGGATTTACAAGGTCCTTCCCTCCCTGGCCATTTCCAGCACATTCAGCACTCACACCTCTTTGCCCTTGATATTGTGCTACTTTCCTGGGTGTTTGCTAAATATAGGGCAGAGGCAGAGAAGTACCATCTTTGCTGTGGCTATCTTTTTTCTGAAATGCTTCCTCAGTTTCCTGAGATTAAAGAAGAATCCTGTCTGTTTCTTGCCTTTGAGCAGGTGTTAGCATGGCTACAAAGTGCATTCTCAGAGCTGCTTGTAGTCTTGGTAGTATGATTTATAGCAGAGCATGGGAAAGTGCTTGGGACCAGTGCATGGGCCGGAGGCAAGTAGAATGAACTCGCCTTCCTTTTGAACATGATGAGTTATCAAAAGTAAAATGCTAGTCTCAAGTTTTCTAGGTGAAAAACAAACAACAAACAGATAATTTGCAACTTTGGGGACAATCTGTGACTGAGTAGCTTTGACTATCATTCACACACATCTGTCAGAAAACCACATCTGTTCTCTCCATGAACTCAGCCCCCCAGATACTAAGATTCAAACAGAAGTCTGAGGGAGTGTCATCCTCATTACTTTCATTTGTCCCACAAGCTGAAGGCATGTCCACCTGGAGGTACCATATTATGCTAGTTCAGCTTCTAGAAGATAATTTCTTTGCAGATTTAACAATCATTGCATTAGCATAACAAGCGGTTTTCCAGCTCCTATTCTCAGAGCTAATGTGGGTTTAGCGATGTGTTCTGATTTGTGAATCTTCCGTGTGGGCTCTGTTCTCATGTCCTCTTTAACTTCACAGGAACCGACAACGGTGAGGTTCTTCCTGAGTCCATCCCATCAGCTCCGGGGACACTGCCGCATTTCATAGAGGAGCCAGATGATGCTTATATCATCAAGAGCAACCCTATCGCACTCCGGTGCAAAGCAAGGCCAGCCATGCAGATCTTCTTCAAATGCAACGGTGAATGGGTTCACCAGAATGAGCATGTTTCTGAGGAGAGCCTGGATGAGAGTTCAGGTAAGATGCAGGGCAACAAACAGAAGCCATGGTCATGGCTTTGACTCTCTCCTTATGTGTGTAGCAGGCAGTGCCTGCTATTGCTGCATTTGAATGAGGTTATATGTACTTTGTCCCAGACACACAAGAGACAGTCTCGTCTTTACATGACCCTATAGTTCTATTGGTAGCTTACTCCAACATGGGACACAGGCATTTTTTCATGCTCTCTATAATTTTTAAGCACTTCAGGTTATATGGAAGGTAATATTCTTATTAGAATTAAAATCATACAGTTATGGTTTTGATTTTCTGAATTCTAAACATTTTGAGACATATGTTAAATCTTTCACCAAAGACCATTTTCAGTAGGAAAATTCCAGTTGCTCTCATCTTTCCTCTTAGATATTATTCTCCTCAGTTGATGGTTTATTGAGTCCTCTTAAAGATTTTTTGATTGCTTCACAGTGACAGGTCTCAAATTACATCATCGGATTCTAGCAAGGTTTCTAATATGAAAGCATTTCAGGATTCTTTTAATTAACTTGGCTAATTTTTCTGGTAAGAAGTGATGATGAGATTTATAGCCACACTAGCCAAGGTTTATTGAATTCTCATGATATATGAGGCCTTGTCTCAGCACTTGTCAGTCTTTCCCACAGCCCATTGGGGTAGATGAGACTATTATTACCTTCTTACCGATAAGGAAACGAAGGCACAAATAGATCAGGTATGTTAGATCCCAGTGCAGTTTCCCCTCAAAATCCTTCAATATTTATAAATTTTAACATGTTTTTTTTGGTAATAGAAGCAATATATATTTTTTTATTTCTTTCCCTAAATCAGAATCGATCTTTTCTAGATTATTGATTGTACTTAGTTCAGATTTAGTCAACTCACTAGTTATACTTGAAAAAAATCAGAAAATGTTATAAAGTTCCAAGTGAACTTAATGTAATGTACTGACTGTAATGTAATGTAATGACTGAATTTCTCTCTCAGAGAGAAATTAAAGACAGGTAAGATACAGCTCATATTCATGAGCTTTATAGTTATGGGAGGGAACAAGAAAACAAAACATTCCAAAAGGAATAGTGAAAATGAATGCCATGCCACATGTCTCCATCTTCACATCTTTTTGCTTTTCATTTCTTTATTGTCAAAGTGATGTACAGAGGGGTTACAGTTTCATACGTTAAGCAGTGAGTACATTTCTCCTCCAACTTGTTACCTCCTCCCTCCCCAATTCCCTCCCACACTCCACATGAGTTGTACAGTTGGTTTACATAATACAGTTTTGTAATTATTGCTGTTGCATTGGTTCATCTTTTATTCTTTGTCTCTCCATTTTGATGTTCCCCTACATTTCCCTAGTTCCAATAAACATACATACATTACCCAGGGTACCAATATCAGTTACAATGACATCAGAGGTAGAACCATGGAGAAGAAAGACAAAGGGAAAAGGCATAATTCACATGGTACATTGTTTCCTTAACTTGGAGTTCATTTTGCTTAGCATCACCTTATGCGTTCATATGTGCATTTGATTCTATATGAGCTATTTGATTCTGATGTCCTGTCTCCTAGCTCATCTCAGGTCACCATGGCGTCCCACTTCAACTCTCCATTGGAGCTGAATTGGTTTGTTGGTATTGTTTTTGTTCTATCTTTGCTCTCTAGCCTGTTTCCCAACAGTGTTAAGGGTATTTGTGGCTGCAAGCTTTTGTATAAACTGGCTGCCTGTAGACTGCTAATGCTCTAATATAAACTCCAAGGTTCGATCCTTCAAAATGTGGCTTCTCCAATAACTTGCCATATAACATAATGGAATTAATTTCAAACTCTTACCTATAGTCACAGAAGTACTGAATGATCTAGCAGTTTCTTTCTCTGTTCCTCATCCATACCTCTTTCCCTGCAAAGTTTTCTCCTTGTTATCTTTTATTGTTATACCAGAACTCAATCCTGAGATACAGAGAAACCACATTTTGAGAGGTTGAATCAGGGGTCTTTCTTAGAAAGGTGGCAACTGCAAGTACACACGTGTGCCCCCCAAAACTCAGGGCCTCAAATATACTTAATACTGTTAGAAAATGGTGCCGTGAGGGGAGTAAAGAAAGAGCAGAAAAGCAATCTCAGCAACCCAGGTCAACTCTAATGGACAGTTGAGGAGGGGTGCCTGAGTGACCCGAGGAGAGTCAGGAGACAAGAGGCATGGCGCAATAGCAGCTGAGATGCTGGGGCTTAAATAGGGTCATCGTCAAGGGGCAGGGTCACAGGCAGCTGGAGAGTTCAAAAAGTCTCATAAATTCATGGTACAGGTCTGGCAGTTCCAGTAACCTATTGTCCCAATCCAGGCCTTTGTCTCTAGGAATTCCAGTATGCCTATCACCTGGGGGGTTTAGGAATTCCAGTATGCCTATCACCTGCAAGGGGGGGGGGGGTTACCTCTGAGAGTTTTCAGAAAATCCTCATCATCCAGCCAAGATGGCATCCACATTTCATCCTGTCTCTGCTTAAATTCTTACCACTGAGAGAGAGAGAGAGAGAGAGAGAGAGAGAGAGAGAGAGAGAGAGAGAGAGAGAGAGAGAGCTATGCTCTTTCCAAATCCAGTCTCATTTCCTCTTCTTTTAAATGGTATACACAGCTGGCTTGTGCTAGATCATATTTGCTCATGAGACCCACGGAAGTTTTAAGCCAATTGAAGTAGTCACGTAGGCAGCGTGAGGTGGGCCTGGTGGGAGTATTTAATACGATGAAGATGAGCAAACACTCCTAATCAATCCTAACCCTGTTTGTTTGCTTCACAGCATGTATCACAATTTGAGATTTTTGTGTTCAGTATTTTATTGCCAGATTGCAGTACCTTTACCTTATATAATGTTATGATAATTAAATGATTTGTAGTTATTGTTATAGTTTGCATATTAAATATGCAAACTTCTGGCTCATATGCTGACTTGGCCCCCAGCTAGTCAAAGAAACTGGAAACTCTAGGAGGTGGATCCTAGGAGGAGGATCACTGATGGTGTGCCTTTAATGTTTATATTGGATCCCCAGTCCCTTCCTCCATCTTCAGCTCATGTCTGCCATGAGCTGAAGAACCTTCTCCATCATGTGGTCTTGCCATAATGAGATTCTGACCAAACAATCATGGATTAAGCCTTTTAAAACCATGAACTAAAATAAAATCCCTGGGCTGGGAATATGTCTTAGCGGTAGAGTGCTTGCCTTTCATGCACAATGCCCTGCGTTTGATTCCTCAGCACCACATAAACAGAAAAGGCCAGAAGTGGCGCTGTGGCTCAAGTAGAAGAGTGCTAGCCTTGAGGACAAAGAAGCCAGGGATGGTGCTCAGGCCCCGAGTCCAAGCCCCAGGACTGGCAAAAGCAAGCAAACAAACAAACAACAAAAACAATAAAATAAAATCCCTCCTCCTAAAAAGAAAATAAAAAGAATAAAAATAACAGTGAAAATGTTATTATATTATCTGCAGGGAGGTATATGGTGCTATAGAAGATTAATAGAAAAAGTCACATCCCACTAGAACTGTTTGGAAAGATGATGCAGAAATGCTAGCATTTGAAACACATTGATAGGCATTGCTGAATATGAACCCCAAATATACACAACTGATAACACTCTGAGGATGGGAAAGGAGAATCATGGTGTCCACGAACATCAGTTAATGAAAGAAAGTGCTATATGAGTTCAGAAAGAAGTTTAGTTTGTCAGAATTATTTTAAAAAATGTAAAAAATATCAGCTGAGATGTTGAAATTTTGGATGGCTCAGTGACATGAAGGATCTCTTATACTATCATTGGGTGTTCCTTCCCTTATTCTATGTATGTTTGAGGGGTAGAAGTGATGGACTATATTAGTATATAGCAATACAATACCTACAGCTGTGCTTCAAAGGCTGAAAGATTTTAAGGGATAAGGAGAAGCAAGAATGAGGCTGTTAGGAAACTTGGATACCAAAGTGAGAAAAAGGAAATTCTGGCTGGAACAGTGACCACAGAAAGAGCAGCTAGGTGCCAGGTATGAGACTTTGCAAATATGCCCATAGGACTATTTAATAACGTAGGACTTTATAGCTGATGGAATAACTGAAGAAGACAGAAGACTTTTTCAAGACTCCTACTATTAATATGAACAACAAAGATAAGAAGGAGAGCAACCTAATAATGTTTCTTTGGATGGTGAAATTGAGGTGTGTTTGAGATCTAATGAGGAGATGTAAATCTAGAGCATAACACAATTCAGATATTAAGAGTGCATTTGTTGATCACCAGTACAGAATGAATCTATGGAGAGGGAGGAGTTGTCAAGACAGCAGAGATCATAAGAAAGAGAAAAAATGTACAGAGTCCTATGTCTTCAGGAGCCAGGAAAGAAAAGATCTACAGCAAACAAGTGTGTAGAGAGTGCTGGATTCCACAGCAAAGGAGAAATCAATTCAAAATGATTTTCAGGTAGTGCCCAATCTCTGCCTAGGAATTAACAGAAAGAAGGGTAACAAGTTTAACATCACACACACACACACACACATACACACACACACACACACACACACAGGTTTTTGCTTCATCATACAATTCTGGACTAAATTGGGATTTTAGTAGAAATGTAACTTCCAGAGGCAGAGAAATACGCAAAGGTCTTCAATAATTCCCTCTTATTTTCCCATTAGAAAGATAGTAGTATAAGAAAAAGGAAAGGAGAGGTTAGAGGCATGGCTCAGTTGGTAGAACACTGCCAGCCGGTGAGTGAAAGTGTAAGGTACTAAGATTGAGTGTCAGATCTAAAATTACACAAAAAAGACAAGAAAAGGAAAAAATTAAAGCTTGTCTTAAATATGAATTTCAAACCACAGGCTGCTTTAAAAACATAAATACTGGAGATTCCTCAGAAGGCTAAATATAGAACTCCCCTATGACCCAGCAGCCCCACTTTTGGGTATCTATCCAAAAGACCACAAACAAAATCACAGCAAAGCCACCAGCACAACAATGTTCATCGCAGCGCAATTTGTCATAGCGAAAATCTGGAACCAACCCAGATGCCCCTCAGTAGACGAATGGATCAGGAAAATGTGGTACATATACACAATGGAATTTTATGCCTCTATCAGAAAGAATGACATTGTCCCATTTGTAAGGAAATGGAAGGACTTGGAAAAAATTATACTAAGTGAAGTGAGCCAGACCCAAAGAAATATGGACTCTATAGTCTCCCTTATTGGGAATAATTAGTACAGGTTTAGGCAAGTCATAGCAGAGCATCACAAGGCCCAATAGCTATACCCTTATGATCACATAAGATGATGCTAAGTGAAATGAACTCCATGTTATGGAGACAATTGTTATATCACAGTTGTTACTACTTTCAACGTCCCGTGTGTATCTGTAGCTTCTATTATTGATGATGTTCTTGTATCACCTTCCTGTGGTTGTACCTGCACTATCTCTGTAATCTTATCTGAGTATATTGGAAACCATGTATACTGGTATTGGAACTAGGAAATTGAAAGGGAATACCAAAATTGAGAGACACAGGGTAAAAAAAAGACAAACAACTACAAAAGCAATACTTGCAAAACTGTTTGGTGTAAGTGAACTGAACACCTCAGGGGGGAAAGGGTAAGGGGGAGGGGGGTATAAGGGACAAGGTAACAAACAGTACAAGAAATGTATCCAATGCATAACATATGAAACTGTAACCTCTCTGCGCATCAGTTTGATAATAAAAATTTGAAAAAAAAACAAAAACATAAATACTGCAATTTAACTGAGCTGGAAGGGATTTTAGTGGTAATCTAGCATTCGTATTATATACATTAAAATTCTGGGCTGGGAATGTGGCCTAGAGGTAGTGCTTGCCTTGCAAGCATGAAGCCTTGGGTTAAATTCCTCAGCACCACGTATACAGAAAAAGCCAGAAGTGGCACTATGGCTCAAGTGGTAGAGTGCTAGCCTTGGACAAAAAGAAGCCAGGGACAGTGCCCAGGCCCTGAGTTTCAGCCTCAGTCTGGCAAAAAAAAAAACAAAAAAAAAAACAAAAAAAAACAACCTGAGATATAGATAGAACAATTAGAAAAGCAATTTCTAGAACTGCATCTTATGGTATCTATTACCTGAAGATATGCTACAGGTATATTCGTCAACAGTACAGGACTTTCCCCCCACATTTCCATAAGTTCCCCTTCCCCATCAGAAATTCCACAAGTTCCCCAGTTGGCTTGGGTGGAAGTCCATTTCTGCCATCCCTGTAAGGGCCCATCTCTTACTCGGTGTCATGCTTTTTGTATTGTGAGACAACATTTGTAATACTCAACATAAAGAGACATTATCAGAATTGTGGTTCCATCTTTCTTCAGGAGCAAGGATTTTAAAAAAAAAACAACAACAAATCTTGGTGTCAGGCACGCTTCTGATTTTTGTGCTCCCGAGATAGGAATCTAGGAGAGACCTAAGTTGATAAACTTGGTGTGGGGAGAGACTGAGTCAGACAATATGAAACAGTTACCTATAAAACGATGACAAAATATGAGTAGTTGATGTATCTCACACTAAATCAATCCAACTTCTAGGATTCAAATACCAGTGGCTCAGGAAGGCTGTCTCCTGTATCCTCAGATGTGTCTGTCCTAGATTTTTCCCTAATCATTATCTCAAAATAGCAGCATTCCCTTGAGTAAACGGCTCCAAGTAAAAGGAAGAACATTGGAAAGTACCATTTTTTATACCACTGCTAAGAAAAATCTAATAAACATTCTCCTTTAAAGGCCTCTTGATAAGGATTTCAACCAGTTCAACAATGTACCTTCTTGTAATTTCTCAAAATTTTGTTTTGCTATTATTTCCCAGTTCTTATTCCACTAGCATTGCTAAGCAACTCCTTGTCTCGCAGAGAACACTATTGATTACTTTCTCTACCTCCAAATAAAAATCTCGCATTCATTTTCCACTTCCTTTCTTTTAAAAGCCTATTAAAAGTTACACCTTTCAATGGTACTGGGCAAAATAAAAATTCATAAATGACAAAATCAGAAGAGATTGTAGACTAGTTTTTCAAAGACTCTTGAAAAAAAGGATTCAAATTTTAATAGTGATTTCTTTGAAAAGAACTTAATAAGAACAACCGTTCCTTCCAAGGCATTTTGAAGGAATCAATAGGAAAGAAATGACTCTCTCTAAACAGTTTTCTTCTGTGTAGTTAATGAAAATCGCCATCTACCACACGTGGCAATTATGTTTCCTAAGCATTGTATTAATAGTAGAAACATGGGGACAGGGGCAAGATGAGTGGAGATATTTTATCCCAAGCCAATGCATAAGTGCAATTAAGGTTGGAAACAAAATGGCCTCAGGTATTGAAAAATAGATGCATTACCTCCCTTGGGCTCTCCTGTGCAGAGTTGGAGCATAGTGCTTGACTACCTTTACAGATTTAATGGCTTTGACTGGTTCTGTAAAATAATTCCTGTCTTCCCAGTGGAACTAAATGACACTAGGAGGCCAAGGACATTAGGACCACATTTGGCCAGAGAGAGCATGGACGGTTGTTTTAAAGTCCTTTCAGATGTATCTATCTTTGGATAGCAATTTCTGAAATACTCAGTGACATTTGAGTTCCTTTTTGCATATGGACATTCCTTATTCACAAATCTAGTGGTAAATGCACAGGACTTGGGAGTGCTTGGAGTAGGCATAAAATCTTTTGTGTCTCAAATTGGAAGCAATAAGTCCTTTTGGTTGTTAAAGGCTGCAAACAGCCTTTGGTCTTTCTGGTAATTTGGCCCCGTCATCTAACAGTTCAAATAAGAAGAAAAAGGATTGTGTGTTTTCATGCAATTTAGCTCAGAAAACCCTGAGCTAGAGTTCTTTCCGGCAAAAAGTACAATTTATTTGACATGAGTTACTGAGTTTGTGGAGACATGGCTATACCTCTTAGTAATGTATACTTCCCGTTCTCCGTACAAGCCGAGGGATCCTCTTTCATTTGTTCTGCCTCATTTCATTTGGAAATAAGGGAACTCTTCTTCCTTGTGTTTGGCTTCTGTTAACATCTGGAAGCTGAGAATTGAGAGGTAATCCCTGTACCCCTGTGATAAAGGTGGAGTATTCAGTAACACATAAATTAAGAGTTTTAATGCAGCAGGCATACAGGCACATATTCACACATAACAACAACACCCAAAATAACAAGCCAAACACATCTTGGCAATCAGTATTTGTTTGCCTATGTGAGTTAACAATAAGCTAAACTAATTTTTTATTGGTCAATAAAAATGAGGATTTCCTTAAAAAGCTCTGTGGGTCTTATGCTACTTCTGAGATAATAAACTCTAATGAGTGAAACAATGTGTATCCCACTGTATTATGGGAAAAGTCTCAACTCCAGTCAATTAATATTTTTTTAAGAATATCATTTCAGGGACTTCATTGTATGTGGTTTCCTTCTTAAACAACTAGAGCCTGTCTCTAGGGAAAGAAGGTTAATGGATTGTATTGAAAAAAGGGAAAAAAGTAGAAATAAAAATGTATTAAATCTTTAAAATTTCAATCTCAGAACTTTGCTGTGCTGGTGATGAGGATTTGAATACGGTAACTTCCAGAAAACCATTAATTTCAGTTGCCTCCAACGATTCACGAAATCACCAAGGTGCATATATTTGAGACCACAGAACATAGAAATAACCCATCTCTCAAGTGTTTCATTGACAGCTTGTGGGTTTAAAACTCACTTTTATAGAAACATCCTCACTCTCCACTCTAGATTTCATCTTGTTCATCACTTCACTTCTCAGAGGAAACTGACAAATTCTTAAAAGGTTTTCAGGAAATGTTATGAATTCTCTCCGTAACCTGTGGCTGAGTATGGTGAGTGTCTCTGGTGTCTAATTTAACCTTTCCTACAACAGCCACATGCCCGCGCACACACACGTTTAGAGTCCTTTTACTCTCAGCCCATCCTTCTCAGGAATAGAAAGCAACTGTTCCTTTTTTCACAGCTACTGACTATAACCTGAGATGGCTCCAAGCCTTACATTTGTGAGCAATGGCTTTGGGTGGTTCGTCTTTCTGCTCATATAATGTTAAGATATATGTTCATTTATTTCCATTAGGAATTAGAAATATCTAATGTCAAATGAAACGAAAAATGCCTGAAGATTGCCTAGTGGCTAAGCCCATGCAAGATGGAGTCCGGTTTGAAACCTCGCTCTCCCGTCACTAACTCTTTGGGAAAGTTTGTCACTTAGCTTCCTTTCACACCCATGTCTCTATGTGTAAAAACAGCACTAATAAGTTTTCCTGAAGGATACTTCCCTAAACACATGTGGCATGCTTAGTCTTGCATCTGGTATATTGGAAGTGCCCACTCATTATTGAAAATATATACAGAAACCTTCTATTTTTACCATTTTGTTTTCTAACAAGTCTGTCATTTTATCCTTCTACCATTCTGAGAAGATAGAAGGGGTAATGTGATGAACAGGAATAACAGCTGGAGCTTTATAGAATAAAATTTTATCACTTGCATATGATTCATTCGTGCAGTGTACGTTTACTCTTTATATTATCTACTGAAGATGATGTATATTGCATGATGATTGCCCTCATCTCAGGATCTGGCCTAAAAGCTGGAGGCATTTCAGTGGCTACAAGGGCGGAAGCCATTGGGGAGGACATAGGGCTCGACCTCATGATCCCATTCTCTTCCGTGTTGTGTGGCACAGAGTGAGCGCCACTGTGTGCACTGCTGACCTCACCTTGCTCTGTCCATTTCTGACTGACGTTTCTCCTCTTGCCATGATCAGGCAATGCTATCAAGTTAATTTGATTTCCTCTGCCAGACACCTCTGAGATGATTAATTCTAATCTCTGGTGTGGAAGGAACTGGAGAGCTTGGGTGTATTCTCTGTTTCTGTACTTAAGTCTGAAGTTGCGGTGCTTCCGAGGAAAACGTGAAGTACTTATTATCCTGGGAAACCAGAGTATTCATTAAGCAGAGGGCATATGCACATTCAAAGAATGACTACTTTTTTGTCAGAATATATTTTAATCTTGTTGCTAGGAGGAAGGCAAAAGACATTTAGCCCTAATTAATCATCTGCCAGTAAAATAAGATACGGCTCTACCTTTTAATTATCTATATTTAATTTACTATTTTCTGTGGCATGTCAGCCCGAAGACATCAAAGCTCCCTTAAGATATGGAGGTTCAGGACCATGACAATTTTCCCTTGTATCTCATTTTTTTTCAATTGGAAAATACATGTGAGATTCATGTGTTCTTGCTAGAGGCCTGGAGCCTGGCTATAATAGCCAGGCTATGTGGTGGATGCTGTTAGAAACTTCCTATCTTAAGAAGAATACTTTCCATCTTTTCTCTGTCCATAGAAAGGGTAGCAGCCCCTCTTGCTTGGTCTTGCAGCAGCCTGTGCTTCTGCTGTCACAGCAACTACTATACTGTGTTGTCAGCGTAGGCAAAAATGTCTACCGTATTACCCGGAAGCTTGGTGAGGCCAGTGAACTTCACAGGTTGCTTGTCAGGGCTTCTCAACACCTGTCACGTGGCAGGAACACACGAGGAACTCGAGACACTTCTGTTTGCAACAAATATGATTGCAAACCTATGAATTTTTTTCTATGTTTTCTGTTATGGGACATGCAGCAATATTATAATAATAAAAAATAATAGTAAGCTAGGCACCAGTGGCTCAAGCCTGTAATCCTAGCTACTCAAGAGGCTGAGATCCGCGGACTGAAGTTTGAAGCTACACCAGACAGGAAAGTCCATGAGACTCTTACCTGCAATAAATAACTCAGAAAAATCCAGAAGTGGCACTGTGGTTCAAGTGGTAGAGTTCTAGCCTGGAGCAAAAGAAGGTCAGGGACCATGCCCGGGCCCTGTGTTCAAGCCCCAGTACTGGCAAAAAAAAAAAAAAAAAGAAAGAAAGAAAGAAAGAAAGAAAGAAAGAAAGAAAGAAAGAAAGAAAGAAAGAAAGAAAGAAAAGAAGTAATAGTAACTTAGCATCAAGATACATTGAGGAAAGTAAAGGGTTGCACAAATATTATAATAAATAACCAATAACAATAATAACAATAGAGAATCACCTGGAAGGACATTTCATGATCAGTCAAGCATATTTTCTATCCAGTCATTCTAGACAAGTAAGAGATAAATAGAACAGATGGCATTATGTAATTGGTGGATTCAATTTGTTCCAGTTGAACGGCTTGTTTTCTGTCTACTCAGCACACAGGACTAAGGAGAAGCCACCATGGAGTAAAAACGAAAGACACATAAGAGAGGGTGGCCATCAAAAGTGGAAGGTTCTTTAACACCATACACTGATGCTGTTCATGGGAAGGTTCAATTTGTTTTTCTCTCCAGGAACTGAGCAAAGCCCTATATTATTCATGCAGCTCTATCGCAATGTTTCTTTAGGGACAAAAACTGGAATTATCCTTTCCTCCATTAGTCCCCAATTATGACATTTCAATGTGGAAAGTGAGGCAGAACATAGCTGAAACACAAAGTAACGATTTCACCCAAACCACTGTGCTAGCCACCTGCTGTTTCGGTATGTTGCAGAAAACACCTTCTAGGGCAAGGGATGTTTGCTTCCTTCCAGAATGTAGCCGTTAAGTTTATTAAGTTGAGCCTACTAATAGGGAGAATTTCCAGGTGATTGAAGATGGCAAAGCTGAGAGGGAGGGGAAGTACGGAGAACTGTATCAAATCCATTGCCAGGAATATCTGAGAGTTGGCTGGTAACAATAACCACACCAAGAACTACCCTGGGCCTTGTGGAACTGATAATGAGCAGGAGATAAAAGGCACAGGGACAGATGTTTGGAGACACTGGGCTGGCACTGGCATGGTACTGAATGTTAAGTAGGATTCCAGAGTTCTTTATGTGCTACAGAGCAGGTTAGATTGTGTGGTCCTTGTATTTTAAAGTTGACCAGAAATAAATAATGTTCATTCTTTATTTCCTCTCCATTTCTTCCCTCTTTACTTGCACATTTCTCTTTCCTGAAGAGTAAAGCCTCTACCTTCAATTGGTTTGAAAATTCTCAAAGTTTAGTCTCCCAACAGGATTAGACCTGCTAAAAGTAACTAGTGTTTTCTATCTGATAAATAAGGAGATTACAGCAATAACTGCTGTCAGCATTTTTCTCATTTAAACAAATAAAGCTGACAAATGATGAAGTTCTGTGCTGCTCTGTTATGTTTAGTACATGCAGAGCAATTATTCATCTGCTGCCAACATTAGTCTATCTACAACTAAACCATCCACCAGCTTAGAAAGCTTATTAGCATATCAGTACTGTAGTCATATTTTTATATTCTGTAAGACTCTACTCCATAACAAAGGCTGATGGGTATAATTTGTACCATAATTTAAAGGGTTGGACTTTTCTGTGCTGATTAGAGTTATGCAAGTTACCCGGTACAGTGCTACTCTTATTTATGAGATGCCGCCTTTTATTTGCCTGGCATTTTTGTACCACTATAGCATTTATTTTTATGAACAAGTTTTTGCCACCTCTGGAGAAATATGAAGTATGTGGCTGTCTCTGTATTCAGCTCTGGTGGGTGTACTTTCGTGGAGAAAAAGATGGTGGGAAACTCTATTTAAGTAGTATCCTTAAATAGCACTGTTTTTCGTGGATGTTTCCCATGTGTTAATGTATATACATACATATATACATATGCATGCACATATGTAAATATGTGTATATAGCAAGAGAAGTGAAGATTTGAGAAATAGCATACTGGTTGTGTCCTTATTGAACTAGAGCTAATTTGGTTTTATAGGAAAATGTAGAGGAGATGAAAGTATTTAAGTTTCTCCTGAAAGGCACAGATTGACAGAAACCAAAGACCTCATGCTAGAAGGCAGCTTAATCAAGAGAGGCAAAAAATTTTAATTGTATATTAATACCACTAGTGACCTGCCACCTTTGATATGCCTGATATAAAATATATACCAGAAGCACTGATTTACATCAGCTTTTCTGAGAAGACCCCCATGCGGAATTCTACTATACTCTAGTAACTGAGCTGTCCTAATGCTGAAATGGTGAGGTTAGAATTTTCTTTCCTACCATGATTCCTCTGAATGAGATGTGGCAAACAATGACAACAATGGGTTGTGATTGGTAAGGTTCAGTTTGTTGGTTATGCTATCCCAAATAAGTTTGCCACCCTCCTTGTGTGATAATCACATTTTCTAGCTGCCTGCTGATTTTATGAGACTGCTGTGATCAGGGATGTTCACTCCCAGAGGTAGCAGAGAACCTACCTGACATCTTTCTTGACTTTCATGTACAAACCCACCAGTACACAGCCTGCATCTCTTCTTCAGGTAGCTTCTCTACTGCAAGCCACTGGTCTCCTGCCTCAACTTCAGTACCAGGCAGTTAACTAGGGCTGGTCACTGTGCCCTAGAACCCATGGACAGCATCAAACCCAGCCCATCCTAAGCCTGTCTATGCTGCCTTGTCAGTTCTCCTTCATGGGAACCAGCACTTATCTGCACTCTTCCTGCCCCTTTGCCTCCAAGCCACCCTGCCCACCTCCCTCAGCACTGACGGCCCGCTGTACTTATTTCTAAGTATCAGTAGGGTGAGCTTCTTCCACCATGACGGTGATTCCAGTCTGCGTGTCTCCATGTCTGCATGTCACCACCCTTAACTGGAATAAATCATGACTTGGTACTTGAGGCCTATCTTCCTGGCTACACAGGAGGCTAGGATCTAAGGATCTGGGTTCAGAACCAGCCTGGAAAGTCTGTGAGACTCATTTCTCTACTTAATCACCAAAAAGTGAGAAGTGGAGCTGTGGCTCAAGGGGTAGAGTTCTAGCCTTAAGCAAACACCTCTTGGGGGCAGCACCTAAGTCCTGAGCTCAAGACTCAGGGTGGGCACCAATCAACCAATCAATCAATCATCAGATTTGGGTGTTCCTGAAATGCCATTGTGATATGATTCAGTAATAACTGTTTGGAGCTGTAGATGTAGGTGCTTTTGATTTCTAGTTTGGATATGACAAGTCTGAAACATTTTGAGATGGCTACATTTGTGACTTACAGGAAATTGATAGCTTAGATGGACTTACAGGAGGGAGAAAATCAGAAAATGATTGTGTGTAGGCTTAAAGTTCAATATCCAGTACCAACAGCAATAATAAATGCAAAAAAACCCCAACAGAGACAGGGATGAAGGGAGGGTGGGAGAGAAGTGGGAAGGAAGGGAGGGAGGGAAGGAATAAAGGGAAGGAGGGAAATGTTTCATCCAATCTGCTTTCTATCTTAACCAAGTTTTCAAATTGCTGTATGTTGTCTTTCTATGATATACTCCTCCTGTACCTGCTGATTCCTTCTTTCTCCTTTCCTTGCTGTTGTCCCCTAATCTCTTCACTTTTCCTTTTTCTTTATAATGCTTTCTCTTATCACACATTATTAATAATAGACTGTTGGTCTGTTGGGATATTCCCCATGGCTGACTAACTCTCTACCTTCATCTGCTCTTTAAATCCTGCTATTCCTGAGCCCAAATCCTGGTTGCCCCTGAGTCACTGGCTCATTTTCTGTAAGCTGACGCTGTATCTCCTGAATTTCTCTTGATTTGAAAGGAAAAGCATACTTAGAAACTTAGTATTTTTTTACCTACTCCATGTGTCAATCGTATTTCCACAATTCAGAGTAAGCAAGGCACTGGGATAGAACTGAACTGAATTGTATATAATGCTAGTTTAGGTGTAAGGCAGAAGCAAGGCCACAGTCCACATGTTCCACATACAACTTCTGTGTGGACAAATGACCCCGACTGGCTTAAGTCGTATTTTCTTATGTGCAACCTAGCATTACAGTAGCACACATTGGCTCTGTGCACTGTGAGAAGGTAATAATGAAGAGATTGAGGCTTATCACAATGCTGAAGCGATTGAGGCTTATCATGATGCTGAGCTCTGAAGTAGAGGCAATTTAGTGAGAGAATCCTTAGCTTCCACACAGCCATCTCACAGGGCATGGTGCAGTGTCTTCTGGGCTTGGAGAACACAACTATCAAGGTCTTTGGCCTGTTGGTCATGAATTCACTGTTCGTCCAGTGAGGAGTATCCCCTTTGTTCCAGTGACTCCATGAAAGGTGACCACTCTTCCCAAAGGCTTGATGGTTCTTTTTTTTTTTTTTTCAAATTTTTATTATCAAACTGATGTACAGAGAGGTTACAGTTTCATACGTTAGGCATTGGATACATTTCTTGTACTGTTTGTTACCTTGTCCCTTCCCCCCTCCTCCTCCCACTTTCCCTTTCCCCCCCTTAGGTGTTCAGTTCAGCAAGTATTGCTTTTGTAGTTGTTTGTCTTTTTTTTTACCCTGTGTCTCTCAATTTTGGTATTCCCTTTCAATTTCCTACTTCTAATACCAGTATACACGGTTTCCAACATACTCAGATAAGATTACATAGATAGCGTAGGTACAACCACAGGAAGGTGATACAAGAACAACATCAATAATAGAAGCTACAGATACACATGGGACGTTGAAAGTAGTTACAACTGTGATATAACAATCGTTTCCATAACATGGAGTTCATTTCACTTAGCATCATCTTATGTGATCATAAGGGTATAGCTATTGGGCCCTTGTGATGCTCTGCTATGACTTGCTTGATGGTTCTTTTTTTATTTTTTTATTATTTTTTTATTTTTTTGCCAGTCCTGGGTCTTGGACTCAAGGCCTGAGCACTGTCCCTGGCTTCTTTTTGCTCAAGGCTAGCACTCTGCCACTTGAGCCACAGCGCCACTTCTGGCCGTTTTTTTCTGTATATGTGGTGCTGGGGAATTGAACCCAGGGCCTCATGTATACGAGGCAAGCACTCTTGCCACTAGGCCATATCCCTAGCCCCTGCTTGATGGTTCTTGATCAAACGTAGAAAGGTGTTTTCATTCTACAGTCAGACATTACAAGAGATTATGCTTAGGAAGAGAATGAAAAATTGCACAGAGCAATTAAAAGATTACAGTTAAAATAGCTTTACCCAAGTTCACAGATGTATCATTTGTGGTTGTTTTTTTTTTTCTTTCCATAAAATCCTTTCTGCTATGCTTATACCATTGCTACAGGGATTTCCCTGATTTCGTTCCACCATTCTTCTTCTCCTCGCAGACCTTTTTTTTTTAAAAAAAAAATCTCATTGACTTTGTTGTATTGAACTCTTGGTGCTGAGGTTTTGGCCTTTTCTGGAAGTCCCAGTGTATTCTTCCTAACTCCACACACTCCTCTTCTTTTTTCTAAAGCACACAGTGACAGTCACTGTGCTGCCAGGAGGGACAGTTAGATCAACCTGAATCTGTCTCTGAGGTTGGCATGTTGACACCTCTTTTGATTCTAGCATCTCAGCAATCAACTTTAGCACTATACTCATAGTGTGTTTTACACAACGGAAGACAAAGACTAAGCACCGAGGCACGGTACTAGAAAACTACCAGATTGCATTGGAGCCGGGTGGTCGGAAATACTTGATATGTGGCTTTCAAGCCTTCTCAGCTGGTGGAATTTAATTAGCAGTATGATATTATTGTCAAGGTAATTAAAACGTTGCCTTGATTAAAAACAGAATTGTGTAATTAAAAAGAAAAGGGTTGGCTAACCTGAACTTGATGTTTCAGAAATCCAGGGGCCTCAGATGATTTTCTCTCTCTCCCTCATCAGGCTTGAAGGTCCGGGAGGTGTTCATCAATGTCACTAGACAGCAGGTGGAGGACTTCCATGGACCAGAGGACTACTGGTGCCAGTGCGTAGCTTGGAGCCACCTGGGAACCTCCAAAAGCAGAAAGGCCTCTGTGCGCATCGCCTGTAAGTACGCTCCATGTGGCCTTGTCTCGAAGCTACATGCACAAGAGTTAAAGAGCGCAGAAGAGGGACTCTGGAAATGCCATGGGCCCCTGCAGAATGTAGAGCAGAGGGCAGCAAGAAACCGTCAGAGCTCTCCTGTCTCCACCACATTTACTCTTTTAAAACTGTATTTTAAATGTTTGATCATTTCCTGTGGAGGACAATCAGCAAATCAGTTTGGCTAAGAGATTCTGCCTAGATTGTCAGAATGCAGGTGTCTCAACAATGCCAGGCAAAGATGTTCCTGGGAATGAGAAACCCACACAAATGGATTTTGCTGCTCCCATCAGTGACAAAGTTCAGGGGTGCCGCGGAGGGGAAGAGGTGATGAATGACTGTTTACTGTACTTTCCCGCAAATCTGCAAAAATAAGACATTAAAGAAGTTTTGTAGCCTACTGTTAAATTTCTTCTCTCTGAATCTTAAAACATGGAAATGGGTTTTAAAACTGCATTTGTTTGACCCACGGAGGGCTAGGGGAGAAAAAAAGAAATACACACTTGAAAAATAATGAAGAAGAAAGAACGAAAATTGCTTTTCCGCAGAGTCCAAGGTTTCTTTATCATATTTCAGCATCAGTGTTTTTATAATCCAAACCAGATTTATAAATGCACTAACTTCTCCTCCTGTAAAATGTTGTCCTTCTACCATTTCCAATTTTCCCACCTCCAAGGATCCCCCATAAACCTCGTGTGCAAGCTCAGGAGTAGAAAGGCCCCTGAAGAAGGAACTGAAGAGGAGGAGGGCAAAGATGGTTATTGTTGTTTTATTCAAATAGCATCTTTTGAGAGTGCCATAAAGTATACGGTACGAGAGGGATTTATTTGCGGACTCAAGGAATTCTTCACAGCAGCTGCTGATGGTTTAGGGATTAAGAATTGGAGTGAATTGCTATTTGCAGAGACATTTATGTTTCCTGGGAAATGAAATCTTCCTCGTAAAATATGGATTTCACCTTCATGGTACTGGCAATTTGGGAGGCCTCCCCTAGAAGCTATGTGGGGGCCTCAAAGGGCAGAGAGAACCAGTCACTTCATAAGCTGTGCTGATGATGTGAGGGGGACATATTGCTTCTATAGTTATTTAGTTAATTAATTTCAGTTAAGTAACATTTTGTGGCTTTAAAGTAGTGGTCAGCAAAGTGAGGGAATGTGTTTGCATTATGCTTCACATGATAAATACATTCTTGTGCTTCCTGGATGGCCTTGCTGAGGGTAGCCAGAGTTCTTGGCTTCACTCAAGCTAAAATAGTTATCTGCTGGGCTCTGTCCAAATAGAAAAGAGGCAAAGCTGAGTGGGATTTGATCTGGGGTCCCTTTAATTTCTTCCATCTCTGGTTCACTTACCCTCTACTTTTTCCTCCCTTCTCTGAGGCCCACGTCCCCTGTCCTTTGTGTCATTATGAATAACATACTCTTGTTCACTTGCCTCTCGTGTGTTCCACCTCCTGTCTCAATTTCTGATTGTCCTTGCCTACTAGAAAGCTCCTCATTTTTGCTTAAAAAGTTTACTAAAGAATGAAATAAATCCATTTCTATTTATTTTCCAGCATTCTGACCTTATACCTGAATCCTTGCAGATGCTTTGATGTTTGTCTATGTGTTTCACACTTGACTTTTTGACACAAGATTTGCCCCTGCCACCTTAAGTTTCACACGTGTGTTGGCATGATGGCAAAGAGTTCAGAGTCTGCTGTCCAGTTGGTTCGTTTCTACCTCACGACTTCTTCGTTTTGTACAGCAGACCGTGAATAGTGTGTCATCATTAATGTCTTCATCAACGCATAAGGATCTATGTCATGGAATTATTGTGTGAGTGAGAGGAAGGGAAAACAATCCCTCATCTAACACTATCCCTGGTACAGCGTTGGCATTTATCCACTGTCCCACTGATGCCTTGTGATGTGTTCTCTTCTGTAGCTAGAGCATTGATTACCTGTGCCTTTGTTAACCCGTACTGAAGCTAACGGAACTGAATTGGGTATTTTGGTGCTTTAGTACTTTTTTATGCAGATTATATTGTATTGAGCTTTTATAAAAAAAAGTTTTCTAAGGCAACTGTAAAAACACTTACTACTCTTCCCGAGCATGATAGGATCAAAGAATTCCTAACAATTTAGATAATCATAAGATACTTCCATAGGAAAAAAAAAATCTTTCTAAACTCTCCAGAGATCTGAAAGTATCATTCTCAGGGCTGGGAGTATGGCCTAGTGGTAAAGTTTTTGCCTCGTATAAAAGGATCATTATACGATATACAGATTTGTATATAATAAAGATGTGATATTTTCAAGGAAGAGTATCTAAACATCACCAAAGTCTCAATGAAGCAATATATTTAATGTATTCTCTTTTAGTGTTTACAGCATTTTAAAATTCATTCCCATGTAGCAAGTGAGAGTTCTTTAATTTATTTAAAATTATTTATGCAAGTCAAGACATGATTTGTCATTAAATATTACATTTGACTTGGGGACCAGTATATATTAAAATGTAAATTGAATTTTAAGTAGTATAATGGTATCAAAAGTATGAGGGAAAGGCTGCCTTCAGGACCTTCCTTAGAATTTTTTTTTATTTCCGTGAGCAAATATTGCACTCTACAAAAAATAATTTTCATGTTTTATTAGCGTACAAGAGAAGATTCTGGCCATTATTTGCAAGCACTTCTCAGAAAATAACACATTATACATAAAGAGAATCTTTACTCCCAATAAATAAAAAGACAAATTAGATGTAATTGTCACTGTGTTTCTTCCTTGTAAGATTGGTTTTTATAAGTACTAGAGACAATATGTGAATGTAGTTTATTACTCTGATGACAGTCATCTTGAGGGGACTTTGCAAAATTAATATCATTTTATATTACTCATTAAATTGTTCCAATTCAACGTCAAAAGTGCTTATGCTCTCCTCATCTAGCCAAGCATCCATTAAAAATTTAAGCAATTTAAAAATTGCATTCGGCAAAACCTCCACGGCAATTCCCTTGAGGGGTATATTGATGGAACTGTACTGAATCAAGGAAGTTAGAAATCATGGAAGGGTTAACATTGATCAAGATGCATTGTCCTCACAAATTAATCCCTTTGTACAATTATGTAAAGATAATTAAAAACAAAGCAATATAAAAGTATTCTATTTTAAAGGTAAACAATATAAGCAAAATTATGCTATTTGTATAATTCATATGCTCATTAGCCATTTACCCTATGAAGCACATAGTTAAGTTTTCAAAACACTGACTTCTACCCCAGGCATCCTGGATCAGAAGCTGTTTTGTTTTGTTTTTTGCCAGTCCTGGGGCTTGAACTCAGGGCCTGAGCACTGTCCCTGGATTCTTTTTGCTCAAGGCTAGCCCTCTACCACTTGAGCCACAGTGCCACTTCCGGCTTTTTTTTTCTGTATTTGTAGTGCTGAGGAATCAAACCCAGGGCTTCATGTATACGAGGCAAGCACTTTACCACTAAGCCATATTCCCAGGCCCTGGATCAGACTCTGAAAGAAACTAGGTATACAGCAAGTCAAACAAGTGATTGCATTATCTTTGAGGTTTCTTACCTACAAAGAATGACCTGCAAACTTCAGTATAGGTCCAAATAAGACAAAATATGACCCTAATAAAACACTGGGGATTCAATCACAATCATCTGGTCAGTCTATTCGAGGTCTGTCCATAATTTTATAGACCTTGGTCTGAGTACTTTGAGAAAATAGTCTCTGGAATACTTTTAAGAAGCACTGGTTGGAAAATATTGATTTAATCCATTTTATAAGCCTTCTTCATTTAATGTGTTCCAAGTGGTTAGACCAAAAGGCACCGAGCTGATGGCGGATCTGGAACCTGATCTGTCCTTTTAACGGCATCCCCCTGCCCCCCCCACCACCACCCCAGTGTTCTTCATGCTGAACCCTATGGATTCTTTTCTATGAAGTGAGTGTTTGAGAGCCATAATAGCAAAGCCTGTAGGCATTTGAGTATTTCCTTGAGGAAAGCAGTGATTAATTTCCATGATCATTTCAGTTATAAGTATATTCCATTCCTCCTCATGGACAAGTTCTAGTACACACAGACACACAGACACACAGACACACACACACACACACACACACACACACACACACACACTGTTTTGTAAGAGCCCAAGTGTATCTCATCTTAAACTCTTAAACTATTGTTTTCCTTTTAACCACTCACAAAACGCTTTCTGCCTGTCCAACTGTCTGGGGCAGGAAAGAGCTGAGTCCCAGTTTCTAGGGTGATTTTATAAAGGTAAAAATAAACAAGTAAGGCCAACCTACCTTTACCCCCAATAAGCTGGCAGAACTGTGTCTCCAGGGAACGATTCTCATAGCCCTCCTGAGTCCGTCTGGTCTAGCCGGGCTGGAAGGAGATGTCACACCCTGGCATCTGCTGCTTTGGCTACTGGAGTATTCAATCATTCGTACTTGTTTATTTTCATGGGTGAACATTTGGCAGATTAGCTCTTTCTTTTATTACTCATTTTTCTTTCTCTTCTTTGTTCGCTTATAAAATATGGTGCTTGTATCATTAACTCTTGGCCCTGCGAAACCTTCTTGATGCTTTTTCCTCTGATTTGGGAGTTGGGACTGGGAAATAAAAGAAACATTTCTGTGTTATAGTCAAGCCTGTTATTGCAAGCTGGCCACGTGAAAGAAAACATTGCAGGAAACCACGATGTTTTGTTGATTTTCTATTTTTACAAAACTATAAAATTTGATATGTACTGAATAAAATTTAAATATGCTGCTTATTTGAGATGGTTAGACAAAAATGTCTATGCATAAAGCCAAGAATGAATGAAGAAACTAGAAAGAGTCTCATTTAAGAGCTGTAAGACTCTCTACTTTTACATGGCCATAGTAAAATCAAGATTGTTTTCTTTTTTAGGACATCTATCTATCTATCTATCTATCTATCTGACAGATAGATAGATAAATAGATTGTGTGTGTGCTTTATGTGTGTATGTATATATATGTGTATATATACATACCACCCTTAAAAAGGAAATAATATATTACATATTCGCATACTATATATGTATTCTATATAATATATGTAATCTAAATAATATATAATATAATATATTATAATATAATATTCTAAATAATATGCATAATCAAGAAAGGCATCTATCTAATTAAACCTCCATTATATATTCTTGTCTCATGCCTTTGATAATTTCATCCGTTAAGAACTGCCAATGGCCTTCCTCCTTCTATCTATAAAATTAAGCATAAAATAATAATATAATAATATTCAGCTTCAGCCCTTTCGTACATTTCATCTTTTCCCCCACAACATCCTTAAGAGTGTGCTGTGCTCTACCTGAGTGACATAGCTTAGATGTTTCAGTTCTGGTATGTGACTCTTGCTTTCCTTTCCTTGCTTTGCCTCTCTTCTTTCCCCTGGAACAATCCATAATCTTTTCTCTTCCTATCTAATGCCCAGTGTCTATGTCCAAATCCCATGTTGCATACAGTCTCCTTCAAAACACCCAGCCTATGTGTCTCCTAACCCTGGTGACCACATACCAAGCCAGCCTTGACAAGGCAACTCTGCAGCTTCCACAGCTCCAAATACCTTGAATTCCAAGTATCCACACTTAGGTCCCACAGCATTTTCTTATATTTCTCCCACAATCTGAATGTAACTTATCTAATATCAACTCGCTTTGATGTTATTTATGGATTTATTTCTCTTGTTTGATTGCAAAATGCTTCAAGATTCAACCTGTTATATCTTGACTTCTGAATCTACTACAGACTTGATGTATCATCTTCATATTATAAATTTGTGATTGGTGGAAAAGCAGCCCCATGTGTACAGGTTCTGTAAGGAAGCATGTGTTAGGCACTGAACGCAGCTCAGAATGAGCCCTGGGCTGCCCACCTCTGCCTTCTCTGCTCCAATCCTCTCCATTGAGAACCTAGAACATATTCTCAGGTACAGAAATCTGTGGAAACACCAATCCTCATAAATGTTATAAATTACACAAAAGATTGAAACCTTGCTTTCTCTCCCCATGGAAGAGGCAAATGAAAAAAGATAATATTTTCTTTGGCCAAAGATCAATCTTTCCTATAGTCAAAATGTGAGGCCACTAGTTGAAGGCTTAAGAGATTCAATCCACAAGCTATTAAATAAGGCATGCGATTCTATGTAACTTTTTGGGACACACACATGTGATATCTCAGAGAAATCCATTTCCATAAGCAATAGTTATATAATAAGGAAATCATTGGCTAGAGTGCCTGGAGACACAATGAAATTGTCTCATGCAAAACTAAGGAATTATCCTTGTTTGTTCCAAAGCCAGAGGCATCCTCACAGGAGCTAAGTTTAAGGTGGCCTATTTGGAGTAGTGTTCACGGTGATGCAGTCTGGCAGTGATTAGAGAAAGAATTACTGCATTAGATATGTAGGAGAGGGATGCACAAATCATTTGATTTTAATTCAGACTTTCAAAAAGTTGCGACATAAGAGAAGAATTCCTGTAAACTCTTTACTGAGAATCTTCACATATGAACATTTTACCACATTTGCTTCAGCATTAAGGCTCTTTCTGTGTTTATCTGTGCTATCATTCCCATTTAATGATGATATATATTCTGACAACTGCATCAAGAAGCAATTTCAGACTTACACAGATTTAGATGGTATAGATCTGGCAATTCATGTAGCCTCTTGATGCAGTCAGGAGATGTGGTAGACACAAGATATAAGAGGCTGCTAGCCTAACCGGATATATTTTACTGTTATACAATAAAATTCTATTTTAATAAGTAGTAGTTCAGTTTACCATTATAATAAAATATGTGAGAGGAAATAAATCAGTACAAATTATACATAAGTATTATCAAATACTATATCTCTTGTGTAATTGTATATGCTATATGATTGTATGACTAGCAGAGCAATAGTTTTGTTGACGTAAGCATCCCAGTAAACATTTGAGTACTACATGGAGCTGTAGTGTTATAGCAGGTGCAACGTCACTAAGCAACAGGAACCTTTACATATAAGGAGATTACAATGTAGAATGTACACACATTCATTGATCTAATTATAAAGAGCATATGACTTTATGGCTATTTGTATATAGACAATAACCTACATCGTTTATGCCTGAGTGTAGTTGTAAGGCATGGCAATAGTGCTTTCTCCTAAAAACCACATTGGATATATTTTTAAAAAACAAGTCTATTTTCTGACAGAGATCTAGTATAATTATCAGCAATTAGTACTGACATAATACTATTCTCCAATGTAAAAGTCTTATTCACAATTTTTGAATCATCCAGAAATATCTCCAGTAGCAAACAAAACTCCTCATTCATGTGTATAGTGGTTAATTTTCATTGTCAGCTTAATTGGTTTGTGAGATTCCTATGGAATTAGTCAAACACACCTCAAAGTGTTTCCTTCATGGTGTTTCTCGAGATAGGTCCTAAGGGCCAAGACTTGATAGATTAATCTTTTGGTAGATTAATAATCTAATGGAATAACTGGAGGTGGTAACAGAGGAGGTACAGCCTAGTTAGAGGAAATAGGTCACAGTGCTTTCTTAGAGGCTGGCACTTGTCTTGACCCCTTCTTGCATGTTCTCTCTTCTTTGTCTCTGCCCTGAGATGAGCAGCTCTCTCCCACCACAGCTCCTGCTGCCCAGACAAGCACATGTGACCAAACAGCCATAAACCAAATCCTCTAAAACTGTGATAATTCCTCCCTTGAAGTTATCTCAACCTTTGAGTCCTGCCAACAAGGAAAGCTGACCAGCACCGTGTGTGACCTTCAGTTCTGAGGTCTCTTGTGCTTCCTTTTGTCTCGATAATTCCTTGGTGTCTCTTTTGTCTTTTGTGACTTTGACTTTTGAAGAATAAAGGTCAGTTATTTTGTATAATGTCACTCAATGTAAATATGTAATAAAGCAATGACAGCTACCCTAGAAGAAGTAGAAGTTCCTTCAGCCAGATCTGGGATAATTTGATATCAAATTAAATGGTACTAAAGGATTTTAATTCATTAAATAAGAATCTACGCAGGGATTTTTACAGGATACTTTCAAAAGGTCTGAGTGAATATAAGTAGGAGGAAAGGGAGGGTTCTCCCATACTTTACAACAAAGATGTCTGTTAAAATATCAATTCAGATAAATAGCATATGGAGGCTCCAACTAGGGGATAAAAGTTGCAAGAGTAGCAGGATGTTAACATCTCAGTCTAGCTACCTGCAAGATACATATTAATTATAAAAGAGGAGCCAGTAATTTAGAAGGTGATCACATAGCACCTTGATCACATAGTCAGAGTTAATATCTCTAGCAATGGGAGGATCAACAGTGTGTGTCCTCAGGTGACAAACTCAGAGATTTAATTAAGTCAGTAGTATTTCTTCTTTAATACAATAGTTTGTATTTAACAACAAGAGTCCATATTGGACAAACTACAATAGAGAACACTTTATATGACAGATCATTGATAACTATGTATTTTCTCAAAATATTATTTGCATAGAGGCCAATGTCACAGTGTCATGGGAACAAGTGACCCACAAATTAGATGAGACACATTTTTCTGATCCCCTGTGTATCCAGAGGTGGAGGATTTCCTGGACACAAACTATGGTCCTTACAGGTGGCAAGCTCATCTGAGATTATAGCAGATTGTTTTTATAAAGTATGCACATCCTCCTGTATTTTTTTTTTTTGCCAGTCCTCGGGCTTGAACTCAGGGCCTGAGCACTGTCCCGGGCTTCTTTTTGCTCAAGGCTAGCACTCTACCACTTGAGCCACCACACCACTTCCAGCTTTTTCTATATATGTGGTGCTGAGGAATCAAACCCAGGGCTTCATATATATGAGGCAAGCACTTTACCACTAGGCCATGTTCCCAGCCCTCTCCTGTATTCTTTATGTCATTTATCTCTGAATCACTTGTAACACCTAATACACACTGGAGCATTCCTTCTATAAAATACTTGGGACCAAGGTCTTTCAGATTTTAAAGTCTATTGGATTTGGGAATATTTTCATAGCTTTTACAGATTGAGCATTCCTATCCCTAACATTCAAAATCAGAAATGCTCCAAAATCCAAAGTGTGTCCATCATCAGATTTCAGAGTCTTAGAATTTCAGATTTTTAAAAAAAAATTGGAATGCCGTACCCATACAATGTAAAGTCTATGTGAACTCTTATGTTGCATTGTTTAGGAAATAATGACGAGGAAGATGTCTATCTATTCAGTAGGGCCAATTAAAAATATATTCATGTACATATACATATGTGTATATATGTATATACATATGTGTATAAATACAAGTTAAAGTCGATTAAATCACTGATTGTGCAGTCCACATATTTAGAGTGTGAGCTATATTATTCTTTAGGTCAGTAAATGTAGATATGTAAGTCATGTCATAGAGCACTATACTGAATGAATTCTGAAGATCTAGGCTTTCCCCATCTTCTTTGCTTCTACCCAAAATGACCTAGGAAGATGACTTTTTCTCCTCTGCCATTATGGACTCTACTCTTCACCAGAGAGTGTGAGAACTCCTGAACTAGAAGAAGAGAGTGGAATCACCATACAAAATTGAGACAAATTGTTCTGCTCTTACTGAATACATACGTATTTGATAACCTTAAAGTTGAGGACTACTGAGTGAGAAGTAATGACTTTACAATATTTATAGCTATTGGAAAATAAATTTTTCCCAAGTAATGTTCCTTCATGCTATTTATTGCCAATGTTAATTTTACCAAAAAGAATTTATGGAAATATAGTCATTACCTTTGTAGGCAATCATAGCTTAATTCCAGTCTTTGTTCTTGTGGCAGAATTCACCTTAATGTTCCTGGCAAATGTCCAGGTCTATACAAAAAAAAAGCTAGTAAAATTTTATCAGGAAAGAAATTATAGGTTTTATTTTAACTTACTTTTCACTATATCCATTAAGTAATTCCAGTGGCATATAATGTCCACTGTTGATGAACAAAACAAAAACTCAAAGGTAATCTTAAAATGAGGTAATTTAAAGGTTAATCTTTGAGAACTCAGAGCCTAGTAATTTTCTTAGATTAATTTTACTTCTATCACAGTAAAGAAAAAGAGTACATTCTAGAAGCTTGTTAAGTGGGAAGGAATGTTCACAGAGGAAAGGAAGTGTCAGGCATCTGTAACTAGGTAGCACAGGGGTAAGATACTTCCTGCTTCTTTGGAAACTTCACAGTCTAATGAGGGAGATACTCTTATAAGCAAGTATTTTCAATGGAGCAAGGTTACTGTTAGGAGCACTGCATAACAGAAGTCCACAAGGAATCTCAAATGCTGATCTTCCAGGCCAAGAGTTAATAGTTTGAGGTAATTCCTAAAGAAGAATGAGGATTAAACATGTAAAACATGTGTACTCCAGGTCACAAGGGAACTTGGAGCAGAGCGAAAAGGAGCGAGCCCTGCGGCCCCTGTGGGAACCGAGCTGCACATCTAGGTTGACTGTCCCGTATCCAAAGTGCTTGGGACTGGTAGGGTTTCCAAGTTCCAGATTTTTCTGATTTTCAAATACTTACATACTCTACTGGTTGAATATCCTTAATCCAAACTCCAAAATGTTTTAAGTGCCAAGTGTTCTTATTAGGGATACTTAAGCTCTGCTTAAGTAAGACACTAAATGGCAGGAGATGACAGGCACCACCAGAAAGAGTTAGGTAAGTCAGGCAAAGATTAACCCTAACCCTAACCTACCAAGAGTCCACAGAGCTCTACAATGAATACACATGGTTTGGAGTGAGTAAAGTGTTATATACAGGGCTAGTATGAGGTCATGGTTTTGAATCCCCTCACTTTCCATTCGAGGAACAAGATTGTGGATGCAGAGGAGATTTATATAATCTGAGACTGCTGGTGGGGTCTGATCTTTCATAAGGATCATATGAGTAGAATAAGAAAAATTTAGGGGAAATTAGCAAGAGTGTGTAACTGTTGAAAAGTGGAGTTAAGTAAAACAGGATTTTTCAGGACTCATAATTCGGGGGCTTTCTATGAATCTGGCTTAAAGGATTGGATTGATAATGACTCCATGTAGTCAGATTATGAATAGAATAGATGAAACTGGTTTGAGAAGCAAGATGATAAGTTCAGTTTGTGATGAGTTTATGTGAAAATATTCATGGCTATGGAATAGTCAATGAACTTTTTTTTATCATACAGCTATGTTTACGGTCATAAAGCCCAGAGATGTGAGTATCAAAAAAGAAAGTTGAGGGCTGGGGATATAGCCTAGTGGCAAGAGTGCCTGCCTCGGATACACGAGGCCCTAGGTTCAATTCCCCAGCACCACATATACAGAAAACGGCCAGAAGCGGCGCTGTGGCTCAAGTGGCAGAGTGCTAGCTTTGAGTGGGAAGAAGCCAGGGACAGTGCTCAGGCCCTGAGTCCAAGGCCCAGGACTGGCCAAAAAAAAAAAAAAAGAAAGAAAGTTGAGAGTCTTTGGCAGCAAGTTTTTGTCATTAGGTCAATGGCTTTCTCTCAAAAAGACAGACATACAAGCTTTATCAGATACTTGAGATTTTTATTAATACTACTTATTCTTTACCCTAATCGTGGCCACAAATGCTAGAGTACAGGGATGAAAGAAAGTCCTAAAATTTTTTGTATAACTAGGAATGGGACAGAGAGAAGAGAGGAGCTCATGAAAAGAAGACAGGGAAACCACAGCAGGAGAGATGTTTTGGAGATCCAAAAGAAGTGGAGATATTTAAGTAGAGCTAAATGGTCAATGGGACCCAATGATTAGGGCAAGAAGTGAGAAGTATCCATTAGGCTTGGCAACATGAAGCCCTCCATTGACCTGGGAAAGCAGTGTAATGGAAGAGGTGATGCAAGCTAGATTATTGTGGATCCAGGAATCAATAGAGCATGAGAATACATAGAGTCATAGATACCCCTTTCCAAAAATTCAACTGAAGAGCAAAGAGCTGAAGCAGTAGCCAGAGTTAACCATTTCAGGACTGGCTGGTGACTGAATGCAAGCATGGGGAAGAGATGAAGTAAAAACTTTTGGATGTGAGTTCTATGCTCATTTTACTCTCTTTGCATAGATTCCTAAAACCTCCAGCGTAAGTGTGGGTTTTAGTAGTTCGGGTGGGAACTCAAAGAAGAAGATCACTGAGCCTCTTTGTTTAGTACGTTAAACATCCTTACCCCTGGGAGTAGAGTGCAGGAATGCTTTGTGATATTGCTGTCTTCTGAGTTTTCCCTACTTATGGATTACAGATTCCCTCTTTTCATTTCTAAACATTATAGTACCCATGTCTCCCTCTTGTAGGCTTTTCCCTCCTCAACACGCAAGTGCTCCTTCTTTATGTGCTCTTTACACTCAGGCTCAATATTATACATCCTCTCCCGGCTTCTTGACCTACCTCCTGCATGTTGTATCTACTTGGATATCTAGTAGCCATTTCAAACCTAACATACCCCCAAACGCACTCTTGTGTAAACGAGAGACCAGGCAGCGACCACTGCTGCCAGTCTGTTCGGCCCCACCCAGTCTTTAATTTTTCCTTCACTAGTGCCTCCTCCAGAGCCCAGAAGACACGGAAAGGTCCTCTTTGACTCCTCTTTCTTTCCTTCTCATCTTACCCAGCAACAACAATGGCTGCAAATGTATCCTGAATCTGTCCACTTCTCCCCAGCCGGTATAAACAAGCCTTGTTTTCTGTTCTGTGTCTCCCTCTCACTGCCTCCACTCTGTCTGCTTTCAGATCCATTCAGCACACAGCACCCCTGATGTTGCCATTTTAAAATGTAGACCCGGTGATGCTCTTTCCTCTGCTCAACTTCTCCAAGTGGCTTTTCAAATGCCCCATATTGGCTTCATAGGAATTAAACTGCCCTCCTTACTTTTGTTCCCTCTGTCACAGTACTTTCTACACCTGTGGTGGACTTAGTGACTACTTTTCTTGATCTTGTATCAGAGCATTTGATTACCACTCTCTTTTCCTAGAAAACATCCCCAGGCTCTTTCCTGTCAACTCTAACTTCACTCACTTTATTTGATAAGTCTTCTCATATGATTTAACATGAAATTTAGATTTGGTTAGAAGTACCGGCCAAAGTGATCACTCCGATCTTTCTTAGTCTGGAAGATTGGGTTGAAGAGAAGGAAATGAAGTTTATCTTCCTAGCACGCAGACATTCTCAGGGCCAAGCAGGAGATGAGAGGTGCCAAGTTCTTGGTGGCATATTGCAGTGTTTATGTGCTCATGATACTGGCCACATCTTGCCTTGATGGACTTTCCTGGCCTGGAGGAATCCTCGGGTGAGGGAAGGGACAAAAAACTAACAATGCAGTTAAAAATATTTCTTCTAGCTGCTATTGTGGCTGTTTTTTTTTTTTCTTTCTCACTTCTCCCCCTTTTCTTTCCCATTCCTCTCTGGTCACTGTAATGAATTATAATGAGGTGGTGAGCAGTGAAAGCTTGAGGTTATTTTAGGTCATTCTTTTTAAGCTCACTGGTAGTTCAGAGCCCTCTAATTTCCTGTGGAGGATTGGGAGGCCACTGGGGAAAGTCAGGGCCGATTCTTCATCTCCATGCTGCTCTCAAACCTTTATTCCATCCACCATGGAGTTCATCTTGTGTTGGAATGTTCATCAGGATGCTGACCTGCTCATGAGCTTCTGGTGAGAGATGTGATTATAAACATACAGACAGGGAATCCTCACAGTAGAAAGATAAACACCAGAACTTTCCCCCATACTGTGTGGAACTGAGTAGCCTAGTAGAGGCAGTAGTTTTTGGCACTGTAATTGCTTCTTTTTTTTTTTTCATTGTTTTCATCAAAACATGTTGATTTGGGCACTATGTCCACATTAACCTAAGACGTATTTTTCCCTCCCATTAGCATTGCAAGAAAAATAGTACTATCAAAACTATAAGATAGGGGCTGGGAATGTAGCCTAGTGATAGAGTGCTTGCCTCACATACATGAAGCCCTGAGTTTGATTCCTGAGTACTACATATATAGAAGTGGTGCTGTGGCTCAAGTGGTAGTGTTAGCCTTGAGCAAAAAAAAAAAAAAAAAAAAAAAAATCCAGAGGCAGTGCTCAGGACTGGCAAAAGAAAAAAAAATCTCAAAACTATAAGATAAGTAATTTATACATATTTTATCCACATAGCATCCCATGGGACATAAAATAAAGATCCAAAATTTGTTATATCTCATGTTATTTGATTCCTTAAGAATCAGACAGCCCAATATGCATTGTACTCAGACTGACATATTAAGTTCAAAGCCCTTTTTGTACAAGTACTTAGGGATAATAAAAGAGAATAGAAAATTTCTCGATTTCCACCTCATGACATTTTAAGATTACCAAGCTGTACTCTGGAAGATGGTTAAGATTTGTCCTTCAGCTCAAACTTCTTCTGTCCTTTTTGTATTAAGGCAGCCACTTTACTAACAATCAACACCTAGTAAGTGCTCTCTGCACAACCTGGAAAGAAAGCACACGTCAGAAATCTTCCCACAAGTGTGGTCTCCTTCCGTGGAGCTTCTCCCTGAAGCCAGTGCCTGAGTGACATTACTCTGAGTGACATCTCAGCTTCAAGGTCATGCTAAACGAACATCTGGGCAAGCCAGTTCTGTGGGTTGACCCTGTATGGATAATCGCTCAAACAAGATTGACGTGATCCTATATTTAGGCCTTCTGGCTTGTGTGAGTGTAACCTAGCCATATGAGAAGATCAGCAGTTGGTAGTGACAACCGAAAGCTAAGGAAAAAGAATATGCAGGTGGCAGTGGTCCTGAGATGCAGAGTCAGTGATGAGCTGAGACCATGAAGGGAGGTGAGTGAGAGGGGATTGGTTGCAGGCAGAAGTTTCAGACACAGTGTGTGCTGAGAATGAACTCTCATGGAGTCCCACTGCCTCTCCTTAGACTCTTGTTCACCTGGGTTCATCTGTTTGCCTCTTTCCTATCTGTCCTAGGCACTTAATTTAAAGATTTGTAGCCAAGCAATGGTTGCTCACACCTATAATTTTAGCTACTTGGGAGGCTGAAATCTGAGGATCACAGTTCAAAAACCAGACCAGGCAGGAAAGCCCTGAGACTCTTATCTCGAATTAACGTCCAAGAAGCCAGAAGTAAAGCTATGGATCAAGTGGTACAGCGTCAGCCTGGTGCATAGTACCTTTAGGGACAGTCAGTGCTCCAGTCCCTGAGCTCAAGCCCCAGGACTGGTATAAAAAATTGCCTTAATGATTTTCAAAACATTCTCAATTTCCTTTTTTTTTTTTTCCTTTTTTGATACGTGGTATTAGAGTTTGAACTTGGAGGCTCACACTTGCTGGGCAGGAGTTCTACTGTGGAGCCATACCGACTGGCTGTTTTTAAGATCCTAAGTAGGTATGTGTCTGATCCATGATCCACCTGTTTTAGGCTTCCTGTAGTTAGATGCACCACAGAATCCAGATCTCAGCTGAGAAGGGGAACCCTGAACCTTTAGGCTGGTACTGGCCTCATTTTGGACCTTCCTATCTTAGCCTTCCAATTAGCTAAAAGTACAGGTATGAGCCACTGGCACCCAGTAAACTGTTGCTAGAATATATATATACGTATATATATTTCTCTAATATATATATATATATTTCTCTAATGTAAACAGAGGCCAAACCCAACAGCTTTATTGCACTAAGAGTAGCTTGATAGAGAAGAGGGTAAATCAGTTGTCATAGCACTTTTTGAAAAGTGCAGGCTTTTCTGCCCACCAGAATGTGTTCTCATGCTGGCAAATCCTTGGTAAAACCAGTACTCCTTAAGAGATCATGCCCGTTGAGGATAGGATGATGCCATACTGAGATGATTATAAGATGGCAGATGGTCTGACCAGAGGGACTGCAGAGCTCAGGGAAAGTCACAGAGCCCTAAAGTCATCTTATAGTCCTGGAGACGGCCTACAGGACCTCATGTATCAACTAGCTCCTGTGCTTCCTCAGTAAGCTGCGCTGACTCATGGCCTGGCCTGGCAGGAAATGAGGAGTTCTGATGGTGATACATCGATGGCCAGAGATGGCGCTTCTTCACAATAGCCTAAAGGTCTCAGCAGGAGTTCCAGCTGCAATCCTCAGGAATTTTAGGAGAGAAGATGTCACATCTACATCACTAGCATATAGGACTCTCCATATGGAATTGTGCCTTCGTGCTAGTTATCACTGCAGGGAACAAAGATAAAATTAAACTGGAAGATTCAAGACAAGGCCATGCAATGAAAGATGGCAACAGCCTGATACCTATCTGAAATGTGCCAATTCTATGAATCTAAGCAAAGCGGAAGGGTTTTCACCAGCCTGGCAAGAGAAGCATATATTCTATACCCAATACAGGGCACTGTCACAGTAAGCAAAAATTTACCTGACAGGAAGCCTTTCTATGCCTCTCTTGGGAACTGGAGTCAGTAACTGACTTCCCAGGCCATAACTATTTAGGGCTGGAGGAACGAGGTGGAACCAAGTTAGAGGCACTGGGCCTTGACCTCCATTTTGCTGGTAGGCATCTGTTATGCGTCAACACCAGCCCTTTTATTGCAACAAATGATCTGTATTTGGCTCAGTTACAAATTCCTTTTATGTATGACAAATGTGGTTTGTTGCTCCTTCAGAAAAATACGGGTGGGAAAGATTCAAAGCTGATTTGAATAGCAGTGTAGATGGACGACTAATGGGACATGGTGTCATCCTCCTGCAATCTTAACAAATGGCTACGGTTATGACTATTTAAAAAACATCTATGATTTTTCACTGGCTGATTTGGCTTGAATGAGTAAATTATTTTTATTTCATTGCATTAACTGCCAGAACATTGAATGAGCCGATAACTCCCTGGTGATGCCGAGCTGCAAAGAACTATTATTCGGAATTGAATTCTTATTGATTTTCTTGTGCTACAATGACTTTTCTAACATAGTAGCATGAAAGGAAAATGAGAAAAAGGCCAAATAGGGCATAGGGTGAGCAAGGGGAGGTTACTGCTTCCTCTCGCCCACCCTCACGCGTGCTGCGGTGTGGCAGGTGCTGCTAACTCTGGATGAGCCAATTTCTTGTTGTATGATTTGCAGGTGAGCCGGGTCCCCGGCTTGCTCACCTCTCCAGCCTTCCTCTGTGGCTGTCTTTGTGTCTTATCATCTTAGACCTGTTGCCCTTCTGCAGACCAGCTAAATAGGGTGACTGGGTGATGGAGTGAGGAAGTCAAGAAACGCATCAAATCATTCTGCTGATGAGTATCAGTGACCTTTTCCTCTCTCCCTCCCTTCCTCCCTCCTTCCTTCCATCTTTCCTTCCTTCTTCCCTTCCCCTGCATCTCATAGTCTCTGACACTCGCACACATACACAGTGCGTGTGAGAGAGGATGACAAGAAGTATGTTGTTTTAGCATAATTGTGGTACTTATTGGATGTATGTGTTTGTAGTTTTGCTTTCCCTAGCCATCCGAAGTATTAGAGACTGAATTATTACTCATAATAATCTTTCATATGAGCTCCTGTAGGAACTCATATTGACCATTCTTTCATCAACAAATATCCATCCAATTTTTGCTCTATGCCCATCTAGGTGCCAAAGGCATGGCAATAAACAAGACAGATAATCAGAGCATGTTTGGCTAGACAGTTCTCTAAGTTTCAAGGTATGGCTGCTCTTGTTCTTTCCTCACATCATACCGTGGAGCATGATACATATAAGGAAATGAAGCCAAATGCACACTCCCCCTGACATCTGGTTCATTGGTGATACAACTGGGAAGAAAGTAGGAATTTTGTAGACTTTTATTCTTTCAAGTCTATGGAAGTAATCAGTGTTCATCACAGAAATTTGTGAAAATGCAGAAAGAGATGAAGAAGACAATTAATGTGTTTGTAATCATCCAGGGCGAGGTTGAACACTTTCTCTTTAGAGTTTTCCAATAACACATAGAGAAATCTCACACTATTTGATATTTTAGGGAGATAGACTTTTATAGTTTTAAATTCCAAAGTGTTTACAATTAAAAATCTTTCTGCATTTTAAAGTATTCAATCTTCCTGAATCTGTATGCAGTTTGGCTTCCTTCTCTCATGTCCCTGTGTGCGTGATTTTGAGTTAGATCAGAGTATCCCAACCTCTCTGTGTTTGCTCTCTCATTGTAGAAGGCACGCTTGATGTAAGAGCATTTTTATGTAACGTGACTTCAGGAGAGAAAGGTACTCTAGCAAGCGTTTTGTAGAGACTTGCAAGAAAATAGAGTTAATACATTGGAGGACGAGGACGAGGAGGGGGTGCTAGTAGAAGCAGTAGGCATTTGGAACTGGAACGCCTTCTAGGGTGTGCGTGGTAGGCAGGGAGGCACCTGCCTCGGTGTGGACAGTCCTCCACACGGCTTCCCTGACATCACACCTCTGTGTTCCACTGTGCTGCTTCTAGGAGGAACTGCCAGCCTCTACGCCTCATCACTCATCCTGTGCCTGTTAATTACTTGTCTAATGTCTCTCCTTCCTGCTGGAGCATGTGCTGTGGGAGGTTCCAATGGAACGTGACAGGTTCAGGAATAATGGCCACTGTGGAGCAGTGGCTACCCCGTGTCCCAACAGTGAAGCAGTGGACGACGCTGTTGTACATTTACTGAACACCAAACAGTGATGATCATGGCGCGGTAAAGGAGGGGCCACCTACCACAAAACAAACTTTTAGTGCAGAAATGCCTATTTTGTACAGAAGTCGATGATTCCCAAGCAATATAATTATTTAATTTGAAGAATCATTTTTTCCTTACTAAATACACACAAACACACACACAATGATAAGTGTCATGAATGACCCAATCTTTTATTTAGCAGGTTATTTAACATTCAGCTGCGATTTTCAATACTTTGATATCATGATTTTTAATGTCTACATAGTATTTCACTGTATAAATGTGCCGAAGGCTGTTAACCCTGTCCATATTATAAAATGTTTTGGTTGTGAGCAGGTGTTCAGCATTAAAAGTAATCATTTGTGTGACATCCCTTGGCATTTATCCTTCCTTGTCAGTGACTCATCATTGTCTTAGAAAACTACAGACGTGTTAACTGAATTATAAACAAATCCTTTTAGATAACAGCTTACCTAAGAGGTCTAGCCATGTAATTCACTTACTTAAAGAATACACTTCTCTAGTTTTTGGTATATTGTCCAGAGTTGTGAAACAAAATTCAATTTTAGAATATTTTTATAGCACTAAAAAAAATATATATATATATCATTAGCTGTCCTCTTTCTCCTCCCAATGTCATCTCTAAGCAACCACTACTAATCAATTCCCTGGCTACTTGGAATTGCTTATTCTAGATTTCATGCAAATGGAAATGTGTGACATGTATGTGTTATATGTATCTTGAGAATGGCTTTGTCATCTAAAAATGTTTTTAAGGTTCATTTGCAATATGTGGCATCAATGTATTCCTTTTTGTTGTCAAATAATATTACATGACACGGATGTGCCACATGCTACTTATCTAGTCTTTAGTTATAATAATGACCATAGAGACGGACGTTTTTATTTTCTTTTTAATTCCACCCCCGCCCCGTGCGCATGCACGTGTGTGTGTGTGTGTGTGTGTGTGTCTACACTCAAATGTGTGCCACCAGTCTTGGACCTTTAACTCAGGGCCTGGATGGTGTCACTGAGCTCCTTTTGTGCAAAGCTAGTGCTCTACCACTTGAGCCACAGTGCCACTCTCAGCTATTTTTTTGGTAGTTAACTGGAGATAAGAATC
The DNA here is from genome assembly GCF_023159225.1 of Perognathus longimembris pacificus. Taxonomy (NCBI): domain Eukaryota; kingdom Metazoa; phylum Chordata; class Mammalia; order Rodentia; family Heteromyidae; genus Perognathus; species Perognathus longimembris. Next base: position 35,917,508 of record NC_063181.1, on the reverse strand, counting down.
TCAGGGACTTCATTGCTCTGGCTGGCTTCGAAGTGTGACCCTCAGATCTCGTCAAGGCTGAGATCGGATGATGCCTGGGGCCTGGCTTTATGTGCTTATTTTTCAACGGTACTAGAGTTTGAGGTAGGCACTCAACTGCCTAAGCCACACTTCTGTCCCCTTCTGTGTTACTTTTGAGATGGAGTCTCATTTTCCCCCTTGGAAATCTGGACCACAATCTGCCTATTTTATACTGTCTGCCATAGCTGGGAGGACAGGGCTGCACCACCTTATTCAATTTTCAATATCGAGAGGGAGATTCACAAAGTCTCACACCATGATCCTCCCAGTCTCTTCCTCCTAGCTGGAACTACAGGCGTGAACCTATGAGTCTGTCCCTTCATCTACAGTTAGCAATTTGTAAATTCTTTTTCCTGTCCCTTTGACATTTTATTTCAGGATATTTATTATTTTCAGTTTGCTCAAGTAGTTCTTTTAATATATTAAAGCTTTTAGCCCTCTATACAGGATTTTCTTCAGAATGGTTTACTGAAATTAATTTTTAATTTTGACAAAACAGTATATGTCAACCACTTCTTTAATAGTTGGCTCTTTAATCTTAGGTTTAGAAAGCTTTTTCCCTTCCTAAGATCCAATAAATATTTTATTTTATTATTGCTGTGGTTTCGTGTAAAAATATTTCTTATTAACATGGGATTTATTTTGGTATTAAATAAGATAGGTCTAATTTTAGTATTTCTTCTAAAGAGCAATTAATCATCCTAATACCTTTTCTGCCTTAATTTAGGAATCATTCTTAGCATACACTAAATTATTCTTTTTGAAGTGCCTCTGAAAATTTCTCATTTATAATTAATGTGTGACTGATTTATGATAAAAAAGCCACCCAATGTTCATCATCACTGCTTCATAATAGGATTTAGTAATATGCGTGACCTTCACTGAGTCCTGGTATGCACCCAATGCCCTAGGAAGAGCTAACATTTATTAGCTTTAACCTTTACAGAAAGCGTACTTAACAGGAAGCACTGACCTCCCATTACAGGGAGGGAGAGGGAAGCAATGACTTAATGAGTCAGGACGAGGACAACACTATACCTAGAATACAAGCAAATTCCCAGGTTCGGGACCCCTCCCCTCCCTTTCTTCACTTGTGTGCTCTGAACCCTCGCCCAATCCAGCAATTGTCTCACAATTGGTGACCACATGCACACTCATGATTGATTAGGCATTTCTCCTGCCTCGTTTTTGGGTGACTTAAATGGATGTTTCTTAATCATCTTATTTAAAACACTTGGATTGAATTACTTATTAATTCCTGTTTGTCGGGAGTAAGTACTGCTGTTTGTGTTCAGGGCTTTTACTTCATCCACAGCCTTGTTGTCCTCCTTTAGCTGTTACTGTTTCATGTAAGACCTCTTGTCCAGGCTAGCCTCAGACCTCAACCCCCTACCTATTCCTTGACGGATGTGTAGGTGTGATCACCATACACAGCTTATTCGCTGACATGGGGGTCTCACTAGCTTTTTGGCCAGGCGGGCTTAAAACCACAGTACTTCTGATCTTGCCTATAGTTGATAAATGCTCTGCTTTATAATTAATTTGTGATTGGTTTCCAGGTAAAGATTTAGATCGAAAGGCTTGAAGCGATTTTATTTCCTAATTCTAAATTTTTAACGTTGTTTTACTTTGAGTTTTTTTCCCATTAACATATTTTAGAAGTTAATGCAGTTGATTATAATCTATGAATCCTATGATTCCGACAATCTTTTGTTAGTTCATTCATGAATAATAAACTATATATGAATACAAAATTAAAAACTGTTTTTTCTTTAAAATCATCGTATTTTATTTTACTGTGGCATGAAATAAGTGAAAATTCTTGGTATAGCCTGATTTTTGTTCCTTAGTTCCTTTCTTTTAATTTCTTTCTACAAAAATACTTCTAAAATTATTACTTTTATTATTTGATTAATTTTGCTAAAATTCAATTTGTCACTTAGAATATGTAATACTTAGGGTTGGGTTTTTTTTTGCCTTTTTAAAGCTATGTTGTTTTGTATGAAACGAGCCTTTTTGTCAATTCAAGTTGCTTTTCAGCTCAAAAAGTTATTATCATTTGATGAGTTGCTTTTTGTTGATCATTTTTCAGCTAGTGTCTTTTAAAATTCTGATTACGTTTAGTATTATATTTCTCTATCTCTACGTTATCTTTGTCATTTATTTCATCCTTTTTTATGACAATGTCACGTTATTTTTTATTATTTTTTTCTTCACGCATTTATTTGCCAGGTATTTATTTATTAAGTGCCTGCCCTTATCAGATTTCGCAGTAGGTACTGCAAAGGAAGTGATGAAGCTCTCTGAGACAGAAATCGCTCTAACCAAATAGATATGAAGCAAACGATTATGAGAGCCCCACTGGAGGTCATCTCTTCAACTGTGCCTTGGTTACTAGCTAGATGGTCTCCCATCTCATCCCTCTGATCTGCATCCTTTAAGAGACCGAGGCTGGGCCTCCACCACCAGGGCACTGCAGAGGAGACTGCACATGAAGGAGAGGAAGAAAAAATGCTTTAGCCTTTTCTGGCCCTGTCCTTACCACCCAGCAGAGTTTCTTCTTGCTGAAGATGATAACTGGTGCCTCTTCCTAAATGGCTCTTGTTCTCAAGTACTCCCAGGACCAGCTCCAGGGTGCCCTTCATAGATACCACGACCAGGCTATTGTGTGCTACCCCATAGAGGTCTGGGTCTCTGCCCCTTCACTCACCCTTCCAATCCCTGGGGTGCCAGCAGCAAGCACCCAGGGTCCCTCCATGAGCTTGGAGCTGCCTTTAGGCTTCCACTTTCAAACACCAGCCTCCTCCTATCCTTCCATTTCCATCTGTAAGAATGCAATCTGCTTCCTTCTGTTCTCCCTTTTCCTTGTTAAGTATCCATTCCTTGATATTAATATTTTTCTGTTAAATCACCTGATATGCTTTCTGTTTGTTTGTTTTTCTGGCTGTATCCTGACAGATCTGCCTTTTATTTTGTGGTTCTGTTCCCTGTACTCTTCAGTTTACCAACTGTGGGCATTTATCCTTAACCTTGATATGCATGTATTTCTAACTCAGTAGTTATGTTTTCTTCTTTGAAGTGGCAGTTTCTTGATCTTAGATGTCATTCAATTCATAGTTCCCTATTATAACTTCTCAGTTGTTTCCTTTTGACTACAGAATCTGAGCTAGAAATTATTAGAAAATATGGTTTGTGCTTCTTGTCTTCTTAAAGGAAAACATTTAATTACATTAGCATGTTTTTGTCCCTTGTTTTGTGATGTTATTCTTTTTGGTACATCTGTGTATGCTTTAACTACTATTAGAAGCTACATAGGTTTCTATCTCCATCTATCATTGAGGTCTTGGAAGGAACATAGGCAAAACATTGTTTATGGAGAAACAAATCTGGTTGGAACACTTCCGGTGAAAATCACAGCTAGAGCCAGATCCGTCTACCTCTGTGTCTGAAAACTACATAACTTAGAATCTGTTCATTAATGAGGTGGAATTTGTCTGTTTACTCCCTCTAGAATTCACAAGTTCACAGTACTTAGACTTCTCTGTCAGGTAGTAGTACCAGCCATGCCACAGGACTGGTAGATTCTTGACTTTCACACTTAGAGTGTTACCTGATGTTTGATTGGGGCAGGTGATTACTGATGGACACAGACCTGTGACACCCCATTCCTTCACTGACCCCTCTGCATGGTCTTTAATCCTTAGGGTTTCTTTCAAAAACCATATCCTTTAAGAAACATTTCGTTAGCATATAAAATTTATAATTATATATTTGAGTGAGTCCATCATTAAAAAAGATATATTAATCTCTAACTTCCTAACCATTGAAACAAAATATTACCAGAAAGGTTAGGGCAGCTAACTTTTAGCTCTTGCATCTGTCAAGAGAATAATGCAGGCAAGATATGACCACAGTGATATGACAGTTTATTGGAAAAGAACAAGGGCAGAGAAAGGGTACGTGACCTAGGACATGCCACAAGATGAGAACTTCAGCACATCTCTGCCATCTTGGCCATCTTCTGCTTTGCAGAGATTGGACTTCATCTAAGTAAGTTAACTAAGGAGAATTGGAATCCTCTAAGAGGGATGACAGTTGGGACTCCCTTCTGTTTCCTAAAGCATTGTGATACTAATAAAGATTTATTAGTCTGTCTTTTCCTCATTTTTTGGTTTCTCTTATTTCCTCATTATTTACTTGCTCCCAACCTCCATTTGTTGTCAGGTAGGTTTTGGCTTAGCAGTTTATACGGCCATCTGCAAGCTTTATAGGCTATCATTCCGAGCATGCTTTTCTACTAACCTGAATCATTTTAAGGGGCTTGTATTTCCACTTACATACAAACATAAGTATACTCCTCTCCCATCAAACTCACCCCCTGACATCTTTCCCTCCTGCTTCCTCTCTGTTTCTCAAAACAATTTCAACAGGTTTTGTTTTGTTGTTCTGCTTTTGTCCATGGGTATAAAGTGCTTTAACCACATTCATGTTTCTTCACCTTCTGCACTGGCTCTGCCGCCCCCCGCCCCCCACTGGTCCCTGCTCTGGACAGGACTGGTCTTTTCACCTGTGCAATTAGCAATGATGATGTTCTTCCTATTAAAACTCTCTGGGGAGGCCAGGGGTTGGGTGGGTGGGGTAGATCATCATGCTCCTTACTAACATCTGATCCTTTCTGCATAGGATCTCTTAAAAATACTCTAGATGTCTTGTTAATAGCTAACACACATAGAGTGTGTGCATGCACACACACACACACACACACACACACACACACACGCCTGAGTTCCGGAGCTTGAACACAAGTCCTGGGTTCTGGCCCTTACCTTTTATCTCAAGGCTGGTGGTCTAGCATTTGAATCACATCTTCACTTTGGGCTTTCTGCTAATCAGTTGGAAATAAGAAATTTAAGGCTTTCCTGCCTGTGTCTTCTAACAGTGATCCTCAATTCTCAGCCTCTTGAGTAGATATGGTTACAGGTGTGAGCTCAGCAGCACCTGGCTAGAACTTTCCGTTTTCACATGTATATGAAAGTATCCATTTCACTGAGGTACTGGAAGTGGGGAGGGAAATGGTTCCTTCTAGTCTTTTCACATGACAGTGTGGTAGTGTGAGGTATAGTGGTAACCACAAATGAAACATTTATTACTTTTCCATTCGTACTGTGCCAAGAAAGGAAATTGAATTAGAAGACAGAAATGTAGAAAGTCCTGCTATTAGGTTCTTGAAGCTCACCTGGTTGAAAACAGATTATTGGGTGGTGTCCAAACTGCCATCATGATGAGGTTTCCTTAGAAACAAAGTAACCAAGGGAAGGGGAGGGAGGGAACAACAAAACCATAGGGGACTCAGAGAACTCAGCTCTTCCCTTTAGCAGAATGGTACTCATGGTGGAGAGACTTGAGGCCCTGAGGGAAATCACAAGATCCTGAGGAGAGGGCCTTTAGGAGACAGGGAAACACAGGAGTCCGTCTGTGGTCACTCACAGGTCATTGACACACTTTACTTTCACTTGTGTGAGGTACCTGTCACCCCTAGAGACATTTTAGGTCACAGAAGGTGGCAATTTGCAGACCTCCCACCTACAACATGGAGAGAGCAGAAAAACAGGCGGAAGGATCCTGCCACCTGCCTGCGGTTCAAGTTCTTTTGCTGTCAACCTCCCAGGGCAGCCTTCTCAATGTTTACCATCACGAGGAAAGGAGACTCGAGTTTACCTCTGGGAGGGAAAAACAATAAAAGTAAACTTCAGAGGAACCAGAGCCCACAGACAGATGTGCTCGGTTATTCATCTAGTGTGTTTGACTTGCTAAAAGCAAGTTTAATGTATTTATACAATTTATAAAGATGTAACTGATTCTGGAGCTCTACTCTTTTACAGAAGACATATTTCATGTGATTGTAAGCACTGAAGAAAATTAAATCAATAAATCCACCCCTTGTAATTTGAGATACTCAATTTGAAGGGAAATACATTGTCAGGAAGGGAGGGCAAATCTTCTGAAGTGAGGAAGACTTGTAAACAACCTGTCTGGGCTCTAGTATCAGGGTGACAGTAAGAATTACCTTGTGTGCCAATATCATCACAGTGTTATTCTGTAAGAGCGAAGGCCACCTCCCTTCCTTTAATTTATGTTTGTTTCCCCCCTTTTAAATGATACATGTGCTCAAATGAACATCTCCCTCTTCCTCTTCACCTGCCCTCCCTTGTTGCCTGCCCCACTTTGTCCCTCCATGTCCTTCTCCCTGAAACTGCTTGGCTACTTGGCAATCAAGTGGGGTGTCAGAGAGCTGAGTGTTTTCCTTCCTCTCACCTGTATTGATGCTTATTATGACCACTGGCAAAACAATTAACCTCTCCAAGTGTCCCCCTTCCGTGTGTAAAAGGCTAATAGTGCATCTTGTTTGCAAAGTGCCTTTAGTCCTCTGTGAAGGGCGCTACCCAAGCACTCAGCCTTGTCGTGTGACTAGAGGACATTGTATGGTCTAATTATATATTTGGTTGGCTAGGTTATAGATTTTGTTGTGGTTGGATGTGGGTCTTTCTCCCTGGTTACAAAGAGGACTAATAGGTAATCTCATTCTATTACCATCTTCTTGAGCCCCCTTGAGGGTTAAGAGAATGACAGAGGTTATAGATTAATCATGTACTCTGTAGTGAAGGGAAAAAAAGCCATGGACATTTCAACTACATTAATAGCTCTGGATGACAATTTATTACACCACGTGTTCCATCAGACTCTTAGCAGATGATGCTGGACAGAACCCATGTAGGAATAAAGGCATTTCCTTTGCCCTGTTCCCTCATTATGTTTGTTTTTTTTTTCATCCTGTACATTAATAGAAAACGTTAGGAATCGTTCTGTGAAGGTGTATTCCAAACAGGGTTGGGACTATTTAGAAGACTGATTCTCTTATTTTGAATCCCCTGCTACAAACCACTCATTTGTTTGTATCTGAGTAGTGGCATGAAGCTCACTGCCTTTCTGTGTTTGGGACCAGAGAGGAATTACAGCATCCCCGAGGAAAATGTCACGTGCCTTGTGCTTCTTTGCAGATCTGCGGAAGAACTTCGAGCAAGATCCACAAGGCAGGGAGGTTCCTATTGAAGGCATGATCGTGCTTCATTGCCGCCCGCCGGAGGGCGTCCCTGCTGCTGAGGTAAGACAGACAGCTGGGCCTCTGTGGGGACAGGTGAAGGAACAGAGCCTGCTTCTGGAACTTTGCTGCCAGGCCCATTGTGTGACACAAGACATAAGCTGGCCAGGGAACCAGGCTCCGGGTCCACGCCTCGGCTGACCGAGGTCTCTCTGGCAAGCTGGGCCGGATTTGGTCTTCATGCTTGCCTTTGGCGACCTCCCATCGCACAGGTCTTGGCCTCCGTCGGCTTAGCTGGCCTCCTCTGATCGGCATATTGGAGTACGGATTTGTGTCTGGGCCTGGGGAGCAACGATTCCGTGGGAAGGAGGGATGATATGGTTCTGGCTTGCACAGGTGGTCTTTCCTTGCTCTTGTGTCTCTGGTAGGCTCTGGGTTAGGATATAAACACGTGATGGAGCCGTGTCTACAACATCCACCATTCTATGAGAATATAGTCATGACTGATTAACAGTGACAACAGCAAAGGATTTCTATGAATCATCTAGCCACTATTAAAAGATATTCTGGGCTGCGTGTCAGTGGCTGACACCAGTAATTCCAGCTACTCAAGACACAGAGACCTGGAGGATCATGCTCCAAAGCTAGAAAAGTCCATCTCAAATTAGCCAGCAAAAGCCGGGCTGGAGGTATGGCTCAAGTGGTAAAGCTCCAGCCATGAGCAAGCAAGCTAAGTAAGTGTGAGGCCCCGTGTTCAAACCCTTGCACAGGCATAGGGAAAAGGATATTCTGATAGATTAGACATTTTGGCTATTATTGGAGGGATATCTAAGAAGTAGAAGCTTGCTTTAGCTTAGAAGTAAGTAGTACAGATTCTGCTGTTGTGTGTGAAGCTGGAAAACTGTCTTCACAGCTATAACTCATTCACGGAGAGGCAGAGGTACATTAAAAAATAAAAATAAACCCCTGAAGTTTTGGCTCTGTGTTTGAGCTCCCAGAGCTGTGGGATTTGTAATTGGCAGGACAAAGGAAGAGCGAAGGGAATAGAAACGCGTCACGTGTGCAGTCAGCAATCCTGCTGGATGGACGCTATTCAAAGCTCAGATGGTTCCCAGAAATGAAGTAAACGGACTTGAAAATTAAAGTGAACGCTCCATGCATGGGGGAGACTGATTAGAAAGGAAAATGCTTATTTTTACATTTTTCCTTAATGTGAAACAAGAAAGATATCGATCTATTTTTTTTTTTTTTTTTGCTTTTGTCGAGCTCCTTGCTTCCTTCCTACAGTGTGGGCCCCCATTCCTCCTCACACACATGCTGGGGGCACGCTCACTTAGCATAGCCCACCTGCTCCCAGGGGTGACCTGTCATGTCCTTCTCCACAGTCCCCGTCCGTCTCTCACAACTCCAGTCTATAAATCGTTAGCACAAATAGGTGTAACCTCTGCCATAGCGGCCTGGTGAGGCAGCACCCAGGTTCCTTCACCTTCCCTTCTGGCTGCGCTGGGCCCTGACCATCAGCAGTAGAGAGGGCAGGGTCAGCATGGACAGAAGCGAACCTTCTTGTGTGTTAGTAACCTACCTGTGGGGCCCTAACATGCTCTAAGTGCCTGCCACACTGATACTCACAGCTGGAACACAGTTGAAGATACGTGTTGATACAGTCTTTGCACTTTGGAGACAGAAAATCTGATTCTCAACTCAGTGACGTTTGAAAGCCCTGGAGGCTTCTCAAATCACTAAAATGAAGTTGCTCTGTGATGCAACAATTATACTACTGGGTGTATACCAGTAGGAAATTAAATCAGGATCTCTGAGAGTCATCTCCTCTGCCATGGCCACTGCGAATCTGTTCACAGTCTCCGAGATATGTGTGCAATTGGCCCTGTGCTATCAACCTGGAAATGGAGGGGAAAATGTCCTGTGTGCGATGGAATACTATACAACCTTTACCAAAAAGGAAACTCATTCTTGACTCCATGGATGAATGACAAAGACTTAATGTTTCATGACATAAGCCAGGCATAGAATGAGCAGTCTTGTACCATTTTGTTGAGTTCATAGAAGGAGAGAGTAAAATACTTTTGAGAAAATTGAAAAAAGTGTGAAAAATGAAGTGTCCACAGTATTTGAGATAAAGATCATGAAGTCCAGTTTGGGGTGAACAATATTAATGTGTTGTAGTAGGCATTTTGTGACAGTGATGTAACCTCTTCTGTGTTGTTTCAAGTTTTGGATGCTCACCTACTATGGATACATGATAGGTCTATTTGAGTGAGCTTAGAGCAGTGAATTCTGAGTATCCTAGCAGTGGTATTTCTTCTTCAATGGCGGTCTCTTTGGACCCATCACCCAGTTGGCACCAACAGTCCACTGTAGTGGATAGCAAGAGTTGAAGAATTTGTTCATATCCTTATCATACAGTGAGTATTCTCACTATCACTAATTATATAATTGGTTTTAAATGCTCTCCCCATCAAAAATGCTAAGCCTGACATAACACATATACTGACTAGCTCAGTTTTTCTATTCCATAGCATATACTTGTCTTCAAAACAGCACGTTGTACAAAAAGAAGTACCCTTCTGTCAATTAAAAAAGAAATTAAGAAAAATGTAAAAAGATGCCTCACAACAAGTGTTTCAGTAAATATTTGATAAATATAAACGGAAATTAGTTTTCTGACTCTGTTGACGTTATAGCAGGATTCTCTCCATGCAAAAGTTGTGAAATCTATTACATTTGGGAGTGTTCTGTTGCTGCTTTGGGATTGTTTTTTGCTCCCTACTGGTCACTAGCACATGAGAGGAACATTCCCTAACCTGCTCTTGGAAGACATAAAGCTGAGAAAGTGAAGAATGAAGGAAAGAGAAAGGCAGGTGGGGGAATAACAGAAAGCAATAATCTATCTTCACCATGAATGTGCATGTGTGCAAGCCACTTCCTGCCATGCATTGAACTACCTTCTACAACTGTCCAAAGGATTTACCAAGAGGATTTCCTGTGGTGCTCACTTCCTCTGGGAAGGCTGGACAGAAATGGCCCTTTGCACATTCCTCCATTTTCCTCCTCTAATTTGTCTCTATAAGACAAATGATATCTGCTCATTGGTTCAGTTCACTGTCTTCCTTCATTTGCTTCTGATAGCTATGACAAGGAGCAAAGCACAACTGTTTCATATCAGTGGAAAAATGGAAGGGAGGAACACAATATATGCATATCATGAAGAAGATGACTCATTTTCTGGTATCTATCTCCCTGCCACCAACAGTAGACATGTACTTCCTACATTCATTTCCTAGGACTACTGTCGCAAGTAAGTAGAAACAGACAGGCTTAAGCAGTGGAAATGTGGTCTCTCACAGTCTGATGATGCACTGAGCCTCATGGAGGTGTTGGTAGGTTACCTGATTCTAAGGGCTCAGAAAGAGCTCCTGTCCCAGGCTTCTCTCCTGGCTTCTACTGGCCAGCAATCCTTGGTGTCCTACAGTGTATGGACTCACTACTCCACTCTCTGCCTCCTTCTTCACATGGCTTCTCCTTTCTGTAGGTCTGTGGGTCTGAATTTCCCCCTTCTTCTGAGGATATCGGCCAAAGGACTGTAGTTTGAACCAACACAATACGGCATTATCTTACTCAGACATCTTCATACACCCAATTTCCAATGTTTACCTTCCCAGGATCCGGGTGGACATGGATTTCAGGGGAGAGGGCATCCCTCTGCCTACCACTAGACCTCCCATTCTGCCTGTGACTTCATACCACTCATCTTCATAATAGGTTGGTTTAAAAATACAGAGCAGAGCCAGGCTAGCTGATACCAAATAGAGGTTTGTCCCAGGGAGCAGGGGAGACTGAGGGGTGATTTGAAACAGTCTGGGCTGAGGAGTGGAGGGCATATATTTCCCTCAATTCAGTACTGTAAGTGGTTATGGAGAACGTTTCTGCTACAGTGAGGGGGAAGTGGGCTCTTGTGAGGCACTAACCATCATTTGTAGCATCTTCTCAATGCAGGAAAGGATCCAGCTTCCAAGCATCTGAGTTATTTTTAAATTTCACTTCTTCATGAGAGAGACTGTGAATCTACACACCTGGTTTGCCTAGCTCTCACAGGACATTACTACCTCCCACATCTGTGTTTCTGTTGAAAGGAAGGCAGTATGGGAGAAGAACACTCCCTACAAAAAAAGGGAAGGAAAGTAAAAACATCGGTGTTCTGGGCACAGTTTGAGCCTGGATAGAGATGTCTTCCCATGAATGCAGTATGGTCTTCAGGTCCTTGAGTGTATTGTGGGGCATACTGACCTCACAGCGATAGAAGTCCTAAATTGCTTGACCTTCCAGGAAGGAAGTTGGGCAATGTCTATAGATATTGATCAGTCATGTGATTGTCACTGGGAGATGTTCTTAGTCATCTGGATCTGTCCTCCGCAATTCATGTTCCGTGTCTGCCTCGCTACCAGGTTGTTTCTCTCCCTCTCCACCCCCTGTGGGGCCAATGGGGTCGTCACTGCCAGGGCTGTTGATACAGCAGCTGGTGTTACCACTCAGAGGAATAGGCATTCTACCCGGTGACACATTGAAAGTCACCTTGGGACACATACAAGTCTCATTTACATAGAATTTCTTTGGATGCCTCTCACTGAATGATAGGCCTTTCTGGAAGATATGACATTGGTCAACATGCATTGTACATGTAGACAGATGGATGGAACTGATCCTCTCCATACCACTACTTAACAATTTAAAACCACTTCTTAGCGTGTACTATTGTGAAAGGAATCATGTGTGACATCTCCATTAAAAAGTACCCGTCAAATGCCCCTACTCTACCAGTCTCCCCCCCTTCCTGCTCTCCATTTCTTAAAATAATTTCAACCAGGTTTTATTGTTCTATTTTTTCTGTCTGATTTCTTTCTTTCTTTCTTTTTCTTTTCTTTTCCTGTCTCTTTCCCTCCCTCTTTCTTTCCCTCCCTCCTTCCCTCCCTCCCTCCCTCCCTCCCTCCCTCCTCCTTTCCTTCCTTTTCTTTCTTTCTTCATGATTAGTAACAGAGTTAGAACTCATGACTACACAGCTTTCTCAACTTGTTCACATGGCTACCACTCTACCGCTTTAACCACACCTCCAAATTGACATTTTGCTGGTGACTTTGGAGATGAATTCTCAAAACTTGGATGCCTCATCTGGCAGTAGTATAGTTGTCTTCAAACGATGTGATATGACTTCAAACCATGATCCCCCCTGATCTTAGCCTCCTGAGTATCCAAGATAACACATGTGGACCAGCAAAACCCAGCTCATGATTCTGTGTCCACACATGTATACAAAATATTTCTATCATATTCACCCTCTCTTTTGTTTTTCTTTTTAAATTTATTGTCAAAGTGATGTACAGAGAGGTTACAGTTTCATACGTTAGGCATTGGATACATTTCTTGTACTGTTTGTTACCTCCTCCCTCATTCCCCCCTCATCCTCTCTTTTGATACTATGCTCTCCTGCTGCTGCCCATAACCCATAGCAGAGTGTGTTTTATCCTGACATTCAGTTTTCTTTAATTTCATTTTAATGTAAATTAACTATATAAATGGATTTCACCAAGGTAATTAGCATATGCACATATTATATTTTACTTATAATAACCCTGTCTATTACTCTCTTCTCCTGTACTTGCTACTCTAGCTATTGTTTAGCACCTCATGCCATCTTTATACATAGACATATGTATCATTCTTCTTCCTCTTTCCCCTTTCCTCTTCCTCTTTCCCCATCTTCCGGAACAGCTTCACAATCACATTAGTGTATATACACATGCATATATAGATGTATGTGCATCTTTTATATATAGTCCTTTTTGATGGTAGGGAACCCTTTGCTCAACATTGGAATATCTGCCTTCTGGGTGCCTCAGTATTCTAGCTGTAGAACCCCTGAGTTTCCTATGTGCACTGTCTATTAGACAGGCAACCCAAATTTCCTCTGAATGCATGGTGAAGTCGGCCTCACATGGTTATTTCTGCTTGTTTTGAGCAGTAGGGTGTGGAAACAAGGGTACAGAATCCAAGGATTCTAAGAACAATGAAAAGAATGGGCTGTGAACTCCCTGATGGAGGCTAAGCAGTTTACATACACACTGGATCTGTTTCTTCTTTAGGAAATATTTTCTTCTGGGATTGCTGTAAGATAAAGGAAGTAACATGTAAAACTTTTAGTACAATTTCTAACACTAAATAAATAGTAGACATTGATTGTTTCCCCCTGCCTTTCATCCTCAACTTCATTTTTAAAACTTCATGAACTTTTCCAAGAAGGAGCTAGTGGCCCTATATGGTGGAAATTGGTTCTACCTGACGACTCTTGCCATAGCTATTGTACTCTCTGCCTAAGAAGTAACTGCTCGGAACTCTCTCATTCTGGGCTGCCGTGAGCTCTGTCTCTCCCAACCAATGCCTCTAGTCTTTCCTGTGAAACATACTGAAGGACAGGGAGACACCAAGTTCTTCCTCTCTTGTATCTCATGGAGAAAATGAATGGTATTGATGGAAATTACCCTTCCTTCCTTGGTTGCTATGACTGTTACTGAAACACTTTTTTAAAAAAATATGCTATGTAAACTTGAGAGTTCTCACCAGTTTTGTAAACCCTGGCTTGGTTGAAATGATTGTTTCATTGCACTCACACTCCTTTTCGCAAAATGTCTGCTTCGTGGACTGATGACATCACAAGCCTCTAGGCTTTCTGAACTCATGCTCACAGCGGGCTGTCAATAGAACATATTGTCACTACTGTCACTTTGAACCTTAACCTTTGGGCAGTTCTAACTAAAGATAGCAACTTTTATGGTTTGACACTGGTTGTGGCGCTAAAACCAATTTGCTCTTTTTAAAACAATTCATTATCCCACACTGCACTTTTTTATACTCCCCAATTAAATGGAAAATCTATCTTTCATAAAAGTTAGAAATTACGTCCAATGAAAATCCGACATTTTAATGGTTTTCTACAGATTAAAATTGTAGAGTTCTCAATAAACCCTGATTTACTGATGTTGGCTGTAAAGTGGTTATTGCTGTTAATAAAGCCTGTAAATCTTAACAGGTTATATTTGCCTTGGACAATAAAACTTGCCATAAAGGCTTAGTGTCTAAGGCTAATTCTGCTCACATCAAGGTAAACAGCCTGCTCAAAATAACTCTATGTCTTTGAGAATTCAGATTCTACCCATGAGCCATTGAATACCAGGCACTACTCTTTTTTTTATGTCTTACCACAAGGTCAGAATGGTGCTAGGTCTAGAATTCTGAAGGTCGAGGGCCTTCATCAGTGCAGTGTGGCTAAGATGATCATTCTCTCCTTTCTGCTCAGCACCGAGGCAGGCTTGCCATTGACTGATCACCAGAAGGGGAAGGAAAGAACATATTTTTCATTTGATAACATGTTCCCACGTCATAGAAGTATCAGAAGACAAATTATGAGGTGACTGGGGTTAGGGAAAGGAGACTTGTTTTCCTTGTTGTCTGCTTGGAAATCAAGAGTATTTCTGGAAGCCCTCTTAACCCTAATACACAGGAGCATATTTCATTTTTCTTGCTCTAATTGTTCTGGGAATTTCAGTATAAGTCTCAACTAAGATAAAAGTCAGGAATGTGACTATGGTGTGTAACCTCAATCAAATAGCTTATGAAATTCTAGTATTTCACTAGAGAAATGTTAAGTCATTTGCCCAAATTCTGAAGCAGTGGGCCTCAGGTATAAATAATTAATCTAATTTGGTTCAGTCAAAGTGAAGGGAATGTGTAATAATCCAGATAAACTTTGCTTTGAGGAGATTGACAATGAGGACCTTTTCAGAAAACTGCATTTGATTGGAATGTATAATATTGTAATAGAAACTTAATGGACTCTAAAAAAAGGAAATGTGGAATTGGTTAAATACTAGCAATTAAGTGCCAGTAAATTACTCCTCTGAAAACATGTCTGAAAAAAATTGCTTTCGTGAAAGAGGAGGGAAATGAGGTTAATATAAGTTATTTAAAAAGTGAATTCCTGCAGTCCAAATACCCTGGTCATTAATATAGGTTCTTGAGTAAAATCTTATTAAATCCTGACTTTGTCACACTCTGAGCTGGGAAGCTTTATCTCCTTAATAAAGATGATAAAGGCATTTGATACTTGCTGGTTTGTGCTTATTTCTCTTTCCTCCCTTATGCAGAGTTCCTGGAGTTCCTGTAGCTTGGGTGATAAAAATTCCAGTTTTCATAGCCAAGGAGAAAAGCAGAATCATCACAAAGCTTACCCGGCTGCTTGCCCTTGTTGCTTCTTTCCTTTTGCTCTGTGTGTGCCTCCCTCAGTTCTACCCACCTGGCCTTCTTCCTTTCCATGCACTTCTGTCTGACCATGCTATTTGCATTGCTTTTTCTTCCCATTTGCATGCTGCTGTGGCCTTCTCCCCTCTATCTACCTATGCTGGACACTCTGAGGATCAGCTCTAACTCACCTGGCTTCTGAGTGCTTAGTTCTCCCCTGCTCACCTTAGTTAATGCAATAAATTGTCAGCTTCTTGT
Organism: Perognathus longimembris pacificus; assembly: GCF_023159225.1. Lineage (NCBI taxonomy): Eukaryota > Metazoa > Chordata > Mammalia > Rodentia > Heteromyidae > Perognathus > Perognathus longimembris. Next base: position 35,901,784 of record NC_063181.1, on the reverse strand, counting down.
CACTGCAACAAAATACCTGACATAAACAGCATGAACGAAAGGCTTATTGGGGCTCCTGATTTCGGAGTTTTAAGTCCGTGTCACTGGATCTGTTGCTATGGGCCTGTCAGCAGAAACCCGTGAGAGGGAAGGCTGTTTCCCTCCCGTGGCCAGGAAACAGAGAGAGACAGAGAGAGGAAGATGCTGAGGACAGTTTTATCCTTTGGAGTATGTCCTCAGCTAGCTACTTCCTCAACTCTGACTCATCCTTCTGCAATTCCACCTGCTAGGCTATGCATTTAGGATTCCATCAATGGATTTATCCATTAATTAGGTCCAACTTTCCTGATCCAATCCAATTGGAGTACCATATCCAAATTACAGGTATTAGCCTCCAGTACTTGCTGTCTCTGCAGGGTTTTTTGTTGTTATTTGTTTTGTTTTTTTAGTATTTTTGTTGTTGTTGAATGTTTTCTTTTCTTTTTCTTGGTTGTGGAGTTTGAAAGCAGGGCCTGGGCACTGTTCCTGAGCTCTTTAGCTCAAGGCTAGTGCTCTACCACTTTGAACCACAACTCCATCTCCAGTCTTTGAGTGGTAAATTGGAGATAAGAGTTTCATGGGGACTTTTCTACCCAGGCTGGCTTCACACTGCAATTTTCAGATCTCAATCTCCTGAATAGCTAGGATTACAGGCATACCCCCACTAGCATTCAGTGAATGTTTTCTTCTCTCTCTCTCTCCCTGTCTTCCTCCCTCCCTCCGTTGCATTTATTTTTCATACCTACATGTTATACTTTCCCAAAATAATTCCCTTTAGAATAGATATTGAAAATTATTCTTTGTACTATTCTCCTACGTCTCACTCTGTAGACATCACAAATACACCTGGACACACTGTAGTTATGCAGGAAGCATATATAGCTAAGTGGATGGATATTTACACAAATGCTGAGTTTGAGCATACTGTAATAAACTTTTAAATTTGAATAGCACTTTTCAATTTATAAAGATTTTCACTTCTGTTGACTCTTGTGATCCTTAAAGCTAGCATTCATAGCTCAACACACAAAGAGATATCTCTGTTTCATGGACTCATTTATTTGGTTTATACAGGTAGAGCATCTGTTTATCTGAAATGCTGGGAACCAGAAATTTTAAAGATTTCAGTTATTTGAGGGAATTTGGAATACTTGCATATTCATAATTAAATATCTTGGGGATGGAACACAGGTCTACAAATGAAATTCAACAGATATTTTATATCTACTTTATATACTTACCCTAAAGGTAGCATACATTTTAAATAATTTTTAATGAATATTCTAGGTTTTTTTTCTATTAGGGGGCCATTTTGAGTTTCCAAATTTTGAACTAGTAACACTCAGGCTACACATTCATTGAGAAACTATTATCTAACTAATATGTATTTCATCTAGACTCTAATGCCAGGCTCTGTTCAAGCAAACTTCTCAATAGCCTTCTCAGGTATATAGATGCTAGTTTTATAAGCAGGAAACTAGGCACAGATAGGCTAAGTAGCTTACTTAGAAATCTACTTCCTAAGTGACTAACCCAGTATTTGAGTTCAGATAGCCTGATTTCAGAGCCTGGTTTTCGTAAACTGTACATGTCAAAGCCTTTTTGCAGGTTAGACATTGCATTTTACAACATGCCTGTCCATACCTAATTGATCTTATCTCATGGGGACATAGCTAAACAAAATATAGGAAGATAATGGTGCACACCTGTCCCTCTTTGTCTACAGGAGCTAGGTTCCCAAATCCCCAGTAGATAACCTGAAGCCACAGGCAGTATCAACCCTATTATAAACAATGTTAAACTTCATTTACAGACTCAGGACATTAAGTATTTAAAACCAGTAACTAATAGTAAAACAGAGCAACTATGAAAATTTTCTTGTTACAGTTATATAAATGTGATCTCTCTCAACACATTCTTTTTTTTTTTTTTACCACAAATCACAATAATATCTCCATCATTTTTTTTTCTTTCCTTACGATGTTGAAATTATTGGCACTTAAAGGACATCTTTTGGCATATCCAATCCAACACCACTGTCCTTGTTCCTCAGAGTTATTACTAAGTAAACTATGGTTTTAGAGCCTAAGGTGTTTGACATCTCAGTAGTCAGACTGATAACTGATATGATTGTCAATGAGTGATTGGCAGGCAGCATGTATAGAATGGACACAATGGACAAAACAGCTCCATACGAGGCAGGGCTGGAGAGATCCCTGTAAAATTTCATCATGCAGAAACATAGACAGTTCTAATCTTAGGAAAGGTGCCAGCATGGCAGCTCACATGTGTAATCCCAGCTACTGTGAGGTGGAGATAGCAGGATGAAACCTTGGCCTGCGTGGACAGAAACAAGAGACCCCATCTGAAAAACAAACCAGACAAAAGGATTAGGAGCATGGCTCAATTGTTTATGTAAAAAGGTTCCAAACTGATACCATCATATCATAGCTGACAGTAATTGAAACCATGTAAAACGAGACTCTGGCCAGGGAGGGCTACTTGGTATGGAGGTGTGTGTGTGTGTGTGTGTGTGTGTGTGTGTGTGTGTGTGTGTCTGCCTGTGTATCATCTGTGTAAGTGTATGTATGTCTGCATGTGTGTCTGTGTGTGTGTCTGTGAGTAGAGGTATGATTTTTCTTTCATGTCATTGGAGTAGTATGTAATTCAGTAGAGGAACACTTCCCTAATTCACACTAAGTCCTATGTTTGATCCCTAATATCACAAAAGAAAGAAAAATACACCTTCATTCTGCCACTTGTATCTATGGTCCTAGGTCTGAGCCTTATGCTTCCACTGATAATTAATCCCATTATTTGATGGCAATGGAACAGTTTTCCTATAAATTCTCGAGATGGAACAGGCTGCAATGGGAAGGAAAACACTGCTGACCACCCTCTCTAGCTTCCTTCCTCTCCACCCCAGTTGTTTTACCTTATGTAAATACATTTATATACACACATATTTATGCATAAATCAAGAGTATAAAATTTATAATTTGTGCTTCAAGATTCTCAAACTGAGAAATGAAATGGATCAAGAGAGAGATGGTTTGTAAGAAAAATCAGAAGGCCAACAACCCATCTATAGCAAAATTTCTTTTAAAACCACTGATAAGAAAAAGAAGTGTGTAGCTCAGTGCTGGTGGCTTATGCCTGTCATCCTAGCTACTCAGGAGGCAATCTGAGGATTGCAGTTTGAAGCCACGATAGGCGGGAAAGTCTGTGAGGCACTTATATCCAATTAAACACCAAAAAGAAGCCAGAAGTGGAGAAGTGGAGCTGTGGCTCAAGTGATAGCCTGGAGCATAAAAGCTTGGGGACAGCACCCAGGCCTGGAATTAAAGCCTTAAGTTTGGCGCGCGCGCGCGCACACACACACACACACACACACACACACACACACACACACAGAAAGAAAAGGGTAAAGAAAAAGGAAATGTATGATTTCTAAATTAACAAGGCATAGAGCTATTGCTTTATCCTATGACTCCTTACACGCTTTAGTGCAATAAACAGTCTTTATATCTTGAATTATGCAGAAGTCATAGTAGCCAGGGAGGCCTGCACTGACAGAGCTGCAGATCTGTAACTCAGCAGTAACATTACATGGGCGTGAATCAAGAACTCCATCCCAATCCTGCTGAGACAGCATGGGTTTTAATGTTCCTAGGAAGCACGCCACACACTGTCCTGCCTTTGCTTTGCTGGCAGATCTTATTAAAATGGAAATAAACAACCTCCACAATACCAGCATCAGCTTCTCCTGATAATTTTCTGCCAGGGTCCCCAAATGCTGGTTTTTCTTTGTAATCTATTTGGTTGAAATGACACCTACTGTGAATTCCTTTGACTTTTAGTTAATTGGAGCTGACGGGCAGGTGCTGTAGCCCTGTGGAGTATTTTTCACATAACTGCTAGTGAATTAGAGTGTGCCCATTTCCCCTTCCTGGTTTACAGACTTGCAGAATAAGCACCTGCCTACAGGTGCAATTGTCACACCCCCAACTGGTCTTCTTGCAGTTTGGTTATCATTCCAGAACCAGTGCCTGGTGAAGCAGCCACTTCTTTCTTGCACTGCATAGCTTTCATGGTGTCTCAACCCCATAAAACCTCAAGACACCGTTGTGACCTTCCCTCGGAGTTATGTAAGGCTCAGCACAGTAAGCACGTGCAGTGAGTCAGTCGGTGCACGTCCCAGAGCTTTGGTTTTCTACAAGTTGCCCTGGCTTCCATCCTGCAGATTATGGGCCCACCACCCTAGCTCAGCAGTTTGCAACTCACTTCACACATAACTCGGGCTCACTTGGTTCTGTCAGCTAAGCTTCCAAGAAAACAAAAATCCCACATTCAGAGCTGAACAGCTGATAATCCCCTGCTGTGGTGAATTTTGATTTAAATATAACTGTCTCTTGGCTCTGGCTGAACCGAACTGGAACTGTTCTTTTAATTGTTGATTTAGTATTGGCTTACAGACCTGGCTGTCGATCTCCTCCCAACAGATTCTCTCTATGGTGTATTTATTAATCATGTTCAGAATTCTGATCCCCGATGGGCTGCCAACACTAGCCCATGCTGGTCACAAGTGATAGCTCAAACCTTGATTTCTGTGTGTGGGAAGTGTCAGGCTGATTGGATGCTGGCTCAACAGTTTCATTTGAAGGTCACCTACCAGGGGCAGCTTCAGTATGCCAACACAGGGAAAGGAGAACAGATCTGCATAGCATCACCACGGCCTAACGGGTGCTGTCACTCTGGTGTGTCAGTTATATATGGGGCTGGCCGATCAATTTGGTTTTTTCCATGGAAGTTGTTACTGTGCTGACTGAAACGGGGCCATAGTTGAGCATCCTTAGGAAAAGAGTACAACATGGTTAAATGGGTATTGTTGGTGGGGTGGTTTTTCTTACTTTCTCAGAAATGCACTCAAGTAATAATGATATTGGGTTGTAAAGGGGCTGTGGTGATATCATGACAAACGCAAAAGAATGTCAAGGCTAGCAGAGAGAAAAGACTAGACTGTAGAGATTAGAGATGGGAGCTGACAAAGGCTGGATTTGTTTACTTGTCATTTCATTCGCTGTTATGCTGGACCACAGTGATGGAGTCCACACTAATGATCATCATTGTTACCATATACTGAGGACCACATGGCGGGATTTCTTCTAGGCTCTTAACATATGTTGTCCTATTTTATTCTCTTGGCCAATTTACATATTTTTTTCATTCTACAGATGTGGTAATTGAGCTGAGGATAAGTAATTTCCCCAAAGCCCCCCAGATGGCAGGGGGTCTAGTTCCCTTTGATTTCAAAATCTAGATCTTGGCACCGCCTACTCCTGTTTCTTGTTACCCTTGATGTGCCATGAAGATGCTAAGTGAAAGAAGAGAAATTTAAGAAGGGTGTGTCAGTCTTTTCTGGTTTATCAAACCAGCTGGCCATCCATGTTGGGTCAGCCTGATTTTACTCAGTTTCAGAGCTGGGCTCAAAGACCACTCACAGCCAATCTCTTGCCTGGTCTCTACAGTGTTAATCTCTTATCACCACAGATTTCAATTTACTTAATGTCTCCTTTGCCCTGTAGCCTCCAGCAATAAATGAGACATGGTCACCATTCCTGACAGGTACAAGCATCCAATAAATGAAATAAATATGTAAATAAGTATCTAACAGTGGATATGCTGTCTGTAATAAGAGTAACACTGAAATAGAGGAGACATGATTATTTCTGCCGGCCAGGGTGGCCAGCCAAAACATTGTAGAATATCATTTCCATGCTGATTTTGGAAGAGTGAGTAAAAGATCATCCTGGCAGGAGGCTATGTAGAATGCACAGGGGGCCAGACCAGCAAAGCATGCAAGTATGAAATAGCATGCTTGGCCGGGAAAGACTATACATTTTATTCATTTTATTTTGAGAGGGTGTAAAGAGCTGGTGGCAGCATGACCAGAGTAGAGTCTCCAGGGGGTAGACGAAGGTCAGTTCATAGAGGGCCATGTGTGCCATCCCTGACACTTGGAATTTGCACTCCTAGGGGGTAAGGAGACAAAAGGTTTACATAAATCTACCAGATTTATTTGTCCTTGTATCACTGTTTCTTTCTTTGGTATATATGTATATACATATATATGCATGTATATATGTATATACATATATATGCACACACACATACATACATACATACACACACATATATGTATATATATATATATATATATATGAGCAAATAGATCGCAAACAATCATAAATTTTACATAGGGGCTGATGTCCTCACACCATCGTGGGGCCTCTTTTGTGTCCTTTGTGGTAGTCACAGGAGCAGATGAGAGGAAATGTAGAGGCTTCATGTGTTTTGTCCCCCTGACAGCACAGTATGGTTCGGCCGTAGCTGGGTCGGTGCTGCTTCTACCCATTGCTGTCTCAGCTCCACTTCATCCATTGTGTGTTGCTTTTTTAGTGGCTGCCCTCCTTTACCTGGCCTTAGAACAAAGGTAGCTGTTGGTGAGTGGGCCCAAGATCTTTATGTCATGAGGTGCCCCTGCACTAGGTCCTCTGTGTAGTCAGCTGGACTCCCACTACCATTTGACAAAGCCTTTGAAGGTGTCCTTTATATTTGTTCTGCATTCTCCTTGAAACACACCAAGATTCTCCCACTTAACCAGTGACTTTGTTCCCTCAGAGACTTCTGGGAAGCTGGAGCTCCTCTGGCTGCACTGCATGGTCAGGTTAGGTCATGGGAAAGTGTGTTCAGGGCCGACAAAGGATGGTGGGTGGCGCCCTTCTTGTTTTCGGGCAGCAGGATGCTTTCATCCTGATCATGTTAGCACCTTAGGTTTTGTGTTCTTTCGGATCAGCTGGGCTTCATCCTGTGAAGTGAGATTCTGCTTATATCTAATCCTGACCCTGTTGTCTCAGTGACCTGCATGTGTTGTTGTTGAGACTGTTACAACTTTCTTAATCACCTGTGTAAAAAGGCTAAGGCCACTGTCCCTTCATTATGCCTGTATTAAAGTATTGGATTTTCCTTCCTCAGTTTCCTAAGCAAATGTTGCCTTCCTAGCTCCCTAAAGCGACGGCGATTCTGGGAATAGAAAGGATAGGTGATAACAAAGATTACTTGCTTCTCTTTTCTGTCACTGATGAGAGGAAACTGACTCCAGCTTGAAGGAGTATAAGTTGGTAAATAATGTTGAAGGCAGGATACTTGGGTCTAAAATCCTGCTTCAATCTCAAACTAAGAGAAGTATTATTTAATATAAGAGCCCTTAAAATTTTTAGGGAAGCATGTTGTGTAAGGTCCTGGATCTTTTTATTCATGTACTATTAATTCATTTTTATTTGCTATTAATGGGGCTTCAACTCAGGGCCTGAGCACTGGGTCTTAGATTGTTTTGCTCCAGGGTGGCACTCTACCACTCGAGCTGCAGCTCCGATTCTTGATTTTGCTAGTTAATTAGAGATGAGGATCTCGTGGATTTTCCTGGCCAGGCTGGCTCTGAGCCAGCATCCTCAGGTCTCAGCTTTCTGAGTAGCTAGCATTACAGACATGAGCCGCCAGCATCACCAAGTGACCTGAGGTGGACAGATGGATTCATGCCTGCAATTCCAGCTACTCAGGAGGCTGAGATATGAGGATTACAGTTCAAAACCATCCCAAGCAGGAATATCTTGGAGACCCTTATTTCTAACTAAGCAAAAACTTATAAAGTGGATTAATGTATGGCTCAGGTAGTTAAAAAAAAAAAAAAGCTAAGGGATAGTGCCCTGGCCCAAAGTTCAAGTTTCAATACTGGCACAAAATTAAGTAAGTAAATACATAAAGAATCTAATAAGGATTTTTCCATTGCCAACAGGCCAACCTGGTACATGCCAGGAAAGCCGTTTGACTGAAGACTTTTTCTGTATTTCACTGTTCATCCATAGCATTCTACTGGAAGAAATCACTCTGCCTCTCCTTGCCTCACCTCACTCTTTGGTGGTGGTGTTCGACTGAATTACAGTTTGGATTCGAGATCTCCTCTTTCTCCAGTGATTTGGTCTGACTTAATACCTGCCTTGCTTAAGCTGCAGTAACTCATCCCATTCCTGTCAGAGCCATTGCATTCTTTACAAGTGATCATGATCTCTCGGCTTTAGGGATGGAGCCTCTGCTGGAGTCATGTTGTCTCAGTGACAAATCCATTTACTTTCCAAGTAAAAAACAATGAAGAATGTGCACAACTTGATTTTGTCATTAGAAGTGCTCTGCTCCAGTCAAGGTGGGAGATCTGGAATCAATGTGACTAATGGATCCCAGGTCCAAGGGATAGAGTCAGCAAAAAGGATAAATGGTCACTTCCCCCACGCCTCTCCTATGGTAAATTCTTCTCACTATGATGTGATAGCCATCATGTGTCTCCCGTCTTGGCTGTCAGGCCAAGCACAAGCCAAGCCTGGGAAACTCTTGGTCAATTCATCCAGTGTGTGTCAAGCTTTGAGTCATTTTTATGTTTGTTTGTTCTCCTTATTACTTTCTTTGGCTGAGTAAAATCTCTATTACTTTCAGCTCAGGAACGGAGAATGTGCTATGAACACCCGAGGCGTACATTTTATTTTATTTTTATTATTTTTGTGATGACTTCATTATTCCCTTACGCCAGCCTTTTTTTTTTTGCCAAAATTGTTTTTCTCCTTTTCTCTTTCCTCCGCATCCTCTTCTTTGCCTTTTCCTTGTATTTATTGCAGCTGCTCAGAAGTAAGCTTATGCTGTGCGCTTTTTTCTTTCTGTGTGAGGAATGACTCTCAGACTTCTGGATTTCACAGTCCAGTACCCTTACTTCCTTTTCCTCCCTGAGAGAAGGAATGAACCAAGCGTTTCCAATCAATGTTAAGCTCATTTGTTTTATCCATGAAAGGACATTAATATATAATAAAAGTAATTTCTATAACCTGTTTCATCAAGAATAGAACACTTAACAGCATACAGTAATCTCAGAATTGTACATTTAAAATAAATTTAGCTCAAGGATAAATTCATTAAGTTGTCCTCTTTTTCACATTCTTCCACAAAGCTAAGAACATAATCACAGATGATATATGTGGTGTATAAATGATACATGGTGTCAAATCATGGTATCTTTCTTCCTTGCTCAGGTAATGCTGGTGGACTAAAGGTAAGGGTGTTTTTCTATGACTTCTGAGTACAGGCAGCAGGCTCTTTAATTGTTTAATTAATTCCAGTGCATCAACTTAATTTTTAGGAATAGTTTTCTTCACATTTGTGTATTTCTGATGATATCAGTACAATACCAAAGAGAATTTTTGTACTTTCATTCAAAATGCAATGGGTACTAGTGGTTCATGCATATAATTCAATATTCAAGAGCCTGAGATTTAATGGTTCATGATTAAAAAACAGCTTGAACAGAAATGTCTTTGAGACTCTATCTCCAGCAATTAATGAGCAAAAACCAGACTAGAAGTATAGCTCAAGTGATAGAACACTAGCAGTGATCAAGTACGCAAAATGAGAATGCAAGGCCCTGAATGAAAACTTTAGTACGGGCAGATAGATGTTAGATAGATAGGTAGGTAGGTAGGTAGGTAGGTAGGTAGGTAGGTAGGTAGGTAGGTAGATAGGTAGATCGATAGATAGTGTGTTAGTTCTGTGTTAAACCTTAATGGTATTCCAGAGAGCATGGTCACCCTTTAAGGTTGACTCAATCATTTGCTCACAACTCACAGAATCTCATTATTATTGTAGTTTTGTGTTTGACTTGCACACCCACGCACAAAAGGTCTGAGCTGTGGGATCAGCGTTTACCGCCTGGTTTCTAAAGTGGCTTCTTCAGCTACAGAAATGAAAGTGAAAATGATGCTCAGTTTCTGGATTATGCTTTGATCTTTGTTGAAAGGAGGTGTGTACAAGTGCCTTGCACATTGCTTAGCACAATTTGTGAATATTCCCCTTCTCCTTCTACTGAACTGTAACCACAGGTTTCAAAAATCTAGATAAACATCACACTATCTTTGTAAATTAACAAATTGCTATGGTGTTTCCCTCTCCATAGCAAGCCAGCTGTATTGAGTCACATCCCGTATATGTAGTTGATGATATAAACCACCTTGCTAATTTAGTCTTTAAAAGAGAGCCTTTTTCAATTACAGGGATGTTAATTATTATTTATCACCCCTTAATTATTGCCATCTACTGCGGGCTTGTTTAGAATGTGTGTGCCTGCATATGCTTGTGTCTGAAAGCATACTCTGTGAACTTCAGGACTCTAGGTAGCCTTTTTTTCTCATTTCCAATATCACCATTTCATTTTCAGCCCTGATGAGACCTTCTTTTGTCATGAGCCAATACAGCTGTTTTACTGACAAATCTAAACATCACTTGATTTTTTTAGTGTTCTGTAGAGGTTGGCACTGTGTTATAAAATATCTTCAAAGCTTGATCATTTGAAAATAAAGAGTGTTAGAAATGTGCCTTATAGATACTCTTTTATCAAATGTTTAACACAATTTTTGACATTTTAATGGGCTTCCTTCGATGGACTAGTAGATATCTACATAAAATCTGACGGTTTATTTACTACTGAAGCTTTTAATGGCAATGGAAAATAATTTCTCTTCTGGGCAGTACTGACTGCATTGCAAAGGCATCAACAAAATGCGAAATTCCCATAAAATGCAAAGTTGCAAGTATTGCTAAAGCTGGAAGAGTCATTGCTGCATATTTCAGTTGGGCTAGTGTATTTATGGTTCTTGTATACATACTGTAAAATGTAATGTGGCAGGATTGCTATATTGTAATAAAACAATGTGCTCCTTGGTGAAAGAGAAAAGGGGCCAGTGAAATATTACAGTCATTGTACCTTGTTTCCCGTTATTGAAAATGGGGTATGATTATTAAATGTGTGCTGTATGAGTTTTACACACTTAGTTATAGATTCTGGACTTTATATGTGCCTGGAATATCAATATTTGCTTTACTTTTAAGGAACATTAGTTACAAATACAATCAGTGTGTCTCATTTTTCATTTAAGACGCACAGACTTCAGTGCTCAAGTCTGAGAGCGCAATATGTGTTTCAATGATTATTGATCTAAAAGCCTTGCTAAAAGTAAGCAAGACTGGTTTTGCAATAAGCAAACACGGGTGCTTCCTATGCTCTCTGTAACCCATGAAACTGGAGGGAATAGCAATAAATAAGAGTTTAATTAAATTGCTCCTTGGCAGATAGCAAGCCTGTCTTTCAGCTGTACATTGAAATCTGTGAGGTCTTTTTTCTCCCCTCTTGATGCTTGTGTAGCATTCTCATCAATGCCAATGGGAAGAGTGAACAGTTCAAGGGCAGAGGACCTCATGCACTATTGTATCTGCTAAATGCCACATGGGTTTTTCTCCCTGGGGCTGTTCAGATATCTTTTTAGTGCAAGGAGGGGGAGAGATCTTAGTGTCTAAGAAAGTCTTGAAGTATAACTACACTTTCCTGAAAGTACCTTACAAATACTGAAGTAGTAATCATGGTGTCTTAGAAACTTGTACAAATATCCATCTATGTTTTGTTGAGAACTTAGTTTCAGGTTCTAATTATAACTCAAAGATTGAATAACCCTTCCTTGGAATTCAGCTCTCTGATTAGCTCTGTGCATATGTGTGATTGTGGTGCCTGGTAAGACATGGAAACCATGCTCCTGGGCTAGTAATGAATGAAAATGATTAATTAGATGCTGTAAGGAGTTGAGTTTATAGCAGGGCACATGTAGCCTTCAGCTTATTTGGGTTCAAAGCTTTCTGCAAGATACCAGTGCTTGGAAATTATTAAAACACAGCTATCCAGGTAGAATTTCCACTTTCTGTGTTACTATTACTTTCCCTGAAGCACGGGCTAGGAATATGCGTGATCTGGGTATGCTCACAGCTCTAGCGCAAGAGATCTTTCATTCTTTCTTTGTGTCAGCCCAGTCATTTTCTGTATAATACTATCAGGAAAATCTACCTATACACACACAGCCCAAATCTCCCTGTGAATTATTCTTGCTGATTTGTGATTCTCTACGCCTTCTCCCAGACATCTGACTCTTTGGTATTGGAGATACATTCACTTACTGCAAGGATATATGGCCAGTAGATAGCCCTGATGCTGCGATTCATGTCCCCACCAGGAAATGTCTCTCTAATTGGCACCCTGTATTAATAACCTAAGTATGTCCTGAGGCTGTGCTTACCAATACCCATCCACTAAGAAATGGCATAAAAGGTGATAGCTTTATTCTTGCTAAATAAAGCTTAGGTGTGAAGAAAACATTTTTTTCCTAGATGTGTAAACTTGGACCTAGAAAAAGTGAGAGAAAATTTTCCATAGGTTCTGTCTCCTTGGCCTCCTCTTCCTTCATGAAGTCTTAATGGTGTCATGAAGAGTGTGACACAGTGAACTTTAAGGAGCAGTTACAGATTCCAAGCACTAGTGTTCCAACATCACTGCCTGGCTTATTTCTGCCCTAACTTGTTTGATTCAGCAGAGACAGGGAATGAGTGCTGCAGTTCTTTCAAGTCCTCTTTATTGTATGAATTGGTCATTATTCTCTTTGCAGTGTCTCTGCAGGCTTTCTTTCATCCTGGCCAATAATGTATAGTGTGCAGGCCTTCTCTGTCTTTGACAATGTGAGTGGCTTTCCTTTCCAAAATCCAGCCTTTTTGTTTTTATAGAAAATGACCTGAAATATATCCAGTGCCTAATGTATGAAACTGTAACCTCTCTGTAATTCAGTTTGATAATATATATATATATATATATATATATATATATATATAAAATGACCTGAGACCTTCAAATATTCACTGGTACAGAAAATTCAAGGGGCAAATCTCCAGTTTAACATACTCTCAGAATTTGATTCAGAAACAACAACCAAAATCAAGCCACTGGTAACTCACACATGTAATCTTAGCTACTCAGGAGGCTAAGATCTGAGGATTGCAGTTCAAACCAGCCCTGGCAAGAAAGTCTGTAAGACTCTTATCTCAAATTAACCAGCAGAAAACTGGAAGTAGTGCTGTGGCTCAAAATGGTAGAGTGATAGCCTTGAGCCAAAGAGCTCAGGGACAGGGCCCAGGCCCTGAGTTCAAGCCCCATGACTGACAAAAAAAAAAAAGAAAAGAAAGCTTTTTCCTTGCACTTCACCATTACTACTTTTATGAAGAAGCTTGATACCAGAGCCTAAAACACTGGTTTCAACACTATGGCTTTGAGTCCAGCTTCCTTGTTTCTCAACACAGTCTCATTCACAGGTCAAATTTCCCAGGCCCAGCATGACATGAAGATGGAGAAACTGAGGTCCCTTGCCTCCCCTCCCCCACCCCCAGAAAAGAAATCACTGGCATTCTTCCTTTGGGAGTTAATATCACAACCCCCTGTCTACTTTTTTGTAAGAAAGTCACAAATTGGTCTGTATGTGACAGCTAATGTTGTATTTCATAGATTTTATAATGATATCAGCTGATATGAAATTGATAATATTACAACATGGCAATTCAGCAAATAATGGTGGTTTTCAAAAGTATTCTGAAATTAATGTTTTCAGAAATGAGTGGGGAGTTTCATTACACAGTACTATACAACTGTGGATGAGTCTTAGAGGTTCTCAAAAAGATAGCCTTGTGAAGGGGATATAGACATGTTTATCATCAAAATACCGGGAGGTGCTTGCTTGCCACTGGTCACAGCAAATTATGCCAAGTGTGATGGAATAAGCACAGATTTCTTACAGCACAGTCCCTTCTGGATTATTTGCATCCTTCAATTTTTTATTTCACTTGTGATTAAAACTAATGTAGATAAGCCATTTTTAGTTTGGTAACTTATTTTATATTTTACCTTGAAAATACATTTTATGGGCAACAAATAAGTAAATTACATGTAGTCAAAGCTGTATTGTGGTTACTTACCTTCTGAAATGAAACTGATTAATTCAATAAAATAATTTCAGTAAATTGCTTCCTTGGCAACAGATAACCTCTGGAATTTTTTTTTATGCAGAACTTTATTTATGTCTTATGGAAAATGTTATGTTGGTAGAATCATTTGATGGAGATTTTATTTAAGCAACATTGGCCAACTGCAAACGCTCCTTTATCTGCAGAAAGTCAACCTTACTTTTCTTCAGGATGATTATTTGACCAGTATACATAAACAGGAATGATTAGGTACTCATTTGAATTCTGAGCAGTCTGTCCTCACGTGATGGACAGTGTGCCATCTGTCTGACATGGCCTGACTGCCCAGGATAACTGTCTGGAGTAGAAAGAAAGGGTGAGTTGTGTCTTGCTAGTACCCAAGCCAGCAGCAGGGGCCTGCTGCTTAGTTTCACCAGGATGACAAGAAATGCATTGTATAGCAATATCCATGTCTGACTCCCCTGTTTCTCTCTAGGGGTCAAATTAGTAAATCTTGTCTTGAGTAAGTCTTGAGATTTTCCACACAATTTTAGAACTGTGTCATTGGATAAAATTTATTCCTAGTCTGGGGATGGTTTTGCCTAGTTAAATCTTCCGTCATCTAAGTTGGTTAACTAGTTAAAGTGATGGCGGCACTATTAATTCGGTGTAGAATACTTTGTAATAGAAAGTTGAACCTTGCCAGAGATGGCATTCTTAATTTAAGCTGGGTCTTTCAAAAGGCACAGTTCGAGTCACCGAATATTCAGATTCAGTATAGAACATTGATGGCCTTGGACACCGTGGTCTTTATTTGGATCTCTAACCTGCATGTGGAGGAAACTCAGAATGTTTGGGAATGTTTGAACTAGAAGGAATCTCATTGAGCCTGGCTGACCCAGAAAAGAAACATCAGATCCAGAGAGGCCTGACCATTTCCCCAAAGTCACACAGCTTGGCACAACACTTCTGAGCCCTAAGGAGAGATTCTTTCATCTGCGCTATGCACTGCTGGGTGGCTCCAAATGCTTATTTGTTAGAAAGTTGTTGATCCAATTCTCCCACGTCATTAGCTGCCAAGCTCTATTTTTGTTGTCACTACAGCATATATACAGACAAAAGGAATTAGAGTTTATTGAAGCAGAAAAAGGCCTAAGTTGTTCGCTCTTGTGGCAAGAAGTCTGAACAGAGTAGATGAACATAGAGCCTCTTCTGGTCCTGATTATTGCTCCTGTGAATTTTGCCTCTCAGTGTATTTCACCTCCCTGGAACTCAAGTTCTTCTCCTGAAGTATGTACCTACTGATCTGAGACCTGATATAGGATTATGTATAGGAATCACAGGAAGATATTAGCTTGCTTTGTAATCTGCAGCACAGCGTATTTTCCCTTTTTTCAATGCCTGTTTGTAACATTATGTTGACCTACTTACTTTGTTATTTACTATTATTTTATATTAGGCAGAAAAATAAATCCTTTGCATGATTGAGCTGTACCTCAAATGACAAGATGAATTTCTTACCAGGGTCCATGTAGACATTTTCACTCCGCATGGGTCTTTTGTTGCTCAGCATCCTTCAGGCTGCTGGCCAAAGCCTTGCCATGATTTCCAGCCCAAGCACGAAAATATCTACCACACTTCCACAAATAACCAGCGCCTCCTTTCACTGAAGACCAGGAGCCAGCTATAACCACCCTGCTAATACCTGTGACAAAACCACTGTCAGATTGGCAGCCTGCTGTCACTCACTCATCTGCATTCACTTGGAGCAGAAGATTTGCCATTTTTTCTATGTGGGGGTGGGGGGGAATTCAGATGCATTTTCCATTCAAAGTCTCCTTGTGGAGACAGGAGAGGAAATCCAGAGTCTATGACAATATTTGACAAGCGTATCTGTGGACAGGTACTGATCCTGTCCAGAATAGGGAACTAAAAAGACAAACTGTTTTTATTTTACCCACTATCTGGGATGCATAGAAATCTATTCTTTGTAAGGGACAGAAAGCACCATGCATAGGAAAGGTGAGAAGGTGAGCTTGCAATTCCTGAAGCCTGAATGTCATTTGAACACACATCTAGATGATTGCCCCCAGGTTCAGGTCATGCTTTTTCTACAGGAATAAAAGAGCATTCAACCAGTGAGGTCCTCACCTCTTGCTATTGCAGCTGCATTCAGAGATAAAAGGAGAAGTGAAATTCTTCCCAGAAGATCATATCCCTGAAGCTAGAACTTAGCCCTCCTTATCCATGGTAGGAGCTTGCGCATGATCAATTCAAGGTCAGCGCTTGACCTTGCTAAGATTACCCAGACTCATAGGGGCATTTCTTGTTTCTCTGTTGTTTTCATTGTACAGACCAGTGGACTGTGGCAAAGACAGAGCACTAGGCTGACCCACAAGGGTATATGAGATCTAGCTGACCATCAACCATGTCTGTTTCCTCAGCTATTGATTAATCATGGTTTCTTTGGGGCCCCTGTTGTAATCCAAACTGCCCTTCATATCCCACATTTTTATTATAGTTTGCCAATGAATATTATTTTCTTCTGTGGGTTCCAGCTTTATAATCACTGCTGCACTTGTAGAAGAGAAATTGGTCATCTAATCAGAAGTTCACACTAAGCAATATTTGCAATAATCTAAAATTTCAAAATAGTTGTTTCCTCAGATTATGGATGGTTGGTTTCTAGGACCCCTCAAGGTACCAAAATCTATGACAGTTCAAGTCTTTTCTATAAAACAATGGTGTATTTATATATAAGCTATGCCCATTCTTCTATAAACCTCCAGTGATGTCTAGAACATTAATAATACAATGAAAATGTCACATAAATGTCATTCTTTTTTTTTTTTTTTTTTTGGCCAGTCCTGGGGCTTGGACTCAGGGCCTGAGCACTGTCCCTGGCTTCTTTTTGCTCAAGGCTAGCACTCTGCCAACTTGAGCCACAGCGCCACTTCTGGCCATTTTCTGTATATGTGGTGCTGGGGAATTGAACCCAGGGCTTCATGTATGTTAGGCCAGCACTCTACCACCAAGCCGTATTCCCAGCCCCGTCATTCTATATATTTTAAAAGAATAATGACAAGAAAATAAGTCTATACATGCCCAGTACAGATGAAGTTTGTTCTTGAATGCTTTTAATGCCTGACCCCTTGAATCTATGGATGCCGAACACGCTGACAAGATGGCTGCTGGAATGCTCTCTGAGTGCGTGAGAGGCCTCCCAGGATGCTCTGTTCGTCCCTCCAGTATACGAGGGGAGCCCACAGCCCTGCTCCCTGCCACTCCCTTGACATTCTGTACATCCTCAGGACATGGCTCTGTGTGGAACATCTTGTATGACAATGGCACGCTGTTTAAGTAAAGTCAGTAGTGCATTTCCCCGTGCTTGTTAACTTGCCACCAGGTTAAAATTCTAAGTACTACCTCAAGGTACTTTCTCAGGTCCCATCATTTTTCTCATTTACACTGACCTTTACTAAACCACAGCCAATAATTTTAGGACCACATACACCCTCCAGTCTCATATTGAGCAATGTCATTCAGCTGCTTTTCGTTCCCTGTAATGAAAAAGCCTTTCGTCCCTCAATCCCACTTATAAAAAGTCTGGTCAAATGAAGTAACCTGCAGTTCCTGGTGTCAAACACAAATTTCCAGTCCTGTGAAGGCTGAGAACTGTTAGGTCCAGCAGGGATGTGGTATCCTAGGGCCTGGCATAGGCAGGAGGCAGAAAGCCCATTAACCCATGAATCATCAAAGACTTTAGAACTCGGAAAGGGACTATGCAAAAGGTACAGTTTGGCAAAAAGCCAAACAAGAACACATAACACGCCCAAACAGGCAGGGCATCCATTAAAATTTTAAGCAATAAACACAAATTTTGGCCTCAAAACAACAGCAATAATCAGACATGCACACACAAGTGCACATAAACATATACACACAAACCTTGGCATACAGTTTTTCAAATTTTTAACTCTACTCCTCATTGACTTGTGGGGTCCCAGAGTCCAGATCAAACCTGTTTCCCTAAGTGATGGTTGAAATTTGATAACAGGAATCTTTGGAAAATATTTTGCAGACTCCACAGAGAGAGAGAGAGAGAGAGAGAGAGAGAGAGAGAGAGAGAGAGAGAGAGAGAGAGAGAGAGAGAGAGACTTGATCGTGTGCTCTTAAGCATTTTCCCTGAGTCCCCTAGAATTTCCATTCAATCAAAGCATGTGAACATGGAAGTCCTTTGCCTGAGAACTGGGAAGCATGCACGTTTTCAGTTCTGTATTAAACTATAAAACTAAACAAGGCAATACACGAAGGAGCCTCAAAGGTTACTCAATAGAAACACAGGAGCAAAACACATCCACTAATGGAGCCTGGACTCAGATGAGAAAGATTTGCATGGCTAGGCAATTGGGCTCTAACGGTCTAACTGGATAGACGTTAGAGCTCTGTGAATTCATTTCCAGGGACCCCAGTGACCTAAATGGATCTGTTTGATAGAATTACGAGCATTTAGAAGAATTATACTGAGTTACAGGGAACAGAGAGACAAGTTATTTAGTTTTGAAAGGTTACAAATACTTGTGCGGGGTAAAAAACAGATGATGTATTGGCACATATTAATTTTGAAATTTTTTGTGTGTACTTATAAGGTAAATAAGGGAACAATTCACCTGGTTGTTTTTCTCTCTCTGGATTTTTCTACAAAGTTACACAAATCACTTACTAACTTCCTCACAGAACCTAATGATTTTTTTTCTCCCTCTCTATCCTCTGGTACTATACTATGTGGCCTGTTTTAAGGAGTCTCAGCACACACCGCTTTTCTCCTCCAAGCCCTCCCTGCTCTGACAACTTCCTCACATGAGGTATTTGCACCAAGGTGTCCCCTTTGGGGCTCAGTAATGGAGCCACAGCTCTGTTGTTCTCACTTCACCTACCCATAGTTGACCAAACCTTTTCCTGTTTTGTTTTCTTTTCATTCGGAAACTTTCTTTCCTTCTTTATTGTCACAGTGAAGTACAGAGGGGTTACAGTTTCAGATGTAAGGCAGTGAGTACATACCTTATCCAAGCTGTTACCTCCTCCCTCATTTCCCCCTCCCCCTCCTCCCATGAGTTGTTCAGTTGCTTTATACCAAATGGCTTTGTAAGTATTGCTTTTGGAATGGTTTGTCTTTTTATCCTTTGTCTCTCTCCCTTCCCTAGTTCTAATACATGCATATACAATATCCAGGGTACTAAGATCAGATACAGTGATAGCAGGGGTAAAACCATGGGAAGGGAATATGAGAGAGAAAAAAAGGTATGATTTCACATGGCATGTTGAAAATAATTACAGCAATGATATACCACTTGTTTCCATAATGTGGAGTTCATTTCGCTTAGCATCATCTCATGTGTTCATACAGGCATAGCTACTGGACTATTATGATCTTCTGCTATTCTGCCACGACTATCCTGGACATGTACTAACTATTCCCTAGGAGGGAAACCATAGAGTCCATGTTTCTTTGGGTCTGGCTCACATCATTTAGTATGATTTTTTTCCAAGTCCTTCCATTTCCTTACTAATGGGGCAGTGTCATTATTTCTGACAGAAGCACTTTGTCTTCTTGATTCTTTGCATTATTTTACTTTAAATAGTTTAACTCTCATTTAATTTTAATTATTTACTTCCATCTATTGGCATGGGTTTGGCTTACTGATCTCTTTCAAGGAGCTTAAGGTGCTTCCTTAAGTTGTTGAATTGATATTTCTCCAATTTGTTGATGTAGGCACTCAGAGCTATAAATTTTCCTCTGAGTACTGACTTTGCTGTGTCCCAAAGGAGCTTGTATTTTGTGTGCTCATCTTGGTTTAATGCCATAGACATTTGGATTTCTGTTTTGATTTCTTCGATGACCCACTGGTGGTTCAGCAATATGTTGTTTAGTCTCCATCAGTTCTAGGATTTTCTGTGGTGGCTTTTTGAGCTGAGCTCTAATTTCATTCCATTGTGGTCGGAGACACTTCAGGGAATGATTTCAATATTTCTGAATTTGTACAGATTTTCTTTGTGCCCTAAAATGTGATCTATTTTGGAGAATGTTCCATGGGCTGCCGAGAAGAATGTATAGTCTAATGTTGCTGGATGGAATATTCTGTAGATGTTGGTTAGGTCTATTTGGTCTATGTAGTTGTTTACTTCTGAGGTTTCTTTGCTCAGTTTTTGGCATGGTTATCTGTCCACAGGTGACAGTGGTGAGTTAAAGTCTCCAACAATCAATGTGTTTGGATCTATGAGTGTTTTTAAAGTCAGTAGTGTTTGTTGGATGAAGTAGGGTGCTCCTGTATTTGGGGTATAGATATTTAGGATGGCTATATCCTCCTTTAGGAGAAATCCCTTTATTAGTATGTAGTAACCTTCTTTGTCTCTTCTTACTATTTTTAATTTGAAGTCAATTTTATCTGATACTAGGATTGCAACTCTGACCTGCTTATGGGGGCCATTTGCTTGGTAGATTTTATTCCAGCCATTAACTTTTAGAATATGTTTGCTTTTGCTGGGTAGATGTGTCTCTTGGAGGCAGCAGAAAGATGGATCTTGATTTAGATGCAACTTATGAGTCTATGTCATTTAATTGGAGAGTTAAGTCCATTACTTGAAAGTTAGGATTGAGAGATGATTGTTCCTTTCATCATGTATATCATTTTAAGGGCTGTGTTTTCCCAATTTGTGCTCTAATAACTTGGTTTTCTATTTAGGGTTCATTTCTCTGTCCATGTCGTGGTCTTGATAATTTTCAATGTGTAGGACATCCTTGAGGATTTTCTGTAATGCTGGTTTGGTGGAGATATCTTGTTCCAGCTTTTCCTTGCTGTGGATGACTTTTATTTGACCTTCAGCTATGAATGAGAGTTTAACTGGGTACAGTATTCTTGGTTGGTAGTTATTTTTCTTTGGGCTGTGGCATACCTCATTCCAGGCTCTACTTACTTTCATAGTTGCTGCTGAGAAATCTGGAGTAATTATGATAGGTTTTCCTTTATACATGATTTTTTTCTTCTCATTAGCAGCTTTAAGGAATCTTTCCATGGTCTCTATTGATCCTGTTTGGATTACAATGTGCCAATGGCATGTCCTATTGTGGTCTGGTCTGTTTGGGGTTCTAAATGCTTCTTGTATCTGGATGGGCTTATCCTTCTGGACATTTGGTAAATTCTCTGCTAGTATTCTGTTCAACAAATTGCCTATTCCATTAACTTCCTTCTCTAAGTTTTCCTCAATACCTATTAGCCTTAAATTGGGCTTCCTGATTGTATCTGGGAGCTACTGAAGCGATCTGTTTTGCTTATTGGATTGGTTTTATATTATTTTTTGTTCGTTCTCCATAAAGTCTAGGGAATCTTTAGTTCCTGAGATTTGATCCTCTGCATCATCCTGTCTGTTCTGTAGGGTAGCTACTTGGTTTCTTATCTCCCTTCCTTCTGACTGGTCTTTCTTGGTGGCTTCCATGTCTTTGCTATAATTTTCTCTTAGGTTCTGCATGAAGTTCTTTACTTCATTACTTGGTTCTGATTGCTGTCTCTCAAATTTTTTAGCTGAGTAGCTATCTTTTCATAGTACTCTTTTTCCTTCTATTGGAGTTCATTTGTCTTTCTGTTTGTAAAAGCCATGAATTCCTCTATTAATTTATGGTTGGCTTCATTGCATTCATGTATTAATCCTTGGCTCATCCTGTATTCAGTAGCTAAATTATACACAGTTATAACTGTGACCAAGTTTGTTCTTATGTTTTGTTCTTTTTGAATTGATGGGATTGCTCTATGAACCCCTTTGATTCACTCGGATTGAACAGGATACCCTTTATCTAGCCTGCCAATAATCAGAGGTCAATGGAGTCTGGAGGTCCTGGAAGTAAACTTAGGAGGGTAAGTTAGAAGTATTGAAGAGAATGGAGTAAAAGGAATGGGGGGATGATGATTTTGATTTAGTTTCAGTGAAGTGGAAAGGTAGAAAAGCATAAAAAACAAGATTAAAGTGATATAAGACAGAGGGTCAACAAAAACAAGCAAAGGTACTAATCAAATGGAAGTAATTTTAAAGTAAAAAAAAATGAGAAAAGAAAAAGAGGAGAATTAAAAAAATGGAAAAAATGATAAGATAAAAGAGAACAAGAACAAACAAACAAAAGAGGAGAAAAGGAGTCTTCCTTGTTTTGGTGGCCTCTTTCCAGCCTCTGGTTTCCTTGCAATGGTCTCCAGTCGGTCGGTTTTCCTGTGGCCTGGCTGCATTGACTTGCTTTCAGTTTGCAGGGGGCGGGACTGCTGTGACCCTCCTCCCGGGTTAGTTAAATCCGAGTGCTGTGTGGTTCCCACAGCTCGCAGGTAGGAGTTGGGTGCCTTCCGAATCTGGGGGCTGCTGAACGGTCCCGCAAACTGTGGGTCCCCCATCTGCTGTGGGGTCGCTGCCTTGCTGCCTTTAACTCCTGCCGCTGGCTGTGCTTACCTGGGCGGGGAGACCTTGGCCTGGACGGAGCTGGCTGTGTGGTTCACCCCGGCTTGCCAGTAGGAATCGGGTGCCCCCTGTTACTGGCGGATGTCCATCCTGGTTGTGAATCCTTGCTTCTCCCTGTTTGTTTCGCACTACCAGGACCTGCTTGCTGCTGCTTTTGGTTTGATTTTTTTTTTTTTTTTAGGAATTCTGGCCACCGTGGCAGCAAGGTGGCTCTTTTGACATTGAAAAGGATACACAGTTAATCTTAACCCATTACCTGTTTGTCTTCTGCTCTTTCCTGTCACTCATCCAAGGTCCCTTCCCCATCCAGGAAACCAGTCCTGACTCTAAGGCTATCCAGCTCTTAATAAGAAGTTGAAGAGAAGTTATAATAACTCATTTCCTCGGCTGCTTGGAAAACATGATAATGCTCCTTAGTTGTAAGAAATCATTTTAACAACACTGACTGGTGGCAGTTCATTGATGAAGGCTTTGTGAAGCCTGCTATAAATAGCACCTGATGCATGCAGTAAAGGGTTCTTCGGTGTGGCATTTATTTATTTGTAATTTATACCCTGCCTACTTTCACAAAAAGATTTGAGCTGGCAAACAATAAAAGACACATATACAATAAGGTTGTTATGTATTAGAAATTGGAGATCAGAAGTCATATGGAAAGGAGAAAGGAAAAAGAGTTATGCTTGTGGTTTGTTCCTCTTCTTCTAGGCAATGAAGAACAATATGTTGCAGCCTGCCTTCTCTGGGGCTCACTGAGGTGTGCTTAGGGGAAGGCCTGCGATTCCTTCCTTTCTAGAAATCAAATAGGCAAAATCATGGTGGAAATTGTATTTAAAAACAAGGAAGCAGATGTCTTGGAAGGTTTTATTCTTAGCTGAGAAGCAGTGGAGAAGGAAGGCCACAGAATAATCAAAACAACCAGGTGATTATAGTCTCCTAATCATTTAGAGTTCTGATTACCTATTGCCGATTCTGTATTATACTTGCCAAGGATTATGCAGGAGGTATTGATTTGTTCTATGCTCATTTGTGTGAATCAATTTCATAGAGAGGAGAAAAACACAAATAAGGTACAACAATGGGCTCCGGGCCTAAAGTAATAGTTTTTAGTAAATTAGCATCTGTCACAGAGAAGATGGAGAAGGGCGTTAAAATTCAGCAAGTAAAAGAGTCTGTCTTTAATTACATCAAGTTGTCTCACCTTAGGACAAATGATATGTGGGGTCCCATTGAGAGTTTCATGGGCAATAGTGAGGATTGAACCCAGGATCTTAAACATGCTAGGCAAGTGCGCTAACCCTAGAGCCTTCATCCCTTTTGTTTGTATTTTGTTACTGAGACAGACTTTTGCTACCTTTGCTGATCACTACCCTCAAGCTCAAGGTCCTTCTGCCCCTCTTCCCTGAGTAGCTGGAATCGTAGCTGTGCATGACACACCTGGCCTGAGCCCAATAATTATTTTTCATGAAGGGAATTCTATGACTTGTAGGATTCTTGGTAGATTCCCTGGGTTCCACTTGATGTGCATAGAACTCTCACTGGCCCCTACCTAAATAAAGCATGCCCTTCAGAAGCTTCCCCAGACACTGACATATACCACCATCCTTGCTTGAGTGGAGCCAAAATCACTCCTAGGATAACTGCGTTAGGCAACGTATATGGGAAGAGACCGTACATAGCCTGTCTCAGAGCAGGTGACACCAGAGTCCTAACTGATGATCTGTTAAGATTTGAATGCATGCATGGGGATATACCAATGGATAGGAGGTGAGGGGGAGAAGGCAACCAAGAATTCAATAAATTTCTTACAAAATTAAGAAGAGTGGGGAAAGAAGGGGTGGGCTAGGGAGGAATGAGTGAGAATGTTTAAAGGGATGTCAATGATAAAAATGTCTTGTACTCATAAACTGCTTTGTTAAATGGCAACTCCTTTATACAACTACTTAAAAGGTAATAAATATCCCCCCCCCCCCGAATGATTTGAATCTAAAATGTTCCGCCCAACTTTCAAGGGCTTCAGACTTGTTTTGCAATTGACAGGCCTTGGGAAGTTTATTGGATCCCTGAGGGCTCCAGTTTCATCAGTGGATTATTAATCAGTTGATGGATTTGTAATTTAATGGCATCATTGGAAGTAGATCACAGTTGGAGGAAGTAGGGAGCATGCCACTGAAGGGTAGATCTTATCCCTTGACTGGAATTGCTCTCTCCCTTTTTCTTCCTCCAACTCTCTCCTCCTCCCTCTCTCCTCCTCCCCCGTCCTCCTCCCTCTCTCCTCCTCCTTCTCTCCTCCTCCCCCTCTCTCCTCCTCATCCCTCTCCTCCCCTTCTCTCCTGCTACCCCTCACTTTCCCTCCCCCCTGTCCTCCTCCCACTCTCCCTCTCCCCTCTTCTCCTCATCTCTTCCTCCCCCTCTCTCCTCCCCATCTCCTCCTCCCCATCCTCCCCTTCTCTCCGCCTCCCCCTCATTCTCTCCTCCTCCCCCTCTCCTCCCCCTCTCTCCTCCTCACCCCTCTCCTCCCCTTCTCTCCTCCTACCCTTCTCTTCCCTTCTCTCTCTCCTCCTCCCACTCTCCTTCTCCCCCTTCTTCTCCTCTCCCCCCTCTCTCCTCCTCTCCCTCCTCCTCTCTCCCCCTCTCCCCTCTCCTCCTCTCTCTCTCCTCCCCCTCTCCTCTTCCCTCTCTTCTACTCCCTCCTCTCCTCCTCCACTCTCCTCCTTCCCCTTCTCCTCCTCCCCCTCACCTCCTCTCCCTCTCCTCCTCCTCCCTCTCTCTCCTCCCCCTCTCCCATCTCCCCCTCTCTCCTCCCTTCTCCTCCTCCCCCTCTCCTTTCCCCCTCCCATCCTCCCCCTCTCCTCCTCCCCCTCACCTCTTTCCCTTCTCCCTCCTCCCCTTCTCTCCTCCCTTCTCCTCCTCTCCCTCTCCTCCTCCCCCTCTCCTCCTCCACCTCCTCTTCCCCCTCTCCTCCTCCTCTTCCCCCCTCTCCTCCTCCCCCTCTCTCCTCCTCCCCCTCTCTCCTCCTCCCCCTCTCCTATATCACAAGTGAACAGGTCTGCTTTATTGCATGCTTCAACCTCTTCACAGGCCCATGGCCATGGAGCCACCTGACCATGGATTAGAATCTCGATTTTCTTACAAAATAAAATTTTACTCCCCTAAGTGACTCAAGTTTTACTCTCTTAAGTGACTCTCTCTATTTTGTTAAAGCAATGGGAAAAAATGGCCAACATAAATTTCTCATTGCGGGGCTGGGAATATGGCCTAGTGGCAAGAGTGCTTGCCTCGTATACATGAAGCCCTGGGTTCGACTCCCCAGCACCACATATATAGAAAACAGCCAGAAGTGGCGCTGTGGCTCAAGTCGCAGAGTGCTAGCCTTGAGCAAAAAGAAGCCAGGGACAGTGCTCAGGCCTTGAGTTCAAGCTCCAGAACTGGCAAAAAAAAAAAAATTCTCATTGCCTGTAAGGTAATCCTTGGCCAAGGAAAGTGCCTGGTGGTGTGGGCTAACATCAGAACTCCAGAACCACATCCCCCCTCTTACTCTCCAGGAGACACTGTGGGTCTTGTCTGTACAATCTGGAGAATCTGCCTGCATGTCTGCTAGCTCAACAGGCACTAGTGATGCCAGTAATGCTGTGAGTTACTCAAGAACATCTGATTGTGGGTAAATCAAATGTCAGCTTTACAGACTCTGTGATCTAGAAAAACCAGGCCTTCCTGTTTGCCTTAAGTCTTTTCTGTAGATACATTGACTTTCATTGAATAGTTCTAATAAACCCTTGCTAATGTAGCCAATGAAAAAGAAACAATTGAAACACAGAAAGTGGGATTTCAGGATGATCCTATCAGAACACATATTACAATTATCATTGACTCTCTAAGTAGAGGTCCAACACTAGTTTCCTAAAGTAATGTCAGAGTTGTTAGTACATTTCATTTGCATATCTAATTCATAAACTGGTTGTTAGACCTCAGGGACTCTACATATTTTTTATATATAGTCACATACTTTATAACTAATTTGATTATAAATATACTCTAGCATACCTGATCATTGATCATACCAATTGCAAACAATATTGCAGACCTGAAGGTGTGACTGAGCGGCAGGGTACTTTCCTACTATACACAAAGTCCTGAGTTCAATCTCAGCACCATTAATAATACTATTATTATTAATAGTATTATATAATACTCACATAACTATGTAAAATTATATTTTTGCATTATACCCATATAATCATGCAATAATTATCTCATTTCAATTTTATGTGGAGTCTAAGATTCCTAGTTGCATAGAATAAACTAATTTATATCTTGTTGTACTTCACTTTTTTCATACTACCTGTGCAGAAGCCCATTTATCTATACATCTCTGTTCCATCATATTGAGACAGAGCTGATGATAATTTAATCTCATTTTAGGAGTGGATCTGACTGATGGCCTTCAATTTAATCTTGTAAGATAGCATTGGGTTATCAGTACACTAAACTCTGATGAAAAAAGCAGTACGTGATGAAAAGACCTTAACACCAAAATTCAGCCTATTTGGTTGGCATATAGGAATCTATGGGTGCTAATTGGAATTTGTTCACATGTTTAAATCAAAGGAGGGAAAGTAGTGTTTGCCTATCCAAGGAGACAGCAGCTTCATGCTTGCCTGATAATGAGGATGTTTTCAGGAGACAGCCTCTGATATTACTCAAGAGCTGCTTTTTGAACTGTGAGTTTTGCTGAGCCTGTTTTATAGTCCCCAAGCACTAGCCATGGTAGAGAACAAGAGATCAGGTCAGCCTGATCCGCTTCCAATTCCAAACCAGCTATCGGTCCGGGCCCTTGCCACAGAGCAGAAATCATCGAGAGAATGTATTCTGTGTCTTGAAAAGGGAAAAAAGAAGCAAATGAAAAATGCTGTGCCATCTTCACTTACAAAACCTCTTTCTCAGATTTTTTAAAATTCCAATAGCTGTGTGTGTACCAATTAAAAGATTTTTCACATTTTTTCTACTTTTAAGAAAGGATCATTATATGTAATTATTTATCTTCTTAACACACAGTAGTTATAGAAGATATTTTGCCTACATTTTCTGCTCACACTTTTTGAGAACAAACACGTGTATCATAGCAATTAAAACATAATGTGTAGTAGGTTAAATATGACACTTTTAAAAGATAGTAATCAGAATTAACTAAAATTGGTATAGTGAACACTTGTTTAGGTTCAGAAACCATTCTGTAAAGATTCAATATTTTAACAATATCTTGCCTTTAATAGAATGAATGGTGTCATTTATATTTATATCTCTTATTTTTTAAATACTTTTGTATGTTGTTATTTGCCTTTTGGTAAAGAAAGGATTATTTGTGTGTATGTGTGTGTGTGTGTGTGTGTGTGTGTGTGTATGTGTGTGTGTTATGGATATTGGGGCTTAAACTCAGAGTTTGGGTAATGTCGCTGAGCTTTTGTGTTCAAGCTAGCACTCTACCACAGTATTCTAGTTTTTGTTGTTGTTTTTGTTTTGTGTGCGTTTATTTGATGGTAAGAGTCTCGTGAACTTCCATAGCTTTGAACTACTTTCCTGAATTCTGAGAAGGTATGGGTACAGATGTGAGCCACCAGGGCCCAGCAAAGGTTTAATTTTAATTTAATTCATCCAGAGACCAGCCTTCGCCCCAGTACCAGGATAGGTTAAAAAATAAAAACTTACTAGGCACTATGTTAAAAATGAACTGTAAAATTTTTGGGTGGGGATGAGAGAGGAAAAACTGGGAGAGAGCAAGGAAAGAGGTGACATTGTCCAAAAAGAAATGTACTCTTTACCTGGTTTTTGTAACTGTAAACCCTCTGTACATCAGCTTTACATTAACAATAAAAATTCATGGAAAAAAATAAAAACTAAGATAAACACTAATTCTTATTGGAAAATAATTGAATTTAATTAATTTCAGGTTAAGATTTGGACAAAAGCAATCCCAGGTAGATTAGCTATAGTGACCTGGGTTCATTTCATTTTGATTTTTTTTTTTCCAGTCCTGGGGCTTGAACTCAGGGCCTCAGCACTGACTTCCTTTTGCTCAAGGTTTGCACTCTACCACTTGAGTCACAGCGCCACTTCTGGCTTTTTCTGCATATGTGGTGCTGAGGAATCGAACCCAGGGCTTCATGTATACAAGGCAAGCACTCTACCACTAGGCCATATTCCCAGCCCCCATTTCATTCTTTTTAAATTAGTAGTTTACTATTCAGTAGATCCATTTCAAAAGTTCTATGATAAATACACCTTTCCCATCTTGAATTGTCTACTAAAAGCAAATATCCAGTATAAGTAAATTTTTAAAAAATCCAGTTGGGCACCAGGGCCTTGTGCCTGAAATCCTAGATACTCAGGCTGCTGAGATCTGAGGCTCACAGTTAGAAACCAACCTAGGCAAGAAAGTCTGTGAGATTCTTATCCCCAATAAACTACTCAAAGATAGCTGGAAGTAGAGCTCTGGCTCAATTGGTAGAGCACTAGTCTTAATCAAAAAATAAATAATAAAAATAAATAAATAAACCATTAAAAAAAACCCTCAGGGACAGCACTCGGGACCTTCCTAAGTTCAAGCTCCATGTCTAGCACAAAATAAAATAAAATAAAATAAAATAAATAATGCAAACATGCATTGGATTTGATGTATGGGAAACATGAATGGAATTTTGAGCATTTCAGTGACTGGGAGCCCAGGACCCTGGATGCTCAAAGGCCTGTGAAGCAAACCTTCAGGGTAGGTTGATGAGAAATGAGGGATAAGGAGATCTCCAGTGATGTCTCTGAGAACAGTGTAAAGCTATTAGAGTTCCTAATACACTTACTCAAGTTTGAGAGGTTCATAATTCTACTGGAGATTTAGGAGAAAACTTGTTTGCACCAAAAAATATATGTGATTATCAACTAAAGAAAAGTGAAATGTTATCAAGAAAGGAAAGTAATCATAGCAAGCTGAGATGTAAATGTAGTCAGGGCTAACTGTTCATGACACTTCCAGTTTGTGTTCATTTTGCATTGCTGTGAAAGCATACCAGAGATAAATAACCTAAAAATAAGAATGATTTATTTTTGCTCATAGCTTGAGATTTTTAAGTCCATGATTCTTTAGCCTACTTGCTTTTAAGTTTGTAGTAAGACAGATCATCAAGTCTAAACAACATAGCAGAGGAAAAGTGCTTACCTCAAGGCAAACAAAAGCCAAGAAACCAAGAGGAAGGGCCCAGGGACAAAATGTGCCCTTGAATATCACAGATCCACTTCTTCCCACTAGGCCTCTCTTCCTAGTTTCCATCACCTCCCAATAGTCCATTAAGAAATAACACAATGCAATTCATCTCATGAAACTAGAAACATCTTGATCCACTCATTCCCCAAATCCCTACTTCTGAACATGGTTGCACTGGGGAGGAAGCCTTTTGGAGGAGGTTTCGTGCAAACACACCAAATCTTAAGTAAATTAACTATGGACTCTATTATATTGGTTAGGATGGTGAAAGAAAATGTGTTACTGAGGGATAGTATTGAATTGACTCTTTATTCTCACTACTTGGCTCACTTTATAACATAGGTAATGAACACAATTTCTTATGTTTTCTTGAAGAATATTTAAAATATCTCTTACAAGTATTAATAAAATGATTTTTGAAAATGTAACCAAAGTTTGAAGACTGGTTTCTACCAATTGTCCTATGCCTAAGTTATCAACACTACTTCCTACTCAAGCCAAGCCAAATATTGTTCCCCTCCGGAAGTTCTTCAGTTTTACAATATAGAGGGTCATGAACTTCTTTTATCCTGAACAGATTATAACCTTTCCTCTCTGCATAGTGGAGCTCTTTAAAAGTTCGTGTTAGCTGGGTGCCAGTGGCTCACACCTGGCTACTCAGGAGGCTGAGATCTGAGAATCACAGTTCAGAACCATCTTGGGCAGGAGAGTCCATGAGACTTTTTCCTCCAATTAACCACCAGAAAACCATAAGTGGAACTGTGGCTCAAAGTGGTAGAGCACTAACTTTCTGTAAAATAGTTCAGGGACAGCACCCAAGCCCTGAGTTCAAGCTCCAAGACCAAAAACAAAACAAAATAAACAAACAAAAAAACCTCACAAAAATAAGAGTTTATGTTACAAGTTGGATAAGAAATGTACATACTGCCTTACGTATGAGACTATAACCCCTGTGTACATCATTTTGACAATAAAGACATAATTATCTTTTTTAAAAAGAGTTCATGTTTCCAAAAGAATATAAGTCAGAATTAGCATGTGGTCACAATTGTTGTGCATTCCGGATATGGCTTTTTTGGAGACAGGAGCATCTTAAATTTCGAGTCCGGAGTTTAATCTTTAGGTCATGACATGCTACTTCACGGGAGGAAAAGGCTTTGGTGTTGATAATAGGCAAATCTCTCATTATCGCAGGCCTGACTTTAAAACAGTTACCTGAGGAAGATCTTGCAAGGAAAGGTTAAAGAAAAGATTCTGCTCTGATTCCAAATAATTATACCTTCTACAGTGAAGTCCCTGAATACGCAGACATGCTTTTTCACACTTGTTAGTTTAACTATCATGTCTTCTGAATTTTTCTCAGCTTAACAGTTGCTATTTAATAGACGATAAATTTTAAAATGTCCAAGTAGTTATATAGAGAAAATGAATACTTAAAGTGAAATCAATTTTTAAACAAAAAAAAACTGTCTTAGCGTGGGTTTTGGGGGGATTTTTTTAGGGGGGTTGCTCCTTTAAGCATAAATGTCTCCATGCCCTCTCTATGTCCCTCTCCTCCTTTCTTTTTCTTCTCCCTTCCCTCACCCCTCCCCTCTCTCCTCTTCATCCTCTCCCTCCCCCTATTTCTTCACTTCTCCTCTCAGGTTCCCCCCCCCTTCTTCCTTTCCCATCTCCCACTTCTCCTTCCCTATTTTCCTTGTCTTCTCTCTTCCATTCTTCCTCTTCACATACGTTCATCCTTTCTTATGTCATAAATGTAGCTTTCACCCCTATACCATAACTTTTCCCATGGTTTCTTTTTACTGTTGTCTTTATTCAAGTTACAAAAGTGGGTTAGATTTAACCCCAGTCAAAGCCTAGAATTATAACTTGGTTAAAAAATAATATACAGAACATAATTTAGGGTTTAGAAAGCTCTTCCAAGAAACAAACATCTCCCCTCTTCTGGAAGTTGTGTAGCCATGAATGTGTGTGATTAGGAAAATATTTTTTTCTGTGTTCATTTGCATCTCCTTCCTTCACAACAAGGCAAATTTATTAAGCAATAATTTTCAGCTTCCATAAGCTTCTTTTTTTTCCAAATTTTTATTATCAAACTGATGTACAGAGAGGTTACAGTTTCATAGGTTAGGCACTGGATACATTACTTGTACTGTTTGTTACCTCATCCCTCATACCCCCCCCATACCCCTTTCCCTTTCCCCCCATACGGTGTTCAGTTCACTTACACCAAACAGTTTTGCAAGTATTGCTTTTGTAGTTGTTTTTTTTTTTTTTTTTACCCCGTGTCTCTCAATTTTGGTATTCCCTTTCAATTTCCTAGTTCTAATACAAGTTTACATGGTTTCCAATATACTCAGATAAGATTACAGGGGTAGTGTAGGTACAACCACAGGAAAGTGATACAAGAACATCGTCAGTAACCATAAGCTTCTAATCATTCAATTTCCTTTCAATATTAGAACCCCCACCCAAGATTGTGGGTATATGGCATATCTTAGTGCCAAGCAAGAAAAGGGGCCTATAACGATAGACAATCAGAGGCCTCTGAAATGAACAGTGGGATCAGATCTTTCTCAGTATTTTGGCTGGTGGCCCGTGGGGGTATAATTATCTTTCCATTGTGAGAATTCATCTAGCCTTCATTTTAAAAGCAGAGTCTGCAAGGTAACAAACAGTACAAGAAATGTATCCAATGCCTAACGTATGAAACTATAACCTCTATGTACATCAGTTTTACAATAAAAACTTTAAAAAAATTAAAAAAATAAAATATATCAGAAAAATTTGCCACCAAAAAAAAAGCAGAGTCTGCTCTTTTTTAGTGATTAAGGCATATTCCTCAATTTTTAATATTTTATGACAGCTATCAGATATGCGTATGGTACCCATCAGTCATAAAACATGAAACAATACCCACCCTAGTTGATTTCATAGATGGAAAGAAAGGAAAAAAGAAGCTAAAACAAAAATTCTTGGGGTTCCTTTGAGGAACCTGTGTAAGAATATTTCAGGGTATGGTTGGAAAAAATCAGAGGGCAACCACTCCAAGTAAATGAACCTTGAAAATGGCATATCTCTCAAATTCCAGGCTCACAGATTTCAATTCTGAGAGCTGACAGAGTTTCACAGGGACAGGATTTCTCAAGGTCTTTGTCTAGGAACATAAGGGCACCTATGGAAACTCCAACACCCTGAAAATGCCCTAAACATTGCAAGTTGTCTGTTTCCACATCCCCATTCTCACTGAACTTAGGTGTCATAGTTCTTCTGGGCAAAGCTCTGATGTTAATGGGAGTGTTTATTCTACACTTGCTCATCTTTAAAAATTCCAAATCTTGAAGCAACATTCTCATGTTAATATGAAAGGAATTAACAGAGCATGCTGCCTCTCACCTCATTTTCTAGCTGTTAAATTAGCCACATTACCCATGAAGCCTAGGTGTTAATGAAAACAGCAGCTTGATCTCAGGTCCTGTGATCCAGCAGCTTTTATGGGGGGGGGGGGTGTTTACTGTAATTCTTCCCTTGGCTCAGGTTTTACTAATAGTATATTTGGTATTATATTTATTGAGTGTTTCAAGGGTTGTGTTTTTTTTTTTTGTTTGTTTGTTTGTTTTTTTTGGCCAGTCCTGGGCCTTGGATTCAGGGCCTGAGCACTGTCCCTGGCTTCTTCCACTTGAGCCACAGCGCCACTTCTGGCTGTTTTCTGTATATGTGGTGCTGGGGAATCGAACCTAGGGCCTCGTGTATCCGAGGCAGGCACTCTTGCCACTAGGCTATATCCCCAGCCCAAGGGTTGTGTTTTATTACAAGAGCAGTGCAGTAAAGACCTTTTATTGTTGTTGTTGTTTTTAGCATGTGTGTGTGTGTGTGTGTGTGTGTGTGTGTGTGTGTGTGTTCAGGAGCTTAAATTTAAGGTCTAGGCATTGGTCCTGAGCTTTTTTGCTCAAGGCTAGTTCTCTACCTCTTGAGCCACACCTACACCTCTGGCCTTTTGGTTGTTATTTAGAGAAGAATCTCATGGAATTTTGTGTCTGGGATAATTTGAATCTTGATCTTTGGAATAGCCTTCTGAGTAGGTCAAAATACAGGCATGAGCCATCAGAGCTCTGCTCTTGAGATCAGTTTTAAAGGTTTTTTACAGGGCATGTGGAAAATCCATTATTGTACATTGGTTTCGATTCAAGACTAAAATAGTACATCTCACAAATTTGCACTGACTATTGTTACTGTTCTAGACTCTGCTAAATTGAAACCATTTCAGAGTATTTGGGGACTAATAGTAGAAGTATTAGCAGATTGCTTTTCTAACTTGGTTCCTGTCTAGTATTAAAGCACTTACTACATTTAATCAGTGCATACTCCAAAATTTCAAAGGAGTACTTGTTTTGTATTTGTTTGCTTGGTTATTATGTTTTTTCAGGTACAGATTTGATTTTAATGAAACATTAAGCATATATAAGACTAAGGCATCTTAATCATTCATGGAGCACATAGAAGATACATGTTTGTGATAATTACAGAATTGTTTTCGCCCTCTCTCTGTCCTAATCAAATATGGTAAATAATGTGTGCTTTGTAGAGTGTTGCTAATGCTCACTGAGCAGTTAAATATCTGACTTGAAAACAGAGGAGGAGACATACTTAAAAAGGACAGGAGAGCCACAGGTCATCTGCTAGTTTTCGTCAAGAGAGGTGACCTTTATCAGCCAGCCACAATATTGACATTTGGGGCCAGAGAAGTCTCTTTTATGTGGTGGGTTTTCTTCTATTCCTTAGTAATATCTTCCAGGGTACAAACTAAAAATATGTCCAGACATTGCCAAATTTCTTCTGGTGAGAAAAAAACAATGTGGATGAGAACCATTTCCCTAATTCCATCTTCATCTCCTAAAACTCCACATTCATGAAACTCATGCCTATTTTAAAAGCTATACAAGTGAGATCAGATAGTTACATCCATGATTTCACAATCACATATGTATCTTCTGTTAGTCCAGAATGTTTTTGGACATTCATAGTTCTGCAAGAAGAATGGTGCATAGATGGTATCTACAGAGCTTGTGTCATCATTGGAATTCTACTGGAACTCTATTGGAGATGGAATAAAAACTTAGCCTCATCAGGCTATTGACCTGAGGCTTGATCCTTCTAAACCCTCATCATACCTCGAGAAAACTAGCAGAGAATGGTTTCACCATGCACATTTCAAA
The DNA here is from genome assembly GCF_023159225.1 of Perognathus longimembris pacificus. NCBI lineage: Eukaryota > Metazoa > Chordata > Mammalia > Rodentia > Heteromyidae > Perognathus > Perognathus longimembris. The sequence goes on along the minus strand of NC_063181.1, from coordinate 35,866,882 downwards.
TCTGTCCCTCCACAAACTTACAAATTACTGTGTATCATGGACACTTGAAATAGCAATCAAATAGTCAAAAATCTAAACTCTGCATAATTGGAATCAAGACTTGCATCGAGTTAGGGCTTTTGATCTGGTCCTAACTACGAAGCACTATAACCACAATTGGCTAACAAAGAAATAGAATTAATTTTCGTGGGCAGTTGCAGATATGCCTGTAGCCATGCTTACAGCATTTAAAGAAAGCCCCGCATTTTTTTTATTAACACATTGCACACAGCTCAGATCACTACTCTATCAACTAAGAAGTTTATCTTCACTGAAGTTATCTTGATTTGTGATGATTCTACATCATTCTTCTTCCTCCATCTCAATCCTCCCTAGGTATATTTACAATCCCCTGAGAATTCAAGCTCACCCTGATCTTCCACAAGGAAACTTCATCACGCTCAGCTCCTGCATCCACTGCTTAAAACAAATGTGATCAGTTTTCAAGCTCTCCAAGTTTAAATCAGATTAAATTTGAAATCCACATGCAGCATCTGATCTCATCAGTACAGGGCATCTCGGGTTATTTTTCAAAACTCTGTAGCATTTTCTCCTCTGTTCTTGAAGAGGTGTGTCTCATCACATTTTTGCCCAGCAAGCAGGGAGGCCACGTAACATCACTGAAATATTTGTGTTTGGAATTCCCATGGAGATGGACACATAACGAACTATGAAACGTGGAGCAGTGGCTTATGATTGGAACTCCAGGATTTCTTGTTTTCAGCCTAGATGATATAAATATGTCTCTAGAGATTGAATAAGGGTCTTTCTTTCCCTGTGTCACTGAACTGAGTTAACCAATCTGAGAAGACTGGCTTTTGGAGCCATAAACTGAAACAACCCCTAACTGTGCTTAAGGCCCCCTTCCTCTGGCACTTTGATAGTTCACATACATACATTTTAACCTGTCTGTATACCTACCTCTTTTTTACTGCACAAGTGTAATTGTGCTGGCTGTGTGTGTGTGTGTGTGTGTGTGTGTGTGTGTGTGTTGGGTTGTGGGGGGTTCTGTAGATTTATTTCAAGTCCTATGCTTTCTACACACATACTCTATCACTTGTATGATAGATACCAGTTTGCTTTTCCTTTTCTTTTCATTTCATTTCCTCTATGTAAACTGTCTTAGGACTATATAGTCTGTTTTAGAACTCACTGTGTTACTCAAACTAGCCTCTAGTTCTTAACTTTGTGCCTCTACCTCATGAGGGCTGTGATTACAGGAATAATCCAACACAGTCAGCCTCCTGGCGTGTGTGTGTGTGTGTGTGTGTGTGTGTGTGTGTGTGTGTATGCATGCATGCTTCCTGGTATGTGTACATATATGTATAGATATACATAGATACATGCACATAGATATTTGTACATATATATGTGTATCTATCTATCTATCTATCTACATATAGTTCCTTCAGGCACCTTGGAATCCTTGCACAAATGTCCCTCAGTTACACAACCCTTACTTGGGCTGAATTTACTGTTTTGGAGGATGCTGAAGCAGCAGCCTGGTCTCTCTAATTAATCAATTATTGAACCCATTGTGTTTTGTTAGGAAGATGCATGCCTGCTGCCTGGTTTGCAGTTTTAGCCTCCAGATGACCCTTTACCAGAGTAATTCATGCAACTCATAAATGAACTGCAATATTTCCCTATCAGAAAAGTATACTTTGAGGAGGTGGAGCTTCTTCCTAGTAAGAGTAAATTCCTGACTTTAAACCAAAGATTTAAATAAAAATAAATTATTTTCAAAGGAATCCTTCCTTGTTTCTAGTACTTCCACTCTTCCACTCAGCATATGTAATCTAAGTGAAGTGCTTTTACTGAGCAGAAAATTGGATCTTTGCTTCCTTGCAATAGCATGATGTGAGAAGTCTTTGAACCAAGACATTTTCAAGTAGATATGGACATTCTTCATGAAATCTAAAATGTCAGGGCAAAGGAATTACATTGTTATTTTGGTGATTTTGTTCTCTTTGAAGCTCTTCTAGATTCCTGCTAGACAAGGTCAAGAGAGATGAGACATATACATCAAAGATAGATAGCAATCTAGACACAAAGAAACTTTGTCTTGAGCTTAGTGGTCATTGATTTTTTTTTGTTGTTGTTGTTGTTGGTTTTTTTTTTTTTTCTCAAATTTTTATTTTCAAACTGACTTACAGAGAGGTTACAGTATCATACGTTGGGCGTTGGATACATTTCTTGTACTGTTTGTTGCCTTGTCCCTCATGATTTTTTTTTTAAAGATAGTTGCACTCTTTTAGGTTAACATGCATATGTCCACACACATGCATGAATAACACCCTTTGTATACACGTGTGTATACATGCACACACACATACAATTCTAATGATGGGATTATATCCTACTGACCCCCTCATAAGATGAAATTTCCAAAGGTGGAAATGTACTTAATATGTATTACCTACTGACTGAAAGAAATACATATCTCAACCTAATATACCTTAAATATGCTCAAAACACTGGAGCCTTCATTTGGACAACATCACCTAACTCAGGTTTGCATGCATATGGTTGTTGTGTGTGTGTGTGTGTGTGTGTGTGTGTGTCTGCGTGTCTGTGTGTGTCTGTGTGGGTACTGGGTCTTAAAAGACAAGACCTCCCTTTCTTGCTTAGCATAATTGCTCAAGGCTGTTGCTCCACCATTTTTATTAAGGCAATGTATTTCTTTTTTTTTAATTTAAATGCACCTCTATTTCTGTTTTTGTTTTTCTGTTTTTGTTTTTGTTTTTGTTTTTTGGTTAAGTGGAGGTAAGAATTTCTCAGATATGTCTGCCTTCTGATAGCTAAGATCAAAGGTGTGAGTCGTGGATGCTTGTCTCAAAGCCTATTTTATGATGATAGGGGTTGAATGTCTACTGTAGTTCAGTAGATTACCTACAGATTACCATGCCAGCTGTTGGCCCTCATGGCCACAGTTGAGTGGCTGACTGAGAGCTTCATCTACGACTGCTGCCTGCCACCACAAAGAATGGTCCTATATACTGTGATAGCTGGAAAAGATTGGAGCCCATAATGCCAAGTATTTTTTTTGCCAAATGTATATTGCTTTTATACCATTATAGAGTAAAAGGAAATCTTGCATCAAACAATTTTAAGTAGGTGACTGCATATACACACACATACACACCCCCTTTATGGAAATGATTGTGCTGACTATGAAGAAGTAAACTATTACTTCTGGCTGTTGAGTTTATCAGATAGTGTTGAAATAATTTAAATGGCATGAAAATAACCAAAAAGAATAAGATGAGTAATGTAGTTAATATAATGCAAACACTTTGATCCAATTTCAGAAATCAACCATTTCTGAGCTAGGTTTGAGAAAGCAGATAAAATATTCTCTGTGCTTTATATTTCTACATCATAAAGAGGGAGAGGTAGTTGAGAAACAGGAATTACATATTTAGCTAGGGAGAAATGAAAGGGACACACACTGACATATTTCTACAGGATTGAAACATTCTTTACAAAAGTACAATATGCCTGAAGAAAGACTTTGATGGAAAGCCCAGGAAATAACGAGACTGCTCTTAGAGCCCAATTAAAACCAGCTCACCATGCCTTTCATTGTTGTTTTTCCTGATGTTATCTTTAGTTGGGACATTTTTACCCCTACTTTGCTTTCACCCAGTCAAGAAATACAAGTTGAGTATCTGTTATCTGAAATTCTTGGGATCAGGTATATTTCAGATTTGAGTTTTGAGGATTTATGAACAGCTGCCTAGACTTTAACAAACATCTTTAATATGAAAAGCTGAATTGTTCTAAAAATCAAAACTTTTGGGGTATTCACATTCAAAACAAAAGGTGTTTCAAACATGGCTATGCATATATATGCATATAAATGAGTTCCTACTTGTATAATAAAAGAGAGATTATAGAGGCAGCAAAATTATAAGTGACTATGCATGAATGATGGGATCACTGACGATTATTTGTTCATTACTTTTCACTTTTCCTATGCTTTCTGTGAGAATAATGAGAATTAATCTTAGAAGAAGAACTGTGACATGAAAAATATGTTTAGTGTCACAATATAAATGTGTATTTGTTTAGGTGAAAATGGAATATTGCCATTGATGTACTATATTTTTCTAGCATAACAGACCCAACGTTGCTTACATGTAATTACTATTCTCCCCACCCTACCATCCAAACATAACACATTTGTTAACCAGTAATTGTATTTCTTCAAACGTAGATGCAGTATTGAGTTAAAGTATTCATCCTAGTGCAAATAAGAGAATGATTCATTAGCAGATCTTAATGGTGTTTCTATCTGTTTGGACTCACCGGCATCTTATTAAAAAAAATACTCTAGCATAGAAAGAGTTTAACAAAAGAAAATGGTAATAGCTACAATTTCCTGGTTCACTTTTACTCTGAATATTACCACACATAGGTTGCACTACTTTTGCACACAAAGCACAAACATTCATATTGCTGCTGTAATCAAGAATAAGGACCAGATAGCCAGCAGTAGAAAACAATTTATTTCTTCAGGACATGGTACATTTATCACGATGCTTTGTAATCACTGCAAATCCCCATATGTATTTGTGTGCATGTATATGCATGTGTGTGCATGTGTATACAGTTGTGTTTCTAGGAACCTTCAACATTATATGATTCTTGCAGGTATTTCTTAATTTTATTCATTTTTAATGATTCATCTTCATTCTAGGGAGTAGGAATTATGTTAAATGGTTTATAATGTTAGTTAAACGGTTTATAACGTTAGTTCTCTCTGACTGTTGCTTAGATTCTAATCTACGAAATGAGTGCTGAAGAGACAAACGCTATCCTAGTAGATCATATAAAAATATAATCACCAGTATTCTTATCTACAATTGTCCTTTCCACAGTTAATCTTTTGATAATGTGCAAGCATTTTCTGGTTAATTATAAATGAAGACAAAGTATAAATAAGTGTAGACAATGGCTTTGGACTTCCTTTATCGTTTGATCTAGATTCATGGAACCTGCTCATGCAGCTTTGTAGAAAGCAAGCCTGAGTGGTTTTCTATGTCAGTACTTCCTAAGTTAACAAGATAAAGTAGTATTCCAAAGATAATTTGCTATTCTCATTCTTATAAAGTCAAGTAAAGGGATTCAGAATGTCAGCGAGAGCCAGGTCATTTATTTCTTACTAGAAAATTACTGAAATCAGCCAGTCCCTATGTGATGAATTCAACATAATATACCACATACACTTAGAGGGTCATCTGAAGTCCTCAAGACTGTGGATCACAGTGTAGCCTCTGCAGGGAGGAAGAAATGAGCAGGTGTTCCAATTAAAATAGGACTCCAAAACTGAACTGTCTTGTCTTGGTACAATATGGTTTCCTATTGTGCATTTTAATTCATCTTTAAGGACATTACTATTACTATTTAATTATGTGATCTAGAGCTAAGGCCTGATTCCTGTACCTCACAACAACGTGCATCTTAACGAAGGGAACAAAGGTACCTGATCTCACAATATTTTCCTATGGCCGAATGCTCAAAGAAACAAAATATCCTCTGCTTCTTTATAAAGCCAGTAGGGAGACAGGTTACTGGGAACAAGAGATAAAGTGTTCACTCTTGGCCACATTCAGGTTGGGATCTGATACTGTAGTCCTGTCATTGACAAATGGAGTTCATTATGCTTTGGCAGGATGGTGTACCAAGGAAGCCTATTGGACAAGTTAAAGACTCATCCTACAGCCCAGAGATGATAATCTAAAACACACATCGATTCCAACATCTGGAAACAGTGCAAGCAACTATAGAGGGTCTAGCGAGGTAATACAATGTTAAGTACAAAAGTAATCAAGAGATTAAATTGCATTTTTGTCACATATTAAGATTTAGCATATCTCTGAGCTTAGGTTCTTAGGGAAAAGTAAAATAATTTTGTCACAACCCCATAATCACAGTTGTAAATCAGATTTCGGATTATCAGATGAGGATATTTCTGTAATGAAGAAACTTTTTCAAAATCATGTGCAAAGAATTATTATACTAAGTAAGCAAAGGAAGTTGCAACCTGTCAGCTCCTGACAGTGTCAGAGTGTCAGATTCTGACACTCAAGGTTAGGAAAAACTGCTATTTAAACCACATCTGTAAAACAAACGTAACACCAGGAAGTTTGAGTAGAGAGTGGTTGATGATTGAGGCTGGAGCTTCTGCTCTATCACTGGCATCTCACCCTCCTAATCTTACTTCTCCTTCTCTGAGATCATATTAACTTACTGGGACTGTCAGGAACCTCCATTAGCTATGATAAAGACCTTGTTTCTAATATAAGAGATGGTACTGAGTGGAAGTGTTTTACTCTTCTTTAATGATATCTACTCTGGATTATAGAGTAGAAGCCCAGTAGGACAGAGCTGCTATCCTCTCAATAAAGTTCTGTGCCAGCATTTTATAGCAAAAAAAAGCCAGTGAGATAGAATCTACATTGCTATGGCCAAAGAGCATCTTTGACAATCGAATTGATTTTCAATGAGGAGATAACTTGTTAAGAAATAGCCATACTTTGTATCTGTTTGTTTATTTATCTATTTACTTAGGGTTCTGGAGCGTTTCAACTAAGGGCATGAGCCCTTGGCCCTGAGTTTTTTTGCTCGTGGTTCACTCTCTACCCCCTGAGACACAGCTCCATTTCCAGGTTTTTGGTCATTTGTTGGAGTTAAGAATCACATAGACATTCCTGCCAGAGTTGGCTTTGAACCACTGTCCTAAGATCCCAGCCATTTTAGTAGCTAGGATTACAGGCATGAGCCACCAATGCCTGGCTTTGTCTGTCTTTTGAATCCCTCCAAAGTCTTGTAATTCTCAGTAGCCTGAGAGGTGTTTGGCTCTATGGTCATGTGAAGGCCCAGGTTATAAAATGTTCAGTATGTATCTGGCGGGGGTAGTGAGATCTTAGTGTCTGGTACTCTACTTCCTCATCCTGTTACTTGATACAATTGCATCCTTCTGGTTTAAAGGTAATATACCTCAGTGGACATAATGCAAGCAGCTTTCCTTCCCTGGTTTATAGTTATCCTTTGCTATTTGTAAGAGGTTAGTTCCTGGACACACACACACACACACACACACACACACACACACACACACACACGCACACACACACAATCAAAAACCCAGAGACACTCCTATAACTAGGATAGAGCGGTATTAGCATACAGCCTGTATGCTTATACATCCTCCCATATACTTATGTCTTGATTACTTGTTACATTTTTATAAGGGAAAACAAAAACGTCTGTACATGTTCAGTATAGACACAGTTTTTAGAGCATATGATATAATTTATGAAGAAGTAGTAAATAAGAGTTTGAAAGAAGTGACTATGTTTAGGAATGTACAGATATTCATTAATGTGATTTTATCATTATGTATTTTGTACATTTATCATGTCTCATGGCACCCCATAAATATGTATAATATTTATGTGTTAATTAAAACTTAGTTTTATGAAGCTTGTTTCAAAGAAGCATTATAAATAAATAAACATAATCAGTTAAAAATGCAAAACAGAAGAAAACAAAACCATGAGGTTCTGGCTTCCTCTAATGATGGATTAGCTTGTTGAACTAACACTCTCACAGATAAACCGTGCTACAATCTTGATGAATCTAGCTGTATAAACATACAACTGTGTATAGTAGACACAGGACGCATGAGTATATGAGAACTGAATGAGGATTTCAGCAGTGCACACTGTATGTGGAACAGTTGTTGGAGGTTGAGTCCAGTCCACTTAATGAGTTTTCACAGTAGCAATACTCTTCAAAAGCATGTCACATAACTAGTCTTTATCATTTACTCTTTCTAGCATATAACTTTAAATTCAAGAGATATATAAAGAGGCCTGGTACCTGTGGCTCATGCATATAATCCTAGCTATTCAGGCGTCAGAGTCTTGAGGATTGAAGTTCCAAGCCAGCCAATTAACAGCAAAATGCCAGAAGTGGAACATAAGCTTTGAGTAAAAAGACTTAGTACCTAGGCCCTAGGTTCAAGCCCCAGCAGTAGCATGAAAGAGAAACAGAGAAATAAAGGTGAGGGAGAGAGAGAGGAAAAAAAAGGAGGAAGAGACAACAATATAATCCAGCAAAAGCCATCCCCCAAGTATCCAAGATGTTGTCAGCAGCAGACAAGGGATTAAAAGCAGTCTACAGAAGAGAGCAAGGTTACAGATGCTGAGATCAGGCAGTCTGCGAAATCATAAGTTTTCCACATGTGGCCAGAACCAGGCTGTGCTTTAATTTTTTAATGGGAAATTCAAAAGAGCATGCATAACTTCTATTTTCAGCTTTAGGGGTAAGAAAGCTGGCTAAACAGCTTGTGGAATAAAATTCTTTTCTATGATCATTGCACTGCCTCTCCCCTCCCTAGTAGATATCTCCTCTGCTTATAAATCAGGGCTGACAACTTTACTTTCCTCTGATTTGATATTTTCATTATATATGATACCTCACTAAACAGTATGTTATCTAGCTCTGTCTAGTTTTGGATTTTACATGAGTGAACTGTACTCCCCTGTATCTTGCTTATTTCACGGCATTACCTGCATTTGACATTGAACCAGATCGAGTTGTATAACTATAGGACATTCGTGTTCACTGCTGAGTATTTTCTTGCCCTGTGAATCCGTCACTCTACTTTAGAATCTTCGGTTTGGGCTGGATGTATAGGTGACTGGCAGATTGCTCGCCCTGCATATACATGCAAGATCCTGAGTGAAAGCCCAACATCTTGAAGAGAAAATGCCTTGATTAATAGCCAGGCTTTGGACATGTGCTCACATCTGGGATTCTTTCCATTCTTGGGCATGCTTCCTGTGTCAGATACGCAGGGGTTTCTTTAGAGTGACGCTTACACATATCTGTGCAGTGTCAAATTGCTTTTCCCTTTTCCCTTCTCTTTCTCTTCCTTCTCTTTTCTCTTCTCCTGTTTCTCTACTCCCTTTCATTTTTTATATTTTGAGAAAGACTTCACTATGTCCCCGGCTGCCCTCAGCCTCAGGATCCTTCTGCTTCAAACTCCCAAGTGCTTTGATTCCAGGCACACACCAATGTATGCGGCCCAGATTGCTTTTAAGATTGACCATTAGAAAGTACACTCACCACCACTAGCTGATCCGCATGACCCCACCTACTCAGAAACACTTCATACTTTCAACTTTCTGCCCAAGAGCACAGAGGTAAAAATGATATTTTACAGAGTTTGAACAGGCTTGAATTGTGTCAAGTAGTTCAAGAAAGCTTACTTTAAAAATCTAAGCATCCATTGCTTCTCAGATTCAAAGATGTAGAATTATTGTCATAAGAAAGTTTTTGGTACTCTTTTCATTGCTACAATTGCTACTCTGTCACGTCTTTTCGGGATAGTCCTTGTGCATTAGAGACCTGGTTCTTCTCTCTGACCTCATTCCACACTTGCCTATCCTACTCTCAACTTCTCAATATAGTGTCCTACACTTTTGTTACATCGTTATGATGTTTCTATAACAGTGTAAAACCCTTCACAGATGTGCAAGGTAATCATAACTACTTTTTTGGTTGTGTACTAGAGCTTGAATTCAGGAAGAAGGACAAGAATGATTCTACATGTTCGGTTTTGCTATTTTTATATTTTCTAGCCTTCAACAAAATTGTTGATTGGAAGAATCCTAGGGAGTTGGAGACCATGCTCAAGGGCTGCTGTACCTATCCAGTGTTTTCTGTAGCTGACCCTGCTCTCGTACACACACCTCCACAGAGCCACAGTTAGGTGCAGAAGTTGTAACAGCAACCACCACGGGCATCCTGACCTCCCTGCCATCTCTTTGGCTGTTCTGATTCGTCTGGGAATCAGACTTCCTGCTCCTCTATATTTCTATACTTGTACATGAATTTCTGCTTTATGAAGTCCTCAGACGTACCTCGTGCCTCACTCTTCTCAGTATTTCCTCAAGAGAGTATGGGAAGAAAACACTAGAGGAGGCAAATTTGAGCACCTTCTTCCTGAGTTAGCCAACTGCACACCTGCTGATTCTTTTGTGTTTAACAGAAGGTAAAGAGAAAATCGGTCCACACCCAATATTCTTGTTTTAATGTCCTTCTGTAAGAATTACAAAATAAACAAAGGCTGCTGATACCTTATTTCTGACTTGTATGTGAGTGTGCAGGTCCTGAGGCTGCAACTCAGGGACAGCACCCAAGTCCTGAGCTCAAGCCTAGACATTGTCCCTGAGCTTTTGTGCTCAAGGTTAGCACTCTACCACTTGGAGCCACAGGCCCATTTCCAGCATTTGGTGGTTAGTTGGAGATAAACATCTAAAGGCTTTCCTGCCTGGAAATCGCTGGCTATCAATCACAGTCCTCAAATCTCTGCTTCCCAAGAAGCTAGAGTTACAGATGTGTACCACCTGTACCTGACTGATTTTGGTATATGTGTGTGTGTGTGTGTGTGTGTGTGTGTGTGTGTGTGCACGTGTGTACATTAGGGTGACAGTTACATATGTAGTGAGAACATTTTTTTTTCTTGGACAGTGTTATCCCCTCCCTCATTTTCTCCTCTGAGTCCCCTCGTTCCTCAAGTTGTAAAGTTCATTTCCAACATAGTGTCTAGTGATTGCTGTTGCATTGGCTCAACCCTTTGTTGTTTTTGTGATTCCCCTTCCCTTCTGCAAATCAGATAAACATATACGAGACAAAGGGTACAGAAATCAAAAACAGTGACACAGGGCATAAACCAAAAGAAAAGAAAAAGAAAAAGAAGAAAGAAATACCTTCATTCTTCCTTTAGCTCTTTTGCTAAAGGCTGGTACTCTAAAACATTAGCTCTAGCTGTACTTCTGGCTTTTAGTAAAGACATAAGAGTCTTCAGAGCCTTTCCTGCCTGGGCTGGCTGCAAACCACAATCATCAGCACTCTGCCTCTTGAGTCACCAGGATTACGGGAGTGATCCACTGGTGTCTGGTTATGGTTACTTTTATTACACAATATTTTGTTTTCCATAGGGAATGCCAAGTTGTTTGTGTGTGTGTGTGTGTGTGTGTGTGTGTGTGTGTGTGTGTGATTTTGTGAGTTTTCATTGTGATTATTACTCACCCTAAAATTTTTCCCAGTATAGGACATACCTTCTTTATATATCTCAGCAAATTCCTTGCTTCCTTGTGCTCCTTGTCCACTTGTCAGATGCATTATCATTTCCATTTCAGTCTCCTATGCATATAATTCCTTAATAGTTACCAATTCACAAACTTCTCAGCTACATCCAGTTCTATATTTTGAGTTTTATTCACTTTTGGTTAAAACTGATATTAATTTCTGGAAGTTCTGTTTCATTCTTTACTAGTCAAATTCAATACCATGATTTTGACATGCCATACTCTCATATATCCTCCATTTAAATATATTGAAATTATTTTATATGTTGTATGTCTTAATCATCATGTTCTTGGTCTTTACAGATCTGATGCTGTTGTTTCTGTAAGCATGCAGAGCACTTGTTTCCTAGATTCTTGGTAGGGTTTTTGTTTATTTATAGTGAACTCATGCTTATTGAGATTTATCTGCAAGAAATCTTCATAGCCTTTTCTTCCATTTCTTCAGACTTCCTCTTCCACTTAATATCAACTCCAAGAAAAAGTAGAATCTCTGAGGAGGTCTTTATTACTAGCTCATCTTCTATGCGTCATTGCCCTGTGGCATTAATGTGGTATTGGTGTTCTGATCTTTTACTGTTTTGAGGTGTATCCACCATCCCATTAAAGACCCACTACCTAGAGAACTGGAAAGTACTGATTTCCACTGGAAAGCTCTGGCTCTTAAGGCCAATACCCAGGTAACATTTGGAGGTGATAGCCTCTGATTGTTTCATTTTCTTTATCACCCTTAAACTATGCTTATTTTCTTCTTTTCTTCTTCTTCCTATAGCAGAGCTTGATACATATCTTTGTGATGTGAATAGCAGACTTCAGTTACTATCAGTCCAGTGATTGCAAATTAGTTGTGTGTCACCCTACTCCAGTGTTCTCAGATGGAAAGCAAGGAAATTGAACTAGATAGATCCCAAGAGTTTTCTGTCTCCAAAGTCTTGTAAATGAGACTAATAGAAGTGAGACACAGAACCCACATTTTCAGGTATAAAATAGATTAAGCAAAGAATACCTTGGGATGCTCACCTTAAATACATGTCCATCATACTGGGTCATTATGACACAAAATCATTCTTTTTTTATTTTTCTAAAGGAAAAACAGTCATTATATCATAGAACTTTCTTCAAACCTGCTTCATACAGGAAATTTTCTAGTTTTTATTGGATTATAAATTGTTTCACATTGATCCTAAAAACGCTCAAGCTGTCCTTCTCTCTATAATTAAGTTTTTCATAGTCATCTGGCTGAAGCCAATTATCACATGGATATTAGCCAAAAATGTTGCCATCTTCTCTTATTGAGATAAAACTCCTTTCGTTATAGAGCAAGTACTTGTACACATTGTTTTCTCAGTTGGTGACATTGGGCGAATGCCCATTTCTTTAGAGTATTTAATTGGTATCTAAGGAGTCATACATAGAGATAATGGGATATAAAACTATTTCACTAACTCCTTTTGTATTTCAATTGCTCTATTAGAGTAACATTGACCATTTCTGTATTTCATTTAAAAAATAAATAATTTCATGATTAACAGGGATATGGAATATATAGATTTTGTTTTTAATTATGTTTTTATTATTTTAAGTAGTTGTACAAAGGTGTTGCCATTCCACATATCAGTTTATGAGTACAGTGCCTCATGATTGATATCACCTATTTCATCATTCTCCCTCGTTCTGTCAATACAACCTCTCCTTTCAGGTTTCCCAGTTGTATAGGATATGCATTGAATATTATGACTGCATTAACCCCTTTCCTCTCTTCATTTGTCTCCTTCTGTCCATCACATCTCAAGTACCGGATTCCTGACATTCATTTTGTTAGGATATGGGTCAAGTTTTCTAAGGAATTACACTAAAAATTCTCCCTTTCATATGCCATGTGTTTGAGTACACTTGCATATGATCTTGTATGTGTTTACTTATATGATTATTAATTGGATCTAACTGCCACATATGGACAATAAGATGCATCTTTTGTTTTTCTGGGCCTGACTTACTTTACTGAGCACAATTTTCATTTTTTAAGGATTTGCAAGTTTAACCAAGGAGATAACCTTTATCGAAGCGTATCTAATAATGGAAAGGGTAGAAAGTGCTAAGTCTTTCATCTGGGGTAAAGAGGATCAGAACGAAGAAAACTGAGAAGGAAGGTGAAATAGTCAACAACAAATGAATGTCAAGGAAAACACTGCTTCCCGATAGCGTGGAACAAATAAAAGAAGGGAAGATCAACAGCCTAGTTATAATATGCAAGATTTTGACCAGAATTCACTACTTTTGCTAGCTATAACTTTATATTCTAAACTGGAGTATTGTAAAGTTTGATCACACTTCAGAGTTCACATGAAGTAGTAGTCAGGATCTTACTACTATTCAACTTTTCTTTGTTCGACAGAAAGACCATTCAGAAATAATTTTCAGTGATTCTTACGCTATCCACCCATCAGTCTGGTCTCTCTGGAATCACTTTCTTCCTTATCTGAGGAGAGAGAACGTGGCACACATCCCGGCCTGAGCCATCTGCCTCTTGGCTGACTGGCAGTGCCCTGTGCTTCACTGTGCCCTTCTCCAGCACAGACCCTGGCTTGCTGTGCTCTAGGCTTTTTCAAACTGCTAAGTGCTGGCACCTTCAATGCAGCAGGTGTGTGTTTAGCAGGACATGCTTTTTTTTCCTGCTGCTTATAACCTTTATTCTTCAAAAAAAAAAATCAGACAAAGCTATAAGGAATATCAAGTTTCACTGAGAATTTGACAGTTAATGAAAAGATAATTCAAACAAATAAATAAATTAGTACTATAGTGTAAATGTGATCTCCCTCCCTCATGATCATTTAAGGAAAAAACAGAACATTTCCAGCATCCTCACTTGTGAACATGCTCTGTTTCTGTCTTTCCTTGTTCACCATCCTCTCTGTCCTCAGCTCAAACCACAGAGAACCTTTGAACCCCTAGAGACACAATGCAAACCCGAATCCTCTTGAGTGCCCCACCAGAGAGTGAGGACTTTACTTTTGTAGTCCTATGAAAATCAATACCATGAGTTCAACATCTCCCTACGTCTGAGATCATTCATTCTAGACCCCCAAAGAGAAACTTTAGTATCCTGGTTCAGGGCTAAATGGGGGCCATCTTTCTAAGGGAATAAACTTTACACAGATCTTCTCATTCTTTTATCACTTTGTTGTTGCTGTCTTGTTGTTTTAGGTATATTTTGTGGTTGTTAAGATGCAGTGTCACTATGTTGCACAGGCTGGCATATACATATCCATTCTCATAAACAAGTATTAATTTTTAGATATCAGAATCTTGAATCATATGTTGATCAATTTACAAAAAAAACTATTTATAGTATGGATACATATATATTATATAAAATATTTCCTTTTTGTTTTTAACCATTCCTGGTATCCAAAGAAAACACAGCTGTAAGCTTGAAGTTGCTAGGAAATGATTACTGTTGTTTGTCTGTTCTTGCCAACACTGGCCAGATCAGTTTCTCAGGGACAAAGTATAGTACACTAATCTCTATTTGTACAAGAGTGCAAGGTTTAGGGTCCTTATGGCCAAATGACCTGAGGGATTGAGTGCTCCCTCATTAAAAATTGGATGTCTTGAACCTCATCAACACTTTACCTATGATGGAACTAGGACTATTTTCAGAGTACTTCAATGTTAGCAGATCACCTACAAATTTGAAATCTAGCATGGGGAGTTTTTAACCTGTAAGTGTTATATGGTAAGGTAACAGAGAAGTCATATTTTGAGAGGTTTAGTAGGGAGTCTTTGTTAGAAGGCCAGCGACTGCAGGCAGACTTGTCACAAAAACCCTCAAATACACTTAACACTGTTAGGAAACTGAGCCATCAGTGCTGGAGAGGAAAGAAAGAGCAGAAAAAGAACACCAACAAACCATATCAGTGCCACTGGAGGGCTGAAGTGGGACACCATGGTGACCAGAGGAGAGGCATGAACATGAGCAGACAGAGACATGGTGTACCCACACCAGAGCTGGTCCAGGCCTAAATAGGGTCAGGTCAGGGGGCAGGGCCAAAGGGAGCTTGAGTGTTCACCACCCCAAACTGGAAGGTCCAGTAGCCTATTATCCAAGTCCCGCCCCTGCCTCTAGGAACTCAGACATGCCTATCACCTGGGAGGTGGGACTTCCCTGTCGCCATGAAGACAAGATGGCTCCCGGTAAATCCAATACCCTATTATCTACTGTGTGGCCAAGAGATGGCACTGGTTCGATTCCGTGTCCCTACTCCATAAGGAAATGTTGGATCAACTAGGCACACAACCACAACTTCTTAAGTAAAATAAAATTTTAAATGAAGTTTCCAAAAGTCAGATTGCAATAACAGAAATGTTTTTAAGTCTACCTTTTAACTTGTTAGTGAAAATTACATGACTATGTTCGTGTAACCCAGGAAAGCATTACATTATTACGTGGAAGCAGACAAATGTGTTTTCAACAGAGTTTTTAATTATTTATACAATTCACATCTTCTTAGGCTAATTTCATTTCTCTTTGAAGTGGAAACATTTATGGTGTGGCTTTGATAGATCTTTAAAGGTTCAAAATATTACAAAACAGAGAAATAACTTCTTTTTATCCATTGAAGAAGCTATTGTTTGTCAAGTGCTGGTGGCTCATGCCTACTAACTACTCAGGAGACTGAGATCTGAGGATTGAGGATCTGAGGATCTGAGGTTCAAAGCCACCCTGGGCAGAAAATTCGGTGAGACTCTTATCTCCAATTAACCACCAGAAAACCAGAACTGTGACTCAAGTGGTAGAGCGCTAGCCTTGAGCTGAAGAGTTCAGGAACAGCACTCAGGGCCAGAGTTCAAGCCCCATGACTGACAAAAAGAAAAGAAGGGAAAGAAGGAAAGAAAAAAAGAAAGAAAGAAAGAAAGAAAGAGAGAGAGGGAGGGAGGGAGGGAAGGAGGAAGGAAGGAAGATAGGAAGGAAGGGAGGAAGGAAGGAAGGAAGGAAGGAAGGAAGGAAGGAAGGAAGGAAGGAAGGAAGGAAGGAAAAGAGAAAGGAAAAGAAAAAACCTGAATCTATTGTTATAGGTATTTTTAAGTATTTTTAAGTCTTTTCCCTCAAATGCATGGTACCATCTTCCAGTCCAGGGAATATATTTGTTATTCTTTCCTATCCTGTTTAAGATAGACAAACTACAGGATATCTTGTAAGAGCTCCATACATAGATATAATGGTGTTATTTAAAAGAAAAAGTGAAGGGTGGCTAATGTGATTAGATGGGTTAAAGTTAGGAAGTGCTTTTTTGAAATGATATAGTTTTATAATGTCTGGTTGCTTACAAACACACATGGAAGTTATCATGACAATCCATGCAGGGCAGGGATGAGACCAGAATAAATCATGGATGAGAACAGGAAGAGGCGTGGCGATGGGAGCACTTCCCAATGGCTGTAGTAATGCCATGTGATGCATTTTTGTCCTACTTTGTTGCTCCACTTTTCCTGTTGTGCTTCAGGAATAGAAGTAGAAGCTGATTTATGAGTGGAGAGTCAGTGCAGAGTGTCAGATTTCTGTAATGAGATTATATATTAAATCTAATGAAGGGAAAATATGCTTACCCAAACCAAATGACAGCACCATGATTAAATGCCTCAAGATCCCTTGAAGGATTTGTTTAGACAATACAGCAGGTAAAGTGACCTCCTCTTCACTTACGTTCGTGATCAATGCCAAGAAATGAAGATTTATGCCTTCTATTATTCTGATGACACAACAGTATGATCATAGAAGCAAACATGAGTAGGATGGAGCTAGGAAAGCAAGTGAGATGTTGTGGGGATGTGGAGTTTGTTTAGATTAATTGCCTAGGTGACAGTTTATGATAGCCACCAGATCCTCACAGAGACTCAGTGACGTTTCTATTGTGTCTCTAATTTGAGTATTCAGAGTCTATAGAGACAAGGATCCGTTTGCATGTGTGGAAACACACCCAGAAGCTCACACCCCCAAAGAGGCAAGAACTCACACACGTCTCATCTTTAAAATGACCGGTTAGAGGAGACTTTTCTGCCCTAGCAAGTGAGTATTCAATAAGAATGACGTCTCGAGGATGCCTCCACCTGGCTGCTGCTCTGTCGGATGCCATGGCAAGTGTTTGGAAAGGCATTGGTAGTAACTGGACTTGGCTGTGATATGAAAGCCAGACACACACAAGCTGTCTATAACCCCTCTCTTCACCTACCATCCACAATTGTTTTTAGATAGGCAAATAATAGAGTATTCCTAAGCCTAGGGAAAAATGGCACACATGGAGATAGCCATGGAGGAGGTATGATTTAAAGGAAGATTTTTTTGCATGTATGACTCTACTGTTTCTTGACCTTCTGTCCTGGAACTCTGTTAGCTTTTCTGCTCAAGACTGCTACTCAGTCACTTGAGCCACACCTTTACTTCTGGAATATAAGGAGTTCATTGGAAGTAAGAGTCTCACCAGCTTTTTTTCCCACGCTGGCTTTCAATTCATGTCCTCAAATCTCAGACTCCTATGTAGCTAGGGTTACAAGCATGAGCCACTGGCTCTCGGCTTATTTTATTCCTCAAAACTTCCATGTGTTTCTAAAATACATTTTCCCACTTTTGCCTGAGACTCCACTATTAGACAGTCATGCCTCAAATCAAATGTTTTGTTCCAATTAAAACACAAATATTCAGAGGTAATGTCATATATATAGATTCCAGATTATTTTTAGTTTTTATCTCTGTTGGCAGAACTTGATAGAAATGTAATGATTAAGAATCCTGTGGAGTCATGTTAAAATAAAAATAAAAATAAAATATAGATATAAAGTATAAAAAAAGAATCCTGTGGAGAAGGGAGAAATAGTAGAATATTGAGTCTAAAAGAAAAATGTAAATTTTTGTTTTGGGAGCAGAGGTTTTAAGAAAGAATTACTGAGGCAGGAGAAAGAGAGAAACACAAATTTGTTAGGATGTCACGTAAACTTTTTAGTTACTATATCTGGCTAATTTTGAGGCCTAGCAGTAGAAGTATGAGTTGAATAGTCCTCCTGTTTTAAAGTAGCTGTGAAGATTCACACATTAGGAGAAATACCTGTGGGGTTTTTGTTGTTGTTTGCTTACTTATTGCAGCTATAAAAAAGTTTATAATAGAAAATCTAGGGTACAAGTTCCTGTGCAATTGAAAGGTATGCAGGCATGAACGTTAGCATCAGGTAACCATTCTTACTAACCATTTCATTCTAATCTGTTGATTTTGCTTAGTTTTGAAAGGGTTGACACGGGTAGCTCCATTTGGAGTCTGACAATAGTCCCTCTTGTTTGAACACTATTCATCCCTTGGGTGAACTTTGTCCTCATAAGTTTTGCCTCATTGCAGGGATGTGATTTTCTGGTTGATGCAATTCCACATTCGGAAGGAATTATCTGTCAGAAAAAGTGTCATCTGGCCAAGAAAACTCTTTGTGACCAAATTTAAGCAATGAAGAGATTAAGAAAAAATGGAATGTAGGCAGGGCTTACCTAGAATCCAGCAAGTTTAAAATGCTAATTGAGTTTGACAAATGAGTCCTTGGAAAAGCCATTCTTTATTAGTCTGGCATTAAATGCTCCAGAGAAGGATAAAATCTGTAATGACAAAGGACTTAGAATAGTCGTGGTTAAAACTTTGAAACAGTAATTGACAGAACAGTGCAGTTATTTTCATTGTATACAGCATTTTCGGATAATAATTAAGATCAACATCATTGTTAGGACCATTAAGTTCTCCTTATTGCAATTAGAAACACATGGAGATAAGCCTTAGTGGGCCAGTATCATGAACAATTTTAATTTAGAGGACAACTTCTTGGCAAAGTGTCTCCATAAGTTTTGTATCCTAGAAGGCTGATGTATTTAAAGGACAAAAATACATTAAGCACACAAGGGATCCAGTAGCAATTAGCATCACAGCTCTGCAGATTTAGTTGCAATGATAAGTTGGTGACTTAAAAAGACCTTGACATAAACAGACACTCAAATGAACTCCAACCCAGTGAAGACTCAGTTTCCTATGTAATCCAAAGCTTGACAAGACCAACAGTATACAAGCAATCCTTTTGTTAAAATATAAAAATGGGGCTGGGGATATGGCCTAGTGGCAAGAGTGCCTGCCTCATATACATGAGGCCCTGGGTTCGATTCCCCAGCACCACATATACAGAAAATGGCCAGAAGTGGCGCTGTGGCTCAAGTGGCAGAGTGCTAGCCTTGAGCAAAAAAGAAGCCAGGGACAGTGCTCAGGCCCAGAGTCCAAGCCCCAGGACTGGCCAAAAAAAAAAAAAATATGTATATATATATATATATATATATATATATATATATATATATATATAAATGTTCAAAGTCAGTTTTGTATAACTTTTTTAAAGAGCAAACAGTATTATTAAGACATATATTTAGGTGTTGGTTTTATGTCAGTGTATTGTATCTTGACCCTAGAGAGTCCTTTAGATAACCTTCATGAAATTAAAAAAAAAAGTAATATTCATATTTGGAGAGAAAAGAAATCTTAAACTTCTTTTCTATGCAATGATATTTTTAAAGTTTCTTGTTAATCAACCCATATACCAGAAAAGAGGTGAATCTATTACATTCATGATAAACTAAGATTCTTTGTTTAAGTAACGTGGCTTTAAAAGGTATTTGTATAGACATTGGATCCCTTTAGTGTTTTAAACATGAGTGTGTTCATTGCTTGTCCCAACCTAGTATGTGAAGGCGTAGAAGGCTCGATCTGTTTTGGGCAAAGGGCAGAGTGGTAGGTGGTCATAGGAAACTGAAAGAGTGGGGCCTTAAAGAAGAACAAGTGGTAGAGAGGTGCTAGAAGAACAGAGAAGGTTCTTGGGAGGGTTTGATGCCAATGAGCAATAGCAAAAGGGGCAAGCTATAATTGAAAGTACCTTTCTCAGGCAAGACATCTCAGTCTTGCCATTTGTAAGCCAGCCATGCCACATAGTAGAGAAAAATATGCCCTGGGTTATGAAATGGAGCCCAGTGATGAGTCTGGGTGGATGAAAGAGACCTATGCTAGGTCAGACTAGGGAGTCTGGTGCTCTAAGACTCCTTGGGACGTCATATGTGGAATAAAGGGCCCTGCAAACCCTTGAGGAACAAAATTAGGAATGCTATGACTAAAAGCATGTCCCCTTCAGTCACAAGGACACAAACATGGCAGGACAATGTTCAAGGATGGAAAGACCCTTAGGAATACCACCCTGAAGGTTAAGGAAACCCCTAAACTGGAAGTCAGGCTATGTAGCCCTCACCAGCTATAACCAGACCAGAGAATTGGAGGGCCAGGGGACAAGAGACATGAACTCACAAGAGGCACCAAACTCCTTTCTCTGAGGACAGAGGTGATAAGGAGTTGATAGGAGAGAGGATTTGGAAGTAAATGTGTGAAGAGAGCGGTGAGAGGAACGAGCTTCTTCCTGTGTTGGAAGTAGGGCTTTTTTGAAGGGCAGAGACTGTCAGAGGGTTTTCCTGGCCTAATACCTGCAACTTCTAGAGAAAGTCATCCTGTGGAAGAGCTGCCCTAAGTCTTGGGTCCCACAGCTGTGATTGTTTCCAGACATCTGGGAGGAGGCCTTGAGGCCTGTCCAGGGATTGGCCTTCACCAGAGATGTGAAGTGGACTCCACGTGCACTACCTCCAAAAGTTATGATATGGAAAGCAAAGAATTCCTTCTAAATATCACTGTTCAGACCTCCAAAATATTGCGGATTTTTTTAAAATCTTGGATTTTTTTTTTTTTTTTTTTTTGCCAGTCCTGGGCCTTGGACTCAGGGCCTGAGCACTGTCCCTGGCTTCTTCCCGCTCAAGGCTAGCACTCCGCCACCTGAGCCACAGCGCCGCTTCTGGCCGTTTTCTGTATATGTGGTGCTGGGGAATCGAACCTAGGGCCTCGTGTATCCGAGGCAGGCACTCTTGCCACTAGGCCATGTCCCCAGCCCCTTGGATTGTTTTTAAAAAAATGTTATTAAGACAGGAGAAAAAGCAAAAGCAAATGTTGATTAATATGCTCTTGAGGAAAATGGAGGGCAACGAGAAAAGGAGCAGAGCTGAGATGCACTGGGATGGGATTGGAGAGAGAGGCTTTGATGGAGTTGGGGGGATTTCACTGACGGGCTAGCTCCTTTTTCAGGGGCCATATTGACTCTCTGTCTGTTTTTCACACCATGGTTCAAATTTCACATATCTGGGAACATCTTGCAAATTCAGTTTTCATATCGGCATTTCATCTGGCCCATTTTATGCTCTTGGCTCCCATATTCCGCTCAGTATTTGCTGTTAAATGCCTCCTTAAATGTGGGCTTCCTCCACAAAATGGTTTTATCTCTTATGGTTTACTTAGAGCCACCTCTATGGAAGGAAAGAAATAAATAAATGTGATTTTTTCCCCCATGAGCTCCTTCTACTCAATCTTCCATTGCTTCTCTGCTATTTTCCTCCTTAATATTCATGTGCTTGAAGTCTGTGATCTGTAACCAAAACTTCACAGTATTTAGCATTGCCACATGCAGATACTTTTAAGAGCAGGTCCATTAAAGATAAAGACTGGTTTCTCCGGGAGCAGTTTTGTAGGCCCTTGATCGTATTTATTACCCAGCATTTAGTTGTGATCCCTGTAATGTATGCAAAACCAAAGATCTCCCTCCATCACTTTGATTCAGCTGGGAGTTAGTTTTTGGTGTCAAACAGGGGAAATGGGAAGGAAGGGAGCCAGAGGGGAGCAGAGTCACATGTTTATGGTAATCCATCTAGATAAAATAACACCAGGGGACCAGTCCACTTGGGAGGAGGTGTTGGAATAGATGGATCCCCTTCCCTAGAGGCTATCCATTTACAGAAAACTCTACCTGACAAAAAAGCAACCCCCTGATGCTCAACTTCACTGGCTTCTAATTTGTCTTCTTTCATGAACTGAGCTTAGGGCAAGCCACCATTCTTCCTTTCCCAATAAATCTCCAGACCTGAGAAATTCATCTAGGAGTTCTGATCAAGAGGTGAGCATTCTAGATAAATATGAACCATAAAAACCTAACTTGTAAATTCTGCTACCAGTCCCTTCAGCTGAAATACTACAGGACAGAGCCCTGTCCACACAGAATTGCCTTAAACAGGACATATTTATGGAGCTGGCCAACATAGTCAGGAGCTTACTTGAAAAGTACTAGCTTGCTAGATGCATTGCCTAGTTTTAATGGCTGAACGAATGAGACTCCTTTTGATGAGAATAAAGAATATTTGGGATGGTGTGGAACGGAGTTTGGGATTAGGCAGGTTCGTTCCAGTGTCTCTCTTGTTTGTGAATTCATTTTAGATTGGCATTCTCAGGAGATTTGTTGGAGAAGAAGCCCTGTGTTAGCAAAATTTGACATAGAGACTAGAAAAAGAACAAGTAACTCCCTTAATGTCTAGATGCATGATATTAGCACTCCTGCCTGCCCCTGGGTTACCTTAGACCTGCTGCTGAGGATCCTCCAGAGTTCCCTCTTCTGTGTTGATCCTTGGTCAGGTTCTGGATGTCTCCTGTAGCCTTGGGGACACGTCAGGTCCATTGCTCTCCTGGCAGCACCGGGAACTGTTTTACCTGTCTTTAGTCACAAGTAGAGTGCATACCTTTTAATAAACAGACTCCATGAAAATGTATTTAGTTAGATTCTGCGATTTTTCTCTTTTAGGATCTCTTGTCTCACAGCTTCTTTGTGGGTCTCACTGAGAAAACCTTAGAATTTCCTGACCAAGTGGGTACATTCCACTTACTTCCTGCTCCATGGTGCTCCTGTCCCACTACTTCAGGTCTCTGTCCAGGATTCCAGCAGTACTTTCCCTGTGCCCTCATCTCCTAGGAGAAATGACAGTGCATTGCAAACCTGTTGTATTGATTTGTTTTTCCACTTCCAGGGCCGACTCCCTTCAGGAATGTGTGTCCTTTCTATCACTCTCAGTATGAATTCATTGGAATTATGCCTCTCCAGATCTCTCATGTTTAATCAAATTAAGATGGAACACAACAAGAGAATTAAAAAGGTGCTCAGTTTTTTAAATGGATTTAATGAAATCTGGTCCTAGGATAAGATGAGGTCTGGTAACCGATCTGTGGTTAGACTTCAGACTAGACTAGAATATTATGGCAGGCCCTGTAATATTGAAGTAGCTCCTAAAATAGATGATGTCCTCCAATGATATTACATTACTGCTAAAGCTGATAGGGACCACTGATGTGTGGCTAAGAAAGTGAACAAGTACACTCAGTCTGTGATTAACACTAAAAAAAAAAAATCTGAGGGTTGCTTTTTTGTGTTATAGTTGTACAAAGAGATTACAGTTCCCAAAGTCAGGTCATAAGCACAATGCATCTTGATCGATGTCAACCTTTTTGTCATTCTCCCCTGTTTCTCCCCTTCTATCCTCACCCTCAAGTTACTTATAGAGTTCATTTTTTACATAATGTACATTGAATATAATGACTGAATTAACTTAACCTTCCTCCCTCCATTCAAGTGGCCTTTTAAGACATAAGTCTTCATATAAAGCCCCCAAAATACAGAGAAGGAAAGGGGCTATTTAGTTCCAGGACCATGAGGGAAAAACTTTTGGAAGATGCAGAGCCTAGAGCAGACAATCATAAGTACTCTCTAGATAAATTTACCTCATTATTTTCCATAGATTTTACATAAGAAATCCTAGTTTAAAATGATCAGGTCAAACATGGGAAGGAAGTCATAAATGGACAATCTGCAATCACAGGTGAAAGTGGGGAGGTGGGTGTTTACCATGCATTTCCTTTAGGGCAGTGTGAAGGGGAGTTACTTACTAATGTGCTGGCTGGTACTGAGTAACAGGAGGGAACCAACACACTTGAGATACCACTGCATGCTGGAATCATCAGTCAAGCAGAAGGAAAACAGCTGACATCTTCTTAGTCTGTAAGCTGCCCAAGGCTGGTAGAAATGGCTATCTGATCTTCATAGCACTTCCTGGCCGAGTTTCTTTTTTGACCTCATTCCAATTTGCTAGCCTGATCTAATCAGCTCACATTTCTGCTGGTCTCAGCCACTAAACAGATTGATACTGATGATTGCACTGACAGTGTGATGCATTTGATGGTTTGAACCTTTGGGCCTCAAGGTAATGTGAGTATTTCTAACAAGCTAAAAATCCACAGGACAGTAAGGAACATAGTCCTTCTAATCACTTCTGTCAGTCTACCTGGCACAGCCAGATGCTGGTCATGGAGGTGGAGGTGAGATGCAGTGGTTACAGAGGATATCTATAAATTTAAAGGGCAAAGGAAGGAAGGCAAGGGGGAAATGTTTTAAAAGCCATAAGAAAAAAAAATCAAAGTTCATCATAATTGTCTCAAAATGACTGGGCACCAATGACTTGGTAAAATGATTAAAAGAAGTACTGAAGCTCGGTGCCAGTGGCTCATGCCTGTAATCCTAGCTGTTCAGGAAACTGAGATCTGTGGATTAAGGTTCAAAGCCAGCCAAGGAAGGGGAGTCTTTGAGTCTCTTATTTTCACTTAAGCTGAAAGTGCAGGTATGGGAGGCAATCACTCTTGCCACTACACAGGGTAAAAAAAGACAAACAACTACAAAAACAATACTTGCAAAACTGTTTGGTGTAAGTGAACTGAACACCTCAGGGGGGGAAAGGGAAAGGGGGAGGAGGAGGGGGGGTATGAGGGACGAGGTAACACACAGTACAAGAAATGTATCCAATGCCTAACGTATGAAACTGTAACCTCTCTGTACATCAGTTTGATAATAAAAATTTGAAAAAAAAAGTGCAGGTATGGCTTGAATGGTAGAGCTCTAGCCTTGAAAAGACAAGCTGAGGAACAGGTCCCAGGCACTGAGTTCAAGCTGTCGGATCTGCACAAACACACACACGCACACACAGACACACACACCACATACACTCACACACACACACACACAGTATTGAGTGGTTGTTCATATCTCTGTGTCTTATTTGCATCAAACATGGAAATTAAAGGTAGGTAGTTTGAAAATACTTTGGAGAGTGTCCTGTTAATTTTTTCTTTTTTATAACAAGCACGTGGCCATAAACCAAACAAGTTGTGATCACCAGCTGGATATTGACCTTTTTCTATTAAGCTGGCTACAGTTTTTATCTTGCACCCAGAGACAATTGATTACTGGCATGCCACAGCGCTGACATTCTGGATGTGATATGTCTGATGTTGGTATACTCCACTTATTGAGCACAATAGAAAATCAGATATATTTAAAGGGCAGAATAGCCTCATCTGAAGTGAAGAGCTGCAGTTATTTTGTAGTTTGACCTATAAAATTGTCACCACCAACCTGAAGCTCACAAATAGGAATTCCCTTTGTTGATGATTCTTCAGTTGATACTGATATGAAAAAATTTACTTTATGCTCAAGCCAAAACCAGTTTGGCTGCAGGCTTCCTAGACTTCTGTTGTAGCTGTATTAATTCTACATGCCTAGGTCAATGACAAGTGTCTATAAATGTTCCACCATACTTCAGAAATAACATGTATAAATAGGTGTTTGATCTTCAAAACCTAGACCCTGTTAAGTTACCCAGGCTGGGAACTTTAGAGCCAAGGATGTTTGTATGTTCAACTAATAGTGCTTCCTTCCTTACATTTTTCCTTTTCCCACCCTCCTATTCTTCTTTCTTTCCTTTCTTTTGACAGGATCTGTAGCCTAGTCTTGCCTTGAACTCAAGACCATCCTACCTAGTCTAATGAACGCTGGTATTACAAACTTGTTTCTTGCCTAGTGGGTTTTTTTTGTCTGTGTTATTGGGGGTGGAACCCAGAGTCATTGTTCTATCACTGGACTATATCTCCCACCCTCTTTTCTAATACTGTCACTAGTTATCAACTCTACTCATTCTGCATGATGTCAGTTGCATCTTTACCCCACTATTCTGCTCAGGCCTCATTCTGTTCTACCCTGTTTTCTTGTCTGGCTGCCAGTCCTCAATATCACCTGTCACCTTCTTCATTGCCTCCAGATGACATTTCCTAAGGAGAACATCTGTAGTGTCTCCTTTCCTACATCCTTATGTGACTGCGGTGTGCCTTTAGGGTGGGGTTTAGACATGAATGCCACACAATGACAGCCCACCATCTGTCTTTCTGGCCCCATCTCGGAACTATTGACACTGTAACCTGTGTATAAAGCCATGTGAGGCCATGGGCTCCTGTAATCTATTACCACTTTACATTGACTTATTGCTTTAATGTTTAACCCAAAACATGCATCTGTAGCTTTGTTTTGAACCTTCTAGGGGCCCATGCAGTGGGAGAGAATAGATACATTTTCCTTACTTTACAGAGAAAGAATAAATGGTTGACTCCATTCTGTCCGAAGGGTAACTCAGTTATCTAAGTATTAATTGCAGAATTTGAATTATTATTGGACAGTGAATGTATATTCTCCTAGCCTATTGCTCTCTCTTATCCCTATATTCAGATGAATCTTTATGAACTACATATGTATAAATGAACATTGTTACTTAAAATAACCAAATAGCATTTGCCCAAACTGATTACTTCTCTCTCTCTCTCTCTCTCTCTCTCTCTCTCTTTCTTTCCTTTTGATAATTTTGATCTGATTTCTCTTTGTTAAGTGGATTGTTAGAAATTGACTCTTCAGACCCCATAGGATAAACACATCCAACAACTTCATCCAAGCTGCAGGAAGTGCTGCATAGGACTTACATTTACTTTTTGTATATATATATATATATATATACATATATATGTATATATATATATGTATGTATGTATATATATGCCTACCTAGCAATAAATAATGTGAAATGTTGGATATTTTTTAAAAGCAAATAAACTGCTAAATATGTGTTAAGTGTGGGCAATTGTAAAGTCATCTAACAAGGAAGGATGAGAGTGGGGAGAATTATAGACTGTACATTGCACAGGAGAATCTCCCCTGGTGATATTAATGGAATATTGCGAACTCATTTCAGTATCAAAATTTAAATTAGAAAGGAAGGGTAGAGTGGAGTGGAAGCAAGCAGTTGAGAAATCTCATTTTCAGGAAGAAAAAAAATGAAAAGAAAATTACGAAGGCAATTTACTTTATTTTTTAAACATTCCCTATAGTGTTGTGAAACTCGAACAGCAGCTTTGAGATAGTTCATAAAAAGCAGAATGCAAAGAAAAGGAAGATAAACTGGATGGAAATAAATAAGAAACCATCCAATTTAATTGATCAGGCTGATTAAAATAAGAAACATAAACACCCGCCCCAAATGAGAAAATGTTAGATACACAAAGTCACTTCTTTTCTAGATTCATTTGGGAATGTTTGTAACCCATGAAACTACCTGTGTTATTTAAACAATAAAAATAGAAATGAAAAACTTAATCTTGTTAGTGAAATTGCATGGTCAATTGAAGTAGATATGACATATAAAAATGATGCAATCACATTACACAACCCTCCGTGGGTGTAGAGTCCAAAGTTTGACACAAAGGCCCCTGGTACCTGATGCACATTGTAAAAGATTTTTGCAAAAATCTTAACCAAGAAGTTATTGAAAATAGCCAGCCAGAGGTAAAAATGGATAGATTGCACAGCAGGACAACCAACTTAGCCTTCAAGCCATATAGAAATGAACTGTTTCCTTGTTAATGCATTAGTGTATAGAGCAGAAAGACATGCAACTTAAGATAATTTGTTTACTTTTTAGAGAAGTTTTTCAAACTTGAGGCCATGTTTTTGTTTGTTTAATGAAAATGGCTTTTATTTCCCCTGCTTCCCAACATCTTATATAGATTTAGAAAATAAGACAAGCTAGATTATGATAAAGTAACAAACAACAGGGAAAGCTTGGTTCCTTAAAACAACAAAGATCTATTTCTTTCCCATACTATGTGGTCATCACTTATCACCTGGGTGCCAAGTTTCATGACAGTCATTATAGTTCTAAGGCAGGTGGGGGGAGGGGCAAGGCAGATATCCTACAAAAATCTGTGGTGGAAGAATACATTAATAATATAGAATAATTATAATAATATAGAATTATAATAATTGTATATAACATAGAATTCTACTGTAACAGAATAATTCAGTTACATATAATATATAACATATACTCTACATATCCAATTATATATAATATCATAATACTACATACATGTAATATATAATTCCGTAATAATACAAAACGTAATCAGTCCTGGAATTAAGAAGTCACTTGTACTGACATCTTACTGTCTAAAACTAATCATTGAGTAACTCACACAGAAAATTACAGCCACCCCTGGACATGGAGAGTTTGCTTGTAACACTAGCAGCTTAGGAGAGGAAGGTGGGAGAATTACAAGTTTTAAGCCCCTCTGGGCAGTGTTGGGGAGAATCTATCTCAGTAACAAAGCACAAAAAGGGTTAAAGGTTTGGCTCAAGTTGTACAATACTTGCCTATCATGCAGGCTCTGGGTTCAATCCTCAGTACCACAAAAAATTATATATAATTAAAGACATCTAGGAATTTGCCAGGCACCCATGGCTCATGCCTGTAATCCTAGCTACTCAGAAGGCTGAGATCTGAGGAATGAGGTTGGAAACCACCTTGGGTTGCTCAGAAAGGACCAGAAGTGGTGCTGTGGCCCAAGTAGTAGAGTGCTAGCCTTGAAGCAAAGAAGCTTAGGGAAAGTGCTCAGGATCAGCGCACACACACACACACACACACACACACACACACACACACACACGAAAAAGAGAGATAGGAAGGAAGAGAGGGAAGAAGGGAGGGAGGGAGGGAAGGATGGAAGGAAGGAAGGGAGGGAGGGAGGGAGGGAGGGAAGGAGGGAGGGAGAAAAAAGCTAGGAACAGATAAAAGAAAGTTTCAATCATTAAAAATTCTAATGTTTGATGAACTGTCTTCCAGATATTTATAAGTATGTGTCTAAATATAGAAATAATAAACTCGCAGTTTTTGCAATTTGCTTTTTAAATACAATAATGTCACATAGATTTTTCCCCCTTATTCTGTTAAAATAAAAACGTGTCTTTTTTGGCTGTGGGTGGGGGGGTGTGGTGCTAGGATTTGAACTCACGGCCCTATTCTCCCACTCTGCTTGCTTACTCGCAACCAGTGCTCTACCACTTGAGCTATGTCTCCCATAAAACTCTTTTCTGATTAATGGGAAATGGAATCTCGCAGACGTATCTGCAGTCCTCCAGGTCTCAGCCTCAATTTTCAAGCACTTAGGTTGTTTCCAATTGCTTCTTATTATAAATAAAGCAGTGATTACATCTTAGCACACTTCTCTGCATTTTAAAACTAGTGATTATTCTACTGAAACCCAGGGGATTTTATATAGCATATAAATATTTTAATTACTGTAGAGAGCTCTAAGATT
Organism: Perognathus longimembris pacificus; assembly: GCF_023159225.1. Classification (NCBI taxonomy): domain Eukaryota; kingdom Metazoa; phylum Chordata; class Mammalia; order Rodentia; family Heteromyidae; genus Perognathus; species Perognathus longimembris. The sequence continues at coordinate 35,837,232 of NC_063181.1, read as the reverse complement.
GTTCTTACAAGATGTACTTGTTTCGAATATTACCAAAGCTGAAAGAAACTTCTGTTACTACACCTTTCCTCAACCTAGATTCAGAAATTGACATTTAAAACAGATTAATAATAATTCATGTTTTTATCATGGGTTTTGTTAATGACTTCTCATAGTTGATGTCTGCATGTGCGTTTTTCTCTTCCGAATAATCTATTAGAATACATAGGTCATTTTTTTTCCTTTTTTTTTTGTCAAAGTGAAGAACAGAGGTTACAGTTTTGTATTATGGCAGTGAGTACATTTCTTTTTTTTTTTTTTTTTTTGGCCAGTCCTGGGGCTTGGACTCAGGGCCTGAGCACTGTCCCTGGCTTATTCCCGCTCAAGGCTAGCACTCTGCCACTTGAGCCACATCACCGCTTCTGGCCGTTTTCTGCATATGTGGTGCTGGGGAATCGAACCTAGGGCCTCGTGTATCCGAGGCAGGCACTCTTGCCACTAGGCTATATCCCCAGCCCGAGTACATTTCTTGTTCTCTTGTTACCTCCTCCATTTTCCCCTCACCTCCACCTCCCTTTCCCATCATATGAGTTGTACAGTTGGTTTACACCAAATGGTTTTGTATTACCTTTGGAATCCTTTGTCTTTTAATCCTTTGTCTCTCAATTTTGATATTCCCTCTCCCTTCCCTAGTTTTGGAATGTGAATTTCTTACTGAATTTGGGGAGCTCCTTAGATGATACTCCAGTCATTACATAGTTGTGTTACCATGTTGAGATTGAGTATATAGCATATTCAATATCGCAGTGAATTTTCATCTAAGACTGCTTGGATGCTTCCATGAAGTAATTTTGCGGTTATTCTTATTGTATTTTAATATTTGTGTACTTAGGATTGTTGTGCTGTAAGGAGAGAGAAAGAAAGAGAGAGAGTGTTTGTTTTTCAAGAGGCCAGTGGACTGTGGGGAAATATTAGTAACTATAAATTGTGGTAATATCCATGTATTTATCCATGTATTTACCAAGATGCCCAGCAGATGGCTGAGAGTACAATACAATAGCATTGAACCCTGTAACGAGCTCGGATGTACTGGGGCAGTGTGTCTGATAACCACACAATAGTGACTACAAAGCTGGAAATGTGTACAGTACAGATATACTTAGACACAGAGATGGCTCACATTCAAAGCAAGATGGAGCAAGATGAGTAAAGTTTTCCCCACACTTCTAAGAAAGGTGTATCACTTAAAACTTGAGTTGGTGGCTCCTGGAATTTTCCATTGGATATTTTCAACCTTGCTAAGTGACCCTTCTGACCATAAAGAAGTAACTGTAGCACTGGGGGACAGTGACCGAAGGGTAAAGTACAGTTTGTTATTAGTATCCTTTTTCAAAATGCAAAGACCAGACTTGGTCCTTCAATCTGATGGTAATAAGCTCACTCTAGGCAGAGACCCATGTTGAGATGAAGCCTGGAATTCGCCCTTTATACTTAATGTTTCAGTAGTAACTTTCAGAAGGTTAAATAATTCTTCTTCAGCTTTTGTGGCACACAATTACAATTTATGACTTACCTCATCAGTGGCAACATATTTCTGTAGCATACTACAAACAATGACTGTTTTCAGAGTTGTGTATCAAACCCTTTTTTTCATCTTGAACATTTTGCCTTATTTTACAAATGACTGCATCCTTAGATATAATGCATGCCAAAGACACAGATAAATATATATATGCACATACACATGTATATTATGTATATATCCACACACACATATATTATGTATATGTACAAAAATATTATGTGTATATACATATATAAATTTTGAGTATATATGTATATATGCGAATATGTATACTAAAAATTAGTTGGTGATATAGGTATGGAATTCATGTGATATCTGTGTTGAAAATACAAAGGTAATAATTTGAGTACCTTATTTAAGTTTACTTAAACTTACTACACAAATCATTAAATCCATTATCAATTTATCCCATTTTCCTGTTGCCATGTTGATTTATATCTCTCCTGTCTTTCTTTCCTATTACTAGCAGAGTTTGCTTTGTATATTAAGGACAAGTTTATACTGAACACATAAGCATACTTCTAATTTTAGCCTCCTTCCTATTAATTCCTTTATCAAATCAGACATATGTTTCTATTGCTTCTGTTTTACTCTGTAGCTTTTAGTCACATTTCTTTAATGTACATACAGCAGGACCTTTTAAAAATATGGAACACTTCACGAATGTCACACGAACCACACAAATGTCACACAAACCTGTGTGTCATCCTTGCTCAGGAGCCATGCTCATCTTCTCTGTAACATTCAAATTTTAAAATGTGTGCTGCTGAAAAGAACACTTCATAAAGTTTTGACTCAGGTTCCCATATCTTTTTTTCCTAGACTACAGTTACAGTTTTCTAGCATTCTGGCTAATGCTCACTGTGTCTACCCTTTCCAAATGGGTAGACGTTATAGTAAAAGTGACCTTTTTTTTGAGGGATTGTTCTCCCAGAGCTAAAGCCTGAACTGAGAGCCTTGCACTTGTGCTCTTCCACTGAGCTAAGTCCCCCAAAGTGATCTTTCTTTTAATGTGAAATAATTATCACACACTGTCATGTGTTGTGTGAATCTTTATTTCTCGGATGATTAAGCTCTAAATGTTTTAGTATCAGAAAAGTAAAGAAGTCATTTCTTCCTTTCTTATTTCTTCAACAACAGAAAAAAAAAATCCAGTCTAATTCGACCTGGTAAGCTTCAAGTATCTTTAAAATACAATAATAATTCTGGGGTGTGAGCCTGCAAATAGAAGTATATCTATGAATTAAGCGTATCATTGTGAATGACTAATTTGTCAGGAAAAGCTTCTGAGGGGAGATATTGTATGGTGTGATGTGGAGAAGGTCTAGTCCTGACTGACTGGCATGTGCTATGATACTTCCTGTTTCAGTGGAGGATAAACCACCAAAGGAAATAGGAGTTGCCAGAGCATTGGGAAAGAGAGAGTATGGGATTATAAAACCCGTGGTGGCTGAGGAAGCAGTGAAGGTTGTAACCCCTAAGTGTCAAGGAAGGAGGCAGAACAGGAACACAATGCATGTCACACTTAGAAATCATTAGTGACTTTAGCAAGAGCTGTTTCAGTGAGTGAATAAAGTTAAATCCAGATGACTTTGGTAGAGAAATACCCAAATATGACAGTGGAAGAAGGGATTCTTTTATGTTTACCTACCTTTTTTTTTAAAGATGGTAAAATTTTGAGCCTATTTAGATATTGAAAAGACTGGATGCTCATGTTAGTTTAACTAAAACAATGTACTAATAATGTCCACTTACCTATGGCAGATACACTTTTTCATCTTTCATGGTGACTTGGTGTTTGTTAGCTAAAGGAAAACTTGAGTAGAGTATACATTAATCAAAGGGATGGGAAATGAATATGTGTAGGGTTCCCCCCCACACCATTTTTTTTGACATTTGAGCATCAAGTTGTGCAAGATGATTTCATTTTGAAATGTGTGTATGTACATTATACCTTGATCAGACTCACCCTGGCATCACTCTCCCTCCTTCTCCTCTTTCTTCCCAAACCAATCTCAATAAACTTCATTGTTCCCTTTTCACACAAGTACATAAAGTATTTTGAGCCCTTCTTTTGAAGTTCCATTAACTTGATGGCATGGGCCTGGAATACAGCTGCACTTTGTTGAATTCACTTTGATATGCTGTGATCTGGACTCTGATCACTGCCTTGTGTAACTGGAATAAATATATAATTATGCTAATTTATTCATCATCATACAATATCAGGAAGCTGAGCTAATCCATACCCATCCTTGCAGTTCCCTGTAGGTCACTACATGGTTAGCATTTCCCTGAGGCTGATGGACATCTTTTTTATCTTCACAGATTTGATTTCTCAAACAGTGTATATATGCACATAGGATACATGTTTGTCTATCATTATCTAATTGCATATAACTTAGATATTGGCTTTTAAAACTGACTTATAAATTTGTAGAATGGTGTGTTTTGATCCTTAATATAATGACGGCTTTCGCAGCACTTCAGTGTATCCACTGACAAAGGACAGAAGGAGATTTGGGGATTACTAGAATTTTCTCCTCACTGCAGCCTCACCACACTAAAACACACTGAGGGGTTAGGGGAATGTGGGCAGAGTAATACTTTTGAGTCTCTCCGCAAGTAAACTCTTTGTTATCTTGTCAGTGAGACCTCCTTCCAGAATCATCTTTTAAAAAGAGACCAGGCATGGTGGTTCATGCCTGTAATCCCAGCTACCTTGGAGGTAAGGAATTGAGGGGCTCTCCATCCAGGCCACGAGTCCTGGCAAAGAGTTGGGAAGACTCAATCTCACCCAGTAAGCCAAGCGTGGCCGCTTATACCTGTGGTCCCAACTGTGAGGAAGGCATATCTTGGATGTTCTTGTTCTGAGCCAGTCCCAGGCAAAAATGTTAGATCCAATCTGAAACTAACTAAAGCAAAAAGGTCTGATATGGTGGCATGTCTTCAGTACCACAGTACTGCCTAAAAAAAAGAAGAACTCACAAGAGAAAAGAGAGAGAGAGAGAGAGAGAGAGAGAGAGAGAGAGAGGGGAAGGAAGGGAGGAAGGAAGGAAAGAAGGAAGGAATGAAGGAAGGGAAGGGAAGGGAGGGAGGAAAGAATGAAACAGTACATTACATTCTGCTTTCCAGCACTCAGTATATCATCAGATATGCAAAGGCAGAATTCTTTGTTCCTATCACAGGAACAAAGGGGAAGGGGTAATTTAGAGAAATGAAATAAACCCACACTGTGGAACATACCACTGAAAAGAAAATGGCAGGCTGTACTCTTAGAAGTCATATCTTCCCTGTATCTCCCCTCATTTTCGTAGTTACATTCCATCTGCTCAATGCTCTCCTTGTCTCCTATCATAATTCTTGAATTCTTTTTTTTGTTGTTGTTGTTGCCAGTCCAGGGGCTTGGACTCAGGGCCTGAGCACTGTCCCTGGGCTTCTTTTTGCTCAAATCTATCACTCTCCCACTTGAGCCACAGGGCCACTTCTGGCCTTTTTGGTATATATGTGGTGCTGAGGAATCGAACCTTGGGCTTCATGTATATGAGGCAAGCACTCTTGCCACTAAGCCATATTCCCAGCCCCCTATCTGTCATCATTCTAATACCGCTGCATAGCAAAGCTAATAAGTTGCTTCCATCTCACATATGACCATGATACAGTTCCAGTACCCAGAGGGTGAACATGTTCCCTTTCCTAGAGTACATAAATTTAACATAAATTCTGAAAATAGCATCAGACTTCACCTGACTTTCATTAACTGGAATGGAGAAGTTAGAGGGCAATAGGGATTTGACAAGAGACACTGCAGGAATTGTAAGTGGAGGTTCTGTGATCACAGTTCTGGCCCATGCACAGTCGCTCACATCTGTCATTCCACAGACCATCAGCAAGTTGATTCTGACCCATCACTGGTTTTTCTCTGCGGTGACTTCACAGTTACACTGCTCCTTTTGTGATACATAATCCTGGTAAGTGGAGCTCAACTGCAGAAACTGCAGGGTTTGTAGCTTCCAGATCAATCTTTATATAGAGTCTAGAAAGAAAAGCAGACAACGAAGGAGACGTGATAGCCTTGTTATAAATAACTGGAAGGAAATATTATCCCAGAAACCAGGGAGGACAGGTGACATCTAATCTGAAAATGGCAAAGTCAGCAGATGCCTACACTAGCGTTATAGACTGAGAAGCTGCAGTGTGAGCAGATCAGTAGCTCACACCACTGTGGGGACCCAGCCAAGCCAAGTGATGAGAGATACTAAGTGACAGCACTTCATGTGGTGAGTAAAAGGCCTGAGAAAATGGCTTATGCCTCCTGGGAGATACTGGCTATGCATGTTGCTCATTCCAGCCCTCTCAGTTCCCATGGCCCTAGCCTCAGGCATATCACGTGATCTGTGAGGTGAGAATGAGATTGTCTTTGCTTGATCTGAGGCACATGTAAGACTCCAGCAGGAAATGAAAAGCTAATGACAATGCCAAATAGTCTTTCCTCAAGGTCATAAGATGTCTGCCATTTCTTCAGAATTGCATTTATGATCAACAGGCAAAAGAACCAAATGACCTGTCCCCTTACTCAGGAAAGTAGCTATGGATTGTGGGAGGGGGGGGGCAGGGGTTGTTTGTTTCATTTTTTGTTGTTGCTGGTTGTGGCACTTAAACTCAAGGCCTGGGCACTGTCCCTATACTATTTTGCTCAAGAACAGTGCTCTATCATTTTGAGCCACAACACCACTGATGGTTTGCTGGTGGTTAACTGGAAATAAAAGTCTCACAGACTTTCCTGCCTGGGCTGAATTGGAACCACGATCCTTAGGTCTCGGACTCTTGAGTAGCTAGGATGGCAAGTGAGAGCCCCTTTTGCCTATCATAAATGTGTTCTCATAAGTCATCTCATTGACTTAGATACAGCTAGTCTTCTTAGACTGTCCATGGTAGCCAAAGATTGTGTTGTCACAGCAAGATTCCCTGTTTACCTTGTTCCATTCATTCCTCCTAACTGATAAGAAAACAAAACAAATGCCATTTTCTTTGAGAGAGCTGGGGTAAATTGCTTGAGTTCTACATTACAGAGCCTAGATTTGAGTAATATTTTCATGTCAAAGTAACTTCCATCACCTTCTGGAAGTCCTGACATATGAACTGCATTCATTCAAGTATGACAGGGAATTGTGTACATTCAGTTGAGAACTACCCTTTAAATCCTTGCCCTGGGAAGCGATGTACTTATTATTCAATTATTTCTTAGGAATTACCACAACAGCCCTAAATGTATTCTCTGTGTGTGTGTGTGTCTTTGAACACGCACACATACACACATGTGTGCATACCAGTATTAAGTTTGAATTCAGAGGTTCATGTTCTTGCTCTGCTTTTATAGCCAGCAGTCTACCACTTGAGTCACCCCTCTACTTCTGACTTTTTTCTGGTTGATAAGAGATAAGAATCTTCTGGATTTGTCTTCCCAGGCTAACTTTGAACCTCATTCCTCAGATCTCAGTCTCCTGAGTAGCTAGGATTACAAGTGTGAGGCACTTGAGCCCAGCTTCCCAGGATATATTTTCAAAGTCATCTTCAGTGGTGACAGACCTCTTTTTTCAGTGTAAATTTTCCCTGACTCATTCCATTCAAGTAGAGTTAATGACTGGAGGACTGAGATAGCTATGAAATGCAGGACTCTTTGGTTTCAAGTTCTGGTTCTATTGTTAACAATATATATGACATTACTCAGAGTGCTAGTGTCTCTACTTTTTTTAATTTGTAAAGTAGAAGGGACAAAAGCGTGTTGTAGAAATGTGTTAAAGTTAAGTCAGTTAGTGCATGTGTGGTATTTAGTAAAGTAATTGGCCCAATTGGTGCTGGAACTTTCTTTTTTCAGGCTGCGAAATAATTTATTTGGACAAAAGTGTGACTTAAAGTGAGTGGTGTAGTATTTATAGAGAGATGAATCTCCTTTAGTACCAATAGTACCTGACTTTTCCTCTTCTTGGCCATCTCTTGACTCTCTCTCTCTCTCTCTCTCTCTCTCTCTCTCTCTCTCTCTCTCTCTCTTTCTCTCTCTCTCTGCATAGCTCAGCTTGGCTGCTCATGGGCTAGAATGATAGTTCATACTTCTATATGTTCTCACCAAAATCTACTCACACATGTTTTATGGAACATGAGAGATGATATGAGGTATACCCATATTGTGACCAGCTATGATATCCTAGTATTTTCCATGTTCTACCATGAAGAAACCACAAAAAGAGAAGAAATTACCACATGCATAGTGAATCAATGAAATTCCATATGGAAACACATGTAGCCATTATGGAAATATTATTAATATATTTAAGAAATAACCATACTAAGCAGTTAGATGCTTGAACCTGTAATCTGTTGAACCTGTAAGCTATTCATGAGGCTGAGATCTGTGGATGCCAGTTCAAAGAGAGTCCAGGGGGCTGGGGATATAGCCTAGTGGCAAGAGTGCCTGCCTCGGATACAGGAGGCCCTAGGTTCGATTCCCCAGCACCACATATACAGAAAACGGCCAGAAGCGGCGCTGTGGCTCAAGTGGCAGAGTGCTAGCCGTGAGCAAAAAGAAGCCAGGGACAGTGCTCAGGCCCTGAGTCCAAGGCCCAGGACTGGCCAAAAAAAAAAAAAAAAAAAAAAAAAAAAAAACCAAAGAGAGTCAAGGCAGAAAAATCCCAGGGATGTTATCTGTTGTTAACAAAAAAACTAGAAATGGAGAACATCTGGTTCAAATGGTAAAGTGAGAGCTTGAGCAAAAAAGCAAAGCAAGAACATGATGCCTTAAATTGAAGCCACAGACACAGCACCAAGAAAGAAAGAGAGAGAGAGAGACAGACAGACAGACAGAAACAGAGAGACACAGAGAGAGACAGAAAGAGAGACAGAAAGAGACAGAGAGGAGGAAGGAAGGAAGGAAGGAAGGAAGGAAGGAAGGAAGGAAGGAAGGAAGGAAGGAAGGAAGGAAGGAAGGAAGGAAGGAAGGGAGGGAGGAAGGAAGGGAGGGAGGAAGGAAGGAAGGAAGGAAGGAAAGAGAGAATAAACTATACTACAAATTTCCCTTCTACGTACAACTCTGGAACCTAAGGAGAAGAACATCTTCTTGGTGCTTATGTGAGGTTCTTAAATTGTTCATGTTATTTAAGAAGCTTGCCATCAGCAAGGAGTATGTGATCCTAGGCAATGTATAGAACTTTGAAGCTTCAAATTTTCATGTTGAGATGACTTCTGTGGTGGATATGAGCAACTCCACTTGACATTGTTCCAAGCAAGTCCTGAGAGAGGAGCTGGAACGAAGGTTATGGTATGTAGAGGGAGATGTCGAGGTGGCTGCTGCCCTTGATTTCAACATCACGGGGCTTGGGATCTTGCAGAAGACAGACTGTCATAGTGGCTTTTTCTTCCTTTAATACTGGGTGCTTTTGTTTTTGTTTTCCTTTTCTACAGATTTTATAACACTGCTCCTTTCCTCATTCTTATAGAACATTAATTAAACCAGGAGCATGGGAATGCTGATGTGCTGTCTAATGACAGCAGAAATTTACAAGTATGTTTTGTGCCTGTGTGTCATGGATGTGTTTCATTAAAGGCCAGAATGAGTGAAATGGTAGGACACATACAAATGAGGTGAAGGTCACTGTTCACAAACCTACACCTGTCTTCCAAAAGAGTCTCTTGCCCCTGTGATTGCATGACTTTCTGTCTGTCCTCAGCAACTAGGAATAGCTGATCTGGAGTCTGCTCTTTGGCAAGAAATCTAACTGTCTTTGATGGTCTGTGTTTCCAGATTTGTTTATAAACTGGAAAAACCTACAAATTGTAGACCATCTGTACAAAACACGAGTCAAACAAATCTGTAGTCATTACCTCCAAGTAACTAGTTTCTTCACATATTCCCAGCTGGGACCATGAATCCAAACCAAGTAAGCAGAAAGCAGACAAGGAGTCATTTGTTTCTCTGCAGGATGAATGCTGTCAATAACTTTCAGAAACGTTAAATTTCTAGGTCAAGATGACCTGTTAGCCTCGGGCCATTTGATCATTATTGATCCCACAATGCTAATGAGAAAAAAAAATGTAGCCATTTTGTTAAGAGCTTAAGTAAAGATTTCCATTTTGGTGACCTCTTGTAAACATACTTCATGAACTCATTGTGAGTGTGCCCCTTTATCACACTTGCATGTTTTCCTGTACCACTTCTGTGTTCTGTGATGCTCGAGGGTTACTTCTGTGAGCAGCTGTGACACTGGAAGTGGCACGCAGTCCACTGGGACACCTGGAAATGAGGTGGAAAGGAAGAGAGCTAACGTCAAGGAAGGCCACTGAGCTCTTCTCTGTAATATTCAAAGAAGGCCAGAGAGCAATATATGCATTGCTGTAGAGACAAGGGGACAAATCTACATCAGGCTTGTGGGCCCTTATGGGTAATGTGGGAATGTAAAACCCATCATGTGAAAACAGAAAATTTGTCATGGAAAACACATGCCCCTAGCTTCTTGTGAAACGCAGAATCTACAGCTGGGTGCTAGTGGCTCAGGTCTGTAACTCATCCATTCAGGAGGATGGCAGAGGATCAGGGTATCAATTCAATCTGGGCAGAGGAGTTTGAAGGACTATAAAATAATCAACCTAATGCATGACTAGATGCTTGTTCAAGTAGTAGGATGCTAGCTGAGCAAGCAAGCCAGGTGAATTTGCTTTCCTGAGTTCAAACCCTGGTATAAGAAAAACAAAAAGGAAAGAAGGGAGGGAAGGAGGGAGGGAGGGAAAAAAGAAGGATGGGATGAAGAAAGAGTGGGTGGGAAGGAGAGAATGGGAAAGAAAGAATGGGAAAGGGAAGGGAAGGGAAGGGAAGGGAAGGGAAGGGAAGGGAAGGGAAGGGGAAAAAAAAAAACACATATAAGCTCTGCTATTTCTGGTGGTGACAATGGGCCTTGACCACTGCCATTTGCACAGATCTGTGGTCCTTGCTTTGCCTCAGTTGCCACTTTCCCAGGAATTCTAATGCTGTGGCAGAATGCTACGAACACCCTAAGATTAACACAGGAAAGATTTATACAGAAATGTGAGTTCCTTGTCAAGTTTCATTACAGTAGCCTGGGTTTTTTTTAAGGAAGAGTCATCCCCCTGAAATTCAAGAAAGCAAAAGAAGACAGAAAGCAGCAGACTTTTCAAAAAAGTGAGCATGAGCTCATTCCTCCATGGAAGTGCAGAACAGTCATCTCTGGTCTTTAACAGACAGGCCAGACACATGGCTGCGTGCATTGCCTTGAGTGACATGGCACTAATTTATGTGAGGACATAGTAGTTTGCAGCTGCTGGTTGGGTGCGGGACATGTCTTATTTATTATATTCTTGTATATTAGGAGCACTTAGTTTATCAGAAATGGTTTAGACTTTCTCTAAGTGACCAAAGCATAAATCTAAGCACATTCTGTCACTTGTAAGCACAGAAAATACTAAACAGATTTCCTCATGAAGATCTTGCCTCAATTACATGGATAAAATATTAGGCTACAAACTAAAAAATAAAATTAAAAGCCCACCTCCCAGTGAGGAGTCTGCTAAGGTGCTGATGGTTTACAGACAGGGGTGCAATGGTTTCATCGTGTCATAACCACCAAGTGCATCCAGATACAGGGGAATTAGAAACAGGCTGTGGTTTGTGTCCCTGGAGCCTATAGGCAGCAGAGGTCATCTTGTACAGCAGGTCTTGCTCCTAGGTATTAGTGGTCGTACACTGACCATCTCTAGGCCCATCACTGACACTGGAAATGATGTGGGTCATCTTCTCTGGGTTATGTTCTGGTTATATGGCCCAGGTTTATGCAATGTAGGGTGCCCCCCTTCTGCACTCATTTAAATGCTTTCCTCATTTATTGACCCTTTTTCTAAGGCTTTCCAATAAGCTTTGAACCCATGAATGTACCAAGTTAAGTAGGATGCAAAGAGCAGTTACTGCAGACTGTTCAGTGAATATGCTGTGCCTTCTTCCAATCTCTGTGTCAGTATTGGGATTTCAACTTAAGCCTCATGCTTGCTTGACAAGTGCTCTACCACATGATCCATATGAATAGTTGCTTTAGGTATTTTTCAGGTTGGCTCTCACTTTTCCTGGGCCAGTCTTGGACTTATATCCTCCTAGTTTTGCCTCTCCTATGCCTAGAATTACAGCCTGTTTGCTGAGATGGAATCTTGCTAACTTTTTCCTAGGGTTGAAACTAAATTTTAACCCTGCTGATCTCTGCCTCTAGAGTAGCTGGGATTATAGGCATGCAAATAACAGGTCTGGCTCTTCCAATCTTTATAAACCTGTATGTGTTTGTGATTGATTTATTTGTTTGGCAAATCTGGTAACACTAAACACATTATTTTGCATTTTAACTCTGACCTTTTATGAGCATTCTCTATGCTTACACTAGTTGAAATCTTAAATTTAAAACCTATATAATCCTGAATTGCACTATTGAGTCATAATTTGTTTTAACAAAGATCAATTATTCGGCATGATTTTCTTTTCTTCTTTCCTTCCTACATCCTTCTTTTCTTGTTAAAATACATTGTAGTGGCCAAATCCTCACTTTCATACCTAATACTTCCTTTTGCTAAATAAAGCGATAATGACAAACAAGTACAATAGATATAGGTATTACTGATTTAAGACTTTAGGTAGAAATAAAACCAAGCTAAAGCAAGGTAGGGGAATGAAGGAGCTTCCTGTTTTTGAATATGGTGTTAGGCACATGTGATTGGAGATCTGAATGCATGTTGGGATTGGAGTGAAGGCATGCCCATAGGAGAGGCCTCCTGAGCAGATTGGTCCCAAGGTATGAAGACCCTAAGGCTGGAACTTGCTGTGAACTGCTTTAGGAGAGGAAGGAGCCTAGTAGGACTAGGCTTGATAATTTGCTCTATCTAAGCTCATATTAGTTGGGAGATGAGGGTGGTACTTGGGGAAAATATTGAAGTACAATGAGAGAGTTATATGATATTGTTTATCTTAGGTGCCACTAGTTGTTGTTGATTAATTCCAATTCAGATTTAAATGCAAAACAAAAAATGAGACACCTTACTCTAAAATTATCATGCAGTTAGCTACACTAATAGTGGGCGGAAGGTGATGAACTGTCCCTGTACACATTCTTCTTTGTAATATATCTTTATAGTCACTGCTGTTGCTTTCTATGATGAGGTACTTATTTTGTGTTAAATTTGTGGTTTGTTAAATTACTGTACACTGATGACCAGAGCTAAATGGCTGTCTGTGCTCCCAAGGTGGTGCTAAAGAGTGAATATATTTAGATGGAGAAGTAGAGGACCAAAAGTGAAGGGACATACTCAGGGAAAGTGGAGTGCTTGGTGGAGCAGGTGCTAAGGAGTTACTGCTCCTGCTTTGGGGAATGGGAAGCAGAGGGCTTCCAAGTGTGTGGTCCTCAGCCTCCCAAAGAAACAGCAACTTATCAAGGATAGGGTGGAATTCGAAGATAAAGAAGTTCTCCATGAGCAAGATAGCAGGATAGCTGTACTCAGAGAACAGAGGAGCCACCCATAGAAGAAAGGCTGATTCCTAGCTGAGCAAGATCTATAACCTTAGCCCAAAGGAGTTCTGTGGCCCCATTAGGGAAATGGCATTAGTGATCAGCGAAGAAATGGATATACCAATCTGGAGAGGTTGAGACTGAGACTAATGTATGTGCCAATGGATTGCTCTCATTTAATGTATGTGCCTAGTAATTGCTCAAATGTGTATTACTCAGGCCTTTCTATGTTCTCACACCTTTCTTAAAGCTTGTTTAAATGTAAAAATATTGACTTGAAACCTTGTCCAATTATACAGTGTGCTCTGAGCACAAAAATACATGTTCAGCATGTATATGTTGATTTTCTGAGCTCCATTTTACAGATCAATTATGGAAATACCATGGTTGTCATCAGTGTTATAAAATGAAGTGACCTAATTGCAGCCACTTCATTTCTCTCTTCCTTTGACTTTTCAGAAAATAGGTCAAAGTCAATAGGATATTTGTGTCCTTTTCCCAATTTTGGTTTATTAATTTGTGTATCCATTTCCTGGATGTTACCAATTTTATTCCAAAGAAGGGATGTGACATGTGATAAGGAAAGAATGTATGTCTATTTGCCACTATGATTTAAGTACATCTCTCTCCTGCAGGCCAGAACTGCTCACCTTCTAAAAGAGTTCTAGGATTTTAATGACTTGCAAACATTCTCTTGTTCTTATAGGTGGAATGGCTGAAAAATGAGGAACCCATTGACTCTGAGCAAGATGAGAACATTGACACCCGAGCTGACCACAACCTGATCATCAGGCAGGCACGGCTCTCGGACTCAGGGAATTATACCTGCATGGCAGCTAACATAGTGGCCAAGAGGAGGAGCCTATCTGCTACCGTAGTGGTCTATGGTAAGACCAGCCCAGAGGCCAGGAGTAAAGAGGGAGGGAAGAAAGCAGAGGTGTAGAGGGTTGTGTTCTTATGAAAATACCCCACAAGGATCTGAAAAGACATGGAGGATAGCCCCAAAAAGTCCTTTCCTACTTCTCTGTTGGGCACACAAGAAAACATCTGACGGTATACACGTGTTGCTCATCTATTCAAAACCGAACTTCTGTGAGATTGTCCGTGACATTTACATTCTCTTTTCAAAAAAATAATAGAAAGTTGTTTGTTTTCTCACATTGTGTTTATATTTGAAAAGCATCAAGGTGGATAACATCTGCCTATTACCACTCTCAATCCAACACCCACCCTCCCCCATCTCCCCAGACTTGCTGCCACCCGGTTCCTCTCCCAACATATGAAATCCACCAAACACAAACATTATTATTTGCTGGCTATCTCAGGCACTATAGAAAAGAAGTTCCCAGCCATTTCAGTAAATACATTTCTTTCCATCATAGGAGAGTCCTGGGACTTATTTTTTTTTTAAGCACTTAAAAGTAATAGAAATTCGAATGCTGATATTTTCTTCTTATACTGTGGATTTTCAAGTGCTTCAGAGATCTGCTGATGAGTTCTTTGCTGTTTTTAATAATTTCCCTGCCAGGCAAACTCTCCAGGTCCTTCCTGTTACAGAGGAGGAGGCTGATGGGTAGCTGACGTGAGGCCCACTGTTGCCTCGTGATGAGACTGTGTGCCATCCGTTCCGGAATGTTCGACTCACAACACCTGGCACAGTGGCTTGCACATAGTAGGCAATCAGTAAAAACTTCTCTCCTTTTTTTCTCCCCTCCCCATTTTTTGTCTCTCAGTGAATGGAGGCTGGTCTTCCTGGACAGAGTGGTCAGCCTGCAATGTTCGCTGTGGTAGAGGATGGCAGAAACGTTCCCGGACCTGCACCAACCCAGCTCCTCTCAATGGTGGGGCCTTTTGTGAGGGAATGTCAGTGCAGAAAATAACCTGCACTTCTCTTTGTCCTGGTGAGATATTACACAGATTCCCTTCTCCTTGTGGTCCACCAACATTGTTAAGCTGGTGCACATCAACCTATATGACCTTCCTTTCCAAACCCACACTGGTCCAAATTCTGAGACCAGAGCCTCTGTCCAAGGTGCTGAGATGGAAATCCTGTAAACAGTAACGACATGGTGAAATACCTCTGCACAATATTTCTCATAGTTGCTTGTGATGGAGCTAGGCCAGCCTTTTCTTTCCATGGGTTCCCTTGTTTTGTGGCATGTATTTGCAGAGCAAACAAGGATTAGGTGTATTATCTTCAGACACATAAGGACCGATACAAAACTTGACCCTTTATCAGCTTTAGCTTTGTCTTTATTTACAATACAACTGGCAGAGACTGTACAGTGGTGCAGCGGTGTATTTTTATACATTTGACCTATGTTTATCTTTCTTTCTGAGTAGTCAGTGACCTCATTTAGCAAATATGCCTTGTATCGGTTCTTTTGTTCATCTCCTCCTAGCTATAACCCAATTTATACGATGAGACACGGATGAGATGGAAGATGACTTTCTTTATGGAAAGCATATCCTCCCACTGAGAAATAAATTGATCCTGCATCTTACATTAACTTTACATACATTGGACCAGATCCCGTGTGTGTAAATTTCAAATGTAGTTTCTCTCAAAGCCAAGATGAGGCTCTGGCCAGCAGTGTATTTTTGGAGTTTCATTTTGGATTCATAGACCATAGACATTTATTGAGTGCTTACTATGTGCAAGGTACTATGCAGGATGCTTTCAAACATAACATGCAATTTAATTCAGAGTTGTGAGTTTATTATCCCCAGTTGGTACAAATGCCTAAAATGAGGCCAGATGACTTACCCAGGGTTGCTCATCTAATAACCAGGACAAAGACCTGGGCATTCTGCTTCAAATCCACTATTTTTTTTTTACATGACCTAGGTCTTAATTGCTTTAGTTTGGAATTGTAGTATCTTAACCCATATAAGCATGGTTAGACTATTCCTGGGAGGTAATGGGGCAATTGCCTCAAACATCTGCCCTAATCTCTAGGGTTGGTTTTTAATGGAATTAAATTCAGTTTGTTCATTTATACATACGGCAACAATCTGTGATTGTTCTATTTATGTAGGTCCTGCCATCTTGAGGTTTGACTGACCTGTTTTCATTTAACATTGCCAGTATTTTGGGCTCAGCATTTTGCTAGTTAGGGTCTTTGGGGGGCTTACAGATAGTTCATTCTACCCTCTATGCTAAACTGTCAGTCTGTGTGTCAATGGCTGGTCACTGGTGGTTATTGCAGACAGTTTATCAGTCCACTGAAGACACACTTGGGCACTAAAAGACAGGGAGAGAATGGATAATGACATTATTAGCCAACCCAATGACAGCTGTCATTCCAGTGTTCACCTAAATACAGTAATCAACCCCATCCTAAAACAGCCAGAAAAGCACACCACTGCCGTTGTTAGCAAAGAAACCAGGGAGAGCAGACACCCTGTCTATAGTTCGGTTTGTTGTATCAGTGATTTCTTTAAAATCCCGACCAGGACAGCAGCATTCCACTGGGTTTCCAGACAGTCTGCAGCTTCTCGCTAATGGTGGTCTCTGTTGTTTCCCTTTGAAGTGGATGGGAGCTGGGAAGTGTGGAGCGAGTGGTCCGTCTGCAGTCCTGAGTGTGAGCACCTTCGGATCCGTGAGTGCACAGCTCCACCGCCAAGAAACGGGGGCAAATTCTGCGAAGGTCTCAGCCAGGAATCCGAAAACTGCACCGACGGGCTCTGCATTCTAGGTAACAGCTGCTGAATAACATCTCCAGTGTTCATCTGCGATGCTCATACGTTCATATACGTCAAGAAAGAGTGGCCCAGCAGTTAATTGGGGGTAAATACGTAAACAGAACAACTTATCACTGGTAGGAAAACAGAAACAAGAAGTATCAGAAAGTAGACAAAGACAATTTTAGTACTGTTCAAGTGACTTTAAATGTTTTATTTCACTCTAATCAGATAATCTTATAGGAGAAAAAATTCCACAACATATTTATTTTTAAAATAATTTTATTTACTTTTGTATTTACGTGATATGAAGGAAATGAACTCAGGGCCTCATGCATGCTAGGTAAACAAACACTCTACCACGTTATAACCCACATCCCTTGTCCTCAGACATATTTAAGATGTTTAAAAGCTACAACTTTTAAGTTTGATGAAATGGTGGTGTAATCCCTAAAGATTTAATATATCCCAAGAACTATGTAGCACTATCAAGAGCTTAATAAATCTGAAGAAACCAAGAATCTTTGGCAAGTAATATGCATCGCAACTATATCTGACAAATGGTGGAGGGAGGGTAATGACCCCTGGGGAGTTCCACATAGGAGTGTTGTTTCCTGTTGGCCTGGCAGAGTAGGAAACTTCTTAGTTCTGAGGTCACGCTGGTTTTGCACACACGACTGTGTGTCTGGCTTAGAATGTCTAGAAGGATCAGGGAGAGTCAAGGAGAGATGGTTTTAACTTGATGCTACGTCTTGTCTGCGTATGACTTTGTCTAACTGGCTTACTTGGACTCCAAGTATCAAAAATGTGCTTGCCACTTTGAGTTTTAACGAAGGCTAAATGATAAAAGAGTCTATCTCATTTTTTTTTTGTAGAATGTGGTATGTTTTCTATAAGTATGAATGCCTCCTCCCATCCTCCCACTTTGAGAAGCTAAGTTGTATTGTTTTTGTTTGAATTCTTAAAATAAATAAATAAATAAAAAAGAGACGGGTTTGGCAAAGTGGAACGCATAGTACAGTACTTGCCTAGCAAATTCAAGACCTTGAGTTCAAATCCAACCTATGTTATAAAAATGAGGCTGGACATAGCCAAATTCTTTAAAACCAGACTCCCTTTAAAACTAGTTGCTTGGGTAATATTTAGCAAACCATGCTATTCAGGACAACTTCAGGAAAAATGTGTTACCCATTAAAGACAGTGACAATTAAGGAGGACTTAATTATGCTGGATCTACTTTTCTGCATTTGTATGACTGGGAACTCTTAAAGGCAAGTACCTGCTCACTTCACTGACGCTTTCAGAAAAAAATCTTTATGGTACATTCATTGTTCAAAGTATTTAGTGTATTGAAACAAACACTCAAGAATAGTCCCTAGTGTCTTTGCTGGTAGAATTACTGAATACCTGCATGTACCAGACCCCAATTCAGGAGTCTATAATAGAAGACAGTCGAGCCACCAGTTTCAGTCATGAAAGGGCCATGCTAGTGTTTGCCAGTAAGTGATAGCTGCCATATGCCTCCTCCAAAGTGCTTTCTTCCTCTCTGTTTGCCAAATGGAAACTGAACACATACTCCATAGCAAGACTCTTAATGAAATGGGTTTCTGACAACTCCTGAATACCACCAAAATTTCTCCTAAAACATACCTCTGAGATAAGACAGTTTTTAATATTGTAGCCATGTTTTAAAATTGGTGCAGTTAGAATTGCAAATTTTATGTCTTCTAAAGAAAGATGACAATATGACTATTTGGTTACTGGTCAAATTTTAAATCACCATAATAATAAGCTTTGCTATTAGTTGTACTTAAAAAAAATCTATGGATATTTGACTTCAGCCTTAATTGACAAAAGCTTAGTCTGAGAGTCACTGGCTAAAGTCAAACAGCAAGGGTGTCAAGTCAAACAGAAAGGGTGGTTATCAAATACATGGAGATTACTTAGATGTACTTTTGATATGATGTCATTTAAAGTGGAGAAAGAATCCTGTTTAGGGCTGAAATTATTAACAATGAAAATGTATTGCCAAGTATAAACTCCATTATAAACTCTGAGATGATTTACTAGTCAGGATTTTTAAGATAATGAGAACCAAAAGGAATACAGAAACAAGAAATAAAACTGACTCACATAGTTATAAAACTTGGTGAGTCGAGACCTGAGGAAAAATTGTCTTAATGCAAGTCCAAGACTTCTTGAGAACAAGGAAGACTTGATGTACAATACAAGCTCAAAGTTCAACTGGCAAGAAAAGCTGATGCTCCAGTGGAACAAGTTTAGGTAATAGAATTCTTTCTCATTTAGGGGAGGGTCAGCTTTCTGTTTCTTCCAGGCCTTCAAGTGATTAAATGAGGCCCACTTACATTATAGTATTCATTCTATTCTACCCCCTCTGCTTTTTATAAATGTTAATATTACCTGGCTCTAATGGCTCAAGCTTGTATTCTTAACAACTTAGGAGGCTGATACCTAATGACCCAGGTTTGAAATAAGCCTGGGCAAACCAATCTGCCAGACTTTTATCTCCAATTAACCAGCATAAATCCAGCACTGAACACATGGCTCAAAGTGGCAAAGTACCAGCCATGAGCACAAAGGCCAAGTGAGACTATGAGGACTTCAGTTCAAGACTCAGTACTAACACATGCAAAAATGTCACTCTTACTCAATGACAGACAAAAACATGAGCACTCGTGGTTCAGTCAAGATGACA
Organism: Perognathus longimembris pacificus; assembly: GCF_023159225.1. Lineage (NCBI taxonomy): Eukaryota > Metazoa > Chordata > Mammalia > Rodentia > Heteromyidae > Perognathus > Perognathus longimembris. Next base: position 35,817,719 of record NC_063181.1, on the reverse strand, counting down.
CAGATCGCCCATCATAGATTCACATGTACTTGTAAAGTTCAAAAACCTTTGTCTTTCCTTGGAGCCACACAGTGCTCAAAGTTCAAGTAATGGCTTTAAGTACGCTGATGTACTGAACATTGGCCATGTGTGGTTTTAGTCACACATAATTAACTTCCTAAATATTCGCTTTGTATTTTCCTGTAAGGGAAGTAGAATGCCTAGAAGATATTGAGGCTTGGAACATGTTCTGTTTCAGAAGTAGGATCTATGTTATTATTATTATCTTTACATAGTTGTACAAAGACATATCAGTTCAACATGTCAGTTTGTGAGTGTAACGCATCTTGCTCAATGTCATCACTGTGTAATCATTCTCTTTGATCTCTCTCAACCCTAGCATCCCCTCAGGACCTCTGTTAAATGTGCTCCCCTGCCTACACAATGAAACTGCAATGTGAGCATTTATTTCTCTTCATCAACTCATTTCTTCCATTCTCTTTTCCACTTAGGAGTGGCTTTGGTATACGCTTTGTCTGCTTATCATGTACATCTCAGGGTTGCTGTGAAATATGACCATGACTGTGAAAACAATGCTGACTAAACTTTTTTAAGAGAGGAAAAAATGCAATCATAGAGGTGAATGAAAATTATGTATCTGTGAGAAAACATGTTTTTAATGCTAGGATATATTCCATATTTCTAGACAGAAAGTGGCTACCAATGTGTCCAAACTAAGTGCCATTTCACTGTCTATGAAAGAAGCAGAGAGCAACGACCCAGTAAAATAATGCAGTGTGCTCTGTTTCTTGCCAGTACTGGACAGAGTGCTTTGGGTGAAATACTGTGCTCTTGGGATAGCTCCAATGAAGGAGTCTTTGATTAAAAATAGCATTTGGCAACAGCTTTATAGAGCAGTAGCTTTGCTGAAGGATCTAGGTCATGTTACAATTTGGGAATTTCCTTCATCCTATTTTTTTTCTCCTTTCTGCCAAACATGACCCTACAGCAATTTCTTCGTTCCCACTTTCTCTTAGAAGTTTGACAATGACCTTGCTCAGGTCTCAGATGACCTATAACACTGTGATTTTATTTAGCCTTCAACAAAAACATCTGGAGGGATGTCCTCTACTTCAAGTTGGAGCTGCCAGCTCTAAATGATGACTTTAATATTTGGGAGTGATTGTTGCTTGGTCATTTGTGACTGAGCTCAGAACCTCAGTAAGATGCCTTCACAGATGGCCACATCTAAATGCTCTCAACAAGAAAATCAATGGACCAAGACTAGGGAAGACTAACATGAATTTTTTTTTCCCTTACTGAGAGCTGTTAGGCTATGGATTAGACTGCACAAAAACAAAACAAAATATCCAACACCATGATGCTTGAACACTACTGTTCTGAACACGAAAGATAATTGTGGATGATACTGTCAAAAAAAGAGAACTTGTGCATCTATGTTTTCTGAGTTCAAGTACCTGAATCTGGGAGATATCTGACCACAATCCTTTCACCTAACTAAACATAGCTGCTGCTTTGCTCTGTGAATCCCAGCCAGTGTTCAGAAATGTGTGTATGCCTCATGGACAGGAAGGGAAAGGCAAAGACCACAGGGGTTTAGCTTGATCTTGAGGAACAGGGAGTAGAAGATGCTTTCTCCCTCTCTCTTTATTCCTGTAGAAGGAAAACCAAAGGACTTGGTTTGAATAGATGAAATGTATCTGTTTCAGAAGGGATTAGTGCAGAGACCTGTGGTGTGACTAAACCCAGAGAGATGCCACGGAGGCTTGAATGACAGGAAATATTCAAGGCTGAGCCACCTGAAAGCTGATATGTTCTTCTTGCCAAGAAATAGCGTAGGTCAGTTCAACATTGACAGGCAGAAACGGACATATCAGTTAAACGGGGATTTGTTTTCATTTCTGATGGGCACATTGATAAGAAAAGGTTGAATTAACATTTTGGAAACCACATCAAGAGTAATGGCATCTATATAATAGCAGGTTTAAATAAGCATCCCTATGCTACATCTAATAATCTGTGCACATTGTCTATTGAACATCTACTTAAATGACCCAGTGAAATGCTTGAAAAGGTGAGCCTGCAATCACATGAAAATAATGGTTGCTTTGTTAGGCATTTTCTCTCAGACCATTCTTAGGTCTCGTTGCTATCTATTACAGTAATTACCAGAGTGTCTTCTCTAAATTTCCTGGGGAATGAGAGATATTTTATAGTAGAAACACTCAGAGCAACCCTCATCATTTTGTTTTCTTTTTTTCTAGTGGTTTTACGGATCATGTATTTTGTTTGTAGAATTATAACAAATAGGTATCCTTTCACCAAAACAGAATGCATCAAAGATTCAGAAATCATACTTAACTTACACTTAAAATTTTTGTTGGATAATTTCATATTTTAGAACCATCTATTCTGCATAACTACTTAATCATAACAAAAGTCCTACATGGAAAAGAAATGAACATGATACCATACTAATGCAATGCATTTTTGTGTTACTAAATATCCTACTGCTTGACAATTCTCCCAAGTTGTTTTAATGTGAAAATCAACACATGGTGATATTGCATATTCATAGTGTATACTAGGTGCTCCTTTTTATGTAAAGATATTTCCTACAAATATAAAATATGCCATTTTACATAGAAAACAACTGATAAATTCTGAGTTGCCTTCCTGACTACTATATAGCAAATGTGGATATATTATTGCAGACTGGCAGGAGTAATAATAATATACATTTGGACACATAGCTAGTCATTAGAAACTTAGCAACAGTCTCCCCTTCAAGCTCCAGTAAGCACTTTCTCATTATGGAGCTTCATAAGACCAGTGAATGCCAAATTTAACCAGAGTCGAGTGGCTCAGTGCTCAACTTTCCAATTGTATTTTATTTAAAAAGAGCATTAAACAAAGATAGCTCAACACTAATGTATTGTAATGAAAACATTGTTTAAAATTCTACACAGCTAAGACTATCTTTTTGGTTTTTCTTCCTTTCCTTTATGCCTTATGATTAGAAGACTTGTACCAAAGTCTCACTTCTTGCAAGGGAAAAGTAAGAGCAGAAAACAAAAGATAATTATGTACACAGATTCCCAGAACATCTTTCCCTTGGTCACTCTCCAACTAGAGGATTTTGTTTTTATGTTTGGTTCATAGAAATATACAAATAGCTGATTTTTTTTTAACATAACCCCTTTTCTGTGGAGATTGGTCTTCATCCATCAATCCATGATTGATATGAGTCATGAAAGTCTATGCCCTTCGTTTCAGCCAGTTGTGAAACAGTTAAGATGCCTTTTGTCACCTGATACATTTTGCTTCTATCAACTGCTTCTCTTTACTTCCTCCTGGGTCTATGCTGCCTATACATGGTCAGAACAGAATAATAAGTAGATAACTGCTTTCGTAGGTAGTGGAAATCAAGACCATTAGACTGCCTGTGGCTTTCCTCCTATGCTACTCTCTCTTTCCTGATTCTATCTGCTTACCTCCTCCCTCCACATGCTTTTTTGTCTTCTACTTTCCTTACAGTCTTTTGCTGGATTTAGACAGGAGATGCTACATTGTACTTTAGAAAAATGTCTGCTAGGTTATTCGGCTCACCTCCTTTTTGTTCATTTTATGAGAGAAATAAAAATAAAATTTTTCTAGTACAAAAGGAAGTACTGTAACTACATTGGGGAGCTGGAGGGCAGGATGCTTGTACCACCTGATTCCATTAATTGGGGGGTGGGGGTGACCAAAAAAAGGGGTAAAAATGTAAGAACAAAAATCCAAGAAAAGGAAATAAACTTCAACAGGTCCCAGTAACCCAGCTGCACTGAAGTCTTACACTAACTTAAAAACATTTCTTATAGAAGTGAAGAGTTAGTCCTAGAACCCAAAAGCTGAAAGGAATGCAAATGCATTACAAAGAAAAGATCTTTTTCTGATGCTGTTTTCAAGAAGCATGGCAGGCAGTGACTGAAGCAAGGAGAGGGGAAAGTACAGAGGATGAGCTTCTGCCACACATTTGCACTGTGTGCTTTGTCTGTGCTGGAATGCCGAGTAAAAGGTAAATAACATTCCACAGTCCTCTGTGAGTGGAACCTCGTTATTCTCTTTTTGAGAGATGAGGAATGCATGTGAACCTAGAATTGGAATAAATGAATAAATGAAACCCACTCGACTTGAACATTCATCCCACAGAGAAAAGATAGGATGAAGAGTCAGAATTCTATGTCCAAATTGCTTGGGTGATAGTGACAATTGCAATATTATGAGCTGTTACACTCTGAATCATTTTTTTAAAATTTCTCTAAGCCTACATGTGCTAACCTAAAATATAAAAATTATAATAGCACCAGATTGTGCCCTTTTTTTTTTGCAAAGATGAGCTAATGCATGTTAAGCCCTTAGTATCCACAGAAAGCTCTTCATTTGTATAGATACTATTGATAATAACTATATTGTGTGTGTACATGCTCTAATACAGGTATTCTTGTGACAGAAAGCAAATATTTCTCATGTTCTGCTGTGATATCAGTGTGAAATTTTAGATAATGCTGCTAAAATATTTCCTAATATATCTGGCTAATACAGTGTTTCTAATGAAATAAATCGTACTTGTCATTAAAATACACTGGAGACCCAGAAGACATTCATTATGCGAACCAATTCTGGCAGTAAAAGAGTTTAGGAGAATCCTAATAGTTCTCAAGGTTTCTTAAAAGTTACTGTCAGAAGGAAAAAGAAAAAAGCTTCAGTATCTTTGCTTGCAACTCTAACCAGCAGGTGAATGAACACTTCTGTTTTCTGAGATGCAGGAATGCACTGATCCAGAATGCACCAATCTTAGCTCAGTTCAGAAGCAGTCAGTTGTAGTTAGAATCTGAATGAGAAGAAAAGATGAACTGTAAGGCCACAACCAGTTCTGAAATCCTATTCTTTTGGCCAATAGTTAAAAACAATTCAAAGGGAAGTCTCAGGAAAGAGGATATGGGAAGACCACAAGTTCTGAATGATCCATATGTGAGAAAAGTCATTACTCACAACAAGAATGAGATGTACATGTTTCATGTTTCCCTTATTTATAAGAAATGCACTCATTAGAGTGTATGTATTTTATGAATCAAATCCTAATATACCTACTCAAATATAAAGGTCATTTTTGATGAAGGGGATGAACATCATATATTTAAAATAACTATAATAATAATCCCAAGATTTATAGAGCCACCTATAGCTCTCAAGACTGTCTGGTTGCTGACAATTCTGGAATGGTCTATAACTCTTTTCATTCTGTACTTCAAGAACCCCAGATTAGCAATGTTGTCAATTTTAGATGGCTAATATGTTTGCCTGTCAGTCATTCTAAAGTCCCTTCTCTGAAGGAAGGTTCCAACATTTAGGCTCTGTGAAATAAAGAATTAGTTTTGTAAACTACAAATTCTGCTTTTGCAGTTCAATTAGTTCAGGATTCAACAGCACAAAACTCTGGGTAAGAAATATTAGTCTGGACTAGAGAAAGATTTAATGTCTAAGATCATAGACTCGTTTAGCTATAAAAGAAATGGCAAGAACCCAATCAGGGAAGTGATTTAAAATCAAGTAATCTACTCTTGTAAAATAAAATATTCAGTGGCCTCTGGGGTATGCTGAGCAAAGCAGGTTTAATAGAGATAGAGAATAGTTCCTTGTTTTGATTCTACCTTTGCTCCTTAAATTACAGATTAAACGGCCATGTCTTTTCAAGATCATTGAAAGAGGTGGTATATAACAAAGATAAAAACACCATCAACAGAGATTATCATATAGTTTTGTTAACCCTTATCTTTTCTGCCCTAAATGATGTTATTTTAATAAGAAAAGACACATCCTTGCTTACTCGTGTTTGATATGTGATACGATTACTCTTTGCTGCAATGGAAAACTGCCATGTTTGTGTTGAAAAATACTGTGCATAGGAAAAAAATATGTGAAGCAAAAATCAGGATTAAGAGGTTCATTTCAGATGTTTTGATTGATCATGTGTTCTGGGACAATCTTATGACATTGGACCAAGTGTAACATGAGGACTGTGAACAAGATGATCTCCAATTTTCTTCCAACCCTAAAATTTTAAATCATTGTGATTCCTTGCTTTCAATGTAGCTTTCCTATATGTATGTAAGTGTACACACAAATTCACATGTGATATCTACAAATATATACATGAATGTGAAAATAACACCGCTGGCAGTGCTTCTGAATAATGTGACTTTTAAGCCAGTTTTAAGGAATTTATCAAATTGCATATTTGAGTGAGTCACAACTTTTAGATATGAAACAAATTTATGTTTCCCAACTAAAGAGTTCTTCACCTTCCCTTGGCTACTGACTCATCAAACTCAGACCATTCATTGTTCACCTTTCTTAGAAGTCAACAGTGTCTAGAAATTTATATAGGACGAGAGGCATGGCTTAAGTGATAGAGCCTTAGCCATGAGCAAGCAAACCAAGCCCAAGTCCTGGTTTGAGCCTTTGAGTTCAAGGCTTGCTACAAGTACATAGGTGCATGCATGCACATGCACAGTAATTCATGCAAGCCTAGGAAATGTATGACCCGAGCCTATATACTGCTGTGATAGAAATAATATAGAAGATTTAGAGTTGATTCTCTTGACAGATATTTAGAGTACCTACTATATTCCATTTATGGTTCTAGGAAATAGGAATAGGAGAATAAGCCAGACATATGAAAGTAGGTAAATCTGTTACTTTCCTAAGGCCTAAAGAAGCATGAAAAGTAAGCTCAGGAACCTCCGTTCTCAAGATCTCTATAAGCAGATTTTTTACAAAGCATGCTTAGTAGCCTGCCCAGAGCAGTTGTCAAGTGTTTCCTTAGCAATTAGTAAACAGCAATGATAACAATTGCCCTGACTCCCCCCGCCCCCATCATCTATTCCCTCTCCAGAATTCTCCATGTGTAGTAACTAAAGGGTCATCCTCGACATAGCAGGAAGCCAAGATCACAGTCAAGACACTTACAGATAAGATTTTTTTTCCAACTTCATGGAAGTATAGTTGACCATCAAAGATTGCATATATTTATGTCAAATAACTGGAAGTTTTGCTATATATGTTCTTGTGAAATAGTCATCATAAGGTAATTAACCTAACCATCACCTCACATACTTTGTTGAGTATAGGGTGTGAACACTGAATAGCTGCCTTCCTAGAAAATTTCAAATGTGCAAAAGAATATGAATTAATCACACTGTTGTATATCAGCACTGCCAGAACCAGAACTGCTTTATTACTTAAATGAAGCTCTGTATATCTTCACCTACATCCTCTCCTAGTTTCTTCCTCATGTGGAGCAAGGAACATTGAGTTTAGCACTTGAGGTCCACATCTAAGTAAGATGGTGCAGCTAATGGTCCTTCTGTGTCTGCCTTGGATAACTTGCTTTGTGTCCCCAGTTTCTTGCTTGTTTTTAGCAGATGACAACATGCTCTTCCTTTTCAAAGCTGAAAGACTTTTCATTATATATAATACATTTTCTTTATCCATTCAGACATCAGTGGACAGTTAGGTTGTTTCCATATCATGGTCCTTGTGAATAATGATAAAATGAATCAACATTCACAGAGGACATCTTTTGAATATATATTTTGACAGATTTTAAAAATAATTTTAGAATATTTTGTAATCTCTTCTCTCTTTAAATTTGCCTCATGACAATAATCAATAAGTGATTCCTTGAAGGATTAATTATGGGCTTGGGACATTTTCATTCCATTTTGAATGTGCATACATTTACTTTGCAGATGAAAGATAGTGAATCAAATTAAAATAATTAGGAGGGGAGTAAAGATATTTTAATTCGTATTGTTCCATAGAACAGAGTTGAAAACATTATATTCTACCAGTTTTAAGATTCCTGTTAAGTATATATCTGGCAGACATATGCCTTAGAAAGTGTTTGTAGCAACTCAGGAATGTGTTTGTCCTGTATAACCATTCCAGAAACAAACTCTAACATAGAATTGATGTTTCTACATTTGAGTGGATCTTTGCCTGGCAGTTTTCAGTGAACATATAATCTCTTTGCCAATCTGTGTTGTTGGATGTAAAAGGATTTAATCCCATTTAAGGATGAGTAGTGTTGCATTGTATCTGTATACCACAAAATAGTGATCACCAAATGCTGTGGAAAGTAGGGTGATAGGAGAAATTGGCCATCATGTACAGTATTTTACATGTAGATAGGAGGAATAAATTGTGGTGTCTGTTGATGATACCCATGCTTACATGTATATTTCAAAATAGCTGAAGACAAGATTTCTAATGTCCTTACCAGGCACAAATAACAAATGTCTACATTAATGGACATACTAATCAGTGTGATCATTATACAATGTGTACATTATACTGTATGAAGTTACACAACTATATGTCAAACAAAAATAAAAATTATAAACATATAAAGACAAAAGTTCTAGGAAATTTAATTATTTAGCACGTAAACATATGAGGCTAGTTTTTAAGGATAATTATGTGTCATATCAAAAATGGAAAGAATGAAAGAGGACAAGTGTATCTCCTGAGCATGCTTTGGCTCATGGTGAAACTGTGAGGTGATTGCATCAGAAATGACAAGATGAGCCATCTGTTGTGATACCCTCCTGAAGTCACCTAATTAACGTGATCAGGTCTCAGATGGTTCTTAGGTGGAAGATGTCAACAGAACTGTTTGGCAGTTACTAATGCACATGAAGTTCTGTTTAAGTGGATGTTTTCACCGTTTGGTCCTGAGACTCCAGGAATCCACCCAGATTTCTCAGGAGAAAGCTGTCGTTTCTCAAGAGACTTCACCAAATGGAAAATACTAGGTGGCACTCTCAAAAATTTCACATTCTTTGCATCTGTCTTTTGTGGACATGCTCAGATGGCATTTGAAAGGGAGCAACTGAGCATGGGAGCCTGGTAGCTGAGGGTGTCCGGGAGGGAAGGGAAAGTTGCACTGCTCTTGTAGGGTGGTGTATACAAGGTCCCTCAAGAGTCACATGAACTTGATAGCTGAACTGACAAACCAGGTGCTGGCAGCTCAGGCCTGTAATCTTAGCTACATAGCAGGCTGAGATCTGAGGATAACGGTTAGACACCAGTCTCAGAAAGTATGTGAGACTCTTCTCTCTAATTAAGCACCCAAAATGCGAGAGGAAGAGCTGTGGTTCAAGTGGTAGAGTGCTATCCTTGAACAATGTAGTCAAAGGAGAGTGTAAGGCTCTGAGTTCAAGCCCCAGTCCCTACACATACTCTTTCTCTTTGTCTCTCTCTCTCACTCTCTCTCTCTCTCACATACACACACACACACACACACACACATACACGATTAATAAAAGTAAAATGAATTAACTAATTAATTAAAAAGCAAGGCAAACTAGCTGGCCCAAAGAACGGACAGAAAAGCTGGATTATTCTATGGACCTTAGAATCAAGTCGTAAACAATTTAACAATTCAAAAATGTAAAGGGTAGATTAAAATAAAACAGGTGACATACATTTGGGGGGTGGAAAAGCTTAAAAAATATATGATCAAAAAGAAAGGAAATAGTAAAAGTCTTTGAACATAAAATGTAATAGTTTAGTAAACTGTGACTCTAATGACATCTAAATTGCTGTCCAGGAAGAGTTGCATTGTGAGAACATTAGTGGTCCTATTAAAAGCCACATAGACTGTGATAGCAAACAAATCTGTGTAGTGTTCAGAAACAATGAGTACGGTTCTGAAATCATCACCATCAGAAGCTGTGGGGGGCCACCCTGCCGTGTAGGATGGAGCTCGCACCCATGTGTTATCTAGGCAGTCTTTCCTCAAACCTAAGGTTTGCGGGGTGTGGGCTCTCTGCAGCTGGGCATACTTGTTCCCTGTGAGAGGCTGGATGATGTTTGAGTGGGTAAGAGTATAATTATAAATGGCTCTTGAGAACAACTGATCCCATGGAAATGCTTTGGAAGCATCAAATCAAAGCAGGAAGTCAAAAGTTAAAAGAAAGTAAAATACAATGAACCACCACCAAGCATAAGAGGTAAATTGTTTCCATCTCTTCCTTTCCCTGCCCCTTTCATAGATGTTTTACCTTTACACATGTACACACACAGGCAGACACAAAGGAATATTTGCATTGCAGTAATTAACTACAAAATCAGATTACAGAACAATTTATTTAAGACTGTTTATTATAGGTGAATATGATAAATGACTGCTCATTTCTTATAGTTTCACACTGAAACTATATATGCATCTATCTATGGAACTATATATATGGATCATTTAGCTGAATGCATATATATATGTATATACACATATACTCAGGTATATATAAAACCTAGCTTTGTATATAAAACTTAACTCTTGGTAGCCCATAATATTTTTCCCCATTAATGCATGGGTTTATATTAATAGCTGCCTAGTAACCATGTAAATAGAAAAAAAAATGGTTTTCAAAGAAAATGTGATGACTTCAAGTTCTATTTAAAGTTATTTTGAATCTTGAACTTATAAATGCACAAACAGATTCACAGATGGAGCAATAATGACATGAATTTCCGGTCACTTAGAAGGGACTTCTCAATACAATTGACCCTGGGAAATTGTTGTGGTTTTCTCAGGCTTAGTCCTAGCTGCCACTGACTCAAGCTTGCAACATTTCTCTGCCTGCCAGATATAAAAGAGACCCAGTCTCTCTGCTACAGCTACCCTAAGGCCCCTTAGGGAAGCGGAGACTAACAGTAGTTGACTACACAGAGTCCTGGATTTCTTGCCAAGAAAAGTGGCAGTAATCACAACACAAACCCCAATTAAGCAGGGTCTCTGGGAGCTGATTTCAGGCATAGGTATTTATTTTAAAAGCTCCCTTGACGATTTCAGTGTGCAGCCAACATTAAGAACCTTGGCCCTAATGGATTCATTTGCTAAGGGGTCATTTGAATATGGCCTTTGAAGAGAGGTGAAATTAGAAGTGGAGTGGATTTGGTTGAGCAAGGCCAAGTGGTTTCATGGCCTCAAACCTTGCGATAAAATGATTCTGCAGACAGAATTAAAGAAGGGGGAAGTGTGGCGTGGTCAGTGGTCGCCAAGCTAGGCAGGTCAGAGCGTGACCCTTTGTAGTGCTCGTAGTTGAACGATGTCAGAGCAGACATTTCCAGTGGGGAGAATGTTTTGTGTTGGCAGCTTCACTGTCCAGGCACCGTTACATCACGGAACAGAGCAGAGCCCAGTTACGATTCTGATGCTAGGCTGAGTATCAAGCCTTTTCTAATAGAGGGTACACACTAACAACACGGGCCATGCTGGTCCTCCACATGACAAATCCTACTTCAGGAAATGATGTTGAACGTGTTTTTGTAGCATATCACTGCTTTACATCCTGCTGATTGGTAGTACATGACAATTCCTTCTCATGGGGCCTTCTGGGCCCCTCCCTTCTCTTACACAGCAAAAAGTTTATTATGGCTTCATAATAGCATAGACACATCTTCAAGAGCTACAAAAGTGTACTAAAATTTCTGATTTAGAGTGGGATTGACTCCAAGCAGTAGTACAAACAGATACTTGAACATCTGATGAGCATGAACATCATCGCATGTTGTAATTACAGCACTACCTTCCACTTCTTCCATTTATTGATACAAAACATGTGCTAGACTTACGTTCCATTGGCTTCCTATTTACCATGCTCAGTCCTCACCCTTCAAGGACAAGTGTGTTACTACTTTCCTGCAGACAACATTGAGGTTGCACAGACAGATTGCAATCAATCCAAGGTTTAAATCCAGTTCTGAGCCTAGAGTCTGCACTCCTTGTACAGCCACATGGCTCCTTGCCTGGCTCACCGATGAGATCACAGGGCGAAATGCTTCTGTCCTGCCTTGTAGGCACTTGTGGGTTGATTTCTTTCCTAGAGCCTTAGCCCAGGGTTTTTGGCTACAATACAATTTCTTCTTTCAGAGCTTTACCCATTGGAATGCTACCACCCCAAGTTTTTCATAGCCTGGCTGTATTTGATTTACTTTTCAGGAGAGCTGTTATATATCTCACCTGTTTTTAATGGATTTTCATTTTGCTGCCTGGCATAATCTCCCATTCCTGTGGTTCAGAAGGAAGAAAATACTGTTAAGCTCAGCCAGAGTTCAAAACAGATGTTCTACACGTCTCCTTGCATGGTGGTAGCAATGCATCACTTTCAGACGCTGCAGCCTGGGCTTGCCAACATCACTGTGTGCGTGCCAGCTGCTTTCAGATACCATGCAATAAGCAAAAACCCAAGTTAGGTTAAACCCACCAAAGTCATCTCGCTCTAATTCCTGAGTGCATTAGCATCTGGACTTCCGGAGAAGCCACCTGCTCTCGGGAAATCCAGGGCGGGCGACACAATCTGCACTGTGGGAGAAGGCCAGCATTCTGTTGTAAGAAACCTTGCTGTGCGGAAATCTGATATGACCTGATGAACATTATCAGATGATTGTCTTTTATGTAGAATTGTTATTTGAAAGAAAGATTTCCTAGAAGTTTCCCTTTGTCATTTCCCTCTTCCTTCCACGAAGAGGCCCATTTTTCAAGAGCATGATTGACATTGTAAAAGCTACCTGTCTCACCAATCAGGTGGCCTGCTGCACTTCCACGCTGCAGGGCTTTCTGTCAAAATCGCCACAGAAATGGCTTAGGGTAAGAGGACCTCCATGGAGAACTCCGAGGACAGCAGTTTGTCTGTCTGGGAGGGGCTGAGGTACAATCAATCAGATCATATTGATGGCATTCTCAAACGTGCAGTGTGCTAGATTGGATTCAGTGTAAAACCTAATCTCAAGTGATATTCTCGCTCAGGGTGGCTAACCTTCAGGCAATCAGAAACAGACTGGAACTGTGTAAGGTGACCTTTCCTGACCCGCTACCTTGTATGATTTTGTGAATCATGCGCAACAGCCAGGGTCCTCACAGTCTGACAGCATTCCCTTTAAATCTTAGGAAGGGAATTAGGAGAAATGGACACCATTCAAGTGCATGCAGTCTTGCAAAATACAAGCTTCTAGAATCTTCACACGGCATCCAGACGGTGGTCATTTCTGGATTTTGCCGTGTCAGGGAATAGTGGTGGCTGGGGATAGGAGGACGACAGGGGAGTAAACAGGGTGTGATAAAATTAAACAAAGAGAATCAAGACAAGTCTCAGTTTGATCCGCAACACTTAATTATTTGATGCTGAGAGATCAGACAGGAGAGACGTTGGAGAGTCCTGGAAAGACTTTATGCAAATGCCCTGGACGTCTTTTCTCTTTCCTACCTCATCTGATGGCTATGCTGCAAATTCCTAGTAGTATAAAATGATACGTCCCATTGAGAGAGATGACGTATATTGTAACAGATAAAGCAGGTTGGAAACAAGAAGGAAAGAGTGATTTTTTTTAAGAAAACCAAACTCTAATATGCTCCTCCTCACACTGTACCCATAACCAAAAGGAATGGATAAGCATGCAGAATTTGGAACTTTATATCCATGCCATGATTCCTACACACCAGTGTAGAATCCCTTTAAATATTTATTCGCTAGCTCATTTTTCTATCATCATATACAGTGAAATGGCATCTCTTACCCAAGTGAACTGCTCATTGTATATAAAACAGGATAGACAGCAAGCTCCCCATACCTATTCAGATAAGAATCCAGTTAAGGCACTGGAGAATAACTTGAAAGACCCAGAGGAAAAAAATACACATTTTAAAATAAAGTAATCATCTTAGAAAGATGATTTCAGAGGAAGCTAATAAAAATTAGAATGAGAACCAAAAACATGAGCCACATATCCATCTTGTCTTCAAAACTGGAGAAAATGAATCATTGATAGAGGGAGATACAAAGTGATGCCGGGAATATATCTGCTCCATGTAAATTTATTAAATGCAACTTTCTTTTTCTCTTTCTTTCTTTTAGATAAAAAACCTCTTCATGAAATAAAACCCCAAAGTAAGTTATTTTTCCTCTTGTGAATATAATTTATTCTCATATTTGCTGCCTTACTGTTATATTTGTTTAGGAACCGAGCAGAATTGAAGTTCCTAGGAAAGATCCAGGGCTTTGGGGGCTTCTCATTGAGTTTGGAGTCGCATATCAGAGGTTTAAATCAAAAAGAAATATGCACAACCCTCCCCTCGCTCAGAGCAAAAGTAAATCTCTCTTCTTGATTCTTTCTGCCTATACGTCCATTTCTCTGCAAATGTCATCTAGGATTCCTATTTCTGGAGAGATTTATAGCATTAAAATTAATAAATATTTGTCAGTACACACTTTCATGAGAATAGCCTTTGGGCCAAAAGCCTAACTCCATTAGTCTGGAGGAGGAAGGAAAGGCAGAGAGGGGAGTGGTGTTGGGGGTGGGGTGGGGAATGCAAAGCAGACTCTCACCTACCGTGGCATCCATGGCAACTGGTAGATTAGGAGCCAGAAATCCACAGTGAAATAATTATGAACTCAGAATGTTACTGTTGGTGCTGTCTCGGGCTCCTGAGATGCAGGCATGCTTCCTATAGAGGAGTTTGTATGATTTCCATATTTTTGCATCCAGTACAGTTGGAGAAAGGAGGGTGGATTAACGTGTGGCACGTTGGCATTTGACCTTGTGGTCCTCAGCTTTGATTGCACCTTAGAATCAAGTTTAGGCCTGTTTAATTTTTTTTTTAAATACTCCAGTTCCCAAACTGTACCAGTGAATTCAGAATTTTGAACTGGCTGGGGTGTGGGCTGGACAACCTGAAAATTGCTGTTCTTCAAGACTCTCCATGGGACTCCAATGTGCACCCCAGGTCCAGAACCATTGTCTTACAGAAGTGTTTTCTAAATAGCAGGTCAAAGGCCACCTACCTCAGAACCCTGGGGGTATGATTGGAGCTTATTAAATAGGCCCCACCTCAGAATAGAACAGGTGAATGAGCTGAATCTGTGGTTTTTAGGAATGGAGTGCTTTGGATAATGTACCTGCTAATGTGTTCTTCAGGTCATTGTTATGCGGTCAGAAATAGGTAAGGCATACTAAGAAAGCAAAAGAGCATTATAGCACTTATCAATAAGAGAAGTTACCTGTCTGTCTGGCTTATAAGGCTTGAGAAAAAATGTCCCTGCCCAGTTTCCCTCATTTAATATATGACGAATGACTTTTGATCTTTTAAATCCAAGAGTATTAAATTTCAAAGAGCTTGGGAGGGTGAATAGCTTTTATTAGCTAACTTCTTTGAAAGAATTAAGTCCCTGTGAAGACAGACAGAAATAAGTACGTTGGGGGCAGGCAACAGAAGACATGAGGGAATGATCCATTCTGTTCCTACTTCCTTGTGTTGCTATAGGCAGCCTGGAAACACAAAGATGCCACTTACTTGCAATTTAAGCATTTGGTAAAACAATACAAAATGAAATTTCCTACCTCCTCTCTGTGCTGTCAGCTGCTCATGAAGGATCTTTGGTCCCTGTATAGCAAGTGCCCTTCTGATATCATGCGTGGTTGATTCTGAGTTCCTATGAACACTGAGGGGTAGGAGCCCACGTGTATACATGTGTGTTCGTCGGTGGTATGGCTAGGCACATGGTGAGCTGGGGAGAGAGAAACTGATCACTGAACATGTGATCTGGGCCTGTGAAGACCTGAGGGTGCCAGCTGGAGGTGAGTGGCCTCTCAGATTTCTCTGGGTCCCATGTACATCCTTTCTGCTGGTTCCGTGTGGAGCACAAACATGATTATGGTCTCCATGAGGCAGCCCATGTGAGCTTAGTTGGAAATGCATGTGTGTGTTTTAAAAATTAATTTCATGCTTAGTTTGTGATTCCTGTGCCATTCTAATTTAGTTACATCTGTACTTCAGCCATAAAGCCCACAGAAAACCTTTCTACTCCCTAGGAACTCCCAAATTCACTTTTTTGGGGGGAGGGAGGAGGGCTTCTTACTCCTGAGCACTAGGCTTAATTGCTGGATACTATAACAGAATCATTTAAACTGTTTTAATTTGTGATTTCCCTAAAAATAAAACCTTAATGGAATCAACGTGATTGCAGAAGGCTCCCAGAGGAATCCAATGGAGGTTGTGTAAGCTGCATGGTTAGGAGTGCATTTTACAAAATTCAGGCTGCTGCTCCTCCGTGAAAGTGGGGTTTAGCTGACTACACGAATCATCACATGCAAAATCAAAGTCAATTACGATGATAATTGAGAAACAACCTGTTCCTGTATATAGCCTACTCATAATCTTCCACAAGTCCTGGTAGAGAGAAAACACTCAACACCATGCATGCAACACTTCCAGAACAGGACAGCGAAGCCAGCTTTCTGTTGCAGGGAGGTGCATAAAGAAAGTGAAGTCCTAAGATACGTGTTGGCAAATCATAATGACAAACTGGGGAAAATATGTGCAGTGCATAGCTCATGAAAGCACTTATTGTAAATGAGATAATTTAATCAATTACGTTTCCTAATGTACTAAACCGAATGTTTCATTTTCTGCTTCTGCACATCTTAAATTATCTTCAGGTGCTTTATGAGATTTAATCATAGTTAATAGAAACTTCATTACCATCAAATGTGCTTTCAATAAATGTTGTGTAACAATGTCAGGAGGTGCAGTAAAATATAGTAGGTTCTGAATGGCAAGCATGCACCCCCAGAGTCAGACAGAGAAATGGTGGCATTCCAACAATGAGAATCCTTGGAGGTTTGAGAATGGGGTATCTGAATAGCTGTGAGCTCCTGGGGAGAGCTGGATCCAGAAGATCACCTCAGGGGTAAACTTTCAGGATTTAGCTTTCCCCTAGCAAAGAAGTCAGCACTACACATTGCCTCTTCATTTCCTTTCCACGTAGTTGCTTGGTTGTGAACAGAGGTGATCAGCATGAATCCAATTAATAGTTCCAGACTCTGCTGCCTGCAGGACATCTTCCACTGAATATCTCCCATAACCTTAATCTCAGCTTCAAAATTGAATTGGCCTTCGCTGTCCCTGCCCCTCACCTGCTCCTCTCCCATCTTGTCTGTTCCAGGGAAACTTTCACCATTCCAACTCAATGGGCTGGGTGAGAAACTTGGATACTCTCCCAGTTCTTCTGTCTTTTTGATCTCCCTTTTGCTGTCAGTCCTATGATTCATCTCACTCTGACTCTTTTCCCCCTTGAAAACAACTCAAGTTCATCTGCCTCTTTTCCAAGTCCACTGCTCAAATCACTGTATCCATTCACTCAACAGTTGTCTACTGAGTGATTTCTTTTTTTTTTTTTTTTTGGCCAGTCCTGGGCCTTGGACTCAGGGCCTGAGCACTGTCCCTGGCTTCTTCCCGCTCAAGGCTAGCACACTGCCACTTGAGCCACAGCGCCGCTTCTGGCCGTTTTCTGTATATGTGGTGCTGGGGAATCGAACCTAGGGCCTCGTGTATCCGAGGCAGGCACTCTTGCCACTAGGCTATATCCCCAGCCCGTACTGAGTGATTTCTGAGTGCCAAGGTGGTCAAGGGGGTAGAGACACAGCAGTGAGTGTAACACAGACAGCTTCAGTGTCCGTAACCCTCACAGTTTCAGTGGGAGACCAGTGAATAAGTAAACCAGTAAAAAACACAATGTAGATTAGTACAGATCATAAGTAGTGTGTAGATATGAGTAGTGGATTATGGAGCTAGTGTGAAATGTTATGAAGAGAAGTAAAGTAGAACCAGGGATGAAGGCAGGTTTCAATGAACAATTCATTGCCTTTTGTATAAAGTATAAAATTACATTCAGAAAAGACCTGAAAAAGTGAAGATACAGAGTTTGTGTATCTGAGTACAGACCTCCATAGGCAAAGGAAATTGCAGGATACAAGACTATCAGTAGGACCTTGCCCAAAGGCTCTGAGAGGCAATAAGGAGGCCAGCCTAGCTGTAACAAAATGGCAAAGGGGGGGCTGGGGATATGGCCTAGTGGCAAGAGTGCCTGCCTCATATACATGAGGCCCTGGGTTTGATTCCCCAGCACCACATATACAGAAAATGGCCAGAGGGGGCGCTGTGGCTCAAGTGGCAGAGTGCTAGCCTTGAGCAAAAAAGAAGCCAGGGACAGTGCTCAGGCCCTGAGTCCAAGCCCCAGGACTGGCCAAAAAAAAAAAAAAAAAAAACAAAATGGCAAAGGGAAGAAGAGTAATGGCCCAGGTCATACAAGTGGTATGAGAAGGGACATGGGAAGCCATTGAGAGTCTATGTTCAGGGTGACATGACCTAATAGGTTCAAGAATAAACTCTAATTGCTGTGTTGAGTGTAAACCTACATAAGGGAACCAGAGCAGAGGCAGACAGATCAATTGCATGATTTGAGTTATGATAACAATAATCTATTAGGAGTCATATGCTGTTAGAATAATCTTAGTTCAAGACCATTGTGGCTTGGACCAATAGGTAGGTATATATCACATTTGAAGGCATGAAACGATTTGCTGAATTTGCTGACAGATTGGGTATGGAATATGACAGAGAGAAAGATATTGTGGGAGATCCCAAAATTCAGACTATGCTACAGAAAGGATGGAGATGTCAGTATTGACAAGGTGAAATATTTGTGTGCAAGCTCTAGAGAGAGAATTCGGAGTTCATTCTGAGATGCCTATTAAGTATACGGAGAGGTTGAGTAGGCAGTTGAATATGTAAATGTGGATGGCAAGTGACTGTCCTGCTGGCTGATATAAATTTGGGGCTTCTCACAGTCCAAACGATATGTAAAATCCTTCTGTTAGATGAGGTCACTGGAAAAAGAATAAAGAAATTATCTGAAGACTAAGACTAGAAGGTCTACAACTCTTAGATGAGGAGCAGGGCAGAATTCACTACAGAAGAGAAAGAAAAGCAACAGCCATAATACTAGGAGAAAATAATAGTTCCAGAAGAAAAGTTTTAAAACTCCAGTCAAGTTCCTAACCAGGGTTTTCTACTTGCTTCCTTGTATGCAATATTTTGCTATCTCAGTTCAAGTAACCTTTCTAAACTGAAAACTCTCAACAAATCACCTTCCTGCTTAAAGCTCTTCATTAGCTCACCATGTTGTACATGAAGTCCTGAGCACTCTGAAATCTTGCACCATCCTTCTTTTAATCTTACCAGCTTCTCTTGACTTATCCATCAGCCGTTTTCCTTCCTATTACCATTACTATGCTAAATGGTGCTTCTTAGTATTCTGAATACCCTTTTGTGCAGTTTGACATAGAAGTGCTTTCTTGATTCTACTATTTCTGCCTGTAAACACTTTGACCTCAGCTAACCCTTAAGCAACTTTCACGTATTCTTCCTTCAGTATTCAGCTAAGAGAAATGGAAGAGAACAATGGAAAAGATCACATCGATCAAGATGCATTGTACTCATAAACTAAGATATTGGATTGAAATCCTTTGTATAACTACTTAAAATATTAAAAAAAATAATTTTGCTTCTATACACCCAATCTCATTCATTATGATCATCATTCCCTATTCAGATATCTGTCACAATTTGAATATTGTGAAGGAAAAAAATAAGAAGAATCCTCACGATTTCAATTCACAGCAGAAAATAAGTGATGGGAAAGAGGAAGTGAGCAAACAAGTTTGAGTGATTTTCTGCTATATAACTGGGACTACAGGAAGGCTAAAATGCATACATCTTGGAATCACTGTCACTAGGAATATCTTGAATATATATCTTAAAGTCTAGAAAGATGACTCTTCACTGAAGAAAAGTTCCTTCCTCCACTCCATTGTTTCCCATAATACCCTGGTGTCATCCACAATGGAATAATATAGGATGCATGTTCTTTATGGTATTCACTAAGCATGGGACTGTTCAGAAGAATTTGAGGGGGACTGGGATACCAGCAACTTGAACATTCTGTTTCAAGCTGTGAGAACATAAGTGAAACTTCCAACACATAGAACTCTCTTCGAACCATTTCTCTACATTTTCCACAGACTCATGGGCCCTGCTAAACTCACATTAGACTACTGGCACTGGTGCCTATCTTCTAGCGACTTTCCATAATACTTTTCCTCCTTATTTTGTCCACCGCTTTTCCTCATCCCATGCTGATTATTTTCAATTACATAAGTACAGCACTTTCCACAAATTGCATGATTTGCTTTGTCCTTCACAATCATTCTTCTGCGAGACAATTCAACCCATACCTACGTGCAACATCTGTAATTTTCTTACCATTTTCTTTCTTATTATTATCTGATTTTTTTAGTCCATCATAAATATATGCTTTTTCGTAGTACCATTTTCAGTGATTATTCTGAGTTTGCCTTGAAAGGACATAATGGGATGTCATTCATTAAATCTCTCAGACATAAGCATATACCCAGAATATGTGCTACCATTGTGCTCTTTGACATTAGAATAACCTAGGGTACTTGTTTTAAAATCCAAATTTACAAGCCCCACCTCTACAACAGATAGCAGTTTAGAGCTTATGCAGTTTATATCTGCAGTGGTCAGAATAAGAAATTAAATAATAGGGAATTATTTACTCAGAGTCAGCTATTCAAATCCTGTTCTTTTTAACCATATCTGCACCTGATCCCCACCTGATAAGGTAGTTGACTCACAGTTCAAAGACAGACAAAGCAGTTAACTTCGAACTCAGAGAAATACTGAATAATTAAAATGTCCACATAAATGTGTCTTATGCTTACCCTGGGTAATACGTGTGCTAAAATTATTCACTATTCATCTAAAAATCTAGATTTAGTTCTACAATTTTGATATCCAAACCTGGTAACTTTAATAAGAAAAGACTAAAACATGTCTGAATATGCACTACCAAGAAATGTTTTATGAAATAGATGACTTCATTGCTCCTGAATAGGTAGAATTGAAAAAGTTAGTAGAAGAGAAGTCCTTTCTGCAAGAGGAAAAAAATTAAGAGAAAAAAGGGCGTAGCCACTTGGCTGGAGATTAAGGTCCACGTGGGTGAGACGTAGATATAGGCTGGGCAGAGCATGACGTGTCGTGAGCAATGAAATGTGATGTCCTCCTGAAAATAGGTTCTAATCACTGGAAATTAGAAGGGTGTGTTACCAACATGTGTCATTCAAGCCTGTAGTGTGGGTAGAGGCCACTTGAATAAATAACCTGGGCATACACGGATGTGTTTTTCCTGGAAATTGAGATTCAACAAGCACTGGAGGTCCAATCAGTGAGGCTTATGAATGTTTGGGAGAGCAATGTTGAAGAAAAATCAGAAATGATTCTCTGTCTCAAGCCTGTTTGTTGGCGAGTTAGAGAGAGAGAGAGAGAGAGAGAGAGAGAGAGAGAGAGAAGAGGAGAAAATATTTGAGAAGGGAGGAATGGAAAATCCACAAATCAGGTGACATATTTGAGCTGTTAACACAGGATGCAGATGATTTTGTCCAGCAAGCAGCAAGGAAATGTAGGCTCAGATCTTCATGACAAGGAGACAAGGAGATGCTGATCTGAGACTCTGCAGGAGCCCAGGAGTCCTTGGCACTCACTGTCTGTGTGTGAGCTATTATCCAATTAGCTGAGACTAGAGAGAGAGGGAAAGGGGCCAAGAACTGAACTTGAAAACCTGTATTTAGAATTAGGAGAATGAGGGAAGCCACTAAACAATAGGAGCAGGTCAGAGAATTGGGGGATGCAATTTAAGGGACAGTTTCTTTCTAAAAGAAGGGTTGATTCTTCTTGTCTTTTGCTGTAGAGCAATGGTAAAGAATTAGAACACTGCTGTAGATACAGTTGCAGGGGACCTTAGTGAGAGATCAGAGTTTGAACAGAGACAAACTAGGAAGGAAATGATAAGGCAGAGGGAATTAAATTAATATACAGCCTGCCTGTGAACTCAGCAAGTATGAAAAAGAAGGAAAAAGCTGTATATGTTTTGATAAGAAACTGAATATTTTGTATTTTTTTGAAAAGATAACATAGTAGAAGAAATATAATATGGAATTTTTTAAGTAAAGGAAGAGAAATAAATGAAGGACATCAATACTGATATTGTTTAAAGGATTCACAGGGCACTATAAAGTGATTACTTAGTAAAATATTTTCTAATTTTGCATGTGCTACTCTTATTTATTTTTATATTAACAACAGCAAGAGAACAGGTACTGAAGATTATGGGAAATACTTAATGTTTAAAAATACTTAACATCCTTTACAGTAAGTAAAAAGTACTCAGTAGGTAGATGGAAAGGAGACTACATCTTTGGGAAGCTGATCAGAAAACGAAGGGGAGGAAAGTATTTGGGGCGAAGGGATTTGAGAAATGAGACCGTGCTTGTAGGCAGATTGCAAGGCTCAGGTGTAGAGCTTCAGACTTGAAGAGGCAAGACCAAAAGAGAATAACAAATGAGGTCATGTCCCCAAAGAGGCAAGAAAAGGTTGGATCAGAGAATGCCTGGCTTAGAAGCATAGCAGCTCTTCAGGGGACAGAGGAAAGGAAAAGAAAAACAGAAGGATTTTGAGGTATAGGGGAGTGTGCTTGCACATGGTAGCCTATATCTTCTGAACAAAAAGAAATGACTCAGGAACAGGGGTTTTAGAGGAAGGGAAGGGTGCAGAATGGCCACTGTGATTTATTTTTAAAAATGTTTGTCCTTGGAGTATGAATAAAATGACTAAGCAGCAACAGAGGCCCAGGTGAGATTACACAGCATCAGGTTTTTGATCATCTCAGTCCCTTGAAACTTCCCTCAGCAGGTTGAGTTAACCTGGGTAAAGACATGCAAAGAAGGGACACTAGAGGAAGGAATACTGTGAGGTGTTAAGTAGTGAAGTTGGATACATACTGAGACCTTGACTTTGGCATTGTCTAACTGTGAAGCCTGGGGTAAATCATTCCTTTACTGAACCAGGGTCTTTGTAAAATGTGAAATGCAAGGCCTCCGCGTGGATTTTGTAAGAGGATGAGACAAAGATCACATCTGTATTCCTCAGGGAGCAAGCAGGGGTTCATGTCAGTTTCTGCATCCCACTTCTTACTGAGAGGTAATTAGGGAGGTAGCGAGGAAGGCAGTGGTTAACAGCTGGATGGGGTTAACTAGGAACATTGGTTCTGCAGATAGTCCACTTGGGATTGTTATTAACCTATACTATTTGACATTAATGAATCTCTGGGCAAGGTGAGGTATTCTCTTTCCTTGGTTAACACATCCAAATGAGAAAGCTTTTACATGTTTGTTTGAAAGAGTAAATAGAATTAGTGAATCGGTAACAAACAGTACAAGAAATGTATCCAATGCTTAATGTATGAAACTATAACCTCTCTGTAATTCAGGTTGAATATATATATATATATATATATATATATATATATATATATATTAAACACGATTTCAGATCTGGTTGTTTTCATTAATTAAAACAATAAAACAATTGCACATTAGCAAAACTAAATAATAAAACAACTGTACAATAGCAGAAATGAAAAACTGGAAGGGAAGATTTATTGATTAGTGGCCAACGAAGGCTGGAAAATCTCAAAATTATAAATAATTTTGGAATTGGTTCTCACAGTTGTACATGCTACTTTCTGATGAACAACCCCAACAATAACGTTCATTCTATCATATTTCAGCACAGAATGCAATGGTTCCATAGGTTCTTCCTGTCAGCATCACTGTTCATGCTAGGCCAGTGCTCCCTGGGGTGGTTGTGGGCTGGCCTACTGTGGGATTCCAATTCAGTGGTTGGCTTTTCAGTCTTCTACTTTTTGCCATTCACAGGTCTCTGTGCATATTCATCATGGGGCTCACTGTCTCTGATAGTCTTACAGTCTCATTCATCGTTCTTGCCTTTTTTTTTTTGCAATGGAACAATGGCATTCTACAAATCCTAATAGGAGTTCATAGAGTTAAAAAAAAATAGGAGTAGCATGGTTAAAAAAACACCTTGTTTGGAAAGGTGCTTATATGTCCCTTTGATAATTCTCTGTAGCTGGAATTTTGCAAATTTGACTCCATCTGGATATATGTTAAATTCATAACATGGGAATTGAATTAAAGTTCCATTAGCAGGAAGCATTAATATGTCTTTCACTAGGGATTCATGAAAAGAGAAGATGGCAATTCAAGTAAACAGCATTTTGCTAGAGTCCTTTGGGGACATTGGTTACCATAAATGACTAGGGATGGTTATAATTCATAAAGCCATCAAATCTGTTTAGTACCTATTCTTAGAACTATGAAATTCAGAGTGGCTTTGAAAGGTGATTTATTCCTTCTTACCAGCTAACCAATAAACTAAACTAAAATAATTGCACACCATCATGAAGTCATGCAGAATTTTAGAGACTTTCTGAAAGAAGAGTTCATAATTTCCCTCAAAATACAGTTGGGTTTTGTCACCATTCTCATTGTAGAAAAGGCCCAAAGGTCATGTTACTACCGGACCAGTGTTGCAATTGCTATAATGAATGGCCATGCCCTCCTGTTCTGATCCTTGTTAGAAATGGCAGAATAATTTGTAACTAGCTTAATCATAAATCGTCACTGAATGTCTACTGTGGGCCTAGTCTCTTCTTGTACCACCTCTTTCTGCATTCCCACCACTAGAAGTCACTTCATTGCCATCCTCTTCTAGGCCAGATAAAGCCACAAACACATCTTCTTCCGGATACTACTTTTCAACTCTACTGTTTTTTGCAACCTCTCTATTTAGATGTTAAAAACCTCTCTCTTTACATGTTCTGCACCTTCTAGCAATGAAGACATTCCTCGGCTCTTTCTGACAAATTTGCAATACAACAAATTTTTACATCAATATGTTTGGTTATTTTTTGTTAGGGATTATGTATAGCTTAGCTTGTATGCAATGTTGTTGTTTTTTTTCTTTGACATGTTCAAGCTTTCCATGCTTTGCCTAAAGCTTTTGTGATGCTTGGGTAGAGCAAACTAGAGATGAAGGGAATGGGGAAAGCAACCGTCTTTTAAAAGCTTCACTTATGAAACAGAAAGCTGAGAAAAGATCCTGCATCCATAAAAAAGCAAAATGGCCTCTTATAGTCAAGAATTCTGTTCAGAACCACTGTGAGAAAACAAACCAACAACCTTGTGAATACTTGAGAAAACAGTGATTTCTGAGCACATGTGTGTAAATGGAAATGAAGAGATCCTTTGCTCCAACAGTTCAAAAATCAGCCTGTGTGTGATTTCTTTCATATATCCTTTATCCAAGTTTGAGCTCATCCAAGCAATCTATAAAGAGTGTGCACAATGGTTTCTAAGGTTCCGTGGGAAATTATAGAGGTAGTGTTTCTTGTAAGGCGTCTAAAGCAATTAGGGAAAATAAACCAAGTTACTGCCCTTCGGGTCACTAACAATAAAATGTATGAACCAAAATGTGTCATAGGAATCTCAAGCAATAGGGATTCTAGAAACCGTAAGTTGGCGGTACCAATGAATTTGCCAGACAGCGCTGCCATGGGGGAGAGAGACATTGGGCTACCATCTGACAGGTGGATGTTAGAGAGAGGTGGGGCCTAGATGACTTTCAAGATGGAGGAGTGGCTGTATCCTAACCACTACACAGGGCAACAATCGGTGGGCCAGTTGATGGCAACTGAATTCGAAATGGGCACTGGAGTGGACAGTTTTCCTGCCCTGAAAAGGCTCTGTGTTGTGTGGAAAAATGACAAACACCATTATCCTCAGGAAGGAGTGGGCACAGTTCTCCCTAGCCAGGTTGATGTTCTTTGGACATGAGTGTGAGCATCAGTGGTTGATTGCCCACATGAATGCATGTGATGATTCTGTACAGGCACCTCCCAGTGCACCTGTGCTCACAGATGCAGGCATGTGGCTTCCTCCTTCTCCCATGAAGCCTGCATAGAAGAGGTAAAACTAAAGCTCAGCTCCTTGTGAGGCCAGCCTACACATACAAGGTCCACTGCAACCTTTAGGAACACACAGAGATCATCATCAGGTAAAAAAAATCAATGTCCTTGGAGAAAAAGATTGGAAAACATTGGGACAGAGAGGAACAGAGGAGAAAAATAATGAGGTGAAGTACAAGAAAGTAGGTAGAGGAAAGAAGAAAGAATAAAGAAGAGAAAGAAGAATGAAGCACAGTAATTCAACTTTAGAAGAATTTGAGGTAGGATAAGGGTAAGGATTTCTGATTAAATTCCTTGAGATACAAAATGTGACTCTGATTACTTCATTTATTTCGAGCTGTCTCTGAGATGCCAGGATCTCCTCACTGTCTGTGTTTTAGATGAGCAACCAATAGACCCTGTGTGAATTCATCCATGTATCCTCATTTCAGTTGCATGAAGGCCCTCAAAAAATGTTTGTTGGATTAATAAAAGTATGGTACACTGAAGTTTTGAATTTTCAGACAGATTATGCACTTTATCTTCTGTAGGAACCTTTCTCCACCGACTTCTAGCTTCATCCAGTGTCTCTAGCCCTCTCCCTAACATCGCTTTCTTCATTTAGAGAAAATGATAATTTGATCATTCATTACCTTAAGTCAAGTAGATTCTGCATGTGTTCCTGGGAGGGGAAATCCAGTGAGCCATAGCAAATGTTCATACCTTGGCCTGAGGGCATATGGAGAATCTATTTCTAAAATTGGGAATTGTATTCTGGAGAGAGGTGAGAATTCGGGTCATATGAATAGCAGGATAGTGGACACACAAGGTGAGATATTTTGTGTCATTATGACCCTGCCTAGTGGTATCCGTTTTGAGCTCAGGCTTTGTGACCTGGTCATCCTCCTAGCTTCTGGTCTTTGATGCTTTAGTTCCTGGGAAGCTAGGAATGTCTTTGTCTTTACTTTGCCGACTCAGCAGTGGAAAGGCTGCCTTTACTGTATTGCCCGGCTGTTTCTGGGTATGTGCTCATTTGCCAAGCAGGTGTGTGCTCCCCGGATATACCCTTTCAGGTGGTAGTGCCATCAGTCAGCGATACCCGAGGAGCTGGGGTGGAGAGAAGGAATGACTAATTGGTCTCAATCCAAAATTTACTGCATTGTGCCAGGTGTCTTGGCCTAGTGCATCTGTTGGGTTTTGTGCCGTCTTTTTGCTCTGGTTATCCTTATTCCTGAGGAACTCCATGGGGTAGACAAAGGGAGATAAAGGTAAGTAGATTGATACCTGTTCTTCTTTCAAATGCCATAGACAGATACAGGTACTCTTGAGAAAAATGTCAGTCTCCATGCCCATCGTTCTGGGTGGTCAGCACAAGGGGCCTACATCACCATCACTGCCCTGCTTGGACCATCAGGAAGTTGGAACCAAGGTTAGAATTATGCCCTGTTTCTCAGCACTCTGCTGAAAAATTCAGAGAAAACCTCATGCTGTTCTGGTTTTGAAATGTGTCTGCTAAACCCCTTGACCTTTCAGTTACGATTCCTCCTGATGGTTGTGTTCTCTTTTGTATATTATTTTCATGTGTTTACTGCCCTACTACTGAGCTGGTTCTGCTTCATTTCCTTGTTTACTCTTTAATTTGGTAGCACCTTATTTTACAGTCCACTAACTTTGTTGAAAATAAATTCACTTTACTCGTGTGGTTAGTATTACTCATTTGAAAACCTAAGTACCATATTAGGGTGCGGTGAATGCATAGTAAGTGTTGTGCAATTACACAGTAAACACATATAGTGGGTTTATTTTATCCTTTTGGTCCAACACAGGGTGAAACATCGTAATTACTTTTAGACCCATTATGTGTACTTGCCATATAATCCGTCGGAAGAGTAATTATGCAGTTAGCTCTTGCCATTTTCCATTTCCACACACTTTGAGATTACACCTCTGTTAGGATTGTGTTGTCTCAGATAAATCTCCTATTCTGAGTCTCAGTTGTCATTATGGATCTGTTTCTGGGATGAACCACACCCAGTGCACAGGTGGAACAGAGTTGAAAATCAGCTACAGCACATCTTGGGGGTTGGAAAGACATGCACATTTTAAATCAAAACTAACGCTTTTATTTTTGCTTTGCCCATGCATTCAATAGGATGGAGTAGGAGAGGTATGGGAGAAACAGCATGTACCTTCTTAGAGACCAACCCTCTTCCACCACAAAGTGTTAGACTCTAGCACTTAATTGGTGGTCGAAAACATTTACCATGGACATTAGGCCCTTCCCTGCCCTAAAACCAAGACCTTCAGATTTTACAGTAAAAGTTCTATTGTAATATATATATATATGTATATATATATATATATATATATATCCATCCTAAACTGGGGTTATTTCTGTTCTCTGAATCTGAATGATTGATGTCAAAGCTCAGATTCCTATTTGTTAACTCTGGCCTTCTCTTTCTTGACTCATTTGACCATACGTTGGCTTAGTTCCCTAGACTGCTCTGCATAAATGCATGTGTCCCAGATCCAGTATGTGTAGAGCAATCACCCGGTTTTTGTCATTTGTGTGAGTCACCTCCCCCTCAAATAAGACTAAAATATAAAAATACTTTGCAGGTAAATATGACTTCTTAAAATAAGTTAAAGACTTGCCTGTTTTTACTGGAAAAATATTATGTTCTTTGCAAAATTGATTCTCTGCAAGAGTCTATTACATGGTAAGCTACCTTAATGCAGTTAAGATATTTGACTAGCATCGCTTTGATTTATACAAGGCATTTGAGAAACATGATTATTGTGCGAATGAGAATATAACTTGTGGAGAGCTACATATGTCATTTTCTGTGAGCAATAGCAGAAAAATCCAATAGCATTTCATTTTGTCTCCCGGGGTGGCTCTTTGGCTTTGTGCCCATGTTGGCCACTTAGGATCTCTCTTGTGTCTTTCAGGCATTGAGAATGCCAGCGACATTGCTCTGTATTCGGGTTTGGGCGCTGCCATCGTTGCTGTTGCAGTCCTGGTCATTGGTGTCACCCTCTACAGACGGAGCCAGAGTGACTATGGCGTGGACGTCATTGACTCTTCTGCATTGACAGGTGGCTTCCAGACCTTCAACTTCAAAACAGTTCGTCAAGGTCAGCGGCGTAGGTCCCCCAACACCTCATCCACAGGACCAAAGACTACACTCACACAGTAGACCCCACGTTGTCCTTGGTCCTGTGTGAAGGTAGCTGTTGGCACTGGGAGCCGCTACCAAATAATTTGTACATGTGTATCAGGAAACTTGACACAATAAAGCTCCCCTGACTCTGTCCTGGGTTACTGTGAGGACAAAGGAGTCTCGCTTCACCATCAGCAAGATTTTACATGAGGCAGCTCCATCCTTGAGATACAGTGAGCTTAGTAAGTAGCTTTATCTGAAACTATCCCACTTTCTCTTTTAAGAAGGCTAACTTAAGAATATATATTTAATTCAAGTAGCTAAAACAGTCTTTATTCAAAGCCACAGACCAAATCCTAGAGCACAACACCCAGGTATATTTATTACACTATTTTTTGTGTTTCTTCTATTTAATGTAAGTACAAAAAAAGAAAACACCTTAAAGGATATAGAATGAGGTCAGTTAGCCAGGAGAAAAAAAAAAATGAAACCCCAGTCTAAATGACTCTGAGCTGTTCCAAGTCCAAGCAATCTTTTGTTGTGAAGAAAGGAAAATCTATCATGTCAAACTACAGCAATACTCATTTTCAAAGCAGAGAGTCATCTAATTCTCTCCTATGAACCAAATCTATTCCCAAGTGCAGGGTGCAGATGAGGTATACTTCACTGTAGAAAATTGAAACCATCTCTCTTCAGAGGATGAAGTTTTCTTCTTGTTCCCTCATTGTCCATACTTGCTCCTTTATTCCTGTTTATTGTGTATCCATAGTGCCTACTGCACAGGCCAGGAAGTCTCAGTGCTTAGCATCAGTGGGGCAGACTGACTACTGATATGGAAACATAAACCTGCTACAAAAGACAATTGAGAGAGAGAGAGAGACACTCAGTCCTGCTTAGAAATAGGCCATGAACCCGAAATAGATTTCTACAGAGTAAGTTGGGATGAGCAAGTGACCAGCTATGAGTAACTGACCTTGATCAGGCTTCAATCAGATTGGTAGCCAACATTCTTTAATTATGGACTTTGTCATCTTCATAAATATAGTGTGTGTGTGTGTGTGTGTGTGTGTGTGTGTGTGTGTGTGTGTGTGTACATATGAGCATGCTGGGAGTCAAACCTTGGTGCTGACTTAATGCATGTTAGTCAAGCACTAAAGCATTAAGCTACACACCAGCCTTGTACATACTTTTATAACCAGGCCTTCTTTATATCTGTGCTATCTGGCTCTAGAAATGTACATATAGGTATTTTTGCTTTACATAGACTAGGAGGGTTTTTAGGTATTGCCCCAAATTAAACTTTAGAAGGAACAGACTTGTCAACTTGACAGGAGACTTGGAGGTGTGATTTTTGAGGCTGCAGGAAAATTCTGTCCTAAACAGCTGTGGAATATTCTTCAATCTCACTCCTTGTCTGGGAAGACCACAAACAACAGTCAGGTCATAAGTTATTGCACTCAGCATGGGTCTCTTAGAAAACACAGTGTTTGAATTGTGGCTACATTGTGACCCAGCTGCTGCAAACATATAAGAGGCATCATCAAGGAACCATTAGATCTACATTAGTTCATCTTATTTGTGTGTTTTCTCAGTGACTTAGAGCATCTGAACAAGAGATGGAAAAAGCCAGGGTTATAGATTTCCTGCTGGCATTGTTACAAATTACAAAAATGGAAAAAACAACAGAGGCTAGTACAATATGGTCTAGAATTGCAACATTTTCAAAAAAAAAGTCTTACTTCAAACATTTTTGTTAGGCCCTAAAGGAAAATTATTTAATGTGGTTTAGGTTTCAACTTGAGATGTCACATTGATGGCCTGATAGTGGGTGGGCTTAGGTTTGGAAGTGAAGGTTAGTTTGCTATTTACTAATAAATGAGATTATTACATCATAAGAAAATATCACAACATTTTTAATTCTTGGCTGGGAAAAAAATGGTGAGCCCAAACAGATGACAAAGTCTTAATTTCTCATGCTATTGTACAGACTATTTTTTATTTGTTTTGTGACAGAAAACAGTCACTCTTTGTCCATGTGAGGAGCTGGTCTCCCCTCTGAATGACAAGTGGTGTTCTGAGTGATGTTGAAAGAAACCAGCTACTCAGCAGTGGAACTATTCATGAAATGCCCTAGTCCTTTGCGCTGAGAACACATCATTTCCTTCTCCAGCTCCAGAATTCCACAAGAATGTTCTGGAATATTTTGTTGTTGTTGTTGTTGTTATGGTTGAACAGCACTATCTAGTCATCATGCTGTGTCATCTCTTGCCATTTAAAATGAACAGATGTTATTTTTTCCTCCAAACTGGATTACAAAACATCTTTTTTTTCTTTCTTTTATGCTTCTCTTTGCCAGTTGAAATAATCACATAAACAGCAGTACTTGAGTTAGTGGCTTGACCCAGTGCCAAAAATAGTTGTTTCCAAAAGATGGCACATAGAGATCTCAGAAATGGAAGGATTTGGGCCTGTGGCATTTACTGAATGACTGGGGGGAACCAGAGCTGCTTCCGAGGTGCTGGTCACTAAGGGCTAGCACGAAGGACCTGCTCAGGGAGGGTCTGATTGGTGCAGCCGGCTGCAGGCAGGTTGTGTGCTGTCAAAAGAGTAATGGAGAAATCTTTTAGTTTCTGAGTGACAGATTTTTTTAATTATTATTTTTTAACCAGGTAATTCCCTTCTCCTGAATTCTGCCATGCAACCAGACCTGACAGTAAGCCGAACATATAGTGGTCCCATCTGTCTGCAGGACCCAATGGACAAGGAACTCATGACAGAGTCCTCCCTCTTCAACCCTTTGTCGGATATCAAAGTCAAAGTCCAGAGTTCATTCATGGTTTCCCTTGGAGTATCTGAGAGAGCGGAATATCATGGCAAGAATTCCTCTGGGACTTTTCCCCATGGAAACAATCGTGGCTTTCCTACTATGCATCCCAGAAACAAAACACCCTACATCCCAAACCTGTCGTCACTCCCTGCAAGGACAGAGCTCAGGACAACTGGTGTTTTTGGCCATTTAGGGGGACGCTTAGTAATGCCAAATACAGGTGGGTCGTAAGTGTGTGTTTGTATATTTGTCAGTGTTGTCAGTGTTTGTGTCAATCCTTTACATTTATGCAGTTATAGCCTGTCACAATTATTTACTATCTCTTATCAGAGCAGCAAATTTACCAGTCTAGTTGGCATACTGAGCAAACCAGAACCTATGATCAAGTTGGTTCTGCTATCTCCATCTCAGTGTGAATTGAATGCCCTGGGTTGGTAATCATGTTTGCTTGAAAGATCTGAGTAGTCCGCATGGTTTAAGCCTCTTTGGAGTCATAAAACATGATGGAAAAGTGACAAGAACAATCTTTGACATAACTGACAAGGACCGTGTTTGTGCTCAAATACGATCTATGCAGTGGTAGATAATTTAGTGCAAAGACAGTCAAATTTCACCACCCAAGGCTCTAAACACATTCAATGTCCATGGACCTTGCCAATAATGTTACTTCATGATGAGAAATGATGGTGGCATTGCTTGTTGGAGTTCAAACTTCAGTTCAACACTATTGAATAAGCCCAGACAATTTCTAAGTATCTTCTCCTTTGGGTTGGAAGAGAACAGGTTTTGTTAATGTTTTCACCTCAAGTGTTCAGCCCAGATCACTTCAAGAAAATTCCCTATGATGAATAGGTTTGTGCCTGAGACCTGTGTGGTCAGCTAGAGAGTTCATTTTCTGGTTTCAGTCCTAAGCCATGAGAATTGCACAGTGTTCTGAGTAACCCACTGCCTATGGGCTGCTAAGGACAAGCTCACTGGATCAGCAGATATTATTACAGAGAAGGTCAGCATTGAGCCAGTGCTGGGAAAAGTTTTCCTCAAAGGTAGAGGTATCTCACAAATGAAATCTATAATGGGACTCATCTAACCCTATTATTCAAGCTAACTGATCCCCTGCAGTAGTTTAGACATGAGACTGAGCTTTGCCTTAACTTGAAGCATGTTCCTTATTCTCTCACAGATCAGTTGTGGGCTTTAAAATGCTTTTTTTAGTCATTTTGTTTCTTAAGAATAGGCTTGCAAAGTATCCCTAATGTTTACTGATTGTCTAGCTCCAAATCTCTGGCCCAAATTTTTGGATGTGAGAGGGATCTTAGTTCAGATATGTCTGAGTGTGAACGTTCATCATCTCTATGTGATGTAACTCTTCCTGTTGCTAAATGACAGGATGTTTTGATTTGTGCCTCATAGGTATGAGTATTGGTGAACAGGTCAAACATGGAGAGTCAGCTGTTTGTATGAATGACTCTCTCTCGAAAAATTTATAAATTAGAAGAGTGGGTCCTAGAAAAAGAAAAATAGAACACACAAGCCTTGCCCTCCTCAAGAGTAATATGTATACTCCAGTATCAAATTAGGTCACATACTGAGTCTTAGCCCTTCTTTCTACCCGTCCCTTGGCTCCCAGAAGGCTTTTCAGTGGTTATTGATTGAACAGGTTAAGTAGTATTCTTATTCTCTCTTCCCTTTCTCCTATGTGAGCGTGTGAGTGCATATGTGTACACACACATGTTTGCGTATGTTTAATTTATTCATTGACTGTATTGTTTCAAAGCCCATCAAAGAAAGTAAGATACAATCATGATGAACCATAGATATTTCTTTCTTCCCTTTTGACTTGAGAAGCACTCATGGTAACAATGAAAACTTCTGATAGCATTGTTGGTGATTCCAATCCAATTCCACTATGTACAGAAAGTTTCAAAGCTGCTCAGTGAGAATCAGTTTGATGAATACTAAATGTGGAGAACAAAAACATATTTCTTTCCTGTTATTAGCAGGATCAAAAATACAAAATATGGGGGCTGGGGATATGGCCTAGTGGCAAGAGTGCCTGCCTCGGATACACGAGGCCCTAGGTTCAATTCCCCAGTACCACATATACAGAAAACGGCCAGAAGCGGCGCTGTGGCTCAAGTGGCAGAGTGCTAGCCTTGAGCGGGAAGAAGCCAGGGACAGTGCTCAGGCCCTGAGTCCAAGGCCCAGGACTGGCAAAAAAAAAAAAAAAAAAATACAAAATATGCACTGAGGAGCTGAAGTGTAAAGAAAGCATGACATAGCAGCTGAGAATGCCCAAGTGCCATCCACACCAAATTGTCATTTGGTGAACTCAGGAATTCATTTATTATGCGAAATATGAAGCAGGAAACTCAGACAGGTGGTTCTGTTGTCAAATCAAATAAAAGGCTGTC
The DNA here is from genome assembly GCF_023159225.1 of Perognathus longimembris pacificus. Classification (NCBI taxonomy): domain Eukaryota; kingdom Metazoa; phylum Chordata; class Mammalia; order Rodentia; family Heteromyidae; genus Perognathus; species Perognathus longimembris. The sequence goes on along the minus strand of NC_063181.1, from coordinate 35,783,485 downwards.
AAGAGTAGCAGGTGTAGTTTGGAGGAAATATATTCTTCTTTAATCAGAGATAACTGGTGAATGGCACATTGGAAATGGATACTTCTTTAAGAGACCACAGGCAAAAACCTTCCCGCAGTGACTCTCATTCTTCATACTATATAACTTGTCACTAACACTACCACCCCTTAACAACCCTTGTCTCTGTGATTGACTGTCATCAGTCTCCACATGCAACTTGTGTGTTTAGGTAGGAGGAGAAAAGTATGTTTGAAAGATAATAATAAAATTTCTGATTGAAAAAGAAAAATAGTTTTAAGCTCCAATGATCCTGTAAGATTCAAGTTGAATTTAGGAATATCATGAATAATGTTTCAATCTGAACACTAAGGAGTAAGCTGGCTGAAAATTAATAAGGTATGATGTGCTGTGTAAACAGCATCTTCTCCAATATCCTCACACTTAGTTCTTTTTTGGAAGTAGACGAGCAAGCCATGATGCTCTGTACAAAATGACGTGGCTTGAGCCTGGATTGTTTACTAAGAAAGTTGAGCCCAATGCAAACATTTGAATGTTCATGATGTGTTTATTGTGTTTTTATTGATATAATATTACATATTGTTTGATCATGGGTTACTGGACTTCTTTATACGAAGAATGGAAAATGAATATCTTTTCAGAGAATGTGAAGGAAAGGAAGCAGAGAAAATGCTATGTCAAACTGTGGCAAAGCTGAATGACTAGGGCAGGTATTCGAGTTAACATCCAAACTCATTGAATATCTTTAGTGGTACAATCTGTGTTCAACAGCAGGAAGGGATAGAATGGGGGCCGTTTCAATTGGCAGCTACATTTCAGGAACAATAGAAAATGGAAGGTGACTCCTGATTGGAGATCCCTAAGTATAGCAATTACACCTACTATTGACATGAAGGTCCACAATGTAAATGGATATCCTTGCTGAAAAGCTGTGAGCAAGATTTAAATGTGCCTCAATCTCAGCACTACTGAAAGATAAGATGCTGATGATAACTAGCATGTTGCTGAATAATGCTCCTAAATGTGAAGCACAAATAACTTGTTTTTCAATGAGCCTTCTATTTCTAGACTCTATGTAGCTGCTAACAGGCTCATAGAAGAATGGAAAAGCCTGCCATCTCTAGATTTAAATTATCGTCAGGAAACTTGAAAGCTTTCTGTGTGATTAATGAAAGGAGAAAAGGTGAGAGCTGTATGATTCACAAACTAGGAGGGTGCTCTGAGATTTTATTTTGTAAAGATCTTCCTATTTCTCTATATCATAAACAACAAGTCACATTAAAGAGAATCTCAACTCTCTCTAAATGTCTCTTGTGGCCAAAGGGAAATCTTTTTTTCACAGCTTTCAAGGGAAAGAGGGGACATGTAACATGTCACTGTGATGTGGCTTCCTTTGCCTTTCCTCTCTGCAATATGCGATCTCAAGGCGATAGGCAGCTGTTTTTCTTGTTTGTTTGTTTTTTTAAATTTGATGTTGATATGAGTATGGTTAGGTCCCCTTAATGCCTTGTAGTGAATTTAAAACCTGTTTTTTAGCTAGTGAGCTAAGAGGCTCCTAAGCTACCAGATGTCTTTACCTTCTCTAGTTTGCTTGAGAAAATACACTATTCCAAGGCTGAGCTCAGTGGTATACAACTGTAATCACAGAACTGAGGAGGCAGGAGAATCATGAGTTCAAAGCCACTCTGCAATTAATGATGAATTCTAGGTCAATCTGTGCTACAGATTATTAGGTCATCCATCATTTCAAATATATTTCCTGGAAATTAGCAGACAAGAAAGATACATATTTTTTTCTTAGTTTTTAGAGCAGATTAACTACTGCATTGATAAAAACTCTCATATTCTCAGATATGCTTGATAGGTCCTGATCTTAGAGCATTCAATTTTCAAGAAAATGAAACAATCATGAGAAAATTAAAATTATTTTTATAAAAACAATAATTCTAATACTCTATAGAAAATATTCCCTCCTACCTCTCACTGTTATAAAACATCTTCTGTCTTCTTGTCTTTGGCGTTTTCACTTTTGTAACAGTTGAGCTTTCATAAATTATCATGAGAATGTCCTTTTAGTAGGCATGAATAAGATGTTCAAAATAATTGGAATATCTTTAAATAACCTCTTGGTTTTTTCTGTCTTAGGGGTGAGTTTGCTCATACCACATGGCGCCATACCAGAGGAGAATTCTTGGGAGATTTATATGTCCATCAACCAAGGTGAACCAAGGTGAGAGACGAACAAGGGTGGAATATTAATAGATCTTAAATTTGGGTTGGAACTATCATGGGAAATCTGAAGTTACTAAGATAATGAAATACAGATATGTGCAGATAAAGTACTGAGCCACTTGGCCATATAGGGGGACAAAACAACCTCAAAAATTCACTGCAAAACCATTGGCAGGGGTGACAACCTGCATGGCTCTGCATTTCAAGGTCATTGCCATCTAAACAAGAGGTAGCAAGTGGCAAATATAGAATTGTTGGACAGATAGGAAGCAGGGCCATTCCATAAACAACCACTACCCCCACAGAGTTTTCCTCCTCATAGGAAATGACATTGCTCTCAGACTTTTGATACTATTCCATACGTGAATTCATCCAGTGATTGGCTTGTGATCCTTTCAAGGTCAATTTGAAGACCTGCTATAGAGAATCTGAGAGACAATTCCCAGAACAGTTTTCCTCTATGTAAAAAACACAGTCTCAACTTTACTGGCTTTCAGTTCTGACAAATTTCAGCAGTATTAAATTCAATTACGAGAACAAATACAAATCTTCTCTCATACTCTTTTAATGAAAGTATTTGGTTATTTTCTTTGTGCAACTGTAATATTTGTAGAAATGTCGCCTTCCTCCACACAGGATAAAGCTAACTCCTATTTAGAAAGCAATTTCTCTCATAAACTGGATATATACCTCTGGCATTTTTAGTCATAACATCTTGGCTGTGTAAGAATAGATTTTTTTGTTGTTGTTAGCAAAGAATGCATGAAAGAAAACATCAGAAAAGAAAACCCAGAAAAACAGATGGTTTAAACAGATTTTGATAGCAATTTCTATAGAGTCATTTGTGTGTCCCCCACGGTTCTAACTTTCTGCTCTATCAGGTGTCAGATGAGGAGAAGGAAAGGCCGGCGTGGCTGTGTTGAGGCTCTTAGTGGACTCCTGTATAACTATGTGGTCTTGGTCTCTGGACCTGAGGTCTTTTCCTGTTATCTAAATGACTCCACTTGAGAAGTGGAGGAAGCTGATACTCAGAGAGCGTGTGTGTGTGTGTGTGTGTGTGTGTGTGTGTGTGTGTGTGTGTGTGTATTAGGGCTTAAACTCAAAGGCCTCACACTCTTGTATACCTTGTTTTGCTCAAATCTGGCCCCCAACCACATGAGCTATGCCTCCACTTCTGCTTTCTATTTTTCTTTTTTAAAAAATTTTTTATTGTCAAACTGATGTACAGAGAGGTTACAATTTCATAGGTTAGGCATTGGATACATTTCTTGTACTGTTTGTTACCTCCTCCATCATTCCTCCCTCCCCTCGCCCCCTTTCCCTTCCCCGCCATGAGTTGTTCAGTTCATTTGCACCACACAGTTTTGCAAGTATTGCTTTTGTAGTCGTTTGTCTTTTTTACCCTGTGTCTCTCGATTTTGGTATTCCCTTTCAGTTTCCTAGTTCTAATACCAGTATACACAGTTTCCAATGTACTCAGATAAAATACAGAGATAGTGCAGGTAAAACAACAGGAAGGGGATACAAGAAGATCATCAATAATAGAAGCTACAGTTTCACATCACATGTTGAAAGTAGTTACAATAGTGATATAACAACCGTTTCCATAACATGGAGTTCATTTCACTTAGCATCATCTTATGTGTTCATAAGGGTATAGCTTGTGGGCTCTTGTGATCCTCTGCTGTGACTTGCCTAAACCCGTGCTAATTATTCCCTGTGAGGAGACCATAGAGTCCATGTTTCCTTGTGTCTGGCTCACTTCACTTAGTATAATTTCTTTCAAGTCCTTCCATTTCCTTACAAATGGGGCAATGTCATTCTTTCTGATAGAGGCATAAAATTCCATTGTGTATATGTACCACATTTTCCTAATCCATTCGTCTACTGAGGGGTATCTGGATTGGTTCCATATTCTAGCTATGACAAATTGTGCTGCGATGAACATTGTTGTGCTGGTGGCTTTAGGGTGTTCTTATTTGTGGTCTTTTGGGTAGATGCCCAAAAGTGGGGCTGCTGGGTCATAGGGGAGCTCTATGGTTAGCCTTCTGAGGAATCTCCATACTGCTTGCCAGAGTGGCTGAACCAGTTTACATTCCTACCAACAATGAAGTAGGGTTCCCTTTTGGCCACATCCCCTCCAACATTTGTCATTGTTAGTTTTCTTGATATAGGACATTCTTACTGGTGTGAGATGGAATCTCAATGCTGTTTTGATTTGCATTTCTTTTATGGCCAGTGATGTAAAGCACTTTTTCATATGTCTCTTGGCAATTCTCATTTCCTCATCAGAGAAGTCTCTTTTTAAGTCTCTAGCCCACTTGTTGAAGGGGCTATTGTTTTTTGCGGTTTTGTTTTGGAGGAATGTAATTTTTTTAGTTCTTCATATATTTTAGAGATGAGCCTTTGTCCGTTGTATGGATGGTAGAGATCTTTTGCCAATCTGTGGGCTTTCTGTTTATCTTGCAAGCTATGTCCTTTGCCCTGCAGAAGCTCTGCAGTTGGATGCAGTCCCATTTGTCCATCCTTTATTTGATTTGTAGCATTTCTGGGTCTTTGTTAAGGAAGTTCTGTCCTGCGCCAAGGAGCCCAAGTGTTTCTCCTACTCCTTCCTTTAGTGTTTTCAGGGTATTTAATTTTGAGGTCTTTGATGCATTTGGAATTGATTTTGGTGCAGGGTGATATATAAGGATCTAGTTTTAGTCTGTTGCATGTGTTGAACCAGTTTTGCCAGCACCATTTGTTAAAGAGGCTATCTTTCTTCCATCCTATTTTTTTTAGCTCCTTTATCAAAGATTAAGTAGGCATAGTTCTGTGGGTTCGTTTCTGGTTCTTCAATTCTGTTCCATTGGTCTTCAGGCCTGTTCCGGTGCCAATACCAAGCTGTTTTTATTACTATAGCTTTATAATAAAGCTTGAAGTTGGGTATTGTAATTCCTCCAGCACTGTTCTTTCTGCTTAGGATTGTTTTTGCTATTCTGGGTCTTTTATTGTTCCATATGAATTTCTGGATTGCTTCCTCTATTTCATTAAAAAGTGGTGTTGGGATATTAATGGGTATTGCATTGAATTTGTAGATAGCCTGGCCAATCGACTTCAACAGGTCATCAAAAAAATAATACACCACTATCAAACTGGATTAATCACAGGGATACAAAGTTGATTCAATATATGCACATCAATTAATGTAATTTACCACATCAACTAGAGCAAGGTAAAGAACCACATGGTTATATCTCTGGATGCAGAAAAGGCGTTTGATAAAATCCAGCACCCATTTGTGCTAAAAGCCCTGGAAAAACTGGGATTCCAGGGAACACTCCTGAATATAATAAAGGCAGTTTATGAAAAACAAACAGCAAGCATAATTGTAAATGGTGAAAAACTAAAGCCATTCCCTTTAAAATCAGGAGCAAGACAGAGATGTCTGCTCTCTGTCCTTCTCTTCAACATAGTACTAGAATTCCTAGCCAGAGCAATTAGGCAAGAAGAAAATATAAAGGGGATCCAAATAGGAAAAGATGAAGTAAAACATTCTCTCTTCGCAGATGACATGATCCTATACCTAAAGAACCCCATAGACTCTACTCCTAAGCTACTAGAGCTGACCCCAAACTTTGGCAAAGTTGCAGGATATAAAATAAACCCTCAAAACTCAATGGCCTTTCTATATGCTAATGACCCGAATGTCGAGGCTGAAATCAGGAAAGCAACTCCTTTTGCAATAGCCTGCTTTCTTTTTTTACTGGTCAATTGGAGATCAGAGATTCATGGATTTGCTTGCCAGAACTGGTTTCCTACACATGTCCTTGCATCTCAACTTCCCCAGTAGCTAGGATTACAGGCGTGGTCCTCGGGTGCCTGGCTAAAACAGCAAATTTTTGGTGGGTTGGTTGGTTGGTTTTATATTTGTCTGTGTTTTGTGGTACAGGGAACAGAACAGAGGACCTCATGAATGCTAGCCAAGCACTCTCCTACTGAGCCATATCCCTAGCCCAAGACCCAGAGAGTTGCAAAGAGTTATAAGGATTTTCCTCAAAATCTACTTAACTAAGCAGGCCTAAATTTGCCATTGCAGATGTGGAAGTCATGCTTAGGAGACAATTCCTTTTGGAGAGTAAAGTCATATTTAAATACAGTGTGCTTTTAAACATATCCTACACAACTCAAGTACAGACATCTGTGAGCATTCACAAGGGATTGGCTCCAGAATCATACAAAGATATAAACATCCCTAGATGCTGTGACCCTTCCATACAATTACATGGAAACTATGAACCTCCTTTAGACTTTAAATTATCTCTCGACTGCTCAGAATACCTAATACAATATAGATGCTGTATGAATAGTTGTTATACTGTGTTATATGGGAAACAATTACGAGACAAAAATTGTGCCTATTCACTGCAATTATTTGTAAATATATTTTATTTGATGTTGATTAGATCTGCAGATGTGGGATCTAAGGATAGAGAGAAATGACTGGTAAGACTTCTGTTCATCTTCCCTGAATGTGGCCTGTTGCTGTCATCTATCTCCACATCCCATTCCTTCGTGGCATCAACCTAACAAGCCTGTGTTTAGCTCCTCTTCACAAAGCCATCCCCAGGAGCTCCCACTTCATTACATGGCAGCCAACATTGAGATAGTCCACATTTTGCCAGGCACATAATTCACAACTTATTTCTATCTCTGCCTTTCACAAGATGCTGCCTCTTCCACAGAGGCCAGAACCACGATTTGCCTCCAGACCCACATATATCCAAAGACTTAAAATGGCTCAAAAACATTGCAAGGGCATGATCACTTGGGACAGCCTGCAATTTTGAGACAAGGGAGAGAAACTCCTCAGATCTTGGTGCTTCCCAAAGTCCTCAAAAGACAGGTTGACTTAACAGGGTCACTCATTGACCATCCTTTAGCTTTGCCTGTTCACCAGTTTAGTTTATCCCTTTGTGTCTAGTATTTCAGCTCATTGATGCTGTCCAGGGAATTGGAGGGAAGTAAGAACAGGATATCCAAAACTTTACATCTGTGAGCTGTAAAATTTTCTACCTGTTAAAACTTGGGCAAAAATGAAATTGTAAAAAGACCAGGCTTGCTTTCAAGCTGTTGAAACCTTTCCAGATGTTCTAATCTCCTGGGGAAAGGACCTGTACCTGGGCTGCCAGCTGTTTCTCTTCTCTGGTTCTTCTCATTCCCCTTTGAGTGAAAGCATACTATTTCCCAAAACACTGAAAAGAACAAATGCTTTTCTGCTTTTTTTTTTTTTCTTTAGGCTGGGATGAACTTTTTGCAACTATGTCAGCTAGCTGCTTTGGATCTGTGTTCTTTAGCTTTTAATCTTGTGATTAATCGAAAAATAAGACATTCTGTCATCTTCTCTTCATTATGTTACTGAAAACCCTGTTTTCCTTTCAGGCCACCTGTCTTGTCATCTTATACTTTTCTCAAAGTCTGAGAGCTGGGATGCATTGCTCTGATTTTTCCTCATCAGTAGCAATAAAGCCACCACTGTCCCCTCCCTCTTATTTCTTACGTTGAGAGCTAGATTTGAGGATCCTTCTCACCTACCTACACAGAGCACAGTAGGACCTTCCAGGAAACATCTTGACAGGGTACTTACATTGAAATTCACTCCATTTTTCTCTTGATAAGATATTTCTGTTGTTCTGTTTATTTGTTTGTTTGTGTGCTTGCTTGCTTATTTATTTATTCATTCATTCATTTTCCAGTCTTGAGGCTTAAAATCAGAGCTTGGGTTCTGTCCCTGATCTTTTGTGTTCAAGGCCAGCACTACACTACTTGATCTACAGCTCTACTTCTTGCTTTTATGGTAGTTAATTAGAGATAACAGTTTCACAGATTTTTCCTTCCTGGGGTATTTTGATCTGCAATCCTCAGATCGCAACATCCTGAGTAGCCAGGATTACAGGCAAGAGCTATTGTTGTTAGGTTCTTTTGCCCCTTGTAAGTTACATCCCCCGTGGAGTAATACTGAAGTTTTATGGTATTGTAACGGACATGAGTAGTCCAAATTCTGTACCAGTTCCTAGGGATCTTGCAGTATTGAAGGAATCAAGAATGCAAAACAATTCCCTGTATCCAAGTTCTTTTCAGAAAAGAGCTGTGCTTTCACCTTTATTACATTTTAACTGAGACCGATCTTTGAATGACATATACTCAGTCTCTCTTGGGAAGTGTCAGTTGCATTCCTGGTTAACACTGCACAAAGACAATCTGTGCTTTCCATTAAGGAAGACAATGTCACTTTCCCTCTTCAACACTTCCTGTTCTATGGAACTACCCTAATGAGTCTTTTCTAACTTCCTCTAGTACTCTAGAGTTTGGTTAGTGCTATAGTTCAGACCTTAAATGTCCCACAGAGGCCAATATAATAAATAAAGACCTATTTCCCAGCCTGTGGCACTACTGGGAAGTGGTAGAAAGTTTAGGAAGTGAGATCTAGTAGAAGACAGTTAATTCCTGCAGGGCACATCCTGGAAGAGGATATTGGGAGCCTTGCCCCTTTCTATCTTAACAAATGAGCAAATAAGTCTGTCTTGTTTCCCACATGTTAATTTGAAAGACTTGTATTCTTCTTTTTGGTTTGTGCCATTTGTTGTTGATGTTTTAGTACAGACTGCATGTCTTCCCACTTCCCCTTGCCCAGCTCCATCTCTCTCTTTGCCTCTGTCTGTCTGTGTCTCTCTGTCTCTGTCTATCTTTGTCTCTGTCTCTCTCTCTTTGTTTGTCTCTGTCTCTGTCTCTCTCTATCTCTTTCTCTCTGCAACCTACAACACCCCATGTTTAGAAATTAGAGAAATGAACTAGAAAATTATTATGGAGAGCTTCCAAGAAACAATCAAATGAAAGCAAAGACAAACATTAATTTCTTTTTTTATTACACTCTCATGTGGATATTCTTGGCCTAATACTTAGACCAGTATCAGAAATATAGTAAGTGATCATACTGAGGAATTTGCAAAAAGGACACATAGATGGAATTTGGGTTTGTCCAGGTGAAATACTTCAATATTATTGTTCTTATTCCTTTGTTTGTTTGTTTGTTTGTACTGAGGCTTAAACTCTCAGGACCTGGACGCTGTGGCTTAACATTTTCACTCAAGGTTTTAACTCTACTACATGAGGCACAGCTCTACATCTGGATTTTCTCTGGTTAATTGGAGATGAGTCTTGTGAATTTTCCTATATCGGTTTGCTTCAAATTGCGATCCTTGGATCTCAGCCGCCTGTGTCACTAGGATTACAGACATGAGCCACTCACTTTGGTCTTCCTTGTTTCGCTTTCAAATATTCTCATCTTTTCAATGAATACATTGGGTTAAGGACTGGGAAAACAGAAATTAAAGGTAATAACAAATATTATTTTTTAAAGATCCTTAGGAGGTGCAGTATTTTCAGTAATGAAATATGAAGCAGTATGGAATGCTATACTAGGAAGGCAGAAGTAGTCCTCAAAAATGGAAGAGAGGAGAAGGAATTTCTTTTCCAGTGATGACATCTTTAACACAGCAATGTAGATAGTTCCAGTAGACCAGCTTCATGTGCTTTTGTTACATAGTATCAGCACACATACAACACACACACACACACACACACATACTCACACACATACACACTCACAACTCTGGTATTGTGCTTCAGAGACAATGTAAAAACTCAAAAATCTCCCTAGGCTAGTTAAGAAGATCACAGTTCTACTAGAATATAAAGTAAATTAGTATAGTCATTTTTTATCTGTGATATTAAAAGACTGACAAGCTCGCCATTTTATTAATAGAAATGCAGTTTTATGATATGAATCTGTGTTGTTTTGTTTTATGTCAAGGCAGACATCTGCTGCCTTTGTAGTATAAGAACCTTTTCTGGCACATTTTTCTGGTGCCTTTGATTCCTCGGAAGGTGAGAAAACCCTGCTGCCAAGCTCCTCTACTTAGCGTTGTGGTCACCAGCCAAAGCTCTGCTACATGAGGACCAGGAGTAATAATTTATTTTTGTAATCTAAGCTATCCTGTAGGTAGAGATCTACAGGAGCATGACTGATGCTGGCCCAAGTAGTGATGATATTACATATTACATTGCAGAACACACACACACACACACACACACACACACACACACACACGTTAACAAACAACCAAGATATTCACAGAAAAGGTAAAAGGCATTTTTATCTAGGGGAACACTATGGGCAAAGTTACAGGGGTAGGAATGGCTTGAAATATTTCTGAAAACTAAGTAAAACAGCCAATTGTAGAAGGAGGGATGATCAAAAAGTCAAATAGCATCTCTTGCTTCCTAGAGGAAGATGAAGTTTAATGACGGAAAGGATTAATGGCACTGAAAATTCAGAAGGCGTGCGTGTTCACATTTACCTTTTAGAGCTGTAGTCTTCTGCCCCATCCCTCCTGCCACAATTCACATCTGAGTACCACAAAACCTTTCTTCCAAACACAGTGAAATTGGGTCTTGTTTTAACTTGGCAAAGTTATTAGCCAGGCTCCTTTTCTCCCTAAAAAGTATGTCAATCTGGACAATAAATTACAATCACTGTACTTTGGAGTGTCCTTGGCTCTAGTCTTTAACATTTAAAAATACATTCCATAATCTCCTTATTGTTATCCAGGGGGAATTCTGAGAAAGATTTAGGAAGGAACATAGCAAAAGGTGTGTGTATGCAAATGTATGTGTTTGTGAGACTATGGGGTGAAGGATTTGAAGGTAATGCCTAGAATTCTGGCTTGGGAACTGATGATTAATTAGTCGAGAGAGATTTGCTAGCTGAAGGTCACTTGAGAGTTTATGATAATAGTTACTCAGAGAGCAACTTTGGATTTTTTTTTTCCAGAGAATGAATACAGACAGCTCTTTGACTTTTACAAGAAAGTGTCAGGAAAAAAAATTGGTTAGAAATAGATTTTAAAAGAAAGGAAATAATATACAGAACCAATAATTTTTTTTTAAAAAGCAAAGTTTAAAAAGCATCAATTGCTCAACGGAAATCACATACCTAGCTCATAGACAGAGGTGTGATGGCAATCTTACTGCCATCCTAAGCCAGACTCTAGCCATCAGTACTGAATGCTTGGCTTTGGTTGCTCTTGCCAACAGCCTACATGACCTTGAAGATGCCATTCTTTTCCTCTACACCTGGAAATTTTGTACTTTATTAAGTGTTTCTTAGTATTTAGGTGAAGATGAGAACAATACAAAGACTTCATCTCTAAGAAGCAAACTGTAAAGTGACTTTTTTGCTGTTTATGCCATAACTGTAAGCAGGGGAGGCAGGTGTTCTACCAATAATGATACTCTCAACTCCTAAAATGTCATTGAAATGTTACATCTTGATATCATTTTTCATCTGCCACTAATTTTTAATTGCATGAATGACAGAGTCATCTTTTGCTTTGACCATGTGCCAATAATACCAGGTTCTTCTCTTTTTAACCTTTGCCCTGTTGCTAGGCTCAGAAGGGTGTTCTTCAATTGTAGCAAATGGTAGTAACTTTCTAGAACCAAGCCCCTAATGAAGATACAAATAATGCTGTCAAAGGCCTTTGGGGCTACTATTGTTTCTCCTAACACTATAGCCTGTGAATTGTAAAAGTTGGCTAGGCAAATCCAAACAAAATGGAACCCAGGAGATTAGAGAATATTTCAGGTAGGGCAGGTGTCTTAGGATACCTTGAACAAGCTTCATCACTGTTCATTTGTCTAGGCTTTTATTGCTATTCATAGGTAGAAATGAACCGATTGTGGCTGGAAGCATGATTCAAATAGTAGAGTGCCTGCCTAGCAAGTACAATTCTCTAAATTCAACTCTAGTACCACCAAAATAAACAGATTATCCTTGTTACCATTTCTGTCCAACGGTTTGAATCTATCTAGTGCAATGCTTTAAGTGAGTCTCAGAAAGTTTTACTGGGAGCATTAAATTGATAGCATTTACCCATCTCTTCTAAAAGAGTTGGCATTTATGAACTTCATAGCAGGTTTAGGGAGGTGCTGAGGAAAGGTGCTGCTTCCTAAGTAGCAAAACAGAAAAAGGCTTTCATGAGTGCCAAGGGAATAAATTGCTGCCATTTGGGAGCTACATTAATTCGTTCAGGCAACCGGCACCATGCAGCGTAATAAAAGGGGCAATTTATCAAATGGTATCTTAATGGCCTAGAAGGGTTAATGTGTCTTTAGTGGGAGATTATACTCTCTTCCCCAGGAAAATCCTGGTGATTTCTTCACAGGGACATTAAAGTTATAATAGAATGCTGTTACCCCCAAAAAGTATCAGGAAGAGGTAAGAGGAAAAACCGAGAGAGAAAGACAGAGACAGAGATACAGAGAGAGACAAAAGAGAGGGAGACCAAAACAGAGAGGGGAGAGGAGAAAGAAACAGAACAGACAGACCAAGAGAACAAAGGGAGAGGAGAGGAGGAAAAAGAAAACTTTTACATTCTCATTTTAAGACCTACTTTTTTTTTTTGGAAAATTTCCCCAAACTATGTCCTTTGCTTTTTTTTTTTTTTTCTCCCTCATACCTCCTTGGTCTACAAGCACACCTAAATAAAAATTGCCATCATTTTAATCAAAGCACATTGGAAACTCAGGTGATCTCACAATAGGAAGTGATTAGAGAGTGGTTCCGGGGAGTCTTTAATTACAGATGCCATTGACAAGATAACAATGGTTTTGAATGTTGTTAATAGATCTGAATGGAAGGTTCACCTTAATTCAATAAGGAGAAAGTCATTGGTTCATGGATTTGATTGCCCATTGTAAACAGGCACCACACACAGTAATTATTTTTATTTGTATGTGCCATCTCTTTTATTACTGGTGCTGGAAGTAGAAACAACCTGTCCTATTAAGATATTTAACATATATCATCCTTACTACTTTGCCTAGTTACAGCCTAATAAAAATGCCAGCCCACATTGAGGCCACCTCCATGCTTCCTACAACTGTCACACAGCTCATAGAACACATGCACAACCAGTCTATTTACTCCAGTAGTTATAATACTTAATTCGACAACAGTAATTTCATGAATTCTATAAGGTTACAAGCAGATAGTGGTATTTTGTTTTAATTTTAGTGATTCTGGACACACGAAGATCATCCAAAAATGAACTGACACTTTAATCAGGTTTTGTGATATTTGGACCATGAACAATAGTGGATTGGGAATAACAGTAGAAACTTAAAGCATAATAATACTTTTAAGAAACCTGGAACTAGGAAAAAATAGTTCTTCCAAAGTGTCCACACTTTCATCACAGAAACCTAGATGCATTTATTCCTTTACAGAAGCACTTGTTTGAGATGGAGGTGAAAGACCTAGAGGAGAGACTCTATTGTTCAGGTGTGTCTGTTTTCGGGCCTTCTGAGAGGAAGACTGGAGCACCTGAGGCAGATGAAAAGAGGCCAGGCTGCTGTCTTGAAGGGGAAGGAAAGGGCCTAGAGCCAAGGAATCTGGAAGCCCCCTTCCCTACTTCCCTCCATTCCACAGCCAGAAAAGGCTTAGAAATAGATTCACCCTGACACCTTCATCCAACCAATAGAAATGTAAGATAAAGGCATTTTGTGCCAACAAACCTATGGCACAGCAGTAATTGGAAATGAACACAAACCTCAGTTTGGGCTACTTTATATGACTTAGGACTCGTCCTTTCCAGTAATTTCTCTGGTGCTTATAAGTACAAGCACTAATTTCATACCATCATTTTGCTTACCAACTCCAAGTTTGGGCTTGGGGATGTCACTGAGCAGTGGGACACTTGTCAAGCATGGATGACACTGTAGGCTTGATCCCCTGCACCCAAATAACAAAGAGAGAGATTATGTGTCGGGGAATATATTCTTATTCCAGCTCCCACTATCACACTTCCCCCACTACATACACCTCCCCCCTCTCACCCCCCACATAAACCCCAGGAGGCTACAGATTCTAGACCCAGCTCTGCCTCCCAGCTGAAGTGTCTGACTTCAATCTTGCCCTCCCCCGCATCATACATCTATAAACAGTGAAAGTTTTAGGTCTGATTACTCCTGGGTTCTTCCCAAATCTGGAATGAAATGGTTGCATAAAATAGGATTCCCATTTCCTCCAGAGAAAGCTGTTTTCCCCCATTCAAAATGTAAATGAATAAACAACTTACTGGATATTAAAAACTGTCACAGCAGCGTGATGCATAGATACACTCTCTCCCTCTCCCTCTCCCCTCCGTCTCTTTCACAGGAGCCATCATTTCACTTGTACCAAACAAGCTCAATGCAGGCCCAACACTGCATGAAAGATGAGCCTTAAATTGTGACTAGGAACTGGTGATTTGCACATGATTTGTGATTCCTGTAGTATATTAATTGGTAAACACCCTACGAATGTGTGTGTAAACTAAAACCATTTAACATATGCAAACAGTTTAATCTCTCAGGAGGGTGTTGCTCCAATTTCTGCAATCTCAGACACACATTCCTCTGCCTAGCTCCTTCCCCTCCTAACCCAGCCTCCCTGGCACCCACTCCCTTGGTGAGATCCTATTTCAGATAATACCATGTGGGTGACCCACATCTTTAAGCCCTTTAATAGTAGAGTCATATGCTTCTATCCTCAGTGAATTTTGAATGTTGCTTCTTGTGATCTCTGCTGTAACTGTTCCTTCCCCTGCCCCAATTGAGTGGGATACAGTGGCTTTAAGAGCTATGGCATTGTTTCTAGTGTTTTCCAATGTCTCATCAGCTCTCAACCTGAAGAGGAAGAGGAAGTGGTAAATAGTCTCTCTGCAGATGAATTTTCTGTCATAGAAGCATCAGCCAAAGCACTAACATTGAGCATTTAAACTTGACCCCTGGGACAATCCATGTAAGAAGCCGTGTCAGAATCCTGATTGGTCTCTGTAGGAGAGGTTGCTTTGCGATATTTTGGGGGCGGGGGAGACACAATTCTCAAATGCTAGTGAGAGTTCTACATTGTATATAAGGAATGCAAGTCAAATGAGTTGGGTTCCCTCTGTTCCTGAAATGCTGAAGGAAAACCGTCATGGTGGTGCCTGGAATGTAATCATCTCTTCTTGTTGTTATTGGTTTTGAATTTGTTTTTGTTTTGTTTTAGTCTTTTGCTGGTCCAGTCCTGGGGCGTCAACTCAGGGCCTTGGTGCTGTCCCTGAGCATTTTAGCTTTTGGGCTACTACTTGAGCCAGAGCTCTACTTCTGGCTCTCTGATGATTAATTGGAGATGAGCTCATAGCTCAAGTTGGCTTTGAACCATGGTCCTCAGATCTCAGATTCCTGAGTAGCTAGGATTACAGGCATAAGCCATCAATACACAGCCAGAACATAATCTTAAATAAGATGTCCTTACGGCTTTGGTCCTCATCCTAGCTTTAGAACCACTTGAAAACAAACAAATAAAAAAATAGTGCCTGCTATAACTAAGAGAGATTTTGCTCACCTTGACTCTTTTTCTTCTGTTCTTCTCATCTCCTGATCTCCTTCCCAGAAATGCATTTTCTTCAACATATGTAAAGTTAAACAGAATTAAGGTTATGTGAGCATACAATCATGTTACTAGGATAGATTAATGAGAAAGGCTAGATTTCAGACCCAACTATCCTATAGACTCTGTGATGTAATTTGCCCAAGGTAGATCTGTGATCTCTGTTCAGAGAAAGAAATTTAAAAAATGAATAAACCCAGAACCTTTGATTTTTATCCCTAAACAACTTTAGCACTCTAGATCAAACTCATAAGGTTTTAATGAAGAGTATGATAATAGTTAAGACTCTGTGTCTTCTTACTAGAAAACATAAGAGACTGGAGTGCATTACCTTCTGAGCTCTAATTTTAAGACTACCGCTTCCATCTCTCTGCCTTTTATGTCTATTCCATTAAAATATGATTTAATTATGTATCGACCCAAGGCCTGACATAGTAAAACTACCATTACTCTCCTGCCTGGATTCCTGAATGATACTCTGGGTAAAGGTGATCAAGCCTCCATTAATCTATAATAGAGAGCATAAGGAGGAGAGCAGGGGATGATGATTATCAAACACAGCATGGCAGACAACAATGAAAACCTCATCTCAGAATGTGCAGCTGGGTTCTTTGCTTGAAGAAAATGACATTGTACAAGTTCAGCATCAGATCAAGAAATATGAAGTGCAAAAGCAAGTGGTGTGGCACGACACCTCCAGACCCATGACTGGCAGCCCCTGCGTTGCCTCTGACCTTGTTTGGCAGGAACTTATGTTGGCATTGGAGTGCAGGTGGATGCGGAGAATGTTCATGTGGGCGTAGCACCTCCATCTTTCTTCAGGATGCATTTCGTGTAATAGTCAGAGACCTTATTGATTTTGTTTTTGGAAGACTTATTTAGTCCATTTATTTATTTTTATAGCAGCAAATACTTGAAGACACACTATTGTAAGGACTGACAACAAATACACACACAGAGACATCTTGCCTTTAGCAATTTGTGGTAAAGCAGGACACATGCTCAAGAGATGCAAAGAAGATGACAATTCAGAAAGTACAAGATGTAACCACCTAGACCTAATCATACAGAGAAGGGACCTACCCAGACTCAACGTTTGCCTCTCAATGTACCTGTACAGGGTTCTTTTTTTTAACTTTGGATTCATCTATTGTGATGGAGTACATCGTGAGCAAAAAGAGCTGGTGATAGGCAAACTCTCTTCCTAGTCTTAAGGAAGGCAAATACAAGGTAGAAACCACCTAGGGAGTGAGGGGTATGGTCTCCAGAAGAGATAGGTTTATTTGGTATTTATAAAACTTAGAGAATATTAGAGGGATGGAGGGGAGCTCTACATGTATTCTGGAAAATATTCCAAATGAGAGAGATACTGACTAGCTAGACATAAAACTATCCCTTTGGATCTTGTTGATGTCATGGTAAGAATTCTGGGGAAAATTCTCCTTGGATCTTGAGCCTTCATCCATTCATTTGCCAAGTTATTGATTTGATTGTTTACTTACTTTTTATGGTCATGTCCATCACCCTTATCTCCCTAACCCTACCTCTGTGACGCCTGGCGAGGAGGTTACAGGCTTTGGTCAGGTGGTCATCCACCCCAGCCAGCTGGCCATGGGACACATTGACTCTCCGGCCCCTTTTCCTCACACTGGTCAGTTTTGCTCCTTGTTCAAGCCCTACATCCAATGCTGTGTGACGGAAGAGGGCTGCACGGAGGACCTGCGGGGCCTGCTGCCTGACAAAGACCTGTTCTGCGCCTGGGCCTGTTTACGTATATTTTGCACTAAAGATTTAACTCCAGGCCTTGTGAATGATACATAAATATTAAGCGGAGTTCCCAATCGTGTGTGTGTGTGTGTGTGTGTGTGTGTGTGTGTGTGTGTATACATGCATGCACACTGCTTATAGATAGAACCCACCATTTGAGCCAGGCCTTTCTACTAGCTTACTGGTGGTAAATTGAAGCGCCTCTTGGATTTGTCTGCTCATACTGGTTTCAAACCTTGCTTTACAACTCAGCTCCTGAGTAGCTGGGGTTACAGATGTGAACAACTGGTACCCAGGTATGATTCTCAGTTGAATTGAATATTAACATAGTTGGGTATTGAATTATTGATGTATACATTTGTTAGCTGGTTTTCTATTGTGCAAAAGCTTTTCCTTCTAATGCGTTCATTCATATCAGTACCTTTTGTGGATTCTTACATTGCTCAATATGCTATACATTGTATCGTTATTTTGATTTTTCAAAGTGTTACAGGTTTGTTAAGTGGAAACTGCTTCAAACTAACTTGTGTTTTCTTTCCAACAAATATTTTGGGTCCTGACAACTGAGCCTTGCTCAGGCACAAATGTTACCATAATGAGCAAACGTTAAAAAATAAAAATAGGAAACCAGGAGCTTACACTCTAGTTTGAAGTATACAAAAAGAACAAATAAACAATTGGTTAGAGCAGATTAGTAAGTGTGGAAGAGGCGAAGAAAAGGGAATTTCAGCTTTTATTGTAGAGAGTGGGCAAGGATAGCCTGGTTGGTGGGCATCAATTGGCAGTAAGTCAAAGGACCCGAGGGAGTTAAACAGAACCATTCTCCAGGCAGCTCCTTAAAGCAGAGCAGCGGGGGAACTTCTGTTCCCTCAGGCAATGTTGAGCTGGCACTCTTCATGGATGATGACTGAGTCAAAGACAGACTAGGAAGCAAGGACAAAACCAGGCAGGTCAATGTCATTGCCAGATAGCCTCAGATCCCCACAGCACACATTTCCTGAGGCCCTGGAAATTTTATGAAAGTACATATTCATCCCATGACAATTTGGTGAGTAAATTAGATGTCTCAGGAAACAGAGTTATTATAGAACTAAGACCTCTCACTTAAATTTGGACTCTTTTTCTCTATGCACAACCGTGTTTCACATTACAGGAATACCGCTATGCACATACAAATGTGAACATTTGTATCTATGTCTTAAATAAATAGAGATCAGTGAAAAAGTACAGAAAGCCTCATGGGACAACGCTTTGCAGTTAACAGGGTATGTGATACATGCAGGTGATTCATACTATGCTGTGAAATCAATGCTGATATTACTATTATTTTGAGCGAGAGTATATGCACGAGTGTGTGTGCACACACACCTATGCCGGTGCTTTAACTCAGGACCTCATACTCGTGCTTAGCTTTTGTACTCAAGGCTGGCACTGTACTCCTTGAACCATGCTTTCCCTCTGGCTATGTGCTGGTTAATTAGAGATAAGCATCTTACATACTTTTCTGACCAACATGGCTTTGCACTGTAACCCTCAAACTTCAGCCTCCCGAGTAGATGGGTTTACAGGTGTGAGTCATCAGTGCCCAGCATTCATAGTAATTATTAAGTCACCAGCAACCATAGAGAAGTGTGTTGCCTTTCTTTTTTTTTTTTCCAGGAAGGATATGGATACTGCTTTGCCACTTGTATATAATGTGAGAATATGTAAACGCCATCTCCACCCTCACATCGTTCTTGTTCAGACCTAGCTAAAGATTTTCTCTCCGTACTTCTATCCTCAAATGTCCTGAATCTGTAACTACACTTGGACCAGTCTCTACTCTCATTTTTTTTCCCCTTGGGAAGTCATAGGAGCTAGGAAGTTCGCCAGAAACTTCCAGATGATAACAGAGAAGACGAAAACAAACAAAAAACATAGCCAATCTGGTCACGGGCAGAAGTAGGATGGGAGTAGATATTTAGGGTGTTGGGTTTTTTTTTTAATTCATCCTTGATTGACTTCTGGGTGACCTTATGCAGCTAACACCTGCCTCCACAGGTGTATAAAGGGCTTTAATTAATATCTGGAAATCCTCCTGAGTGCCAGAGATACATGGTGTCAGAAAAGGGCAAATTTTTATTAATCTTGGGGAAAAACGGAAATAATAATTTTTTTTTCATTCACAGAGAGACCTGCACCCTCCAACACCATATTCAGGTTAAAAAGATTAGCTTTCAATTTTTATTTTCTTTGCACTTCTGGAGATGCCCAGTGTCTGCTTAATGCAGAACTCCTCCATGCTCCTCTTAATACTCGAGTACACCTTTCCTCTGGGTCCTGGTGCTGCTCATGTTATAAAGGAGTCTTGCTATTCACAACAAGTGTGAGGGTTCATCTAATTAGCTGATTCCAGTTCATTTGGCATTAAATAATTCCCCAAATTCCCATATGTTTGAACAATATGTTCAACAAGGGGGATGATTCTCTGAAAGCAATTAAATAGTTCTTTTAGGAGAGCTTGTCATCGGTCAGTTACAAGCAGCCCTGCTATTCCTGTCCGTGATGAATGCAGACAGCAATTATAAGGAAACTGCTTAACCCGCTCTAATGGCAGCTGGCGGCCATCCACCTGCGGGCTGCACTGTGTGCAGGTTCTAGTGCTCACTTGGGTTTTCCTTTTGTTAAAAAACCTGGAGTATGTTCTTCTAGACATTTAATAAGCCATTTGCTACTGTTAATACACTGTTCTCTAATCCCTTACCTGCTGCAAGGTAAATGCAAATGTATTTTCAGCTAATACTTTGCTTTGTTTCTACAGGAAGAATTGCCAATGTTGGATTTTTGGAACAAAGCACTGGTTTTTTATATTGCTGTTGGTCTGCTTTTGTTTTTGTTTTTTCTTTGTTTATATTTTTATTTTTTGGCAGTACTGGTGTTCGAATTCAGAGCCTTATGCTTACTAGGCAGTCACTGTACCACTTGATGTACACTTCCACTTGCTTTATACTTGTTTTCTTGCTTCAGAATCTCCTATTTTTGCCTGGTGGCCAGCCACAGATGGTGATCCTTCTACCTATGCCTCCCATGTAATTAGGATTACACTGATGCCAATTAAAACTATCCCTGCTCAGTTATATACCCTGACTTTCATGTAGCAGCAAAATTTTAGATAATGAACTCAAGTGTGACTGCACAACAAACTTGAGAGAGACTAGAGGATATCAACAAAAGCAATTCAGAAATTAATAATTTGTGAGACATATTCATAGGATACTGCTTATAAGAGATCAGAGAACACGTCTCTAGAGCAAAAGTTCATCTTTTTGTTGCCCAAGGGTTAGCTGTGTGCATCGAGGATGATATATTGAAGTGCCCTCCCTAGGTGATGTGAAGGAACTTTTGGTAATATTACCAATCTTCCATCCCATATGGCATTATGCATCCCATATATTGCTGTATTGTCTACATGTAACAGTACCATATTCCTTACAAGTGAAAATCTTGCAAACAATTGACATATCAAGTAGTTTGTTCAATAACACATAGGTAGTTTGAGGACAATTTTGTGTTCTCAGTTATTTTTCACTGGTTATTGTTCTAAAAGTTCATTCTCCTTATTACTGGTTAGCAGAAATTAAAATTGAAAGTCAGGAGCTGGGATGCGGCTCAATGGTAGAGCAATGGTCTACTATGCATGTGGCCCTGAATTCCAGGCCCAGCAGTGAAAATCAAAGAGAAAAGGAGTAGGAAAGCCAAGAATGTGAAAAGGGTGGCCAGCAAGCAGGTGTTATTATTTCTTTTCTTAAGTTTATGTCCTTTTTCTGATTCATGGCTGCATTGCCACTGTAAGTTAAACATAACACAGAAAAATACGAACACTAGGGCAAGGTGGAATGATTTTAATTTTAAATGTGAATAGGAAAGAGTTGAAATGTGTGTGTGTGTGTGTGTGATTTTTATGCATATTTGTAACTGTCTATTGTGTGACCATTATATAACTTACATAATTGCATGTTACCAGAAACTAGAATAAACATACTCATTTGTTATATATTTGAAGTTTTATTTTGTTTCAGAATAATTTTACATCATTTACAAGCACAAAAAAGTATTGTTAAGTAAATTACTGGCAAAAAGTAATGTGAAGATAATAAGATGACCAGTTACAAAGTTTTTGCTTTGTGTCATGGATAATGTTGTCAGCAAGAAAAAGGTCTCAAGCTGGGAGCTGCTGGCTCACACCTGTAATCCTAGCTACTCAGGAGGCTGAGATCTGAGGAAGCCAGTCTGGGCAGGAAAGTCCGAAAGACTCTTATTTTCGATAAGCTACTCAGAAAAAGCCAGAAACGGCGCTGTGGCTCAAGTGGTAGAGCTCTAGCCTTGAGTAAAAGACCCCTGGGAGGCAGTGCCCATGCCCTGAGTTCAAACCCCAGGACTGGCAAAAAAACTAGAAAGAAAGAAAGAAAGAAAGAAAGAAAGAAAGAAAGAGGATTCAAAGGATTCATCCAGTTCCAGTAGCTCATGTCTATAGTCCTACCTACTCAAAAGATAGAGAGCTAAGAATTGTGGTTGGAAACTAGGTAGGACAGACAAATCCTCACAACTTCAATGTCCAACTAACCAGCCCAAAGCCAGAATTGAAAATGTAGCTCAAATTGTAGAATACCAGCTCTGAGCAAAAAAAGCCAAGCAAGAGCAGGAATTTAAGCCTCAGTACAAAAAAAAAAAAAAAAACCCTAAAAGAACTAATTGATGCAATTAATTCATTAACTAATAAGGATTCATCACCTGGTATTTGACTCACCAGCCAAGATTTGAGTTCTCGGATTCCAAAGAAGCATAAGATGGCCAAAACCTAGAATTAAAACCGGGACCTCACGTCTGTCCAATTGCCTCAGCAGCCTCAGGCCAACACATACATGTCTGCCACATCTGCCC
Organism: Perognathus longimembris pacificus; assembly: GCF_023159225.1. NCBI lineage: Eukaryota > Metazoa > Chordata > Mammalia > Rodentia > Heteromyidae > Perognathus > Perognathus longimembris. Next base: position 35,761,032 of record NC_063181.1, on the reverse strand, counting down.
TTTGCTTCAATTTTTGCTTCTGTCTCTTATTCTCTCCCACCTGTGAAGCCTGCAGTCAGATGGGTCTGAGGTGCTGCTGAGCCCTGAAGTCACCTGCGGACCTCCGGACATGATCGTCACCACGCCTTTTGCACTGACCATTCCACACTGTGCAGACGTGAGCTCGGAGCACTGGAACATCCATTTGAAGAAGAGGACACAGCAGGGAAAATGGGAGGTGAGACCCTGTGGATCCTTCTTAAAGAGTGGGACCTGGGATCCACTGATGGTAGACCTAACCTTAATTGTTCAGCTATAACATTTTTGAATGTTTCCTTGTTGGCAAGTGTTTGTTGCCTGCGTGTTACCTCAAACTATGAGACTTTTGTTACCATGATAATGGAAAGAGAAGTGGGTGCGGGTGGCTGACACATGTAATCCTAGCTAATCAAGAGGCTGAAGTCTGAGGATTACTATTCAAAGCTAACTCAGGAAGGAAAGTCTCTTAAAAGCTTATCTCTAGTTAACTACCAACGGGGGGGAAAAAGCTAGAAGTGGAGACATGGATCAAGTGGTAGAGCTCTAGCCTTGAGTAAAAAAGTTCAAGAACAGTTCCCAGGCTCTGCGTTCAAGCCCCAGGATGGGCACAAATGATGATAGTGGTGGTAGTGGTGGTGGTGCTGGTGGTGGTGGTGGCGCTAAGAGAAGCAAGAGATAATCCAGACCAGAGCTCTTTGGTGTTTGGAAGACAGTTGTAACTACCCACACAGACCTGTACTGTCAGGTTCCTGCCTGTTAATGCCCCTCACCCCCTCTTCGTGGATATGAGGAGGAGGCTCAGCAGATAGAAGGCTGTCTTTGGGAAAGAAACCACGAAATCTGTTAGTGTCATGTCCTGGGGTTTATAATATAGCTAGGTGTAAATATCCAGTAACACAGTAAGTTCATAATAGTGTTTGGGGAAATACTGAATGCATTGGTGAGTGTCACTGTTGTCTGTTTCCCTCTGTCTGTCAGTATAAGAAGTACAGAGTAGAGATAAGAAAAGAGAAAAAGTGCACAGAATATTAGGCTCACTGCCTGGCTGATCATCCAGCAATGCAAAGCTACAGCTGCATTACTATTTTAAGGGAAAGCTCTGATTGTCTCTCTGATAAGGATTCCTTTATGTCCTTTTGAAGTGAGTTTGCATAAAAGCAGGTGGATTATCTCCTTGGAACACAATGACCTGCACTGGCCATTCCTGGGATCTTTCCTCCCCGGAGTGCCTTGGGCATAAGTCAAAAAAAAAAAATGTTTCTCTTAAAGAAAAGAAAATCCCATGATGTGACAATGCATTGCACTTACCCTCTCCACCTATGTCTTGAAGCTAGTCTGTTTTCTTTTTCCCAGGATGTAGCCTGCTGTTTGTTCCTCTGTGGTACAAAGACAGGCAGGTTTCTTGGCATGCAGTTCCTAGAGAGGCCATGTTTTACTCTCTTTCCCATTATTCTCTGCATTGCCTTGGTTTTCTACCATTTTTTTCTTCTCTGTGTTTCTGCCCAATCTTTTACATCCAGATGGTGTTATACCTATGCTCCATCAAATCAGTCACATATACCAAAGTTCTTATCAGAGAGGGGGAAATATTCAAGCACATCATTTATTTAATAGCCCTATGTGAGTGATTTGGGTAGGATGAACAGGATAAAAGGTTTGAGAGTAAATAAACATTACCTTAAGGACATTTCAAGAGGTTTTCAGAAATAGATCTTTGTAAAAGAATAAAAACAGTGAAATAAAGTATGTTTGCTTATCGAGGTTAATGTTTGTCATTTGATTAAACCAGACGTTGAACAATTAGCCAGAAGTGGAACTTTCAAAGCAATTTTTTTTGTTATTGTAACCCACAAAAGGAGAATTACAGCACACCAAACATTCTTGAGTTCTTAATACAATTATCTTTATAGGAGAGAAATATTTACCATCAAGATAATGAAGTCAATGAAAATATTCTGGTAAACATCATATTCCTTTGTATTTGTTTGTTTATGGCCTCATAAAGTATTAGGTCCCATCCCATTTCCACCCTGAGAGAACTGAATGTATTTTTCCCCAATAGGAAGTAATGTCAGTGGAGGATGAATCCACTTCCTGTTACTGCCTGCTGGACCCCTTTGCATGCCACGTGCTGCTCGATAGCTTCGGGACCTATGCCCTTACTGGAGAGCCCATCACAGACTGTGCGGTGAAGCAGCTCAAGGTGGCTGTCTTTGGATGCATGTCCTGTAATTCCCTGGATTACAACTTGAGGGTTTACTGTGTGGACAACACTCCTTGTGCATTTCAGGTCAGTCTTTTCTCTGTAATTCTTTTGGTATCTTCAAAGTGTGTGCTGCAGGTGGAGGGGGAACTTCCCAAACACAAACATTCATAGAGGATTCTTTTGGGAAGGTTTTGGAAAACCAACATGCACTTGACGTGACCAGCAAACCTATCTCGAAGTGCGAGCCAAGTTACCGTAGGTTTAACAATGCATTAGTGATGACATGTTTGATGCTCAAGAAGATACAAGGATCAAAGTAAGGTACACAGAGAACACTATTTATTAAATCATAGAACCGAATGGAAGTGCAGTCATTACTCAAAAAGCAGATGCAAATGTGACGGGATTTATAGAAGAGTTACTGAGAATCTTCTGTAAATATTCATGGATGGATACTTAGGAGCAACGACAAAAGTCTACTAGAGCTAGAGAGTTAGTGGCACAAGGCACAGAACCGAGAGTTATTTGGTGTTGCAGAGGGTAGTAGGGAATCACCTAAACCAACTAAAAATTGTATTTAAGAAACAATGATAAACCACACCTATTAATTACTAGGGCTGCTGCAGCAGAGGTAGTTCAAGATATTAGTTCCTTTCCATTTTGGGTACTTTTAATCTTGTAAGCTTCATTGTAAATAGCTACTCCTGAAGAGGACAGTTTATTAATAGCAGCAAGGATAAGGCAGCACTGCCTGTGTAAGCTTTGCTCATATCGAAATAACATAGCTCTCCTGACACTTCTCATTTCAGATCCCTGCTATTCCAGTCCTGGACCATTAAGTCCATTAGGCAGAGCATTTCTGCAGTAACTAGATTTTAAGACACTGGGCTGGAAAACTCATGTTTACCAATAGAAAATATACAATGACCTGAATCCTGAACATAAGCCAGTAAAGGCAACTCAGTGGCAGCCTGTGCTCTCCCTCTTTCCCCCAGTGACTTGCAATCAGGCAGATCATTATGAAGGACAGGGTTTCTCTTTGCCAGCTTGAACAATGGGGGGGGGGGGTCTTTCTAGTTGTAGTATTTTGTAAAGAACTTCCATGTAAGTATTAAACCTCATCCTTCGTTATCATTTCACACTCTTCATCCACCCCCAAAGGAAGATTTCTCCAAGAGAAAAACACAACAGGCAAAAATGTGGTACATGTACACAATGGAATTTTATGCTTCTGTCAGAAAGAATGACATTGCCCCTTTGTAAGGAAATGGAAGGACTGGAAAAAATTATACTAAGTGAAGTGAGCCAGATCCAAAGAAACATGGACTCTATGGTCTCCTCATAGGGAATAATTAGCACAGGTTTAGGCTAGTCACAGCAGAGGATCACAAGAGCCCACTAGCTATACCCTTATTATGATCACATAAGATGATGCTAAGTGAAATGAACTCCATGTTATGGATACGACTGTTGTTATATCACTGTTGTAACTACTTTCAACATGTGATGTGAAACTGTAGCTTCTATTATTGATGATCTTCTTGTATCCCCTTTCTGTGGTTGTACCTGCACTATCTCTGTATCTTATCTGAGTACATTGGAAACCGTGTATACAGATATTAGAACTAGGAAACTGAAAGGGAATACCAAAATCGAGAGACACAGGGTAAAAAAGACAAACGATTACAAAAGCAATACTTGCAAAACTGTTTAGTGTAAATCTACTGAACAACTCATGGGGGGAAAGGGAAAGGGGGAAGAGGGGAGGGGGGAATGAGGGAGGAGGTAACAAACAGTACAAGAAATGTATCCAATGCCTAAAGTATGAAACTGTATCCTCTCTGTATGTCAGTTTGACAATAAAACTTAAAAAAAAGAAAGAACAAATGAGGGGGCTGGGAATATGGCCTAGTGGCAAGAGTGCTTGCATCGTATATGTGAAGTGCTGGGTTCGATTCCTTAGCACCACATATATAGAAAAAGCCAGAAATGGCTCTGTGGCTCAAGTGGCAGAATGCTGGCCTTGAGCAAAAAGAAGCCAGGGACAGCGTCCCCCAGTACTGGCAAAAAAATAAAAAGAACGAGTGAGTAAAGGGAATGGTGTACTTTGGAGTCCCTGCTTTCACTAAGCAGTTATATAAAGGGCAGTGGGCACTGTAGTTGGACGCTTAGTAGCTCAGCCAGATGGTAAGAGCTGTGTGAACTGGAGGATCCATGGAGGTCTTCCCGTCTCTTCGTTCAGCTCCCTTCTCATGCCTCTCTCTGTGAGGTACCATTTCTACACTGTTTGTACAGTCAGCCAACCGCCAGCTTGGGCTATCTTTGGCAACTGATCCTGCTACTGTTGTACATACCAGCAAGACAGAGAGCTGCCTGCAGTTTCTCCTTCAGTGATCACAAATGTATTCTCGTTCCTGTTGATCCCATAAGATGCCATAGCAGCTTGGGTGTTTCTCATGAATTTACATGGCTAGAGACGTGGTAAAAGCAAGGCCACCCTAAACCTAGCTTTCCAAACCAGGATCCACTTGGCGATTTGCCCTTCGAGTCCATGCCCTTCTCCCTCTAGTGGAATTCAAGTGTCTTATGTCATCATAGCAGTATGACTTCAATTAGAAAAATGTGAACCTTGATTTCGAGTCTCATTCATGACTACCTTGTTCACCCTGTGTTTCTTTCTCACTCCTATTATGCTACAGAAAGTGTATTTTGAAGTTGCACTTTCTTATACTTCTTATTGACAAGATGTATGTGACAGCTGTCAGAGCAGCAAAGGGCATTCCTCCCCTCTGGGATTCTAAGAAATCATCAACCTTGGTTGAATAACTTTTCTGACCCAGAGATACATTAAAACATAACTTGTAGCTCTTATGAACAGTGACTTCTAAGCCCAGGAAATAACCATTTACCTACTGATCTCATAATTTCTGTGTTTTATGTCTGAAGGTATTACACTTTCTGAATTCTTATTTGCCAAGTGAATATATTCAGAATCTTCACTATTGAATCCTTGGGAGCATCTTATTACCTTGAGTCATCTGTGTCTTACTAATATGGCTTTTAGTATAGGAAAATTATGTACTCATTAACCCATTCAAACAGTCCCTCTTTAAGAAGGTTCAGCAGCAATTCACTTTTTCAGCCTCTAAGAGTACAAAGTTAATACTAGCTCCTCAAACTTGGGTAGTACAAAATGGAAACATGTTATTTACCATAACCCTCACAGAATCCTTCTTCTTTATTAAAGTTGGTATATAGTTCTTCATGGAGCCTATCTTTAGAAATTGCCCATATTGGCCATTGGTGGAACACACCTAACATCCAGTACTAGGAAAACTGAGGAAGAAGACTGCAAGTTCAAAGGTAGTCTAGGTTACAGAAAGAGCACGAGGCTGGCATGGGCTCTATAATAAGACCTGTCACAACTACCATACCCGCCCCCCCCCCCCAAAAAAAAAGCCAAGTTTCCTATCTTAGAATTTACTTCAAGTGTCACTATAATGAATGTTGATGGTGATTTAGAAAGAAACAAGCGTGCTTCTAAAAGTTATTATTATAAAGAATGATAACAAACATAAGTACAACAGAGCGTTGCTCTTAACCAAGACAGTAAGCTTGTTGAAGGATATGATTGTATCTGCCCTGTCATTAATGTCTTACTGGGAAATGATGGCTTTCCATGCACGTAAGTGATCACCTTCTCACTGCAGGACCTTGTAAGAAGATATGCTTCCACACCCAACTCCTCCATCCTCTCAAAACTGGGCAGGAACCAGGCAGCTCAATGATTTCACCAAAGAATATTCCTGTAAAGTATATTAGTACCTTGTCCGTTATTAGTTCTTTCCCTCCATAGAGCTTGCCTGTCATCTGGCATTATGGGATTGCATTGATGAGCAATCTTTGAGGTATCTTTGAATAACAAAATCCAAAAAAAAACCCTCATCTAAATAACTAAGACATAATTAATATAGGATTATTAATAATTAATATAGGATTAATATAGTTTTTTTGTTAGTTTGGGGGTTTAAGCACTCTGTCCCTGAGCTTTTTTCGCTCAAGGCTAGATCTATCACTTTGAGCCACAGTACCACTTCCAGTTTTCCAGTGGTTCAATGGAGGTAAGAGTCTCATGACTTTCCTGCCTGAAGTAGCTTTGAACCACAACCTTTATATCTCAGCCTCCTGAGTAGCACGGATTACAGGTGTGAGCCACTGGTTCCTGGAGAGGCTCGGATTTTTGAAGATCTATTCAAGTAAGTTCATCTAAAGCTGTCTCTATGGAGAATTAAATAAACTCAAATACATTGCTAAGAAAATAAAAATGTTGCCTCTCTGCAGATTAGAGGAGGGTGAGAAGAGAAAGGCAAAGTGACTTCTTACTCATGACTGTGGTTGGTGAAAGCAGACCTGTGATGACTGATGTAGCCTTCTTTGAAACATGCAAACCACAGGTTGAGGATGGGGGATATGCTTTCCAAGCAGTAACGTTTTGAGATCTGGCTTTGGGTTATTGTGTTTTATGACACGCCCCCACCGAAGCAGCTCCAACAAACCTTGACACCTGGAAAGCAAGAAACTAAGCACTAGCCCCATCTTATCTCAGAAACTCGTTTTTTTTCCCCTCCATTGCTCCCAGCTCTACTATTCAGTACCTCTTGGTACTCATTACTTACTTGGCATTAATGTGGATTTAGAATCTAATTTCAAAGGATTTCCTCCAGATGTAGTTCTTGTGTTTATCAATAATGCAACCTTGGGAAATATTGTTCACGCAAAGCATTTAAAGGAAAACACCACAGCAACATAATTTTCATGGATGCGTGGATGTGTATGTGTGTGTATGTGTGTGTGTGTGTGTGTGTATGTTAAGTTCAAACAGTTTTGTCTCATAAATATGTAAACTCAGCCTGCCTGTTTTTGCATCCCTGAAGCACACCTGAATATCGCTGCCTGTCTCATTAAATCAACATAAAGAGCTCAGTGAGCCACAAAGCACAAGTTTCTCCTGGCCATGGCTCTGAGAACTGGATAGCTTGCAACACCCAGTGTGAAAGGAATTGTAAAGGGCCTAATAAAACCACCATCCAGAGCCTTCAGGTGCATTTTATAGACAGGAAACCAGCCAGGCCCTATTTTCTAGCTTCATTATCTCAGACATCAGTTAAACAATACAACCAAAGGTTTCACAGAGAACGTGGCATGCCAGAGCAGACAGAAAAAAAATCAAAGGATTGCCAGGCCTTACTCTTGTGCTAAGACACCCCCAACCACATGAGCAATCCAAAGCTGATCAAGGGCATCATTGCATTCCTCATGTCCAAATCTGACTAGCCATCAGAGTCTTCTGAAAACATTCAAAGCTGCAGATCGCTATATAACATATGTAGTACACTATCTAATAGAGTAACCATAGGATAGGGTTGTATACATATGTGTTAAGTGCAATCAGTTTTTTTTTAGTTACTATTTCCTGGCAGTGCTGGGGTTCAAACACAGGGTCTAATGTTTCTACTTGAGCCATGCCCCTAACCTTTTTTTGCTTTATTTTCCAGATTAGGTTTTGTGTGTTTGCCCAGGGTTGGCCTTGGCCTATAGTACCCATCTACCCGTGGCTCTTATGTAATTAGGACTATAGACACTTACAATATACCCAGTATATTTTTGAGATGGAGTTTCATTAACGTTTGCCAGATTGTCCTTAAACTGCTATTTTAACTCTTCTCTCCCAAGTAACTAGGAATCCAAGCTTAATTCTGCTTTAAAGTTTGCACATAGGCGTTTATTTCTTTAACTCTAAAGCCAACTGTGCTTTTGCAAATTTGTAAATACAGGGATTAGTGTATAATTGGGCTTTTTCATTTTAACAATAGTTTTATTACAGAATTACATAATTGCCTAATATTTTGTGCAAGATTATGAGATACTATTAATTGTATATAGTTGGCTCAACATGTGCAGATTAAAGTAATAAGCTTAAAAAGCAAAATCTAAATTGTGGTGTGTTTATTGTGGTGTGTTTATATTGAGCACCCTAAGGCAGAACTTTTACCCCATGACAATTTAAAGTTGATGTATTTTTTTTTAATTCCTTGTATTCTCCAGTCTATATTTCAAGTTAAATTTAAAGAGCACACAAAACTCAGGCAAATATAGACTGCTTTATGTCATCATATAGACATCCTGAGCCAATGAAAAATTTTCCATGGGCAGAGAGAATGGCAGCATGATCTGGAAGGAAATTCTCCAGCCTACTCCACAGTTTTAGTCTTCCCTGTAATTAACCGAAGCATGAATTTGTCTAGGGTGGACTGGTACTTTCAAACAAGGTACTCACTGTTCCCACTCATCACTGACACTAATGTGCCTTGCCATGTGACAATTCTGTGTGATTTCTAAATATTAAAGTAGCCCTATACTTCACAAAGTCGTGCTTGATTTTTTTTTTTATCAGTTACTGCCATTTCTTGATGACAGCTTACTTTCTTATGTTTTGGTAATTGGATTGAAAGAAAATGGGGATGCTCCAGCGAGCCTGGTTCTAATGTACATAAGAAGAGTCGACATTCTTCTTAAACTGTTTTGACAAGCATCTTTCCTTCCTTCCCTCCCTTTCCACCTTCCCTCCCTCCCTCCCTCCCTCCCTCCCTCCCTCCCTCCCTCCCTCCCTCCCTCCCTCCCTCCCTCCCTCTCTTCCTTCTTCTCTGTTTTCCTTCCTTTCTTCCATCCTTTGATAGTACTGGGATTTAAACTTAGGGTCTTGTTCTACCTAAGTAAGCACTGTTCCTTGTACTCATCTGGTGCTCTGTGACGTGAGCCATACCTTTCCACCTTTTGGCAAGAAAAAAAAAAAAAACCAACACTGTTTATTTGGAAGATTGAGTCTCACATAATTTTCTGCCTACGCTAATGTTGAGTCTTGACCCAGAATCTCAGCCTCCCGAGTAGCTAGGATTGCAGGCATGAACTGTGGGTGCCTGGCTTCATCTAAGTTGGTAAGCTTGCAAAAAAGTTAATATAATATTAGGTTAATTATTTTGCTTCATTAAAAATGAACCCACATTAAACACATGAAGCTTAAAGTAATTTGCCAAAATGAAGCTTAAATAAGTAAATAAGTAATTTGCCCCAAACCATACAGAAATATGATTAGACACCTATGCATTCATCTTTTCCTTGAATAGTCTTTTGAGAAGATTGTATGGTCCCTAGGACATTCATTATATATCTTGAAACCTAAGCAACATGACTCTAAAATAAGATTACAGTCCTTGCCATGACCAACGTGAGTTCATGGTTTGGTTCCTGCCCGGCATGTCATCTTTCTGAGCCAAAATTGTTTTACTCTCCTCTTTCTTCTCAGCTTCGTCTTGCCACTGTATCTGCACTTACTTTTCTGACTGCATTGCCTATTGCCTGTTTTCCACATAACTAAATCATATTCTTACTCAAGTTTCATCTTGAAAATAACTGTCTGTTAGGATGACCTCTACTCCTGTCATCGCTTTCATTCTTTGTGAGGCACCCTCTGTCATCTTTTTTACCTCCTAGGCTACATGTACCTTAACACTGAGATGTCATATTGTCATATAGACTGTTCCATTTACACTGTGAGCTTGTTCCTGGCAGAGATTGTGGTATTTCTGTACACTCAGTGTGTATAGCTAGCTGTATTGGGACATTCACTAAATCTCAAAAGGTGAAATCTGTGACCCAATCTATACAAGACCTATTGTTGCCCTCCAGTATGCATTTAGAATACTCTTTCCTCCCTTACCCTGCCTAGACAATGGGTACTATATTCTTATGCCAACTCTGCAATCTGCAGAATTGTGAATTACTTGCCCAGTACAACAATTGCTAACCACATGTGCATGCTTAAAGTTAAATTATCTAAAATAAAAACAATTAATTGAGTGGTCACTTTGGCCACATTCCAGGGTTTTTGTTAATAGCCATCATGGTTAGCTGTTCCCATATCAGACAGTACAGATAGAGAAGATTTTCATCATTATAGTAAGCTCACTGCTGGCCTCAGGATCCCCAAAACACTGTTCCTATTAGAGCTGATGAAAAGGACATAGGAATCCAGTCATATCATCCTAAGAAAATATACTAGCAACCTGTCAATAGTTTGAGAGTGTCAAGAATAGAGAATAGAAGTGTTTCCAATAATGGCATTAGATAAAACAGGTATGATAATGCAGAACAATAAACCTAGCACTGGGGAGGCTAAAGTAGGAAGGTAGGAGGATTATGAATTCTAGATTAACCTGACCAAATTTGTTTATAATGTTTCTCTGTAGTGAGTACTTGCATGAAGCCATTCAGTCCTATATACCTCAACCACAACTACAACAACAAATGTGTCATTGCAGCTAGACAAAAGATAGATTTGATTATATAAAGCTGTTTAGATTCATTAGTAATTGAAATACGACTCCACTGTCTATATAAACTTATTGTCTGACTTCTTTCATGCTTTTGTAGAATCTTCAAAGATTATGCTATGTAAATGTTGTCTGATGTATTTTTCCTAGCTATTCAAGTAGATGGTAAGACAATTAATGGTGCTTTTTTACGTGAATTTAAGGAGATCTTCTATCTCCAGTAACACGGAAAGCCTTACTCATCAGTAATTTAATATTTTACAGAATGTGTATGTATCCTATTATTTCATTTGCCCTGTCATCTCTCCAGTAAGATGCTGTCAGAAATTTAGCAATTAAATGTTTTCTCAGTAGAATTTTTGTAAGTTGTATCTGTATTTGATAGAATTATAAAGATCTCTCAGAGAGAAATACAGTAGTATTCACCTCAGAAATTCATTTTTTAAATTTCTGAAATAAAGCTAACTTGATAAATAACTTATTTTCTTCTTGAATTTTTGATACAATAACTTTATGAATGTTACTGCAAAAAAACATGCACTCTGGAGCATTTATTCATGCAATTAATAATAATAATAATAATCAGATAACATCTTTGTTAGTGAAAAATAGAATAGAGTGGAGAGGGCTATTTCTACTTTTTGTATGACCTATAGTGATATCTCAGCCTATTTACAAACAGATACCTTGATTATGATCATCTTAGAAGGAAATCTGTAGGGTCAGGGCAACCCAGCAGTATTAGCATCTGCTTGAGGACAAGGAAATCTTTTAGTTTAAACAGAGATATAGTGTGCTTAAAAAGCCTGTTCAACATAAGTAATAAAGAACAGTCATTACAGCTGGGTACCAGTAACTCACACCTGTAATGCTAACTATTCAAGAGGCTGAAATGTGGAGGATAATGATTTGAAGCCTCCCAGAAAGAAGAAATGCTGTCTCTAAAATAGCAGCAAGAAGTTGCTCTGCAGGTGTGGTTCAAATGGTAGAACATGAGCAAATCAATCAGAAAGCCCTGCGTTCACACACACACACACATATGCAAAAAGAAAAGTGCATGCGGTGGGGCGGGAAACACCTGCTCCCCCCAGATGGGGACGTTAAAGAAGTGTGTGTGTCTTATGCTGTCTGGTCTTTGCTACTCTAGGTGGAAATGGATGTGCAACTGAGGCGCAATTGTTATGCCTCTTCTGTTTTTATGCCTCTACAGGAAGTGGTTTCTGATGAAAGACATCAGGGTGGACAGCTACTGGAAGAACCAAAGTTGCTGCACTTCAAAGGGAATACCTTCAGTCTTCAGATCTCCGTCCTCGACATCCCTCCATTCCTCTGGAGAATTAAACCATTCACTGCATGCCAGGTACTGGGCAAATGGGCTTCTCACACAAACAGCTTTGCTGTAAGCAGCCTGTCATACACCCCAGGGAGGGTCCTGCGCCTAGCCCTCCTCCCTCAAGAGTATGGATTTCATCTCCAAACTGTCACAGAGATGTAACAGTTTGGGCTACACACAGTGAATGAAACATATTGTCATAAATTCACAGATTTCTAGCAAGTGGGAAGAAAGGCGAGTGTGTGTCAGGTAAAATGACAGTTTTTTCTCTCTGCTGTTTGAGTTGTTGCTCAGTGTAAGTGGAGGATGGCAAGTGAACAAGTGAAGAGCAAGATGTATTTGTTGTTGTTGTTGTTGTTGTTTTTTACTAAATTTGATCCACTGAGACATTGTTTTAATCAGCTTCAGCACTGAACAAGCAACTGCGTATTTCAGGGTGGTGATTTTTGGGTCGCAGAGGGCTTTGGCTGTCTGGGAACTAGAGATGTCACCTTTCCTATGTGAAGTTCTGCTACCAAATGAATGGAAAATGAATTCGAGAACAACTACCAAATCAACAAGTAAAGATGGCATCATGTTTCTTGAAAATGCTTTCATAAGTATATAAACATACATGCATATGAGGTTCCATATGCTTCTTAGTAGAATTTTGTTCTTAAAAATCACAGGAAGCCATGGAGTCTCTGGGGATAGTCCATGGGAACTTTGAGAACATGCTTAGCGTGCAAAGACCTCTTACCACCTCAAGATACCACCACTGAGGACTAGGAAAAATGGTCAGCCTAAGCAGCTGGGCAGCCCATCCGTTTCTTAAACTAGAGCTGTGTGTGTGTGTGTGTGTGTGTGTGTGTGTGTGTGTGTGTGTGTGTGTGTGTGTTTAAATGTAACAGAACATTGCTTTAATCCTGAAAAGCTTCCTGTGAAAGCACACGGATCTGGAATCGCAGGACCTTTTCAAGCCCAGCACTCTAATGTACAGGGCCCTGTTGTGGTTTTACCTCTTCATTTTTTGCATTATTTGTCATTAAAAATACTATACAAAGGTACACACTTTCCAGAAGGAGAATAATCCAACATATAGACAATAGTACTCACTATTTTGTGAGGGAGAAGCAATGGCCTCACTAACCCTTCACAGTTCTACAGTCCAGGAGTTGCAAATTGGAGAATGCGATGGTTTACTATTGACTTTTTAGACTTCTCACTGGGAAGAACTAACACACTCTGTATATTTATTATTATTTTTATTATTACTAATATCTTTAAGCAGTTGTACAAAACAATTTAAATTCAATCAGTTTACAAGTACTATGAATCTTACATAGTTCATATGCACTCAAAGTATTATAAATGTCTTTCATGTTCCTAAGCAGTGGTTCTTTTTGCTGGTTTGTTTTTTGTCTTTTATTTTTGTGGATTTTTTTGTGGGGGGAGGGAAGATGACACATTCTTCAGATTTCCTAGTGGAGAGAGATTTTTCTATGAATAAATGTATTATTTATGACATGCAAGACCTAGATGTCTTTGCTTTCCAGTAAGCAGTATTCAAAGTTTCCAGTCCAAATTGAACTTTGGAGTATTATTAAAACAAGTCCTGATAGTCATGCAAATTCCTCTGTATTAATCTTTATAGGTTATAAGGGCCTCATTTCACTGAATCTAATGCTAGTGACTCCATCCAAAGTAACTATTAAGTTTAATGCTTGAAGATAAAAATTTGGATGAAAGAGCCATTACCTTGCAGCAGCTCTTAAACTGTAATTCCAACACCAGGCATACCAAAGAGAGCCCTGGGCAGAAGAAGCTGAGGGAGCTAAGTGCCTGCTGACCTCAGAGGACGTACTGGGCCAGCCAAAGTCAAGGGCACTGGCTCAGAAGGAATCCCAGCAAGCTTTCCTGCTGGAATGGCTTGGACTGCTCCATATGGAGCTTGTGAACATGTATAAATATTTGTCTTTTGTAATTGAACATAATTTGAAAGAGTCTTGGAAGGCTGGGAAACAATTTAATTTTCTCTGCATCAGGAGGCTTGCTACTGATTTTCATTTTCACTCTACTTTTCTTACCCCAAATATAGCTTTATGTTTGATTTGCCCTTCCTCTTCCCCACCCCTTCCACCACTTTCCTTGTCCCTTTACCATGGAAAGCCCTGAGCCTGTGTGGACACCTGTTGGGTTCGTGATGCAAGGGCCATGCCGTGTATGGCTCAGGCATTAGGTGGAAGAACTTTGGGAGGGCTTGTGTTCGGACTGCTTGAACCTTGAGAGGAACATTGTGTGTTCTGGCAGACTTGGTGTGCATAACAGTGGTGAGTTTTCATTAGGATTTAGTGGTTAGCAACTGACAAGGCATCTTGCATGTCATCCCGGAGAGATGATTCCTGACAACATGTAGAGAGCTTTCCTCCAACTGGTTGGCTTTCCTATCATCTTCCAGCTCCATACATGGAAAACTTTGAATGGCATTATTGTCCTCTTTTCCTATCTCTAACTCAAAATCAGGAATCTGACATATTGCAGTTGACACCAACCTCTACTCTTTCAAGATACCTTACCATTTTCTTCTGGGAATGCTCAAATTTCCAAGAAAAGGAGAGACCAGGAAGATATGCAGGGCCTAGCCCATTTGCCTACAGAGGCCTTTGATCTTCAGAGAAGTATTCTTAGAACAATCCTGAGCTAGGTGATGAAGACCTATGGTCTGGAAGGACTACTCAGATTTTAAATCTGGTTTAGGTTCTGGAGCATTTGTTTATGGAGTGTCATTCATTCACCATTACTTGCTCAAGAAGCCACATATGATGGATGATGGATGAGGCTACAGAAGGTTTTCAGAGATCTGGGTTCAGTAGCACTCACTAACCTTGGTTCAAAGAAAAACTGATGTCTATGGCAAATCATTCTGCAGTCTGTATTTCCTTCCCAAGTAAATGCAGACTCTTCCACAATTACAGATACATTTTTGTTGCTTACTTATCCTTCTCTTTGTCTCTGCATAGAATTAACAAATCTCCTCTGGGAGGTACATAAATACTTCTGCTCTTGGTAGCTTACTGGGACCTCAGAGCTACTTCCTCCTGGTTTGGCTGCTGTCATAAGCAGTATGCGATTGATTATTTATTTTTTCATCCAACAAGACACAAAGTCAGGTTGTCACGTCCCTAGAATAAAAGCAGCTGTCTTTTCAGCATGCTATGAATCTTGGAGAACACAGTGTCTGTCTCCTGCTATGATATGATTTACATTCTCTCCATCTGCTAGGAACCTAATTATAATGGAAATCAAAATGAAAACATTTCCGGAATTCTTTAAACACCCATTACTTTGCTATACTTTGCCCTCCATATTGCATTTCATATTATTCATCTCAACACAGTGAGCATTGTGGGTGATTCTGTTTTCATTTAATTGGGGTAAGGCATTTGTTTTCTTTTTTTCCTTTAAAAATTTATTTGTTGATAAATGAAAGCAAAGATAATTGCCCTGAAAATGACCTAATTGTAGTGGTTCTAATTCTTCTACTTTTCAGATGTTTTATTGAGCACTATCGACAGCTGTAACTCAAGTCAACAATAACAAAAAAGATCCTTTGATGGTCTCTCACATTCCGATTTTCAAAAAGAAATGTTTAATTTTGTGCAGTGGCATGGAAGACAGAAAAGAGGATTTTTTTTTTCTTCTCAAATTTTTATTATCAAACTGACGTACAGAGAGGTTACAGTATCATACGTTGGGCATTGGATACATTTCTTGTACTGTTTGTTGCCTTGTCCCTCATGCCCCCCTCCCTTCCCCCCTTTCCCTCCCCCCCCCAGGTGTTCAGTTCACTTACACCAAACAGTTTTGCAAGTATTGCTTTTGTAGTTATTTCTCTTTTTTTACCCTGTGTCTCTCGAATTTGGTATTCCCTTTGAATTTCCTACTTCCAATACCAGTAAACACGGTTTCCAATATACTCAGATAAGATTACAGAGATAGTGTAGGTACAAACATAGGAAGGTGATACAAAACATTATCAATAATAGAAACTACACATACACATAGGACGTTGAAAGTAGTTACAACTGTGATATATCACTTGTTTCCATAACATGGAGTTCATTTCAATTAGCATCATCTTATGTGTTTCTAAGGGTATAGCTATTGGGCCTTGTGATGCTCTGCTATGGCTTGCCTAAACCTGTACTAATTATTCCCAATAAGGGAGGCCATAGAGTCCATGTTTCTTTGGGTCTGGCTCACTTCACTTAGTATAACTTTTTCCAAGTCCTTCCATTTCCTTACAAATGGAACAATGTCATTCTTTCTGATAGAGGCATAAAATTCCATTGTGTAAATGTACCACATTTTCCTGATCCATTCATCTATGGAGGGGCATCTGGGTTGGTTCCAGCTTCTCGCTATGACAAATTGTGCTGCGATGAACATTGTTGTGCTGGTGGCATTACTGTGAATTTGTTTGTGGGCTTTTGGATAGATACCCAAAAGTGGGGCTGCTGGGTCATAGGGGAGTTCTATATTGAGCCTTCTGAGGAATCTCCATACTGCTTGCCAGAGTGGCTGAACCAGTTTACATTCCCACCAACAATGAAGTAGGGTTCCCTTTTGGCCACATCCCCTCCAACAATTGTTATTATTAGTTTTCTTGATATATGACATTCTTGCTGGGGTGAGATGGAATCTCAATGTTGTTTTGATTTGCATTTCCTTTATGGCCAGTGATGTAGAGCATTTTTTCATATGTCTATTGGCCATTCTCATTTCCTCATCAGAGAAGTTTCTTTGTAAGTCTTTAGCCCACTTGATGAGGGGGCTATTGGTTCTTTGCAGTTTTGTTTTGGAAGAAGGTAATTTTTTTAGTTCTGCATATATTTTATTTTATTTTATTTTATTTTATTTATTTATTTTTTTTTTTGGCCAGTCCTGGGCCTTGGACTCAGGGCCTGAGCACTGTCCCTGGCTTCTTCCCGCTCAAGGCTAGCACTCTGCCACTTGAGCCACAGCGCCGCTTCTGGCCGTTTTCTGTATATGTGGTGCTGGGGAATCGAACCTAGGGCCTCGTGTATCCGAGGCAGGCACTCTTGCCACTAGGCTATATCCCCAGCCCCAGCTGCATATATTTTAGAGATGAGGCCTTTGTCTGTTGAATGTCCGGTAAAGATCTTCTCCCAGTCTGTGGGCTTTCTGTTTATCTTGAGAGCTATGTCCTTTGCCGTGCAGAAGCTCTGGAGTTTGATGCAGTCCCATTTGTCCAACCTTTCTTTGATTTGTAGCCTTTCAGGGTCTTTGTTAAGGAAGTTCTGTCCTGTGCCAAGGAGCCCAAGTGTTTCTCCTACTCCTTCCTTTAGTGTCTTCAGGGTGCCTGTTTTGATTTCAAGGTCTTTAATCCATTTGGAATTGATTTTGGTGCAGGGTGATATATAAGGATCTAGTTTTAGTTTGTTGCATGTGTTGAGCCAGTTTTGCCAGCACCACTTGTTAAAGAGGCTATCTTTCTTCCATACTATTGTTTTAGCTCCTTTATCAAAGATTAAGTAGGCATAGTTCTGTGGGTTTAATTCTGGGTCTTCAATTCTGTTCCATTGGTCTTCAGGCCTGTTCCGGTGCCAATACCAAGCTGTTTTTATTACTATAGCTTTATAATACAGCTTGAAGTTGGGTATTGTAATTCCTCCAGCACTGTTCTTTCTGCTTAGGAGTGTTTTTGCTATTCTAGGTCTTTTATTGTTCCATATGAATTTCTGGATTGCTTCCTCTATTTCATTAAAGAATGGTGTTGGGATATTAATGGGTATTGCATTGAATTTGTAGATAGCCTTTGGCAATATTGCCATTTTGATTACATTAATCCTCCCAATCCAGGAGCATGGGAGGTTTTTCCATTTTCTTAGTTCTGACTTAATTTCATTTTCAAGCTTTTAAAGTTCTCTTCAAAGAGGTCTTTCACTTCTTTGGTTAAGGTTATTCCTAGGTATTTTATGTTTTTGGGGGCTATTGCAAAAGGAGTTGCTTTCCTGATTTCAGCCTCGGTCTTCGGGTTGTTAGCATAGAGAAAGGCCGTTGATTTTTGAAGGTTTATTTTATATCCTGCAACTTTGCCAAAGTTTTGGATCAGCTCTAGTAGCTTGGGGGTAGAGTCTATGGGATTCTTTAGGTATAGGATCATGTCATCTGCGAAGAGAGAAAGTTTAACTTCATCTTTTCCTATTTGGATCCCCTTTATATTCTCTTCTTGCCTAATTGCTCTGGCTAGGAATTCTAGTACTATGTTGAAGAGCAGGGGAGAGAGTGGACATCCCTGCCTTGTTCCTGATTTTAAAGGGAATGGCTTTAGTTTTTCACCATTTAGAGTTATGCTTGCTGTTGGTTTGTCATAAACTGCCTTGATTATATTCAGGAATGTTCCCTGGAATCCCAGTTTTTCCAGGGCTTTTAGCATAAATGGGTGCTGGATTTTATCGAATGCTTTTTCCGCATCCAGAGATAAAACCATGTGGTTCTTTACCTTGCTCCGGTTGATGTGGTGGATTACATTAATTGACTTGCGTATATTAAACCAGCTTTGCATCCCTGGGATGAATCCAGTTTGATCGTGGTGTATGATTTTTTTGATGACCTGTTGAAGTCGATTGGCCAGAATTTTGTTGAGAATTTTTGCATCTATGTTCATCAGGGAGATTGGTCTGTAGTCCTCTTTCCGTGATGAGTCTCTGCCTGGTTTTGGGATGAGGGTTATACTGGCTTCATAAAATGAGTCTGGCAGTGAACGTTCTCTTTCAATTTCATTGAAGAGTTTGAGAAATATTGGAGTGAGTTCTGTTTTGAAGGCCTTGTAGAATTCTGCGGTGAATCCATCTGGACCTGGGCTTTTCTTGGGTGGGAGATCATTTATTGCTGTTTCTATTTCAATACTGGATATGGGTCTGTTTAGAAGGTTTAAGTCTTCATAGTTGAGTTTGGGGGTATCAATTTTTTCTAGGAAATCATCCATTTCTTCCAAGTTCTCGAATTTGTTGGCATAAAGGTTTGCAAAATAGTCCCTTATTATTTTCTGAATTTCGGTTATTTCTGTGGTGATGCTACCTGTTTCATCTCTTATCTTGTTTATTTGAGTGTGCTGCCTTCGTTCTTTGGTCAGGTTTGCCAGGGGTCTGTCTATCTTGTTGATTTTTTCAAAGAACCAACTCTTTGTTTTGTTTATTCTTTCGATGGTTTTTTTCGTCTCTAATTGATTTAATTCTGATTTGATTTTAATTATTTGCTTCCGTCTATTGACTTGGGGTTTGGCTTGCTGTTCTCTCTCCAGAAAATTAAGGTGCTTCCTTAAATTACTGAGTTGCTGTTTCTCCAGTTTGTTGATGTATGCACTCAGAGATATAAATTTTCCTCTGAGTACTGCCTTTGCTGTGTCCCAAAGGAGCTGGTACTTTGTGCCCTCAACTTGGTTCAAGTCCATAAACATTTGAATTTCTGTTTTAATTTCTTCAATGATCCACTGATGGTTCAGCAGTGTGTTCTTTAGTTTCCATGAATTGTGGGATTTTCTGTGGTGGCTGAATGAGTTGAGCTCTAATTTTATTCCATTGTGGTCTGAAAGAATGCAGGGAATGATTTTGATACTTCTGAATTTGTACAGATTTTCTTTGTGCCCTAAGATGTGATCTATTTTGGAGAATGTTCCGTGTGCTGCCGAAAAGAATGTGTATTCTGTCCTTGCTGGGTGGAATATTCTGTAGATGTCGATTAAGTCTAGTTGGTCTATGCAATTGTTTAGTTCTGTGGTTTCTTTGTTCAGTTTTTGGCGTGTTGATCTGTCCAGAGGTGATAGTGGAGTGTTAAAGTCCCCCACTATCATTGTGTTTGGGTCTATGAATGTTTTTAGAGCAAGTAGTGTTTGTTTGATGAAGTTGGGTGCTCCTGCATTTGGCGTGTAGATATTTAGGATGGTTATTTCTTCCTGTTGGAGAGATCCTTTTACTAGTATGTAGTAACCTTCTTTGTCTCTTCTTACCTTTTTTAATTTGAAGTCAATTTTGTCTGATACTAGGATTGCAACTCCAGCCTGCTTATGGGGGCCATTTGCTTGATAGATTTGTTTCCAGCCTTTCACTTTTAGAAGATGTTTGCTTTTGCTGGATAGATGTGTCTCTTGGAGGCAGCAGAAAGATGGATCTTGATTTTTGATCCAAGTTATGAGCCTATGTCGTTTGATTGGAGAATTAAGTCCATTAATGTTGACAGTTAGGATTGAGAGGTGATCGTTTGTTCCTTTCATTATCACTGTCTTGTTTAAAACTGTGTCTTCCCATTTCTTGATCTAGTGTTTACTAATTAGGGTTCATTTCTCTGTCTGTGTTGGGATCTTGATTATTTTCCCTGTATAGTACATCTTTGAGGATTTTGTGTAAAGCTGGTTTGGTGGAGATATATTGTTTCAGTTTTTCCTTATTGTGGAAGACTTTTATTTGACCTTCGGCTATGAAGGAGAGTTTGGCTGGGTACAGAATTCTTGGTTGGTAGTTATTTTTATTTAGAGTTTGGTATACTTCATTCCAGGCTCTCCTTGCTTTCATGGTCTCTGCTGAGAAGTCTGGGGTAATTCTGATTGCTTTTCCTTTATATGTGATTGTTTTCTTTGCCCTAACAGCTTTGATTATTTTTTCCTTGCACTCTGCTGAAGCTGTTTTGATCACAATGTGTCGGTGGGAAGTCCTATTCTGGTCTGGTCGATTTGGGGTTCTAAATGCTTCTTGTATCTGTATAGGCCTTTCCTTCTGGATGTTTGGGAAGTTCTCAGCTAATATTCTGTTAAATAGGTTGCCTATCCCATTAACCTCTTTCTCCAAGTTTTCCTCAATACCTATTATCCTTAAATTGGGCTTCCTGATTGTGTCTTGAATCTCCTGTAGCGATCTGTTTTGTTGCTTGGACTGGATTTGTATTGATTTTTGATCTTTCTCCATAGAATCTAAGGAATCTTCAGCTCCTGAGATTCGATCCTCTGCTTCAGTTAGTCGGGACTGTAGGCTAGCTACTTGATTTCGAATCTCTTTTCCTTCTGACTGGTCTTTCCTGATGATTTCCATGTCATTTCTTAGGTCCTGTATGGACTTCTTTACTTCATTAACTTCATTACTTTGGTTTTGAGTGTTGTCTCTCAAATCTTTAAGTTGGGTAGCTATCTTTTCATTTGACTCTTGAAGCTCACTTATCTTTCTATTTGTGGATGCCATGAAATTCTCCATTAATTTTTGCTTTGCCTCCTCACGCTCTAACATAATTGACTGAAGTGATTCAAACTTTTCATTTATCATGTTTATCAGTAAACTTTGTAGAGCATTTTGGGGGTTTTCTTCTATGTTTTTGATTGACTGCTCTGCTTCCTGCTTGTTTTGGGTGGGGGATAAGACTTCATTATTTGCCATCTTTCTTGTGTTTCTTCTGCCCATTTGAATTGGGAATGCCAGTCTACCAGCACCTGTGAGCACTGTTTAAGACCCAAAGCAGCCCTTACCAAGCACTGTTGTGTAAATCTTACAATTTCACAATTATATACAGATAACTTGTATACCTGTCCATAAAGTTAGATTTGGTGTTCCTAAAGAATACAATTTCAATATAACATCTGATCCTGGGCCCTGTATTCAGTAGTTACTTATTTACTGTTACAACCTTATACGCAATTCTTGTTTTTATATTAAGTTCTTTTAGGACTGGCTTTCTCTATGAACCCCTTTGATTCACTCGTATTAAGCTGGGATATCCTCTATCCAATAACCAGGAGTCAATGGAGCCTGGAGGTCCAGGCAGTAAGTCAGGGGGGTAAGTTGGAGGTAGTAAAGAGAATAGAGTAAAGTGTATTGGGGGCCTGGTGGTGATTTTGGTTTAGTTTCAGTGACGTGGAAATGTGGAGAAGAGTAGAATCAGTAGAAAGCACATTGATAAAATGACAGACACTGGAGAGTTAGCAGAAAAGGGTGTAGGTGTTATTTATAGGAAAGTAATTTTTAAAGGAAGAGGACGCAACGAGAGAAATGAAGTAAAAATACTGGAAGACAGATGCACAAAACAGAGAAAAATTATTTAACAAGGAAGCATAAGTAAATAAAAAGGAGAATAACAGAAAAGGGACAACCCAAGCAAATAAACAAACACACAAAAAAAAAAAAACTTGATAAAACAAACCAGTAAAAATGGAAAACAAAAAAAAAAACAACAACAAAAAAAACAGCCAATGATGTTTCAGGTGTGAAAAAATTAAAAAGAAAAGTTAAAAGAAAAGTTAAAAAAAATGTTTGAAAAGACAAAGAAACCAGTCTCTGGTTTCTCTGCAATGGACTGCAGTATATTTTCCTGATTGGCTGGTTTGACTTGATTTCAGTTGGCAAGGGGTGGATCTGTTCTGACCTTCTCCCCTGTTGGTGCAATCGTGGGTCTCTGAGGTTCGCACAGCTTGCAGGCAGGCCTTGGGCGTCCTCTGTCGATGGGGACGTGGGCAGTCACAGGAACTGTGGCTCCTCTGTCTGCTGTGGGGCCGTTGCCTTTGATGCCTGGACTTGACTAGACTGTGAACTCAGCAGAGCGTGGCGCCTCTGGCCTGTTTTGCTCCACTAAGAGTTGCTTGCCTGAGGGAGGCGGCCTCTTTGGCATAGGTAGCTATGGAATGCAGCTCCGTTTTGGGCTGGGAATTAGCTTCCTCTGTGACGGGACCGTTTAGCTGTCCCCGGAACTGTTTGTTCCTCCTTCTGTTGTTTCCGTGCCCCTGGTAGCTGCTCGCAGCTTTTGTTTTAAGTTTAGAAGTTCCGGCGGGGAGGGCGGGGCATCTCTGTATAATCCCCGGACTCGCCTCCCGCCAGGGCAGGGGGCGTTCTTCTGGGAGGAGCTGGTTCTCACTGATTCCGCCCCTCCTGCCCGAAAAGAGGATTTTTTAAATGTTGATTTTCATGGCTTTGTGCAAAGAAAGATTATCTCTGCAGTATTTTTAGGGGAAAATATATCCTGTGTCACCCATTTCAAACAAATGACCAGTGTTATTTATTTTTTACCAAAAGTAAGCATCACCAAGGGTTCAAATCCAATGCAGAAGACTTAAGAGTTGGGCCTTGATCTAGGCCCTCCGTAGCGCTAATGTATCTGTACTGTTAAACTGTAATGACTGAAATTTCAGTTTTAGAAAACAAACACCTCCTTGGTTAGTCTGAAATACTTGCTTACCTCAGAAGACTTTGTCATGGGTATTTTCTTTGGAAAAAAGAACAGTGCAAAGTGGCATTTTAAAAATTGGTTGGTTTGGAGAAAATTGTTCATTTAAGAACTAACAGGAAAGACAGAACAACAGCTGGTAGAAGCCTTGGAATGCCAGGTAAGTGACAAGGTTTACCAAAGCAGGAATCAGAAAGGCATTGATCATGTAATGACAGCTAAGATCCTACTAGGTAATTTGATGACATCAGTGTTTTCCACTCATGGTAGAGTTTTACAAAGGAAACCATAATGCTGCTATCCCCTAGAAATTACTAATCAGTATTTTCCATTTCCCTCTCCTATTGCAACCCAACACACTGATAAGCTCGTTGAGTAGAGACTGAGGGTCAGAGGAATGGGTGAGTAGCTTACTTTAATTAGCTATAGTAAGGTATAATGGAGATAAGAAAGCTGGAGAAGAATGACAAAATAAGGCAGATGGCTACATCTTGTTTTCAAAAGGTAATGTTACAGATAAGTAAGAGCCAAATAAGATCACTTCCATGGCTTGAGAGTTGAATGCTAAGGACTGATAGCTATTACATATTAGTTAGTAGGCCCTTGCCGAGTTGGCAGGGAAACCATGTGTGGGCAGCAGGGACTTTGCCACATTCAGTAGCGAAGAGAAGGCTGGGAGACTGAGATATGAACTGAAAAGTTACTCATAGGTTGTAAAATGGGAGGCACAGGGAATCAACAAGGAGGAGAAATCGCAGAATGTTTAAGTACGCACAAGTGAACACCATTTTTGAGAGTTGTAGGTAAAAGTTATTTCTCTGAGGGTTACTAGGAAGCTTGCAGGTTGGGAGCAGCCTCTACTAGTGTGTGCAGACAGGCGGAGAGCGGTCAAACTGTCTGCACTGAAAGAAAATGGGAATGTGTGTGCATGTGTATGTGTGGCTATATAAAGTGAGAGTAAACAAAAAGTGAAATGGATTTACACTATCTTGTGACCATACTGACAGATTGTGCTCCAGCATAAAGCTTCTTAGTGGCCCTTAGCCCAGTGTCTCACTAGCATTTTTCCTGGATGATCGCCTCCCTGTGCGCCCAAGGGTGGCATCTATCAGTGTCGCCCAACTCGCACCAGCTTTGAAGAGAACCTCTTAAAGTCCACTAGAATTTGGTTGGAAAATTGTTTTGTGTTAAACATATGGAAAACTTTCAAGACATTTCAACAAAGAAGACTTATAGGCAGGCACCTAAAATGTATCTAAAACCTTTGGAAATTCTGAGAGTAAAGCTAGAGAAAGCCACTAGGGAGGGTAGAATGCAACAAGGGGAGGAATTTCAGGAAACCACAGAGCATGTAAGCACAGGAATCCCTGGGGGATATTGAGACACCCTGAAATCCTCAATGTGATGCTCATTGGCATCTGATGTTGTGAGGACCCCAGACAGCTTCTGCGATTCTCCTTTAAGCCAGGTCCAGCATGAGTGACTCTTGTGAGCAAAATGGAAATGCAAATTCCTTGCTAAGTTCAGGAATCCAAATGTAGTTTTCTTTTTTTTTTTTTTTCTTTTCCACATCTAGCCCCTGTCACATAGGAAAGAACTGGAAATGGTAAAGATGGCGCTTTCTACAGGAGAGTATCAGTAAAATGCCACAAGATACCACACATGTACCCCCTTTCTGCATCCTTGTCTGCCCCCCCCCCACAAAGCTTTACTGCCTTTCTTTAGGTTCAGAATTAACAACTGTCAACAAAACCAAACCCCCGCAGATTCTTGTGCCCTTTGTTCAGGTGTGTGGTAAGGCTGAAAGCTTGTGTTTGTTCTCCCTTACTCTCTAACACCAACTCTCTTAACTCTACTTCAGTCTAAAATCCATTCTTCCCTGTTGTTCTTCCAGGAAGTACCCCAAGTAGAAATCCACAAGGTTTCTTGTAGAGAAAAATTAGAAAGCAAATGATATTTTTTTTCAAGTATGAATATTAGAGCTCAAAAATAAGTGGGTCACTCATGGTTTGTCAAAGTGCATTAATTTTAGCCATGGCCCTTGGCCTTGTAACACCTGCCAGTTTCAGCACCAGCCACACTTCAGCGCTCCAAATTTCCAGAAATTAGACTTTTTTTTGCCACCTTCAGCTTTAGTATTGGAGAAAATTATATTTTTAGTAATAGATAAAGGAGCAAATTAGTGAGGTGAGAAACAGAGGGAAAAAGTGAGAATGGGGATCACTAGGGGCCAGGTACACACTAGGCATTGCTAAAGGCCTCAGCCATGTGTGAGTCGGAATGAGAGATGTATTCAGTGCATGACGCCAAATCCAAGACATATTGGAAAGTTCCATACCTGAGCACAGCTTCTTGGTGACAAGGCACCAGCACAAATTAGGAAGAAGGGATTGTTTCCCTGCTCACTTAGTAAAAGTTGCGTATGTCACTCAATTTCCTAGAAATCTCTTGAGAATGAGAACCAACCCTTATTTGTTATTATTTCTTGTTTATCTCACACAGTGTCATGTCTGTGTATACTTAATGGAGAGGATGAATTGAGCAAATGTGGAATAGGAAAACTGTATCACTCTGCTGTTATCTACTGGATATGTGTTGTCTCTAGGAGATGGTATAATGCTGTTATTTTGTAGTAGCTCTTAATTCTTATCCCTGGGTCCACTGGCAATATGAATCCCCACGCAGTCCCACAAGCAGTCAATGGTATGGGCAGTACATTCTAGTCAGACAGTGTCTCAGCACAATTTTCATTTAAATGAAGACATACATTCCTAACCCAGTCTTAAGGAGAAGGATGGACTATGGGAGTCTTCCAAGAGGAAATAATTTTTAGTGAAAAAGTAATTCATTTTTGATAGTATTCTCTCTTACTGTTGTGTGTCACCAAGTGAAATCTGAGCTCTTGCCGTGTGGTGTGGAGTTCAAATATTATCAATTGGGATTGACATGAATTACTTCTGTGCTGCTCAGCATCTGTGGGAACATTATTTCTACAACAGTTCCACCAAAGTCGCTTAGGCAATTATCTCTGCTGCAAACCTCCTCATCACGATTGTAATTATTGCGATTAAGTCCTGGCCTCTGCTCATGCCATTCAGGCTCTACAAACCACATTCCCTCTCCCCTCCTCCTTCTCCCTTGCAGGAAGTTCCTTTCTCCCGTGTGTGGAGCAGCAACCGGCAGCCCCTGCACTGTGCCTTCTCCCTGGAGCGCTACACGCCCACCACCACCCAGCTGTCCTGCAAAATCTGCATCCGCCAGCTCAAAGGCCATGAACAGATCCTCCAAGTGCAGACATCCATCCTAGAGGTGAGTTCTTGAGGTACATGTCTTTTGACTCCCTTCCAGAGGGTCAATAAGAATAATAACTGAGCCGTTGCAGCCCCTGCTAGTCAGGGGCTGAAAGAGCTTCAAATGCACAGCTCATTTTTATCCCCGTTACTGAGGAGAGGAAAGAACCTTCACAGGTTTAGGATTTTGAAGTGAGTGTCCCACTGGGCAGGGAAATTCAATCCACCACAGGGTCTAGGCCCTGGGGAGGGACCATAGTAAACTAGTGACACTTGCTGAGATGCATCACTGGCTGGACCCAGAGGGTAGTTGAGATGCATGCCATAGGAGGCACAAAGTCTCTACAGTGGTTTCCTGAGTGCTTCTAACTAGTGATTTAGAAGTCTGTTCCTGTATGTAGTGTGTGTGTGTGTGTGTGTGTGTGTGTGTGTGTGTGTGTGATCATTGGAATGTTGGAAATTCATTATTTTCTTAGTATCTCATGTTTTCCATGCTCTAACTTTGGTATAGCCATATTTCTCTTAAGTCTAGTTTCTTAGGTATAACATATCAGTCAGTGCCCAGCAACTGTTGGTTCTGCATTCACAGATTTATCCAAACCCCTTTGGAACATATTTGGAGGGGGGGTTGCATCTGTCCTTAACAACTACAGACCTTTATTTGCCTTTATTGTGACCAATTAGCGTCTGTGCTAAAAGAGTTTCGATGAGGAAGGTAAATACAGAAACCTGGAAAAGAATATTTTTCAAGCCTCTTTCTTGAACAATCCTGGAATATTTAAAACAGCACATTTTAAAATAAAATAAAAATTACAGTAATTTTTAATATAAACCAAAAGGAAAGACCAGAAAGAACTGGTCTGAGACTCAGAATCAAGTGTAGACAGGTAGAGTGTAGAAACATCATTGATCCAATGTGCCTTACATGCTTTACAGGTCAACAAAAGAATTCCAGGATGACAGGTTTCAAAAGCAACAGATATGGGAATCAACTTCTGCTATAATAGGATGTTTACATGAGAGCAAAATGATAGCAGGGAGCCAGTGCCTCAGGTCTGTCATCCTAGATATTCAGGAGACTGAGGGTGGCAATTCAAAGCCAGCCCAGGCAAGAAAGACTTTTGTCTCCAGCTAAGCATCAAAAATGCTGGAAGTGGAGCTGTACCTCAAGTAATAGAATGTTAGCTTTGAGCAACAAAACTTGGGGACAAGCCCCATGACCAGAACACAAGAAAAGAGCAATATGATAATGATGGTGTACTCTAATATCTTTGTTCTTTTATTGAATAAATTCCTGAAGTTTATTTAGGGAAAATTAGATATGAAACACTATCCTACTTTTGGTCTTTCTTATGCTTTGCAAATTTACATTCATCTTGAAATGTCATGAAAAGATGACATCACAGCATCTTTTGATTATGATAAGCAATTATCAGAATAATATGCAGATATTCTTGTTGGGCTGTTGTCATTTGTTTGTAGACTACTGCTTTTGGAAACTTTCTTGGCCCTTTGATCTTATCAAAGAACATTTTATTAATTGCCTCAAATATAACTGAGGGAATTTGACCCAGGGCCTTGCATCTCCCAGAACATTCTAGACAAGTCTGATTTGTTAACATTTCTATGTCACAAGAAGACACATAACTTATGAAAGCCACTATATTTCAGATCCTGTTTCATTTGTCTTCACATTTATCATATAACCGTCATTACTGTGTGGATTAAGTATTGCTGTCCCAATGATACAGGATATAAAAATCTCAAAGACATCAACATTCTTGGTCAAGGTCATTAGTTAATATGATAAAAGCCAGACTACAAACTGAGAGAACTGACTTTAAGATCAAAGTCTGAACGTACATTCTACATCACTTCAACATTCCAAACCAATCATGAGTCTACGTCATCCAGTGAGTAAGGAACCATAGATCAATTTTGAAGGTCCAAATAACGAATTGTGGATTATTAGCCTTCCCTTGTCCATGGAGATACGTTTTCACTTTGGGAGTCTAGGCAGTATGCCAAACATGTCAGCACCAGAAATTTTGTCTTTGAGAATTTAAAAGAGCAATATGAGAACTGAAAACTTCTTTCTTCCAAATAAAGAAAGAGAAGCTATAGCTATTTGTGTGATGGACTACAATAGTGTTCATTCTGTAGGTCTTCAAGAATAGAATGGAGAACCTACACGTGGACCTGCCTACCCTATATTTGATTAGGTGCCCTACTTGAATGATCATTTGTGGAGGAGGAAGGTGAAGTTCTACACACATAAATCTGTACCCACTGGGAGGCAGAGATCACTTTCAAAGCTGTAACATACACTTTTTGATCATGAGGATGGAAAAAAACAAACACCTGAATTTAAGTTGTTTCAGTAGGCTAGTATAATTAGAGTTTTGTTAAGTAAAACTAGTCACAAAATACTAATTTTAATAATAAAGCTTTGAAGCTTTCAACAGAAAGCTTCATTCTTTTGGTTTTTAATACTTTTTTTTTTACCTCTGCAGGCTAGTCTCTGCACTTAGGGTAAAAAAAAAACTCATTTCTTATCTTGCTTGAATGGATTGCTTTACCACCATGATTTCCTGTATTTAATAGAGCAACCATAAGAGGTGTGTGTGTGTGTGTGTGTGTGTGTGTGTGTGTGTGTGTGTGTACTTGTGTATATGTTCTCATCAATACAATAATCACTCTCACTACAGGGCTTGATTCTATTATATTCAGCATCCACTCTATCACCATTCAAAAACTTAAAACTTATTTTTGTCACCACAAAAATATCATCTTTTGGCTTTGTAGAGTAGCTAGTATTGTGTTCATCTTTACAAACAGTTCCCATTAAATTTAACCCTGTTAAATCATCTGATGAAGACTGACAATTAATACTCTGTGAAGCAACAGTATTCACACTTCTAAACTTTATAGATTGAAATAAAACATTTTTTCTCATACTGGGGAAGGAGAAGAACCTCAGGTAACTTATTTCATCTTTCCTCATTAAAAAATTAGTAATTTTTTCCTAGGTTGAAATGATTTAAATGGGAAGCTGGCATGTCACAATTTTCCCTTCAAGCAATTCTTTTATCTTTCCCCAAAAAGAATATGGATGTTGGGAGACAATTTGTCTGTTATAAAATAGAATACATGGAATTTCCCATTGATTTACAGCTCCCTAAGCTAACCAGGTAGCAGTCACTTATCTCAGATGTGCAGAACATAAAAATCTACTGTTCCTCTGCATATTTAAATTAAACAATCAGAAAATGTGATGTATCTACAGAATTCTTATTACTTGGCCCAGATGTCTTTTAGAATGCATCGTAACGTTATATAAAGTATCATCCTTATGTGTGGTAAATGTTTAAATTTGGAAACTTGAAGAGGAATGAGGTCTATTTCTTAAAATGTAGTGAATAGAAAACATACTGATTTTCAAATTCACTCTCACATAATACTGTATTCACCTTCAAAGAAACCCTTTTTCTCCTGCTTTATTTTATGCATCCAAGGTGGTCTTTCTTCTGCCAATAGTAAAGACAAAGGCTGGTAGATTGTTCACAGGTGCAGTGACACCTTCCTAGAGCCAACTCTGTGTCTTCCAGGGGAACCTTTGTGGTTTAATTTCAAGCCTTCTTTTGCCATGTTAACACCCATTTTATAGCCACAGCTCCCATGTTCATTTGCATAAATTCACTCTCTCTTTCTTCTCTGTCAGAAAATATCTAAGGAAGCTATTCCTACTTTATTTGCATTTTTAGAGGGTAAGAGAAATTTTACAAACCATGATAAAAAATGATGTATCTTGTAACCTAGTTTATGTAGTAAGAAGATGAGTTGGTTTATTTTACAACCACCCAATATATCAGAACAGAACTGTCCACTCTGCCTTGAATAAGTACCTATCCACCCCAAATCGATTCAATCAATGCATGGTGTCCTTCAAGGCCAGCTCAAATGCTTCCTCCATGAAGTCTGTCCTTCGATAAATCCCTGGAGTCCATATTCTTAACCTCCTTACTCTGCGTATTCTGCACTTGTTTTGCAGCAATAAAATGACTACTATTGCCATTATTAGGGTATCAGAATTTGGGTTCCACCAACATCCCAAAGTGGATGACTTTTCCAATTTTCAAAACCTTTGTTGAGTCTACAAGATTCAAAAGACTGACTGGGAAACTCAGGCTGAAAGAAAGATCATAGCAACCAGAATCAAAAGTGAGAAGAGTATATGCAATCTTACACCAAAGTATTGAGCTATATTTCTGGTTCTCAGATTCATGGTTCTGCTATTCAATTCCATTAATTGCCAACAGTGGAAGAATTTTTTATGAGTATTGTTGTGTACCATACAGGGAACAGATCTGGAGCCAGTACCTGATGTACATTGAATTTTCAAGAGAGTTAAGATGCAACACTTCTCACATAAATTTGACCATGAATCTACTCTGGCCTGGAACATTCCAGGTACCCTACTAGAAATGCTGGGCTTCTAAAACAGCCTTCAATATGTTACAGGGTGCAATGACTAAAGAAAGATAAAAGGTACTATTCATCATTAATAAAATCTGTGCATCAACCAGTTTTGTAATACATGTGAGCCTGGGCACGAAAGTCAGAAGAGCAATCATGGTTATGGTACCTGCCGCAGAAAGATATATAAGATTAGAAGTCATGATAAAATCTGAGGAGGAATCCTGGCCCTGCAGGAAGGGCATCACTTTGCTTGAAGAGAACACACCAAAACTTCCTAATGCAAAGCTTAATTTCTTAGAGGTTAACCCATGCTAACTGGTCCCTTAACCAAGCCTGAGATCTAAGGCTTTTGTTTCCCCCTTGTATTAACTTGTCACAAATGTAATTACAGTAGATAAAAACTCGTTGATTGTCTCCATTTTTACTAGGCCAAAAGTTTAGTTATGGTACCACTGAGTTCCCTCCAGCTGATATCAAAGTGTTGATTATGGATATATTCTCCTCTAGAGCTGAGAATTCAAGCTTGATCATGTTGCTTACACAATCAATTTTTAGGCCTATAAAATGTAAGTCCTTACCTTAATCACTATGGTCTAGGGGTCCTTATCACCTCCTTGTCACATTGCCTCTCTGAGGGATGTTCTCAACATGTTAGCTTTCTTTCACGCCAGCAGAAAAGACAGCTCTAGGGCTGGAATGTAGCCCCCTTGTAGAGTGCTTGCTTCCTAAGCTGGGATCCTGCTTTCCATTCCTAGGACTGCTGGAGAGCGATGGCAAGGCCTCCAGATAACAGCTTTCTCCTTCATCTTTTGAGAGCCACCTGATTAATACAGAGTCACCCAGGAAAATCCCTCTTAATTAATTCAAAGCCAACAGATTAAGAGATTTTAATTACTTCGGCAGAGTCTTTTCTTCTTTTGTAACACATAATAAGCATGAGTGTAATGCAAGCAAATATTTCTCAGTCCTTAAAACTACTGCAATCTGACAGATTTCTGTTATTTCATTTTGGACTTGAACAGCTAATTGCACTGATATACTGAAATAGCAGATCCTTCGTGGACAGCGTCAAATTACAAGCATTAAAACTTGGGTGCACAACACACTTTTCGGTGATTCACATACAACCAATTTCTTTTGATAGCTTTGGTGACCAGTTGTATCCCAGCCTGCTCCTCTGATTAGCACATTCATCTTTGGTCTGATGACCATCAGAGGGTAATTCCTCATATAGAACCTGAATCTGTCATTCGGTAGCTTCTTTCTGCTAATTCTACATCTATTTCTGGGAGCATATATATATATATATATGTATATATGTATATATACATATATATATACATATTTTTTAAGAAGGAGGAGGAGGGGGGAGGTGAATGATGGGGGGGAGGATCTAATTCTGTTCTTCCCTGACAGCTCTTGGGGTGTGGGAAGCTGGCGTCCGTGACTCCCCTGAGTGGGAAAGGCTATTATAAATCTTCAGGACACGATTTATTAAGCTACTAGAGAAGTTCTTTACTATTTCAGAAGAGCTAGGAACTTGTCAACCTATTTTATAGAGGCCATCACAACAGACAGGCATTTTGTGAATGTGTGTTAACACAGATTTTTCTGAAATAAAAATATCAGTGTTACTTTTCATTCAATCTGATCCGGCTTTATTTATTTTGTTTTCAGAGTGAGCGAGAAACGATCACTTTCTTTGCACAAGAGGATAGCGTATTTCCTGCACAGACTGGCCCCAAAGCCTTCAAAATTCCCTACTCCATCCGACAGCGGATTTGTGCTACATTTGATACCCCCAATGCCAAAGGCAAGGACTGGCAGATGTTAGCACAGAAAAATAGCATCAACAGGTAAGTGAGGGCACCTTCAGAAAGATGATTTTACTAAGAGAATTTTAAAAGGGAAGTAGTCTGGGAAGCCATGTGGATTCTGGCAGCTTTGCGAATTTTTCTGGTCCTATAACCGATGTAGCCTGCCAACATGACACTGTGTGAGGCCTCTCCATACATCCCCACTCTGGCTCTAGGACATAATGGGAAAAGCCTGACATTTAGGTGTTTTGATAATCTAATTGAATCATGCATGCAGAGATAGATTGTGTCATGTTAGTGCTGAAAGTGACCAGAGCATGGCTCAACCTCCTGTCAGAGATCCAGAGTACCCAGTGTTTCACGCCCATTTCACACCTTGTCCTCGCAGTACCTCAGCTAACCTGAGGTACTGAGTAGCCCCTAAAGGGGACCTGATAAGCCTGTAAAAGTAGACGCCTGGATACAACAAAAGGAAGCAGGAGGATGAGCATCAGGTTTTAGGGTAGAGGCAGAGGTTACCTGGACACCTGAGGATGAATGTGTCACTAGAAAGAGACTGCTCATTGTGGCACTAACACTGCCGGTTGAGTTGAGTATAGAGCAGAGATTTATCATGGGCTTTAATAGCTTGGGTGAGGAGAGGCAGGAGGGGCTCTATGACCCAGACCAACATTGATGAGCAGATGGGGGGATCACAGGGAGAAAGCATTAACCAGTGAAACCTCATTCCCTTAACCCCATTTCTCCAACCCCAAAAGGAACAGAAGGAGAACAAGTTTTGTCAGAACTGTTTCATGTCCTTTTCCTTTGGTCTTTTTCTTTTCTTTTTAGACAAAGCTTTATTTTCTAACTGTTAGGCTTGCTCTGTCATTTCCATATTTTTCTCTCTTTATTTTCACGCATCCTATCTGGCTTTCTGCTCCGAAAGGGAGGGTAGACGCCTACTAAGAAAAGATAGAACACAGTTCCCTCAGACAGAATGGATTCAAAGTCCCAGAACATGAAGCCCAACTAAAAAGCAGTAGAAGGCATTGCTGGCACTCAAAACTGAATTTACAGTCAGGCCTGAAAAGAATATAGTCTTGAAAACACATATATCTCAAATGAAAAGAATACAAAAAAATATATGAGTGTGTGAGAAAAAACAAATTAGATGGGATGTTTCCCAGCAACTTCGAGGAAATCAGATGTATTGATTGTAACCCATGAACATGACAACTATGTCAAGTTTACTATATCATGGACACAGAATGAGAACATAAACAAGATAATCTAATTTGGTTAGAAAAAGAGACAGGGAGAAACAGGGAGAGAGAGACACAGAGAGACAGAAAGAGACAGAAATTCAGAGGGTTAGAGAAACAGAGACAGACATAGGAAGACAGATATGGAGACAGAGACAGAGAAACAGAGAAGGTGCCCTTGGCTGGCACTGAAATGATTAGCACACTAATTCTGGTTTGTCTGCCAGTTCAGTCACTTACGGTTCTTGTGTTTCTGTTTCTAGAAATGTAACTCTTAGAATTGAAAGCTTAAGTCTGTAATCCATTCTCACTATGAAAGTTTTAATTGTTAAGTTACCATTTACAGAAATGATCATTACCACAAAGTGCATTAATGTATTGAATGAGCTTGGGCATGTTTCTGCCTTGCTCCATTTTATTCTCCACTTACAGTGCACATAAGACCTATAATGCATATCTCCAAAGGCATTCGCTTCTGACCTTGCACAGTAGGGAAATTGCATTTCAAGCTAGGAGACTAAGTTTAACAGCCTCTAGACACTAATGAGCATCAGTTGTCGGTGTTAGATCCAGCTGCCCCTTGGTCCAGCTGACCCTCCAGTGTGTAGGATCATGAAATCTAAGCCCTTGGTGTGCATTTGGTTGGCTTGTTTTTACCCAACACTCTCTTTCCCAACAAGCCTAAATTTCCTTAGTCTAAGTAATTCAAATGCTTATTTTATAGAAAATTTATAACAGTGTCCAGAATATGTAGACTCTGAGCCAATGTTGGCTATTCCTGTTGGCACTGTTAAAGTGAGTACCCAAGTACAAAAAACATCAACGTGTGTAGTCAACTTCTACTTGACCCCCTATATAGCTAATATGTTCAATTTCAGTAAATGACACTTTCTATCTTCCTATTTGATTTCTATCTGTGATCCTCAAATACAGCCTAATATACAGTTGAAATTATGTAAACCAGTCTTTGCATTCTGCCAAAAACTAAGTCATAGTTCAGTAAACAGAGTGTAAAAAGAAGAATTGGCTGTCTCTACTCAGCACTGTTTGACTCTCGTTAGTATGAAGGAAGAGGCAAAAGCAAACAACCAAAAAACACATAAGCAAAGAGGCGAAGCTGTGTTCTGGTGAACTCTAGAAAAGAAAATGTAGGTGGGTATTTGGCTATCTTTTGCTGACCTCTAGCTTAGAGGGGTCTTCCCTGATTCAGTAAACCTTCCAAAGGTCTTTATTGCTTCTGTCAAGGTTGTCCCTTTGGCTGAGGATGCCATTCTGCCCTATATCCAAGCACGTTAGAGTGAACAAGGCTGCTGTAGTTATGGGAACAGTGTTCACTGGGATATTCAAAGACAGTAAAAGATCGACTGTTCAACCCCATCTTGCATCATTCTTATTTTGCTGAAGTTCTCTAGCTGTTTTTTTTTTTTTTTTTTGGCCAGTCCTGGGGCTTGGACTCAGGGCCTGAGCACTGTCCCTGGCTTCTTCTTGCTCAAGGCTAGCACTCTGCCACTTGAGCCACAGCGCCACTTCTGGCCATTTTCTGTATATGTGGTGCTGGGGAATCGAACCCAGGGCCTCATGTATATGAGGCAGGCACTCTTGCCACTAGGCCATATCCCCAGCCCTCTCTAGCTGTTTTTGAAGTTCCATTTGCTATTCTAGAGGTAAATACTTTCCTTCACAGAAAGAAATATAACAGATGGACAAGACTTTCACATGTGATCCATCACAACTTCTTATTGTGTCATCTCAAGTAATTGGGTTTGTTCTTTTATGACTAGAAACATCATGCTATAAAACTAATGAGTTTTAGCCAGGCACCAGGGGCTCACACCTATAACCCTAGCTACTCAGAAGGCTGAGATCTGAGGATCATGGTTCGAAGCCAGCCCAGGCAGAAAAGTCCCCATGAGACTCTTATCTCCAATTAATCACTCAAAAGCCAGAAGTGGCCCTGTGGCACAGTGGTAGAGCACTGGCCCCAGGACTGGCAAAGCAAAACAAAACTAAAAGCTAATGAATTTTAAACAAAAAAAAGGTAAACTTATATATATGCAAA
Source organism: Perognathus longimembris pacificus (assembly GCF_023159225.1). Classification (NCBI taxonomy): domain Eukaryota; kingdom Metazoa; phylum Chordata; class Mammalia; order Rodentia; family Heteromyidae; genus Perognathus; species Perognathus longimembris. Next base: position 35,724,994 of record NC_063181.1, on the reverse strand, counting down.
TACTATGGGTTAAGAAAGCAATTGTAGGGCTGGGGATATAGCCTAGTGGCAAGAGTGCCTGCCTCAGATACACGAGGCCTTAGGTTCGATTCCCCAGCACCACATATACAGAAAATGGCCAGAAGCGGCGCTGTGGCTCAAGTGGCAGAGTGCTAGCCTTGAGCGGGAAGAAGCCAGAGACAGTGCTCAGGCCCTGAGTCCAAGGCCCAGGACTGGCAAAAAAAAAAAAAAAAAAAAAAGCAATTGTAATACTTTGGATTATCATAAAAAGATGATCACAAAATACAGATGCACTTCTATGCAGAGAGCTAGCCTGTCTTGATCTTGTGATGACATTTACCTCACTCTTCCCTTCTTTTAACTTCCAAAATTTGTTCAAAAGCTGGTAACAAAGCAACTCTCACGTCATAAGGGAAGAATTTTTAAATAAATGGAGGAATACCTATGCTTTTCTTTTATTGAGTGAAAAGTTCTTTGGTAAGCAATGAATAAAAATGACACTTTCTTCGGCCAGCACTATTCCTTCACCTCTAAACTTACATGGAACTTTATTTTTACTTTTTAAAATTTTATTTATTTTTTTTTAATTTTTACCGGTCCTTGGGCATGAGCTCTGGGTCTGGATGCTGCCCCTGAGCTCTTTTTGCTCAAGGATTGTGCTCTACCATTTGAGCAACAGCTCCACATCCAGCGTTTTCTGTGATTAGAGATAAGAGTCTCATCAGGCAAAAAAAAGAGTCTCCTGGACTTTCCTGCTTGAACTGGCTTCAAACACAGACCCTCAGATCTCAGCTTCCTAACTAGGATTCTAGATTATCCAGTGAGTTGTGGGCATCTGGTTTGTTTTTTGTTTTGTTTTGTGTTTGTTTGTTTTTTTCCTGTTTATTAAGATCTTTGTTAGCATAGATTATTTGTATAGTTAGTTCTTTGCTGACCTCTAGCTTAAAGGGACCTGCCTTTATTCGGTAAAACTTCCACAAGTCTGCTTCTCTCCGCATCAAAGAGTCTGCAGTGGTTATAGGGGAAAATGGCTGTTAAGACATTTCTAGATGTATATGCAATGTACTCCCAACAGCCTCACGCACCCTCTCAGTCTCCATTTTCCTCCCTTCTCAAAACAACATAAACAGACTTCTCATTCTGTTTTCATACATGCATACACAGTACATTGACTTTCTTCAGCCTGTCCCTTATTCCTCCCATGTAACTGACACCCACCATCCAAAAAATTCTCTTTAACTTTTGTCATTCATTTCTTCTTAGTGAATAATTGCAACAAAACATTTTATCATTGTATCTTACATATGCATAAATTAAATTTTAATCAGAATAATCTCTTCTATGGCTTTCTTTCCTCAACCCACCAAAGCACTTTGCACTGTGATATTCTTTTGAAATTACAGTTAAATCTATGTGGATAGGGTCATCTGCTTTGGGTAAATGCAATAAATATCTCTTGAATCAATGATGTGAAATTTTTCATAGAATTGTATCCTTGGGCCTAAAAATCTGCCTACTCTTTAATAGATCTGATTTAAACAAACATCAAAAAATCCCAAAAGTTAGACTGAAAAGAAAACAGGCTATATAGCCATGTCTTTTCCCTCAGATCTTAGTACTGAGATTTCTGTAAGATTTTTTTTTTGCCTTCATACTTCCTGTATTCAAGAAACTCTTGTGAAAACCTAGCCAGCTTGGCCCTGTTGCCATGGAAACAGATGCATGAGATATGAGTGGATGAGTAGAAAGGAAACAGGCAAAATGGAAGAAAGGATTGGAGATGGAAAGCAGTAGATAAATTGCATCTTATTAACAAGTCCCCCTCCAAAGACCCTTCCTTCCTCATAGTATACTTGCTTGAAATTTTGCAAGCTCTGCTAAGAAAACACATTTCTTATTAATCATCTCATTAAGACAGATCAGACATATTTGAGGTATTGAGTGTGATGGTGTAAAAATTAAGATCACCTAATGAACACATGAAACCTCATGGCTGGTAAATGGTGCCATGACTGCATGTTTTGCACCAGATCTTTTAACCTGAACTTTAATAAGAATCCATCTTCCCACATTGGGGTCATGTCTTTCCATTCCCTCTGACCACTGTCTTAATTGGATGCAGAGGAGCAGGGAAATGACCATAGGGCAGTAGGAAAGGACAGTGGAAGGTCACAAGGCAATTTATTAGTCGAGCTCTGAAGAACTGTTCTGAATTCACTGAAGTTGGAGCAGTCCCAGAGTCAAGCTTCAGGATGGAGATGGGAGGCGGGGAAGAGAGCAGGAAATATACCCATATATACCAAATGTCTGCTTCATTTTCATTTGTGTGTTTTAGGAATTTATAAGACGACACCAAACACAGTTTTCTTGTTTCTGTAGGCTAGAGGCTAGGAAACACATTCTAACCTTTAAGTAATAAAAAATTGGGTGTGAGGTTGCCATTTCCAAAAAATCAGTCTTCACGACTCTCCTAAGGAGAATTAATACACAGGGAGAGAACATTACATAGGTCCTTGGGGGCAAAATACAATGAAGTTTAAATCAGATTTTCTGGTTCTAGCCCAGTGGACTTAGGCAGGGTCTGAAATTTGAAAAGTGCTTACAGTGAAGCTAGAGGGACCCACACAGCAAAATGGAGGGTGTGTGGGCTGCATTCCAGTGGAGTCAATGACTCATGAAACTGCCCACTAATACGAAGCTGGAAAGAGAGAGCCCTGGGCTAAGTTAAGCCATGAACAAGCTGTATGTGGTTTGTAAGTGGCAAATGTCCGTCCTAAAGGCAGTATGAAAAAGAAGCCTTTTCTGTTCCTCTAAAAGAACAAAAGTTATGTTCCTACTCTTAGCTCTAGGGATGATGACGGGAGGCTTGGCTTTTTTTCCCTAGGCAGTACTAAGATTTTGCTGGTATCTGAAAGAATCCATTTTCCTTCGTTAAGCTAATGTAATTTTCAGAAAAGATAGACATACCAAGGTACCATGATAGCATAAATGACCTCTTGTGCTGGCCGTTGCTTTTTTTTTTATTTAAAAAATTTTTTATTGTCAAACTGATGTACAGAGAGGTTACAGTTTCATATGTTAGGCATTGGATACATTTCTTGTACTGTTTGTTACCTCCTCCCTCATTCCCCCCTCCCCCCACCCCCTTTCCCTTTCTCCCCATGAGTTGTTCAGTTCATTTACACCAAACATTTTTGAAAGTATTGCTTTTGTAGTCATTTGTCTTTTTTACCCTGTGTCTCTCGATTTTGGTATTCCCTTTCAGTTTCCTAGTTCTAATACTAGTATACACAGTTTCCAATGTACTCAGATAAGATACAGAGATAGTGTAGGTACAACCACAGGAAGAGGATACAAGAGGATCATCAATAATAGAAGCTATGGTTTCACATAGCACATTGAAAGTAGTTACAACAGTGATATTACAGATGTTTCCATAACATGGAGTTCATTTCACTTAGCATCATCTTATGTGATCATAAGGGTATAGCTAGTGGGCTCTTGTGATCCCCTGCTGTGACTTGCCTAAACCTGTGCTAATTATTCCCTATGAGGGAGACCATAGAGTCCATGTTTCTTTGGGTCTGGCTCACTTCACTTAGTATAATTTCTTTCAAGTCCTTCCATTTCCTTATGAATGGGGCAATGTCATATAAAATTCCATTGGGTATATTATGTACCACATTTTCCTGATCCATTCGTCTACTGAGGGGCATCTGGATTGGTTCCATATTCTAGCTATGACAAATTGTGCTGTGATGAACATTGTTGTGCTGGTGGCTTTAGTGTGTTCTTGGGTGTGGTCTTTTGGGTAGATGCCCAAAAGTGGGGCTGCTGGGTCATAGGGGAGCTCTGTGTTTAGCCTTCTGAGGAAACTCCATACCGCTTTCCAGAGTGGCTGAACCAGTTTACATTCGCACCAACAATGAAGTAGGGTTCCCTTTTGGCCACATCCCCTCCAACATTTGTCATTGTTAGTTTTCTTGATATAGGACATTCTTACTGGGGTGAGATGGAATCTCAATGTTGTTTTGATTTGTATTTCTTTTATGGCCAGTGATGTAGAGCACTTTTTCATATGTCTCTTGGCCATTCTCATTTCCTCATCAGAGAAGTCTCTTTTTAAGTCTCTAGCCCACTTGTTGAGGGGGCTATTGTTTCTATGCGGTTTTGTTTTGGAAGAATGTAATTTTTTTTAGTTCTGCATATATTTTAGATATGAGGCCTTTGTCCATTGTATGGCCGGTAAAGATCTTTTGCCAATCTGTGGGCTTTCTGTTTATCTTGCGAGCTATGTCCTTTGCCCTGCAGAAGCTCTGCATTTTGATGCAGTCCCATTTGTCCAGCCTTTATTTGATTTGTAGCAATTCTGGGTTTTTGTTAAGGAAGTTCCATCCTGTGCCAAGGAGCCCAAGTGTTTCTCCTACTCCTTCCTTTAGTGTTTTCAGGGTATCTGTTTTAATTTTGAGGTCTTTGATGCATTTGGAATTGATTTTGGTGCAGAGTTTTATATATAAGGATCTAGTTTTAGTTTGTTGCATGTGTTGAACCAGTTTTGCCAGCACCATTTGTTAAAGAGGCTATCTTTCTTCCATCCTATTTTTTTTAGCTCCTTTATCAAAGATTAAGTAGGCATAGTTCTGTGGGTTCATTTCTGGGTCTTCAATTCTGTTCCATTGGTCTTCAGGGCTGTTCTGGTGCCAATACCAAACTGTTTTTATTACTATAGCTTTGTAATAGAGCTTGAAGTTTGGTATTGTGATTCCTCCGACACAGTTCTTTCTGCTTAGTGCTGGCCATTGCAAATGCTCCTAAAAAGTTGACACCCACAGTATGCCTGAAGGTGATATCTTCATGAGAATTTTTTAAACTTCCAAGTGTTTTTTTACCTGATTTATTAGAGTACCATTACTTTTTTAGGAACCATTTTTTCCCATTATTTGTGAGATTTTATTGAAACATATATGGACTGGTTTGCAAAGCGAGAAGTAGAAATATTTTGCCCTTCCCTCCCAGGGAGTCAGCACTGTGTTCTTTTTTCCTTAGATTAAATGATTGTTGTTCTGCTTTACCCTCAGGATTCTCACTAAGGTCTCAAGGTGATGGAAGAAGATAGTTGAGTCTAATTTGAATTGTTTTCATGATATATCCCCATTCAGAGAAAAGTTGAGATTTTTGACTCGGTAGTGTTCATTGCCTTTTCATTTCCCAAATTGGAAAATGTCCTAAGTGTATCCCATGAGCGTTAAAACCGGAGAGCTGGAGACAAGGCTGTGCTTGCCTTTGTTCTCCTTTAGCCACTCACCAGTCTTCCAGGTGGCAAGGTTTGAATACCTTTTCTAAAGGGAGAAAGGATCCTTCTTATTTCCCTTCAACAAGCAGATAATAGAATATCTGGGAGTGGAACTTTATTGCTAGACTCACCTGCTCAAAAGAATGGATGCACCCCCTTGGGCAGGAAAGAACAGAGAAGACTTCAGCGTGCCTTCAGTTGTCTCTGTCTTTTTCCATTGGGTTTTCAATACCATTTTTTCTTTCCCCTGATGATATAGTAGGGCAGGTGTGTCACAAGTTTCTTCTCTTAATGAATCCAACACAGACGTCTTTTATCCTGTAGGCTGTTTGCTGTGTGGTGAGTTCCCAGCTAGAATGAAGTTTAGGGATGAAAATCTGATGAATGACTCAAATGATTATGCTGTGTCCAGTTACTGCTACTTAGTGAAAATGATCTTTCGCTCCTATTTGCATTTGAAGAACCTTATGAAGAGTGGCTTTGGGTCACGTAAGAGGCTTTCCTTAAGTGAGACACAGATCATAGAGACATTAATATTGTTCTGTGATGACTTTCAGTTCCCCAACTTAATTCTGTACAGGAGGACCATATATGGCTGTAGTAAGCAGGATTTCACATTTGTTATAGCAGCTCAAAACAGAGTTTAATTGTTATACTGAACTATTTTGAAAAGTGATAGTTCTAAATATTCTTTTACATTCTCAAAGCAGAATTAGATTCAATATAAAAGACAACAGTTTCTAGAAAATACAAATAAAACATCTGCCCCCATGTTACTGGTGCAAATGATTCCTTCTATTTGATGGTATTGATGAAAGCCCAAGTTTGGAATATAATTATGAGGTAAATCCTTTTCCTGTTCTTCCTTTCCTTTCTCTCTCTCTCTCTCTCTCTCTCTCTCTTTCTTTTTTTGTTAATGCTCAATCACCTTCTCCTACTGTACTTTAGTATGAAATTTATTCTCACAACTAGTCACAAGAAGAGCTTACAGCTTGCATATAGGTATAGGGGACCCCTGGCAGCCTGGCTCTCAGTAACTAAGAGAAAAGCTTTGTTATCTGAGATTTAGAATGAAAAGCACCTTTTCTGGCCAAGTGTCAGATCTGTGTGTCCTTGGTAACTATTTGGTATGGTTTCCTAAGACCTAGAGACAGCCTCCTTGGTGTTCCTTTCTCAGCATTATGGTTACCTTGTCCTTTGTTAACTGCTGCAGGATTTAGAGGTACCAGCCCCTATGGCATTTGTATTTGAATATGGCTATGATTCTATAAAACTAGAAAACTTTCACTGGGCTAAAAAGACTGATATCTTTAACCAGTTTTCTTTCCATGGAACTAACCCTATATTGCACTAAGGACCCTATATCAATTTGTCTTTATTAGTTGGCTCATGCCTAGCTAGTGAAATTAGTGAGGGTAACTATACCTGACTTCTACATAAAGCATGAGCTTTCAACTGGGAATGGAGGATGGGGACTGAGAAATTAGTCATAGTGTCATAGTGTACACAAAGCACTTAGACACAAAAAATAATAATTAAATTCAATGGGTACTGGTGGCTCATACCTGTAATCCTACAAACTACAAGTCCAAGAGTCAGAGGCTCACATTTCAAAACCAGCCTAAAGAAAAAATTTTCTGAGACTCTATCTTCAAAAGAACAAGCAGGGCGGGGTGGCACAAATGGTAGAGCACCAGGGTCACAGGTGGTAAGGATTTAAGTTCAATGCTGAGCAATAAAAAGGAAAGAAAAGGAAAAAAAAAACAACCAAAAAACCTGTCTTCGTATTGCAGAGTTTATAATTTTTCAGCCAGAATTCTGAAGAAGATAAAAATATTGAATCTGTAAAATACAGAGCAAATGAAGTGAAGATCCAATGATTGCTAAAGGAAACAAAAAGTGGGGGTTATCTTGTCTTCATAGCATATAAAATGTTCATAACAATTCAAAAATAAATCTTAATTTTCTAAATTATCTGAGTTCATTAGTGTTGGGGACTCAGTTTTGGCCTTGGTGGGGGAAGGGCAGCATCTCGCTCTTCCCCCTTCCCCCAGCCCTGGGACAGTGTGGGAGGGAGCCCCTCCCACCTTCCGGCCTCAACCGGAAAAGAAGCCTCCCGCCCCTGGGGGGCGAACACGTGGGTGCCACCATGATAGGGTTGTCCAGCCCACAAAGGAAGTTTCATGACATCACCTGATGGGCAGCTCGGCTTAGCCAATGGCCCAAGTCCTTTCCTTTCCCACCATTACCGCTATATAAGACCCCCTCCCAAATTAAATCCTTTGAGACCCATTCAACCATCACAGCGTCTCCCTGATGCCTTCTTCCGCCCCCGCTCCTGGGCTCCTGGTAACATGTGAGGGGATCGAGGGGAGAGGAGGCTTCAGCAACCTTTTCTCAACTTAGCGCAAGCCCACGAGGGTATGCCTTGGCCTTCTGCTGGTGGAAGGCAAGGTCGAGTGCTCTTTCATAGATTTTGGGGTTCAAGCGTTTTCCCCGGGGGATCAGGGAGAAAGGGATCTGTCAGATCCCGACACATTAGAATTTGAAAAGCAAAGTTTTTTGAAGTTCAACACATAAAAAATAAAAGAAATTTCTAGATTCAGGTTTACTGGAGGGGGGTGTTTTGTTTATTTCCCTTTTGCTATTTGCTTTTGGGTTTTTTGTTTGGTTTGGTTTGGTTTGGGGGGGTTGAGGAAATTATTTTTTTATTTTGGGCCAGTCCTGGGGTTTTGGACTGAAGGTGTGTAATGAACTCACAAGAACCTGTAAGAAGTGAAGGCTCTCAGGGTGCATCATCTTCCCTGGCTGCTCCTTTGGTTTGTGTTCTGCATGAATGTCCAAGAAGCTGTTTGTGGGGACACCGAGTATAGCCTATAAACATCTTCAGTGGCCAAGGAAGAACAAATACTTACACAAAAGAGCCTATTACATAGCAGTATTTTCTTTGACATTTATTTTAGAGTGAACATTTATTTTCCCCCAAGCATCATTTTACTTATTTGGAATTGGTGTGTGTGTGTGTGTGTGTGTGTGTGTGTGTGTGTGTGTGTGTGTGTGTGTGTTGCTTCTAAGTGGTGATATGCCTTAGCTTGTCTTACAGGATTATCAGAGTTCTGAAAGCTGAAATCTGAGAATCACAGATTGAAGCTAGTCTGGGCAGAAAAGTTCCTAATATTATTACCTCTAATTACTGAGCAAAAATAGCCAGAAGTGGAGGTGTGCCTTAAGTGGTACAATGCCAGCATTAAGTAAAAAAGCAACTCAAGAGTGAGAGACTCTGAGTTCAAGCCCCAGCACCAGCACAATTTTCTTTAAAGTTTGTCTTCTCTTCTAAGTGCTCTTTTCCATATGAATTCACTTTGTGATTACATCTCAGGTGTGTTGGTAGAAATTAGTACTATCTTCAAAACAGGAACGTCTATACAAACCCTTTCAACTCATCAGAATTTCACAAGAGATGACATTTCTGTCCTTACAGTGAAAGTCCCCATGAGAAATAGTAACCTTTAATCCTTTGTGTTGTCTTAGTCTTCATCATAGAGAAGTTATTATCTAAAAGGTTACCTTTTTTCCCACTGAATATACTTGTAGGAATCAATTACTCAGCTAATAGGTAATGACTAAATACCTGTCATCATAATAGGATAAATGCTGTAGCAGATTCAGAAAATTATTAGGTATGATCCTAAAGCTTTAGGCATCTAGAGTCAAATTGGGAAGACAAACCATATAAAAATACACATACAAATACATATACAAAATAAAAGCATTGTAGCCCCTTGAATATTTAACCACTGCATAAAAATAATTCAGAGAAGACATAAATCATTTTGAGGAAAGAGGACATAAGAACTGAATCAGATTGTGGGAGGAGTGTGTGACCATGAAAACTGAAGCAAAGAGAGGAAGCACGCTTCCCTCGTGAAGAGAATAGAGCAGCTGAAAACAAGTAGCAGAGTCTCGTCTACACCATAGCTAATGGATGAAGGAGGAAACAAAAATACATGCATAATTTTTACAGCTACTCTGAGGCCAGATCAAGGAAGTCATTGTTAACAATGAGAGTAGATATTTTGTGATAGGTGTAATAGAAAATACCAGTTTAGTGAGTTTGGAGACAGAGTTTGGAGGATTGTGCTGTGGATCAAGCTATAAAATGATGGATCCTTGATTAAATGTAAATAGTGGTAATGGGGAAGAAGGATGAAGCTGATGATTATATCAGAAAGGGGAACCCATGAGAGTCTAAAGAGTTGTAAGTACTGGCCTCCTTGTAGTTAGGAAGCAGACTTGAAGTAGTTAGGAAGCAGGCATGAAGGTGACATCAATTCTAATTCAGTAAGTTGGAGGAGGTGGAAGGTTCATGTAAGTAGAACAATAGGAAATTATTTAAAGATCTATAAGTAACTCACATTGACCTAAAAGATTGGAAGTGCAGATTTAACACAGAGGAAGGAAAGATGAACAAGGTATCAAGGATGGACCACTTATAGCCTGTCTATTAACCAAGATAGAGAGAGACAGACAGGTCAGACATTTTGAAAAAGTAGAAATGAGTTACCTCATTCCTGAACCCAAAGAAGTAGACTATGTCAAGCAGAGAGTCAAAATTAAAAGGTAACCCCCTCCCCTCCACCCATACATACACAGATCAAGGAAGGGGAGGACCAAGGCAAGCTGTGGGAGATAAGAAGGCTCTGGGGAATGTCCAAAGTTCAGGTTAGTTTAGTACTGGGATACAAATTAGACTGTTCCAGACCAGCCTGTGTGTAACTCTCTACTTCCAGGGTAATAATGTCATTGGTTAAAGTTCACTTGAATGTCATTATTGCGATGTTTGTTTCTTCATTTCCATCTGCATTGTCTCATTCTACACAGGAATTTGTCTTACTTTGCCACACAAAGCAGCCCTTCTGCTGTCATTTTGAACCTGTGGGAAGCTCGTCATCAGCACGATGGTGACCTGGACTCCCTGGCCTGTGCCCTGGAGGAGATTGGGAGGACACACACGAAACTCTCGAATATTACGGAATCACAGCTTGATGAAGCCGACTTCAACTACAGCAGGCAAAATGGACTCTAGTCTACTTCCTCCTGGGAGGTAGAGCGATGGCCAGCTTTGGGACATTTGCTTTAAATGGGAAAGAAAGAGGCAGCTGTCTGTGCAGTGGCATCTGAGGAAATCAGCCTTTATTTACAATCAGTGAGAATCCTTGCTTGAAGAAACTGAATTTAACATAGGTAAAACATGTTAATATGGAAAGGCATAAGCTCTGCTAAGCTTGAGGGGGTCTCCTGTCTCCTCTAAATCCATACACAGATGGACACTGGACAAACTCCTATTTGGAGTAGCAAGGGTAAAAGTGAGGGCGTAGCTAGATAGAAGATGTTGTGAAAAGATGAGCTACAGTAAAGCTGCAAAGGCAAAGACTGATGAAGAGCATGTTTGGAAACAGGTTTTTAGTGATGTGCCCCTTAGGGCCAGCTAATTTGGTACCAGATTGTCAGTTTTCTACCAAATGACATCTGTGATGTCAAGAATCAAACTGGCTTTAAGAAGCAAAACAGGGTTGCCAACCCATTTGTTTGACTTCACCAGTCAAGAAAGGAGGGTCTTTAGAATTTAGAGGATATCACACCAGCACCAATTTCCTGTCTATACTAGCCAATTAATGGAGACAAGACTGAAAAATGAGTTAGACCACCAACTAGTTCTTCTGCTGTATTTTACTTTTTGTTATTGTTATTGTTGTTGTTTTTCTTGCCAGTCCTGGGGCTTGAACTCAGGGCCTGGGCACTGTCCTTGATCAAGGAAAGAGGCCTACCACTTGAGCCACAGCTACAATTCCAGCTCTTTGGTGGTTAATTGGAGATAGGGGACTCAGGATTCCTTCTTAGGTTAGCTTCCAATAATGAGCCTCAGATCTCAGCCTCTTGAGAAGCTAGGATTACAGGTGTGAGCCACTGGTACTGGCTTTCACTTTTTTTCAGAGATAAGTCTGCTCATTTCTACCCCTATTCCAAGTCCAATACAGTAGGTTTCAGAGAATATAAGTTGATTTTTCAATATGGAAATTTATTGCTTTTTACTCAACAAAGAAGGACCCTTTGTATTCTTACCTATGCTGATCAAGTTACAGAGGGCTATTCAAACACAGCTTAGTCCATAATACGGGGACAGAAGAAGTCAGGACAAGTCCAGGGATAAATATGAACTGCAGGTCTCAAATAAGCTGTAGTTCTAGATGGCAGGTGTTGATTCCGTCCTCCATTATTTTTGTTTTAAAGGAATGATGAGTTTAAATGTACTTTTCAATTTAGGTTCTGAAAATTTTCTCATGTTTTAGTACTCTGCCATCATTACTTACAACTCTTTCTTTTTTCTTCTGGGAAATTAACAGTTAGTTGTGCTCTTCATAATACCTGAGTAAATAGACATCTTCCAAAATATCCCAGAAGGCATACAAATTGTTTGGGGAGTCTCCATGTTCCTGCTACTGGCCAACCTCACCAATGATGCATTTTCCACAGAGCCATTAACTCATGGCTGCTAGCTTCAATGATTTTTTTTAAAAGAAGGCAGTGATAATTGTAGAGACTAGAAATTCAAAGATAATTTATGATGCTTACCTTTTACCTCATATTAATTTAAAATCTGATTCAGTCATTTTTTTATAAGAAGTGCTAGAAAGCAAAAAATGAGAAAATATGTTCACCTTCTGGTAGATAATTTCATTAACTGTTCACAGTCAGAACAACCAAAGTCAAGAACCTAGATTAACCACAAGGCAGATGGTCAGCTAATTAGAGGTTGGCTACATTAGAATAAAAGTAGTCAGGGATGAGGTGAAGTGAGGATGCTTCACAGTGGGGATATGATCAACTTCTTACAACATTTTTGTAGATCCTTTTGAGAGAAGCCATGTCATAAGTCTCCTTCAAGTAGAAAGGACATAAAGATGCTATGAACTATGATTCCTTGGATGAGGCATTGAAAACATTTCAATATGTTGGCTACTTAAACGAATGTGTGATACTTGTGGTCCCCTGTAGTATAAGACTTTGTAGTATAAGCCTCTTGCTTTTCTCAGGAACCAAAGGCTTATTATGCAGAAGAAGCAAATCATCTTACAACTGTCAAGCATATTTTCAACAAGCCACATCTAGATCAGGATAACACCTTTTTCCTAGTGAGCTTGTCTTGTTCATTCCACCTAGAAAAAGGGAGAAAGCATGAAAATGTAAATCACTTGACTTCACTGATAGAGAGTGTGAGAGAAAGAGGTAGAAGTAGATGGCCAATCATTCTCAATAAACTGTAGAGATGATTGATTGGCATGGCTAGATGCAGAACGGATCTACAGTGACTACTGGTAATAAACTGTTTCACACTCATTATAGAGCTTATATTAATGTCCATTGTGGAGCATTTTTATTTTTTAATTGTCCTACTTTTTTCTCTTCCCTTTCAATTGGCCTTAAAATTGATTCATTTAGTCTGTGAATGCTTCCTAGATATTTGGAAGGATTTTAAAATATTTTCAAATTAGTTAAAAATTTAAGTGATTTTTCCCCTAGAATCAATGTAGATTGTTGAACAATGAGATGAGATTAATGTTGATGCTGAGTATCTGGAACTTCTTCCACATGTTTTTTCCCCCCTTTTTACATTGTTTACATCTTGCTCTTATTTCTGTTATGGGAATACAAAGCATTTCTGTATGAATGTATGAAATAATGCAGTCAGTATATGTCAGGATTATGCATTGTCTTACAAGGAAGTTTCAAAGAGAACCCATGATTGAGTTTCACAGTAGGCCAAATGTGGGGAAAAGAACTGGTGGTTCATATAAAATCTTGGTTCACACTTGAATTTGTGGTAGTTCCCTGGCACCGTCACCTTTTTCCATTGTAATATTTGCCTATCACAACAGAAATGCCCCCTCTTGAAACAGTCTGATTCATTAATCTAAGCACTTAATTGGGAAGTCCTAACTGTTCTAGTATAAAATGATGCCATAATTAAAAGGGCCTTAAATACTTGATAAGTTACTTAAATTTTTTACAAAATATTCCACTTAATTTAAATCTCTCAGTGCTTAAAGATATTTAAGTCTAACAGTTATACTTTAGACATGACTTACAATTATGCAACCAGAATGTACCAGGATGGTAAAATTCACAGTTCCACCAGGCTGTAACATCATAATATTAGTTTATGTACTGCTTGTACATTCTTTATTGGTTTACATTAAAATTCTTTAAGCCAAAAAGGAAGTTTGCTCTATGGATTTAAATGCAAACTTCATTACCAGTGCAGGAAGTCTCATAAAACTCATGTGCTCCCACAAAAATTTTACTGGCCTTTTTGTAAGAGATGAAAAAGAACTGACACAGTTCTCTTTAGAGATGGGAACTGTTTTTGTACTATTTTATCTGCGACATCAGAAGTATAATCTTTTGCCATGTTCTCTGTATTTTTCCTTCAGTTGGCTTTGAGAGAGAGTATTGAGTGAAAGTACTAACATTGGGTTCTATTTAGCTGAAAAATTCTGGATTAACTGCAATCATATTTTTTGACAAACTTAATTCTCAATTGAAAAAGTTAGAGAATTGAAATAGTATAGCTGGCTTTAGACTGTCTTTTCCACTTGCCAACTCTGGGAAACTTACTTGTGAATTTCAAAATGTTACAAAATCTTTGCATTTGATTTTGTTTTTCCTTTTAGCCATTTCCTCTTTGACTTCTTAGTGTCTTTGCCCTCTGTGAAAGTAGTGAATGACAGGGCTATCAGATGTGTTGAAGGCGATGTTCTCTGAGATCTCTGTTCTAGCTCTGTCTGTAAAGGTCACAGGAACCAGGAAGAAGCTGAGAAACATGCCTGTCTGGCCCATTGTGAGGCCCATTTCATTGTGTTTCCTCATGAAACATTGCAAAGTTTCAATCTTTCGTAACTCCCATTGACTGGACTACATGTGACAGCCACATCAAGTGGGAGAACACAATATTGGCCTAGAGATGGTGACAAAATTTTACTAGCCCTTTGGTGTTTGTTGCCATAGCGCTGTGTTTGAAAATTGATGCTTTAGCCAAAATCTGAATTGCCACTGTTTCTGTAGTTTCCACTGTTTTGTCCGCATAGAGTTTTTCTGAACTACAAGCAAAAGCGTATTTTGTCAAATGTCACAAAAAGTGAAGATGTTACTAATCTAGATGTGTTGCATATTTTGTGTTTTTCCTTTCCAAACTCTTTCAAAAAGCTGCAGTGACAAAGCTGTTTGGCTGTATTGACAGCATGTGGTGTTTTTTGCAAAAGCAATTCTAGGAGAGCCAGTGTCTACCTCGGACTTCTTCCATCCCCATTGCAGGGTCATCAACAAAACCAGAATGGCAATTCATACACTCTACTTTTTCCACAAGACGAGAGGGATGGAACCCAGACCTGGCTGTTAGTCACTAGTGCGTAGTACTGTGATCTGAAGTAGGAAATTTAACTCACGTAGAATAATTGTGGTTTGTGAAGCAGCTACTCATTGCTTTTTCCTTTTGCTGTGAAGATCATGGATTTGGAATGTCTTCATGAGGTGGGCCTAAGACAGTAACATTTCAACTTCATGTCTTCTAACCCTCCCCGCATCTGAGCCCAAAGATTAAAAAAAAAAAAAAAAGGCAGTAAGCTTCACGGTTAGACAAGAGCTTAAAAGAATCCTTGTCCCTTCCTCAGTATGAAGTTCACCAGGGGTTATGCCTTTTTCTTTTTCCCAACAAAAGTTATAGCCTTGAATTATAGCAGATGTCACTGAATTGGACAAGGTAGCTAATTGCATGAATAGAAATATATGTCAAAATATTTCTACAAAAGGCATGATTACATTAAAAATGTCTTTTTATCTCAAATTTTGCTATCCCTAAACAAAGCATCTCACTTATGTCAAACATATATACCCAAATTCCCAAACGGCCAAGTTATACAATTCTCTTAAACATTCATATCTGCAATAGGAAATGATTTCATTGTGGATCTAGGAAATCATGAAAGCAGAGTGCTATTTGAGAAGGCTGTATAAGTGGAGTATCATGTGTTGCAAACCCTTTCTTGAAACAAAAGATTACAATAAGAATTACATCCAATAATTCCTCCATTAGCAATGTCTGATGATGCTGAGACGCAAGGTCATCAGGATGCAGCCATCCTCAGAGAGAAACTGAAAATGTTCTTCAAGGTTGATCCTACATACAGCCTGCTCCCACGGAAAATTTCCATAAGGTGGGAAAACACAAGCTGTCAGAATGTCTGGTCAGAAAAAATAATTTTCTCCTATTCTGAACTAGAAGAAAGACAGTTTCCATTCTTCACAACTGTCCATGATTGGTTCATGCACCCCTTGTAAGTCTGCACCTAAAAATATGGTAATGTTAAACAAGTAGAGGAAAAGTGGCTTATTCTCCTAACCCAAACGCAAAACAAAGTACCCATGAGTAGTTGTTTAACTTTATTTCTGTATAGAAGTATTTAAGGACAATTTCATTTTGTTCTGTTTATTTTAGGAAGGCACATGGGGGTGTTCTTTCAAATGATTCATTTTTCAAACCCATACTACTCTGAATTTTTTAAAAATTAAAAAGCAGGGCTGAACACTAGATTCGACATGAAGCTGAAGGAGTGAGCAAGCCAGAGGAGAGAGTTGGAATAAAGTATGGCCTTGGCTTCATACCACACTTTTTGTGCCTTGTATTATCAATGTAAATTCTGAATGTTGTACAGTAAATACTTGGATGGACTTCTTAGAGAAGGCTGCACTGGCTTCTTTTTCAGCACATGTACATATCTATAAATATATATACATATATATTTGGTAATGCCAAACAGCTGTGTTATATTGTACTGAACAAAATGGACGGTTTGGATGTTTTATGTAGAGTTTGCAAAAAAAAAATAATTGGATGGTTACTAACTTTTCAAGATACATGTACAGGCGTAAATTACTGCATATCAGTTATTTATGAATAAAGAGTCTTTTATTGACATTTTAGGATACTCTGTGAGTGGAACTTTGAAATCTCAACAAGGAACCCCTTTATATACTTCCTGTTAGGAGTAGGGTGGTCTCCACAAGCACACCTTTCAAATAGTTGCTGAAGAAGTGAACCCAATTTCCACTGGGGACTCAAGAATGGGACAGTATGAGCTCCTGAAAGCAAACAGACTTGCCTTCTAACCCTAGATACTCTGAGGTCATCACAGCTCACTGTAACTGCAGCACCTCCTACTTATTCCTCAAATGGTTTACTTTTACATTTCCTGCCTCTACACAAGAAAGTACTTAAGAAAATATTAGGTCTAATTAGGAGAACAGACCCAACTTCCTCTGCATGAAAGACAGCATATAGCTTTACCAGAAATCACCTGTCACCTGACTATGAGTCAGCAAAGGACCCCAGACTCTGAGGTCACTTCCTCACACAATGAGGTCACTTCCTCACACAATGAGGTCACTTCCTGAATTGCCCTGGTCATGCCTTTGGATAGTGAGAGTTTCCCCAGGCTCTGAGCTCAATTCCACATCTGCTGTGGTCACACCTCCTGCCTTTCCCTATTTACTCACACTCACCACTAAGTCCCTCTTTTATTTCCCTCTCTCTGCACGCCTCTATCTAGAGCAGGCCAGCAGTTTGCTCTCCCCCACATTAAACTCCATTTTGCCTGAACCATGTGGCTATCTCCTTTCAGTGTGAAAGCTCCAGCTCTAAATACCATGTGGACACCATGTCACATACAGTAAAGCACATATCAGTAAGCTGACAGGGCTATGACTTTCTGGTTGTACACAACATTTGTCTTTGTACAAAGAGGGAATCTTTATAGGGCTAAGGGATAGGGATGGAAATTTCCACTAGGTGCAAGGAGTACTCTGCAGTTACAGCTGGCACCAAAGACTCCATGTAGCCAGGACAGCTGATTGCCACAGGTGCAGTTAGGTCTGAGCGGAAGACATTCCATTGCTGCAGCTGGAGGCTCTGGGGCATGGGGGTGGGAGTTAACAATTGTGGTCGTATCTGGTCTAGTCACCTAATTTTGAGGAAAAGCCTGAGGACCTAAGATGGAGGTTGTTAGGTCAAAATGGAGGAGGGCATACTAATATGGTAAACCTTACATCTGGTACCGAAAACCTGGGAGGAGAGATTGTCAGGATCGCCTTCTCTCCCTGAGGGTCAATCCACCTCCTGACACAAACTGCCCAAAGCCAACGGAACCCTACCTCGGACTTTCCATGCTTATCATTGCAGGCTATGCCTCCACCACACCATTTCCTCTCTGTGTCTGGTTAGTGACTGCTGTCTACCGGCCCTCTGTTCATTTGCTGTCTTCTTCCAAGTGGGACCATGCCAGAGGGGTCCCATAAACCATTTTAGCCATTCTCTTTTCATTTCAGGGATGCCTGAGTGGAGAATTTGACTCTAAGTTCTCAGAGATTCCCCCCACCAATCCCTCTATGTCCTCTGGGACTCCCCCCAACACCCCACATCCTCATCAGACTTTCTCCTCCCATTTCTTATTCCAGTGAAATCTCATCAATCTCTCCCAAACTCACATACTCCCTTGGGATGTCTCCTTTGTTCCTTACTCAGGCCCAAATGATTTATAGGTTAGAAAATCAGTCTCAATGGGCCAACCTTTCGTCTTGTACCCTTGAGAGTGAGTTACAGGCTGGGTCCTGAGGACATCCCCTTTGCCCCCCCCCCCCCCAGGATTGTTCTTGAAGACTAGCTTTTCTGGGCTTGAGACCATATATGAAATCAAAAGAAACTTATTTGCTTAGAAACTTGACCGCAGTATCAATTGGACATTCACAAAACTTAAAAACCATTTATAAATTTGGCCTTAGTACCAATTACATAATTGCAATCACTGACCTGAACACAGTACTTTTGACCCCACAATATTGCTATATTTGGACAGTTTCTTGCATGGGGGAACCTCTCACTGTCCAAAAAAGGAAGGATAGGGTTGTTCAGGAAGTGACCTCATTGGATGAGGAAGTGACCTCAGAGTCTGGGGTCCTTTTGTGACTCACAGTCAGGTGATTGACACTCAGGTCATTACTGGTTTCAGGCTGGTGATTTCTGATAAGGTTGTCTTTGATGAAGAGGACGGGAGAGGAGGGGTTATTCTCCTCGGAAAAACCTAACAGAAAACATGTCCAGAATTAAACATTTCAACTATATCTTGACTGACTGATCTTTAAATGCTGAGAGCTTCCAAACATTTAATTAAGAACTTAAGGAAATGGTCAAAGACTATCTAAATAATATAGTATGTTAAAAGTAGCTTCTAATGTATTTAAACTAACCAGTTATAATTTAAAAGGTAAGGTGGTTTAAACAAATTTCCCAAAGCTGTTCCATGCTTATATATGAATATGGACAAAGACATATACACACTTTTTTCATAGAAAGACAAGAGATTTAAACAAAATTTTAAGGCTCTAAATAAAGGGAAATATTCTGTAATATACATTTCTGAAAACTTTTCTGTATGCCATGAGTTTACTGCATTTAATGGATCTTTAAAACAGGAATGATTATATGCAGTATTTTCTAAACTTTTTGGACCATGTAATTCTTTTCCATGGAAAATAATTTTCCTTTTCTTATAAAACTACTAGTGGAAGGAGTGAATAGCCACAAACTGGTTGCAAATGATTTTTGTGACTACTTTAAAATTAAAGAAGAGTTTTAAAGTTGATTAAAGTATGTAAAGTATTTGATAGGATAATTGGTTCCAATTAACTTAAACCAGATTGGGAGGCAAAACCCAGCCACAAATTTTCATATGATTGGGAGAATTAGAACAAATAAATCCAAGTTTATTTGGTAAGAACAGATTTGAATTCCAATAAGTTTAACAGACTATGTTGAACTGTAAAAACCATAAAAAAATAATGTTTCTGAAATCCTTACATAAAAAAAATCTTTATACAGTTGGGAACTAACTCTGAATAGAATTGAGCTTTGAATCTTGTATCATTATTATATATTTCTAGGATGTTTACTCATTCACTCAAAAATGTTTACTGTACATAGCAATGTGGAGGTTCAAATCTTGCTTCTGTATTTGATAGTAAGAAAGATTCTTAATATTTCTTGTTCATATATACCATAGGGATGATAATAATAGAATTTTATATTTTTCCCAAACTCCAAAGAATGAATGAATAAGTATATTTGAAGCCCTTAGTATGCAGCGTGACCTCTATTATAGGTATTTAGCAGGAAGAGTTTGAAAGTAAAGTATCTAAAAGTGTTTGGAAAGGCATGATGCTATGTATAGAACCTTGACCAAGAACCACTTGCTATATAAAGGGGATGTTTACATCATGTTCAGTCGGCATAATGTAAATGTTCAGATCATCAGCCATCACTGGCTAGTTCTGCTTCATGAACATAGATCCCTAGCACATCCGTGAAAGAGCCATAGTGAGCTTGTAATCAAGCAAGTGGCACACTAAACTTCAGCAATTTTCTGATACCTGAAAATGACAGAAGAAAAAAGAAAGAAAGAAAATTAAAGAAAGGCAAGTATTACATAGTGTGCCAGTAATCCTAGCTTCTAAGAAGAATGAAATCTGAGGGTTGCAGTTTGAAGCCAGACTGGTGCAGAAATGTTTGGGAGATTCTTAGCTACAATTAAACACTCAAAAAGCTGGAAATGGAGCTATAGCTCAAGTAGTAAAATGATAGACTTGGGCACAAAAGCCCAGGGACAATTCCTAAGTCCCAGATTCAAGACCCAGGTGCGCCCACCCCCCAGTATTACTACCCTTGAAATCAGTGAAGTAAAATGTAGTTTTGAATATAAAGGAGAATGCTACTCACTAGTTTTCAAAATAATGGTAACATTATTCGTAATACAAAATCATTTTTGAAGAGAACTTGTGCCAACTGTTAAGACAGTTTACATTTGAAGCATACACTTTATACCATAATGTCCTTGTATCCATCAAGTGTGCCATCAATGGGCTGATGATGTTCTGGTTTTCAGATGACACCAGGGCCTTAAACTTAGGAGTTTATGCATAAATTCAACACTGTGGAGTTACTGAGCACAGTTACAGTCATGTGCCAGACTTCTTTGCTATCAGTAGAACATTCATAAATAATGTTCCTGGCAGGTATTAAATGACCTTGACTGTCTGACTCAAGAAACTGCATACCATCAAACAATAATTTCTATGATAGAGAGAAGTGTCAGGCTGGAGGGTGGCTCCGATGGTAAAACTTCTGCTGAGAAAATCAAAAGCCCTGGATTTAAATACCAGACTACCAAGACAATCATACGAAAAAGGGAAGTACAGATCATTAAGTGATGGCAGAGGAGCACTGAAAGCACATAGTATTTACAGAAGGAAGGCCAGGAATATGGCCTAATTTCAAGAGTGCTTGCCTTGTATACATGAAGCTCTGGGATCGATTCCTCAGCACCACATATACAGAAAAGGCCAGAGGTGGCACTGTGGCTCAAGTGGCAGAGTGCTAGCCTTGAGCAAAAAGAATCCAGGGACAGTGCTCAGGCCCTGAATCCAAGACCCAGGACTGGCCAAAAGGAAAAAAAAAAGTATTTACAGAAGGAAAGTTATGCCAGGTGCTGGTGGCTCACACCTGTAATCCTAGCTACTCAAGAGGCTGATATCTATGTATTTCAGTTCAAAGCCTGCCCAGGCAGGAAAGTCCATAACACTTATCTCCAATTAACTACCAGAAATCCAGAAGTGGGGCTGTGGCTCAAAGTGGTAGAAGACTAGCCTTGAGTGAAGAAAACAAAACAAAAACCAAAAACAAACATACAAAAAAAAAAAACCCTCAGAGTCAGTGCCCAGGCTCTGAGTTTAGCCTCACAATTGATAAACAAACACACAAACAAATAAATAATAAAAAGGAAACATAGGGAGAATATTACCATTGAACTAAGATTTAAATATTACCTGCTACCACATCTATTTCTATAACTGTGAAACAACTATGTGATTTATGGCCAAATAGAGCTACTCTTTGTTATCCTTACAAATGTATGTGCTGTCATGATCTATGCCTGGCCTGGCTCTTCTCAGCCAGGCTTGTTTTTGTGTCTGCAGTAGGCTGAAGGACTGGCTGGGCTGCGTTTTCCATACAACACTCCATCTAAGTCAGGGGCATTGATTAGGACAATAAGGCTTACCGTGCTCTTCTATGTATCCCTCATGGTTCGATTCTTCAAGATGAATATGGTAAAATCTGAGAAAAAAATATACTATGTATTTTAAAGCCTAGTCTTGGAGCACCATTACCTCTGCAATGTTCTCATGTCCAGCACCACTCATTAAATCAGCCCATTTCAGGGGTAAGAATGAGAATTCATTCCCACAACAGGAAATTTCTATAAAAATCACATTGCAAAGGATGTCAATAGAGGAACGGGTGGAGAATGTCTGTATTACAGATTTCAATTTCTCCATTACAGATTAGTAAGATGAAAATATTTGGGAAGAACATTCAAACAAAAAGGTGATGAATATTTAAATAATATACTAATAATAATTTTATTCAGGAGAAGCTGACACATAGCTTTTAAGGACCCAGGTTCTTCTTCTCTTGCTATGCTGTTATTAAGTGCTGATCCTATGGTTAGCTATGTTAGAGAGGGAGGGAGCAAAAGCTTATTCATGTTAAGCCTCTAAAATGTTTGAAGACCATAATAGTACTTATTTGAATATATTCCATACTTTACATGTATTCAACCACATGAAATCATCACTATTACTAGAGTTATTGTTGTTGTTGTTTTGTAAGTATGGGATCTGAAGAAAAGAAATAAGCTATAACAATGTGCATTTTTAATCATCTAGCCAAGGCTACTGTTTGAACCATTTTTCAAATATGTATACTAACTCCTATTTAATGAGCACAAGTGACATCTCAACGTTCACAGTTGGGAATTAATTTTTCTCTAAAGATGATTAAAAGATAAATTGTGTCCTCCATTCTAAATTAATTTAGTACAGATTGTTCTCAATTTCTTGTTTCTCATCTATGTACCCATTCTTTACACTTTGCAATGTTTTATGTCAAGTATATAAGCTAGTATCAACCAGTTCAACACGTTAATTCTTGCCTAGAAATGCTTGATAACCATGTTTCTCCATAACTCATTTGAATGTATCCACAACACTGAGAAATGACTTACAGATACATTGCTAAACCTTAGAAAGAATACTTTAAGAGCTGGGAATGTGGCTTAGAGGTAGAGTGCATGAAGCCTTGGGTTTCATTCCTCAGTACCACTTAAACAGAAAAAGCTGGAAATAGTGCTGTGGCTCAAGTGGTATGGTCTTAGCATTGAGCAAAAGAAGCTCAGAAACAGTGCCCAGACCCTGAATTCAAGCCATGGGACTGACAAAAAATGAAAGAAAGAGATAAAGAAAGAAAGCGAGGGAGGGAGGGAGGAAGGGAGAGAGGGAGGAAGGAAGGAAGAAAACATTAATAACAACAAGAAGAAGAAAAGGAAGGCTGGGCCATCTTTACAATCAGTTAAATTATGTGCCAAATAATCTTGGTCTGTCTAAGCTCAGAGAAGAGTTCAATGTTGTCATTTCTTTCAAAGGCTTATTTGGTGTCCAGCTCTCAAAGGGATATGGTACAGTCATGAGGAAGAACCCAGACGAGAATAAGAAGGCAGTCTCAAGCTGTGCTCTCACTCCTACTAGATAAATCTCAATACACTTTACCTTTTGTATTTCACTTTATACATCTGTACAATCAACATGTTGATGTTCAGATTGAGCACTTCAGTGAGTGCTCAAAGTTTGAAAAAATTCACTGGGAGTCAGTGGCAAGTAAGCAACAAAAGAAGTAAGGGACCAGACAGCATAGGCAGCTTTGGGCCCAGAGAATAATTAAAGCAACATTTTAAGTCTTCTTTAAGGCAAGGATAGTCTGGAATGTGTTGACATTGGTCTCTCTGACAGATGGGAGAGTATGCTTTTGTGTGGAAATGTCTCAAGGATATTGTGATTTCTCAGGACAAGAACAGAGGAGTTATTATCTGTTTCTGGAAAAGATAAGCTAGGTCAGGATGGAACCTGATCCAAATTGAGCTTAGGTTCAAAATGAAATGACTTAGGCCAATTTGTTGGTTTTATAGTTGATATCATCCCATAGTTCCTATAGATGGCTAGAGCAAAAGTTAAATGAAATAATGTATACGAAAAAGAAAGACAACCTTCATATTTTAGCATGTGCCTGTGTAGGTTTTTTAAATTATAACATTTGATTTTGTGCTGATCCTGGGACTAGGTTCCCTCTTTGAGCTTTTTGGCTCAAGGCTAGTGGTCTACCACTTGAGCCACACCTTCACTTCTCGCTCTTTGGTGGCTAGTTGGAAATAAGACTCTCAAGAACTTTCTTTCCTGGGTTGGCTTGAAACTGCTGTCCTCAGATCTCAGCCTTCTGAGAAGCCAGAATTACAGTTACAAGCCTTGGATATGGGGCTTGGAGTTCTTTCTTTTCCTTTCTTTTTCTTTTTAAGGAAAACTGCACATTGACTATCAGGACATAAACAAGAAATCAGGATTTATTTTAGGTAAAGGTAAGGATGATGAGCACAAAAGTTTTGACGTGACTATGACTTGTATCTTTACTCCTCCCTGTAAGTGCAAGGCACAGCAATTTGACTAGAGTACCCAGAGAAACAGAAATGGTCTTTTCTCCTAGCAGTAGGTCGTTAAAAATCCAAATTCTCTGAGGAGATCATAAATACGTGTGTTCTGTGAAAACTTACATAAAAATCCTGAAGCCAATTATATGTTTATTATTGCTGAAAAAGCTGATTATTGAAACCCTTAAGCTCTTAAGGGTCTTTTGACATTTCTACTTAACAGGCTTTAAAATCTAGGCAAACAAGGAAACTCAATCCTCCATTTGATTATGTCCTCTGCTGTTTCACTGCCTTTAAAAACAATATTGGAGTCCCTACACAATAATAGACAAAGCTGTATATTGGGAATGGGAATGCAGTAGTGAAAACAAATGAAATACCTCAATCCACAGTGATTTTATTCTTGTGCAAGAAGACTCCATAAGTGAAAGAGAGAGTTACCTAGAAGTAGTAGAAATAGGGTTTCTGGGATGTGAAAAGTTGGTATTTAAAAATAGGGTGGTGAGCAAGGTCACACTAAAAAGGTGACTAGAGATTCTATATAAAAAGGAGATAAGAGAGTAATAAAGGAAGCAAAGACAAGCAGAAGAAACAGAGAGGCTTGCAGGGGAACAATGCTTATCTACTCAAGGAACAGCAAAGACATCTGTATGGTTGGAGTGAGTCACGGGAGATAGGCTCAGAACAGAAAAGAGTCACATTTGATGTCAGAAGACACTGAGTTATGCTTTGGAAATGAGAAGACATCAGTGGAATCTGAATGGTGTTGTCAGGATCTCAGTGGCAGCTAGTGCCTGTGATGTAGTAGAGGAAGGCTAGAAGCAGAGATCGTGACTACAGTAATTCACTGAAGAAGATGGAGGTTGGTTCAGAGCAGTGCATTAGTGGTGACCAGAGGCATCTGCATCATGGCTCTGTTCTGAAGGTAGAGCTAGCATGTGCTAATACAATGGGTGGATATAGACCGTGCTTGGTCTGCCCAAACAGAATTATTGCCTAGGACAGAGTTGGGAGGATGTAGGTTTAGAGAAGCGTACAAACAAGGAGCTTAATTGTATGTTAGATGTCAAGTGGACATTTGGGATACATAGCAGTATATATCAATCTGGAGCTTACAGGAGAGATACATACCTATGTTTATCAGTTTCTAGAAAATAGGTGATGATTAATAATGGGACTACACATACCAAGCCTGGGGATACTCTAAGATAAAGACCTCGGTTCAGAAGAAATCTTAGAAAACTGGGGAAAAGTGGTCCTTAGATGAGAGGGAAATGAAGAGAAGGCAGGCCAGAAATGTGTCAGAAGTGTAGCAGAGCAATGAGTGTAATAACATGTGTCATGGGCTAGTGACATTCACCTCCAGGTTAAAGATGAGCTTTTATATTCAGCACTGTGGACATGTTACCAGTTTAAATATATATTGTAATAGAAAGTCTATTTAATGGGAATTTAAGGAGAAACATAGGAAAGAGAAAAGTGAGATTGGAAGTAACATCCCTCTCTTCTTCCTTCCCCTCTCTGTCCTTCCTTCTCCCTTCCATTCCCTCCCTCCCCCCTCTTTTCCCTCTCCTCCCTTCCCTTCCCCTACCATCCCCCTTCGTCTTTTTTAAACACCACACTGAAAACCAAACTCAGGGCATCTATATGTTAGGTGAGCATATTTCTCCCATCAAGCTATAGCCCTAGTCTTAAAATTCATTCCTTCTAGAGGCTTTGCTTTAAAGGGAAGACAGAAATCTTTTATGTCTTTATTTTATTTTTTTAAATGTTTTCGATGTCAGAACATTAGTTAGTTATGATTGAGATCGTGGAAGTGCTTATTTGCTGTAAGCAAGGTTTATATGGAAAGACTTCTACTCTCAGTCCTATAAGTATTCTCAGTTTACTGGGGCTGTCCTTCATTCTGTCCATGGCCTGCATCCATTACTTGCCAGTAGCCCCTGCAACTTGTGGCCACCACAGACATTCACATACTTTCCACATGTCTTGTTCAGAGCCAAGTGCTTGCAATTGA
Source organism: Perognathus longimembris pacificus (assembly GCF_023159225.1). NCBI lineage: Eukaryota > Metazoa > Chordata > Mammalia > Rodentia > Heteromyidae > Perognathus > Perognathus longimembris. The sequence goes on along the minus strand of NC_063181.1, from coordinate 35,698,989 downwards.
GAGTCACAATGATAATAGTAAGTAGCTGGGATGGAGTGAAATACATATCATTACAAAAGAAAAATTCAACATAAACCAGGAAGAATAGCCAGCATGTATATTGAAATCTCCCAAACTCAAAACAAGTGTGTTGAATCAAGTGACAAGGAGCCAGCAGCCAACTCCCCACAAAGAAGTGGCCCTTAAGCAGCTGGAGATGATTGTAATTAGTACAAGTAGTGGGTGGCATTACTTCAAAATAGGAGCATGAAAATGGAAAAAAAAAAAGTATTAGGGAGAAGGGAGGGAAGACGGTCTGGAAGTAGCAATGAGAAAGAAGGATAACTCCTACTCCATCTCCAATTGTAGAAAAAAAAATAACAGAAGAGGATATAGCAACCACCTAAAAGTCCATGGAGGAAATTGCTTTAAGAAAGAGGCAAGTTTTACTAATAACAAGAAGAACACTTCCAGAAACATGAGTGTGAACATAAAGCATTTTATTGATTACCGTACCCATTAGTGAAAGGGTGCACAAAACAGGAAAAACTGGAGAGGGGCTGATATGCAGATTTCTATGATAATTATAGTCCTGGGATTTGGGATGGCCTGGGAGATAGAGAATGCTTCAGTGATTGATTTTAGTTGGGTTAAAGGATACAGCTTGAAACAGAAACAATCAACAAATTAACTGAACAAAAAATTCTTAGGCGGCTGGGACTGTGGCTTACGGATAGAGTACTTCCCCAGCATGCACAAAGTCCTGGGTTCAATTCCTCATCGCCACATAGAAAAAGCCAGAAGTGGCACCCCGGCTCAAGAAGTAGCAAGCATGCTAGCCATGAGCAAAGTCAGGGACAGTGCTGATGCCCTGAGTCCAAGCCTCAGGACTGGCAAAAAAAAAAAAAAAAAAAAAATCAATCTTTTTGCCAGATGCCCATACCTCATTCCAGTAATCCTAGCTACTCAGGAGGCTGAGATCTGAGGATTATGGTTCTAATCCAATTCAGGTAGGAAAGTCCTTGAGACTTTTATCTACGATAAACTGTGACACATCCTCCCCCACCAAAAGCCAGAAGTGGGGCTTTGACTCAGGTGGTAGAGAGCTAGCCTTGAGCAAAAGAAGCTCAGAGACAGTGTCCTGGCCCTGAGTTCAAGCCCCAGGACCAGCAGCAAAAAAAGTTAGTAAATTAGGTTTAGCCACTTAATTATACAACTTAACATTTTTCTGTTTTAAGTCTAGACACAAGTCTACTTAAGTTGTGCTAGATTTCTTTTTCCTTTTATTTTCTTTTTTCTGTATTTTTTGATTTTTTATTATTAAAGTAATGTACAGAGGGGCTACAGTTACCTGGGTAAGAGAGTGCGTACATTTGTTATCAAACTTTTACCTCCTCCTTCATTTTTCTCCCACCTTCCCCCCTCCCCGGTTCCCTCCCTCCCCTCCCCTGAGATGTACAGTTTTTACAGCATATTGTCTTATAAACATTGCTGTTGCATTGGTTCACCCTTTATCCTTTGTATCTCCATTTTGGTGTTCCCCGTCTCTAGTTCCACTAAACGTGCATACAATACCCGTTGTACCAAAGTCAGTTACAGTGACAACAGGGGTAAAACCATGGGGAAGAAAGACAAAAGAAAAAAGCATAATTTCATAGGGTACATTGGAAATAACACCACCAAAGATAAACCACTTGTTTCCACAACTAAGAGTTCATTTCACTTAGCATCATCTTATGTGATCATATATACATTGCTATTGAGCTACTGTGCTTCTCTGAAAGGACTATGCTAGACAAGTACTCATTGTTTCCAATGAGTGAAACCAGATTTTATGTTTCTTTGGGTCTAGCTAACTTCACTTAGCATGATTTTTTCCAAGTCTTTCCATTTCCTCATGAATGGGGCTAAGTCATTCCTTCAAATAGATGCATAGAATCCCATTGTGTATATGTACCATCTACTGAGGGGCATCTGGGTTGGTTCCATATTTTAGCAATGGTAAATTGTACTGCCATAAACATAGTGCAAGTAATCCTTTGGGTAAAAGTGGGTTTTTGCCCAAAAGTGTGGTTGCTAGATCATAGGGGAGCTCTATGTTTAGCCTTTGGAGGAATCTCCACATTGCTTTCCAAAGTGGTTGAACAAGTTTACACTCCCACCATCAGTGTAGTAAGGTTCCCTGCCATCATCTGCTGTTGTTAGGTTTCTTGAAAATGGCCATTCTTACTGGGGTGAGGTGGGATCTCAGTGTTGTTTTGATTTGCATTTCTTCTATGGCCAGTGATGCTGAGCTCCATGTGCCTTTTGGCCATCCTCTTTTCCTCTTGCCTTAATGTTTTTCTTTTCATACTATATTCAGAAGAGAAAATCTTCCTGCTCAAGAGCACAGTTGAAGAGGTTTCTAGCAGGATAGGCACAACGGCATCGTTTTAAAATTTAACCAGCTGGTTGCTTCTTGGAGTTTTGCAAGGGTCGTGGGATCATGTGAGGAGCCTGGTGCCAAGCTGAACCTGTGAGGTCTGAAGGGGCTGAGAGAATGGGATGCCAATCCCCCAGTAAAGCTCCCAAGACACTGGGAGCTAAGGCCCCGGAAAGATCCATCAGTCCTGGATTAATAGGAATTCAGATTTCTATTCTGGATGTGGGCTAATCCTACCCTAAACTTCCTTGAAGCCTGTGGGTAGACTTGGGATTTTGGGGGAATTGTACGTTATTTGTTATTTTGCTCTAGTTCCCTCGATAAGGAAATCATGTACTACTTAGGTAAAAATATTGTCACATGTTGATGTTTATACCTTACTTTCTGCATATACTTCCCTATATGAAACTCAGCAAAAAACTTGATGAAAGGAACCTTGAGATCTGAAGCTAGTAGAAGGCAACAGGTCCCCTGGTACCCCAAACCTCAAGTCCATGGTCCTGTCAACTTTATTGCCTGGTCCCCATTGTGGAGGGTTGCAACAGGAACACAGAGAGGACATCACAGTCAGCCCAGATGTGATAGCATCTTCTCCAGCTTTCCTTCTCCATGCAGGCACAAGAAAAGAATGCTTAAATCAAAGTGCTTTGAGCAAATCTGTTTTTGCATCAAAAATAACTTGTTTTAAAAACAGGCTTTCCAAGGAGCATATGTCGTAGTTTTCCTTTAACCTATATACTGAAGTAAGGAGGTCAGGTCTGGGTGGTACCACCTTGGCCACCTGGTGAATTGTAGACTCTGCCATCTTCTCTTCATGGGTATGCCTGAATTCCTAGAAGAGAAGTCCCACGCCCTGGTGATGGGTGTGCTTGAATCCCTGGAGACAGGGGTGGGCACTTGGCCTCTAGGTTACTGAACCTGTCAGTCTAGTGCCTAGGACTGTGACCCTGCCCCATGACCTGATCCTATTTAGGCAGAGCCAGGTTAGGCGCCATTGTGCCATGCCACACGTCTCTGTGTTAGCATCCTGTGTCCGGTCTCCTGGCTTGTCTCTGGTTACCATGCGGCATCCCAATTCAGCTCTCCATTGGCGATGAATTGGTTTGTTGGTACTGTTTTTGCTCTTTCTTTCCTCTCTGGCCTGTTTCCTAACAATGTTAAGGGTATTTTCAGGCTGTAGGCCTTTGTAACAACTGGCTACTGGCAGACTGTTATCATTCTAAAAAAGACTCCAAGAGTTGATCCTTCAAAATGTGGATTCTCTGATAGTTTACCTTACAACAATATTAAGTTGACAAGATGTTAAGATCAGTTTGGAGACTTTGAAAAACGTGTATGTACATGCATGTATGCATATGTAATGTGGAATCTATAGTGTATTGCTAAACAGAGGCAAATTTTGTTAATTTTCTACAGATTAATAATAGATACAACGTTGATTGGAATATGAACATATCACAAGGCCATACTAATGTAAGATTCGGTATTATCTTTCTTAGGAGTGGCAATCAATGACTTCTACTTAAGGCTCCTTAACATTATTTTGGACAAGAGTCATTTTCACAACTTCAGGTTTGAGCAGTTTAACTTCTACCCCGACTGAGCTACAGTGTACCAAATCAATAGATGTCAAAGGAACACACAGCCACAGAATCAATCGATCCACGGGTCTCGGTACTTTCCCCAAGTCTTCCATGACTTTTCTTAATACTACTCGGGGTATCTTAGAAATGGGTTAGATTTTTGCTTGTGTATCATCGCTCAATTTTATAAAGTAACTTGGACATAGGAAAATAGAAAGGACAAAGAAAGGAAAATGGAAAAGCAAGGGAAACTTTTTATATTATATGGGAATTTGATCATGAAATTCAGAGACATCATATTTCGAGAGGTCTAATTAGGAGTCATTATTAGAAAGCTGGTAACTGTGAACAGACACATATGCCCCAAACCTTACAACCCTGAATACATTTACTATTAGGAAACTGAGTCATGAGGGTAGTAAAGAAACAGTAGCAAAATAATCTCAACAGTCCAGATTATTGTGTCTTCCTGGGGAAAATGACTCCTTCTTTTGCATGGACAGAATCCGTGAGAAGCTGCACGTAGACTTGCTTTCCTCCTTTGTTTTCTGTTGGGAACAAACATGTCCTTCCCTAGAAGTCTCTACCCAGCACCTGTTCAACCAGGTGACTGGCACACCTGGCAGCAGTGGGGGCGGGAAGTCGCTTCCGATTCCTTGTGGTCACTTCCTGAACTGCGCAGTCATGCCTCTTTTGGACCGTGAGAGGTTCCCAGACTCTGAGTTCACGTCCACATCCACCTTGGCCACTCCTCCATGCCCTCCCCCTACATAAGCCCCAGTCTCTCCAGGACTCAGTTTCTACACATCTCCATCCCACATGGGCCTGTAGTTCGGATACCTCTAATAAACTTTTCTGCGTGAACAACTTGCATGGCAGTCACCGTTCAGCCTAACCTTACACAGATTACCTCTAATGGAGAGTCGAAGAGGGAGACCATAGTGACCCAAGGAGAGTCAGGAAGCACAAGGCATGGTGCCAAATGGTAGCTGAGTTTCTGGGGGGTCTAAATAGGGTGATGGTCAGGGGACAGGATCACAGGGAGCTTTAGAGTTCATAGTATAGGTCTGGCAGATCTAGTAACCCACTGTTCAAGTTTCCACCCTTGCCTCTAGGAATCCAGGCATGTCCATCACCTGTGGATGGGAGTTAACTTCTAAGAGTTTTTGGAAAGTCCCCGTGCACCAAGATGCCAAGATGGGACTAGTTAGACCCAGCATACATATTTCATATGAGCCTTTCACAGAGTACCCTTGATGGAGAGTTAGGACTTCCTGGTTAGGTAGATTAGGATAAAAAATGGGAAACGTAACACAAGGTAGGCAACATGTGGCCCATCATTTCATTTCTTATTCCCATGCTGCCTCAGGTTTCTGCACAAATGCTTCCTCATCCCATAATGTCCTGGGTGCCTGTTCAACCGATAGAAATATTTGATGGGACATAAAAAGCCATTAAGCAGTCAGTGCAAAACCTAATGCAGAAGATATGGGAGCCACTCTTTACGATAAAATCTGCCATCTTAGAGGACTGCATTGGACTTACCTTTTGGGGATCCTTTCTGAGAGAGCCTTTGCTGCTTTCCTTTCTCTATTTTCCTTTTGCTTTCAAATAAACTTGCTCTGTCTACCTTAAACACTTGCCTGCCCTTTCATTCTCTCATGGGCACAGGAAATGAATCCAAACTCCTAGATGGCATAAACCTCTCAGAGGACCATAAAGAGCTCCATTGAAAAATGTCTGGAACTTGAAGAAAAAAAAATACTTTAAAGTATCAATCACCACAGCAAACTTGACCCTGTAGAATGATAGTATATGATTATGTGTCCTCTAGCTCCACCCTTCTGGTGGTTGCGGTCACAGCACAAGGACAGAGACAATCAGATAAGACTCTAATATAAGACACCTCCGAATTGACTCCACCAGTGTAGCCCAAATAAATAATTGATTAGCTAGATAGTCGATACAAAGTGAATATAGATCAGAATCTCAAGACTGTAGCCTCAAACTTATGGTGAGTCTCTTTTACACCCGCACTCTACCCATTTGTGTACTTTGCTTGCTTGTTAATAAATTGCTTAAATCTCACACATGGCTTGCCCTTAAATTCATTTTGGTGTCAAAACCACAACCTGAGTGGAGGGACCTCTCTCCTCTCAGGACCTGCTGAGGACCTCACACATAGTGACAATATCAGTGGTGGTTTTCATTATAATTCCTCAAGAATTAGCAAGCTTGGCCCCCCTGCTGTGTTACCAATATCCGTAATTCCTTGTCGGAAGCCACTAAAGGGAGACAGAGTGTTATGATTTCTCCTACTATCTCCATGCTTATCTCAAAATCTAAGCAATTTCAAATCCTGAATTTGTATTAGGATTAGATTTCCTAGTTATTATAAAAAGGGCTAGCCTGTGGGAAGTTAAAAAAATATCTTTCCCAGTGTGTGAGCCTCCATCCATCACTGCCATGTTCCAGTTCCCCTATTTTTCTTTCTTCCCTACTTTCTCCATTTTCAGAATAATTAGACTCAGGGGGACTTGATATTTGTCTTCAGATGTTTGAAAGTCTGTCACATGGAAGACAAATTAGACCTGTCCTGTCTGGTCCCAAGTGGCAGAACTAAGACCATTTCTGCAGAAATTACAGGGAGACCTTTTCCCCTCTTACAGGGAACATAATTTTCATGGAGCTGTCCAAACTTGGGATGAGCTTTTAAGGAACCTTAAAAGTTCCAGGAAATTTCCATCCATGGCTTTGCTAAGTGCTGGCACTTAAGTCCATTTTTGATAAATCCATATTCTCATCCATCTCATTTCCCCATCTCCTTTCCTTCAGATTAAGATGTTTGGTTCCACAGTACAGTTAAGCAAATTAATTTGGTAAAGGCCAGCTAGTAAATGTTACTAGGCTCTGTGGGCCACAGACTCTGCTCAAACTATTCATCTCTCTTACAATAATAAAACAATTATAGCACAGAGGTAGGCAAGGAAGCCTGACTTTGAGGCAATTATTAATGAACAGTGAAATTCGATTTTCTAAATTCATATCATTTTTTCTTTTATCACTAAAGGTCTTAAAATGTAATTACTTTTTCTTGATTTGTAATCCATGCATAAGCAAGTTGTAGGTTGAATTTGGACCAAGTATGTATTTTCTAATGCCTACTCTAGCTTCTCCGTTCAGACCCTAAGTGAATGTCTTGTCACATTATAAGAGTATTCATGTGTCATAGGAGATAATGCAGGTTGTGAATCTATTTTGATTTGAGAGAGGGAAGGCTTCATTAGAAAATTTTATATCTTTTTTTAGTGTAAGGGAATAGTTTAGAAAAAAAAGGGGGTTTCAGGGCTGGAGATGGAACCCATAGTAGAGTACATGCTAAGCACACTCAAGGTTCTGAGTATGATCCCTAGAATGAATGAATAAATAAATGAATAAATATGAGTTATCAGTTAAAGAGTTGCTGATAAATATGTATGTTTCTACCGTAATGCTTGAAGAAACAGCCAATGGGGATTTCTTGTGCTGCTTCTGGTGGGCGGAGCCCTCACAGCCCTCAGGCTCCAGAGCCGGCAGAGACCACTAGGGCTGCAGTGCTGTCGTAGTGATGGCCTGCTACTGTCATACACCTCAGTGGAAGGAAATCTGCCAGTAGAAGGCTACTGGCTCCTCTGTGCCTATCCATTTGTCTCTAGGACTATGTCCAGGTAGCTTACAATCTAGGAGTTCTATGCCCTGGGCTGTGCTTTGACAGGTTGCCCTCTTATAATTAGGTATTTTGGAAGGTGAATGATTACATTCTGAGTGGTTAATCCCCAAGATCATGGGAAGGTTATAGGAACTACAAGGGTCCAGGTAGAGGCAGAGGGAAGATGATCCCAAACAATGCCTTTTGCATCTGGTTTTGGCTTGTTAGGTCATGATATTTTCTAGAGACCCAGGGTTCCACTAATCTCCACTTGCAGTTAGATACAGAATTACATTGGTTAGTTAAGTCTTTCTGAGACTGCTCAGACCCCTAGAGGGTAGCAGTTCCCCCACTGTTAGGGAAAGCTTTGCTGAGATTAACTCCTCTACAGACTGCCTCTTAATAAAGTTTGACTGCTCCATCACCATATTATTGCCTTGTAAAACCCAAGCATCCCCTTCTATTATCCATTTCAAGCTTAAAATATAATAGATTACAATAGACTCTTTTTATATGTTTAAAGATTATTTCCCAGTCCATTTGGTAGCACTTATGTTAATACCATCCAGGCAGATCCCCCAAAGGTGGTAACAGAAAATTTCAAAAGTGCTTACAAGATCTCCTCAAATGAAAGTTCCGGTGACACCTTTTCATTTCGAAGGAACTAGTAGAAAGGAAGTTCTAAGGTACTTATCTCTGCATTTACCTTCTGATTTCCCTGTGTGAGGCTCCATCCATCACTGACATGTTCCAATTGTTTCTTTTCTATTTTTCCCTCATTTTCAATATAATTAGACTCATGGGAACTTGATATTTGTCTTCAAATATTTCAAAGCCTGTCATATGGAAGAGGGATTAAACTTGTCTGTCTGATCCCAAGAGGTTGAATCAGAACCAGTTCTCAAAAAACTTCAGGAGGTTGTTTTTGTTTTGTTTTTTAAATTAGCACTCATTTTTACAGAATTGTCTGATACTATGATCAACTTTCCTAGAATTTCAAGTCACTGGCACTGGAAGATATTAGACTAGCCTTGGAAAGGATTTTAAAAGTAGGATCCAAGCATCCTAAAAATAGTTAGATGAACAGTTCTAAGATTTGATTTAAGTCATTGATTTGTTGACTGATAATAAAATAGACACAGCTGCATTTTTGATGCCCTAATGTTGCCAAGCATTGTAGTGAAGACTATATATCTATCTCAATCCTCAAAAAAACAAAACAGAACACCATTAGGTCTGTACTACTAGTTTAAAATTTTTTTATAAACAGTAAGACAAGGGTCTGAGAGTTTAAGTTTTTGAGATTACACCACCATTAATTGGAAGAGTCTAGATTTAAATACAGGCCCAGAATTTAGACATGGATTCCAAGATGATAAATCATATTGCTTCTTTATAGTGGTGGTTAAATATAATAAGATTTAAGGACCTAATTTGTGTCTATCATTAGGTTTTTATTTAAGAGAGATTTTTTAAAAGGGACATTGAATTTGTGCATAGACTGCCATATACCTCAGAGTTTTAAGTGAAACAGTTACAGAAGAATATTTTCAATATCATACTATTTACATAGATTTTCAGCACTGCAAAACCACAGAAGTGTTTAGAGGTACATACACAATAAAGTATAAGCATGACTGAGAATTAAGATACACCAAATAACTGACTCTGACAAGTGAAGTGAAAGGAGAAAATAGTGTATGCCTGTACATCTGTCATACTTTGTTTTAAAAGACTTTATATATGCATATGTATATATACATACATATATGTATATATGTGTGTATGTGTGTGTATATATGTATATACACATGTATGTATATATATGTATATATACACATATATATGGAAAGAGAGAGAGAGATCTTTAGAAAAGATAACTAAAGTGATCAGGTTTTTTTTCCAAAGAAGAGGTATATTAATACTTTTAAACTTTTATAGATTTTTATGCTAAGTATTTTACTTAAATGTATGCATTTGAATCATAATAAAATAAAATCAGGAAAGTTTTCTTCTCTGTACTAGTTAAAGAACCCCTATTTCCTACATGCAATGCGAGCTCTTTATCACTTGAGCCAAACCCTCAACTCTTTCATTTGTACTTTGTTTTTGAGATAGATAGGTCTGACTAATACTTCCAGGGGTGGCCTTGAACTTGAAATACTCCTGCCTCTGCCTCTAAGTATTGGGTTTTCAGTCAAGGACCACCACTCCAGGCTAAAGCAGGACATCTTACCATCTTATTTGTAGCAGTGGGGACAGTTTAACTTCTATGTCCTCCTTCTCCAGTGCCAGCAAAAGTAATACCAAACAAACCAAAAGAGCTATACTCCCATTAGTATAATAAAACAAGAAAGTGTCAAGCACAGCAAGGAGAATTTGGCCTGAATAAAGCAATAATAACTGAAGAAGTATATTGAGAGCACTGAGCTCCTGATCTAAAATAATAGTGGAGGCAACCATTAAATACAAACACATAGCAATCAGATGCAAAAGTAATGAAATTGTTGATTTACTGATTCAACAGATAGTCAATTAGCATTAGTAGGTGTCAAGTGCTCTTCTAAGAGCAGGAACAAGGGGTAAAGGATCCATGAGCAAATAGGACTGGTGGAAAGGCCATAAGGTTACATCAAACTTCCAGATACTGTTTTTTCCCTTAGTACTTATAGTACCAAGTAGCCTGAACGCAGGTCTTCTTGTCCTCTTTCATAGCTTTTTCACTCAAAGCTGGCACTCTTCACTTGAGCCACACCTCCACGTCCAGCTTTTAGCTGGTTAATTGGAGACAACAGTCACAGGGACTTTTCTACCTGGGCTGGCTTTGAACTATGATCCTGAGATCTCAGCCTTCCAAATAGCTAGTGTTTCAGGTGTGAGCCACTAGCACCAGGCTACCAGATATGATCTCACTAGATTGGGGTAGTGTCATCATTGAGCCCACAACACAGAGGTGATGTGCTATCAGTAGAGAGATGTCAGATACTGCTGCAGAAAGGCATTTGTGCCCTGTCCTCAGAAAAGAATGGTAGCATGGAGAACAGAGAATGCAGAACACCAAGCCCTCAAACTGCTTGATCCCGGAATGCTGCTGTCTGGCTTAAGTTGTTCTTATGGGAGATGTTGGGATTCTTCGGTGGGGAAATGAAGAAATCCAAGGAAAACAACTTTGAATGAAAGTAGTTCAGACACCCTCAAACAAAACAGGCAAAGACAAAACTAATTACATGACTACAGGGCTATCTGCCCATTTGGAGAGTTTTAGAGTAGGGTTTTTGGTTTTATTTTATTGTCCTGGTGCCTTGGTTTAAATACGAAAAAGAAATCAATATATGGACTAATTATTTTAGGAAATATTCTAATATAAAAATGGACAGCAGAATTTAAAAAGAGAATGAAATGCCTGAAAGGAAAACACACACACACACACACACACACACACACACACGTGCGTGTGTAAGGAGAAGAAGAAATTAAGTTTAAAAAGGAAAAGTAAAGTAAAATAAAAAGTACTTTAAGGGCATCTATAATTCATATTCACAGAGGGAGAAGAAATTCACCTATAAAATATGAAAAAGTTTCCTTTAAAAGAAGTGTCAGATAGCAAAAAAAAAGATCTTGGAGCATCTAAAGCCATCACATTGAAATCTGAAATAATTCCCTCCAAATACCTGTAGTATCAACTTAATGTTTGAAGAAAATGCTCCCAGAAGTGGAACAAGGCATAGGAAAATTGATCAGAAAATATAAGAAAAATTCAGGAATAAATTCTGGGCATTGTCAGTGTTACTGGACGTCTCAAAGAGCTAATCAACCTGTGTTCAACAGGAGAAGAGTTCAGGCAAGATGTGACTACATAGTAAAAGGGTTAGGAAAGTTTATTAGAAAATAAATATGAAAGAGAAAGTAGATTACAACTTCAACTGACCTCCAGCCATCTTATTCCATCTTAGGTGGCACAGACATTGGCCTTCAGCTATGCTGGGAGAATTGAGGGCAGGGAATGAGAAAGTAAACGTAGTTGAGACAATTCCAAGTCACTAGCAGGTTCAGAGGTAGTGTGAGAGAGCGTTGTCTCAGGATTGGTCGGTGGAGTCTTACTAAGATGAGCCACCGATGCTGGGCACCTGCAGCTGCCCTTCCTGGGTTTTCAAAATGGCTGCAAAGTGACTGCAGGACAGAGTTACTCAGGTCAGTTTTCTCCTTAGGACCAGCCCAAGGGGCAGTCACTGTCACAAGGTTGGGGATGTTTACTGAATTACATTTGACCTCTGATTTGCTGGCCCGGATAAGTTAATTTAAAGATCTATTTGTTTTAGATTTCTGGGTTGAACCATGTCAGGCTGGGTTGAAATCTACCATTAATCCTTAGGTGGGTATGAAGGATTGACTCCCACCTTGTTCCCCCAGGTCAAGTGAAGCACCAGGGGCACCTTCATGTGCTTGTCTGCAGGCAGGTCATTCTGACCTGGGCTCAGCCCACAGCCCACGCCCCCCAGTGGAGCAGTCCACTCTGGGCCTGGCCAAGGATATCACCCTTGGCCCCCAAGAGACCGTAGCCTATTTTTTTTTAATCTTCTGCATCCTTGTTAAGACCCACATAAGCCCACCACCAAATCCAGTCCCTCGCACAACCTCTGTACCCACGGCAAGGTCTGGCAATAAACATTTCTAGCCTGTTGAGTATTGAGTCTGGTCTATTCCTTTTCGTTTCCCCTCCATTTTCGTAACACGTAGTGGTAAATACACTGGGGAGGAAAAGTACTAGGAATAACTAGGTCTCCTCTACCTGCCTCCTGGCCGTCTCTCATTGAGTCTTTTACCTTCTCTTTCTAAGACCTTTCTCCATTAGGAGCACAGAGCCTTCCGAGTTTACTTTGGGCTAAACAGCTGCCTGAAACGACCTCCTAGCTTCATGCCTAATAAGCAGTGCATGATTCATGGACAGCCAACCTGTGTGGCTTGAGGTATTGGTCCCCTGCATAAACATGAAGGCCTTCTCTCTCTCTCTCTCTCTCTCTCTCTCTCTCTCTCTCTCTCTTTCTCTCTCTCTCTGTCCCCAGAGACTTCAGGAGTCTTTCCCTTGCTGATCCCCGACAGACTTTAATTAGGAACTTTGGGGACACCCTCTCCTAGTTACTGGGATCCAATTGTAGCCCAGAGACATCCCATTGGCTTGCCCACATTCTAAGACTCTGACTTATAGTCAAAGAATGACTTGTTTCTCTACTGAAATCTAGCCTCACTATCATTTAAACAATGTCCACCAGTGGCCTGCATTTGGAACCTTCAATTTTATTCTTACTGATGGAAACAATTCTGTAGCGAAAAGCAAGGGGGCCAAGGTCCACTACACCAAAGCCCTCATCTATCTGTGCTCCAGAGAGCTCCCTCCCCCTCTGCTCATCCTTTTCTGCCCACCAAGTCCTCGGACCTCCAATCCAGATCCAGCCCCTCCCCCCCCTCAGCCCTTCTCTGCCATAAGCCTCCCGGCCTTCTTTTCTAGAAAGGTAACTGTCCTTGTCTTGTATCAAGCTTCATCTCTTCCCTCCCCACCCCCACCCCCCGCCCCACTGTCTGTCTGTCTCTGTCTGTCTCTGATGAGTGCCAGAAGGGAGGTGATTCACATTGACAGTCCTTTGACTCTGCCCTTGAGAGTGGGGCATAGGCTAGGTCCTGGAGACCGCCCCCGCCCCCCCCCCACCCCCGCCGCATCACGGTTCCATCTTGAAGGCTTAAATTCTCTTAGCTAATATTTTTACTCTGTCTCAGCAGGGGTGCTCCCTCACGGTTACTGTGTGCCCTGCCTTTCCACTTGTCTTTCTGTTTGCTTTGTCTGCTTATCTGCTGGACTATTTAATAAAACTCCACCATGTTTTTTGTTTTTGTTTTTTTACCATCATGACTGGTCTAGAACACACCAACTTGGCCACAGGTGGGTTATGGGTTTAGCCTCACATGACCTCCCACCCTTCCACCAAGCTTACTCCTCCACCCACCCAGGAATTAGTCAATGATCAATACATATGCTATTGTTTCTTATTAACAAAGATGCCACTCCTCTTTCCAAGAAACTGGAAATGAAACAGAGGCTTACCCATCTAATTTGCTTTGCTAGCAAAGATATCTAAACATTTTCTGTTCGTGGCTATCTAGGTCTTGGTTATCTATAGGGAATTCTTTTGTCATTGGCAGAACTTTTGCATCTTGAGATTTGCCTTGTATTTTGTTTGGTGTTGCCTATTTTTCCAACATAGACCATGCGGTCCGATCCTACAGCAGGTGGAAATGCCTTTTGCCATTGGAATTACAGAAAATTTATGGCTGATTTTCATAAAAATAAAAAAACACCTAGCTGTACCTTAAAACATTTATGCACAACTGTGTGTGTACATGTTCAAAACAACCTCATTTTAATACATAAAATCTATCATCATGGTGTGGGAAAGTCTTTTCTACCAAACTAGCATGATTCTCTCTTAAGTATTGATATTTTCTGAAATTATTTGCTTTTTGACTGCAATTGAAACTATTATCTATGTTTCTTGTGACCAACAGTCATGTGAAAACTTTAGTGTCAAAGGAGTTAAATCTTTATCGATGTAAGTAATCAGCCATTCTGCTCTCAGCCTGCTGCTGGCCAAATGTGATGGAGTAAACCATTGAGGAGAAATGTGAAGGAGGAGGAAAGTTAGTAAAGACATTCTTGGGAAGATGGCATAAGTATGTCTTGAAAAATAGAGTTTATGAGTAAAGTTTGCATGTAATTTAGTTGACTGTGATTAAAATAGGGTCAAAATGATACACTGATGTAAAATCAGCATTTCATTCTTTATAAGTAATTGTGTAAACCAAGGTTGACTTAAATGTTTGTTTATGTCAAAGTCCTTCAAATGAACACCTTTAACTCAGATAACATTTTTCCTTGTTTAATATGTAAACTGTCTTGGATATAAATCTAAAAGGCCACCAATACCTGCATTCTTTGTTGTAATCACAAAGGCCTAGTGATGCCTTAACCTCAATTAGTATCCTAGTGTGTTATATGCAATTAAGAGTAACTATATTTCTACTTGATTTCCTTGTTGTTTCAACTGGGAGTAAGGGGTTATCTTTGGATCATGGTTCAAAGCTAGCCTGGGCAGAAAAATCCCTGAGACTCTTCATAACTGTTACCTTCTAATTGTACAGAAACTTGCATTTTTGCCTTTGTTACCTGCCATTTACAGGAAATCATCAAGGCCTCTCACCAGACCCTTGACCACTGTAATCCAGGCCTAGCTTTTGACTAGTTATGAGCTTAGGCTCCAAATGGAACTTTTCTGTCCTGTGTCCAGGGTGTGTTTTGCTGTGTCATTCATTTCAGCTGACCCTCCTAGCTTGTCACCTTTTGCCTGATACCAACCTTTTCAAAGGTTTCTCATTAACAGGATAACAGCTCTCACTCAGGATACCATTTGGGGGCCATCCTGTTTCTGCAGGTAAGCAGAGGCTTTACTTATACTGCCATGCCCTACCCAGCACAAACCTGGACCCTGAAGACCCCTGCCCCAGTGACTCCTGGATGCCACATGTCAACAGAAAGTGGCCAAAAAAGACTACACTATCCCTCGACGTTTTATACTCCTTCAGGTCTTCAAATGATGGGAATCTGCTTTGTTCTCATAACTCCATGTTGCTGCCCTCTCAACCCCATCTTTTTATATACCTAAAGATGGAATATGAAGAATTGACTCTTCTGCTATTCCTCCAGGTCAAGCAAAACACCAGGTACACACTCACTGCTTATCTGAAGGCAGGTCACGCTGACCTTGGCTAAGCTGAATCCCCCTCACCCCAGACAGAGCATTCCTTTCTGGGCCTGGCCAAGGACACCACCCTTGGTCCTCAAGAGTCCATAGACTATTTTTTTATCCTCTGCTTCCTTGTTAAGACTCATATAAACCTAGCCCCAAATCCAGTCCCTCACACAACTTCCATACCAGCAGGAAGACCTGTGCCCCTTGTCAACAAACAGTCCTAACCTGTTGATAATTGGGTCCAGGGTATTCCCTTTCTGTTCTCCTCTATTTTTCAAATATGGATGGTGCCAAATATGGGGCCTCATATTCATTGCCATGGCCACCAAAAGGGACAAGATTACACACCCTCCTTACCAATCTTGCAGACTCCCTTGCCCATGAAGCAACCACTGGCCCCGGAAGGATGAGACCTCCCTGAGCTGCTCCTCCCCGATGCCCAGCCTTCTACAGAACGAGGCCTTATACTACATACATCACCTTTTCCATCCCTCTAAGCAAGCCCTGCTCTCTTTCCTACTAACCACTCCGGTTTTAACTCCACAGGACAAACAATACCTTAAAGAACCTTCTGCCTCATGTGACATCTTTCAGAAAACCAACCCTAAGTCAAATCTTCATCCACCCCAGTTCTCCACACATCAGATTAAGGGTTCCTTATCCACCATGGACTGGCAGGTTGACTTTATTCACCTACCTCTCGTCAAATGCCACAAATACCTTTTTGTATTTGTGGACACTTTTTTTCAGCATTGGTTGAGGCATTTCCTACCACCAATAAAAGTGCCTCCACTGTAGCACGATTAATTCCTACTGAGCTGCTCCCTCACTTTGGCATCCCCTCCTCCCTAAAATTGGACAGCGGGCCTAGTTTGTTTCTGTAATCACCCAACAAGTTGCCTCTACCCTCCAAATCCCCTAGAACTTTCATATTCCCTATGACCTTCAGTCCTTGGGCAAGGTAGAGAGAGCTAATAGAAACCTTATGGAAATTTTAACCAAGCTAACCCTGGAGCGCAAACAAGACTGGTTTAAACTTTTGCCCCTAGCACTTCTCCTAATGTGAGCCCTCTCCAGTAAGCCCTGTCAAAAACTCTTCTTAACTTAGGTATGTCAGGCCCCTTTTGCCCCTTGTTTCTCATCGCTACTTCCCTACTCCCTGTCTAATGATATCCTCTCCTTTCTCTGCTCTGAACTCTGGAAATACACAGCTCTCAAACTTTCCACTCCCTTCCCTGATGCTCCTCTTCCCTCACTCCAGATAGGAGATTTCATGTACACGTGCCAGCCCCCTTTTTGATATTACACCTTCTTCCCTTCTAGATACCCAAATGAACAGGCTCTCATCTATAAGACATCACACCTTGGTACCTCTTGGTACCCCTTTCCCACCTCAAAAAAGCCAACCCCCAATGTACTTATATAAGTTTGGGACTTAGAAAACTCAAACTTTCCAGACTTTCTCCAATCCCAGAGAACACTAATACAACCAACTACACTTGACCTTTTTCAGACTATCCAAATGACCCTGACTCTTCTTACCTTCAGGACTTTCATCACTGATCTGCTGGACCATATTTGGCTCCTACCTCCATGTATCTCAACCTTTGATGAACTCACAAAAGCCATCAACATATTCTGGCTACAAGGAACTTTTATTTATTATACACCAGAGCAAATTACCTTCTATATATTGGCTTTATACTTACTCTCAAATCCCTCCAAGTGTTTTGCCTCCCTTTATTCTTAATACCAACAACTTCCCTTGCCTTTCTCCTTTGAATAATCTCAACCATTACTGGTCTGAGGGAGAACAGTTTCTCACACCCTCCCTATACCTTCCAAAAGCTCTCCTGTCCCTAAGGTTTTCCATCCCTAAGACTTCCTGCCCTTAAGCCTTCTTGCCATGACTATACTTATCACCTTTCTATTCTTTGGATTCCGCACTCTAACCACAGACTATCTTCAACTGAAACTGGTTTGGTCAGCCACTCTGATGATCATGGAACCCACTGTCCTAGATCAGAAGGAAGCCCCGCCCCCCTTCCCTGGCACCCAGTACTTTTTCCTTCTGACACTGCAGGTCATACACAGGGACACCTCGTGAAGAAATATTTAGACTCATTCCTACCTCTCAATTATGTTGCAAATCTCCAAGGACCTGGGAACCACAACCCTGTCTCACTCTGGATGAATGAGCCTCAGTGAAGATGATACAAAAGCATTGCCTATAGACATGTGCCACAACTGTGGAGTAAATTGGGTGGCCATTCCTGGGCATTTCTCTAATACTGCACCTGTGTGGTCTTCACTTCTAGGGGAGTCTGGCTGCGTCCCTTACATCAGGACAAGGGGTTTCTTCTCTAAAGGGACAGAGTGGAGATACAGCTATGGGAGGTGGTATACTGTGGGAACTAACCATCTCTTCCCCAAACACATGGGGAAAGTGGAGTTCCTGAATTGGCTGATGATTCAATTGTATGTATTGCTGACTTCCCTCCCTTTCCTTCAGGTCCTTCCACTAACTATGGTTCCTACCAATGCTTCCATCTCTGTAAGCAAAAACAATCACCTTTCAGATCCTTGGAACCCACAGCCAAAGTTTCCAGACCTCCACCTTCAAAAGCCCACCTCGTCCCCCAATTTGCCCATGCTCTAACTCCTGCCACTGGTGAACTCTATCTCTGAACTTTTGAAACAGGCAACCCCAGGGCTGGGATGTAGCTCAGTGGCAACATGCTTGCCTAGCAAGTGCAACATCCTAGGTTCAATCCCCAGTACCAAAAAAGGAAAAAGACAAAAGCAAGGCAAACCCTAAGACAACTGGATGTACATATGGAAAAATTGGAAAATCCTACATGGGGGCAGGGCTCCCCAAACTCATACTTTCCAATGCTAGCACCAGTAACACATGTACCTCAGGATCCCAGGTCACATACTTTGGGGAATCCCAATGCGTGAGGCAGAGACCCAGTTGCACCCTCCTGTCCTCCTGGGGCCCTGGGGCCCAATGACACATACTTTACCTGCCCTAAAAGGGTCTATATTTGTTATCCATGGTCTTTCTTCCCCAGAACTAAATATCCTGTCCAGAGAGGTTGGGGATTATCATCAATGCCCAAGGTGAAAAAGGGTCCCAGTCCACTTGTGCATATTTCTAGGCATGGCTATGACCACTTCCACATCCCTGGGGGGCAGAGCCATAGGATTATAACAGATCCACAATAGTCACTTATCAGCCCAGATAATCTGGGACCTCTTGCTAGTCCAGCAAAACATCAACATCTTACAAAACCAATTAGACTCATTGGCTGAAAAGATCCTCCAAAGCCCGAGAAGACTAGATCTAATAGCAGCCGAAAAGGGGGGCGGGGGTTGTGCCTTCCTGGGGGAAAGAATTCTATTTTTATATTTGCCAATTGGGTATTGTAAGAAAAAATAATAAACAACTACCAAAAATATAAACACTCAGTATGAATGATACACCCCCTTCCTCATGTCCTGGAGTCTCTGGCTCAGTCTCCTCTTGGGCCCACTTACCATGTGCCCACTAGTGGTGTCCATGGGACCTTGTCTTGCCAAATGTCTTTCTTGTTTTCTCCAGGAATGGGTGCTGACTTTCACATCTCAAAGGCTGAGGGAGTTCTTCATGGCTATGGGACACCAACTCCTTGATGTAGAACA
Source organism: Perognathus longimembris pacificus (assembly GCF_023159225.1). Lineage (NCBI taxonomy): Eukaryota > Metazoa > Chordata > Mammalia > Rodentia > Heteromyidae > Perognathus > Perognathus longimembris. Next base: position 35,679,834 of record NC_063181.1, on the reverse strand, counting down.
GATTCCCACAGAACTCCAGACCCTTAATGGAGAAGAGGCTTAACCACATACAACACAATGAGAGATCAACATTGAAAATGATTCCCCAATGCCAGCAGGAAGTAGTAAGAAAGACAGCTGACAATCTCTTCAGAGAAGACTCTTCAAATCTTTGGCCCAGTTATTAATAGAGCATTGTTTCTTTGAGGATTTGTTTTTGGGGAACTTAATTTTTTGAGTTCTAAGTATATTTTAGATATGAGGCCCTTGTCTGTGAAAAGATCTTCTCCCAATCTATGTCAGCCCAATCTTTGTATGTATCCAAAGATGGAACATGGAGATTTGGTGTCCACCTTATTCCCCCAGTTCAAGCAAAGCAGCAGCTGTGCCCTCACAGGCTGGTCTGCAGGAGGTCATTCTGACCTTCACTTAGCTTAAAGCCCCCCACCCCAAGTGGATCATTCCTCTCTGGGCCTGGACGAGCACACGATTCTTGAACCCCAACAGACCATATCCTATATTTTATCCTCTGTTTCCTTTTTAAAACCCATATAATCCCATCCCCAAATCTAGTCCCTCCAACTACCTCTATACTCACAGGAAAGTCTGTGTCCCTCACTGGCAATAAACAGTCCTAGCCTGTTGAGAATCAAGTCTGGTCTATTCCTTTTCTCCTCCATTTTCCTAACAGGGTAGAGTGCTAAAACTCCCAGCATCATGTAACATTTATCATCCTGGTAGTTATATAAGGCAGTCATCTAAAAATTGGGAAGTTTAATTAAAATGCTTTCTCTAAGAGACCCTGTACTTTAAAGCTCCATTTTAGATTCTCCTTAAATTGCCTACTGCTCATGGCTTACTGCTATCTATTAGCATTCCTAGAGGGAACAGATAAAGCAGAATTTTTTTTTAAGTTTAAATAAAGTGAAGTGGGGAGGGATACTCGATAATAATTAAACATAGCTTTGAAATTTGAAAATCCCAAATCCATGAAACATCAGTTTCCCAAAGTTTCCAGAGTAAAGGGGATGAGAGCAGAGGACCTCTAGACTTCCCTCTTCCAGGGGAAGTAATTTAGTTAAACTCTCACTATATCAAGACCTGTTTCAGACAAGCTGTTGAATCTCTGCTAATCTTCAAGTTTAGAAAGAAATCAGCTGAGTGAAGAAGGGGCAGAAAAGGTGGGGGCCCCAGAAGTAGTATTTCCAAGAACATAATACAAGAGAACACAAAGACACACACACACACACACACAATGTTCTTGTATTCATGGGAAAGCTTCCAATCAGTTAAAGATTCTGGAGATTAATCAAAAGATAACTTGATAGAATTAAAATCAAGTTGATAGAATATTTATAAACAAACATAGTTATAAAACATGTGCACATGATTTTTATATGTGTGTGGGTAAAAGTAAGTAGAAATGTTTTAAACTACTTAATTGAACTAAATGAAATTTTCATCCCCCATCCCACCCCATAGATATTTAATGGAGTACATGTAAAGCTAAAACATTCAAGGGAGTGTTTAAGAATGGTATTTACAAATACAAATATATAAGAATAAAACAGTGTGTAAGAAAGTTGACAGGGCTTTCTTCAGAGAAGTAAAAATTGATAAGCTAATAAAATTGCTATTTTTTAGTATAAGCACAGAAACATCATTTTACTTAAAAATTTCATAGTTACAATTTATTTACTTTTGTGGTGGGAAAGGAAGGGGTACTCATACGCACTAGACAATCAGGCGTTTTCATACATGGAAAAGGTGCCCTTTACAAGGTCAGTTCCTGGTAGAAAAAGTAAGCAACTGTAAATGCATTGGAAGACTTCCCGCATCTATTTGGTGATTTTGAACAGGAGAATGGGAGAAAAAAAAAAAGAAGCTCCAGCAATCAGGGCTGTCAATACCTTTAAAAATCCTAAGTGAAGTAGAAACCCATACAAACCAAAGGTTAACTACACCATCCTCTTAGGTTTGAGATTTTGTATGGTTCTCTCTCACATTCTGCATCAAATATGGTTTTACAGTTGTAATCAAAATTTAATCATCTTCAACCCACATGGTGTACTTAGAGATCGTAACCTGTACTGAGATTGATTGAAAACATATATGAGCAGATGCCTTATTCTGACACATGGAAGATTCAATGCAAGTTAGATCAATGATGTAACATTACTTCAGGCTATGGGAGCTGAGATAGGTCAGAGCTGAAATAGCAGCAGCAAGTAAGATAAATTACCTAAAATCACATGGAGCTATAAAGCAGAAATGCAAACTTCTAAGTATCTCATCATGTATCAAACATCTCTGTGCTGTTTTTTTTTAAGATGTGTGTTTCTAATCCCAGAAAGTGAATACTTAAAATACTCTGATCAAGAGACATAAGTTATGAAAGGAATCAGATCATTCAATAAAATCATTCATGTTCCTTGTACTATGGTACCGTTCTTTATGAAACATAAGACCCAGCTCCCAGTTTTATTATCATAGAATCTAGCTAGGGAGATGTCATTGGCATACATGAAATAGAAAGAAAGGATTTGGAAACTCACAAAGGATAAAGGGTGGGCAACATTAAAAGAGAAATATAAGTGACACAGAGCTCAGAGCAAGGAATTAGGAACAACTCAATTCATTGAGAGGGTACTCTCAAGTGAGACCCTGGAATGGTAAAGATTTAATTAGGTGACTAGAAGAAGTTTGAAGTATTTGAAGTTCAGGAAACTAAGTTGGGAGTTCAGTGGAACAGGGGAGATTGCTGGTGAAGGAAAGGCAAAGTTTCCTCCAACAGGGGGTGCAGAACTTCAACAAGAATTGAATACTACAAAGAATAAGAGTTGAAGGCTGGTCACTGTGCTCATGCCTGTAACCCTAGTTACCCGGGAGGCTGAGATCTGAGGATAAGCCAGCCAAGGCAAGTAATTCCATGAGACTCTTATCCCCAATAAACTACTCAAAAAAAAAAAAAAAAGTCTGAAGTAGAGCTGTGATTTCAAATGGTAGAGCATTAGCCTTGAGCAAAAAATTCAGGGACAGCACCCATGCCCAGAATTCTAGCCCCAGGACAGAGGGTTAAAAAAAAAAAATTATAGTTCAAAACAAAAGTTACTGAATACTAAGCTACTGGAAGTAGAGCAAGACAAACAAGAAACATTAAAGGGATCCTGGGCTGGGGTGGGGGTGGGGGGGGGGTCGTATGCAGGTATGCAGGTCAGCTGCATACCTAGAACCTGATCTAGTCTTCTTTTTAATCTCCTGTTGAGACCCATGCACCTACTCACCAGTGGAATGAAACAAAACTGCAAGCTGGGTTGGAGGTTTGACAAAAGCCAGAACCAACCAAGAAGCATGGCCATTTCCCGGCCGTAGGTTGGTGCCAGAGGAGCAGCAAAGAAAGGAGTTTCACTCTGGCCATACAAACCAGCCCATATCCGGCAACCACTGCTTCACCAGAGGAATCGCGAACAAAGGCTGCTGACCATATCAGCAGCAGTGAGTGACTTGCTCCCCAGCTCCACTCAACTGAGAAGGGCTTCTGACCTTTCTGTAAGTGACCATGTCCAGAACACAGGCCCACTCTGACTCAGAGGATCCAAGTGGTGACCTAGGTTATAATCCACCCCACCTCTCAATGCTGGGAATCCGTGCAAAACCTTCATCCCAGGGTGGCAGCCCACAATGTGCAAGTAGGTCCAGTGTGCATTTTCAGAAGGGAATTCCTGCCGGTGGCAGAGGGCTATGGGTACCTTCCCCAAGGGGTAGGGGCAGAAGGGAATGAGGCAGCCTTTTATGACCTGCAGCTGACTGGAAACAAAACAGCATCAACAGATTCTCCTGCACACTTACCCTGCTTTAGACATTTCATTATCCTGGGGACTGCCAGGACCGGGGGGGCCGGGGGGGGGGGGGGGGGCACGGGGATGGTCTCAAGAGAGACAAAGTGCTTTGTCTCCCACTAAAATGTTTGCAACCCATTTAAGCCAAATCAAGGACTGAAAGTCCAGCCTGGAAGTGTAGGTCATCTTTAAAAAGGAACTAACACCTCTGTACTTCAGTTTGACAATAAAGAAAAAAAATGAAAACATATTCCAATAAAAAAAGAAAAGAAAGAAAAGGGAACTTAGTGAGAAACAAGCTACAAGCTATAAGTACAACAAAGACAAAATTACTGTTTGGGGGATGTTTTTCTCTCCTTTCCCTCTTTCTCTCTTCCTTTCATATATACATATACATATGTACACACTATATATGCATATATATGGAAGTTTGATATTAGCCATTATAACACACACACACACACACACACACACACACACACAGTGTGTAGACAACTTATTCCCTGTTTACCATTTTCTTTTCTCCATATCTTTGACCTCATGCTCCCTACTCAAATAGCTTCTTTCCAACTCCTCCTGTGTTACTACACAAAAACCCAAGTAGTGAAGGGGGGAATGAAGAGTTAAAAGTAAGCCCCATTTTCAGGCAGCCCCTGTTTTGTTGTCTGAGCAAACCCAGGGCAAGCTTATTAGGGCCCAGCCGGTCAAGAACTCTAACTACATGGGAATGCTTAACTCTAACCGCCCCTAAAATGCCTCGAACCCTGAGCCAATCAGATTTGTACCCGTAGTCTTGCTTGCTTGAACACCTGATTTCTGTAACTTTGGTTTTTGCCTTTATAAGCTCTGTGTAATCGCAGCTTGGGGCTTCCTCCTAACCTCCGCTGTGTTGGTGGGTAGGACAAGGCCCCAGCTCGCTTGAACAAAGTCTTGCCTTGCTTTTGCATTTCGGAATGTCTGAGTCTCCGTGGCCTTCTTGGTGGTCGTTTCGCGACTTGGCATAACAGTAGGTACATGTAGCAAGACTGGGCGAGTAGATAAAGCTCTCAGTGACCTTCTATTCCATGTAAACATTCCAGTCTACCTTGATTTGAAGAAGGCATTTGAACTGAGATACATTCCCACACCAGTAGAGAGAACTGGTTTACCAAACCACCTAATATCTAGTGTGCTGAGAAAATAGGCAACATCAAGTGAGGAAGACTTCAGGCATTTAAAAGCTGATACACCAAATGGTCATTTCAAATAAGTAAAGGCAAACACAGAAATATGAAAAATCAGGGGAGACAATACCTCTAAAAAACAGCAATCATGTGACAAAGGAACAGAACTATAGTGAGATAGAGAAAGCTTCACACATTTGGCAAAGAATGTTGCTGAAAATGAGCCCTGGGTACCAGTGCCTCATAGCTAAAATCCTAGTTACCTTGGGAGGCTGAGATTGCAAGCATGGAAATGTGTGAGGGCAATCCAGCCAACCATTCACAAGCCTCTATCTCAACAGAAGAAGCTGGACATGGGGGCACCTGTCTCCCATTGAGGTATGGCAGGAAATGGAAATAGAAAGGGTCACAGTCTAGGTGCACATTCAAGAAGAAAGCAAGATCTCCTCTCAAAAATAGCCAGTAGAAAAGTGCTGGGGTATGGCTCAGGGGTAAATAGCCTACCTTCTAAGTGTAAGATCCTGACTGGTACCACCAAAGTAAATAAATATGCTTGTTCTTAACTAAAAATGGATGTGGATCAAAAGAAAGAAAAAGGGAAGAGATTTTTGAGAATCTGATATTTGTTTATGAATACTAGAGATTTAGATCTCTGACCCCCCTCCTCACATCCATTTGCAAGGACTGGTCAAATAATAATCAAGTGGTAAAATAAAATTTTTCCGTGTATCTCTTCTGCTGACTGGAAATAATTGGCACTTGGGGAGGCATCCTTTACTCTCCTTGTTGAGCGGGGCCAGCAATGCTTGAGTGTACAAAGTTCTGACTTTGAATTTGTTGCTGTCCTTCTAAGATTTATCTTAACTTCCTTCAACTACAAAGTTTCCCAAATTGCTTTCAGAGTAAAGACTTCCTCCCTTATCTTTCTCCAGACAAGATTAGTCTTCTAATTTAGGCATAACCCTTCCAGGCCTATTTAGGTTGTCCAACCTGTTTAAGACATAATTAGAGGCATTAAACATCCTCTTCTAAAGGGTAGAGGATTGTACCGAAATTCTCTTATTTCAAAGATGATTAAAGTTATTATTTTAATACACATGGAGAAAAACCAGCAGTACAGCCTCTCATCAGCTACTATCTTCTGGGTGTGGTGATACACACTATAATCATAGTATTCTGGAAGTTGAGGCAGGAAGACCTTGATTTCCAGTCAACAGAACAAGACCATATCTCCAAACAACAACAGTGTCAAAGAATTGTTAGTAGAGTATTCCAAGGAAACCATTTCACTGACAAAATGCCTGACCAGGAGGGCATAAATATATCCTGTTTTTACTTCAGTGTCTTCACACTGAAGTTAATCTCAATTGTCAACTTGAGTGTATGGAATAACCACGTGTGTGTGTGTGTGTGTGTGTGTGTGTGTGTGTGTGTGTGTGTACTTAATGATTTAATCCACTGATGGATTCATAATCTGATTGGGAGGTGGTGAAAGACAAGAGGTAGGGTCTAGAGATGTAAGAGGAAGTATGTCACTGGAGCGTGTCCTTGCCTACTTGCTGTTTTCCTTTTTCTCTGCTTCTTGGCTATCATGATTTGAACTCTTATTCTTCCACATTCACTTAACCATGATAAACACTTCTTAAACTATGAGCCAAAATATACCATTCCTACTCACAAGCTGCTTTTCTTCAGTATTAAACCACAGTCAAAGAAAAGCCAGTCTAACATGCTAATGACAGTTCAGTAGAATTAGACTAGAGAAGGGCAAAATTATGTGAGTGAAAGTGTTAGAACTGATAAATCCAGGAATTTTTTTTTGTACAAACATCACTAGCATTTATATGAAAACTCAAATAGCAAAACATACATAATAAACTCTGACAATGAACAATATAAAAAATAACATTCTGTTTACAATAGCTACAAAATATTAAGCCAAGGAAATAAAACTAAAAACCATAAAACACTAAGAGAAGAAATTTGAGAAGATATAATTATATAGAAGGATATCCTGTATTCATGATTTGGAAGAACTAAAATTATTTTAATGTCCATCAACATTCTAAGGACATATTTCACAGAAGTAGAAAAAAGAATCTTACAGATTGTGTGGAATCACAAGGATTCTACAGAGCCAAAGTAGATTTAAATATGAAGAACAAATTTATAAATCTCATAGTAAATGATTTCAAACTGCCCTATAATGCTATAGTAATCAAAGCAGCATGGTATTGGCCCCCTGAAAGATAAAAATATATACTACACAACTCTCTCTCTCTCTTTCTCTCTCTCTAATGGAGAAGAAGGGGGTTAGAAAAATTTACATTTACATCCTTACTTTGTGACACTGATAGAAATAACTCAATATGGGGAAAGACCAGTATCTCTAATAAGTAGTGTTGAGAAAATGATATGTACATTTAGGAGAATTAAGTTTTTATCTCATACCATATACAAAATAAATATAAAATGCATAAGAGAGTTAAGTATAAGATATATTATATAATTACTAGAAGAATACATGGCAAAAGATCTCTATGGCTCTGACATACACACACATATATGATATATGATATACATGAAACTTTTTTTTATCTAATCAGTTGATGCACACCTGTGTGATTTGAATTTCTAGAGTTTTGTGAATACTGCTGTACCAAGCAAGGGATTACAGATGTCTCTTGGTATACTGATTTCATTCCCTTTATATACTCACAGATCATTTTGGTGAGATCACATAGTAGTGCTATTTTCATTTGTTTTGGTTTTTGAAAATGTGTCTACTGATTTCCATGATGACGTATTACTTTACATTCCCATCATCCATAGTCAGTTTGTGGCCCATTGTAAAGATCCTTGCCAACTCTTATCTTTTGTCCTATGATAATAGCCTCAACAGGCATAAGATGACTCAGGTCTTGGTGGCTGAAGTTTGCATTTTTCTGATAATTTGTGGTATCCAGTGTTTTTTCAAATACATATTGGTTATTTGTGTGTATTCTACTTAATGAGAAATTTCTATTTAACGTTTTATACTTAAAATAGATTATCTGAGTTTTTTAAAATATATTTTCAATATTACTTCCTTTTCCAAAATAGGTTTAGCAAATGCTTTCTCTTGTACCATTGGTACTCTTCTGTCTCTTGTTCCCTTTACTAGGAAACAACATCTGTCTGTTTGCCTGTCTATCTATCTATCTATCTATCTATCTATCTATCTATCTATCTATCTATCTCATAATAGAAAACTACTCTTCAGCCATGAAATGTAAATTAAATTCTGTCATTAGTGACAACATGGCTGGACTGGAGAACCTAATAATAAATGAAATAAATCAGATTCGAAACATAAATGCCATATGATCTCACTTTCTTATAGACTTTAAATCCATCAATCCTATGCAGGTAGGAAGTAGAATAGTGATTACCACAGTCGAGGAGACAGCGAAGGGAAATGCTAGGGATTGGGGAGGTATTAGTTAAAGGATACAAAATTTCAGTGAGACAAGAGGAATTGGTCTTGTGCACTGAGGTACCATGTATAATTTCTTCAAAGAGTTAATAGTGAGATGTACCCCAAGAATGACCTGCATCGGTAGCTCATCAGATCTCTCACCTAGCTTGGGAGCAGATGGAGGGGTCCTACTGGCAACAATCTCTGGCAGCCTTTGAATACTTCTATGTGGATTGCTGAAATCCAGTAGCATCCTTCTCCAAACAGTAGTTGTAAGTGAATCTCCCATGAGTGCTCAGGGTTCTCCAGGCAGTTTATTGAACAATAAATCATTATGTTTTTAAATCTTGAAAATAATCTTGTGGTAACAAAAATTCAGCGAATGTTATACTTTAATTGGATGATAATTATATAGGAAGGGCTCTGAAACAAATGTTATTTTAGTTATATGACTTGTTCTTCACAACAGTTCTATAAATTGGGGTGCTAAATTGTTTCTGCCTTCATTTTCCAAATGAGAAAACTGAAGATTAGAGTGACTAAATTATTCAAAACTATTGGGTGATAGAGCCAAGATACAGCGATATGTATTGTTCTAGTAAGATTGGAACTAAGAAAACTTGATTGGGTTATCCACTTCCTACTTTGTTTAGCAACCAGGTATGGCTTCCAGTCAACTAAAGCCAATTGGACATGCTTGTATCTCTCCAAGATCATAGGCACACAGGAATATGGAGGACTGCTTATAGCTTGTCTACTGCACTAGATAATACATTCAGTAATAAATGGCACTAAGTCATGCAGTCCACCACATATACAGTCATTCTGGGCAGATCCCATCATTCAGAAAGGTGTCCTCTGACAGAGCATTTTCATGTAGTAAGATTTTCTAACCATCAGGACCCTCTCTTGGAGAGTGGAGATGTAGATAATCTGTCCTTTAAATACTCTCAAGAGTTGGTGAACAGTATTAGTTGTTACCAGAGCTATAGGGCCATTGAACTTGTAGATAGTGACAACTGACACACAACTAAAAAAATATAGATAATATCTTTTTGGTTGGTTGTGGGGCTTGAACTCAGGTGCTGGGCACAGTCCTGGAGCTCTTTTCCTCAAGACTAGTGTTCTACCACTTTGAGCCATAGCTATACTTCTGGCTTTTGAGTGATTAACTGGAAATAAGAGCTTCAGACTTCAAACTGCAATACTCAGATCTCAGCCTCCTGAGGTAGCTAAGATTATAGGCATGATCCTGGCAACATTTTTTTTAAAAACCTTTTAAAAATGTTTTACCTTTTTGTTATGATAAAGGTGTTTGGGCTGGGGATATGGCCTAGTGGTAAAAGTGCGTGCCTCCTATACATGAAGCCCTGGGTTCAATTCTCCAGCACTACATATATAGAAAATGGCCAGAAGTGGCGCTGTGGCTCAAGTGGCAGAGTGCTAGCCTTGAGCAAAAAGAAGCCAGGGACAGTGCTCAGGCCCTGAGTCCAAGGCCCAGGACTGGCCAAAATAAATAAATAAATGCATAAATAAAATAATAACAAAATAAAAATAAATAAAGGTGATATACACAGGGGGTTACAGTTAATTACATAAGTCAGGTAATGAGTGCATTTAGTTTGGGACAGTGTTAGTAAACATACAAAATCCTACTGGCATTAAGTGCATGGCATTATTTTTATCATGAACATTTATCAGTGGACCACAAACAGGAAGTTCTGATATATTTATAGTAATAAGATCCCAATATGTCTTATTCCAACAACCTTTCAACTTTTCTCTCTCAATTAAACATGAAAAGCCAGTGAAAGCCTTAGAAAAAGTTTCTTTGTGGGCATGGATAGTTCTGTCTGACCACACAGATGGTTCTGTTCTGTTCTTCCTCTTAGGCAGAGTTGCCATGGGGTTTGGCTCTTCTTCCTTAATCAGCACTGTAATTCAAGTACACACTCTGATTGGTCCAAACTAATCAACATCCACATTGAGTCAAGACTCCACACTGAGCTAGCAGACAAGACCTGCTAAAGATTTTGGGCAAGTTTCTTGTCTCTAAGGAGAGCTGCAATTAAAACCAATCCTTTCTTCCATTTCTCCGAATTCCTAAAATAACAGCATATCTTGAGAACTCCTACTTTGTTTCTGCTTACACTTTTAGAAAACTTTTAAGTTTAGTTTTTCCTTTTAATCAAAATGCATGTACACAGTTGAATTTGCTGACATGGCCTACAACTTATTCTACTGATGAAGAACAGCTCACTGTCTCATCTATTCCCAACCAAGTATTTGTTTTGACTTTATCTTATTTCCCACTATGTTTCTAAGCAATCTTGTTCTGGTTTAAATGTTCAGTATTAAACATTAAATGTTGATTTGATTAAAGATTAGATTTTTAACTAATATGATAACTTCTACAATGATAACAACAACCTCTATCCATCCATTTTGTTTATTGAAGTACATATTCAGTGTTGCACTTAGAAAAGAGGGGATTCATTCACATTTTTTTTCTGGAGTTCATAATTACTTCAATATTTTCCTTTGTGATGTGCATATATATATGTATATATATGTGTGTATATATATATATATATATATATATATATATATATATTTGTGTGTGTATACTGATTTATCTGCAAGGTCCTTGTCAAGTCTGTAAGGCTTACCTTACCCTCCTCAATCACATCGTCCATCAGCAACATTTTCTCTTTGCAGGCTTTCTATGTTGGCAAAGGAAATAGCAGCCTTTGTAGTCAAATCTAAAGGAATGATCACATACCTTTCATGCTTCTCTTCCCTTACAAGCATCTACCCTGTTGTCTTTATTGATTTTTTTTGTGTCTTACATTCAGTACTTCCTTGCTCTTGATGACCTTTGTTACAAACATGTACGTATTTAAAGAGAAGGAACATATTGGGAACCCAGCCTGGTAATGTGACTAGATATCGCCTATCTCCTCATCTGTCATGGAAGGAGGGGAGTGCCGTAGTAAAGCTAAGAAAGAGGTACCTAGCAACAATGCAGAAGCTAGCTCTTCTTGTCTTAAGGTGCATGCTGTCTAGCTCTGTAGTAGTGTTTTACTGAACCCTTGAAAAGTAGGTAAAGAGCATTTATCAGGTTTGAGGCAGTAATGTCTGTGACCTTTGTGGTTTTGTCTTTCACGACCGATACTAGTTGTGCAGTGTTTCTTTCAATCTTTTATTTTTTTACCACAGATGAAAAGTACTGATGATTGCATACAAATCAATCTATATACCCAGAAATATATTTGGAGAGGAACTGAGCTGGACCAGGCCGAGCTTGAGGTGAGCCTCTTGAGCAAGATCCCTGTTTTTCCTCTACAATAATGTTACCTCCAGTAGTGCATGAGCAGAGTTTTGTTTTTAAGGTAAAAAAAGAGATGAACATGATCATGATATTGCTTTCCTGACATCCATATAGATACCTTCAAGCATATGAAAGTTGGGCTGCAAATAATAGAGAATAGACAAACAGATTTCCCTTGGTCTCATTTTTTTTGTTGTTAAATGTCTAACAGATATGAGAATCCAACATCTCTGCAGTCAATATTGACATGATCATTAGGCTGAGGTTTAACATCATGCAGCTAATTCTCATAACATTTCCCCTTGTTTAGCTTGGATCTTAGCATATTATTTACTGAATGTCCAGATGAATTAGTTAATCTCAAGGATAGCTAGTTCCAGACTCACTTGCTTTCTTTCATTTGCTTTTCCTCTAATCCCTCTGCCCATCTGGCTGCAATTCTAGCTGGATACTACTCAGTCTAGGCCATGCAAGACTGAGTGCTTAAAACCAAACATGCATTTTTTTAAAATTTAATTTTATTGTCAAGGTGATGTACAAAGAGGCTAGAATTACATACGTAAGGTACTGAGCACATTTCTTGTCAAACTTGTTACCTCTTCCCTTATTTTTCTCCCACTTTCCATCTTCCCACCCCCAAGTTGAACTGTTAATTTCCAAAATATTGTCTTGTAAATTTCACTGTTTTATTGCTTCACCCTTTGTCCTTTGTCTCACCATTTTGATGTTACCCTTTCCATCCTTAATTCAGATAAACATATATCAAATACCCAGAGTGCCACAATTAAATATCGTGACAACAGAGGATAAACCATGGGATAGAAAAGGAAAAAGAAAGAAATAATTTCACATTGCACATTAAAAATAACCATAATGTGCAAAACCTCCTGTTCCCACATCTTAGAGTTCATTTCACTTAGCATCATCTTATATTGGTCATATGTGCACAGATATTGAGTGATTTTTAATCCTCACCATTGAGGAAAGTCTTTTTTTCTGATTTTCCTAGGATCAAAAAACCAACGTATGATACTGTAACCTCTCTGTACATCAAAAAAACCAATGGGGAAAAAATGGAAACATGGGCTACTACATGGACTCAGAGATGTACAGGTATATAGGACCTCAATAGACATTGACAGAAATGACATTGCAAGGAGTTATGGCAGGGCTTTGAGGAAAAGGATCACCAGCTAGAAGGCAGAATCTTGGCTCAATAATAGACATGTGCTTCCCAGCAATTTAGCGCCAAGTACACAGGGTTTATGCTGGAGTGTACCCCAATGGAGTCTCTGCTGCTGACTTGGCTCTCCAGGAGGCAGAGACCTTAGCACTAAACTTTAACAAATGTATACTGCAAAGTGCGTGAAAGCACCTGGCTGAAAGGCTCTGAGGGCAGGAACTGGCTCCGAACATCTAATGAAAACATGTTGTGCGAGAAGAATGAGTAAGTAAGGCTCCTTAACAAGCCAGAAGGAGAGATGAACAGGAGACATCTGAAGGGTAAAGGTAAGCATAGATTGCCACAGGTATGTGAAGAGAGGCTGGTCACTAGAGCAGTGGGAGGCAAAAGAGCATCAGTGTCATTCACTTGAGCTAAGAACAAGTGGGCTGGCAACTGAAGCTCTGGTATAGTCTAGTAGTACTAAGTATATGTCTAGTACTATATATATATTACATACATACATATATATATATACATACATACACACAACTACATACATACAAATTACACCTTCTACTTATACCTCACTTGAGAGTACTTGATATAATACACCGAGATCTCATCATTCCTCACGAGGACATTGTCAGTACTGTGGATGCTGAGAAATCTAACTCAGGAGCTCTAAGCTGGTTAGCATTGGGGGAGAGCAGGGGGGCATATGGTGTATATTTCTCTATGCATATACATGCATAAATAAGTATATATTAGATATGGTTCCTATGTAGTAGAACTTTGTTACCTCATATAAGATTTACCTAAAACAGAGTTTAAGGTCTGCTCTTAGACCTAAAGCACAGGTATTTGAGAAATGATCGTTCACTTATGCACATGAATATAGGCTCTTTTCCTTGTACAAATGAATTGTGTCCAAGATGAAACTATATGCGTATATTTCTTAAATGGGAGGCAAGTGATCCTTTTCCTCTGGAGACAGTCGGAGAGTATGGCTAGACCTGGACTTCTGCACCTCTCTCCCACTCTAGATGATTATGGCCTTAGATGGATCTGTCACAAAGCTTCCACCATGTGGTGACAGCTAGACGGTGCTATTTCCATTTCAACATAGAAGTTGACAGTTCATCAGCTCTAGTCCTATCTGGTTAGCCGGCATGCACTCCTGGGTTCTCTTCTCGGTAACAAGCTTGGATATCTAAAGGCTGCTAATTCTCCACATGGCTCATTTCCAGCCACCTTGCGCAGCTCAACAGCCTTGAGTCTGGCTCGACTGCGTAGGCCTGTAGGCCTGGTCTCCCCTTGGCAATCCCACACATCCAAGAAAAGCTGTAGCGCTCTGGCAATAGCTCCCCCTTTCCCCTTTTGTAAGATAACCAGCTCATTAAATCTAAACTCGAAGGGCATTTTATTATGAAGAGTCAGATCTGAAGATTTACTCAGCCATTCTTCACCTGCTTGCCCTCCTGCTTATTTCTTTGTATTCACTAATGGCCATTCTCTATGTTATATAATCCTGTCATGAGCATAAAAATATCACTCCAAGGCTGCTCATTTGGCCTAAATCATTCAGCCGTTAGCAGTGAGAAGGCGGGTGTATGAACCACACTGGAGCCTGGGGGCCAGCTGTCCCCTTCATTGTCACTGGGCAAAGAAATGCTGAGATTTTAATAAGATCATAAAGTAGAGTGACATGGCCTGGCATGATAGGTAGTTTTCATTAGCATTCAGAAGGCCTCCGATAATAAATTAGAGCAATTGAGCAGAAATAGGCAATTTGACTATTCAACATTTTTCAATACTAGTCCAAGCAGCTGGACTTGGAGCAGTTCTGCTGACTGCTGCCTCACACAGTCAGGCTGGCGGGGCACAGGTGAGCACAAAGCTGTCATTCTTTTCCTTCTCAGACTCCAGAGTGTGAGCCTTGGACAGCTTCTTACATGCTTGGTGGGTGAGTGAGAAGTGCTGAGTGGAAAAAGGATGTCTTCGCAGCACAGCTGTCAAAGACTGACTGGATGCCTCATATATACATATATGGACACACACACACACACACATACATACACACACACGCGTATACATATATATGATCATCTTTAAGTAATTGGACAAATAAATTACCATTCAACAAACCTGTTTGTAAGTACAATGAATTTTGTTTGATATCATCATTTTCTCCCCCATCCCCCCCAACCCAAACCCATCCCTAAATTACTCTGATTTCATTAGATTTATATAGAATCTTTTATTAAATTTAATTTTTTTGTCAAAGTGATATACAGAGGGGTTGCAATTACATAAGTGAAGTAGTGAATACATTTCTTGTCAAACTTGTTACTCCCTCGTTCTTCTCCCACTTTCACACTCCCCCAATCCATCCCCCAGCCCTGAGTTGTACAGTTATTTTCCAGCATATTATCTTGTGAGTATCGCTGTTGCATTGGTTCACCCTTTTATCCTTTGTCTCACCATTTTAATCATCCCCTTCCCTTTTGCATAGAATCTTATAACTGCATTCTCTTAACTGCAACAAGCCCATTCTAAGGGAGAATATTATGGAAAGTAACACAGGCAGCCCTTACACACATAATTTACATATGGGCTGGGTTAGCAGTCCAACTTGATTTTCCTGTGGAAACTTACACAAGTCTTCAATTTATTCACTCTAGCTAGGGGAACAAGTTTTCCAGCATCATTAGCAAATATTATATCATAAGGGCATGCACACACACATTACAAACATACACACATTTTATATGTAAATTGATTAGATAGAGATAAGTAATAGAAGCTCATATTTGACATTGGATCCTATGAACCACTATGAAATTCTTACTGCTCTTTTGTGATTCCTTTTAATTTGGTTTTTGTGGTAATGGGGTTTGAAGCTAGGACCCCACACTTGCTTAGCTGGTGATCAGACATGAAAGCTGTGCCTCCAGTCCAGCTGTTTACTGGTTATCATTTTTTGGTTTGTAATTACATATTTTAATTGTGAAATATTTCAGTTGATCTATTTTTTCAAGATAATTCATTATTATTTTCTCACAAAAGCTAATTTATATCAGATCAATGCAATTCTCAAAATATTAAAATGCTTATATTTTCACACACTACTAGCAGCAATTGTTATCACATATACCATTGACACATCGGTCTAGAATTATAAAGATGCTATTTATTTAGGTAGTTTTTGGTCGTGGGGCTTGAATGCAGGGCTTAGGCACTGTCCTTGAGCTCATTTTGCTCAAAATTAGTGCTCTACCACTTTGAGCCACAGCACAACCTCTGGTTTTGATTGATTAGTTGGAGATAAGAATCTCACAGGGACTTTTCTGCCTGGGCTGGCTTTGAGCCATGATCCCTGGATATCAGCCTTCTGAGTAGCTAGGATTACAGGTGTGAGCCACCAGTGTCCAGGTATTTACTGGTTATTTTATTTTATTTTTTGTCATTTGTGGGGTTTGAACTCTGGACCTGGGCACTTTCCCTGAGCTCTTGAGCACAAGGCTAGCACTCTACCAGTTTGAGCCACGGTGCCACTTCCAGTTTTCTGGTGGTTAATTGGAGATAAGAGTCTCATGGACTTTCCTTCCTGGGCTTTGAACTGCGATCCTCCCATTTGGCGTGAGCCACCAGCCCCTGGCTCTTACTGGTCATTTTGAAGATGGAAGTCTCAGAAACTTTTCTTCTTGGGCTAGCTTCAAACTCTGTGATCCTGTGATCTCAGCCTCTTGAGTAACTGAGATTATAGACATAAACCTCTCTACCCTGATATCCTACTTTTAGATTGCTCTTTCATTAAAAATAACTCATATGTTAGTACCACTGGAACTACTCTTCACAGACATTTGAAGTCATAAAACCATTTAAACTGTTATTGTCAGATAATATATTATATTGACTAAACATTTGTTTTCTATTTTTTCCTCCTCATATTTGAGTTAATTCTGCTTCTTTCTCTCAGTTCTTCAGCCAATAGCCTGAAGACTGGTTCCAGAAGATGTGTAGTGTAGCAGGGCAAAAGAAAGTAGCCCAGAAAGAAGCTTGGGAATTGAGCTCTGGGAGTGGCAAGTTCTCTGTATCCAGCCTGAGGATCTTTCAGAAGGGATAGCACAAATGGTTAACTTTAGAATAGTGAAGAGATGTGCCTTGAAGTTCCATGTTAGGTTCAATTCCTGAGTTGAGTACTCAGAGCACCATAACTTTTGACTCAGTTGACTTCTGAGCATTGGTTTTCTCATTTATAGAGTAGAGATAATAATTTAGTAACATAATATTCTTGTGATTAATGATGTGTGGAAGCATTTATACCATTGGGAAGTATAGAATTCAGACCTGTTTTCCCTTCTGATTACCTTTACCTCAGCAAGTCTTAACAATCATTTAAACCTTATATATCCCAAATGGATTTCATCCCCATCTATATCAGTCTTCCCTTGAAGCAAGCCCATTTCCCATTTCTCAGGTCAAATTTCTTTTTTTTTTTTTTTAATTGTTTTCTTCTTTATTTTCAAAGTGAAGTACAGAGGGGTTACAGTTTCATATGTAATAAGGCAAGTACACTTCTTATCCAACTTGTTACCTGCACCCTCGTCTTCCCCCCTCCCCCGCCCCATTTCTCTCTCCCCCCATGAATTGTACAGTCAGTTTACACCAAATGATTTAGTAAGATTGCTTTTGAAATACTTTGTCTTTTTTAAAATTTATTTATTAATTAAAAAAAATTTGACAAGGTGTTGTGCCAAAAGGGTACAGTTACATAGTAGGGCAGTGTGTACATTTCTTGTGATATCTTACACCCTGTTTTCCTTTCTCTACCCTAGGTCAGGTAGACATATATACAATACACAATGTACCAAGAACATAATACAGTAGCCACGTGGCCTATGCCCAAGAAAATTCGCCCAGGGCTTTAAATGTAATGTCGACATTAGACAATATGTCGACAGTACATACATAGCTTTTGAGCTATTGTATTCCACTGAGAGGTCAATTTTTGACCTTTATATGTTGAGTAGTTGTTTGGTTTTAGTTACATAATGTTGGGTCACTGACCCAATCCTGTGGGAAATACCATTTGACAAGAAGTTTTTGGTTTCACAGACCTGGTCTCTACTGTCCACCCGCCCCCCCCCCCCCCCACACACACACCTTAACAGTCATATATCAAGGAAATCATGCCCTTTTGTTTTCTGTGTTCTAGGCTTGTCTTGCTCAACATTATTTGTTCAAGTTCTGACCATTTCCCTGCAAATAACAATATTTCACCATTTCTAATTGCTATGTAGTATTCCATTGTGTATAGGTACCATATTTTTTGGATCCATTATCTGTGGAGGGACATCTGGGTTGTTTCCCTATTTTGGCTATTGTGAATTGTGCAGCAATAAACATGGAAGTGCAGATGTCTTTTTGATATCTTGGGACCTGTTGTTCAGGATAGATGCCTAGGAGTGGTATGGCTGGGTCATAGGGTAGGCCTATGTTGAGCTTTTTGAGGAACCTCCATACTGTTCTCCAAAGTGGTTGTACTAATTTGCACTCCCACCAACAATGGAGAAGGGTTCCTCTTTCCCCGCACCCCCTCCAGCATTTGTTGTTGCCTGAGCTCAGAGTATAGGCCATTCTAACTGGGGTGAGGTGGTATCTCAGGGTTGTTTTATGGGGGGTTTCCTTTACTGCCAGGGATGTTGAACATTTCCTCATATGTTTCTTTGCCATTTTTATATCTTCTCTTGTGAAGTCTCTCTTTAGCTCCTTTGCCCATTTCATAATTGGTTTACTGGACATGGAGGGGCTTAGTTTTTTGAGTTCTCTGTAGATGACAGATATTAGGCCTTTGTTTGTTGATGTGCTGTTAAAGATCCCTTCCCATATGGTTGGCTTTCTTTTCAGTTTGGTGGCTATGTCTTTAGCTGTGCAGAAACTTTTTATTTTGTAGTAGTCCCATTTGTCCAGTCTCTCCCCTATCTGTTGTGCCCCTGGGACTCTATTCAGGAAGTTCCTTCCAGTGCCTATAAATTCTAGCATCTTTCCTACTCTGTCCTTCAGTAGTTTCAAGGATTCAGGTCTGATGTTGAGGTCCTTGATCCATTTTGAGTTGATCTTGGTGCATGGTGATAGGCTTGGGTCTACTTTGAGTTTTCTACATATGGCTGCCCAGTTTTCCCAGCACCAGTAGTTGAAGAGGCTATGTTTTTTCTTTAGCTCCTTTGTGGAATATCAACTGACTGTAAGAGTGCGGTTTTATTTCTGGGTCTTCAATTCTATTCCATTGGTCTTCAGGTCTGTTTTTATACCAATACCAGGCTGTTTTTGTTATGATGGCTCTATAATAGAGCTTGAAGTCTGGTATTGTGATACCTCCTGCACTGCTTTTTTTGCCTAGAATTGTTTGGCTATTCTAGGTCTTTTGCTGTTCCATATGAATTTATGGGCTACTTTCACTATTTCAGTGAAGAATGTAGCTGGGATCTTGATGGGGATTGCATTGAATTTGTATAAAAATTTGGGCAATATGGCCATTTTCACTATATTGATTCTGCCTACCCATGAGCATGGGAGGTCTTTCCATCTCCTTGTGTCCTCTTTGATTTCCCTTTTCAGATTTTTATAGTTCTCATTAAATAGGTCCTTCACGTCTTTGGTTAGGTTGATCCCTAGGTAACTTATTCTTTTTTTAGCTATTGTAAATGGCATTATTTCCATAGTTTCCTTTTCTGCTTGTACATTGCTGGTGTACAGAAAAGCTGCTGGCTTTTGTGGATTGATTTTGTATCATGCTACTTTGCCAAAATGGTTTATTAAGTGTAGGAGTTTGGGGACTGAGTTTTTTAGGTCCTTCAGATATAAGATCATGGCATCTGCGAATAGGGATAGTGTAATTTCTTCTTTGCCGATGTGGATCCCTTTGATGTCCTCCTCTTGCCTTATTGCTATGGCTAGGGATTCCAGTACTATGTTGAAAAGAAGTGGGGAGAGTGGGCATCCTTGTCTTGTTCCTGAGTTTAGAGGGAATGATTTTAGTTTCTCCCCTTTTAGTACGATATTAGCAGTTGGTCTGTTGTATATGGCTTTTATTGTTTTAAGGAATGTTCCATATATTACTGTTCCCTCCAGAGCTTTCAGTAAGTATGGATGTTGTATTTTGTCAAAGGCTTTTTGGGCATCGACTAAGATAACAATGTGATTCTGGATTTTAGTTCGGTTGATGTGGTGAATGACATTGATTGATTTACGGATGTTGAACCATCCTAGTGACTGTGGGATGAAGCCTACTTGGTCATGATGTATAATTTTCTTGATCAGCTTCTGGATCCTGTTAGCTAATATTTTATTGAGGAGCTTTGTATCTGTGTTCATTAGTGATATGGGTCTGTAGTTCTCTTTTTACTTCGGGTCTTTGCCTGGTTTGTGGATGAGTATAATTTTAGCTTCATAGAATGAGTTTGGGATTTCTCCCTCTGTTTCTATTTGACGGAAGAGTTTGAGGAGTATTGATATTAGCTCCTCACTAAGGGTTTTATAGAATTCATTGGTGAATCCATCTGGGCCTGGGCTTTTCTTTCTTGGGAGGCTCTTGATTACCCCCTGTATCTCTCTGTAAGTTATTGGTTTATTTAGTTCATTTATTTCTTCTTTTTTTTAATTTTTATTATCAAACTGATGTACAGAGAGGTTACAGGTTCATACGTTAGGCATTGGATACATTGTACTGTTTGTTACCTCCTCCCTCATTCCCTACTCCTGCCTCTCCCTTTCCCTTTCCCCCCATGAGGTGTTCAGTTCACTTACACAAAACAGTTTTGCAAGTATTGCTTTTGTAGTTGTTTTTCTTTTTTTAACCTGTGTCTTTCGATTTTGGTATTCCCTTTCAGTTTCCTAGCTCTAATACCAGTATACATGGTTTCCAATATACTCAGATAAGATTACAGAGATAGTGTAGATACAACCACAGGAAGGTGATATAAGAACATCATCAATAGTAGAAGCTACAGATACACATAGGACGTTAAAAGTAGTTACAACTGTGATATAAAAATCGTTTCCATAACATGGAGTTCATTTCACTTAGCATCATCTTATGTGATCATAAGGGTATCGCTACTGGGCTCTTGTGATCCTCTGCTGTGACTTGCCTAAACCTGTGCTAATTATTCCCTGTGAGGTAGACCATAGAGTCCATGTTTCTTTGGGTCTGGCTCACTTCACTTAGTATAATTTTTTCCAAGTCCTTCCATTTCCTTACAAATGGGGCAATGTCATTCTTTCTGATAGAGACGTAGAATTCCATTGTGTATATGTACCACATTTTCCTGATCCATTCGTCTACTGAGGGGCATCTGGGTTGGTTCCAGATTCTAGCTATGACAAATTGCGCTGCGCTGAACATTGTTGTGCTGGTGGCTTTACTGTGATTTTGTTTGTGGTCTTTTGGATAGATACCCAAAAGTTGGGTTGCTAGGTCATAGGGGAGTTCTATATTTAGCCTTCTGAGGAATCTCCATACTGCTTGCCAGAGTGGCTGAACCAGTATACATTCCCACCAACAATGAAGTAGGGTTCCCTTTTGGCCACATCCCCTCCAACAATTGTTATTGTTAGTTTTCTGGATATATGACATTCTTACTGGGGTGAGATGGAATCTCAATGTTGTTTTGATTTGCATTTCTTTTATGGCCAGTGATGTAGAGCACTTTTTCATATGTCTCTTGGCCATTCTCATTTCCTCATCAGAGAAGTCTCTTTTTAAGTCTTTAGCCCACTTGATGAGGGGGCTATTGGTTCTTTCTGGTTTTGTTTTGGAGGAATGTAATTTTTTTTAGTTCTGCATATGTTTTAGATATGAGGCCTTTGTCTGTTGAATGGCCAGTAAAGATCTTTTGCCAATCTGTGGGCTTTCTGTTTATCTTGAAAGCTATGTCCTTTGCCCTGCAGAAGCTCTGTAGTTTGATGAAGTCCCATTTGTCCAACCTTTCTTGGATTTGTAGCCTTTCTGGGTCTTTGTTAAGGACGTTCCGTCCTGTGCCAAGGAGCCCAAGTGTTTCTCCTACTCCTTCCTTTAGTGTTTTCAGGTTGTCTGTTTTGATTTCGAGGTCTTTAATCCATTTGGAATTGATTTTGGTGCAGGGTGATATGTAAGGATCTAGTTTTAGTTTGTTGCATGTGTTGAACCAGTTTTGCCAGCACCATTTGTTAAAGAGGCTATCTTTCTTCCATCCTATTTTTTTTAGCTCCTTTATCAAAGATTAAGTAGGCGTAGTTCTGTGGGTTCATTTCTGGGTCTTCAATTCTGTTCCATTGGTCTTCAGGCCTGTTCCAGTGCCAATACCAAGCTGTTTTTATTACTATAGCTTTATAATACAGCTTGAAGTTGGGTATTGTAATTCCTCCAGCACTGTTCTTTCTGCTTAGGACTGTTTTTTGCTATTCTAGGTCTTTTATTGTTCCATATTAATTTCTGGATTGCTTCCTCTATTTCATTAAAAAATGGTGTTGGGATATTAATGGGTATTGCATTGAATTTGTAGATAGCCTTTGGCAATATTGCCATTTTGATTATATTAATCCTCCCAATCCAGGAGCATGGGAGGTTTTTCCATTTCCTTAGTTCTGACTTAATTACATTTTTCAAGCTTTTTAAGTTCTCATCAAGGAGGTCTTTCACTTCTTTGGTTAAGGTTATTCCTAGGTATTTTATGTTTTTGGGGGCTATTACAAAAGGAGTTGCTTTCCTGATTTCAGCCTCAGTCTTCAGGTCGTTAGCATAGAGAAAGGCCATTGATTTTTTAGGGTTTATTCTATATCCTATAACTTTGCCAAAGTTTTGGATCAGCTCTAGTAGCTTGGGGGTAGAGTCGATGGGATTCTTTAGGTATAGGATCATGTCATCTGTCAAGAGAGAAAGTTTAACTTCATCTTTTCCTATTTGGATCTCCTTTATATTTTCTTCTTGCCTAATTGCTCTGGCTAGGAATTCTAGAACTACGTTGAAGAGCAGGGGAGAGATTGGACATCCCTGCCTTGCTCCTGATTTTAAAGGGAATGGCTTTAGTTTTTCACCATTTAGACTTATGCTTGTTGTTGGTTTGTCATAAACTGCCTTGATTATATTCAGGAATGTTCCCTGGAATCCCAGTTTTTCCAGGGCTTTTAGCATAAATGGATGCTGGATTTTATCGAACGCTTTTTCCGCATCCAGAGATAAAACCATGTGGTTCTTTACCTTGCTCTGGTTGATGTGGAGGATTACATTAATTGACTTGCATATATTAAACCAACTTTGCATCCCTGGGGTGAATCCAGTTTGATCGTGGTGTATGACTTTTTTTGATGACCTGTTGAAGTCAATTGGCCAGAATTTTGTTGAGAATTTTTGTGTCTATGTTCATCAGGGAAATCGGTCTATAGTCCTCTTTCCATGATGAGTCCCTGCCTGGTTTTGGGATGAGGGTTATACTGGCTTCATATAATGAGTCTGGTTGAAAACATTCTCTTTCAATTTCATTGAAGAGTTTGAGAAATATTGGTGTGATGTCTGTTTTGAAGGCCTTGTAGAATCCTGCAGTGAATCCGTCTGGACCTGAGCTTTTCTTGCATGGGAGATCATTTATTGCTGTTTCTATTTCAATACTGGATATGGGTCTGTTTAGATGGTTTAAATCTTCATGGTTAAGTTTGGGGATATGAATTTTTTCTAGGAAATCATCCATTTTTTCCAAGTTCTCAAATTTGTTGGCATAAAGGTTTGCAAAATAGTCCCTTATTATTTTCTGAATTTCGGTTATTTTTGTGGTGATGTTACCTGTTTCATTTCGTATCTTGTTTATTTGAGTGTGCTGCCATAGTTTTTTGGTCAGGTTTGCCAGGGGTCTGTCTATTTTGTTGATTTTTTCAGAGAACCAATTCTTTGTTTTGTTGATTCTTTCGATGGGTTTTTGGCTCTAATTGATTTAATTCTGTTTTATTTTAATTATTTGCTTCTGTCTATTGACTTGGGGTTTGGCTTGTTGTTCTCTCTCAAGGAAATTAAGGTGCTTCCTTAAGTTATTGAGTTGCTTTTTCTCCAGTTTGTTGATGTATGTACTCAGAGATATAAATTTTCCTCTGAGTACTGCCTTTGCTGTGTCCCAAAGGAGCTGGTACTTTGTGTCCTCAACTTTGTTGAATTCCATAAACATTTGAATTTCCATTTTAATTTCTTCAGTGACCCACTGATGGTTCAACAGTGTTTTGTTTAGTCTCCATGAATTGTAAGATTTTCTGTGGTGGCTGTTTGAGTTGAGCTCTAATTTTATTCCATTGTGGTCTGAGAGAATTCAGGGAATGGTTTTGATACTTCTGAATTTGTACAGATTTTCTTTGTGCCCTAAGATGTGATCTATTTTGGAGAATGTTCCATGTGCAGTGGAGAAAAATGTGTATTCTGTTGTTGCTGGGTGGAATATTCTGTAGATGTTGGTTAAGTCTAGTTGGTCTATGCAATTATTTAGTTCTGTGATTTCTTTGTGCAGTTTTTGGCGTGTTGATGTGTCCAGAGGTGATAGTGGAGTGTTAAAGTCCCCAACTCTCAATGTGTTTGGGTCTATGAGTGTTTTTAGAGTCAGTAGTGTTTGTTTGATGAAGTTGGGTGCTCCTGCATTTGGTGTGTAGATATTTAGAATGGTTATATCTTCCTGTAGGAGAGATCTCTTTACTAGTATGTAGTAACCTTCTTTGTCTCTTCTTATCTTTTTTAATTTGAAGTCAATTTTGTCTGATACTAGGATTGCAACTCCAGCCTGCTTATGGGGGCCATTTGCTTGATAGATTTCATTCCAGACTTTCACTTTTAGAAGATGTTTACTTTTGCTGGATAGATGTGTCTCTTGGAGGCAAGAGAAAGATGGGTCTTGGTTTTTGATCCAACTTATGAGCCTATGTCCTTTGATTGGAGAATTAAGTCCATTAATGTTAGAGTTTAGTTTAATGTAGAGAGTTAGGATTGAGAGATGATCGGTTGTTCCTTTCATTATCATTATCTAGTTAAAAGCTGTGTCTTCCAATTTCTTGATCTGATATTACTATTTAGGGTTCATTTCTCTGTCTGTATTGGGATCTTGATTTTTTTTCCCTGTATAGTACATCTTTGAGGATTTTCTGTAAAGCTGGTTTGGTGGAAATATATTGATTCAGTTTTTCCTTACTGTGGAAGACTTTTATTTGACCTTCGACTATGAATGAGAGTTTGGCTGGGTACAGTATTCTTGTTTGGTACTTTTTTTTTTTTTTTTTTAGTGTTTGGTATACCTCATTCCAGGCTCTCCTTGCTTTCATGGTCACTGCTGAGAAGTCTGGGGTAATTCTGATTGCTTTTCCTTTATATGTGATTCTTTTCTTCTCCCTAACAGCTTTAAGGATTCTTTCCTTGTACTCTACTGATCCTGTTTTATAACAAAGTGTCGGTGGGATGTCCTATTCTGGTCTGGTCGGTTTGGGGTTCAAAATGCTTCTGGATATTTGGGACTTTCTCAGCTAATATTCTGTTAATTAGGTTGCTTATCCCATTAACTTCTTTCTCCAAGTTTTCTTCAATACCTATTATCCTTAAATTGGGCTTCCTAATCGTGTGTTGAATCTCCTTTAGCGATCAGTTTTGTTGATTGGACTGGATTTGTATTGATTTTTCATCTTTCTCCATAGATTCTAGGGAATCTTCAGCTCTTGAGATTCGATCCTCTGCTTCAGTTAGTCGGGACTGTAGGCTAGCTACTTGATTTTGAATCTCTTTTCCTTCTGACTGGTCTTTCCTGATGATTTCCATGTCAACTCTTAGGTCTTGCATGGAGTTCTTTACTTCATTAATTTGGTTTTGAATGCTGTCTCTCAAATATTTTACTGGGGTAGCTATCTTTTCATTTGACTCTTGAAGTTCATTTATCTTGCTATTTGTTAAGGCCATGAAATCATCTATTACTTTATGGAATGTTTGCTGTATTGATTCAAACTTTTCATTTAACATGTTTATCAGTAGACTTTGTAGAGCATTTTGGGGGTTCTCTTCTATGTCTTTGATTGACTGCTCTGCGTCCTGCTTGTTTTGAATGGGAAATAAGACTCCATTGTTTGCCATCTTTCTTGTGTTTCTTCTGCCCATTTGGATTGGGGATGCCAATCTACAAGCACTTGTGAGCACCATTTAAGACCCAAAGCAGCCCTTGCCAAGCACTGTTGTGTAAATCTTATAAGTTCACAATTATATACAGATACCTTGTATACCTGTCTAGAAAATTAGATTTGGTGTTCCTAAAGAATACAATTTCAATATAACAACCGATCCTGGGCCCTGTATTCAGTAGTTACTTATTTACTGTTACAACCCTATGAGCAATTCTTGTTCTTATATTAAGTTCTTTTAGGACTGGCATTCTCTTTGAACCCCTTTGATTCATTCAGACTAAGCAGGGATACCATCTATCCAATAACCAGGAGTCAATGGAACCTGGAGGGCCTGGCAGTAAGTGAGGAGGGAAAGTTAGAGATAGTAAAGAGAATAGAGTAAAATGTATTGGGGTGGGAGTGATGATTTTGGTTTAGTTTCAGTGACATGGAAATGTGGAGAAGAGTAGAATCAGTAGAAAGAACAAGGTTAAAATGATAGACAATGTTAGCAGAATTTTAGCAGAAAAGAGTGGAGGTGTTATTCATAGGAAAGTAATTTTTAAAGAAAGAGAACACAAAGAAAGAAATAAAAAATACTGGAAGACAGATGCACAAAACAGAAAAATTACTTAAAAAATAAAATAAAAAATAAAAAAGAAAAAAAAAACAGACAAACAAACAACCAAAAAAATTTTTTTGATAAAACAAACAGGTAAAAATGGAAAACAAAACAAAAAAAAAAAACAAAAAAAAAATGACGTTTCAGAAGTGAAAAAATTAACAAAATAATTTTTTTTTAAGTTTAAAAAATGTTTGAAAAGAAAAAAAAAAGTAGTCTCCTTGTTTCGGTGGTCTTTCCCCAGTCTCTGGTTTCCTTGCGATGGTCTGCAGTCTATTTTCCTGATTGGCTGGTTTGACTTGCTTTCAGTTTGCAGGGGGTGGAACTGTTCTGACCCTTCTCCCCTGTTGGTGCAATCCTGGGTCTCTGTGGTTCGCACAGCTTGCAGGTAGGCCTTGGGCGTCCTCTTTAGATGGGGACGTGAGCAGTCTCGGGAACTGTGGCTCCTTTGTCTGCTGTGGGACCTCGGCCTTTAACGCCTGGCTTTGAATAGGCTGTGGACTCAGCAGGGCAGGCCGCCTCTGGCCTGATTTACCCAGCTGAGAGTTGCTTGCCTGGGGGAGGTTCCTCCCTCCTGGGTGGGGCGACCGCCTGATGGAGCTGGCTATGGAATTCAGCTCCGTTTCGGGCTGGGAGTTGGGCTTCCTCCGTGACGGGACCATTTATCTGTCTCAGGAACTGTTTGTTCCCTCATCTGGTGTTTCTGTGCCACCGGTAGCTGCTTGCCGCTTTCGCTTTAAATTTAGAAATTCCGGTGGGCAGGGCGGGGCACCTCTGGCTAAGCCACGGCCCAGGATGCACCTCCCGCCTGGGCAGGGGGTGTTCTCCTGGGCGGAGCTGGTTCTCACTGGTAGGTCCCTCTTGCCCTTTTCAAAGATGGCTCTTTGTCCTCACTTTCCCCAGGCCTGCTTTAGTTCCAGTCTGGTCTGACCCTATGCCAGTGTCAAAGATGGTGCTTTTGTCTGGCGGTGGGGGAAGGGCTACCTTCCAAAAGCTGCTCTGTGGGTGAGAGTGAGAACATCTTTCGTGGGGTACTCACGCTTTCTCTGTGATTTCAGCCCATCCGTGCTCAGCCGCCATCTGGAGGATTTCTCCCTGGTCTACGCTGTGTGCTTTAGCTGCCTGAAGTGTGGGTCACTGTGTTGGGTGCTGTGCCAGCATTGGCACTGGCGCGGCCGTGGGACGCCGCCCGGAGCTCAAATCTGTGTTTTCAGACGAGCAAAGTCGATTTTTCCTTCCTGGCCAGAATCCCTGTACTGTTAGAACTCACTCTGGCTGTCTTTCTAGGAGTAAAAGTTTCTATGGGTGAGAAAACTGCAATGTCGGAGGGAGCTCAGCTAGGGTTCTGCTGCTCCTCCGCTGTCTTCCCAGAAGTTCCGTTATTTCTTCTTGGTTCAGTTTGGGCATTTTATACTTCTCTAAGAATTGATCCATTTCTGTAAAATTATTGCTTTTTAGTGAGTAGAGGTTCTGGAAGTAGTTCCTTATGATTGTTTGACTATCGTGTGTATTTGTTGTAATTTTTCCGGTGGAGTCCCTGATTTTACGGATATGAGTCTCTTCTCTTCTTTTTGATTTTTTTGTAAGTCTTGCGAGGAGTCTGTCAATTTTATTTATTTTCTCAAAGAACCAGCTTTTAGTTTTATTTATTTGTTGAATGGTCTTTCTATTTTCAATCGGATTAATCTCTTCTTTAATTTTTGTGATCTCTCTCCTCCTAGTCATTTTAGATTCGATCATTTCTTTTTTCTTCAGATGTTTTAGATTCATCGTGAGGTTATTCACCTGCTCTGTTTCCATTCTTTTAATGTGAGTGCTGAGGGCAATGATCTTGCCCCGCAGCACTACCTTAGCTGTATCCCATAGGATTCTTTGTGATGTATTTTCATTGTCGTTGTGGCTTATGAATTTGTTAAATTCATCCTTAATTTAGTCTGTGACCCAAGTGTCAGATTACAGTGAGGGGTTTAGTCTCCAAGTATTTGTATAGTCTCTTTGGTATCCTTTGTTATTGAGGGTTACCTTGATTCCACTGTGGTCAGATATATATAATACATGGGATGACATCAATACTTTTGTATTTGTTGAGGTTCTTTGTGTGGGCTATGACATGATCTATTTTGGAGTATGTTCCATGGGCTGCTGAGAAGAATGTGTATTGGGTCTCTGTAGGGTGAAAGACTCTGTACAGATCTAGCAGATCCATTTGGGATATGGTGTTACTTAGGTCTTCAGCTCCCTTGCTAATCCTCTGGGTGTTGGATCTGTCTCTTGGAGAGAGTGGAGTATTAAGGTCTCCCACTATGATTGTGTTTGGGTCTGTCTTGTTCTGTAGTTCTGTGAGAATTTACTTGACATATGTAGGGCCTCTTTTGTTTGGCGAGTATAAATTTATCACGATGATGTCTTGATTCTGGATTTTTCCTTGTATTAAAATGTAGTGCACTTCTTTGTCTTTTTAAGTTGATTTTAATGAGAAGTCCAGCTTGTCTGAAATCAGGATGGCTACTCCTGCCATTTTGGTAGGTGTGTTTGCTTGGAATATCTTGCTCCATCCTTTCAATTGGAGCCTGTTTTTGTCCCTTGCTGTAAGATGGCTGTCTTGAAGACAACAGATAGCAACTTTTTGTTTACGGATCTACTCTGTCAGTCTGCTCCTCTTTATTGAAATGTTTATACCGTTTATATTCAAAGAGATCATGGATAAGAGTGGTTTTTTTTTCCCTTCCATTTTCCTGTTAGGCTGTTTTTCCTCTCCTTTTTTTCTTGTCTTTATTGAGCTGCTCTTCTTGTTGGGCTCTGGCTATTGTAGTTTCTTTCTGTTTCTGTCTGGGGGTCCTGTACGTTTTCTGTTGGGTGGGGTTCCCCTCTTAGAACTCGCTGTAAGGCTGTTTTTTATTCACATACTCCTTTAGATACTCTTTGCTATGGAAAGATCTGGTTTTTCCCTCAAAGATAAATTCTAGTTTTGCTGGATATCTAATTCTGGGTTGGCAATTGTTGGCCTGGAGGACTTGGATTGTGTTTTTCCAAGCTCTTCATGCGTTGTAGGTTTGTGTGGAGAGGTCTGCTGTGATTCTGATCCTTTTTTATTGTAATATAGCTCTTTCTTCATTTTGGCTGCATTCAAAATTTGCTCTTTATTTTTGAGATCTGAAGTCTTGATTATTATGTGCCTGGGAGAGGATTTTCTACTTTCTAGTTTTTTCTATTTTTACTTGGGTGATGTCCCTTGTGAGACTGGGGAAGTTTTCTGCAGTAACGCTATTGAAAATATGTTGTAGCCTTCTGCTCTGGTACTCCACTCCTTCATCTATTCCAGTTATACACAGATTATATTTCTTTTTTTTTTTCCACTAGCTCCTGGATTAGTCTGCTCTGGAGTTTAACCATTTCTTGGAGTGTGGTAATTTTCTGGTCCTTATCAGCTGCATCGTCGTCCAAAAGAGAGATTCGGGATTTGATATGATCAATTCTTTGTGATGCGGCTTTGAGTGTGGTGTTTATGGATGACAGGGAGCTGCTTATGGTTGCCAGATCAGCTCTCATTGTGGTGATTTCTTCTTTTAAAGAATTGTATTTTGAATCTATTTTTCATGCATTTCATTTCTCAGGATGTTAAAATCTTCTTTAACGGAGAAGCGCACTGTATCCATTTTTGCTTCCATTTCGTTCTTGATTTCCTGTAGATTTTTCAAGACTCCCATTCTAAGCTCCTGTATCTGTTTTCTGAATTCAGTCCTCAGGCTTTTGATCATTTGTTCTATCTTATTCTCATTTGTTTTTTTATTCTCCATCTCCTATTCAGTCATACTACTTTTTGGAGCTGGCGAGTTAGCTTGACCATTCATGAAATTTGTAATATTTCTTTGTGATTTGCGCATCTGGAGATCTGTAGGTGGTGACCTTGTCTTGGCTTTGTGTTGGCCCATCAGTGGAGACTTGTTTGTGTCCTGGCTCTGGGTTTGAGTTTGGCTGTTGAATCTTACTGCCCAATGGGTGAGCGTGACTGTCTTTGTTGTTGCCGAGGTGGTCACCCTCACTACACTTGGGGGTGGGTAGGTTCTGTGTCTTTCTCTGCAGAACTGTGCTCTGATGCTGTGTTGTGTTGACCCTAGTGTGCCCCTGATGGGGGTTTGCGGGTCGCTGATT
The DNA here is from genome assembly GCF_023159225.1 of Perognathus longimembris pacificus. NCBI lineage: Eukaryota > Metazoa > Chordata > Mammalia > Rodentia > Heteromyidae > Perognathus > Perognathus longimembris. The sequence continues at coordinate 35,648,974 of NC_063181.1, read as the reverse complement.
CAATGTGGTGTGGAGACTTTTGTCTTCTTTGATTCTTTTCCCACTAGGTGCTGTGGTCAAAAGAGCTCACCTCTCAGATTGAAAATTGCTGCTGAGAGGCGGCTCATCCACCTGTGCAGAGTGCTCCTGTCAGAGCAGGTGTTGCTATTGAGGGGTGGCCCGCCCACCTGTGCAGAGTGCACCAATCAGAGCGGGTTTTGCTGCTGAGGGGTGGTCCACCCACCTGTGTGGAGTGCACCTATCAGTGTGGGTGTTGCTGCTGAGGGGCAGCTTGCCCGCTTGTGCGCTCCTGCAGTGGGTTGGGCAGTAGATCCTCCTGCTGGAGGGCTAGCATGCTGGCCCACGCTGGCCCTCTGGGGGGCATGTGCATGTGCACTCTAGTGTTTTCTTTGGGGTCATGCTTCCCTGAGTTGTTGGAGGGTGCTTTTTTGTGCCTTCTGGCAGGTCTGCTGTGGGGGTGGTATGCATGAGCCCCAGCAGGTTCAAGTGTCCAGGAACAGGTTGGTGCCCACAGACTCTGCGCCTGTGCTGTGAGGGGGGCATGTGTTCGGGCCCAGGTGTCCCTGCTGGGCTGGTATTGCACACCAGCAAGCCTGTGATGGTTGTTCAAAAAGTCTGTGGACCAGGGCACCTCAGGTGGCATTCCAAGGCCTACCAGTCCCCGGGCCCCTGCTGCCAGGGGGGCTGGCCTGGTGTGGACAGGTTCAGACTCCCCAGCTGGGGCTTTGGGGGACACCTGTCTAAGGTGTTTTCCAGTCACTTTGTTGGGCACTGCTCTACCTCTGCTAGCTCCCGTGTCCTCCCAGAGGCTGTAGGGTCCTAGAGCCACCAGTTATGGGGCTCTTTTGTTCCCTTGGGGTAGGGAGGGGGAGGGAGGGAGCTGTAGCTTCTTTGTAGGGTTTGGGTCTCTGCTAGAGCTGGTTTCCCGTTGGGGCAGCGGGGCAATGGGGAACTTACTGGTCCTGGATTGTGTGTGTGTCCCGCACTGCTGTGGGCTTTTCAGGGCTGGGGAGCTGGGGTGCGGCAATAGGTCATTTGGTTGTGGTGGTCCCAGCTCTCCCTGTCCGGCTCTCCCTGTCTGCGCCTCCCGGTTCCCCTGCTGTTGTCTGTTCCCAGCTGTTCAGTCCCGTGCTGTCGTCTGTCTCAGTCGGTCTGCGCTCCATCTGGGGCCTGTGGAGCTCCTGCTGTCTGGACTCTGCACTCCTGGTGTGACTTTTAGGCTATTGCTTCTCTGGTCGCTGACGGTCTGCGGTCCCATTTACCGGTGCCAGGTCCCCTTTCCCAGCCTAGCCCTGTTCAGGCCAGGGTTGGTGTGTGTGTGTGTGTGGGGGGGGTACCCCGGAGATTTTCTGGCTCCGTGCAGGTTATAGGCTCTTCTTTTTTTGTTCTTTTTTGTTTCCTGTGTTTCTCTGTTGCTTCTGGTTGTTGGGTTTGCTGTATTCTTGATGGGGTGTTGGGTGCTGGAGTTCCCAGCTCACTATTCAGTTGCAGCAAGTTGGGGTGTCTACCTATTGTGATGGCGCCATCTTCCTCCTCCAGGTCAAACTTCCTGACAACACCTATGTCTCCTCTCTTTCTCTCAAGGTCCAAATTTAGCTCATTTGTAATCCTTTGGGTCCTGCCTTCAAAGTAACCCCAGAGTTCAGTCACTTTCTACTGTCTCCACAGCATGACACCATCACCATTTACAGACCACTTCACCACCAAAGGACAGACAGAAGCCAGCACATGCTTCTGTTAGTCCTGGACCATTCTCCAAGATAAACCATGCACACATCATGTCCATTGGGATACATAGCCTCCATTTGGCCTTCCCTATCTATTACCTACCATCTTGTGTCCTGGATATATAATTGGTGTGAGCTATGCCAGAAGTCAGCAAACATTCCCTGTAAAGGGCAGATACTAAATATTTAAAGCTTTACAGGCGAAATGGTCTCTGTTTGCATCTATTCAGTTCTACCACTGTGGTGTGTTAGCAGCTATCGGTAACAAAAAATGGATGTGCAAAGGCATATTTCTGTGAGAAAAGTGTCTTTTCTATCAAAGTAGTTTGCTTTGTTCCTTTCTGTTAATCCTGAGAGAATTATTTTGTTGAATGGTTCCTGCTTTGGCCAAGTGGCTTGGCCCTTGTTAATTACATTTTAGTTCATCCATTTTCTGAGTACTTTAAGATATCCTGTTAGAAACGCCTTGAATTTTAACCATGTCTTGTTAATTAAGCCGTGTCTTTTTGAAGATTGTGAACCTGAGCTCAGCCAATGCAAGCAGAGGGGCAGGCCTGGAGGGTTAGGGATAAACAGAGAACAGCCTGCCTGCTCTGTGTGCTTGCTTGATAGATTTTTGGCTGATGGTGTAACCCTTCTTTCTATAGAAGTATACTTTGCCTTGCCAAGTTCCTTTTGAATTGGTGTCTTGATTCTTATGTGACACTTCAACACCCAGAGCTATTTCTAACAGTGTCAATAAAATTTTCTTTGTAGACATAGGCACCAAACCAAGTGCCAATGGGGACTATAGCAATGCTTTCCCCTACATCCCATTGGGATTTACTTAATAGGAAGAATTAGCAAGACAAACACAGAAGGAGGAGGGAAGGTCAGAGTACTTATTTCCACAGACACCTGCAGGGACCCAGAGGTTGCAGCTCTTGTCAGAGACTGCTCCTTGTAGCAGTTGCTCCACCCAGGACCCTGTAACTACTTTCTCCTGAACCTCTTTAAACTTAAGGGTGGACCAGTAAGTGCTTGATTACTCGAAGTTTCTTTACATCTGGATAGAGTTTCATAACAGCTGCTTTACAGAACTGTTCAAATCACCCAATTCAGTGTGTCTTTTTGTCTTAGGGGTTCCCCACTGATAACCCTCCACCTTTAAGGGATTATCCCTATGCTTCCCCTACCTAATTTATATTTAACATTACAGAGATTCTGCACAGGTTCCCTATTTAACGTGGCAGCTATAAGGATTCTGCTAAAACAGTGGACTTCAGGCCATACTGTTCATCTGTGTGCCAAACTCCGTCTACTGGTGACCCATTTCTTCCAGAGTCAAAGGCAGAGTTCTTATGGTCCCTGCGAGGCCCTGAGCTATCCTGGCACCTCCCCATTGCATCTCAATTCTCTATTCTAGCCACACTTTAGACCTGTTACCGGAGTACATTGGGTGTGTTCTTGCCATAGGGATTGGGCTCTGGTTAGTCCTGCTTCTGGAAATGACCTCCCATACAGCCCCACCCTTCTTCCTCCACCACTTGGCTTTAATCCTTATCTTTGCTCACAAGTCTGCATCCTCTTTAGACTGCCACATTTGGTTATCTATCCCTCTGTCTCCTTCACTCACAAGCCTGCTCTTTCAAATCGGTTTCCTTTCATATAATAGGATCTGAGCAGCCTTTTTTGAAATACTTGAGACCAGAAGAGTTTCAGATTTGGGGCTTTGGTGCAATATTTGTATACACATAATGAGATACCTTGGGGATGTACTCCAAGCCTAAACATGAAATCCATTTCTGTTTCAGATGTATCTTATACACATAGCCTGGAGATGGTTTTATAAAATATTTTTAGTGGGCTTGAATTTGATTGCAACCACCATATGAGGTCAAGTGTGGAATTTTCCATTTGGGGCATCAGGCAGGTACTCAAAACGTTTTGGAGCATTTTGTATTGGAGAATTGCATTTGGGGACTAGGGGGCACAGTCAGTACTCACTATACTTGAGCTTGCTATCTAGTTTACTTATTGGTTATTACCTTGCTCTTCACTATAAGCACAAGCTTGGTGATGACAGAGATGCTTGTCTGTTGAATACATGGATGGGTTCCTAGTGTCAGTACCCACGTTAGCAGGGTACCTAAGACCACCTAATGGAGAGAATATTCATTACTTGTGAAAAGCACTCTTGACTTAGAATTGGGAAACTTAGTTTGGGAATTGGTTCTGTGTGATTTTACCCCAGTCCTTTTGTTTTGCTTTCCCCTCCTTCCTCTGATGGCTCTTGAAACAAGTGTTTATTTTTATATTTTGCTTAATAAAATTTATCGAAATTTCAAACTTAAAAACATTACCCTACCAAGCTAGTGTCAATATTCCACATTCCTTTCCAACCATTATTTGTTTGCAGATAAAAATCTTAAATTTATAAATACAACAGGTGCTATTCTTATACCTGTATTGTTTAATATTTTTAAGATGAAGATGACATCCCTCCTTTTTATACATGCATGCTCATTGCAAATTTAATGAATAATATATAATATACAAAATATTAACCTTTTATCCTCTAAGAAAAGCATTAACATATTTCTTCTCTTTTTATTTCTGTTTCCATGTTCATACCTGTATATCAGCCAGTCTCTCTTTCTCTCTCTGTATAACAACAGAAAAGACTTTGTGATTTCTGTTTCATCATTTAAAAATGAAAATGCAGCATCTCTAACTAGAGTATAAATCTGGTGTGCTATTTACTTTGCATTTTTTTTCAAATTGAGAATCTAATACTTTTTTTGCTCATAAAGAAGCAATATGCTAAAGTGAATTCTCCTTCAATGTTTAGTTTTTATGGACAATTTAAAATAAAAATAATGCTATTTTTAAATTTGGAACAACAAGTTATTGTTAAAAAAGTTATTTAATATTTATTAACATATAACTCAGTAGACTTCTGAGGTTTATAACTCTCATGACAACCAAAAGAGAGCTTGCAAATTATATGTAAAAACATTTAAAAATCAATAAAATTCAAAGTAATAACATTAATTTAATATGATGCATGATGCTGTTTTGGTGAAGCTAAATTTCTAATGTTTGGTTTAATCATTAAACCACATAACCTCAACATTTTTTCTTCAACAATATGGAAAATGTTAACTCACAATCTTGTTTTACAAATCAGTATTAATAACTTCAAGGCAGTGTCAACTATTTCAAGTTAATAAAACTACATACTTAATCAAAACTGCAACCAGTCAATTCATGATTGCAAATTTTTAATGAAGTTTCATTCTGTAAAGTTGTCTTATTCAATTATAGATACAGGTAATCTTAGTATTGCTGTGTGATTCGAACCTACTTTCAAACAGCCAGTGTTATTCCAGGATTAATGATGGAATTAGTTGTTATTTTATTGTTACTACTTTAATGACACTGTACCAATACACAAAGGTGAGAATATCAGCTGGCCATCGGCCCAGTAACATAAGAGGTGTGGTGAGGCTTTGGTTGTATAAGGTTGTAGCCTACTGGAGGGTTCAAATTTCTTACTCCTTTTCTCCAGTTAAATGAAAGCAAGATAGCAAGTCATCAGGTGTGCTGTGACATTTGGAGGAAGGAATGTGATCAGAAACACAAGTTTGAACTTTCAAGGCACATGATTATTATACGGTTTTCACTTTTGGCTATAAGACCAAAATGATGATGAAAGTAAGTCGCATGTTCTTGTAGATAATTTTGTGTTTAGTTATAGAAATTATTAAAGTTTCTTAGAGACCGACTTTTCCCAAGAGAATAGGATTTTTATGCTCCAAATTGAAGTTTTAGCATTCATTTGGTCTCAGGCTTAAATGATAACTACATAACTTTACAAGATACGTAAACTCAAACAACATATTTTACCTTGCTGCTAAAATTTGGATCTTATATGCCCCCCACAAGTCTATGTATTAGGGCTTAGTCCCCAGCATGAGCTATTGGGAAATTCGAGAAGCTTTGGGAGGTGAGGCTTTGTGGACAGTCTTCAGATGATTTGCAGCATCCTTCAAAGGGGAGTTTGGGACCAAATTCCTTCCTTTCTCTCATTTCCCTGCAATGATGGAGTTTGCTACTACAAATGATTCCTCCAATGATATGCTAACTTTCTAGAGGCACCAAGGCAGCAGGGCCAATTAATTTATCATGGAATAGAACTTTCAAAACTGAAATAACTCATTTCTTTTGTTGAACTGCTTTTCTTAATTAGTTCTTAAGCTGATAGCATACTTTCCTAATTTCATCATCATCTTCTTCTTCTTCTTCTTCATCATCATTATCATCATTAATTTGGTGGTACCAGGTTTGAATCAAGACCTTGTACTTCCTAGTCTGGTGCTTTATTACTTGACACATGCCTCTAGGTGTGTCTTTAGCTTATTATTTTTGGGAAAGGTTGTTGACTTCCATGAGATCTCATGCCTAAGCCTTGATTGGCATTTGGTCTTCCTATCTTTGCTGAGATAAGGACATATCACTGTGTTGAAGAGCCTAATGTGGTCTCATGGACTTCTCTACCCAGGCTAGCTTAGAGCCAAGATCCATCCAATTTCAGCCTCCCATATAGGTAGGATGATTGGTGTATGACATTGAATCTAGCTATGAGCTGAGAAAGGGTTTTGCAAATTTTTCTGCCTGGGCTGGCATTGAACTAGGAATCTCTCAATTTTAAGCTTCTCATGCAACAAGGCTTACAGAGCCACTGGCTCCTGGTGCCCAACCTCATTTTCTTTATTTGTACAAATGATTATTATACTCACTGATCAACACTGAGAATGGTTGTAGGAAGGACTTAATGAACTATTCTATGCCGAGGGCCTGGCAAGACCTATGTGTTACCAAATTTCTCATTGCCAGGGCAAACAGTACAGCTGGTGGAGCCTCTAGTGCCAGAGAAAACCCCTCTACAGCATCAACAGTTCATTTACAGAGTCCCTAAATCACTCCACAGAGTGGGTGATTACAGACTTAATCACCAGCTGGATATTAAGACCTAATTTTACAACCACAACATTACATAACTTTCCAACGAGCAAGGAGATAATCCTTTTTTTTTCCTTGCATATGACCAGTCCCTGATCTAATAGATATCTCCTTCTTCTATAAGGTTAAGACCCAACCTCAGTCCAGAGACAGCAGGCCAGTTAAATATGCATTTAAATTAGATGCAAAGCTCTTAAGAAGTGCTGTTCAGGGCAGAGGAGGAGAGAAGGCAATTAAAATAAAACCTTTTTGTGGGTGGATGATTAAGTGTTCAAACACATGCTGTGAACAGCTTTGGATATCTGATGACAGTCAAAGGAAGGGTAGATGTGATGGCTTCCAACTAAAGAGAAGTTTTAATTCATTCAGTAGGTATTTATTTATTTAGACCTACTTAAGTTTTTTATTTCAGGCACTGGCCCTATCTTGAGTAGGAGACGGTAGCCAACTGAGGAAGATTGTGCACAGTCATCCGATTACAATACAGTATGAAAGGAGCTGGTACTGATACCTACTACAGGTTACAGAGGGGTTGTAAGTAGTCCTACCAGTTGACTTGCACTATATCTTTACAGATAAATTTACTTTTTTTCTGGTACTCTTTTTGAAGCATAGCACATGTGCCTATATTCTCATTCCATCCACTTTCTTTCTGGAGTCAGAAGCACAATTACCCTAAGGTGGCATCCAGGATGATGCCCCATAACATTTAAACACATACAGGCAACCACGTGAAAAGTACATTGTAGCATGCACCTGATGCTGAGCTAGGAAGGAAGCTATTCTTTTTCTAGCATGAGAACTGGAAAAGTCAGTGCAGAGGAAGAGCTAGTTTTTTTTTTCTCTTTAAGTCTACTTGGTGGATGAGGGAACTGAATACAAAATGCCAGGGGAAGCTGGCAAGAAGAACTGACACTAACTATGTTATCCATGTTACTAACAGGAGCTTCTAAGCTTGGCATCCACTGACAACTGTGTGCTCTAAGCCAAGGATTAGATCCAGCAGCAGAGCAAAGAAATATTCTTTTCCCTCCCCACTGTCGCCCCAGCCACCTACTGTCATTATTTCCATTATCTCTTCTTCCATGAGGCCACCTGGCTACTGCCAGGCTTTTCGCAGCTGACACTCTCGATTGTGGTTTTTCAACGTCTTCTGTGTGTGTCTCTCTCTGCCTCTGAGTTCCTCCCACTGGGCTGCGCGGGGATGTGGGCGCTTTATAATGCTCCATTCAACAGCTGGCAGCTACAAATTAACTTTTTGACTTCATTAGGCTAATAGGCTGAATTATCCCTAATTTGGAGCACCTGAAGCCCTCCCCTCCACCTCCCTCTCCCCTGGAGCCGCCTTCTCTCATCAATCAGCAGCTGAGTAGCAGGGAAGCAGTATATGGAGTAGCAGGCAGGCCCAATCAGAACCTTAAGTTTGTTTATCCTTCCCTGTTCAACAACTGCACCCGACTGTCCTAATCCTCGCATCCCTTCTCTGTGGTCGGGGCTGGTGTGCATACAAGATGCCACTGCCTTAGCATGGGTGAAAATGACCAGAGATGCCAATCATGCCTTTGCCCTTGGGCATGTGTGTGGTTTCTTTCCTTGACAGTCTAATTCAGATGCCTTTCCAGTACATGGGGTTGCATGCAGCTGTTCCAGGAAAACTAAACGAAGTAGGAGAATATTTCCTTTCCGCCTTCCCAACCGTTGCAAGGACCTGATAAAAACTTTCACTTTACTCATACAATCAGTAGAAATAAAAAGAAAAGAAAGTTGCAACTTAGAGGAAGTGAGACATCCCTAGCTAGGTAGTTCAGGACAGAAAATGGTGGTGGAAACCAACTCTAATAGGGTAGCTGGGGTAGGGAGGAGACACAGCAAGAAATACCCATCTTATTCTCAGCATGCCTGGTCTAGGTATCAATGAAGTAAAGCCCTTGTGGCTGTGGCCTGGTGCATAGTCCGTTAGCCTCCATTCAATCAAAACTCTTTCCATACCCGTGCATGAAGGTGAAGGATCCAATCACAGGGAAACTTCAGAACTCCTGTTCTGAAAGGGGGAGCCAGTCCCAGAATTCTCATCAATGTATGACTGCCATCTGGCATGTTGGACTAGGAACACACCCTCAGAGGGCAGAGAACAGTTGACCTTATATCCTGCTGGTCCTCAAGAGGGACTGAAGTCTCCTGGTTTCAGGACCCCTTCTTATATGGAGTCCCTTTTGCTGTGGTATTTTCACTTTGTTATAAACCCGATCTATCGGCTTTAAACAATTCTTGCACTTCCATTCTTTAACAAGCATAGAAAACAAACCCAAACCACAAACAATAGCAGGGTTGCCTTCCCAGAAACATGCCGGCATATACAGTTAGGGTTTCCTGGTCCATTCCCTTCTAGCTGGAGATACTCAAAGCTCTCAAATAGCTCCACAGACTGTATAAAGTTGCACAGAGATCTTTGCACTATCCTGTCAGACAAGCACCAATTTTCTTCACAAAGAATTTTCCCTAGAGGGCACTGAAGGGAAAGCCGTCCAAACACAACTCTTTAAATCTCTCTGGGTCCATGAGGCACTGCTCCCTGCAGTTTTAGTAGATAAAGCTCTTTTCATCGTAAGGCCCTCCTGGAACCTCCCCTCTGTAAAAGCCTGGACAGGCGAATGAGGCTAGGGAGCTGAAAAAGGCAGATAAACAAGATTTGCTGGAACAAAGAAGTCCAAAGATCCTTGACTTAAATCTTCTAAGAGGAGTTACACTTTATAAAGGCAATTCAGATGCACTTTGTACATGGAGCCGAAGTGTAAATAGTTTCTTAGAGATAGAATTGAAGCTCACTGAGTAAATATCGATATCAGAACCTTAAATAGGATAGTGCTTGATTTTGCTTGCCTTTGTTTTCTGAAAGCTTTTATGTGTGTGGTTTATAGCCCAGCAACCATAGGCGTTTATTTTCCTAGGACAATCCTGGTTGCCTTCTGCTGTCATGACATAATTCTAAAGATTTTTTTTTCTAGCCACTTTAAAAAGTATTTCCATTAAGACAAGAAGTTAAAAGATCATCCTATTGGCTGGTAAGTTCTCAAATCACAGGTTTGTCTTATCTCCCAGCCGAAAGACAAGTGGCAGATTGGAATGAGCTGCTTTACAAGAATTTAAATTTGTCCATGTGCCCTGGTGACTTACACCTATAATCCTAACTGCTCTGGAGGCTGAGATCTGAGGATCGCAGTCCGAATCCAGGAAGGGCAACTAACCATCAAAAAGCAAGAAATTGAGCTGTGGTTTAAATGGTTGAGTGCTAGCCTTGGACACAAAAGCTCAGAGACAGTGCTCATGTCCCAAGCTCAAGTGCACATATACACAGTACACATACACACACACACCACCACCACCAGCAGTGGTGGTAGCAGCCGCAACAACACCAAAATTTAAATTCATGTTGGAAAAAACTATCATTTTGAGTTCATTCGTTCTGTTACCTTCCCCCCCACCAAAAAAAAAGCTAGCAACTAAATGTGAGTGAGACAAAGTGTATTGGGATGAGTGTGCAGAATTTGATGTGATTAAAGGCTTGGATTTTAATGCACTACTGATATACTCACTCTAGCCCTGGTTATGCCATGTGAGTCCTTCAATCTGCAAATTGCAGCTGTCTAGAAGATAACGGTAAGGATTGTTCAAGAGACAGTGGGTCTGGCACCTGACTTGGTGGCTGGGATCCGCAGCTAGATCAGTCAACACAAGACAGCATGGCAAATCCAGCCACAAGTCACAGCCCTGGCCACAGACAGCTGGCATTAGGAGAAACTGGAAAAAGAGGCACCAGGTTTGAGTCAAGCTTTTCCTCTAAGCAAAGCATCTCATGGGACAATCAAGCTCCTTTTCCACACTGAGAGCTAGCCTAAATGATAGTTTCTTTACTTTCATGGAAAAGTTAGACAATGCTTATTAAAACCTTCATAAATGACAGAATTTATGTGGACATTTGAATAACGTTTTCTGGATGCTCAAGTGTAATTCTGACAAGTATTTCTGCATCAAATAAGCAAATGATTACATTTGCACTCCAAGTACACTGAACCTAGAAATGATGGTCTTGGCTCTCAAGCCCCACTATCTGCCAGAAGTTGTTGTGGGCTGAAGACTTGGGTGAGGTTGTGTATACCAAAGCCATTGTCGGTGGAAGAAAGGCTTCCAATCTGTTAGCCTGTAATCCAGGGTGTAAGAAGTACGACACCCATTCCAAGGCTGACATATGTGTTGCTTGGCCGAGAATGACTATTTTCTGATAGCTGATTCTTTATATTGGGGTACAATGTGACCCTTTGATTCATGGGAAGGTGGTCTGTCATAGTCATATGCAATGAGATAGGCTTGGTTTAGGTCAGACAGGACAATCCTGTTCATCTGCTAGGGGTCATAATAGGAGTGAACTCAAGTTCTCCTTCTAGCCAATGAGATGGAAATTGAAATGTGGGGACAGGTGAGAAGCTTTTCCACAATAAAATGATGGAATCAGTAGGTTGGGGATTTAGCTAAGGGAAAAGAGTGCTTACCTAGCAAGTGCAAGGCTCTGAATTCATTTGTTTAGCACCAAAGGGACAGACTCTATGATTCATCCCAGCTCTACCTCCTGCCTTAGCTTTGTTGTGGATTTTTTTGTCGCTCTACTGCAGAATGAAGATGAACAGATGTGAGAGGGAAGGTGGTCCTAGTTATATTTTTGAACTATTGATCACCCCAGGGGGCCATATCACTGTTCTACTTAGAGGAAATTACTCAAGTGTAACTTTAAGTCACCACAGAGTTCATAATTTATAGTCAGGACCATTCCTATTTGGCTTATCTCCATATCCTAGAACTAGGTAAATAGGTTCTCTAGAATATCTTGTAGTCTGATTTTCAGTTCATTTGAACTGGCTCTGACAATTAGCATCTATTTGAATAAAATTCTTGGGGGAAGCAAAGGAAAAATCAGCTGTAAATAGGATTTATATCTCTTACTTTATTATTTTTTGTAACACTGATTTACAAAGAGAAGTATGGGGATTAGGAGAAACTAAAGAATGTCCTTTCCTCATGAATGGGAGTTTCATATATGAGTCAGTAGACACATAGAACCTATTGTGATAGAATCATGGAATGGAATGCCATCCATTGGTTCCAACACTTTGGGTTTGCATTTCTGGAGCCTGCTGTCATCCTTTATGTTTTCACATCACATAATACACATATACAAACTAAGAGTTAAAAGTAATAAGTACAAAATTTGAACACTGGGTTTCCCTGTCAGCAGTGGTTCCATTTTTATGTATCAAGATTAATATTTCACACATACCAGCTCATTAAAAAAAGTAACCTTGGAACACTGTGTCAGGTGGAAGGAGATATTTTTTTTCAAGATGTGTTGGAAATTATGCAGCCATAAAGAGCATTCCCACTAATTACCTTGGCACTCACATTATGCTGACCGGGTTGTCACCAAGTTGGGGGTGGTGGAGCAGAGCACCTTCTCCATGCTTTCTCATGCATTACTTTGCTCCATTTGCCTCTCAAACTCATTTATTCTATGTTCATTTTTATGCAAAAGAGGGTAAGTTAGTAGCCAAAGGTCACAAAGGGGTGCAAAGGCCTTTTGGATGAGGAGAGCATCAATAGCAAGGGAGGCCAGCCTCAGGCTGTCTGAAATTGAAATTCGGGGCTAAATTAATAACTGAACCTGAGCACATACAATTTTACTGGAAGATTTCTCTAGGGTTCAAACTGTGTAGCTTGACATAAAAAAACCTCTAGAAATGATAGGAAAAAAAAAACAAAGTTCAAGACTATATTTATTGCAAGAAGCACATTTGAGGAAGCAGATAAAGAGGGGAAGTGGACATTCCTTACTGAATATATATATCCCCTTTCCTGTCCTGGGGCTTAAACTCTGGGCCTGGGTGCTGTCCTTGGGCTCCTTTTCCTCAAGGCTGGCTCTCTACCACTGGAGCCACAGCACCACTTCCACCTTTTCGTCTATGATTAATTGGAGATAAAGAGTCTTAAGGATTTTACTTCCCAGTTAGTTTTGAGCCTTGATCCTCAGATCTCAGTCTCCTGAGCCACTGCCACCTGGATACTCATATATATGCTTTTATAGTTTGATGTATAGGATATATGTCCCTGTATGTTGTCTTAGGGCTCAATAATGACCCTGCGTACAAACATATGTGTGCGCTGAAGATATCTTTTCTTTCTCCAGACTGTGGTTGATGCTCTTTATGAGTGAACATCAGTTACAATCTAGGGAAAGCCCAGGAGCAGCTCAGAAGGCTAGCTTGGGGTGATGATTGTGCTTTTTCTTACTTTCCTTGCCTTTCAGAAGCAACAATATGGATAATTTCCACAAGTCTGATTAAAGCTGTGGTAGGCTGTTGATTTTTATTTTCATGGTAGGCATGTCCAAAGGATTACTCTAAGAGGAAAAGAAAAACAAATGCAAGAATGACAAGAGAAGGTACCTAGGAGGTATTACAGATTGGTCCCTCAAGACTCTCATTCACAGCTGTTTTATAGTCAGAAAGGTGATCATAATTCTGGAATTAGAGATAGATTCAAAGGACAAGATAAAATTCAATACTGCCTTTCCCTATCTGTATACAATGCAATACTTGATTTTGTCTCAAGGTAGATATATCATTAGATGTCAGGAGGAGGACTCTAAATTAATTAGGATGATCAAGATCTACCTTAAGATAGTAAGCAGCTGACTGTTTGAGCCTTTGTAGTATGGAAACTGATGGTTAAAACATAATTGACTGGAGAGAGAAGTAATGATCTCATAGTATTTACAATTTAAAATACTACAGCATTGGAGAAATCAAATAGTTCGTGTGTTCTCAATGGAAGAAGAAAGAGTTTAGGTGATCTTCTGAATGTCAGATGAGCAGACCTGGAGTCCTGCTTTTGTGCAGGCTATTGTACAGGTTTTCCTTTGCCAGCAGTGCTTCTGTGGTGGAGGTAAATGAATTTTCCCAGACGTTTTTCTATGTCATCTGACATCTGTGATGGGCATTGATAAGGCCCAATTCCATTCACCAATAACAAAGACACTGTCAAGTGCTCTAAACCTTTCCTAATAAATAACTGTTTGGGGCCCAGAGCCTGTAATCCTAGTTACTCAGAAGGCTGAGATCTGGGGATCAAAGTTTGAAACCAGCCTGGGCAGGTAAGTCCATGAGACTTTTATCTCCAATTAATCACACAAAAAAAGCTGTAAGTGGTGCTGTGGCTCAAATGGTAGAGAACTAGCCTGGAGCAGAATAATAATGCCGAGGCCCAGAGCGCAAGCCCCAGGGCCTTAAAAAAAAAAAACAGATATGAAGAAAGAAAGAAAAGAAAAAAAGAAAGAAAGAAAGAAAGAAAGAAAGAAAGAAAGGAAGGAAGGAAGGAAGGAAGGAAGGAAGGAAGGAAGGAAAGAAACAAGAATGGAAGAGCTATTTTGTGATGTTCTTTTTTCCAAGAATTTTCTCATAAATCCACATACTACAAAGAGAAGATATATTCCTTTTCCCTAACACAACCAAAAAGAATGAAGATATTTATTTTAAAAATTCAAATATCTTTTATGTTTCATATTTTTTATGTTTTGTATTTTTTGTTTGTTTGTTTTTAGTAGCTTGTAGCTAACACGTTCTTCTCTAACAAGGCAGCTGGAAGCCAAAGGGCAGGCAGGCTAAGCTTCTATAGACAAGACTACCAACACTTTTACTCCAGTTTCCAATCTCAACCTAATTTCCCATGACTCAAACACTAAGTCAAACTAAACTGTTGTTTTTCTACAAATGCCCATTTTCATGCTCTTCAAACTGTGACAGCATTCCATTTTCCTTCCTTCCTTCCTTCCTTCCTTCCTTCCTTCCTTCCTTCCTTCCTTCCTTCCTTCCTTCCTTCCTTCCTTCCTTCCTTCCTTCCTTCCTTCATTTCTTTCTCTCTTTCCTTTTTCACTACTTTCATTTTACCAGAAGGAAATTATCTGGCCTACAATTTCACATATAAATAAAACCACAGGTGTAACCTCACCTTCACATTGCCCCCCCCCACCACTCGTACTAGAAAACATTGCTACATTGCCAGACTCTACACTTAAGCCTCCCCCCCCTTTCTCCTGCTCCTCTAGTTTACTAAGATCGTTCACATTCTCAAAAAACCTTCTGCATTTGGTAGAACATTATTTTACCAGTTATTTCCCTTCCTTTACATCTTTGAAATTCCCACTATCAAGATTAGGACATATTCAAGTTTCATCCTCTGTGACAAAAATGTCTCTTCCATCCATACTCCCTCCCCAATGACCAACTTCCTAACTATCATTAACACTGTACCTTCATTATGATAAGCTAAGAATGATATCATTAACTAGTTATTTTTTTCCTTTCCTCTTAGTAAAAGTGCTCCATAGCAGAAACTAAATTTAACCTACTACTGAATATCTAACTTAACATAATGCCTAACCCATAGCAAGGAAGTACTCAATACATTCTTGAAGGCTGATTAATAGGTGAGTTAATGAACAGTTGAATAATGTTCATCGGATCTTTGTTTATATAGTTCCTTCTGGATAATCAGAATGTCCTTATTTTTTTTTAAGTCCAAGTCCCACACATCATCTGCTGACCCTCAAATGTAAGGAATAGTGCTGTCCACCACTCCTACAGCAGAAGGATTCCCTGATGTCTCCAAGTAAAAATAGCTTCTCCTCCCTTAAAAGTTATACTAGAAACTTTGGCAACTGACACTTCAGTAATTTGTATGCTTGGTGTTCCTCTTGTAAAATCCTGAATGTTCATGGAAGATAGGCTCCAGAGCAGCAAAATCCTTATGTCTTCCACCAAGCAGGAGAAGAGCTCAGTGGCCCATGAGCTAATCACATGTATTCACTTTTTCTTTCTTGAAAAAAAAAAACACAATACAAAACTATCACCGAACATCCGCCCAACCAAGGGCTGGGTCAGGATTAACATGGCATAGGAATTTTGGTTTCAGTTTGAGAGTATTGTACAGTAGTAGAGAGTTCTTGTCCAGTATACTTGAAACCCTGAGCTCTATCCTCAGCACAGCTGAACAAACAAACAAAACAACAAAACCATCACCTTTGTCTTTACTCAATTCATAGTAGGTAATAAGGACAAATTAGCAGGTAATCACTTGATACAGTATTTGGGAGGGGGAACTACAGAACAAGTAGTTCTGATAGAAGGCTTCCCAGATAAAAGGATTCATAAGTTCTAAAAGATGAGTGAGAATTAGTCTAGACTAAGGAAATAAAGGAAAGATCTGAAGGTGAAGGTGAAGAGCACAGCAAATCCAGAGGACAGAAGGCTCTGGTGGTGGGGTTCCAAAAGGCAGATGCAAGGGAAGCTACTGATAGAACTGCAAGGGCTGTATTTATAGGAAAGATGAATTATTCAAGTGGAGAATTATATGACTAGGTTTGTGCTTTAGCAAGTTCTTTCTTGCTGGAAAACTGAATATGCAAGTAAGTGATGTAGATAGATAGATAGATAAATAGATAGATAGATGATAGATATATACATAAATACCTACATACATACACACATATATACATACATACACAACATGATAGACAATAGATGATAGACATCTTGAAATATATTAATGAGTGATGAGATCATCTATGGATAATAAAATAGAGAAGCAAAACTCATTCATCATGTTTTATATATTTTGTGGGATTCCCAGTTACCTTTAAGGTAATATGCGTAGTGTATCTTGTCCTTTGGTCATTTTTTTCCTTGTAAGACTTTAATAGTCTTCTCAAGTTGTTAAGAATTAATGAGGCAAATGTCTTCAATCAAGAAGCAATTGAAGAACATGCTGCTAATTTCAATGAGTTCTGTAAAAGAACTAATTTAATATCAGTTGACCATTTTATTTTGGGAGAATGATTTGTGGCTGTGTTTTCCTGATTTGTGCCTATAAGCCCTTGCCATCAGAATGAACACTATAAGCCCAGTGGTAAACACTGATCATAGGAGAAGAATGGTGTTCTTCTTGGTAGAGCATGGGGTAATCACCTCTGTGACATATAGATGCTACTGTTTGAGCTAAAAGATCTCAATCATATTTATTAAAACCAAAATCTATAAGAATAAAAAATGTGATATTTTATTGGTGACATAAGTCATACAGGAAAAAAATGAGTGTGATTACAAGATTTCAACCATATTCTAGAGATTTTGCTACTTCATTAAACATTTTTTCAACATCTTTGAAGCTGGGGTAGTAGCAATTATTTTTTCTTAAATTTCTTGGTTAATACAACAGGGAAATATCCATTCCTAAATAAAACTGAATCACAATGAATAACAGTCTAATGATCTTGCCATTTCTCTTGTCTTCTACCACTTCACCAATGATGAGCTAGGATTTCTGCAGCATTTCCTCTGAAATCAAGCTATCTGTAGGAATATGTCTTTTACTGGTGATTTTCTATGAAGGGTTTTGACTTAAACTAGCAAATTCATAGGTCTACAATACCATCATACCAGTAAAGGAGTAAAATATTATTTCTGCCACTGAAGCAGTTTCTACTTAATGGGAAAGTATTGTTCTAAGTAAGGCTTAGCACTGTTGAATCAAGGCTGAATCAGCAGCTTTCAGTGCTCAGTAAAGCCAATCTTCTTTAAGAACAGAAGGGAGGATAAATGGACTGATACAAATCAGGGTAAGTGAAAACTACTTTTAAAGGAGGTTAAAAATGGAAGCACTAACTCCAAAGGAAATTATTAATAAAATTATCACCTTAAAAATAAGGATGGCTATTCTTAAAAACAAAGAATGCTTTATAAACAGAACAAAAAGATAGGGCACAAAGAAGATAAGATAGTGCCACAGACTTAAGTGTCAGAGGGCATGCATCAAGAATGCAAACAACATTCCCACTGTTCCATAGAAGAATGGTTAGAAGACTTGAACAATTATGCCAGAAAAGAAGGAATTCAATGGCCAAGGGGTCTGAAACCCCTTGGCATTGTGAATGATGGAAATTGAACTAACGATTGAGATATTATCATATACCCACTCAATAGGCAGAAACGAACAGCTCTAACAGCCTTCCTGGTTGGGAAGAACTCAGAAAAACTGGAATGCTCTTACACTGTTGTAGAAGGACCATGTTAGAATCTGTTTGAAAGAAAATTGACCTTGACTAAATAGGAGGATGTGTATACTCTCTGAGTCAGTATTTCGACTCCAAAGTAACAAGATGCACAGACATTTATCCACATGTCATTATGCTTTTAGAAATTTATTTGAGAGTTTTGTTTTGCTTTGTTTGCTGTTATTTTGAAGAGAGTCTGCAGCAACTGTAGGGTGACAGAGAATTAGGAAGCAAATAAAAGCTTTTCTTAGAGAACAAGACAGAAGGAAAAAACTACATCTGGAAGAAGACACTGAATGATGTATTTCGATGTTTTGCATGGTAATTTCCTTTATTGTGTGTACGATACCAACTAGGCCAGGATAGATAGATTAGAAGACAGGGAAATTAAATAAAACGAATATCAAACATACCAAATACACAATTTAGAACTAGGGAGTAAACTGGAAAATGACAATAGCAAGCTCTTTTCTCATGACTTAAAAAATATAGATATTATACCATAAGAATAGAAAGATCTAATGAGGCTGTCTATACTTCTCTCTCTCTTTCCCTTCTTGTGCTGGTGTCCCCCCTCCCTTCTCTATCTGTGCAGGGTACTATCTCTGAGCTTTTGTGCTTAAGGCTAGCGCTTTATCACTGGACCCACAGCTCCATTTCTGGCTTTTATTGATGATAACTGGAGATACAAGTCTCACAGATTTTCCTGCCCAGGCTGGTTTTGAACTAAGATCCTCAGATCTCAGCCTCCTGAGTAGCTAGGTAGGATTAGAGACATGACCCACCAGCTCCTAGATCTGTGCTCTTTTTTGAGAGAAGTGGACAGCAAGTTTGTCAAAGGGAAGTCTTACATTCACCTATTGTCTAGTTGTCGAAACATGTATTGTCTAAGCAGCACCTATCATGGCCACTCAGATCTGCTATATCTAAAAATTAGGGGTTTTATACAATATCATCATATGTATTTCCTCAAGTTGGAGAATATAAACCCAACAAACATGCCCACTGTTTAGTTTCTCCCACCCTGGTCCTTCAAACAGCAAGTGCTTTCTCTCAACTGTTCCCCGCATCTCTCCCAACTTTGTCCTGTCCTACTGAAATACATTTGTGACAAAATTTCCATCTTATGAGACTCAATTTTCGTGAGACTCATTAAGATCCTTTCCTTTGTGGATCTCAAGTTCTTTTATTTTGTGTGGGAACTGAGAAGCTGGGGTCACCCCCTCTTCTCTCATTCAATGATAGAAACCATTTCTCAAATCAATGCGTTGGCCTGTTCAACTAATGCCCCCAAAGAGACGCAACAGATGCAGCCAATCTCATTTATTCTGTGTTATAAGGAAAGCAGTGAAGTTCACTTTGTCTCATACTTTCTGTGTTCCAGTATGGTAGAACAAAATACAACAACATTACAACAACAACAAAACAACTTTATTAGTGATTATCTGATGTAATTACCACATTAATTTCTTAACTCAAATAGAACCCAAAATATAAGACTTTAAGCTTTATAAGGTATATTCCTATTAAAATAAAAACTCATGCTTAGTTGTACCAGTATTTCAACCTTTGTAGGAAGCAGAGTTAGAATGTAATCCTTGGTCCGTGATTCCTACAGAAAACATACAGTCTCTCTTCCTCTGAGTTGTAGCCAACACCTTATGTTAGGAAACCATAATCAGAATACTCTAAAAATC
The DNA here is from genome assembly GCF_023159225.1 of Perognathus longimembris pacificus. Classification (NCBI taxonomy): domain Eukaryota; kingdom Metazoa; phylum Chordata; class Mammalia; order Rodentia; family Heteromyidae; genus Perognathus; species Perognathus longimembris. The sequence continues at coordinate 35,629,394 of NC_063181.1, read as the reverse complement.
TAGCTTCTCCTCTTCCCCCAGAAAATTCAGAACAATCTCTTCTTTATTACTCCCCACAGTGATTGGCCTTAGGTCTCCCTAGCCCTACTTCTTCCTCCTCAAAAGCATTATTTTTTTTTCATGTAGAGGAAATGAGAAAATAAGCAAAGGAGCAGCTGACTTAATGTTGTCTCTTTTGTCTTGATTCAAGTTTTAATTCCCTTACCTTCGGTGCCTCCCTCTCCATGTGTCACAGAAATAGAGGAGGAATTCATCATCAGTAAGCCAAGTAACTTAGCTTCAGATAGTGAGGACATTTACTGGGGTTGGTAAAACAGGTTAACACAGACTTTCCTTGGCATAATTATAGATGGATGTATAGATGAGGGTTTACATATGTACTGATGATCCTTGCCTTGCCATAGAATGATTCCCTTGACTTATCATGCCATTACATCACATTGAACTCATTATCAATTGAAAGTAGTTAAGGTGGAAGTATACCTAATGTACCCGGCCTACTGAATGTCACAGCTTAGCCACACAGCACCTAGAACTGTGTGCTGTATGCCCTGGTGACCATGAGGCTAACACCCGGCAGGACGATGCAGCTTCCTGCCTCTGCCCAGCATCCTGACAGATTATCTACCACATAGGCTAGGCAAAGAGAAGAACAGATCTGAACATCTAAAGCAGAGTTTGTACTGGATATGAATTGCTTCTGCAACGTCATAGAAAGTAGCCAGATCATCCCTACATAGGTCCTACGTGCACCTTACTGCTGCGTGTGTGTTGGCCATGTGGACCCAAAGGCACAGAGCGATTCTTGTCTTTGTTGATGGTGAAATCTGTGTGAAGTACTCAGAGGAAAATAGCTTGATGTAGAAGGAAAACAAATCAGTTGCCTCATCCATCCATACTTCCTGATCCAGACTGTTCAAAATGTTGTGCTAGGTCTTTATGGAGGTACAGACGGCAGTAAGGGTACAACTGATGTCTTCCTATGGTCAGACGGAGGCTTCTGATGTTCCAGGCACTAGATTAAGCACATAGACACAGAAAGTGAAGACTTTCACAGGCTGAAAGCCAATGTTAATAAGGACGTCCAATTTACCACTGGACTAACGTCACTAAGTTCCATTTTCTTGTTTCATTCTTCTGCCTATTTGTCCATTTTCACCCAAACTAAAAGCAACAACCATTTTCAATGACAGAAAGCTGTTACTATTTTAGGCAAATTAAATTTATTTTAAAAGAAGGCAGAAAATCTTTTACAAAAATTTAAGGCATCTACAGTATCTTTGGAATTACAACTACACTTTGGTTATTATGGTAAATTGCTATTAAATCAATCATTGTATCAAATATAATTTGGGTACTCTGTTTAGATTTCCCAAAAGAACCTTAAGTAAACAGAATACTGATTTTACAATTAACATACTTTTTAATTGTAAGGAAGGTAAGAATAAAACCCCTAATTCTACAAAACAGACAGGAACATTATTATGTAGTATCATATTCCTGTCTAGATATATTATTATATTTTAGAGATTACATATTTTCTTAACAGTTTTTTTTACTTATTATTCAATCTTTAAGAGTGCACTTGAGTAGATAGTTTCTCTATTAAAATACAGATGTACTTTTATGGGTGAAAACTTGTCTCCTATATTGGGTAATTGTTTTCTTCTTTCACACTATAAACAGGAGATTATAAATTTGTTATTTTAACTCAAGATCTTTGCAAATAATGTATGGTTTTATAATATAATAATCTCAAGACTGATTTCTGAGCAAGGAAGCAGTCATTTTTCTTGTGCCATGGGGTCTCAAATGTCCTGGAGAAATCTAACATGTGCTGATAACAAGGAGAGAGTGTCAGGTGAGCCATTGGAGGGCAGATTTCTACTTTGGTAATAGTATACAATGGAACATTTTCAGAGAAGATTCACCTAGTTTCTTTCTACACATGTTTTGATGATTCAGACAGATCCTGAGCCATAAAATTACAGAAATACCTGTTACTGTACTCACCAACTCTTGAGCAAAGTATTGCAAGAGCCCATACTCATGTAAGCCTTCAAAGCCAAAGGAGGATTTACCGGCTAGAGGAATACCAAGAGCACAGTATGTTCTGAGATCTCCACCTAGTTTGCTTGGAGCTCAACATTGATCTTCCTTTGGAATATGGTTTCATAAAGAACACAGAAAATGATACATAGGTGATCTTATTACATTTTATTTCATTTTTTAGGTGTCCGAATTCCAAGTGATTCTTATTACCTCAAATTCTTTCTTTTTTCAGTTCTTTTACCAGTCATGCACTTAATTTCCATCTGTCTCTTTGATCTCAATTAGTAAAGTAGAAAGAGTGGTATCGATTTTTTTTTTAAAATTTCCCATGGAAACCATGCCTACTATGTAGCAGTACCTATTCATATGAGTTCATAGAATTCCTGACATGTTCTTTACAATAAACAAAGTCTCTGTTTTTCTATATATTTAAATTTGGCTAATGTATTAATTGCAAAACGCTTACACTGTACTTGCATATGGTGTATTTTGCAGCATTCTGAATATTTGTCATTTTTTCTTAATGAGGGGGAGAAAACTATGAGAACATCTGGCAGTGGAAGGCCATCTAGTGTTTGTGGGGAGTTACTACAGGCTGATGTAGAAGCCAAAGGAATGTTTGCTTGCCACCTGCTGCTTCTGAACATGCAAGAAGATGTTTCCAATCTGGTTTGACTGCCAGCTCTTCCTAATCTCTGGAGACTAGGAATAACCATGGTTACTTGTTACCATTGTTTTTATGAGCTGGAGTAATTTTTGTAAGATTTCTATGTGGCTTCACAACATAGTTGAATTGCCACTGGACTAAGATTATGGACGGATAACTTGAGATTTTGTATTTCTGCAATATAATATATTGCTCCCTCTCCAGTAAATTGCTGCATTTTGCTACTGAATGCTTCTATGCACCTTTTCTCCCCTGCTCTACTTCATATAGAGTAAAATACGAGCTATGAGATACATCCACAACTCTCCCTTCTTATTCTGTTCTTGATATGTCAGTGCCTGAACCATCATAGTGCTGCTTGGGACATAGTTTCCTACTGATCCCCCTTTTGCTGGCCAGCAGGGAATAATATAATCAAAAGAAAATGTCTAATTTTAAGTGCTGGCAACATGTGTTACTAATTACCCAAATGCAATAATTATAGGAGACAAATTATATGTGAGAATATGATTGTTTTACCTACTTTGATGTGGTCAGTTCAGTAATACAGGAGAAATAAAAGTCTTCCTTTATCCTTGATGAAAGTTGAAATAATTTTGGTTTTTATTTTCCTGGTACCCAATTGGGTATGAACTCAATGTCTGGGCCCTGTTCCCTAGCTTTTGCACACAAATCTAGAGCTCTACCACTTGAGTCACAGCTCTACTTCTATGTTTTGGTGATACTAATTGGAGGTAAGAGTTCCAAGGACTTGTGAAACATGAACTATACAATTCGTGAGTGGAGATAGGGGGAAAAACTTGAAGAAAGCAAGGGAAGGAAGGGGTGACATGGTGCAAATAGAAATGTGCTTATTACCTGTAACTGTAACCCCTCTGTACATATACAATAACAATAAAATCTATTAAAAATAAATAAAATATTTTTTGACACACACACACACACACACACACACACACAGCTTGAAGGACTTTCCTGTTTGAACTGGCTTTGAACCACCATCCTCAAATCTCAACCTTCTAAGTAGCTAGGATGCTAGGCATGAACCACCAGTGCCTAGGTGTTCAATTTTTAAAAGTCATATTTGATTATTGAAAGTGGGAACAAATAACTCCATTACATCTTATCCCATGTATTCATTTATAGCCTGGAAGGATCGGTTAAGATAGACTTCTCTAAAGAAGCTTAAATGGATCTGGAATTCACGCTTTTCTTTCCTTTGTCACCTGCTTACTGTCTCACAGACTAATGGATGATGTTGTCAGTGAGTCATTCTGTTTTGTGAAATAACTTTCATATCTAACCTGTTCTTTTCAATTCTTTCTGTTTTAGTCTTTTGAATATTGAAATGGTAAAAGAATTCCTGTTGAGAAGAGACTGGACTTGTGGCACATCCTTTTCCTTGTTTGTCCCCTCACTGAAAGTATCAAATTATGGGTACATTGATTTCCTGAGGATTATTTCACATGTTGGGCAGATGAAATTAGTAGGGATTGGTAGGGTGTGTCTTTCTTGAATGATTCCATTAAAATTCTTTTTCTAAACCTTTTTTTGAATAATTTATTTATTGTCAAAATGATGTACAGAGGGGTTACAGTTTCATACGTAAGGTAGTGGGTACATTTTTGTACAATTCGTTACAGCCTCAGAATTACTTATGAAAAAAGAGATAAAATGAGATATAAACAAATGGTAAAATATATATTTTTTAAATTGCAGCTACTCTGTAATGGCTTGTACTCTAAAAGAAAAGCATTTTACTATGAAAATGAATGGGATGCTTTCTGCCTAGCTGGAATGTCAGAAAGTGTAATTCATTAGTGGTTTGAAAAGTGCTTTGAGCTAATGGAATAAAAGGAACTGGAGAAACTCGAACTAATATTATTAAGAATAAAAATTGCAACAGGGAAACTTATTTCCTGTAGAATACAGACATCAATTTTGAGTGTAATAAAGCCCCAACAACCAATTGGAGAGGAGAAAAAAAAAAAACACCAGTTGCACATGTGAACATTTCAGCTACTTGTTTCCAAATTACCAATTGAACAGATTTTGTTTCACCATGGGTTCCTCTACACCCAGTATTTCTCTGAGAACCTAGATTCTTGTTCACCTATGGGGTATGAAAGATTTAAATAGATATCACATGGCATAAATTCTCCAGCTATAACATGTTGCTGTTTTTGTCTGTCTTGATCTGCAGGGATCGCATGTAGTTATACAACGTCTGTCATACAACCTTTGGAAACGTTATTTTGAATCAGTGAATTGCTTCAGCATCTTCAGAGGCCGTACATTTATTATATTGCCAGAGTAATTAAGATGAGACATTCTGAGGGGAAGGGAAATGGATAGCTAGCATTGGTGCAGGTTTCTGAGAATATGAGGGAGATTATTGCTTTGTTCACATTTAGTTTCCCCACAATAATGTTGCCTGAGAATTAATGAATGCAATTAGGGCTTTTGATATGGTAAACCTTTGAAACTATTCATTATTCTCTTAACAGAACCTTGCTAATTTTCTTCTAAATTAATGTTCTCCTGTTGTGATGTAGATTATATTTGATAATGCAACTCAGTGGGCTTTCTTTTCTTTCTCTTTCTCTCCTTTGTTCATTGATTTTGGTTTCTTTGTTCCTGTGTCATTCAGGTGAGTTATAAACTAGAATAACTTTCAATAATCTTTTTGAGGAAGGAATATGCTTTATGCCAATGATAACTGCTTATCAATGCATCTCTTCTAATGTATCATCCAGAGGCCAAAAGATGAGTGAACATATGCTTACACACACTGAGAGCTTTTTGAGTTACAAAAGAAGATCCTAACTCCTTTTTTCCCTTGGAAAATGATAGCTCATACAGTCTGTCAAAGATCTTAATACAACTCATATACTGTCATTAGTTTATAATGTAATGTAAAGTGACAACAGCAACTGCAGAAAGTTGAACACAAGAGAGTCTAGACATACATTGTACCGGTGCTTCTGGCCTAATTACCAAACAACCTACAAGGAGAATGGAAAGGAGAACAGTTAAGTAGTTGACTTTCCATAAATTTAAAGCTGGATGAGCAAAGCAGAGACTTAATGCAAAAGTGGAGCTGACTCGTGTTAATTCACAAAGACATGTGTGGACAATATTTCATTATGTTATTATTATTTGTCAGATGTGGGGATAGAATCTCTTTCTCATGAGTTGGACCGAAAGATCAGAATTGCAGAGAACTTAAACAATGACTACTAGAATTATCCATGGAGTAGAGGATGACAGGTGATGGCTTCCTCTGGTTCTCCAAAGATACGTTTCTCAGAATTCTCTTCCCTGTTGAAGTTTTTAGAAAATGATTTACTCATGGACTACTCTCTTTCCTCTTTATTTCTTGTCTTGTCTCCTCCAGTCCCTTCATCTTTCTTGCATCATCTTTTCTTGAATGACAAAAACAAAATGCAACAGAAATATCTGGCATGAATGAATCTACCTAATGCAGGAAGTAAAATCAGTCAGGTTCAATCCCTAAAAAATCCTTTGTCAGAAATCCCTCTGTATAGTTTCCAGCTAGATTATGTGTGGGTCCCTCCATTTCAGACAGCTTCAATGCCCTAGGATCTCCTGCATGTAATCAAATTGGAGTTCAGCCTAACAGATAAGTGCACAGAGAATTAAGTTGAAGGCATTCTAATACATTACTGAGCTTTTGTTAGTGCACATTTTATAAATGCGACTCTTAGTAAAGACCCAGAAAATTAAATTTGGAAGCATTTTTCAACATTGCCTTATGCCCTTTAATTTTTTTTTAATGTGGTGATCTCCAAAGAAACCATGCAACTGTATGAAGTGAAGAGTCAGAGAATGCAGAGAGGGAAAGAGACTTTGAAGCCTGGTGCTTTGAAACTGTTGTTTCAAGAGGCTGATGGTGAGATAAAATTGAATTGATTTACACAAGAATTGGATACCAGTAACAAGGAAAATGTCACATGCAAGGGAAAAATTAGAAAATCTGTAAGCACAATAATTATACAAAAGAATAATAATGGTTTTCACAGCAAGGGGCTAAGTGTGTCTGACTTTAACTTATTTACTTCTGCGGCAGAACAGAATCTGAAAGTCAATGAAGGAAGCAGGTCACTGTTATGTTTGAGAGACTGGAAAACCTGAACTACTGGGACTGTGCTGAACATAGAAGCCACTGGCTGCACAGAGATAATGATAAGGACAGCCCGCGGGCATTCAGGGCTTTACATTTTTCAGAGCATTTTTACTCCTGATTTTTAATTAATTTTCCCAGTTATTTTAAGATGTGTGTAAAGCAAGTTCTCTCATTTTAACAGATGAAAATATTAAGAGAAACAAATCAAGAAAAAGTTCAATATTATTTTTTTCTGCTTTACTTTTCCAGTTCAACAGCAAGACTGTCCCTCTGCTTGTGTTCACTTATTGTTTAGGAGTGTGTGTGTGTGTGTGTGTGTGTGTGTGTGTGAACATATGTATATATGTGTATACATATATATATTTGGATGCATACCCTAAAAAATTCTCATGTCATTAAGTTGAAAGCTGTGGCCCCTTGCATAGTATTTTGTATCATCTGTAGAAAATCACTATTCCTTTGTCATATTGCAAATAAAGACAGACCAAGAATTGTCCTCAAAATCTCAAGGAAATGAATTGTTTTCATGTATGCTGAAGACATTTAAACAATTATCACTGCTGTACAATAAATACTATTCATAAAAAGGTTTCATTAATTTTACAATGTTTCACAGACTACCGTTGGAAATACTTTAATTATATAACACATTCTATATGTGCTTAAAATGCATTAACAGTTCTATAATCTAGAAATTTCACTTTTTCTTAATTGTGCTAAACTGGCATGTGCTGACTGACACTGTTGGTCTATGAATTAAGTCTATAGAACATTTTTATGTATTCCAACATTACACATAGTCAAGCAGTCATACGTTTTAACATACTTAAGTTCCATCAAGTTTAAACTGATCCCAAAGTTTTAACTGATTCTAAGTTAAACAGATATGTTTTCTATTATGAGATGATAGAAAAAGAAAGTAGGCCAACCTTTGGCTTATAAAGGTTGTGTAGTTCCTTTTACCATACCTAACTGGTCCAGAAATTCAATATACTTCTAGTAAACATTAAGGCTTAGTAGACTTCAATGTTGTGGTAGGGCTATTTGGGAATCCACAATGAATCACATTGGGAGTTTTCCACAGGTATCAATGGCCTCTTCTTGAACTCCTAATTGCATACACATGAGATTAGGGTACAGTGAAGATCAAAAACTATCAGGCTGAATCTGCCTATAGTAAGAAGTTCTCTCTTTTTCTACACAGTGCTGACAACTTATGTGAGTGAGCCAATTTTATCCATGCATCATAGAAAGGAAGTTGAAAAGCTGTTCACTCTTACCTTGACTCTCCAAGGTGGTAGTTCCAATGCACTATGCCCATCTTACATGTTCTTACTGCAAGTGCCATGACCTCTGCTATGACCTGTACCTCCATGATAGTGAGTAACACATTGCAGTTTGCTTTTGTTACATTAATTTGGTTACAGGAGGGGTAGACATTTTATATTTAAGAAATACAATGTTGAGGTAGGCATGGTAGTCAGTACTGCAATCACAGCACTCTGAAAGCTGATGCAGGCTACCCAGCAAAGACACCGTCTCAAAACCCAAACAACAATGACAACAATAAAGTATGAGACTGATTCATCATGGGCATAATGTCACTTTCATCCATCTATCTATCTATCTATCTATCTATCTATCTATCTATCTATCTATCTATCTATCTATCTATCTATCTATCTATCTGTCTCTCTGTCTATCTATCTAACTATCTATCTGTATGTCTGTCAGTCTATCTATCTATCATCTATCTATTATTTATTGTCAAAGCGATGTACAGAGGGGTTACAGTTTCATATGTGAGGCAGTGCGTACATTTCTTATCATACTTGTTACCTTCTCCTTCATTTTTCTCTCATGATAAACAACTTATTTCTATAATTTGGAGTTCATTTCACTTAGCATCATCTAATGTGTTCATATGTACTATTGAGCTATTGCGATCTTCTGCTAGGACTCTCCTAGACATGTACTTACTATTCTCAATGAGGGAAACCATAAAGTCTATGTTTCTTTAAGTCTGGCTCACTTCACTTAATATGATTTTTTTTCCAAGTCTTTCCATTTCCTTATGATTGGGGTGATGTCATTCTTTCTGATAGAGGCATAGAATTCCATTTTGTATATGTACCACATTTTCTTGAGCCATTCATCTACTGAGGGGCATCTGGATTGGTTCCATATTTTAGCTATGGCAAATTGTGCTGTGATGAACCTGGTTGTGCTGGTCTTGTTTGTGATCCTTTGGGTAAATACCCAAAAGTGGAGTTGCTGGGCCATAGGGGAGCTCCATGGTCTTTTGAGGAACCTCCACACTGCTTTCCAGAGTGCTTGAAGAAGTTTACTCTCCCACCAACAGCCATTTTCATTTTTTGAGTGGTTAATTGGAGATAAAATCTGGCTGGTTTCCAACCATGATCCTTGGATCTCAGCCTCCTGGTTAGCTAGGATTATAGGTGTGAGCCACAAGTGCCTGGTTTGACCATTGTTGTTTTCTATTTGCTGAAATGTTGAGGATAATTATATCATATATAAATTATAATTTTATATTACTATATTATATAAGTATATCACATATAATCGTATTATATTGATTTATATGACACTAATTTGATCATATTATATATTATATGAATAGTTATCTCCTATTTGTAACACTTTATTATTTCCTGCTTCTTTTGGTTTGTTCGTGAGAATGTGTTTCATATATGATTATGTGCATATTCACATAGGATGCCTATTATTCTGTGGAGACCTTAAACTAGAATTACTGATTTCCTCCAGCACTTAGTCTTATTTTAATTGTCCCCACTAATTTTTTTATGAAATCATGTCATGTTGTCAGGAATGGCTTCCACATTGAACTTTACCTTGTCAAAATAATTTTATCATACATAAATATTTCAGCTAAAACCAAAAACTACTTATAAATGATTGATTCAGTAGGGTTCATTGACCTTTCTTGTGGAGGCTTTTATTAAAATTAGAGTATCCCGTCCTAAATATGACCATTAATTGTTAATGATGTGCCAATTGAAGCCTAGGTTTCTCTAAAACATGGGAAATTAAATTTGTAGTTATAATGATATGTTGAAATTAAGAAGGGTCGTCACAGTTCAAAGAACCCCAGTCTCAAGCTTCACACTAAAGTACAGTTTGGCTTCTAAATTAAACCAGGCAAGATTTGTAGTCGGTGTTCTGTATTACAAAACAACAGAGAAAGAATGCTTTGAGAGGCTGAAAATTGACATAGGTGGGCTATTTGTGTCACCTATAAACCATATTCTTTTCCTTTTGAAAAAAATGGAATAAGTATCGTAAGTAGAAAAATAAGCATAATTACTACACATGTAGTGTAATAATCACCAATTTCTCTGAAGGTTAAAATTTCTGCCATCACACAGATTCAGTTGTTGGCATGGGATAAATCAGCTGTTCCTTGATTTCCCATCATAAAAAAAATACATATAAATCTTATTCCTTTCATTCTTTGTAAATTCTGTGCAAAAGCCCATATTTCTAATATGAAAAAGTTGAAAACCAGTTCAGGCACTAGTTGCTCAAGCCTGAAATCCTAGCTACTAAGGAGGCTGAGACCTGAAGATTGTGATTCAAAACTAGCCTGGGCAAGAATATCTGTGGGATTCTTATTTCCAATTAACTACCAGAAAAACCAGAAGTGGAATTGTGGCCCAAAATTGTAGAGCAATAGCCTTGACCACAAAAGCTCAGGGACAGTGACCAGGTCCTGAGTTCAAGCTTGTCAACTGATAATAAATAAATAAAATTATAAAATATTACAAACAAAAGAAGGGAAAAGAACAAAAGAGAAAGAAATTCCACTAACTACAGATATGATTTTTAAATAACGTATGGCTTTTTAAAAATTTAATTTTATTGTCAAGGTGATGTACAGAGGGGTTACAGTTACACACATAAGGTAGTGAGTATATTTCTTGTCATACTTGTTACTCCCTCTCTCATTTTTCTCCCACCTTCCCTTCCCCCAATTCTTCTCCCCACAGTTGTACAGTTAATTTCCAACGTATTGTCTTGTGAGTATCACTGTTGCATTGGATTGCCCTTTATCCTTTGTTTCACCATTTTGATGTTCCCTTTCCTAATTCAGATAAACTTATATACAATATATAGGGTATTGAATCAGATACAATGACAACAGGAGATAAATCATGGGAAAGAAAAAAATTCATATAGTATATTAAAAATCTAGTAGTGGATCACAGTCGGTCAACAGCTATGTACATGTGATCATATAAGATGATGCTAAGCGAAATGAACTCCAAGATATGGAAACAATAGGTTTTTTCATTGATGTTGTTATTTTTAACAATATATTTGTTAAAATCTTTTTAATACTTTTATGGCTTCTTAAAGGCAATATATCTAGGCATATCCCATTTTTCTGTGCTTTGCTTTATTCCTCTTTGAAAACATTGCATCTTTCTTTAATTGAAGATTGGTAGCAACCTGCATGAAGCAATCTATCAGTGTCATATTTTTAACATGTCAGGCAATCATTAACATTTTTATCAAAAAATTATGTTTTAATATTAAAGTAGATACATTTGTTGGACACAATTTAGTGCACATAATAGATGATGATATAGTACCAGTGGAACTTTTATATGCACTGGTAAACAAAAAATTATGTGACTCATTTTATTGCAATATTTAATCTAAATAGACCATTAAAGGTACTTCAGTGGTCTGGAATGGAACCTACAATATCTTGGAGAAATTTTGGGAACACTACTGGGTACTAGACATAGTAGAATGGAATAGCAAGGCTCTCCTTTCTACAGAAACTTGTAGTATGGTTAGGAAACCAAGTTGTCTGTCATCTTGTATAGTCAAAAATGATGCTATACATGCTGAATACATAACAAATACGTCCAAGGAAGAATATGAAAAAGATGAAGAAGTTTGAGCACCGTGATGCCCCTGATGTAGGAAAGGAGGCATGAGTTGATTTTGACATGTTCAGGTTTGAATCTCCCCACTTTATATTGGAAATCTACAGGAGGCGTGAATGACACACTTTCTTGTACACACCATCAAGGCCTAAGAAATCAATGGTAGATGCTTTTGGTATCACCGTTCATCTTCTGCCCTCACCATTTCCAAGCCAGCTGGCTGACTTCTGTACACCATGGCCTGAAAACAATCTCTAGTTGTTATACCCATGGTGTACACTAGAAATGCTAGTGATTTCATACTTCACAAGAAGCTATCTTCAATAACTGACAGTGTTGGGTAAACATTGTGCTTTTCTCTATTTTAATACAGAATCTTTGTGGAGTATGCTTTCTTCTAGAATTCCTCAGCAAGAACAAGGATGAGGATAAGTTTTTAATTTTGGAAAATAATTTATACCTCCTCAGCAGACCCCTCATTGGATTTTTCCTTATTTATCTTAATTTCTTGTACTTCTATGGTTTTTCCTATGAGGTCATGAGTTGCTTTCCAGATAGACATCTTGAGGCTGAATCCCTGCTGGAGAAGCAAAAGAAACAGATTCCATTGACTTCCTACTACCTACTTACTCAAATATATGAGTGAAGCTTATGGGAGGAAATTCTAAAGATGTCAAGTAACATCTTTCTGCACCATTCCCATTGGGGAAATCAGCTTTGAGGCCAGGCTGGAAGTCATCCATTCCAATCACCTTCTAGCAAATGCTATCTGTTCTCTGCCCACATCTCCTTGCTCAGCCTGGAGCCAGTTGCAGGCTGGGATGGTTTTCTGCAAGTCTTTGCCTTAGGGTGTATTCTGGTTGTGGAAGGACTCATGTCTGATCCGCATGGGATATGCCTAAATGTCCCAGGGGAAACGGACAAATGCTGATGAACAAATAAAGTGAGGGTAACAGGTGAGGGTAGTCATCTCAGAAGGTCTCTGGAAGGTTTAGCTTCCGCTCTTCTTAGAGCTGACACAAAGGTTCTTTTTCATTCTCTGGGTCTCACTTCCCTACTCTTTACCAACACCATGCTTCCAGACAGAAGTCACTATCCTAATAAACAGCTTTGATCAGGCTGTGCTCTAACTGAACTCAACTTAGAAGATAGAGATTGTGGTCTGTATGCAGTTAGCATCATGCCTTTGTCCTTTCAGTGTTTTCGAAAATACTTGAAATAAATGCTTAAAAATAATTTGTCATGGCAAAGAACCATGATTTAACTTAGTTAACTAAATTTCTAATATTAGATTGATTAGGTTGATCTATCTATCTATCAACGGAACTATCGAAAGAGAAGTATGGTGTGTGTGTGTCTGTGTGTGTGTGTGAGAGAGAGAGAGAGAGAGAAAGAGAACTTGTAGAAAAACACTTTTAGAGAGAAAATACCTGTGTTTACCCAAATAAGTGTATTCCTTGATTGCATTTGTAACTGTCAAAGTCCACCTTGCTCTGCCTGTATTTATGAATACCAGATGGGCTTTTTTTGAATGATAGCACAGGAAAATAATAGCAACTCATTAAGGTCATTAAGGGATGATTGTATGGAATTTATGATCAGTGAGCTGCCATATATGCAACCAACTAGGATCCATAAAATACAAGATAATCTGACAGTGATTTGTTTTCCAATCTGAGTGAATGCAGAGCAACCTCTGCATCTGTAGGCCTGGGGTGTTTCCCAAGCTCTTTTCCAATACTGTCCATTTTTCTCCATTGATTATCATTTCCTCTGCATTATGCAGGGGTAAAATTAATTGCTAACTGCAAGGTTTCCTGGGTGCAGTCAGTTAATGCATAGTCTGTTTACTGCATGCCAGATGGCTTCAGTCACTTAGAAAGGAACAGATAGGGATAAAACAGTATCTTCTGTGCAAAACTGTGCTATCAAACAGTTGTGTACAGTGGACGTAGGAAACAAGGGAATTTAGCGTTAAGAAAATCTTTCATGTAGTTACAGAATATTTCATAGAAAGACAATCAGGCCTCCAAATGCCTTCTTTTGTCCTGGAATTCTGCATGGCAAGTAGGACCATCTTCTCTGATGTCTTTAAAATAGACCCTCTTCTTGTGGCTGGTAAGAGCTAAGGGAATGAGGAGTAAAAGAAATGGGGCCAGGGAATTTTGAAAAATGGGGACTGGCTAGGGAAGCAGTAAACGAATGTGTGGAGATATTTCTGTTCCTAGTCCCAGCAATTTTTGTGAAGGGCACTTAGAGGGTGCACACTCTTCGGAGTTCTTCCGTCCTGCAATCAATATCTTCTGAAAGTGCTTTTCATGTTTGTACTGGGATGCCTGCACTTTTCCTTGTTTGTGCCGATGGAGGGGCACTTGGCTGGCAATGCTGTCAGAGTGACAAATACATGTAGACTTCTGCCATTTGGGCTACCGGGGGCTGATTTGTTTGTCCAGGGGCTGTCTGTCACCTGAACACTGTGCTTTGCTGCTCAAGGTGGATGAACCATTTTGAGAAGCTGAGTATTGATTTTTCATCTTTCAGGAAAGTGAAGGTAGAAGGAAGACACTCTTCCTACTAGTGGTTGGATAAGAAACTGTGAATTAGCCCTGAGCACTATTAAAATCAGCAAAAATACCATCTTGAGAATGCTAGGTCTCTCCTTTACACGAAAACCCTAGATGCTAGAGCAAAATGCAAGCATGTAAGTGTGTGTTGCCTGAGAGAAAGAACACATTAAACTGCTATAAACCATTATTAAGTGCATGCAGATGAGATGATTACAATCACTGCAGCAAGATGTTTGGGCAATAAAGAAGAGAAACAGAATGTATCAGGAGTTATAACATCTTCCTTGTAGTTGTGGGAAGGAGACAGCCATTGCCCATAGGAGAGAAAGGGGAGACACTAATGAGGGGAGGGCCTGGGAAGAAATAGAGGGCCCCCGAGTGAACACTCTACTTTCCTTACATGACTTTCCTTACATGATTTTTTTTTTCTGTGTCACCAACAGGGCTATGCTAGGTATCTCAAGAATAATGGGTGTGTCTATGAATATTGATGAACGAGTATGTAGCAGGTATAAAATGTTACCAGTTCTCTGGAGACATTCAGAGAGCCATTTCTTGATCAGATTAGGAAATAGAAAGCCTATTAAAATTACCACTTCGGAATTACTTTGTAGACAAAGCATTAGCATTTAGCCGGTATCTAGTTGATACTTCTGCATTTGTAGTTTGAATAGCTCTTTTAACTGAGGGACCAAAAGAAAAGTTGTCATGTTTTAGCCACTAATTAAAGAAAGGCTGATAGGTATAACGCCCTAACTTTCTTTTTAACAGTTTTTGCTGAACTCAACACTTGAAATCCATCTACATTCAAAGGATTGATTACAGAGCATTAGTTTCATCAATACTAGCCCAACACTCTAAAAAGAAGGTTGAGTTAAATGTTGTATAGGGCTTGTCATTTATGACATTTGAAAAGCGAGTGGAATTACAGTATTTCTTATCTGTACTTCCTCCCTTCCTCCTCCCCTTTGTTTCTTCTTCCTTCCCACTTTTCTCCTATTCTGCATTTCTTCCAATAACAAATGGAAGCTTTTTATGAAAAAACACACTTTTTTGGTGAAGTGTGTGATTTCGTGTTTCCTGTTTCTCATGCTTACATGTTCTTTCTGATGAAAGATGACAAAGGAGTTGCTTGATTATTAATAACATGGCTACTTCGAAGATTGACTATTTTTTTTGCCTTAGTCACAAATGTATTCAGCTTGACTTTTTTTCCCAGGCTATCTTTAAAATATTTGATTTTGGGGAAAAATAATTCATTGACAAAAGCCAATATACCAGGACCATAGATTTGACTGGGGAAAAGAAAATAGACCTTAACTCTTACAATGAGAGATGACATTTTCACAGTTTGACAAATGAAAGTTGAACCAAGCAAACATTGTTTATTGCTTTGTGATTTTTTTTTGCATTACAGGATCCCTGAAAAAAAAAATCAACCAGTTCTGTGTTGTGGGTAACCGTGGCAGGGCAGGAGGCTTGCTGGTGCAAGGTGGAGATGACATTTCCAGACTCCATTTTCATGCCATCCAGTTGTACCTCATTGTTTCGCCAATCCTCAGAGACGTGCCAGTGAGTTTTAAGTTTCATATGCCCTCATTAACTCCAGAGAAGGAAGAAAACAGTGGGAATAAATAGGGAAACCAAGAATCAGTAGGTAATATTAAAGAACAGCTGTTTCCTTTTCAAATTTATTAAATAGTATCTGTTTCAGGACCCGCAGAACTAGATTCTTAATTAGTCTATAGTATTATACTTTCTTCAGCTAAATAAATATCAAAGGTGGTCTGGTTGGTAATGTTGCGAGTCATTAACTCTGACAATTGTACCGTGTCTTCATGATTATGTTTACCTTGATTAGGTGTGTGTGGATGTGTGTGTGTGCGCACGCGTGCGTGTACATGCAGTCATGCAGAGTCTCAAAAGACTGAGATTCAACAGTGAAAACAAAATTCAGACAGTAATTGGCTAAAACTCTAGGAGGAAGCTTGTTATGAAGAGTACAACATTTGTATTAGAAAGTGTTAAAATTACTTGCAAGATTTGTTGTTGGTGATGGTAGTAGTGGTGGTACTGGGGCTTGAACTCAGGGCATGGGCATTGTCCCTTAGCTACTTTTGTTCAAGGCTAGCACTTTAACCCTTGAGCCACATGCTCCATGTCTGGCTTTTTGGTGGTTAATTGGATAACAGTCTCAGGGAGTTCCTTGCCCAAATGCCTTCAAACCATGATTTTCAGAATTTAGCCTCCCCTCCTGAGTAGCAAGGAGGTGTGAGGCACCAGCACTTAGCCTTCTTGTAGTTTTTAATAGCATTCATTTCAGTAGCACATGCCATGTGATATCTATACCAATGGTGAGTAAAATTTGAGCTATGTATTCCACAGGTTTCTAGTATTCTAGCTAGTCATTTCCTAGATAGTAGAAACTATAGATTGTCTCAGTGATGCTGAAATGTGTAAGCCAGGTGGTAGTGGTTGTCAATGAGAAGTCATCTCTTTATAACTATTCTTTCTGGAAGGTTAAAGGGATATGAACAGGGCAAAATAACTGTACTGTTAAAAGTCTCTAACACTAGATGCAGCACAGAGTTATGTTAGTTTCTTTGCAGTCTGGGATCCCAAAACTCTGTTGAATACCATAGCTTTAAATATATTTACAAATGATCTAAATGGGAAAAAAAAGAAATAGGAAAAAATTAACATGCATTGGACATGTTGCTTGGCTTTCCCAAAATTACAAGTGAGTTCTTCCAACAGTACTTCAGAATTGATAATAGGATGAGTCTCTGGCTGGTAAGGAGAAATTGAGGCTTGCAAAGGTTTATGCGACTTTTCTTGTCAGGTCTCTCTCCATTACATTGTGCCAGTGAGCAACTGGTCACTGTGCACACCCGTGGTCAGAATCCCCCTCAGTGTTTTCCTTGCTGCCCTGACTGCATGTGGAATGAAACCAGTGCATGAGTCTCCTGTCAGGTATGGGAAAGACAGATGAGAGGTGGGGAAATGTTGGCAGCCTATGAAACGGCGAGAATTATAGTATATCAGTCTATGATATTCCAAGAGCTCTGGATGGGGCTTTAAACCTTTCCAATACAGTGTTTCTCTGTTCAGTTAAACCATTTAGGCTTGAGCAGATTACTGGGTCACATGATATCTGTTTAAAAGAAAACAAGGAGCTAGCATGGACTTAGACTCATCAGACAGACCCAAACATCTACTGTAGGAAGTAGAAGTAAAAAGGATTCCAAATACAAATTAATGTTTTGTCTATATGAATGGACTACCAGAGTATTTTAGAGAACAAAAGAAATTCTCTGAGCATTACTGACAACTCTTATTAAGGTTTTTTTTCCAGACCTGAGGATTGAACTCAGGGTCTTACACTTGCCAGGCAAGGCTTCTTCCACTGAGCTAAACCCCCAGTCCCTCCCATTGCTTTAATGTATGTTATGGATATACTTTCCTAGATCTCTGATCTAGTAGAAGTGAATAAGTAGAAAAATACTATTTTTATCACAAGGCTAAAATTCTTTGAGCAGAAAGTTTTTTTAAAAATAAAAATTGACAATCCTGCGGTTTATGAAGGTCTTCTAGGCTGAATGCCAAAAAGCACAGGGAAAACCCAAATATTAGTGATAAGCGACAAAATCTTTTCTCTTTAGGCTTAGAGATTAAGGAAGGAAAGGAGGGAAGGAGATAGTGCTGTTATCGTGTTACAGATTGTGGCTGACCTGGAGAACATAGTTTGGCAACACAGACATTAAGCACTGTGATGAGAAGCGAGTTCATATATTCTGCAGAATAGCTTAGTTCACTCAGTGAATGAACACATTCCCTTAAGACACAGAACAGTTGGCAGATGAAGCAAGCTTTTTGTTGCTGTTTTTGCCTGTAGCACTCATGGTAATCTTGTCAACAATGTGAGTATAACAAATTGCATCTGCTTATTTGTGCTGTTCTTTAAAGGTGAGTGAAGATATTGAACCTGAGGTCCATCCTTACTTTCTTGCTCAGCCTAGAAACCTTTTATGCATAGTTTTCAGGTCAGGGCATTTACAGAAGGGCCTAAGCATTGAAAACTGCACATAAAGAAACTGGGTCTGACAGAAGACAGTGGTGGTGGAAACAAATAAGCAGAAAAAATAGGAAGTTAGATCCTTTCTGACAGGCTACAGGATTTATTAGGAGATTCCTAACTTTTTTTTTTTTTTTGGCCAGTCCTGGGCCTTGGATTCAGGGCCTGAGCTCTGTCCCTGCCTTCTTCCCGCTCAAGGCTAGCACTCTGCCACTTGAGCCACAGCGCCGCTTCTGGCCGTTTTTCTGTATATGTGGTGCTGGGGAATCGAACCTAGGGCCTCGTGTATCCGAGGCAGGCACTCTTGCCACTAGGCTATATCCCCAGCCCAGGAGGTTCCTAACTTTTAAGCGTGTGCATAGTATGTGTGAGAGAGAATGTGTTAGTAGTATTATTTGATGCTGGGGATTGATTATGTTTTAATTGAAGGTTGTGTTAAGGAATTCAGTCCTCTCTTATTCCTGCTTGGGTGTTCTCCAGAGTTTCACACATAACGCCACTTCACTCAAAACCACAGCTAGCTTTAACCCCCACATGGTTCAACAGACATTAAGCGAAGAGAGTTAGGTGATGCAGAAAGGAGAAGTTGGGATATTTTAATTTTCCATCAAGCTTTGGAAGATTAGAATAAAATGTGAAAAATGAGCAATAATTATGGAATTATTGCTCCAAAGGCCCATATACTATTAATATATGTAAATAAGAAAAGACAAAAAGGAATGAGTAGTGTACAAAAATATAGAGATATAGTAACAGTTGAAAATAAGTATTTTCAACAGAAGGAATACCCACTTCCCACCCCAAAAGAAGTGTGGAAAGAGTTGCTTTTGTGAGAAATGGTAATTGTTAGTTGGTCTAGCTAGGTAGGAAGTTGTGTTTGTTTGTTTGTTTTACATTCTATTAGAGACCACCACATTTTGGAGGTAAAATATAAGAAATAACAAAAAAACCAAAACAAGTAGTAAATGAGGCTTACACTTGTCATCTGTTCTACTCAAGAGGAAGACATGAGAAGATTACAGTTTTAGGGCAGCCCAGGCAAAAAAAGTTCTGAAGATTGTTTTGTTTTTGTTTTTATTTTTTCCTGTCAGTTGTGGGGCTTGAACTCAGGACCTAGGCACTGTCCTTGAGCGTTTTCAGCTCGAGGCTACTGCTCTACCACTTTGAGCCACAGCTCTACTTCCTGAAGATTGTGTCTGAATAGAAAAAGGTGGGTGTGGTGGCACACATCTGCCATTCCAGCTACAGTGAGAAATACAAATAAAAAGATTTATAAAGGCGTTTCCAGGCTTGTCTGAGCAAAAAGCAAGACCCTAACTCAAAAATGAGCCAAAGCAAAAAGGGTCAGGGATATACCTCATGTGGTAAAAACAATTACCTAGCAAGTATGAGCTCCTAAGTTCAAATTCAAGTTGTGCCACAAAAACAAAAGAGAGAAAGGAAATAACTAAGAAGCACGTATAGCAAGAGAGACCCAGGGCTCACTTTGGCAGGTAAGGTGTGTGTGTGTGTGTGTGTGTGTGTGTGTTTTCAGGAGAGAGGAGAGAACTAGGTTAATGGTTTTCCCCCTCAGCTCCTCAGGAAAATGATCAACTTTTAAATCCAAGATGCATCAGAATTACAAAGAGGGACTGCCAAACACATTGCTGGCTGCCATTCCCAGAGTCTCTTAGTCAGTGATTTTAAGAGGATTTTAAGAAATGTATGAGATTTTAATTTTTCCACATCTTTGCCTTGTTCTGAAGGCTGACTCAGTAGTGATATGGGGTGATATTATATTACAGTGTGGTTTCAACTTACATTTCCTTAATGGTGAATGAAGATGTTCAACATGAATATCACTTCATGTAGTCACTGATTATTTATATATCCACCTTTGACAAAGCCTTATCTGATATTTCAGCACTGTTTTAAATTGATTGATTCCGTTTTAGAGCATAGTTGTTGGAGTTCTTTATATACAGTGGATACATTTCCCTTTTCAAATACGTGATTTACAAATATCTCCTCCTGTTTTCTTGATTGTTTCATTTCCTTGAGCACTGCTTTTACTTTCTTTAAGGCAGAAATTTTATCTTTGTTTTTATTTGTTTATTTACTATTGTTATTTTGAGATAAAAATTTTGTATATTGGGTATAAATTATACATATATATGTATGTATATACATATATTTGCCAGTCCTGGGGCTTGAACTCAGGTTCTGAACCCTGTCCCTGGCTTCGCTTTGCTCAAGGCTAGCACTCTACCACTTGAGCCACAGAGACACTTTGGGCCTTTGCTGTTTAATTGGTGCTGAGGAATCAAACCCAGGGCTTCATGCATGCTAGGCAAGTACTGTCCTGCTAAGCCATACTCCCAGCTTTTGGCTGTAAATATCTTGAACTTATGATCCTCCTTCCTCCTTCATGAACCACTGGCATTAGAGCATGCGAATATGTGCTGGGGATGGAACCGAAGGCCCTGTGCATGAAGAGTGTGTACTCTACCTCTGAACCACATTGCCAGACCTTCAACAATAGGTTTTATGGACTATTTTTGGCCCATTTATTTACTTTTTCCTAATGCTGTGTTGTGATTTTACCTAGAATTTTGGAAATATTTCCATAGGGTTTTAGACATCTTTCCTAATCTGTCATATTTTATTTTTAATTTTTTTAGAAATTATCTTTACGTTCCTATAGATGGACGCTTCAATTTAACACGTCCAAGTATGTACTCAATGTACTTTTTTCTGTTGGTCATGGGGCTGGAACTCTGAGCTCTTCAGCACAAGGCCAGTACTCTACCACTTAAGCCACAGTGCTACTTCTGTGTTCAATATGTCTTGATCAGAATTATCCCTTCCATCTTTCTCACCTCCTCTCACACTTACTCCCCTTCTTACCAGTCTCATCAAAGTTTTTGGTTCCATTTTCACATATGTACCTTGACTGTATTCACTCACCACTCCTCTTCCCACTCATTTGCCAGCCTCTCATGAGCCCTGAGTCCCATTCCAATGTTTATCATATGTAATACGAGTTACAATCTCTCGGCATAGCACTTCCTCACCTGCATGCAAGTTTTATTTTAGTAAAGCCACCTCTCCCTACCTGCCCTGTATACATCATGCACCCTCACCCAAGTCATATCTGACAAGACCGTGGTGCTGAGAGCTTCACTGCATAAACTCAATGTCATTGGGAAGACAAGAAGAATCAAGACATGCCAATTATATTATTCATAATTAGAAAAAAATGTGAGTTCAGAATTTTGGTCTAAGCAGTTTTCTCGTATTCCTTTCGCCTCAAAATCAAGATTTTGTTTTTTTTTTAAGTATTTATTATCAAACTGAATTACAGGGAGGTTACAGTTTCATACTTTAGGCATTGGATACATTTCTTGTACTGTTTGTACTGTCCCTCATTCCCCCTCCCCCCCTCCCCTTTTCCCTCCCCCCCCCCATGAGTTGTTCAGTTCATTTACACCAAACAGTTTTGCAAGTATTGCTCTTGTAGTTGTTTGTCTTTTTTTACCCTGTGTCTCTCGATTTTGGTATTCCCTTTCTTTTTTTTTTTCAAATTTTTATTATCAAACTGATGTACAGAGAGGTTACAGTTTCATACGTTAGGCATTGGATACATTTCTTGTACTGTTTGTTATCTTGTCCCTCATACCCCCTTCCCTCCTCCCCCTTTCCCTTTCCACCCGTGAGGTGTTCAGTTCACTTACACCAAACAGTTTTGCAAGTATTGCTTTTTTAGTTGTTTGCCTTTTTTTTTACCCTGTGTCCCTCAATTTTGGTATTCCCTTTCAATTTCCTAGTTTCAATACCAGTATACACGGTTTCCAATATACTCAGATAAGATTACAGAGATAGTGTAGGTACAACCACAGGAAGGTGATACAAGAACATCATCAATAATAGAAGCTACAGATACACATGGGACGTTGAAAGTAGTTACAACTGTGATATAACAATTGTTTCCATAACATGGATTTCATTTCACTTAGCATCATCTTATGTGTTCATAAGGGTATAGCTATTGGGCCTTGTGATGCTCTGCTATGACTTGCCTAATCAAAATCAAGATTTTGTAAAGCTTCCTTGAAAGCTGCATCACGGGTACAGCTGTTAATTTCTACAAACTTTACTCAAATCACAAGAAGAGCCCATGTATACAGCATTCCCATTGGTTCATTACCACAAATGCTTGATGCTTTAAATTCCACTTAGAATATCATTTTACAGCATTTTTCAGATTCCTGGTTGCTTTTAGGAGAAAGATGGGAAATTCCCTTAATTAATATGCACGGGAATTCATTGTTTGAATTTCTGTAATACCTCTATGCGGATCTGCTAATTTTCTTGTTTAATTTTTAATGTAATAGGTGTTTAACATGAGTCCTTGCTTAATAGCTTCACTCCTATCAAATACCCGAGTGAATCTTTATTTGTTGGGTAGTAGAGAATGTGTTGTGGGAGACACA
This sequence comes from Perognathus longimembris pacificus, assembly GCF_023159225.1. Classification (NCBI taxonomy): domain Eukaryota; kingdom Metazoa; phylum Chordata; class Mammalia; order Rodentia; family Heteromyidae; genus Perognathus; species Perognathus longimembris. Next base: position 35,606,477 of record NC_063181.1, on the reverse strand, counting down.
TTGTACTGTTAGCATTTGCAAAAGTCTAATTTTTGCTCTGTGCCTCTTTCCTATCATTTAAAAATATTTTTTCTCTTTCTAGCTCTCCCCAAATCTATGTTTAAGTGATCTTCACAATGAATATATATTGTTTGTATTTGAAGTATTGCTTTACTACATAGTCCAGCCTGGCCTTGAACCCACAATCCTTCTTTGTCCATCTTCCATCATCTACCACCATACTCAGCTGTAAATGGAACATACTTTTAAGCCCTTGCCTTGGTAGTCTGTTGTGATCTATCTGAATTTGTTTTTTATTTAGTAATTTTATTTATTTATTTACTTTTTCAAATTTTATTATCAAACTGATGTACAGAGAGGTTACAGTTTCATACGTTAGGCATTGGATACATTTCTTGTACTGTTTGTTACCTTGTCCCTCATACCCCCCTCCCTCATACCCCTTTCCCCCCCTGAGGTGTTCAGTTCATTTTCACCAAACAGTTTTGCAAGTATTGCTTTTGTAGTTGTTTGTCTTTTTTTACCCTGTGTCTCTTTAGATTTATCATCGATTTAGTTTCTCTAATGGAATTAGATTTAGCCAAAGGTCCATCACTGGCCTCCCTTTTCTGTATTGTCTGAAGTTTTGATTTGCCTTCCCCAAGGCTCGCTGGGTGGTGGGAGTAGAGTGAAAACTTGATAAATAGTTGGCTGATACACAAACTTGTTTTACTTCTTTAATTGGCAGCTATTTTGAAGATTGAGCCTTCTCTAATTTTAAGTTATGCTAAGAACATGGCTTTGGACTTATCTTTCTTTTTCTATTATTGTACATTGTTTCTGAAGGAAGTATTGGGACATGGAAAACTAGTCCAGTCATAATGGAGGCTCTTAGAAGGTTTATCAAAGTGCAGTTAGATCAAGATACACTGTATTCATAAACTGCTTTGCTGAATGGTGACTCCATTGTACATTACTTAAAAGTAATAAAAATATTTAAAAATGCAATTAGTATAAACTCTAGATTTTTTAAATATTAGAATTTCTGATCCAATTGGTCTGTGGTAGGGCCTAGAAAATTTGCATATCTAGCAAGTTTCCAGGTAATATTTGCTCCTAATGATCTAAAAACAGAAGAGTGCACACTACTATGATAGAACAAACCCAGCCAATGAAAAAACTGAAGTTGGAGTAATTGATCATCTCACATTAAATGGTAGGTGCCCAATGTGTGACATACTTCCCTGGCATGATACTGCTGTAAGATAATTTGTTAGCTTATAATTAAAGAGAAATTCCAGTTTCACAATTATTGAGTTGTACATCAACTGAGTCAAAAATGAAGTACAATTTTTAGCCACTGTTGTCACAACCCAAGTGAATGGCTAGCACATTTGGGCTGACATATTTGGGAGGAAAAGACCACTGTGTGTGAGGCTTGTAAAAGAAGAAAGGGGGTCACTGGATGATTATGTAGTCATACCTCGTTGGAAATCCTTAGATTCATTTGAAGATGACAACAAAAGGTTGTCACATTTTTTGGTGGTCGAATTAGATAGCCATAAGATAGAGAGAATGTTTGAGGAGCTTTCTTTGATGAAGAGGGCCTCCCTTAGAGGACTACAGGATAAAGCACTAGATGCTTGGGCTCTTGCTCCCACAGAATGAGTTTCAGTGATGATGAAATTATCCCAATGGAGAAAGTGAGGTTGTTCCAAAGAAGTTTAAGGTGTTGCGATTAACCCTATTGTCCAAAAAATCCTCTCCTTTTTCTAATATTGAAAACAGGCAAGAACTCACTAGGTGACACCTGGACCACTGGGCTGCAAACATTCAGAATTAAGGTGGATTTCATAATTTAAAAAATAAGAAAGGAGCTACAGAAGGCTAAGAATAAACACAGATTCAAGGGCATAATCAGAAGTCTAGGGAAAAAAAACCAAACATTTATGGCCAATTTTGAGTTTCAATGTGGTATAAAAAGACAAACTAGAAAATTTAAATTTAACCATTTTAATTAAGCAAAGAACAATTCACAAATTAGGCAGCTCCAAAGCCAGAACAGGCTCAGAAAGGTTCTTTGGCTAATATTTATAGCCTGGAAAATGAAAGTGACTTACAGGAAACAGAACTGATGTACACAGACAGATGTATGTCAAAGCTTGGTGTTTACCTTATTGAACCTGGTTTTGAATATCCTGTGATTGATGGAAACTTAGCTGCTGTGATTGGCTGAGCTTCAGCTCCTTGTTACAAAAGGAAATTCCTAAGTTAGGTTACCACTTTGTATGCTCTAAGTTAGGTAGCAGTTTATCATGTAAGGGTTATAGTATATGGAAACAAAGGCTTTTTAGGACAAATTTTGTTTCTTTACTCCAACATTGCTCAGTAAAGGAAGAGTTTTTCAACAAGATTTTTTTTTCTAAGACTTGAAGTCACATCTTTTCCTCACAGACAAATAAAACTAATTCAAAATGGAGTATGGACTGAGATATAAGGACCAGAACATTTACTTCCTTAAAAGAAATTGTAGGAGTAGACCTAATCAACTTGGAATTGTCAAAACTTATTTTGTGTGTTATCAAAATCTAAAATGAGAAAAAGAAGAACTGGACTTCATAAAAATTAAAAATTCTGTCATGTTTTAAGGGACCATCATTGAATGACTAGATACCCCATAAAGAGATAAATCGTCTGTAAATGATATATCTCATACAAAAATTATACTTGTGTGTATAAAGAATGTATCCAATGCCTAACATATGAAACTGTAACCTCTCTGTACATCAGTTTGATAATAAAAATTTGAAAAAAAAAGAATATTTACAACTCAATAATACAAAGATCAATATTCCTATTAAAACTGGGCCAAGGATAAGAATGGATATTTCTCCATAGATGATATATAAGCACAAAAATAGTCAAAAATGATAGTGTCATTATTTGGAAAGTATAAATCATATTCACAAAGAGACACCATGTATGCCTTCTTGAATGGATATAACCAAAGAGACATATAATGATAAGGTTTGTTGAGGCTATAGGGAAAAATCAAACCTTCATACATTCATTGACTGGAGTATAAAATGACACAGCTGATTTGAAAAACAGTTTGAGAGCTCCTTCAAAATCTAAACAGCAATTCCACATCCAGTTCAATATCTGTTTCAAGCCACTCGAGCAGATAAAAGAAAATATCACAGAATGGGTAATTTGTGAAGAATAAAATTTTAGATCTTATAGCTCTAGAGACAAAGAAGTCCAAGATGAAGCAAGGCTACAGTATTTGGTGTTTGGTCAGAGCGCTTCTCTGCTTCCTTGAGTATCTGTGTCTTCCAGGACAGGAGGCACCCAGGTGACTGTCCCTGGGGAAATGTGGAACAAAGATGCCGATCTTCACAGGGCACAAGGGGATCTGGCTGCATCTTCAGAGCACTGCAGAGCACAAAAGCAAAAAGGGGCTAAGTACTGTTTCATTTATAACCTGTTTGCACAGCTATTTAATAATAACAGTAATGGTAACAACAATACACCATAAAGAAAACAATACTGTTGAATGTCCTTAAATATTTTCACAACGAAGGGCTCTAACCTCATGATGCAATCACCATCTAAAGGCCTTGCCTCTGAATACTAGTGATTAAATTTCAATACATGAATTTGCAGGGACATTCAGACCATAGCAACACCCAAGAAAATTGAAAGTGAATGTCCACATTAAAACTTCTCCATGAATATTCATAGCAGCCTCATTCATAATACATAAAAAGCAGGCTCAATTGAAGTGTCCATCACCTCATGGATGGATAAACTGAATATGGCCTTCATCGACTGCAACATTTGGCCATAAAAAAGGAATAGAAGTATTGGAATGTGACATAGAATAGATGGATCTTGCTGGGGTACAGGGGAGTAAGAAAGGGGAGTCACCTATAAGAAGTTCATGGTCTCTGTCTGGAGCAGTAGAAATGTTTTGGAGTTAGGGAGTGGTGATGGATGCACAACCTTGTAAACACACTAAAAACCACTGAATTGAGTACACTTTAAAATGGTAAATTTTATGTTGTGTGAATTATGTTTTGATAATAAAACTTGCAAAAAATGCTTGGATGAACCTTGAAAACTTTATGCTAAGTGAAAGAAGCTAGACTCAAAATGCCACCTTTTTTTTTGTGTGTGTGCAGTTTTGTTTATGAAGTATCTAGCCTAGACCAATCCAGAGATACAGAAAGTAGACTGATGAGTGGGTTTGAGGGTTGGACACTGTGGTGGTAAGAGGGAGGATGTAAGGGGAGGGTGGAAGAATAATAGGCTGATATTCATGAGGACTCTTTCTATGAGCCACAAATATGCTTTAAAAGTAGGTCACGATGATGGGTGCACAACTGTGAAAATATGGGGCTGGGATGTAGCTTAGTGGCCAAGTGCTTGCCTAGCAAGTGCAATGTCTTGAGTTCTATCCTCAGTATCCCTTAACTCCCCCCCTGAAAAAAAAAGAAAATATGAACCACTGAATTGTACTCTTTAAAAGGTAAATCTTACATCATGTTAATTATATCTCAGTAAAACTTATTAAAAGTATATCTATGTGAGAAATAGAAAGTTATGTAGTACCTATAAGTAAAAAAATCTAATAAGTCTGCATACCATTTTTCTAAACTAAAATACTATTACCTTGCAAGTAATACTATGTTCCCTAAGATCCACAAAGCCCTTGTTTCTAGCTAGAGAGTAACATGGCTGTGGCGGTTGAGTTAGTGTCCTCAAGGCATCCGAGGCTTTGGATAGACAAAAAAACTTTGGAATTGAATTTAATTGAAATACTGACACTGTATTGCCTCCAAACGAAAGCACATATTGTTATTAGGTGCTATTTGATCACTTCCTCTTTCATTATTCCATCTTTGCTTCTTTTTTTTTTTTTTTTTTTTTTTGCCATCCCTGGAGCTTGCCTCAGGACCTGAGCACTGTCCCTGGCTTCATTTTACTCAAGGCTAGCACTCTGCCACTTGAGCCACAGCGCCACTTCTGGCTGTTTTCTATATATGTGGTGCTGGGGAATTGAACCTGGGTCTTCATGTATACAAAGCAAGCACTCTTGCCACTAGGCCATATTCCCAGCCCAACTTAAAGGAAAAGATAGAGGTGAGATTGCAGTCTTGATATCTCCAAGGAATGGCGAGACCATATACACCAGTCTAAGTATGTGGGGGAATGAATCTGGGAGGGGAGGGATTCAAACTCATAGAGCTCTGTTGGATGCAGGCATTCAAATAAATAGCCATCTTACCTAACCTCATGAAAAAAGAGGGCATCTGATTTCCATTAATGCATTGAGCAATGTTGGTAGGAAAGCTAACATGAATTTGAGAGTGAAATCCTGACTCAATGAACAATTGTTATCATTTCAATCTTTGCATGTATAGTAGAAATTGATGTGTTCTGTGCTTTGGCTTTGTAATAACTGCTAGAGGGATGATGGTCAGGAAAAGTGAAGTTACATGTAGAAAGACACCCTTACTTCTGAGTTGCCTTAGTTCTAAAGACAACTTTGAAATATAAGTCTTGATGATGTAAGATTTTATTAGAGTCTCTGATAAGGGAACTAGCTTATATTTGGAGAAGTCCTTGAAGTTTTGAATGTCTTGCCACCTTTTCAAAGATAGCTCTGACCTTGTTATTGGGTTCCTGTAGAAACTAAATCCTTTACTCTTAACACTTTTGGTACTTACAAACCAACGTTTTCCTTTGGGGTGCATCAAACTCACACATAAGATAAGAGGGGCACAATGGGACTTTCTTTTCAATTGGAAATTGTACAGTGAAGCATGTTGAGGGCCTGGTCATATGAATAGCTCAGTTCTACATGGAAAAAGTGACAGCTATTCCATTTGAAGGGAATCTTAGCCCTACTTCAATGTCTACTATAAAGCTAGTGCCTTAATGTGAATCAAGTCCATTCACAGGGCCTGGGTCAGGAATTGATATTGTGCTGAGTCTGAAAACTGGTCATGTCTACTTCTTCTACCTATACAAGGTTGATCTCACACTTCTGGCCATACCATTCTTCACATACTTTATTATGTTTTATTGATTATTGAGCTATTTCCAATGTCTGGCTCTTTCTGTTCCTTTATGGAAAACCAGAGACTAATAGCTTACATACATTGTGGAGATGGTTACAGATTTTTTTTTGAGTAAGTGAAAAGTCATCTTTGCGGCTCCTTATCGAACTATGTGAGTTACTTATGTAGATGTTAACTTTGTAGGGTTAGTTCTTTGATGAGATCAACTATAATGACTCTACCCATGGAACATCCACTACATAAACTGACACATTTTTGCCTGGGTTCATTATCATGTCAAGACTGAGCAGAGCACGACATCAACTGTCATAAACTGGGCATATAGTACTTTATGTTCTTTCTACTAGTCCTATCAACTGATTATGGATCCTCCATTATAGTATTGCACACTAACCATGTCCTGTTTCCAGCCTTGGATATAATTTTCAGACTGAAAATATGGTGCACTTGTATAAATTTTATTGCAACAACCACTCAAACACAGGCCATATAACACTGACATTCCTTATTGTCTCCCTTATGGAGGACTGGTTGGAATGGCTTCCTCAACATTAGCTCGAAAGGGATCACCTTATCTCTGTTGCTTTGTCAATAATGACCAGGATGAAAGGAGTAGGAATTCACATAGACTATTTTTTGTTTGACTGATTATTTTAATCTAATTTTTTCCCCACTATTTTTAGTCATAAATTTTTTCCTCTTCTCCAGTGACAATCCTAGGTTAACCCACATGATAGATGGATCTCTTAGCATCATTAACAAAAGGTCACCCAGGAGACTCAAATTTGATTTTGCCTCAAGTGTTGGAATTCTGTGATTGACCAATTGATTGATTGAGGGATTAATGGTACCCAAGATTTGAATATTTATTGGAAGAATTCCCCAGTACCAGTCCATGTGGGTCAAAGTTGAGAGGCACCGGAGGTTTCTGTAAGATATATAAAAACAGTGTTTTTTCTTCAGAGTCTTGGACCAAAGTTCTGAGGGTGTGTAGGAGACAGAAACATTTTATATCACTGGGATGGAAACAATGGCAATACTTAGGGAGAAAATACTTTAGGCCTGGGGGTACAGCAGAGGAAGAAGGTCACTTTTTCTTTATAACCTCAAGTGATACATCTCTTGCAGACAGCGTAGGATGCCCCTGCTTCTGTCTGTGATCACCTTCTGATGGATTCCCAACCAGTGCATCCACCATAAGGGGCAGGAGAACCATGAGAATATGGGTTGGGTTAGTGTGACAGATTACACTGACTGTGCTCTGAAAGTTTCTCCAAAAATATTCTTGACACTCAACTGGAGAATGTAAGACCTGTGAAGCCATTGCTGTGGCAATATCTGTCTCCCAATCTTGTCTCCACTCATGTGGTGATAGAGGTAATGCTTTCTCATAATACTTAAACTACTAGTAAGGAAGCTGGATATTTATTAAATAGCCTATCTCCAAAACTATGGTGACTTGCCTCTTTCTGGTGATCATAAAAGACCCTTGAATAAGGAAATCCCAACAGTATATCTGGAAGGAAATCTACATGTAAGTTCACCTTGTGGGCAGCTTTCATATAATAGTTAACTGTACAAAAATGTAATGTAATTGGAAATGTTTAAAAGTTGCTACTAATCTTATTTGAAGTCACCAATGACAAGTCTTGGTGTCTTATGTAGTTTGTCTGCTTGAGCTGGATGCAGCCAAGGTGCGGGGAGCCACTAGTTGAGCCACTAGTTGAAATCACTAGTACAGACTAACCTCAGCCTGTGTCTTGCAGTCCTCTTGCTGGCAGCCTTTACCAAATGCTGCATGAGACTTACCAGGTGGACTTGGTCCTAGCCTTTGTTTACTTAAGTATTGGAGTGTCATATGCATAAGAACATTTCCCATAAGTAGGAGACAAACTGAAGGTGGATATTGTTTGGGTATAATTATATCCATGGCCTCTTACATTTCTGCACAACTTTTTTTGTCTTTTTTTCTTATTAAATATTTTTATTACCTTTAAGTAATTGTTCCAAGGAGTTTCAATTCAATGTGTCACACTAGTAATTTAAAGCCACAGACCTCTTTCTGGATAGAGCAGCCTAGTAATGATTTGATAAGGAAAAATGGCACTATTTAAAATTATTTTGCTGTTTTTTCTTGTCAAAAATAGTGTATGCAAATACAAAAATGACTATATTTCTGTCATTACTACATGTCTAAAGAAACTGAAATTTATTTTCTTTTTTGTTAAACTTTTTTCTTTATTGTCAAAGTGTGGTACAGAGGGGTTATAGATTCATATATAAGGCAGTGAGTACATTTCTTGTTCAATTTGTTACCTCCCCCTTCCACCTTTCCTTCTCCCCCCAAGAGTTGTGCAGTTGGTTTACACCAAATGGTTTTGTAAGTATTACTTTTGGAATGGTTTGTCCTTTTGTCTCTCAATTTTGATATTCCCTTTCCCTTCCCCAGTTCTAATACCCGTATAAAACAGTATCCAGGGTACTCAGATGAGATATAGTGGTAGTGGGGATAAAACCACAGGAAGGGAATATAAGAGAAACAAAGCTAAACATAACAATCTGACAAACAGACAAGAAAAAAAGGTACTCTTTCACATGGCAAGTTGAATGTAATTACAAGAGTGGTATAACTCTTATTTCTGAAACGTGGAGTTCTTTTCACTGGGCATCATCTTATGTGGTCATATGGGTGTAGCTATTGGGGTATTTTGATGGTCTATCATGACTAGCCTAATCATGTACTAACTATTCCCTATGAGGGACACCATAGGGTTTATGTTTCTTTGAGTCTGGGTCACTTCACTTAACATGATTTTTTTTCCAAGTCCTTCCATTTCCTTACACATGGGGCAGTGTCATTCCTTCTGTTGGAGGCATAGAATTCCATTGTGTATATGTACCACATTTTCCTGATCCACTTGTCTACTGAGGGGCATCTAAGTTGGTTCCATGTTTTAGCAATGACAAGTTGTGCTGCGATGAGCATAGTTGTGCTGGTGGCTTTAGTGTGGTTTTGCTTGTAGTTTTTTGGGTAGATGCCCAAAAGTGGGGCTGCAGGGTCATAGGGAAGCTCTTTGTTTAGCCTTTTTAGGAACCTCTACACTGCTTTCCAGAGGGATTGAACAAGTTTACATTCCCACCAACAATGTAATAGGGTTCCCTTTTGGCCACATTCTCTCCAGCATTTGTTATTATCGGATTTCCTGATAATGGACATTCTTACTGGGGTGAGGTGGAATCTCAATGTTGTTTTGATTTGCATTTCTTTTATGGCCAGTGACATAGAGCACTTTTTCATGTGACTCTTGGCTATTCTCATTTCCTTTTCAGAGAAGTTCCTTTTTAGGTCTTTAGCCCATTTTTGAGAGGTTGGTTCTTTGATTATTTGTTTTGGAGAAATTTAACTTTTTGATTTCTGTGTATATTTTAGATATGAGGCCTTTGTCCATTGTATGGCTGGTAAAGATCTTTTCCCAATCTGTGGGCTTTCTGCTTATCTTGGAAGCTATGTCCTTTGCCCTGCAGAAGCTCTGCAGTTTGATACAGTCCCACTTGTCCAAAATTTCTTTGATTTTTTTGGATTTCTGGGCCTTTGTTGAGGAAGTTTCTTCCAGTGTCAAGGAATCCTAGAGTTTCTCCTATTCCTTCTTGTAGTGTTTTCAGGGTGTCTGATTTTATTTCCAGATCTTTGATCCATTTGGAATTGATTTTGGTGCAGGGTGATAAATAGGGATCTAGTTTTAGTTTGTTACAGTTGTTGACCCAGTTTTGCCAGCACCATTTGTTGAAGTTGCTGTCTTTGTTCCAACCTATATTTTTAGCTCCTTTGTCAAAGATTAGGTAGCCGTAGGTCTGCGGGTTCATTTCTGGGGTCTTCAGTTCTGTTCTATTGGTCCTTGGGTTTGTTCTTGTGCCAGTACCAAGCTTTTTTTTTTTTTTTATTACTATAGCTTTGTAATACAACTTAAAGTTTGGTATTGGTAACCCTCCTGCACTGTTCTTTTTACTTAGGATTGTTTTTGCTATTCAGGTGTTTTGTTTTTTTAAATGTCCCATAGGAATTTCTGAAGTGCTTCTTCTATTTCATTGAAGAATGGTGTTGGGATATTGATGGGTGTTGCAGTGAATTTGTAAATAGCTTTTGGTAATATTGACGTTTTGACAATATTAATCCTCCCAATCCAGGAGCATGGAAGGTTTTTCCATTTCTTAAGTTCTGCCTTAGTTCCCTTTTTCAGGTTTTTAAAGTTCTCATCATAGAGTTCTTTCACTTCTTTGGTTAAGGTTATTCCTAGGTATTTTATGTTTTTGAGGCTATTGCAAAAGGTGTTGCTTTTCTGATTTCAGCCTCACTCTTCAGGTTGTTGGCGTATACAAAAGACATTGACTTTTGAGGACTTATTTTATATCCTGCTACTTTGCCAATGTTTTGGATCAGCTCTAGTAGCTTGGGAGCAGAGTCTATGGGGTTCTTTAGGTTTAGGATCATGTCATCTGCGAAGAAAGTTTAGCTTCATCTTTTCCTATTTGGATCCCCTTTATGTTTTCTTCTTACCTAATTGCTCTGGCTAGGAATTGTAGTACTATGTTGAAGAGGAGAAGAGAGGGCGGACATCCTTGTCTTGTTCCTGATTTTAAAGGAAATGGCTTTAGCTTTTCGCCATTGTGAAGCAAGTCATTGCTTCTATTTGGAGCAAAGGCCAAGTGTATTTACTGCCAGAAAGAGATGTTATCTTCCTTTGGAGTAAAAGGAGGCATAAACTCTGATCATAGGTTTTTCTGTTTTTTAATTTAGGCTGAGTAAGGTGGCTGTGCTTATAATCCTAGCTACTCAGGAGGAGGAAATCTAAGGATTGCAGTTCAAACTAGCCCAAGCAGGAGAGTGTGAAACTCTTATCCCCAATTTACTACAAGAAAAAATAAGAAAGAAAGAAAGTGGAGTGGTGGATCAAACTGTAGAGCACTAGTTTTGAGCAATAAAAGCTCAGGGACAGTGCTCAGGCCCTGAGTTCAAGTCCAAGGACCAGCACATCACCCCCCCACCCCCCCGCACACACAGATTTTAAGCTCAGGGCTCCTCTCTTGCAAAGTTGGGTGGTTTTACATGGCTATCTTTATGTTACTGTGTTGAAGAACCAACAGAGAAGCTAATGCTGAAACACATTGTTGTGAAAAGTAATTAATATCCTTTGCCTATGACAAAGTACTGTGGTAGGCTATGTTGTTATATTGTGATTAGAGTAGTTATGTGCCTATAACTAGAAATCTAACTGTTCATACAAAAGACAATGCAATAATGTTTTCAAGACTCCCTCTTACTTTTCTGGGAGAGGAATTTTTGAACAATGTAGATCAAACCCATAGAACAAACAGAATGTCATGGTACACATTGGTACACATAATTTAGGCCTGGTACACATACTTTAGTGGAAACGAGATTCACAATAGATGACAATAGGGTAACAATAGCATAGGCATAAATTAGACCCTAAATCTGAAAGTATATGATAAAATCATCTCATTAGGGGTGTTAATTTGACAGCAACGTGTGAAATAGGTTATGATTTGCCATGGCACAGACCTATATATTGGGTTCTGTAAATGATTAAGAGAAAATGATTTGGAAGAATATATACATGTATGTATGTATGTATATATATGCAGAATATATGTGTATATATATATTCATGGGACATGTTTAAATAAAGGGAGTGAAATAAATTAAGTAAATTCTATAAAAAGAAGTGAAAGTAAAGATGGATTAGATATATACAGGAAGTTCAGTTACTTTGCTCTCTTTAGCATGACTTTCTACATGTGCATTGCAGATCTCTGGTCAGGGTACAAGTTTCCAATAGGAGTTTAATATCATCAGTGAGCCTCTTCAAAGAAGGGTGGGGCTGACAGACATTCACTGAGATCTGCTCAATGCCAACAAGACTTTATGATGTTAACCTGAATTTATCCACATTAGGTTTCAGAGTTGAGCTCACTTACCATTCATTGAGGAAAACTTACTGAAGATGAGAAGACAGTAAAAGAGAACAGATTCAAAGAGAAGGGGATGTATTTGAAGATGATCATTCTTCAGCTTCTGAAGTTCGGGTCTCGTCCTGTGTTTTATGTTATAGACACACAGAAATCGAGATACTAGATACTTTCTTACATCTCTATCATAGCTCAGGAAACATAAAAATATGTCAGAAAAAGTCCACTGCTAGCAAATACCTTGATGTTTTTGTCCCACAAATGGCTATATCCATAGATAGGCAAATTAAGCCTGTGACAAACTGATTTTAAAGCATGTATACTTTTGAATAAAACAACCGAGATTGTTTTATCTGGGGGAAACTTCGAAAGTCATGATTAATAGCTTCATTCAGCAGTAAACTCTTCTCAAACCATATATGGTAATAGATAAGGGCCTCATATATAAAATATACTTAGAATTCAAATATTAAGTCCTTCCAAAACAAATCCTAAAAGAAACAACTGCTCCAATATAAAACGGGCTAAAGACTTAAAGAAAGACTTCTAGGAAGGTGAAATAAGAATGGCCAATAGATACCTGCAATATGCTCAACATCTCTGGCCATAAAGGAAATGCAAATCAAAACAACATTGAGGGACCGGGAATATGGCCTAGTGGTAGAGTGCTTGCCTTGAATACATGAAACCCTGGGTTAGATTCCTCAGCACCACATATATAGAAAAAGCCAGAAGTGGTGCTGTGGCTGAAGTGGTATAGTGCTAGCTTTGAATAAAAAGAAGCCAGGGACAGTGTTCAGGCCCTGAATCCAAGTCCCAGGATTGGCAAAAAAAAAATAATAATTGAGATTCCTCCTCACCCAGTTAGAATGCCCATTGTCAAGGAAACTAATAACAAAAGATTCTGCTGGGGATGTGGCCAAAAGGGAATGATACTACACTGTTTGGGGGAAAATAAACTGGTTTAATTACTCTGGAAAGCAGTATAGAGGTTGCTCAAAAGACTAAACCTATGAACCAGCAATCTCACTTCTGGGCATTTAGACAAAGGATCACAAACAAGGTCATCCTTACTCTACCAGCACAACCATGTTCCTTGCAGCATTATTTACCATGGTTAAAATATGTTATCATCCCAGATGCCCCTCAGTAGAGGAATGGATCAAGAAAATGTGGTATATATGCACAATGAAATTCTAAGCTACAGAAGAATGACAATGCCCGATTCATAAGGAAATTGGAAAGCCTTGGAACAAATCATATTAAATGAAGTGAGCTAGAACCAATGATTAGTATATGTCTAGGAGAGTCCTAGTAGAGATTCACAATAGCTTAATAGCTATGTACATATGATTATATTAAATGAAATGCACCCCAAGATACAGGAACAAGAGGTTTTTCATGGTTGTTTTTATTTAATGTACTATATGAAATTATGTCTTTTTTTGTTTGTTTGTTTGGTTTATCCCCTGTTGTCACTGTATTTGATTTTTGTACCCTGGGTATTGTATATAGTTTATCTGAATTAGGGAAGCAAAAAGGAATATTAAAATGGTTAAACAAAAGATAAAGTGTGAACCAATGTGACAGTGGTACTCACAGACAATATGTTGGAAATTAACTGTACAACTCATGTGTGGGGGAATTGGAGGGGAGGGAAAATGGGAGAAAAATGAAAGAAGGGGAAACAGGTTTGACAACAAATATACTCATGATCTTACATATGTAACTCCTCTGTGTATTACCTTGACAGTAAAATTAAATAAAGTAAACCCATATGTGTTGTGGTTATGAGGATTAATCAGTGAATACATGTGAAAATACTAGGGACATAGAAAAATGTACATAAATTTAAGAATTTATTTATATATCTCAAACCTTGCTCAAGAAAAAAAATTAAGGCTTATAATCTGTATGTATTTCTATAGCTGATAGAACTTTTGTTTAGGAACAAAGAAACTCAGGTACTATTTTAAAACTTATTGAGAATTTGAAATAAGCATTTTTTCATGTTTATAAAATTTTGAATTTTATATCACTGCACAATGTTCCAACTGAAGACAGTATCTTTTGTTTACTTAGTTATTGTTGATTGTGTTTTTATTTTTAAATTATTGTTAAGTAGATGTACAAAGAGGTTTCAAATTCTACATATCAATTTATGAGAACAATACATCTTCATCAATGTCAGCCCTTTGTAGTTAATTGCTGAGGTAGAATTTTTTTTTCACTTCATGTGCTAAACATATCTCTCATATATCCATAAAACTGTTTAAATGATTACCAAAAAGAAAGGAATCATCTCTTCATAGAAAATTTTGCATATCCTATCAATATCATAGCAACGTTATTTGTAATAATACAACCTGAAAGTGACACAAACATCTATCAGCTGCTACACAAATAAACAAAATATGGTATATCCTTAAAGTGCAATTCCGTTCAGCAATGAATTCAATAAATTTTAGTTACTTGCTACAGGGATGAATCTCAAAATTGCAGGTTGAGAGAAATCAGACACAAATTCACATGTGTTATGTGATACAACTTTTCTAACACTATCGAATACAAATTACTTTACAGTGAAGGTGGCTGCCTGTAGACACAGGTAGAGAAGGGGATGGGTTCCAAAGGATCATTAAAAAAAGTTTAAGGGAAATGGAATATCCGGGATCATGATTATTCTGACATGGACAGAAACTATATATTGATACATAATTTTTAATTAAATTCATAAATCTATGTATACAACACATCATTACTTCTAAAGTTTTCTTAAAGGCCATATACCTGAGAAAAAATGGTATGAGAGTTGTAAGGCTTTGGGCACATACTGTAAAGTTGCCCTTCAGATAGATCTTTATATGTAGCATTAAGTGGACTGTTGTTTTTTGGCCGTCATGAGCTACTTTTATTCACCTATTATTTTATACTGGAGGTATTAGACTAGCCTTTTAGCTTAAAAAATTCCTCTCTGAATAAATTAGGTAGAGAACGATCAATTGATTTCCAATTTGGGAAATCAGTTCCTATGGGGCACAGACAAAAGAAATGACTTATGTCCAGTACTATCATTGGGTGGGACTTAGCAAGTAGGATCCTCTTTGTGTTTCCTATATTGTTATTTTAAGCAAGCTTTCCCATCTCGTGGACATATTAGAAACTTTATCACCAGATAAGGAAACCAGCCATGGTAAAAGCACAGGAATTATCTTTGCACTAAGTCATATCATGAGGCTGAGAAGCAGAATGTGGGCTACAGGCCCAGCAGAACCCCAGTCCATGAAATCCCATCTGTTCTTTCCTGCTGCTGGCATCAATATGTGGAGGCTGAAGCCTAGTCCCTGACCTTATGGCTGTCAGCAGTCCCACAGAAGATGCTTGTGATAAAAATGGTTTGTATGGTTTTTGGAGAGCCCAGCTATGAGAGCTGATTTCCCTGAAGGTTTAAATGAGATAGGATATGTCAAATTTAATCAATATCCCTAGTACCATGTTAGGTAACTATTACCGCCCTTTATCCTCCTTTCTGGTTTTAAACAGAGAAAGTGAATGTCTGAATCTAATTTCTACAGGTAGATTGTCACTGTTTATCTTATACTAATCTAATGAGTAAAGGGAAGGAAAATGTGACATCTATGAAAATGATTTCTTGTCTGTAGAATACTCTCCGAATCTTTTCCTTTTCTTTCATGCCCTACAATGAACACCTAGAGTAAAGCCATCTTATCAGAAACAAACAGAAAGCCTACATTGGTTGGTTGATAAAAGATAAAGAGCATACGCATGGATAGATCAGCACACAAAATATGCATGTATGGAAATGTCACAGTGAAACCCATCCATTTGTATGATTCACAGGATTGAACGAAAAAGAACCCACATTCTCAAAACTTCAACTAACATCTGGAAGCCAAAGAACTATGTCTGCTAAAAGAAGCAAAGCCCTGAACCAACCATGTCCATTGGGTGATTATGGCTGTTGGTACTGGCTATTGCTAGCACTTCGGAATCACCGTGAAAACCTTGGAATGGAGCCAAGAAATGTTATTTACAGAAGGAAGGTCGTTTGATGAAATGTATTCACAAATACAGTAATGTTCACGGTTTCTAACAAAGAGGGGACTTGACAAGAAAAACTAGGCTTGCAAAAAAGCATTTTCTAACCCTTGATAACGAGTTATACATTGATAGAGACTGTAAATTTGGAACCGCTGACCTGCTGTTAACAAAACACTTACATGGACTGCAAAACTGGGAAGAAAAACAGATAGCCTGTTTCCTAAGGGGCAGTGAACATGCCAACAGGCTCTCCTCAAACCTTAGAACAGCTTGGGGAAACTCTGAAGTTACCTTGTATTTTTGGAAAGTAGAAAGGCAGAAAACAAAAATCCTGGGAATCCATCCAAGTTTTAAAACCATCTTCTCTCTTCATGGCCCTCCTGCTGTGATTTCAACTCTCAGCTAAGAAGGACAATCAATAGTTATTTTTAGAAATTTAACACACCATGAGATTGGTAATTAACCAAGGCAATGTTTCTGAGAATAGAAAATAGCTGGTTTCTATACAATAAGATGGCAGTATTTACCTAAAGGTTCCCTTTCCTTAAAGCAAATGTTTCCTAGCCTATTAATCTGCCAGACATATAGAAAGATCATGATTTTCTGTCTTGTGATAAAACATTATCCTACTTTGTGCCCAACTGACGATGACGGAATGTGAGAGAAAGGATGGAAAAGGGTGACCCAAAGGAGTGGTTAAGTGATATCATCTCTCTCTCTCTCTCTCTCTCTCTCTCTCTCTCTCTCTCTCTCTCTCTCTCTCTCTCTCTCTCTCTCTCAGAATGAAAAGAAAAAAATGGTAAAGTAAAACAAAAAAACTGAGAAATTCTTAGTGGAAAAAAGACAGGATACTTGGTAAGCTGTTCTGATTGAAGGTAAACAAAAACTCAGATGATGTTATAGCTGATTACACTCAGATATTTGTTTTACGTTTTGACTGAGGGGAAGAGGTGGTATTATAGCCAGTCTGCACCTTCTCTGCCAGAAGTACCCTATTTTCTGGTAATTGCAAGATCTGCTTCAGAGGCAGAGGAATCTATGAGAGAGGGAAGGCAGGACGTTAGCACGTTGTGAGCATCTGACCCCTGATTTGGAGGAATGATGAAAAATTAATGGGTGCAGATGTGCCCATCCTGCAGTGGACAGATGTTCGCTTTACACATCATTTAGAATTCCCTAGTGTATGAGATTATGGGGGATGAATACAACAGTAAGATGATAAAGGGATCAGAAAAAGTGCCAGAAAAGTAAGTTTATGCTAAACCACCGCAATACTGTTCTCTATCAACTAGTCATGGGGTATAATTATGAAGTATGGGATAGGATCTCATTATGGGGAGATATGCTCATATTGACTGGAATATTGTGATTCACACATGGTCGTGTCACAGGATGAGTCCTGGCCTGTGAAAGTTACATATAATTTTTACCATGTGAATATACAATAATTGGACTAGATGCCTTCCTACAGGTTTTTTTTAAAGAATGAGATGATATGTAATATTCAATAAACATACAATAATCAATCTTGTGTTTTTCTTGTATGAAGTTATGATTCATTTATGTGTTGATTTCCAATCAGAATAACTTCTTCTGTAAGTATATTTGTATTTAATTTGAGTTAAACCCATCCCAACAGAGTTTAAAAAAAAAGTGTGCAACCCAAGTCTTCTCTTATTCAATAAAAATTTGGTATATACTCACTGTAGTCAAGCATGCATTGATCAAAATACTGTATAATAGATACATATAATTTATTATTTGTTATATAACATCATTCTTGTATTTTATCATATTTACTATGGTCTGTATATTTATGTATCATCTGGGTATTCAATCACATATATATATATATTATACTTTTACATCTCTACCTATTCATCTATCCAAAAGAAAAAACTGATCAAGAATTACACATCCCTACATTTGTTTCCCAAATAGTGCTCTTTTATATGGCCAGGTAGATTATTGGAGATATTCCAGAAGATATCACTATAGAAAAAAATCAAAGGTTGTAAAAGTGTATCAATTCTTATAGGTGAAAGAAAGATAATAAACTTATCTACAGGAAGAACAGAAGGCTTGCTGATGAGATAATAATAGTTTTTAGGTCCTCCACTAAAAGTGGAAAGAGGATAGATGTTTAAATTAAGCAATACAGGAAGTTGGATCAAAGCAGAATGATAACTAGTCATGACTAAAGACTAGAACTCTAGAATATAATAACACAATATTTTAATCCATTTCCTTCAAAGTAGGACAGACATCTCTCTAGCATGAATAGTTTAAAAACTCTCCTGTCTAAAATCTGAGAAGTAGAATGAATTAGAGCATTAGTGTTTCTCCTCCAGAACTAGGATCTTATGAGGCTAAGGAACAAGGCCATTTAGTGAAGTTCACATTATAGTTATTCTTTTTTTTCTTTATCGTCAAAGCGAAGTGCAGAGGGGTTACAGTTTCATATGTAAGGCAATGAGTACATTTCTTATCCAACACTTTTTTTCTCAAATTACAGAACCTAAAGATTTTCCCCCTTACTCTTCCTGCCAATGTATCATATCTCCCATTTATCTCTTACTGATATTACAGTTAATCTGGAATTATCTTGTTTATTTTGTTTTAATACTGGGAAGGGCACAGGCTTTTTTTGTACCCAGTACATGTTTGTTAAATATATGTGGAGAATAAAGAATGTATGCCATTACTTATGAGCGGGGAAAATGATGTAACATGGGAGGAGAAAAATAGGATCCTGTTTTTCTCTGAATGTCTTACTGAAAAAAAAACTTATTTTGGCAAAGTACTTCAATTTTCTGCAGCTTTTTGCAATGGGTTGATAGCAGCAAAAATTCCTCTGATTGAAAGCCCAGGTACCATGTAGTCTCATCTCTTCTCATGTTCCTTGAAGATCATTAGGTATCGCTCAGTCTGATCCTTTTTGCTTGAGGAGTTGCCTGCTGTTCCTGAAATTATTTTATTCTCTTCTATTATGCTTGTCCGATGTGGCACTTATACTTTAATGCCTGATAGATAAAATGGTCTCTGTCAGTCTGCACTTCTCATGCCTCGAGAAAGTTTTACCGCTTCATAAAATTTTGTAATGCTCCAGTGTTTAAAAAAGATCTATCACTCTATCACTGGGTCTTTACGAGCTCTGTGTACATTTTTTTTTCTTTTGTAATGCAAGGTTGGTTCTTGAAGCAAAAAAAGACAGAGACAAATGGATGTATGTATGTTGAAGAATGTCAAGTTTCCAGCTCAATTTATACTGAGGTGTTATTAAGTAGATAAAGTTAAGTTGGTTGTAAAATATCTTCCAGGCAATGCCATTAAGCACCATAAAAGAGGTGCCACAATGTGCGAATCCCCCCTTCCTAACTGGTCACAGGACAGTTACTATGCCATTCACTAGTTTGGGTTTGGGGACCTCCATGATTTCTGCACACACATTTGGAGACAGATGCCCACTGAGTTTTGTTGGTGGATAGGGGACATTGAGTGGAACCTGCTTCCTGGAACCTGTTCTACACCAAACTTCTCTGTCTGGGCTATGAACCATTTAAAGAGTGTGTTTAAAGATGTAAGCTGAAGGGATATCTGTCAGATAACAGGCATATTTCTCATCTGTTGTTAGTGACAAGCAGCAGATTTGTGTCAGTGTGAATGTGTGTGTGTGTGTGTGTGTGTGTGTGTGTGTGTGTGTGTATGCAGTGGGTGTCTACACAGGGATGAATTATCCATAAATGGAAGAATCATCAAGTTACTGCTTCTCTCTGCAGTAGCATCAAGTCACCATGTGCTGTGACTGTGGTATAGGCAGTAATTCTCCTCCTACTGTCCCTGACATTTATTTGGAGAAGAAAGCAACAGTCTCAGCACCTGTGCCTTGACCAGGTGGGAGGAAATGACCTGATTACCTGTTGGTGGTGGTACTCTGACCTAATAGATTTGGAAGTTTGCTCCTCTGCCCCTTTCTCTATGATGATATGCTTGAACTTTATTTTCAGTGGTTTTCAGGGAATAAATGAGCATCTGTTTCTGCACTGCTGAACAATTTGTTAGGTTCAGACAGCATTTATTAAGTAGTTTATTTATGCTCTTTGCTCTGATAACAACTATGATGAATAGAAATTTAGCAACAGTAATGAAAAATGGGAGAGGTACAAGGATCCTTGGGTAACTTAAGCCAAATAACTCAAACAAATAACACAGAAAGCTGGCAAACCGGAAACAGGAAACTCCTCCAAGGATGTGCTCTTGATTTCTGATCCACAGCACAGAATTCTGTGTTTCTGTGGCTGGGCAGAACACACAGGGTCAATGAATATGGAATGACCACTGTATGTCCACTCAGGGTGGAAAATAAAAACAAGACCATAAAAAAGCATATAAATTACTGTTTCTTGTCACCAATGTGTTTATTTCTAATGGTCAGAGATAGGATTTTAAAAAAGAAAGAGTAGGAATGGTCTGTTGATATCAAGATGGCTAGAAGATCTCCTCCCCCCACATATTCCTGTTTTGCAAACAACCAACTTAGGCCTTCTGGGAAGAAAAGAGGCTTGGGAGGGAGAAAGTAACAGGACGTCACTAGAGGAGAAGGTGCAGATACCAGGTCCTGTCTCCTTTACTTTTGTCTTGTGTGGATGTCTGTTTTAAGTTTTAGGTCTCTCTTCTAGGGAAAATGTGTGTGGGAGTCAAAGGAAAGTCTAAAATATCTTATGTACTTCTTGGAGTTATTGAATCAAGAAAGATGCTCTATGTCCACGCTGAATTGCTCTTGTGAGTCATTACTCACATGTAAGCATGTAAGCGCAGACTCCAGAAACCGAGGGGGGGATACATAGGAGTAAGAGATGCTCACAGGAAGCACACTGGAGAGGAAAGCCTTTCCAAAAGCATAGATGGCTTTGTCTTGGTTCCCCCTGGCCCATAGTCTATTCCCTAAGCACTAAGCCCTGACCTGCACCTAATAATAGGTTAACTTTATTACCGCTTTTCATGCTGTTAGAATTGGTTGGAAGACATGAGGGAAGACGTTGAAAGAGGTGACATCTTGTACCCACAAACAGACATGTTAAATTGAAGCCCCTTTGTACAAATACTTAAGGATCAGAATAATAAATAAATAAATTTAAAAATGAATTGAAATTCTAATCAATAGCATGTAAGCTCTCAAGGGTAGTAGTATCAGACTCCTATTGAGGGTCACCCTGAGTTATGACAGTCAAAGACTTTGGAATGAACTCAGTATTTTATATGAAAATGTGCGTACTCTACCACAAATGAGGCTAAAACCCAAAATAAAGAAAACTCTGGATGTAGACAGGGCTCTTTTATGTGAGTGAGTCCCATTCTGGTTTACACAAAGATAATTAGGACACAGCCAGAATTCTTTGCCTCTTCTGAATGGTCAGGTAGGAGGCTCCGGTATCTTGTTGTTCTGAACCTGAGGCAGTAGGTGATAATTTTGTCATCCTGTCACACTGGGCTCCAATTGATCTGCTGCCCTAGGAGAGGCTTTCCAAGACTATCCCTTCCCTCTATTCCCAGTCAGTGCTGTTCAAGTCCTGTGCTGTGTTCAGGTCCTGTCTTTGGATTTGTACACTGGCTTTTCTAGAGTGGTTGGGGCTCAGATTAGTACTAAGACTCTATTCCTTTTCTCTCCTTTCTCATTTTCAGCAATTGTGCATAAGTAAAAGGCTTGTTTCTGATAAATTTCACCTAAAGATTTTTTTTTGTTGTTGAAGAAGTGATGTGTGAAGATTCTGATCTTAACAGAGAGATGGGCATTATACCTGGATAGCATCATGTTCTTTTGAGAGAGGCATATTATACAAACGGAAGGATGAGAAAGAAAATGGACATCTAATTCCAGTTCTCTTTCTGGTCCACTGGACTGAGATGGGGCTCCATGATTAAGAAACAAAGTCCAGGGGCTGGGAATATGGCCTAGTGGCAAGAGTGCTCGCCTTGTATACATGAGGCCCTGGGTTCGATTCCCCAGCACCACATATACAGAAAACGGCCAGAAGTGGCGCTGTAGCTCAAGTGGCAGAGTGCTAGCCTTGAGCAAAAAGAAGCCAGGGACAGTGCTCAGGCCCAGAGTCCAAGCCCCAGGACTGGCCAAAAAAAAAAAAAAAAAAAACCAAAAGGAACAAAGTCTGCCCATGGTAATACAATTTAAGAGAATTTTTGTGGTTGTCTATTCTTCAGCAAAGCTGCCAGGTGAGTGACAAGATGTGACTGTTAGAAAGAAAGATGCCTGCTTTGCTTCTGCAGAAGACACAGCCCTGATTTTGCTCCCTGACAAATGGCAGCTATGGGATGGATCATCAGAGGCCGTTCCACTTCTCATGAAACTGTCCTCAGGTTCTCACAATGACTACTGAGAAGTAGTACTGGAGAGGTTCACAGGATATGATAAATGAGAATCAAATGTGATATAATGGCATGTCCAGTAAACAAAAGATTGCACAGATAATCTGGGTAGAGGTTTAACAAAATGTAGGCTAAAAGTGAAAAGAAGTATGTCATGCAGTGCTAATGGACACATGACTGGCTTTGGGCACGTGTGAGCTACCACTGTGAAAATCACCGAGGAAAAAGATATCCCACTCACAAAAGGGTAGAAATGCTATACTAGTATATATTGGGATGCAGCTAGGACAAAAGAACCTGAGTTGTACCTGGAGCCACAGTTCTGTCTACTATTTGAGGAAGAGGGATGGCAGCTGTGTGGAGAATCCTATTACTCATTAGATAGGATACTTAGATGATCGTTATCAATTTCTACCCACCTGGAGCCTGCCGAGGGCATTTGTTGGGGCTGCTGCTAAGAACTTCTACAAGATTAATTCACAAGCCCCAGGACAAACTTAGTCCCTTTTCTGGTGTTAAAACCTATGGTTAAATAAAATGAGGAAAAGTGGGTGAGAGGCTTGAAAATGCTTGAATGATTATGGGTTTGGGAGT
Organism: Perognathus longimembris pacificus; assembly: GCF_023159225.1. Lineage (NCBI taxonomy): Eukaryota > Metazoa > Chordata > Mammalia > Rodentia > Heteromyidae > Perognathus > Perognathus longimembris. Next base: position 35,583,387 of record NC_063181.1, on the reverse strand, counting down.
CAGTCATGCGAAAGGAGATAAATAGTGAGGAGACTTAAGCATAGAAGGAGAAGGAAAAATATGGTAGAATCCTGTATCTATGAAAAATCAAGTGTATGGATAAGATAGGAAGACGTTTATCAAATAGTCAACTGAAAGAATTAGTGAACATCATTTAAAAATGGAAAAAAGACAATAAAAAACTAAACAAATGTTTTACTAGTGTCTCAACATATCTGTCTATCTAACCATGCCTCTCTTTATCTCCATACATCTATAGGTATACATATTTATTTGTGTGTACATAGATATGCACTACATACACCATATATGCCTTGCTATACTTTGTATAAAAACTTAGCTACTATTCTTTCCTACTGTTTTGAATTTTTTTTGCCAGTCCTAGGGCTTGAACTCAGGGCCTAAGCACTGTTCGTGGTTTCCCATTTGCTCAAAGATAGCACTCTACCACTTAAGCCACAGCACCACGTACAGGTTTTTCAATGTATGTGGTGCCGAGGAATTGAACCCAGGGCTTCATGCATGCTAGGCAAGCACTCTACCTCTCAGCTACATTTCCAGTCCTTGATCTTTTTTTCTGTGCAGATTCTCTGGCTTGAACTGGAGGCCTGGCTGCTGTCCCTGAACTTTATTGCTCAAGGCTAGTGCTCTACCACTTGAGCCAAAATTCTAATTCTGACATTTTGGGTGTTTAATTGGAGATGAGTCTCACAGACTTGACTGCCTGGGCTGGATCTCAGCCTGCAGAGTAGCTAGAATTATAGGCATTAGCTACTGGTTCCTGGATGAAGGTATCTTTTTCTATCTATCTATCTATCTATCTATCTATCTATCTATCTATCTATCTATCATCTATCTATCGATCGATCTATCTATCTATCGATCGATCGATCAATCTATCTATCTTTCTTCTTTTGTCAAAGTGAAGTGCAGAGGGGCTACAGTTTCATATGTAAGGCAGTGGGTACATTTCTTAGCCAACTTGTACCTCCTCCCTCATCCCCCCCTCTTCCTTCCCTTTTCCTTTTCCCCCCATGAGTTGTACAGTTGGTTTACACCTAATGGTTTTGTAAGTACTGCTTTTGGAATGGTTTGTCTTTTTATTCTTCATCTCTCAATTTTGGTGTCTTTTAAATGTTGCAAGCTACTAAGAAAGTTCCGATCCACGTGTAGCCATAACATCTGAGGTCAATGTACAAACAGCGACTATTTTCCTTCTACTGTGTCCTACTGTCAACAACTTGGGCATGGTCTTGGTGACATAAACCACAGAACAAATTAGAGCTAGTCATCATAGTTGTTTCAGTCATTTTCTGAGCACCATGTTAATGATCTGTAAACTTTATCATTATCTTTCAAATGGCAAATGAATTCACTTGTATATTATGAGTCCTGTCTTTTGAGATATGCTAAAGCCCCATAGAGATGAATAGAAACGTATTGGCTACATTAATCCAACTAGCAAATTCCTCATATATAGCTCCAAACTTACCAGAAATAAATGTGTCTCAAATACTATAAATATTGGAACCTCAGTCTCATGAACATCTGTTGATTTCCTAAGATCTTCCAGGCCTCGGCTTGATGCTCTAAGATAAATCCTGTTTATAGATTTAGAATGTAGAAAATGTATTTAGACATGCTTTCAGTCCCACAATTGAGTCAACTTTCTTATTTTCTCTCCGAACACATACAAAAAACAAATATAGTATTACCAGCACCCAAGGAAATGTTATTAAAGGTCTCTTTACCATGTTCCAGGCTGCTCTTCTTCATTAGTATTCCTTTAAGGCAGTTTTTCTAACCATAGCACCTGGACTGCTATAGTTGCCGCGCAAAGCCCATCAGTGGAGCTGAGGAGGGGAGTTAGAGATGCAAGGGAGGGCAAAGAAATCTGATGGAAAGAAGAAAGATAGAAGGGAGAAGGAAGGTAGCAAGGAAGGGAGAAAGAGAGGAAGAAAGGGAAGAGAGAAGGAGGAATATAGGAAAGGAGAAGATAAGAAAAAGACAACAAGCTCATTTGTACATTCAAGTGCTGACATGTCAACAATCAACTGTTAGTAGAAACAACCTTCAGATCTTCAGATTATTTTTAAACCAAAAGTCTATTTAGATGATAATCCAATGTGGAGTATCTATTGTTAATTGTGACAACGTATCTAATGTTACACCTAAGAAATACCAACATTGCTGTTACAGTTAATATCTAAAATATAGTAAATGCATTTCCTAGTTTAAAATATAAGAAAGTTCTGATCCACATGTAGCCATCACATCTGAGGTGAATGTACAAACAATAACTACTTCCCTTCTACTTTGTCCTAACATTGTGTGTGTGTGTGTGTGTGTGTGTGTGATTTGTGACTAGCATGTATAACATTAGTTAATTTCCTCAATGCCACATGAGATCCAGATTTCAGGAATATATATATATATATGCATATATATATGTATGAATTTAAGAAAATTGAACAGCTTTTCTGTGCGCAAATGTGAGTGGGTGTGGGTATGTGTGTGTGTCATGCTGGGACTTCAGCCCCAGCCTTAGGCTTTTGTTTAGCTTTTGGTGTTCTACTGAGACACGCCTCCAGTTCTGGCTTTTTACTGTTTAAAATAGAGATTTGAATCTCTCGGAATTTTCTTCCTGGGCAAGCTTTGAACTATGATCCTCAAACCGCAGCTTCCTGAGTAGCTAGCTTGGTATAAGACACCAACGTCCAGCGGATTTCCTTTTTAACTAGATACTCTGAAATGACATACAGGAAACTTACTTAAAGAATGAGAGAAAAGTGAAATTGGGAAGTGGATGGAGACAGGGATATTGATTGACCCCTTTTAGTTCTTTTGTACTAACTCAATATGTAATGACTGAGACATTAGCTAAAATTTCCACTGTTTTCCAGGTCTGTAACCACTAGCCAAAAAAAGAAGGAGGTAAAATTCTACAGCCTCTCCCTAGAAAAGAAACTGTATAGCCAAATATTGTTTTCTAAATATAGGAGGTTGCTGTTATTATAAATCCTTGAGCCAAGTCCAGCTGTAAACTTCTAAGTGACACTGTATGGTACCATCTGAGTTAGCCCTGAATTAATAACCTTTGCTGGAACACACAGCCAGCTGGCCAAAGAACTCCTTAGTAGCAGCTCAGTTTCTTTTACCACCTTCTCCCTACCTTAGTCTGGGTGCACAAGATTCATCTATATGTCAGAAAATTATTTCCTGAAAAATTTTTTCCAACCCCAGATTTTTGCATAGCTAACTGGAAAAGTCAGTTGGGATCCAACTGTATGTCAGCAAAAGAAATCTTTAACATATATGCATCAAATTCCATTGGGCTCAGAAGGACGGAGCTGGATTCTACACAAATCAAGACACTCAGCATGTTCTGCTATGATGTAATATAAAAATGCTTCCTGCTTCTTTTCCTGTGGCTGTTAGAGGACTGATGACAGCCTGAGCAGTGGTACAGAGAAGAAGGCCTTTGATCTAGATAAAGCTATGTGATTTCCAACCCCAAACAAAATGGATCAGAGCAATTCACTTCACTTGCCTCTCTCTAAAACAAGACTCCTAGTTCCAATCTCCCTGAATTATGAAGATTAAATGTAATTGCATACATTTAAAAAAAACTCAATAAATGACAACTCTGAAATCTTTCTTTCTATATGAAGCAAATATTAATTGCCTAGAAGGTATATTTTTTCTTAATAAAATGATGAGCTCCTTTGATTTTGTGAAAAGCTTATCATAGAAGGAAATCAGTTTTCACATAAACGTTCTCACACACTGCTGTGTGTCCCACAGCTAATTTAGAAGAAGAACAAGAATTTCCCAGGGAACCAAGGCTGCTTTCATCTGCTTGTCACTCACTAGGACATGGGCCCAATCATGCAACACCCAGCAGGGACTCAAGGCTCAGGCCACAAACCACCCAAAGAGCAACAGTGCTGGCAAATTTTGCTGAAAGGGTTCAATCAGTATTAATCCTTGAACATTACTTAGAGTTTATGGGGAAGAAATGTGATTAATCCATTTACAAAAAAAAGGGAAAAATGTAACCCTGCTTCTCAACTGAGCAGAAAAATTCCTTTGAGCATAAACAGATTGCACTATTTATACATGAAATATTTTCTACATCCGTAAACTTACCATGCTCAAGTATTCTAATTAATCGTGGTGGTTGCCAGGGAAACCAAGCTAACTCAATTATAGGTCTGCGGGAAGGTGCAGCTTATTTTATGACTAGGAAGCAGGTAGTTTTCTGAGCAAAAAACTAAAGCAGATGCTTAAAGGTTTTAAATGTTCTAGAGGATGCAGTGTTATGTTGGTGGATTTCCTTAAAGAATATCTTGATTTTTTTTTTGAGCAGCTTGGTTTGGGATGGACGGGAAATGTAATAGATCGGATTGGTTTGTGAGGAATAGCAGCAATGAAGCTGCAGAAAATGACAGAATTAGGCACAAGTAAATCCTTTTGGAGCTCATAAATACATATCAAATGTATATACACAACTACGTAGCATTTGTGTTTGACTAGTTTTTTATCAAAATGTCTAAGTGTAAATAATGTAAGAATTGAGAAGGAGGCTTCTAAGAAGGATACAAATAATTAAAAAGAAAACCACTAAGTGTAGTTTAAAGGAACAATTAGAAGAAATTGTGGGCAACTAGATGGTATTTCGGCTGCTTAGGGTACCCAGGAATGTCTAGACCTACATTTAAAAATATATATTTTATTTTATTTTATTATAAAGGTGATGTACAGAGGGGTTGCAGGTACATAAGTAAGGTAATGAGTACATTTCTTCTCCAAAAGTGTTACACCCTCTTTCTCTCCCACTTTTATTCCCCCTTGACTCCCCTTCCCCCCAAGTTGTAAAGTTCATTTCCAACATAGTGTCTTGTGAATATTGCTGTTTCTTTGCTTTACCATTTGTCCTTTGCCTGACCAGTTATTCCTCTTCCCTTCCCCAAATCAGATATACATATTTACAAGACACAGGGTATCAAAATAATAATAAAAAAAACCTGACAACAGGGGATAGACCAAAGGAAAAAAAAAGAAAGAAAAAATAAATAATTTCATACAATACATTAAAAACAAACCCAAAAACAACCCCTGTTGCTTCCATATCTTGGAGTTCATGTCAATTAACATTTTTAGATATGGCCATGTGTACATTTTCTATTGAGCTCTTGTGATACACTGTTAGGACTATCCTAGACATATGCTAATCATTACAAATGAGGGAAACCATGGAGACTATGTTTCTTTGAGTATGGATTACTTCACTTAATATGATTTTTTCCAAGTCTTTCCATTTCCTTATGAATGAGGCAATATCATTCTTTCTGATGGAAGCATAGAGTTCCATTGTGTATATATACATTTTCTTTCCTCCTCCTCCTCCTCCTCCTCCTCCTCCTCCTCCTCCTCCTCCTCCTCCTCCTCCTCCTCCTCCTCCAGCCTTTTCTGTTTATGTGGTACTGAGAAATAGAACCCAGGGCTTCATGTATGCAAGGCAAGCACTCTACCGCCAAGCCATATTCCCAGTCCCATATACCACATTTTCTTGATCCATTCATCTATTGAGGGGCATCTGGGTTGGTTCCATATATTACCCAAGTAAATAATGCTGAAATAAAAGTGGTTGTGCTGGTAGCTTTAGTATGACCTTGCTTGCCATCCTTTGCATAAATGCACAGAACTGGGTCGCTGGATCATAAGGGAGCTCTATGTTTAATCTTTTAAGGAACCCTATACTACTTTCCAGAGTGGTTGAACCAGTTTTCACTCCCACCAACAGTGTAGTAGGGTTTCCTTTCAGCCACTTCCCCTCCAGCATCTATTATTTGTTTTCTTGACAATGGCCATTCTTAGGTGAGGTGGAATCTCAATGTAGTTTTGACTTTCATTTCTTTTATTTCCAGAGATGTTGAACATTTCTTCATGTGTCTGTTGGATATTCTTATTTCCTCTTGAGAGAAATCTCTTTTTAATTTGTATTAATGTTTATTTTAGGATTTGCTACTGAGGGGTGTTAATTTTTTGAGCCCTGGGTATATTTTTGATATGGAGCCCTTGTCTGTTTTATAGCTAGTGGAGGTCTTCTCCTGACCTGTGGTCTTTCTTTTTTATCTTTCTAGCTATGTCCTTTTACATGCAGAAGCTCAGCAGTTTAATTCAATCACATTTATCCAGCCTTTCTTGGATTTGTTGTGTTTTTGGATCTTTACTTAGGAAGTGTCGACCTGTGCCATGGAGACTTAATGTATCCCCAATCCCTTCCTGTGATATTTTCAGGGTATCTACTTTTACCTTGAGATCTTCGATCCATTTGGAGTTGGTTGTGGTGCAAGATAGTATATAAAGATCTAACTTCAGTTTTCTACACGTGTTTAGCCACTTCTCTCAGCACCAGTTGAAGAGGCTTTCTTCCAACTGATCATTTTGGCTCCCTTACTAAAGATTAGGTGTCTATTGGTCTGTGGGGTCCTGTCTGGGCCTTCAATTCTATTCCACTGGTCCTGGGGCCTGTTCATGTGCCAGTAACAAGCTGTTGTGGTTTTTTTGTGTGTGTTTTTTAACTGTATTTTTTTTCTTTTCTGTTTTGGTACTGGGGATCAAACCCAGGACGTTGCACTTGCTAGGCAAGTGTTGTGCCACTGAGCTACATCCCAGCACTTGTTTTGTTTTGTTTTAAGAATTACAGCTTTATAATACACAAACCTACATTTTTATGGCATCTTTTATGAGGATCCTAAAAAGGTAGACATAGTACAAATATCTGTGTGTGTGTGTGTGTGTGTGTGTGTGTGTGTGTGTGTGTGTGTGTGTTTGGAGGCCTCAGTCCCCCAAGGTCAACCAGTCTCAAACAAGCAATTCGTAAATTTTCAATTGCATGGCGTTCTGAGTATCATGTTAAAGTCCTCAGATATGCTCTTTTTTCTTATCAAGGATGTAAGCCACCTCCTTGCCCAGTTCATCCTGGCTACACACACTAGATATTCCTTAGTCATTTAGAAGTAGCTGTCAGCATCACAGTGGCTGTTCCAGTGTCAGGGCTTATGGATTAATGATGCTGGAAATTCTATTCCAATATATTATCATGATTCTATTATATCTTTAGTTGGTGTCATTAATCTCTTGCTCTGCCTAATTTTATAAATTTAACTTTAACATACGTATGCACAGATAGGAAATAAACATGGTGTGGATGAGTTCAGTGGTACGAATGGTTGTAGGTATCCACTTAAAGTTCTAGAATGTATACCGTGAAGATAAGGGGTGGGATAGGGGGATTTTTGTACTAAAAATAAGAATGACAGCAGTGGAGAGAGTAGAAGACAAGCTTGATCAGGCTTTTGAAAGTTTCTAATATACAATTTTTATTAAGTAATTTGAATTATTAAAATTAATTGTTTTACTTTTATCACTCAGATGACCTAGTTTATGATTCAGTGATTCACTATCCTATTAACATATAGTATTACAGTTAAAAAAAACCCTGCTAATGTAATCATTGTCTAAAAACAGGATAAGCCTATTTGTCATGTAAAGAAAATATACTGTTTTTCGGAAGACCAGATCCTCCATCTGTCCATCTATCTATCCAAACTGAATTGAGTTTCCACTCTGTCCTACTTTTTGTGCTCATTTGGGGTCTACAACAATAACGAGAATTTCTACCATTAGTGAATTTGTACTGCAACAATAAAGATAAAGCTTTAACTGATAAATAAAGAAGCAAGTATTTAATAAATTATAACTGTAAGCATGTTTTAGAATAGCTTGACTGGAACTCAAAGTTCCATCAATTCTATCTCTAATAAAGAACATTGAGTTAATTGCTGCTCTTACACTAATTTCATTATTTGTAGTAACGTTCTTTGGCTTTTGTACTACTATCTGCTGCAGGTTTTTTATTGTTATGGTTATAATCTTTTTATATTTTTCATTTGCAATTCAACCCTTACAAGTAGCATATAAATACATTCTAAAATCCAATCTGATAAGTTTTTACATTGTAACATTAATTCCATATGATGTGATTAATAATGTATGATTTTTGTGTCATGCTGGGGATCCAATTCTGGTCTTTGTGCATGCTAGATATGTGTTCTACCACTGATAAACATTTCCAGTTTGGACTGGATTTTAAATATCCCATTCAACTATGTTTTATTATGAGTTTTTCTTTTTCATTTCCTTACATCAATTTTTGTTCAGCTGGTGTTATTTTTTGCATAATTTTCTCAGCCTACTAGTTTGCAAACTACACACCATTATTAAATAATAACTTCTTGTTCTTTATTTTCCCCTAGCCTGCACTGCATGCTTTAATAGGTTTTATTTTATTGTAAGTCTATTGGTAAGAAACATACATTTTTATTGGCAATGTCCTTTTTTGTATTCATAAAGTATATATTTACTGGAAATATAATTCTAGGGTTGAAGTTGTCCTCATTCTCCATTTTTATCTATACTCCTTTTAATTGCTTTCAGTGTAGCCCAGTCTGGATCTGATCCTCTTGAGTGCTGGGATTACAGCTGCCACCAGGCCCGGCTGCTTGGTCTTCCACAGTAGTATGGCTTTTTTTAGGGGTACACATTAATTTGCCCTTATGACTACCTATGAATTTTCCATTGGTGGTTGGTCTTCGGGAATTTTATCTGACATGATCAGATAATAATTAACATCTTTAGGGGGTTTGAAAGTGTTTTCCACCAAATTGTTTCATAACAATATTTGGTTGTAATATTGGTTTTCTTCTTTTTATCTCTGATTATGCACATGCCATCATTTTTTTTTCTGTGATGCCTGAGTCAATCTTATTTTTTCCCTCCCTCCCTCCCTCCCTTCCTTCCTTCCTTCCTTCCTTCCTTCCTTCCTTCCTTCCTTCCTTCCTTCCTTCCTTCCTTTCTTCCTTCCTTCTTCCCTCCCTCCCTCTCTCTCTTTCTTTCTTTCTTTCTTTCGTTCATTTGCTCTTTCATTCTTTCACTTCACTTGGTTTATCCTGAGCTTGAATTCTGTTTTCTACCATGTTTAGTGTATTTTGAGTCATTTATTAAATGCTAAGTTTTAATTTATTAGCTTTTTAGTACATTCCAATTTTCTGATGAAATTATCCACAGTATCATTTATCATCTTAAACATATTAAAAATTGTTATTAATGAATTGTTTTCTATATTACTCCTGATAATATCTGGATCACTCCCAAACATGACAATTTTTAATAATATTGATTATATTTATATATCAATATTCAACATATCAAAACCAATATACTCAATTGATTTCTTTCAGTTGGTACCAAATAATTTTGGACTAGTTGTTAGGCATTATTATAAAGAAATTTGTAGATATTTCAGGTATGTCTCAGGCCATATCTGATGAAGTTTACTTTTGATTTGGGGGAAGCTTATTAAGAGTTGTTTAGTTCTGAGATGATTCTAGTCTGAATTTGAGAATTTTGTAACAGCAGGTCTACTTCTTTCTGTCTTTCCTTCTAAGATGGAGTTTGTCTGGGTCTTAACTAGAAGCTTGAGGCATGTATCAGGGCTCTGAAATAATTACTCCATTTTCACAAGACTGCCAAAAGTTCTGCTACATTTTTTGTTGTTGTTTCTAAGCTGCTGCCTTTTCCTTGGGTTCTGCTCTACTGTCCTTGCTCCATGACAAAGGTCTTGAAGAGAAACACTGGTCTCAATTGTTTTCTCTGTGGGAGGCTGGGCCTCCCAGCCTTGGCTGTCATGGTAACATCACCATTCCCTAAAACATAATTTTTAGAATTTACCCAGCATTTCTAGTCTTTGTCAAATGGACGGTTGGCAAGAAATGTTTTCATTATCAGAAGATTAAGTTCCTCACTGTTTTATTTTCATTTTCCTCAATTTTCATACTTTATTGACAAGTCAGAATTCATACATTACCCCCTCTGTCTCCCATTTTGTATTATTTCCTGTAAGAAAAATATGATTTCTGGATTTACCATTCATTAATCTGTTCATAATAATATTTTGTCAGTCTTTGTTCACCCCTTTCCTATGTGGCTTGTTGTTAATCTCTATAGTAATATAATTCATTTACTAAAACCGTAATTTTGATTATATCTTTTACATAGACAACTATCTTTTGTTGTTGTTGCTTTGTTGTTGGTGGTGGTGTTTTGGGACAGCCTCACTACACATCACATTCTGGCTTCCAGTGCAGAATCCTCCTTCCTCAGCCTTCCACGTGCTGGGATCACAAGCATGTACCACCATCTCTGCCATGAACATCTCTGATACAAAGTAGTTCAACAAGTCTTTCTTTTCTTTTTGACTCCATATATTACCTTTATCAAAGGGCCTCTCAACTCTGCCTAAGCACACTGCAGCCTGTGGAGGCCCATTCCTTAACAATGGTGGGGTGCACATACTGTTGCCTACTGTGCAGCTGCCTTCACTGAAAAACAAATCACTTACTCAATAGGGGGAGGGAATTGCAATTTTTTCTGGAAAGGTTTCTCTACTGACTTATACCAAGTGATAAAAAATGGCTAGTATTCTGGGAGACACACAAGTGGCTCTGACATGTTCCTTCTTCTAAGAATAGCTTCCATAAAGGAGACTGTACTCTGCTGTTTGACCAACCTGCCTTGACAGCATATTACATAGTGCCTTTGACAGCACCAAAGATTGGAAAATGGAATTGCAACTATCAAGCTGCAAGTTATGTTTTAACATTTAGTTATAAAGGCCATGTCATGCCCTCTGAGATGCAGCAGGGGTATTAGGCCTGGCATTTTGAATTTCAAATGCAAATTGGAAAGTCTAACCTAAACTAGGAAAGGACAATGTGTATAGATTGACTAAGCTCCTATTCAGACATGGCTTCTGGGTTAGGGTACTCAAGCCTCCCACAAGTTGCTGCTCTACTCTGTCACTCACGTACATTATGAAAAGTTCCAGATAATTCATCTGAAGAATATCCAAAGGATACCACTTGAAAGCTTTATTTGCCAGTTATCTATAAGATCTATTTGCAAAGTACAGTGAATTACACCACACTAATATGATTGTTTTTACCCAGGTTATTTCACAAATTTTAAAGTGATAGTTAAAAGCCTCCCAGTAATACCATTCATATTAATTACATATTCAGTTTTCAAAGCCCTTACGCAGTTACCACCATGCTTTTTCAGAGCTGTTCAGTTATTTTTTCTGGAATCACATTTTGAAGAAGTAGTCAGACTTGGGCCTAGAATGTGGTTGCGTGATTTTCATCTTGCTGACGTTGCTGGTGACTTCAGCAAAGTTTGGGGCTGCATGGAGCATGGAGAGCAGTGATCCCTAATGCACAAAATATGGGTTAGTTGAAACATCCATCCCTTTAAATAAAAACACTGGTGTGGAGGGGCGGGGGCGGGGGGAGGATTAGAGGAGGCAAGAAGAAGCCAATAGACAAAGGGATGAAAAACTGAAGCATGATCTCAGTGATCTTTCTAATCTGTAAACTGGATGAAGTTTTTTCCTACTCGAAACCCCTTACGTTCCTCACCCAGTTTCCATGATGCCTTGCTAACTCCCTGCCTCCTTCTTGGCTGGCTTTCCAGCCTTGCTGCCCACTATCAGACTCTCCATTCCCTTCTGCCATTTGCCTAGCTAATTCTTTCTCATCCATATGGTTTGAGCTGGTGCTACTTTCTAGGAAATCTTGTGTATGTTCCACATCTAAATTAAATTCACCTCTTATGGTTTCAGGCACCCAGCACTTCTTTTATCTTAAGAATCATTACAGGCATGGTAATTGCCCATTTGTTGGTCTTTATTACCCATTTTTCTCGATAGATCTTATTACAGAATCCATGTCTGTCTTGTTCCTCATTTTATTTTTGGCATTTGGCATCCTACTTGGCATATAGCATTTGTTTAGATATCTGAAGAATGAATGAACAAAAACATTCCAACACTTGCAGATAGCTTTCAATGGGCAAGGGCCTTCTCCAAGGACACATGGCTAAATGGTTTAAAATCTATCGCATGCCAGATACTTTGTGTAAATTAAATCTCACGGTTATTCTTATCCAAGTTATGAAAACAAGTGGTATATCATTATTGTAATTATTTTCAACATGCCATGTGAAACCGTACCTGTTTCTTTTTCCTCTCTCGTATTCCCTTCCCATGGTTTTACCCCTGTTATTACTGTAATTGATCTTAGTACCCTGGATATTGTATATACATGTATTGGAACTAGGGAAGGGAAAGGGAATACCAAAATAGACACAAAGAATAAAAAAGACAAACCATTACCAAAGCAATACTTACAAAACCATTTGGTGGAAACCAACTGTACAACTCGTGGGGGGGAGGGGGAGATGGAGGGGGGGAGGGGGGAAAATGAGGGAGGAAGTAACAAGTTGGATAAGAAATATATTTGCCTTACATATGAAACTGTAACATCTCTGTACTTCACTTGGACAATAAAGAAGAAAGAAATAGAAAAATACTTCAACAATTCTCAGTCTCCCCACACCCACCTGTTTGAACGGCTAAGTGGTTTCCTTATGTTTCTTTTCCCTTAGACACTGTAAAACAGAATCCAGCCAACTTGGACAGGGCATATATCATGAATAATAACTATAAATGTTTGTTAATTTGACCACTGTCCCTCTGATGCATACATGTAGAGTGTATATGTATATGGATGTGTATGCCCACATGTATGAGTTTACAGATGTGTGTCATGTGTATATGTGTGTATGTATGTTTGTATATGTATATGTGTATATGTTTGTATATGTGTATATATGGTATGTATATATGTATGCATGTTCACATTCATCCTGAATGAAAAGTTTCATAATATCTAGTTTTAGTAAAGAGACGTTTCAAGAAAAGATTTAATGGGGCTGGGGATATAGCCTAGTGGCAAGAGTGCCTGCCTCGGATACACGAGGCCCTAGGTTCGATTCCCCAGCACCACATATACAGAAAATGGCCAGAAGCGGCGCTGTGGCTCAAGTGGCAGAGTGCTAGCCTTGAGCGGGAAGAAGCCAGGGACAGTGCTCAGGCCCGGAGTCCAAGGCCCAGGACTGGCCAAAAAAAAAAAAAAAAAAAAAAAATACAGGGCCCAGGATCGGATGTTATATTGAAATTGTATTCTTTAGGAACACCAAATCTAACTTTATAGACAGGTATACAAGTTATCTGTATATAATTGTGAAATTGTAAGATTTACACAACAGTGCTTGGTAAGGGCTGCTTTGGGTCTTAAACAGTGCTCACAGGTGCTGGTAGACTGGCATTCCCAATTCAAATGGGCAGAAGAAACACAAGAAAGATGGCAAATAATGAAGTCTTATCCCCCACTCAAAACAAGCAGGAAGCAGAGCAGTCAATCAAAAACATAGAAGAAAACCCCCAAAATGCTCTACAAAGTTTACTGATAAACATGATAAATGAAAAGTTTGAATCTCTTCAGTCAATTATGTTAGAGCGTGAGGAGGCAAAGCAAAAATTAATGGAGAATTTCATGCCATCCACAAATAGAAAGATAAGTGAGCTTCAAGAGTCAAATGAAAAGATAGCTACCCAACTTAAAGATTTGAGAGACAACACTCAAAACCAAACTAATGAAGTTAATGAAGTAAAGAAGTCCATACAGGACCTAAGAAATGACATGGAAATCATCAGGAAAGACCAGTCAGAAGCAAAAGAGATTCGAAATCAAGTAGCTAGCCTACAGTCCCGACTAACTGAAGCAGAGGATCGAATCTCAGGAGCTGAAGATTCCTTAGATTCTATGGAGAAAGATCAAAAATCAATACAAATCCAGTCCAAGCAACAAAACAGATCGCTACAGGAGATTCAAGACACAATCAGGAAGCCCAATTTAAGGATAATAGGTATTGAGGAAAACTTGGAGAAAGAGGTTAATGGGATAGGCAACCTATTTAACAGAATATTAGCTGAGAACTTCCCAAACATCCAGAAGGAAAGGCCTATACAGATACAAGAAGCATTTAGAACCCCAAATCGACCAGACCAGAATAGGACTTCCCACCGACACATTGTGATCAAAACAGCTTCAGCAGAGTGCAAGGAAAAAATACTCAAAGCTGTTACGGCAAAGAAAACAATCACATATAAAGGAAAAGCAATCAGAATTACCCCAGACTTCTCAGCAGAGACCATGAAAGCAAGGAGAGCCTGGAATGAAGTATACCAAACTCTAAATAAAAACAACTACCAACCAAGAATTCTGTACCCCGCCAAACTCTCCTTCATAGCCGAAGGTCAAATAAAAGTCTTCCACAATAAGGAAAAACTGAAACAATATATCTCCACCAAACCAGCTTTACACAAAATCCTTAAAGATGTACTATACAGGGAAAATAATCAAGATCCCAACACAGACAGAGAAATGAACCCTAATTAGTAAACACTAGATCAAGAAATGGGAAGACACAGCTTTAAACAAGATAGTAATAATGAAAGGAACAAACAATCACCTCTCAATCCTAACTGTCAACATTAATGGACTTAATTCTCCAATCAAACAACATAGGCTCATAACTTGGATCAAAAATCAAGATCCATCTTTCTGCTGCCTCCAAGAGACACATCTATCCAGCAAAAGTAAACATTTTCTAAAAGTGAAAGGCTGGAAACAAATCTATCAAGCAAATGGCCCCCATAAGCAGGCTGGAGTTGCAATCCTAGTATCAGACAAAATTGACTTCAAATTAAAAAAGGTAAGAAGAGAAAAAGAAGGTTACTACATACTAGTAAAAGGATCTCTCCAACAGGAAGAAATAACCATCCTAAATATCTACACGCCAAATGCAGGAGCACCCAACTTCATCAAACAAACACTACTGGCTCTACAAACATTCATAGACCCAAACACAATGATAGTGGGGGACTTTAACACTCCACTATCACCTCTGGACAGATCAACACTCCAAAAACTGAACAAAGAAACCACAGAACTAAACAATTGCATAGACCAACTAGACTTAATCGACATCTACAGAATATTCCACCCAGCAAGGACAGAATACACATTCTTTTCGGCAGCACACGGAACATTCTCCAAAATAGATCACATCTTAGGGCACAAAGAAAATCTGTACAAATTCAGAAGTACCAAAATCATTCCCTGCATTCTTTCAGACCACAATGGAATAAAATTAGAGCTCAACTCATTCAGCCACCACAGAAAATCCCACAATTCATGGAGACTAAAGAACACACTGCTGAACCATCAGTGGATCATTGAAGAAATTAAAACAGAAATTCAAATGTTTATGGACTTCAACCAAGTTGAGGACACAAAGTACCAGCTCCTTTGGGACACAGCAAAGGCAGTACTCAGAGGAAAATTTATATCTCTGAGTGCATACATCAACAAGCTGGAGAAACAGCAACTCAGTAATTTAAGGAAGCACCTTAATTTTCTGGAGAGAGAACAAGCCAAACCCCAAGTCAATAGATGGAAGCAAATAATTAAAATCAAATCAGAATTGAATCAATTAGAGACGAAAAAAACCATCGAAAGAATCAACAAAACAAAGAGTTGGTTCTTTGAAAAAATCAACAAGATAGACAGACCCCTGGCAAACCTGACCAAAGAACGAAGGCAGCACACTCAAATAAACAAGATAAGAGATGAAACAGGTATCATCACCACAGAAATAACCGAAATTCAGAAAATAATAAGGGACTATTTTGCAAACCTTTATGCCAACAAATTCGAGAACTTGAAAGAAATGGATGATTTCCTAGAAAAAATTGATACCCCCAAACTCAACTATGAAGACTTAAACCTTCTAAACAGACCCATATCCCGTATTGAAATAGAAACAGCAATAAATGATCTCCCATCCAAGAAAAGCCCAGGTCCAGACGGATTCACCGCAGAATTCTACAAGGCCTTCAAAACAGAACTCACTCCAATATTTCTCAAACTCTTCAATGAAATTGAAAGAGAACGTACACTACCAGACTCATTTAATGAAGCCAGTATAACCCTCATCCCAAAACCAGGCAGAGACTCATCACAGAAAGAGGACTACAGACCAATCTCCCTGATGAACATAGATGCAAAAATTCTCAACAAAATTCTGACCAATCGACTTCAACAGGTCATCAAAAAAATCATACACCACGATCAAACTGGATTCATCCCAGGGATGCAAAGCTGGTTTAATATACGCAAGTCAATTAATGTAATCCACTGCATCAACCGGAGCAAGGTAAAGAACCACATGGTTTTATCGCTGGATGCGGAAAAAGCGTTCAATAAAATCCAGCACCCATTTATGCTAAAAGCCCTGGAAAAACTGGGATTCCAGGGAACATTCCTGAATATAATCAAGGCAGTTTATGACAAACCAACAGCAAGCATAACTCTAAATGGTGAAAAACTAAAGCCATTCCCTTTAAAATCAGGAACAAGGCAGGGATGTCCACTCTCTCCCCTGCTCTTCAACATAGTACTAGAATTCCTAGCCAGAGCAATTAGGCAAGAAGAGAATATAAAGGGGATCCAAATAGGAAAAGATGAAGTTAAACTTTCTCTCTTCGCAGATGACATGATCCTATACCTAAAGAATCCCATAGACTCTACCCCCAAGCTACTAGAGCTGATCCAAAACTTTGGCAAAGTTGCAGGATATAAAATAAACCTTCAAAAATCAACGGCCTTTCTCTATGCTAACAACCCGAAGACCGAGGCTGAAATCAGGAAAGCAACTCCTTTTGCAATAGCCCCCAAAAACATAAAATAACCTTAACCAAAGAAGTGAAAGACCTCTTTGAAGAGAACTTTAAAAGCTTGAAAAATGAAATTAAGTCAGAACTAAGAAAATGGAAAAACCTCCCATGCTCCTGGATTGGGAGGATTAATGTAATCAAAATGGCAATATTGCCAAAGGCTATCTACAAATTCAATGCAATACCCATTAATATCCCAACACCATTCTTTAATGAAATAGAGGAAGCAATCCAGAAATTCATATGGAACAATAAAAGACCTAGAATAGCAAAAACACTCCTAAGCAGAAAGAACAGTGCTGGAGGAATTACAATACCCAACTTCAAGCTGTATTACAAAGCTATAGTAATAAAAACAGCTTGGTATTGGCACCGGAACAGGCCTGAAGACCAATGGAACAGAATTGAAGACCCAGAATTAAACCCACAGAACTATGCCTACTTAATCTTTGATAAAGGAGCTAAAACAATAGTATGGAAGAAAGATAGCCTCTTTAACAAGTGGTGCTGGCAAAACTGGCTCAACACATGCAACAAACTAAAACTAGATCCTTATATATCACCCTGCACCAAAATCAATTCCAAATGGATTAAAGACCTTGAAATCAAAACAGGCACCCTGAAAACACTAAAGGAAGGAGGAGGAGAAACACTTGGGCTCCTTGGCACAGGACAGAACTTCCTTAACAAAGACCCTGAAAGGCTACAAATCAAAGAAAGGTTGGACAAATGGGACTGCATCAAACTCCAGAGCTTCTGCACGGCAAAGGACATAGCTCTCAAGATAAACAGAAAGCCCACAGACTGGGAGAAGATCTTTACCGGACATTCAACAGACAAAGGCCTCATCTCTAAAATATATGCAGAACTAAAAAAATTACCTTCTTCCAAAACAAAACCGCAAAGAACCAATAGCCCCCTCATCAAGTGGGCTAAAGACTTACAAAGAAACTTCTCTGATGAGGAAATGAGAATGGCCAATAGACATATGAAAAAATGCTCTACATCACTGGCCATAAAGGAAATGCAAATCAAAACAACATTGAGATTCCATCTCACCCCAGCAAGAATGTCATATATCAAGAAAACTAATAATAACAATTGTTGGAGGGGATGTGGCCAAAAGGGAACCCTATTTCATTGTTGGTGGGAATGTAAACTGGTTCAGCCACTCTGGCAAGCAGTATGGAGATTCCTCAGAAGGCTCAATATAGAACTCCCCTATGACCCAGCAGCCCCACTGTTGGGTATCTATCCAAAAGCCCACAAACAAAATAACAGTAATGCCACCAGCACAACAATGTTCATCGCAGCACAATTTGTCATAGCGAGAAGCTGGAACCAACCCAGATGCCCCTCCATAGATGAATGGATCAGGAAAATGTGGTACATATACACAATGGAATTTTATGCCTCTATCAGAAAGAATGACATTGTTCCATTTGTAAGGAAATGGAAGGACTTGGAAAAAGTTATACTAAGTGAAGTGAGCCAGACCCAAAGAAACATGGACTCTATGGCCTCCCTTATTGGGAATAATTAGTACAGGTTTAGGCAAGTCATAGCAGAGCATCACAAGGCCCAATAGCTATACCCTTAGGAACACATAAGATGATGCTAAGTGAAATGAACTCCATGTTATGGAAACAAGTGATATATCACAGTTGTAACTTCTTTCAACGTCCTATGTGTATGTGTAGTTTCTATTATTGATGATGTTCTTGTATCACCTTCCTATGGTTGTACCTACACTATCTCTGTAATGTTATCTGAGTATATTGGAAACCGTGTTTACTGGTATTGGAAGTAGGAAATTCAAAGGGAATACCAAATTTGAGAGACACAGGGTAAAAAAAGTGAAATAACTACAAAAGCAATACTTGCAAAACTGTTTGGTGTAAGTGAACTGAACACCTGAGGGGGGGAGGGAAAGGGGGGAAGGGAGGGGGGCATGAGGGACAAGGCAACAAACAGTACAAGAAATGTATCCAATGCCCAACGTATGATACTGTAACCTCTCTGTACATCAGTTTGATAATAAAAATTTGAGAAAAAAAGATTTAATTTTATGTACATCACAAATTAGAACAAAGAACACTTTGAATTTATTGAAACAGGAAACTCTATGATAAAGTCAGGAAGTGAGACTGTTACCTCACCTCCTAGCTGCAATTCTGTTTCCCTCTGCTTATACATTATTCTCTCCTCACCTGATAAACCTACTATGACTAACCACAAGCCAAGTAGAATGTCACAGATCCTGCCACTTGCCTCTATAGGAGCAACTGGCTCAGAACCACCACTAATTGCCTTCACTCTCTCAGTCTGTTAATTAGTATCATGGAGAGAGATTGTCATAGTTCTATTGTTGCTTTTTAAACCATCTTACAAACTAGGTGTCATGGCTTGTCAATATTCCAGCTTACTTGTCTCATGTTTGTTCAGTCAATGTACATCCTTGTGATTGTGTTGGGTTGTGGGATGGTAGTGGATCATAAACAAATCTGTATTATAAAACAGCTGTTTGGTAGCAAAGCTGACTTAGTAGGGTTCAATGTCTTATGAGAGGCATAGAGATAGAACAGGTACCTTGCAATACGTCATTTTATCACATTGATTTCATGAGGAGAGTATCATTACAACCACCATCATCCAACATCATCATCATCATCACCACCACCAGCACCAATGTGATTTGTTAAAGTTACATACTCACAAGTGAAAGTGCATGGGGTGTATTTATAATGTCAATCTCAGTATGTTTAAGGTGACCCCCAGATATCGTGCTGATGATTTAGTCTTCATCAGTAAAACGGGTATGTATAACTCCATGGTAAAAATAAAAAGGGTTTCACGTTGTGCAAAGATATGGCATTTAGGGCTGTTACATGCAGAGGAAAGGAGAGGGTTGGCAGTCGTATTTGTTGAAAAAGAGAAAGGGCTTCAGGGCCTGAGAAAGTTTTCCGTATAAGCATGTTTTTCTCAGGGTTTTTTTTTTGTTTGCTTGTTTATGAAAAGAATTTAAATGCACAGAATTGTAGAGTGAACCTTAATGTCACTTGGCTTGTGAAATATGTATTTTGCTCTTTGAATTTAACAGAAATGCACTTGTCCATCTATAAGTCCATCTTATTTGTACTGCATTTATATGTGAATTGAAGGTGCACATATATTTTTCTTTTAGCATGACCTTGCCCTTTGGTATGAGCTACAGTTCAGTATAACTTTGTTTTAGAGAAAAAAGTAATATACAGTGAACCAAGCCAAGTTAAGAATACTGTTCAGAA
Organism: Perognathus longimembris pacificus; assembly: GCF_023159225.1. NCBI lineage: Eukaryota > Metazoa > Chordata > Mammalia > Rodentia > Heteromyidae > Perognathus > Perognathus longimembris. Next base: position 35,563,335 of record NC_063181.1, on the reverse strand, counting down.
AGTTTCACAAATGTATAAACCTTTGTAGCTCAGCTTTTTCGTGAGAATGTCACTCTCCCAGAAAACTTTTCTGCCCTTTCACAAATTGTCAACAATCTCAAATCTCTCTGCCCACAACAAGAAAGTGACTTTGCCAGGGCTAGAAATGTGCAAGACAAATGTGGGCAGCCCTAAGTTAACACTGGTGCAACTTACAAATATTCAAGTGTATACTGCTGCAAAAGTGATACACATTGAGTAGAATCCATGGTTTGAATTTGGATCTTTTCATAGTTAGTAACTTGCAGCTCTCTGGAAAAGCTTAGTAGCAATAAACACAACTCAGTCAGCCACACCATGCCAGGGGCAAACAACCAGTGCACTCTAGTGTGTCCTGGTACTAAGCATAGTTGTTTTTTTGACACTAATTAGCTATGTCTATTGCATTTTGACCTACACCATTGAGCCATCTTGTAGGTAGGGATATTCATTATAATTTTGCTTTACTGTAGCTGGTATCTTGTTGGTGTTTTGTATCAGTATTTGTTCCATTCTCAGTACCATAGAAAAAATAATTGTTATTTTAGTCCTTTTTGTAAATGTTGGTTTCCATTTTTATTCAGTAAATAACTGAGAGTGTAATGATCAAATTATAGTGTGGAAGGGAGTGTAGTTTTATGAGAAATTGCCAGACCTTGTTGCAAAGTCTGGAGTGTGCATTGCACTCTACCAATCATGTATGGAAGTTCTTGTTTACTTGCATTCTTCCAAACATGTGGTGTTTAAAGTCTCTTTAATTTTAGCTCCTTTGGTGGGTGTGTGGTGTTATTTGAAGTGTTCATCTCTGTGATGACTAATAGAATTAAGGACTATTTTCATGGGCTTCTTGGCCACTTATATGTTACCTTACATAAAGTATTTACATACATTTTCAGGCTTTTTGTGAGGGTAGTGTTTGTGTCTTTGTTAGTAAACTGCAGGGGATTTTTATATGTCCTGGATACTAGATCCTTGTGGTTTTTTAAAAAAATATTTCTGCGAATCTGTGGTCTACTTATTCATTTTTACATGATATCTTTCAGTGAATCATTTTTTTCTAATTTATTAACTTGCTCCTTTATGGTTACTTTTTTTTACCATGTTATAAGAAATATTTTTGGCCTTATGTTGTAAATACATTTGTCTACGTTTTCCTCTGGAATCTTTCTTTTTTTTAATTTTTTTGTTTGTTTTGGGTTGTGGGGCTTGATCATAGGGCCTGTCCCTGAGCCTTTTCACTCAAGATTAGCACTCTATCACTTTGAGCCACAGCTCCATTTCTAGTTTTCTGGTTGGTAATTGGAGAAAAGAGTCTCACAGATTTTCCTACTTGGAATCACAATCCTCACATCTCAGCCCTCTGAGTAGCTAAGATTACAGGCATGTGCTACCAGAGCCCAGCTTCTTCTGGAATGTTTACAATTTTAGCAGTTATATTTGGGGAAGGGCTGTATCCCAATGTGATTGTAGTGAAAAGCACAGAATCATTTTTTTATTTTATTTTTTAATTATTTGTGGTACTGAGTATGAAATCACTACTTTAGTTTATTTTTTATTTTGGTGGTAATGGGTATTGACTCACAGTTTTGTGATTTCTAGACAAGTATTAGACAACTTGAGCTATGATCCCAATCTGTGGTTGCTTTTTGCTTGCTTTTCAGACTGGGTCTCACACTTCTGTCCGGGCTTGTCTCTGACTCTGATTTGTCCCTCATAGCTAGAGTTAGAGATGTGAGTCATAATGCCTGGAAAGGAATCACTTTTCCCAAATTAACATTCATTTTCTTTAGTATCATTTGTTAAAAAGACTTTTCTCTTTTTCTGTTAGATTGCTTTGGCTCCTTTTGAAAAATCAGATAATCCTTCATATATAGGTCTATTGTTGGGCTTTCGCTAATTTGTCACCCTTAAGCTAGTACTACACTCTCTTCATTATAAACATATTATAAGAAGCTCGAAATCAAGTAGAACAAGACCCATGACTTGGTTTTGTTTATTTAATTAAGGTTACTTGAGATATACTTAAAAATATTTTGTGGGCCAAATTATAGCTGTTAAATGAATGGGATCTTTGTGGGCTATCTTCTTTGCAAAGGGGATCTTTGTAGATGTGATTTAGGTAGGGATTTTCTATAGCACATGCAAGTCAAGTGACAGAAGCAGAATCTCCACATTCAATTGCAATAGGAATTTCACGACTTATTACTTTGTTCTGTATTGTGGCATCATCCTCTAAGTTCACAGAACGCATGTTCATGCTTCAAGAATTGGGCCAAAGTTCTTCTAGTAGCTGGTCCTTCCTTTTGGAATCATTAATTATACATTCTTTGTAGATTTGCAGTTTTTCTTTTCAATACTGTTTATAGTTCAGTGAATGCAGAGGAGTCCTCTTTGGCTAGTAGAAATCCCCAATGCTAGAGGACAGGGAGCAATTCGATACATTTCTCTTATACTTCAAGCTTTGTGAGAAATGTTCTATGCTTTTCTACTTTTGCTTCTTTGGGGCCTCGTCATGTCATATTGGCACTGTTATGATATCGTAAATGCCTCAGGCACCTTCTCAGAAGTGTCACCTGATAAATGCATTCTTCTCACCAGATGTGCCTCTTTCTCATCAGCAGTTATGGATGCTATTTTTAACAGGAGCCGAGTTTTATCTTTCTACAGCAGGGCTGTGGTTTCAATTTCTCTGATTTTACTTTTGCTTCCATTTGTTGTTGTTGTGGTTGTTTTTTTTTTAAAGTAAGACTCATTTCAAAAAGCTTCCAAAGATGCCGTTAGCAAATTTCAATGCTATTTCTTCTAGCTACCTAAATAGAACAGGTCAGAGAATGTAGCCTTTAGACATTCTCCTAAAGGTTAGTATTTGATTTGGGGAAACAGTCTGAACTGCAGTGATTTAAAGTAAAAAGAACAATGTCATTCTTTCTGATAGAGGCATAAAATTCCATTGTGTAAATGTACCACATTTTCCTGATCCATTTGTAAGGAAATGGAAGGACTTGGAAAAAGTTATACTAAGTGAAGTGAGCCAGACCCAAAGAAACATGGACTCCATGGCCTCCCTTATTGGGAATAATTAGTACAGGTTTAGGCAAGCCATAGCAGAGCATCACAAGGCCCAATAGCTATACCCTTAGGAACACATAAGATGATGCTAAGTGAAATGAACTCCATGATATGGAAACAAGTGATATATCACAGTTATAACTACTTTCAACGTCCTATGTGAATGTGTAGTTTCTATTATTGATGATGTTTTGTATCACCTTCCTATGTTTGTACCTACACTATCTCTGTAATCTTATCTGAGTATATTGGAAACCGTGTTTACTGGTATTGGAAGTAGGAAATTCAAAGGGAATACCAAATTCGAGAGACACAGGGTAAAAAAAGTGAAATAACTACAAAAGCAATACTTGCAAAACTGTTTGGTGTAAGTGAACTGAACAACTGGGCGGGGGGGAGGGAAGGGGGGGAGGGAGGGGGGCATGAGGGACAAGGCAACAAACAGTACAAGAAATGTATCCAACGCCCAACGTATGATACTGTAACCTCTCTGTACGTCAGTTTGAAAATAAAAATTTGAGAAAAAAAAAATAAAAATAAAGTAAAAAGAAAAAAGATATCCACACTTTCTAAGGATGGAACATTTTTATTTTAAAAAGCAGAATATGAAAAAAGTTATGAATACAAGTTTTCAAACATAAATGCAATTTATCACCCACAGCATTTGTATGCTAATGATCAAGTAATTCTTTTGATCTGTCCCATCCCATAAGAAGCAGTAGTGACAGAGGCTGAAGCACATGTAGAAAACGGTTTCCATGTTCCTTTTCAATTTCACTCTATGGCATTCCCTATCCTACTTAGTGCTTGGGCTCTGGCTGTGAGGACTATCTTGAGAAGCATCCTTATCTTCCAAGTTGTGCCAGGATTTCACTAATGAGCTAATGAACCACATCAGCAAGAGACAGAAGAGCAGGAGGAGGTGTGGTTATACTTTGTACACATTTGCCATTGGTTGAGTTTTAGTGGATGCTCAATTCTACTCCATCATGAGTTGGGCTATTCAATTTTGGCTGACCAGTTCATTTTATAGTTATTCTCTTTGTATTCTTGTGTCTGATTACTTCATTGTTTCTTAAGATATAGGAGCAGTAACTCCTATGGAAAGTAGTTCCTGCTACTGCTTTTACTGGCCCACTCAATCTTGCTTACAGTATAAATGTAACTAACTTTCACTAATAGGATTTTTGCTTTTACTTCTGGTGCCTTGACTAATCGGAAAGAGCTTAGTTTGATTAACTCACCAATTAGCTCACTCATTCATGTATTTCTTTGATGATTGCTCAGAAAACATTAAATATGTACAATGTGCCATGTGTGCTCTCCCGCCTTAGAAATATAAACTGAACAAAACTGCAAAAAATCCTCTGACCTAAGGAGCTTATAGCTAAAAGAGACAGTCCTGGATGAGTTTGCCTATATACTAAAAATCATCTATGTTAGGAGGTGAAAATTAATAAGATAGAATAAAGTTAGGAAGAAAAAAAAACAAAGCATGTGTGCAGATTGGGGCAGGGTGTGGTTGAGAAATTCTACTGAGAAGGTGGCATTTAAATAAAAATCTGTAGGAATTTCTATATAAGAAAACTAAAGCAGATATCTAGGAGGAAGCCTGTCAGATGAAGGGTGTTGAGCTGCATAGGCTTGAAGTGGAGGAGTGTATGGAAATCCAAGGATAGTGTGGTTGGAAGGAAATGGCAGAGGGAAGTTTCTAGGACAAGCATTCCGTTGTAGTCACCATGCTCCACATGAGCTATGATTAGCACACCTTTTCATAGACTGTGAAAAGTATTTTTTTTTGCATTGGATTTGTTTATTTATTTATTTATTTTTTATTGTCAAGCTGATATACAGAGCGGTTACAGTTTCATATGTTAGGCATTGGATACATTTCTTGTACTGTTTGTTACCTCCTCCCTCATTTACTCCTCTCCCCTCCCCCTTTCCTTTCCCCCCCATGAGTTGTTCAGTAGATTTACACTAAATAGTTTTGAAGTATTGCTTTTGTAATCGTTTGTCTGTGAAAAGCATTGTGGACCCCAAGTGACCCACAGTGATCTTTGCCTGCCTCCTCATGCTCATGTCCCTTTGTAATGGCCTTCACCAGAACATGGGTGAGATGTGGTGGTTTGGGAGTGGGGATTACACATAGTTGTAACCAGTGAAGTGATCTGTTCCAGTAGCTTGCATGGCTCCCCTCATTTCTAAGAACTAGAGTATGTCTATGATATTCTTAACAGGAGTTCTCAACAACCCAATTGCTTAATGCATAGTTAGTACCCTATATAAGGAAGTGTAACAACATGAACTCCAACATATGGAAACAAGAGGTTCTTATTATGTCCTGTACGTAGTTTATTTTTCTTTCATTTCTTTTATTTTTCTCTACCTTGTGTCTTGTATATAAGATTACTCAGCCAGGGGAAGAGAAGGGGAATCCGAGAAACAGTAGGACAAAGAATGAACTAACATAACAATGATACTCACTTGACACTAGGTTGGATATCAACCTTACAACTTGGGAAGGGGGGATTGGGAGGGTTAAGTGGTTGAAAATGAGGGATGGGTTAATAGTATTTAAAAACAAATGTACTCTACTGTCTTACTTATGTAACTGTAACACTCCTGCTCATCACCTTTTTAATAAAGATTTTTTTTAAAGCCTATGGGTACGATTTCAGATATGCATTGAACCAACAAAACACAGCAAAGGTGATAACAGAGTATTGAAGATGCTATCGTTACCAGACATTTTCTTGCTCTTTTGCTTCTACATTCAGAGTCATCTAGGGACACTGGGCAGACGACTTGCATGGCCTGCAGACGCTGAGTGCAACCTGGGGCTGATTAAAAAGGAACAGATCGTTCAGTCCCCACTTACAAGGAAGTAGGTTTTGGAAGCAACCTTAATTGTGTTTTGAAATTAGTTCCTCTTCAATGAAATGGGGGATCTTTGACAGGGAAGAGAGGCCACATCTGTTGTTCTAGAGTATGCAAGAAAATCTGGGCCATCAGAAATGTCAAACACAAGTCTTAGAATCACACAGCACTTCCCCTCAAGGCTAATCTGCACACAGCCATCTTATCAAGTTTCAGAACTCAGGCTTGCACGGAATGAATTCCTATCAACGAATTCCTGGAATGCATCTTCTGACTAATTTATTCTCCAACCCCACTTGCAGAAAGGCACTTTGCAGGCAGCTAAGGCAGTATTAAACAATATGCTTTAAATAGATCATTTTAGGTGCCTTGGTCTCTCATCTTTCTAGGATGATTAAAAAATCTACAGCAAGGGCCATTAGTTGTAATTCTAACAATTAATGTTTATTTTTTAAATTTTTTCTTATGTTTCTCAAATACTTGAGACATTGTATTTGTACCTATGCTGTCTATAACTTGCTTAGAGTTACAATTTCCAAATCTGAGTTAGGATTTGCTTTATAGCATTACTCCACATGCTAGCTACTTAAAACCACTACAAAGATTCTGAGATGACGCTTTGTGCACAGGTGTTTTATTGAGGAGCAATCTACATAAGAAGCCTGTAAGACAGCCTGGGTGGTAAAATCGGTCAGAAGAAGTTGAACTGCTGTATCGTTGCACGAGAACACACGTTATAGCTGATGTCATTGTGAGAACAGAGCCAGGATGAATCTTCAGAGTAGTCCCTCACTGTGAAAAACTCCTAGACCTTTGCGCAGTCATGTTAAACAGTTGCTGGATATATCTGCAAATTGCTATGGGTTATAAAAACTCTACCCCCAAGAAGTGATGTCACCAGGACAATCCCTGGAGAGTAGGAGGTCTTGAGTAATTTAGTTCTTATTGGTGGAGGGTACTTGCTAGGCTGGGTAATAAGTTGTAAGTCCCAACAGCCTTAGCACCTAAGTGAAAAGTATCTCTTCTCAAAAGTGTACACAGACTTTAGGTGAGAAGGAAAGAGATCCCCTAAGAGGGAAAGAGGTAGTTCAAATAAATTTCAGAACTAATGACTTTATCTGGTCTGAGGTAATATACTAGAAATGGTAAAAGATGGCATTTGGAGAATGAGATGATTGTAATTATGACTTCAGAAAGCTTCCTTAGATATTCAGTTATAACAGTTTATTTCGAACACCAAAAGACTGTATCAGAAAGTCTCAGCATAGTCAAGATCACTTGGCAAAATGCTAATTTGCAATTAGAATTTTATACACCAAACATACTCCTAAGTAAATTCATGAGTGTGAAGACCACAATCATTTTTTGATCCAAAGCTAAGAAACAATTTGCACAGAAAGATTTGGAACCAATTTAATAGTTTTCAAAGTACTCAGTTGTAAGAAATGATGTTTTTGTATCAAAAATGACATAATTCCTTCATCTGATTAAATCATCATATGAAATAATTTTTACAATAAAAACCACAAGTAATTCAAGATTACATTTTGTCTACAATTCTAAAGCCAATTCCCTTACCTTCTGGTCTCTAAAATTCTTTTATTCACATTTGAAATGTAGTGTTCTTTGGCAAGGAAATCTTTGAAAAGGAAAAAAAAAGTTTGTAGACTTTAAATGCCAAAAGAAAGAAAAAATTTTCACATTTTTAAATCAGGAACTGGTGGCTTATGACTGTATTCTTAGCTACTCATGAGGATAACATCCTAAGGTCATGATTCAATGCATGGGAGGACAAAAAAGTTCATGAGTTTTATCTCCATTTAATCAGTGAAAACGAAAAGGGAGCTATGGCTCAAGTGGTAGAGGACTATTCTCCAGCAAAAAGCAGACTGAGAGCATGAGACTGTAAGTTCAATCCCCCATGTTTCTCCTTCCTTCCTTCCTTCCTTCCTTCCTTCCTTCCTTCCTTCCTTCCTTCCTTCCTTCCTTCCTTCCTTCCTTCCCTCCTTCCTTCCTCTTTCCCTCCCTCCCTCCTGCCCTCCCTCCCGCCCTCTCTCCCTCCCTCTCTCCCTTCCTTCCTTCCTTCCTTCCTTCCTTCCTTCCTTCCTTCCTTCCTTCCTTCCTTCCTTCTTCTTCCATTCTTTTTTTTCCTTTTTCTTTCTCTCTTTCTCTTCCTTTTTAAAAATTATTCACTTTTTTATTTTTCTTCCTTTATGGTCAAAGTGAAGTACAGAGGGGTTACAGTTTCACATGTAAGGCAGTGAGTATATTTCTTGTTCAACCTGTTACCTCCTCACTCATAATTCCCTCACTTCTTCCCTCCCCTTTTCCCTCTCCCCACCAATGAGTTGCAAAGTTGGTTAACACCAAATGGTTTTGTAAGTATTGCTTTGGGAATTGTCTTTTTATCCTTTGTCACTTGATTTTGGTATTCCCATTCCTTTCCTTAGTTCTAATACACGTATATACAATATCCGGGGTACTAAGATCAGATACAGTGATAGCAGGGGGTGAAACCACAGGAAGGGAATACAAAAGAAAAAAAGGGGGCTGGGGATATGGCCTAGTGGCAAGAGAGCTTGCCTCCCATACATGAAGCCCTAGGCTCGATTCCCCAGCACCACGTATACAGAAAACTGCCAGAAGGGGCGCTGTGGTTCAAGTGGCAGAGCGCTAGCCTTGAGCAAAAAGAAAGCCAGGGACAGTGCTCAGGCCCTGAGTCCAAGGCCCAGGACTGGCAAAACAAACAAACAAACAAAAACTTGGGCTGGGAATATGGCCTAGTGGCAAGAGAGCTTGCCTGGTATACATGAAGCCCTGGGTTTGATTCCCCAGCACCACATATACAGAAAATGGCCAGAAGTGGCGCTGTGGCTCAAGTGGCAGAGTGCTAGCCTTGAGCAAAAGGAAGCTAGAGACAGTCAGTGCTCAGGCCCTGAATTCAAGGCCCAGGACTGGCAAAAAAAAAAAAAAAAAAAAAAAAAAAAAAAAGTTAAAAAAAAAAGAAAAAAAGGGTATGGTTTCACATGGCATGTTGAAAATAATTGCAACAATGATACAACACTCATTTCCATAACTTAGCATCATCCTATGTTTTCATAAGGGCATAGCTATTGGGCTGTTCTGATCTTCTGCTATGACTAGCCTAAACATGTACTAATTATTCCCTATGAGGGAAACCATAAAGTCCATGTTTCTTTGGGTCTGGCTCAATTCACTTAGTATAATTTTTTCTAAGTCCTTCCATTTCCTATGAATAGGGCAGTGCTTTTATTTCTGATAGAGGCATAAAATTCCACTGCTTATATGTACCACATTTTCCTGATCCACTCATCTACTGAGGGGCATCTGGGTTGGTTCCATATTTTAGCAATGACAAATTGTGCTGTGGTGAACATTGTTGTGCTGGTGGCTTTAGCGTGTTCTTGCTTGTAATCTTTTGGGTAGATGCCCAAAAGTTGGGCTGCTGGGTCATAGGGGAGCTCTATGTTTAGCCTTCTGAGGAGTCTCCATACTGCTTTCCAGAATGGTTGAACAAGTTTCCATTCCCACCAACAATGAAGTAGGGTTACCTTTTGACCACATCCTCTCCAGCATTTGTTATTACTGGGTTTCCTGATAATGGACGTTCTTACTGGGGTGAGGTGGAATTTCAATGTTGTTTTGATTTGCATTTCTTTTATGGGCAGTGATGTAGAGCACTTTTCTCTTGGCCATTCTCATTTCCTCTTCAGACAAGTCTCTTTTAAGGTCTTTAGCCCACTTGTTGAGGGGGCCTTTGGTTCTTTGAGGATTTGTTTTGGAGGAATTTAATGTTTTTCGTTCTGCATGTGTTTTAGATATGAGACCTTTATCCATTGTATGACTGGTAAAGATCTTTTCCCACTCTGTCGGCTTTCTGTTTATCTTGCAAGCTATGTCCTTTGCCCTGCAGAACCTCTGCAGTTTGATGCAGTCCCATTTGTCCAACCTTTCTTTGATTTGTTGCATTTCTGGGCATTTATGAAGTTTTGTCTTCTGGCTAGGAGCCCAAGTGTTTCTCCAATTCCTTCTTGTAGTGTTTTCAGGTTATCTGATTTTATTTCAAGATCATTGATCTATCTGGAATTGATTTTGGTGCAGGGTGATATATAAGGATCTGGGTTTAATTTGTTACAGGTGCTGAACCCATTTGGCCAGCACCATTTGTTGAAGAGGCTGTCTTTCTTCCATCCTACTGTTTTAGCTCCTTTATCAAAGATTAAGTAGCTATAGTTCTGTGGGTTCATTTCTGGGTCTTCAGTTCTGTTCCATTGGCCCTCAGGCCTGTTCTTGTGCCAATACCAAGCTGTTTTCATTACTACAGCTTTGTAATACAGTTTGAAGTTTGGTATTGAAATTCCTCCAGTACTGTTCTTTCTACTTAGGACTGTTTTTGCTATTTGGGGTCTTTTGTTGTTGCATATTAATTTCTGGATTGCTTCCTCGATTTTATTAAAGAATAGTGTTGGCTAGCCTTGAGCAAAAAAGCTCTAGGATAGCTCCCAGGCCCTGAGTTCAAGCCTCAAGAAGGCCTCTACTCACGAGGGTAAAAGAAATGGGGCATAGGAATAGAGGGAGGAAGGGTGAGCAAATGCAGTTGTTGTGTTCAGTGTACGGTATGTAAAAACTGAACTGTATAATGGGAGGGGGGAAATAGGAAAGAATGGTGGAAGGGTGACATTGATCAAGATGCATTGTGCTGATGATAACTTTGTAATTCCTTTGTATACTACTTAATAATAAAAATGAGAAAACATCCACTTGGATATAATAAAAAAAAAAGAATAGTGTTGGATTATTGATGGGCCTTGCATTGAATTTGTAGGTAGCGTTTAGCAATATTGCCATTTTGACAATGTTATTCCTCCTAATCCATATTTCTTCCTTTATTATTCCTTCCTTTTCTTTTCTTTCTTTCCAGTCCTGGGGTTGAACTCAGGATCTGGGTGCTGTCCCTGTGCTCAAGGCTAGCACTCTACCACTTGAGCCACAGCTCCACTTCTGGCTTTTTACCAGTTAAAATTGGAGATAAGATTCTCATAGACATTCCTGTTCAGGCTGCCTTCAAACCTTTTACCCCTGCTATTACTGTAACTGATCTTAGTACACCAGATACTGTATATCCATGTATTGGAACTAGGGAAGGGAAAGGGAATACCAAAACTGAGAGACAAGGGATAAAAAGACAAACCATTGCAATAGTGGTTCTTATAAAACCAATTGGTGTAAACTGTACAACTCATGGGGTGGGGGAGGGAAGTGGCGAGGGGGGAGATGGGGAAAAATGAGGGAATAGGTAGCAAGTTGGATAAGAAATGTACTTTCCTTACATATGAAACTATAACCCCTCTGTAGTTCACTTTGACAATAAAGAAGCAAAATTAATTAATAAATTGATTAAAAAAAAACTGATCCTCAGCTGTCTGCTTCGTCAATAGCTAGGATTACAGGTGTGAGCCACTGGAGATTTTGTAATATATACTAAATATTGAAGGCTGAGAGTAATTCAGGATGAAATGGCAACAATGTGAACTTTAATCAAATTAGATATTGAAAACGTATTTGAATGATTCCTTCTCTGGGGATAAATGTTTCTTCAATAAAATCGGACTTCAAAAATTCTACAATGTACTCTTTTCTAGATGCAACCAGTTACAACTTAATTACTTGACACTTCTTTCCAGAGCTCCATAAATGTTTTTTTGGGGGAGGGGAAATATTAATGCATGATTTTTCTTCTATGCATGCTGAGCAAGTTATTGTGTATTTAACAGGGTCCTGGGTATTCATGACTGCCAAGTGCCATCTCACAGATGTGTGCTGAGTATGGAGTAGGTAAAAGAGATACAAAGAGAATCAGTAACAACAGAAAACCTGAAAGGAGAACATTATTACAATAAGTTAATATTTCTAGATGAGGTATATAATTATATTTGAAATGATGTTTCTTATTTTGTTGTGGTTTGAAAGTGCTCTGAGTACCACGTACCTAAAGACAGTAGGTAGTTTTGATCAATATCTGTAAAGAATCACATCACTAAAAGTGAAGCCTTTGAAACTAGCTTAGCAACGCTTCTCCTCTTCTCTAATAAAATACTCAGTGGAATCTGATCAAGTCACCATCTGAAAGATATCTTATGAAAAAAATAAGTGTCCTAACAGAAAAAATCTATACATTGATTTTGTTTTTATAAAAGAAAGAAAAACTTGTACCCAATTAGGGAGTGCTATGAATCTATAATGAATGTTCTCTACAGCTAAACAAAGAGATTGAGATAGAGCGGACATGTACTTTACTAGTTATTTAAAACATATCAAAAGGAAGAATATTTTGTTTAATCTAGTATTCCACAAAGCTTAGGTATGTGTACACAGTTATTCATTGTGGCATTTCCATTTCTTTATGCTTGTAATATTTCATAGGAAAAAAGAACAGAAGATGCTATGTAAAGAATTATAATGTTAAATGGAATTATAAGGAATGAAATGTATTAAACTATATTTGACCTAAGGGGAAAAGTGATGGCTTCATATTGTTCAACTTAATAGCACAGATGTCTGACATATTTCTTTCATGCTGCCATTTCTGGCAGGTATTTTTCCTAGTAATTAATCTTGCAGATGGTGTGGTGCAACAAAGGAAACAATGGTTTACAAGGCTATATGTTACATCACTAGTTCTTTCTCAAGTTCCATATGTATCTTGCAATCATTCATTACAGTTCATCTTATTGCTCTATAGAGATAATTGTTTACCATATTTAGCTCTGTTCATTACTATCAATACAGAAGTGTTCTGTTGTGTGTGTTTTCTGGAGAAAGCAAGCATTTTAAATTCAACTAGTCCAAAAAGGTCAAAAGAAAAGTAAAACTTTCCAAATTTATGCAGGACTCAGTAATGACCCTGCAAATGGACAGCTTATGTAGGGGAGTCTCATTCTGCTTAAAGAGTTCCCTTTAATATTTTTTATAAGAAAAATCTGGTTGTGATAAATTCTCTCAGGCTTTGTCAGTAAATGCTTTATTTTTCCTTCATTTTTATAGGATTGTTTTGTGAAATACAATGTTCTTGTTTGAAGTTGTGGTTTTTCCTTCACCCTCTCACTATCTTTCAGCACCATGAATAGCTCATTCCATTTTTTCCTGGTCTGTACCTTTTTTTTTTTTTTTTGCATTTTGTTTTCTGTGACAGGGTCTTGCTTTGTAGCCCATGTTGCCTTCAAATTCACACCTCCCACTTCAACCTCCTAAATTCGGGGATTATAGGAGTGCACTATCACACATGGCCTCTAGCCTGTAAGGTTTCCTGCTTGAAAAGTACACTGTCAGGCAACGTAAAACACTGTCAAGTGTGGCTTATTTTCTCCTGCATCTCTGAAAATCCTATTTTTCTTTATCATTTGATTGTTTAATTATAATATAACATGTCCTGGGATAGATTTGGTTAAGTTGAATCTTAATGGTGACCTTTGACCTTCCTTAATAATTGCATTTTACTCCATAGGAAGTTCTCTGTAATTTTGCTCTGAATAAGCTACCTTGGCATTCTAAAGTCCCTCTTGAACTTCAGTAGCTCACATATTTGCTTTTTAATGCTAATTGAAACTCCCTACACTTTCTTCATTCTTTGTCATAGTTTTGCTCCCCTTTTTTCCTCAACTGTGTGTTTTCAAGTAATTGAACTCACTGATTTTTCTGTTTGGTATATTCTGGTACATGTCTTCTATCACATTATTTTTTTAAGTTCATTTAGTGTACTTTTTATTTCAAAAATATCTGTATGTCCTCCCTCATTGAGGGAAGAGGTAACATGTTTGATAATAAATGCACTCACTGCCTTACATATGAAAATGTAACCCCTCTGTACATCGCTTTGACAACAGATTAATTAATTAAAATTTCTGTGTTTTTGTGTGTGTGTATAGACCAATAAATTATGTTTTGTTGAAGTTCACTGAGTTGAAAAAAACAACATTTAACTTCTCTGTCCAAGAGTTCTCACATATCAGTTGCTATATGGGCAAATTTTTATGCTGTGTTGTGTCTGTTAGGTCTGTTCATAGCTCCTTGAAAGCTCGTATTGTTTACATTGTTATATAAAAGCATATGCATACCAAAAAGTTAGATATTTATTCCAACCATTGTCATCTTGTTTCATGCCTGTTTTTGTTTCTATGTAGTGTGATTCCTCCCCCTCCATCCTCCCTGGCCCCCAAAAAGCCTAAAGCCACTGTCCAATTCCAACATGCGATGGCGCCATAAGATCAGGCTTGTCTTTATTTGATGGTGGGTGTCTTGTCAATGTTCCAGCACTAGAAGGTGGCTCTAGAAAGTGTACAGCCTATTGTCTTGTGATTAACTCTACAATTGCAGGAGGGGGTGTGTTGGGGAGGACTGAAGGTAGGAGAAAATTGAAGAAGAAGGTAACAAGTATGACAAGAAATGTACTTGCTTATGTATGTAATTGTAACCCTTCTGTACATCACCTTGAAAAGAAATTTAAATTAAAAGAAAAGAAAGTGTCTAAAATTGTCCTAAATCCAGAGTTGGTGTTATATTCAGGATAAAAGAAGGAATAAACGAATAAATAAATGAAGGTTAATTTCACCATGGTAAAGCTAGCACTGGGTTTCAAGCCTATGCCTGGTCTCAATTACCTCTCAAGCCCTTGTACCCCCCAAAGTTGCATATATCTATGTAGCACTAGCCAACTCCTTCCTCCTTACCTTCTTCAATGTGTCATTGTTTCTTATTACAGTTACTGTGATCTGTTACCTGAATTATTTTGCATTGGGGAAGGTACTTCCACTTATGGATAGATGTTCACATTGACATTTCTTAAAGAGATGGACAATTAAAGGGGCTTATTCTGCCATTATGCTGCTTTGCCAGTCTCTGGAGAAGGAAACTGAAGAAATACTGTATCTGTAGAGTTTACTTACAAGATTCTTGCCAGAACCAGCTCCCATGTTTCAGAATAGGCACTGGGAAAGATTAAAATGTCCTCTCTGAAGCCTACCTACTAGGCTGACTGCAAACATATTCTCTGCTTAAGAAAATAGATACAAAAACATCTTAAGAATTAATGACATTTTCACAATGACACTGACTCAATCAATATATTCACTAACTATTCATGATTGAGTTACTTGAAAGTACATTGAGGGAGAATGCTTGCATCTTTAATTTGCTCGTGTAGTGTACAGTAGAATAAACATTGGCCTGTGACTTGATTTATGCTACTTAAGACAGCTGGGGCTCTGGGAGAGTTCAAGTAATGGGCAAATATTTTTATTCGTGTGCATATAGAAGAAATGCTCAATACCCTTCCTCTACTTTTTTGTCTATGAAGAATCACATGAATACATATTAGGGAAAAGGCCACATGCCAATATTACTGCTTTCACCCAATAACTAATGGTAAAAGAAAACTAGTGAGGAAAGTCAGAATTTGCTTCTCTTACTAAATGAATTGCTCTACCAATTCATGGGCACTGGGGTAACAATTTGTAAGAAGCTGGTATTTGATTTGAAAGTGAGAAATAGATTTTCAGTCTTCAGTGAAAGTAGAGTAAGCCCATAGTATACATCTGGATTTTTGTAACTAACATTTTTTGTTGTTTCCTCATTTGGTTTTGGTATCAGGAAAATACTGGCTTCACAGAACGAGTTTGGTAGCATTCTATCTCTTTTTATTTAATGAAGATTTGAGAGGTATTAGTGTTAATTCTCTTTTAAAGTCTGGAAGATGTCAATAGTGAATCTATCCAGTTCTGTGACTTCCCACTGCCATCAGCCTGTATTGACAATATTGTATGGCTCCATTTAGATATACATATCTAAGTGACCCTTCGACAAAAAAAACCCAACAATTCCCCAAACCTGCTAGGCAAAGTCTTAATTACTCAAATGTAGACATTAAAGTTTATAGTATATTATAAACCCTATAAAAGCCAAAAATAAATTCCAAGTTATAGATTATAAGCCAACAATATAAATGAAATAAAAATCCAATTAATCCAAAAGGGGGGATGAAATGAGAAAGTGAGCAAAGAATAGATGGGATGAATAAAACAAAGCAGCAAGATGTCAGGTTAAAGTCAGCCATATAATTCACCACAATGAATATAAATGGCATAAATATCTAAATTAAAAGACATGTTGTCAAGAGTTTAAAAAAAAGAAAGAACAAGTGATTTGCTATCTAGAAATGTAATTTAAAACAGGGTAAATAAAGAATGCAAAGTGTATTTTATTCAAGTAATTCTGTCATAAGATGGCAAGTTAGAAACACCCTCTGGACAGCTCTGTATGAAGAGTAAGAAGTTCAAGGTGGGACAATATTACAAAGACAGAAAAGAAGGAAAGAGTTGGGAGTTTGTGGACAGCAAAAAGGCCAGCTGGAAAGCATGGAGAAACAGAAATGCTCCACAGAAAAAAAGAAAACTTCTCACAGCTGCATCTTAGGCTCTCTGGGGGAAAGGAAAAGCCCAAATCGCAAACAAAATGCAACAGATCTACAGGATTAATTAGAAAAGTGAAATGACATCTTCAGTCTGTAAAGTGGGTTCTTTTGGAAAGAACAGATCACATGGAAGCTGTTAGGGCTTCAGGTCTTATCAATTAGAGGTGGGCTAGTAGGCAATAGGAAACCAAGGCCCTCATTGTATGGCAGTCTCAAAATGGTTTGGCCACCTCCAGAGGCTTTGTGGGTAGGATGGCCACACCTGTGCCTTTGATCTCTCTGCCCTTTCCTGTTGAGCATCCTTGACTTTGTGAATTTAGTCTTAGTACAGAAACAGCTGGATTCTTTTAGGGTGTGTAGCACTATCTTAATCATTGTCCTAGAACATGCACCTTGGCCCATCTGGGACGTTGGGGTGGAATTTGATAGCCTAGGTGTATTTCCTCTGTGTGTTCAGCTTCCTATGCCCGTACTTTCCAGGCCACCGAAAATGCCAGGATTTTTTTTATAGTATGGACAGTCTGGCTGCTTCCTCCTGACAAAGTGATGGGAGCACTCAGGGTCCAGGATTGTTACCTCCGCCCAAACTTAACACCTAGAGTTCTCTCAAGGATTAAATCCAGCCAGTGCCATGATTTCATGTGACAGTGAACAGTGCACACCTGTGTAACAGCACAGCACTGGGAAAAAATCTACTTTATTACTCTCCATAGGTAAGAGAGTGCTACCCAGGTGCCAGTTGGAAAAGCCCCCTACTGATGGAAACAGCTGGTCTGGGACCTGAAAATGAGAAATCATTACAGGTTAGGGAGTTTGGGGACAGACACCATGACACAGCGACTGGACCGGAGACAAACTTAGTGGTAGTCCTGGATAGAGGAAGGCTTGGATGAGGACCTGCTATGAAGTTTAAGCAGCAGGGAACTCTGGCTATAATGGTTATGGTGGCTAGTGGTCTAATTCTCCGTAATAAGGAGGGAGTTCCATCAGCTGTGGAATGCATCATCGGCCAAGAGCTCCAAGTGTGATCCTGTGGCCAGTGAATAGTTCAAGCTCTATAGTTGTCTCCCTGCTTGTGTGTGGTTTTCTGAGAACCAAGATGTAGATACCAAACCAAACCATTTCTGAAAAAGTATGTTTGTCAAGTGTTTTAGAGATGAGTCCAGATGTATTACCTACAAAATAATAAATACATGCATTTCATCAAAAAATTAAAACTTTGTTCTCTGTAAAAAGCCTGGTAAGAGAATGAAAAGAAAAATTGGAAAAATAATTGATGAATGTTTCCAAGTCATATTTTTAATGAACTTGACTTTAAAGTACACACAGAACTTTCAAAAACCTAGCGAGAACCATGTGCTGGTGATTCACACGTATACACATCTAGCTACTCAGAAAGCTGAGATGTGAGGATTCATGTTTGAGATCAGCCCAGTCAGGAAAGTCTGGCCCTCTTATTTCCAGTTAACCAGCAAAGAAATCAGAAGTGGAAGTGTGACTCAAGTGGTAGAACCTCAGCCTTGAGCAAAAAAACCAAGCAAGAGCACAAAGCTTTAAGGTCAAGCCCCAGTAACAGCACACAAATTAGTAAGAAAAAAAAATCCCCATTACAAGTTAGCTAAAACAATATAATCATACAAGTCACAAAAAGATATAGAGTAGGTAAATAATCATACAACACATCACTAACCATTTGAGAAATACGAATTAAAACTATAGTGAGACCCCACTAGACTTTTATTAGGATAGTTGAAATTGTGAACTGATTGTGTAACATGTTAGCAATAATAAGGAAGATAGATAACTCTTATTTTGTTGATGGGAACATAAAATAGTATAATGGGGTTAGAAAAGATAGGAATTTTCTTAAAAGTATCATTCATGTATCGGGATCTCTGAGGACCCCTTCCCCCTTATCTCCCGGGGAAATGCCTGAACCTCGAGTCTATGGAAGAAGCTCCGCCCTACCCCTCATACCGGCAGAAGGAGTAAGGTGTGTCCTTACCCGACTGCTCTAAGCTGAAGTGGGATGCTGAAATCCCTTCCTCGGCCCCCCATACTGTGTCAGGAGCCACAGGACAAAGATATCGGGGAGACGGTTGGATGGTTGAATGGGTCTCCAAGGATTTAATTGGGAGGGGGGTTTATATAGCGGTAATGGCGGAAAAGGAGGGGGAATGGCCATTGGCTAAGCTGGGCTGCCCATCAGGTGATGTCATGAAACTTCCTTTGTGGGCTGGACAACCCTATCATGGTGACACGCATGTGTTCGCCCCCCCACCCCGGGGGTGGGGGGCTTCTTTTCCGGTTGAGGCCGGAAGGTAGGAGGGGCTCCCTCCCACACTGCCCCAGGGCTGGGGAGGGAAGGGCAGCGTCTGGCTCTTGTCACCCATCCCCCATTAAGGCCAAACTAAATTCCCAACAATCATGTACCTCAAATATAACTAATCATCTCTATCATTACAGAGAAGTACTAGAAAACCGAGGATGGTCTAGATATAGGTCCATATATCTGGTTATATGTGTATTATGTGGCAATAATTTCTTTTATATATAAATATATAAATGTGAAACTAAAACATATGTATATATGCAACAATGCATATATGTTAAAATTTCTAAATATCTCCAAGTATATTAATCAACATATGTGGTTTAGTTTGTATCAATTAGGAAACACCTTTAAATCGAAAACAACTCCCTTCAAATATACATCCCTATTTACCCCCAAGGATAAACATCTAATCACCACAATGTCACAATAATAGTATTATTACGTTATATCACTTTAGTACATATATAAAACACATGGCAGCTTATATCTTTTTACATGGTTCACTGATACTTCATAACAAATCAAAGATCTTGGACATCTTTTTTCCACTTCCTACTTATTTGAAAAATCTCATAAAAGGTTCACAAAATTTGGAAATGTGGCATCCTCCCAAGAAGTGCCTGTTAAATGAATCTGTAAACAGATCAAAGCAAAATCCACAATTAGGAAAGGAAATTTTCCCAGGTAGCAACACTTGGTTTCAGTGTAAGAGTATTCACTTGACTACATTTGTTAGGGGGAGACAAAGGCCAGTTCTGAAAAGTTTAGCCATTCAGAGAAGCTTGGACAAAGGACTATTGTTGGGGTTGCCACTGCCAGTGACTCATGAAGGTTATCCAGAAGAGAAAAGAGCCAGGCCTGGTGGCATGTGTCTCCTTGTTATCAGGAGAGAATTCTGAGTGTTATACTCAATTATCTAGCATCAGATGATTACATTTGGCATGTTCACAAAGCACCCTTCTAATAACATGGCTTGTCATGGATATCTTTCTGGAGATAGATAGAAGATCCAGTGCTCCCTAATAGTTCTGATTTTTCATAAGAAATTAGCAATTGGTGCTCAGGAGTGAAACCTCAATTTCTACATTCATGGCTAATGTAAATTGGCACAGGAAAGGCAAAATCAGTCTCTTTCAGGGGACAAATCACGTTGAGCTTGCAAGTTGGAGACTGAGGGTGGGATGATATGACACTTGTCACAGTAGATGCTGTGGGGAACTGGCTGTAACAGAATTGCCTGTGAACATTTTCTTTGGGTATTTCTTTCCCTTTTAGAACCTCTACAATCAGGTATTGTTGTGCTCTTTTCAAGGCTGAGAAGACTGAGTCCCAGTTCAGCTAAATGTTGCTCAAGTATACCAAACTTACAAAGGGCAAGTCTCCAGCTCTTATCCAGGCATTCATGACAAATCTCTCTCTCTCTCTCTCTCTCTCTCTCTCTCTCTCTTCATTTCTTTGTTTCTATGCCTCTATTTTATCTGTCTCTCTTAGTTCCTCTTATGAAACAAAATGTTGCTGTGTAGTCCAGGCTGCTTTTGAACACGAGATCCTCCTGCCTCAGGCACTCAAGGATTAGCACTGAAAACATGTCATTATGACTGGTATAAACCTATCTTTATTGCTTCCTAGGAATAAAATGTGGTTCACGCTAAAAGTCTTAACTTTGTGGTGTACGCAAGACCTCATAGGTGCTAGTGGAAGACCTCAGGGCTAGAGATTGGGGAGCAGAAATGCAGCAGGGAGATAATGATTCTGAAAATGTACCTACCAAATGTAATGAAGACATTTGAGTATTAAGTTGTCAGGCTAAATCCCTTCTAACTCAGTGTAAGGATTCACTGCCAAGATCCAGCCTCCTAGAACTTACTGGCCTGTCCAGTCAGTACCTCTGTGTCTTCGATCCAGGAGCAGAACATGGGCATTTGTGTGTTCTGTCTGTCCCATGTACACAGATGAGCATGATGGGGTGGATGCATGCACATGATCCTTTTGGGGCATTGCTGGTAACTGGAAGTGATTTGCCTCCAGCAGCCAATGCTGAGCTAGACTCTGACAGAAAGTATTCCATGCTTCACTAGCATGGTAAGTCTCCAGGGCTGGGATTATCAGGCTTAGTTTAGCAGCTAGTTCCATTACAGTTCATTATACATGACTGGGTGTCTCAGGGGGCTCAGAGAGCCCTGCTAAGGCATTCAAGAGATAATAGCTTGGATGGCTCACATGTGAGAAGTGGGGGCAGGTTTTTCTTCATTGTGGTAAAGCCCAGGTAATTAAAAATGACACTGCAAATCTGTTCTTGGGATGGTTATTTCTGCCTAGCGAAGGACATCTCACCTCAGGCTTTCTTCTTCTCAAACAAAGGGGTTAGCATTTACCTCTCTTTCTAAAAGAAGTGATCTGCATAGAAGCATTGTCTTCAGGAAGGGTTGTTGAAAAGAGTGGTATTTGAATTTTGTGCCCAAACTGGTGCTTGAACTCAAGTTACTTAGCTTTTTCACTCAAGGCTGTCACTCTGTCACTTGAGGCACAGCTCCAATTCTGCCTTTTTTTCCTAGATAAGGTAAGAAATTCATGGATTTTCCTGCCAGGAGGGTTTAGAACTGTAGTCCTCAAATACGAGCCCCTTGAGTGGCTAATATTACAGGCATGAGCTACCTGTGGCTGTCTAAGAGCTGGTATTTTGTGATAAGTGAAAGCTATAGTTTCCAAATCTTTAGTGAAAGTCAAGAACAAACCTCAGTGGAATTGACATCACAAGGGGAGCTAGGCTCTAAGTTCCTTGGAGGCAAGAATTATACACTTTTCATTTGTGAATAATTTCATCTGCATATCATAAGTGAATGATAAATATTCGTAGGATTTCACTCAAGTATAATAATAATAAAAAGCCAAAACCTACTTAAGAATTACACAACATGTGTTTAATCCATGGTTTCAGCTCTGTCCATGGTGCTGATATTCAATATCCATTGGGCTTTTGTAGTTACAGTGGTAACTTTGTCCCTGGCAGCTACATTTATTTATGAATATTTATTGTTATTTCCTATTGGTATATTTTAAAATATCTTTTATATGCACTCATATGTTGTTATACACATATTTATTTTTCTCAGATTTATAAGGCAACAAGTGAAGATACCATCTGATTGGGTAGCACATCTGTAATCCTAGTTTCTTAGAAGGCTGAGATCTGGAGAACTATGATTTTAGGCCAGCCCAAGTATACAGGTTTACTATAGGCTATTTCCAAAAGTATATTTTTAAAAAGCAAGGCTGGAGGTGTGGCTCAAATGTTAAGAGTGACAGCCTGAGTAAGCAAACTAAGTTTGTGCAAGGTGTTCAGTCCAAGTCCCACTAAGGAAAATAAATAAACAAGAAATACATTCTCAGAAGATCACCTGTAGTAAAAGTTAATTAGTAAGTTAATATGCTTGTGGTATTATGAAACTATTACTAAATAGTTAAATTGGACTTAAGTTCTTGAGTACATATCTCTAGGCCTCTAGATTTTTGCTTTATTTCAAATTACTGTAACCATACAAGTGAAACTTATTCTTCTAGTCTTTTTAACTGCCTGTGTTACATATATTTGCATTTTCTCAGCAATTTGTCATTCTTATGTTTAGGCCATTTTCATAATGCTAGAATTATGCTTAAATTTGTACTTCTGAGGGAAGAGGGGTTGAATTTTGCAGTCTTTATTGGAGTGCTAGTGGTCTGCAGGCAGTCAATTGTTACAAAGGCCTGCAGACTGCAAATACACTTAGCACAGTTAGTAAACATGCCAGAGAGGAAAGAAAGAACAAAAGCAATACCAACAAACCAATTGTGTTCCAAGGGAGAGCTGAATAGGGATGCCGTAGTGGCCAGAAAAGAGCCAGAAGACAGGACACAGGACACCAAATTTGTACATTTTTGTGGTACTAGCATTTGAACTTGAGGCTTTACGTTTGCTAGGCTGGTGTTTCACCACTTAAGACAAAATGCTGGTCCTTTGTGCTCTGATTATTTTTGAGATAGAGTTTTGTTTTTTGCCTGAAAAGCCCTGGACCATAAGTCTTATATCATTCTTCCTGCTGTGGCTGGAAGGACAGGTGCATAGACACACACTGTCATTTTCTGTTAAGATGAGTCTCTCACAAACTTTGCAGGTGATCCTCAAACTGTGGTTTTGAGTAGGTTGGATTACAGGTATGAGCAACTGAGCCCAGCCTTAAATGTACACCTTTAAAAGTAATAGTTTTACAAGGCCAAGTTGTTCTACTTGAATATTCTTCCTATTATTTTTTCTGTCTTGAACTAATAATTGCTATTAGTTATAATGATTTGCTATATAGTTAAATTATATAACATATGAATGTGTGTAATTGTAATTGTATTCTGTTACACTTTAAAATGTCACTTGTTGAAGTGTGATGCTTAAATAATGATCATACTAGAATAGAATATATGTGGCTAATATGTACACATGTGCACATATAAATAAAAATGCAGTCAATCTTCCCATGTGTGCATACATATATACAACTTTGCAGTGCTGAGTGTCTAACCCAGGCCCTTGAGTAAACTAGGCAAGGGCTAAGCCAACAGCCTTTGAAACAAACAATCTGGGTGAATTAATGACTACAGAATTGCGGTACAGTGTTATATATGAGATTTCATGGACATAGACCAAGTTCCAGAAACTAAATATTCCCCACTGCAATACCACATTTTTCTGAGGCTTTGGAGACCGAGAGTGTAAGTAGTTTTCATTCTATGATTTCTTTGGATATTTAAATTTAAACTGCTTAAAAAAATGAAGGATATGCATCAGGGTTTCTATACATTTATTTTTACCCAGCTGTAACACAATCTCTGAAAATAATGTGCTAAAAGTACATTATATTCCTCATAATTAATCCACGAATCAATATGCTTATCAAACATCTGTTATATGAAAAGTACTGTGTGAAGCATAAATCAAACACAAATGAATAAAAGGCATATATTATCTTAGAGGATTTATACATTATTTGAGAAATATGTTTATTCAAAAAATCTGCACTTTCTTGTTTATTTAGACATGACCCTGTGGAATGTATGGTATTTAAATGTTTTGGTGGGTATAGGAAGGATGGAAACCCAGACCTAGATTAATGAAGACATAGACTTCTCTTGCTATTCAATTGGAGGGATAAGGCCTGCACGTAAGCATATATGGAAGGAGTGTAGTATGATGCAATCTAAAGAGACTTCTATAAACTGGAAAGACAGACAAAACATGGGTGAGGTCTAAGGTCTCCCTGAGCAGGTGGCCTTTAAATAAAGTTTGGCAGACATAACATTCCAATTGCTTTTCAGTCACTTTCAATATTTTTAAGATATGAAAGAAAGAGTTTGACACTTTCCCCATTTCTCTTCCTAGTTATCATTGCAGATGGCTCAGGAGAGTCTTGATTGAATGTGATGTGTGTGCATAGAGATGGGAACCAGAGAAATACAATTTCACAAGATACACATGGATGCAATCTATAGTCACTTGCAATTTCTTCCATTGCTATAAGTTCAAATAACCACCTTTATATCAGAGACCACCTGGCAGTTTTCTTTAACTCATACTCCTTTGAGTCCCTATGCAGACAAAACCAATAGCCTATTTACAAATTACTCTGGATATTTTGAAGACATTGTGAACTCAACATGTCTTCACTGAATTCTTGATCCTCCCCATATCTTGATGGTAGTAGTGCTGTTGGCGTAGTGCTCTTTCTAGATCTTGTAAGACTGATATCTGCACCCTTGAAGTTAGGTGGATGTCTGTCTTAATGAATGGGATTGTCCAACCCCCAAATCAGAAACTTAAGAGTTTACTCATGACATTTTTGTCATTCCCAATAGCCAGCTATCAACAGCTCCTATGAACTTTACTTCTTAGTTAACTCTTACATTTGTCTGTTTCTGTAGTCATTGATACTACTATCACTCAAGTTACTACAGCCTCATCTTTGCATTTCTGCTGGGGTTTCCAAATTGCTGAAGAGCACTCTTCAGGATTTCAGGATGAGAAAATCCCTAATAATTCCTTAGAAATACCGATGTTATCTTGTCATTCAGAACACTTTGTGAAGTTCTTTTTGAGGCCAATGATAACATATCTTATATTTATATTAACAAGAATTGGCTGTGATCATAAATAGTGCCACATTTTTATGGGATGCAAATCCATGAAAAGTTTCAGAGGTGTTCTTCAAAAACATAATAATAACTTCATGATCACAAAGCAATATATTGTTACAGGGATCTACATTTCACAAATTCAAAAAGTGATCTTAGCTTGATATGAATATTTGTTAATAAAATATTCAAGACAAAAGAAATGCCAGCTTTAAATAACTTTAAGAGTTATTCTTAAAACAAACTTTAAAAACAAAAAGTTTCCTGTCAAGTTGCTTTATCCTTTCTTTCATGATAAATATTGTAAAGGCAAATAAATCTCTCCCATTACTCATTAGTGGCCACATTTTTTACAGTTCACCCAGAAGTAATTTCAAGTTGCCATTTGAGATACTTAATGCCTCATACAAGGTCATTTTATTTTATTTTATTTCCAGTCCTAGGGCTTGAACTCAGGGCCGGAGCACTGTACCAGGCTTCTTTTTGCTCAAGGCTATCAGCACTCTACCTCGTGAGTCACAGCACCACTTCTGGCTTTACATATGTGGTGCTGAGGAATTGAACACAAGGCTTTATGTATATGAGGCAAGCACTCTACCACTAGGCCACATTCCCAGTCCCTCTTTTAAATTTTTTTTTATCAATGGAATTATTCTCTTCACGTGTCCTAACTTAGCTTTTGTCATGGGTTCTACATTGCTTTCACTGATTCAGGTTTTAGGCTGGTTTCTGGTGTTCAGTTCAGCGTCCTTCCCTTCTGCTCTTTCCTCTTCCTATGTTGATGATCATACACCTCAAATATTCAGACGCTGCGAAAGGCCAGGGAATACTTTGTTGGAAAGTATTCAGATGGCATGATTTTATGTCTAGCAAGAACAATTACACTGCTCAGCAGCATGTGCTGCAATGGTTATTTTAAGACTAATTTAATATGTGTTCGTTTCGGAACATCATATGTAGGATTTTACTTGTATGCATTTCTTAGTAGAATTTATTAAGAAGAACAATGTACTCTTCTCATCAGAAAGGGTCATGAGGCTCTTAGAGTCTGCCAAGTGCTATTCACAAGTCAGATTGATAAGTGGAAAAATGCACCAGCTTGGGAAACAACCCTTTCCTCAGGCCATCAGCATTTCCTGCTCTCATTCCTCACTTGAAGTCAGAATTTCTTCAAACCAACCATATTGCTGTTCATTGCTGAGCTGTAATTCTCACAGGAAGATTATGGCACGTGTTCTTGTTCTACTGAGCTGAGTTTTCTTAGGATGTATCCTTAGAAATGCTCTAGTTCTCATGTACAAACATGGGTTCCTGTAATAGTATTCTTATATCCAGTTGTGTACTCACTCAGATCTTTGTAATATCACTTCATAATCATTTTCTAAAAATACTAACCTGGTGGAGTATTCCCCTTGCTTTGATGTCACTAATGGATTCCTTGCTGCTCTGAGGATAGAAAGTAAATCATTACAATATTCTACAAGGCACCTTAAAGCTTATCTGTCCCCATAGTACAGAATTCTCCCTCTTAGCGTATGGGTTCCACTTGAGACAAGAAAGTAATTGCATGATCTTTTTTATCATAAGGCCTTATTACTGTTTCCTGACTTGAAAGCTGAAATCTTCCTTGTTTCCTCCTCTATCTCCTTTTATCTAATAGTCTGTTTTTTGTTGTACTGTGGATTGAACCTAGGGCTATGTAAGCATTCTACCACTTGAGATATGCCTTCAACCCTTTTTTATTTTGTATTTTGTTTTAGATAGAGTCTCACTAATTTTGCCCAAGGTGGCTACAAATGACCATTCTACTGCCTCCATTTCACAATTAAGTATGATTATAAGCATGTACCACCAGACTTGTCTTAAAATTTTTTAATTAAGTTGTGCTGAGCTCAAATCTATGCCAGGTATATTTAACGATTCAGTAAATATATCTTCTTTCTTTCAAAGTAACTAGCCCAACTCTAATTTGCTCAGGGCTGTTTAATGTCTATCTCTATGTAAGTTACATGGAAGCAAAATTGTATTTCCTTTTACTTACCAATGTATCAATTATGTCTAACTGTATGCATAGTGTACAAGAGGCATTTAAAAACATATGCTGAATGAATGCTCACTGAATAAAAGAGTGATTAGCAGAAAGAACAGGGACATGATACTATGTAAAATTTATGGTGCTTGTCAGCCATGGTATAAAAAAGTCCTATAATCAATATTTAACAATATAATTAAATACCTATTATGTACCAGCCACTGTGCTAATTGCTGAGATACAAGACTGAATGAGCGAACCAAAAAAAAAAAATCCCTACCTTCTCTAAAGCATGCATGTTCCCATGGGAAGAGACCTCCATATTCAAATTAGTTAAGTATACCTAATATGCCAGATGGAGATAAGTGCTCTGGGGAGAAACAAATCAGGGCGTGGAATAGAACACCTGCAGGGGGTGTTGGAGATTACACATTTATTAAGGCCACCCAGAAAGCTCCACTGCTGTTCACCAGTGGGAAAAGACCTAAAAGAAGCAAAGGACTTTGCCACCCTGTGTGTGGGTGAGTATTCCAGGAGGACAGGACATGAAAGACACCTGACATGCTTATGGATTTTCAAGGGAGCCGGTGAGGCTGGAAGATGGTGAATGAGATGGCAAGGAGGAGGAAATAAGTTGAGAGGTGATGGTAGTACAGAGCCTTGTAGTCTGTTTTCAGTTCTTTGGCTTTTACTGTAAAAGAGATAGGAAAACACTGTAGAGTTCTGAGTTGCGTCTTGACTTTCATTTGATAAAGATGAGGCTGGCTACCTTGTTGTGTGTGGAGAGCAAGGGACATTGTGACATTGTAATTCTGGAATGGCATTGGAGATCATTTTATTCTGATTAAGAATGAAATCCTATTAATGCAAGTGAAGATGGTGAACAGGGAATAAAATAAATCTGAAGTGTGGAGAATGCATGAGGCAATGAATGAATTGTAAATAGCAATTTGGAAGTTTTTGATGTAAAGATTGCCTTGAGAGTCATGAGGTGAGTGATAAAACCAAGAAAATAACTAACATTAGAAGAAGAGAAGTTCAAGGGCTGAGAACTGGGCATTTTACTAATAGAGATTTTTGGAGGAAATCAAACAAACAAAAAAATGAGCCGAAAAGCCTGGATAGTGATTAAGAAGTGGAGAGACGCCTAGTCGCTTGTGGAAGGCCAGAGACCATGAGAGCTTAACTTTGAGAGTCGGTGCTCCTTTCTGATCTAAGCTATTTGACAAAAAGCAGTGTTATGTCAGGTACAGAAGCCCCTTATGAATTCCTGCTGCTCAGAGCATCAGGTTCTGCTGAGGAGTGGAGCTCAGGTACGTGAAGATCCCACTTGACAATGGAGCTGGGAAGGAAGTGCAACTGAGATTTCTTTGCTCTGTTTTTGAGATCTCTTGATAAGGGTAGCACAGGTTTATTTAACACAAAGTATAAAGCAGTATTTCCTTGCATGTAAAGTAAGGTCATAAGAGAAATGTTGAACATCAACTGTTTTTTTCCCCCCCTGGTTGACTGGAAAACACGAGTATCTTACTTTGTCTTTCCATATGGAAACTAAGAAGGCAATGAGGCTATTGGTCCCCGAGAGACAATTTTTATCACTAGTGCTAGCTGGTGATAGTACACAATAGTAGGTAGCTTTAAATTCTTATTCTAGCGACCATCTCTCAAAACATGTTTTGTGATCATATGCTATTATATGTGACAATCACATGTTTTTTCAGGTTTTTTAAATTAATTTTATTGTTATGATGATGTACTGAGCAGTTACAGTAGTAGTGTAGTGAATACATTTCTTATCAAACTTGTTACCTCCTCTCATTTTTCTCCCACCTTCTCTCCTCCCCAATTCTTTTCCCTCCTGAGTTGTACAGTTAATTTTCAACATAATGTCTTGTGAGTATCACTATTGCATTAGTTCACCTTCTTGTCTCACCATTTTGATGTTTCCCTTCCCTTCCCTAATTCAAATAAATGTATATACAATTCCCAGGGTATCACAATCAAATATGAACAAACTACAACCATCTTTTCAATCTTGTGTTAAAATGAATCACACACCCTAGCTTTTTGTTTTCTTTCTTTCTTTCTTTCTTTCTTTCTTTCTTTCTTTCTTTCTTTCTTTCTTTCTTTCTTTCTTTCTTTCTTTCGTTCTTTCTTTCTGTAGTTGGGGGGCTTGAACTCAGGGCCTGGGTGTTATCCTTGAGCTATTTTTGCTCAAGTCTAGAGTTCTACCACTTAGAGCCACAGCTCAACTTCCTAAAACTTTGGCTGCTTCAGGAGGCACACTAGCTGATAGCTGTTGAAAAAGGAGCCAAAGATACTTTTGTATTTTGTTTTTCTCTTTCTTTCTTTTCTTCCTTTCTTTCTTCCTTCCTTCCTTCCTTTCCTTCCTTCCTTCCTTCCTTCTTTCCTTCCTCCCTTCCTTCTTTCTTTTCTTCCTTTTTCTTTTCTGTGGTTGTGGATTCAACAAACCACATCACTTCGTATGTAACTTCATGAATGTTAGGCAAGTGCTCTACCATCAAAGACAGTTTAACATGTCAACACTATCAGTCCCATACTAGACTTCCAAAGAGGACCAAATCATCACCCAAATACATTTGAATTCCTTTGCGAAATATCTTCTCCTTCATGTACTTCCTATGGAATTAAAGGAGATACTTTATGTGAATTTGTCAAGCAAAAAAGTTCTCAGCAAAGTTAAGTAAGTATGGGTTGAGGTCTGACTACTAGTATTAATGTGGAGAGAATCAGCTCAACTTTTAGAAGATGTAAAAAATATAAGAAGGCTAAAAAGTTAAGCAAATATTTACTTCTATGACTTCACAGCCAGTTACTTCCTACAGGGATTGCGGAGCCCACACCATGCAGGGCTTAGGCAAAGGAACTGATCAACTCAGATGGGGCTGGGGAGCGTTTTGCGAAAGTACACTGAGACATCATTCCAAAGGAGACATCCCTAACTGGGCACTGGAAGTCACAGTAGTGACAGCTAACAATCAGAGAAAGCATCTTCTTTTTCTGATTCCCCTCTATGTGTGATATTCCTTAGCTTCTCAGATAAAGAAACTCAAAGAGTGTTTAATTTGCTTAATCAAGGCCACTAGATAAAGAAAACAAAAAATACAGCAGAGATAGTGGTGAAATATAGGAAAGGCATACTTGATTTTTTTCATTAAGAGCTAAACAATTTTTCTTTTCAAAAGGAAAAATGTGGCATTAAAGAAGAATGCAGAATGGAGGCTTGACAATTAAGTAAGCAGAAAAGCTCAGGATTTCTTGGGGAAGAGTCATTGAGTCATTGAAAACGTGTTGCCATCACAAGGTCATCTGTAGCTGACAGAACAACAACAGCACAAATAATTTCTAAAACATGGTATAGTAACCATGGAAGCCTGTACCTGGTTAACTCTATTTGTACTTCTGAAATGCAGAACGTTTAGAGGGAAGTGCTGAGAGGGGGTGAATATGTCTGCCATTTCTAATAAAATATTTGGGAACTAGAAGCAAAAAAGCATGTGACTGAATTTTTTTCTAGCTCCTAAAAGGACATTTGCTCATTTTAATTTTCCTCTCTTTTTTTAGACATCTATACAATAAAGGCTTTTGACCAAACAGCCGCTTTACTCCTTTCTCATTTTTTTTTGTGTGCTAGTTTCAGAGCTTGAACTCAGGGCTTGAGCACTCTCCCTGGCTTCTTTTGCTCAAGGCTAGCCCTCTACCACTTGAGCTACAGCTCCACTTCTGGCTTTTTCTATATATATGGTACTAGGAATTGAACCCAGGGCTTCATGTATACAAGGCAAGTGCTCTACCAACAGGCCATATTCCCAGCCTCTCCTTTCTCATTCTTAAATTTCATAATTCTATTCAAGTTTCAGTACGAGGTACTTTAAGATTTAGTAGGAAATTCCAATTTCATCTCTAAGAAAAAAATAATGAGTCCTTGACTTTGACTTTGTAATTTTCCATATAACACAGACTTCTCTTTGAACCTTGTGTTTAGTGTGTTGGTGAAAAAAAAGATTTCAAAAAGTTTATTGAGAGTAGATGGAGGTAGGATTTTTATCACACACACACACACATACACACACACACACACACACACAGAGTTAGAAACTAGTTCTAAATTGGAAGGTCTTCCTCCTTCACCTTTTACCCCCTTCTTCCTTCCTCCCTTCCTTTTCCCTCCCCTCTTCCTTGTCCTTCTTCTCTTTCTTTCTTCTTCCTCTTCTTCCTTTTCTTTCTCTTCCTCCTCCTTCTCCTCCTGCTCTTTCTTCTCCTTCCATTCTTCCCCCCCCCCATATTTTATGTTTCCTATCATACCAAGATGACAAGCACACACTATCATGTCCATTTCCTTCTGTTGAGTTTCATGGACGTTTTACCTGAGTTGGCCTGTAATCAAATGTGCTGAGAACCAAGAAATATCACACATCATGGATAGAAAATCCATACGTTAGTTTGGTTCTGAGACTATATATGTACACATATATTTGCACATATGTGATAGGTAAGTTTTACTTACATATAGTAATTTCTTATCAAGCAGCCCTTAAGATGATGCTTTCTTAGAAAACAAAACAACAGCTTCAAATATAACTGAGATGACACTAAAGCTTACAGAAATTTAAGTTGATGTATTGATTAGCAGTTTTCATATTGTTGTATGTACTGTGTAAAATTATTAAGTGTTAAATTAACAAGGTTTCAAAGGAAAGAAACAAGTGTGGGAGGGAAATATAATGAAGGAGGGTAAATAATGAAAAAGTATATTTTGTCTATGTACTGAGCTCACTGTAAGCTGTCATCAGTGGGAAGGTTGGGGGGAAACAGGGGAAGTGAAAGCAATTGAGGAGATTAATGTGACTAAATTATAGTATACATACATATAAAATACCATGGAGTAACCCTTTTGCACAATTAATATACATAAACATGGAAAAATGAATGATAGGTAAATAAAACAAGGGGTACATCTGCAGGAGAAGAGAAGGCCAATTGAGAGGGTGAATATGATCTAAGTACTTTAAATGTATGTAAGAAAGTAGCAATGAAATATGGTGAAATGTGTTTAAGAAAGTGTGGGGGTGGAATGAGGGAAAATGATGGAATTTGATGAGTACATTTGATGAATGTACAAAAATGACACTGAAACTCCCATGTGCAATGTATGTGTATAAAAATGTCATTTTTAAAAAAGCAATGGCAATTTTTATTTGGAAATAACAAACAATGGTTTTACTTGAGTAGAAATACCATAACATGCTCAGATTCTGTTTAGTAACATTGTAAATTCAGCATGACTATATTGGAGAAAAACACATTTTTTTGTTAAAATACCAATTTTCTTGTTTTAAAGAGAATTGGGCTCAAGAACTAATATTCCTTACTCAGTGTTCAGAAATTCTATGTACAAATTTTTCTTTAGCAACCTAAAATATCTGACTGGAAGCAAGTTATTATGTATGGTAGGCATCACAGGTGAGGAAAAAGAAAGAAAGATGGGATGACAGGTGATTTCAGTGTTTACCAACCTTAAACAATCTGAGTCATGATATAGCAAGGTGATGAAAAAATGGAAATGATTAAATTCACAGAAGGAAATAATCTATGTGAGTAAGTTTTGCATAACTCTTTGGTGAGCTCTCTACCATTTGAAATTTTTAGAAAATTTACAGTTGTTCTTACAACAATAGTTTGCTGACACAACTGATCTTGGTATTTTTTTCTTATATGTGGTTTGCAAACAAAGGCATTTTTCTCCTTTCTCTTCTGGGATATCAGAAGAAGGCTCAGAAATGAACTAATTGGCAAATGCTTAGAGAGTTACTTTCAGGAGCATATAAATTGCATGTTTTTTTTTATAATGCCTTAGACAGGGCTGAAATAATTGAGGGTATCAAGGAAAGAAGCTAAATCTCAGTGGAGCTTTTTAAAATATTTTTAACATCTTAAGATTTCCACCATGTGGAAAAGTGCATTCCATTTCCTAAAGAGAATGTAATAACT
Organism: Perognathus longimembris pacificus; assembly: GCF_023159225.1. Taxonomy (NCBI): domain Eukaryota; kingdom Metazoa; phylum Chordata; class Mammalia; order Rodentia; family Heteromyidae; genus Perognathus; species Perognathus longimembris. The sequence continues at coordinate 35,530,347 of NC_063181.1, read as the reverse complement.
GTGTGAGCATTAGAACAGAGTTGCTTATGTAGCTCAGCTGGTTTTTCCTGGAACTTATTACCATACAAATAAAAAATGATTGCATGCTCTTTACACAAACACTGTGTTTATTTTGGGAGTAGCATCTTCCATCAGATGTGTGGGGTTAGGCAGTTCACTTCTATGGGTTAACAGTTGTTTATGAAACAGGAATTTATAAGGTGCAGGTTATATAATTACAAAGGGGCAAAAGAATGGTCCCGAAAGAAAGAAAATGGATATGGTTTCTCAAGGGTGTATTTAGATGAGCAAGGCATGGCTATATGAGGGAGATGGAGGAAAATGAAACACAAAGACAAGTGTATAAAATAGCCTGGGCTGATGCCAGGAGTGCTAAGGAAATTCAAAGTGAAGAAGAGAGTGAGTCTCAGTTGTGAAGAGAGGCATCAGAATAGACACATCTTGATTGGCAGAGGCTGTGGAAGTTAACTCAGAATCTGGATTGTCTGTGGAGACAAAGTTATTTCAGAAATACAAGGGGCAAGAAATAAATAGACAATCATTGAATGATGGTAGCATGTCAAAAAATATATAGCACTGTGTAAAATAATAAAACAATCTCCTCAGAGAGCATATTCCATAAAAATCAGCAAAAATAGTTTTTAGCCAATGATAATTACTATTAAAAATGAAGCAGAAGAAAGATGAGTTGGGCCTCATATTAAATAAGATAATTAGAGGATTACTTACTCAGTATGTGACACTGGAATGAGAGACCAGTCATGTAGAGAGTCAGAGCAAGCAGTACTCAGAGGCAGGACAGGCTTGAGACAAAGAGTGACCAGAAAATAATGTCTGGAGAAGGCCGAGCAAAAGGCAGGACTGTGGGGTGTGAATTAGAGAAAAGACAGAAGCCACACTTTGTAGGACCTCCTCTCCTCACTTTGCGGGCTTGGCTTTTCCTCTGAGTAAAATACAGAACATTGGAAGGTTAAGGAAGAGGAGTGCAATGAACTGCTGTCTAGGCTAACCACTACTCATGTTCTACTGAGAACAGGTTGTGCAAGAATGGAAGAGACATGGATGAGCAGTAAGAAAGCCACAACAATGATCCAGGAGACACAAAGTGGTGGTCTGGATCATAGTGGTAGTTTTGCAGGTTGCAAATTGTGGCCACTTAGTTTCATTTTCAGAGAGCACTAGTAGATTTTGCTGAACATTCAAAGCATAAGGAAATGAAGGGTAAGGAGGGAAAGGAGGAGAGAGAGAGGGAAAAAGGAGAAGAGATGAACTGAGAATGAATCATAATCAAACAGAAAAGGGCATTGTTAATGGAAAGGGTAAGGTTGCAGGGACAACAAACTTGAACTTAACTTTGGGCACGTTAAACTGATGACACCCAGTAGACATTCAAGTGAACATGTGGCTGGATTTCATTCTAGAGTTCTGGCAAGAGCTACAGACTTACAAGAACAGACTGTCTTTCGAGATTTGGGATTGTGGAAGGTCATCTAAGCATTGAGCACCTATAATGAAAAAAGGTTCAAGCTATAAATGCTAGGGCAATCTCTCTACTGTATGAAGTTGAGAAGAAGAGAAAACAAGGTATGAGACTGAAAACAAGGAAGTAGAGAGAGGTAGGAGAAAAATTGAGTAGAAGATCACTTGAAAACCTAGAGCCAGTAGCTCACACTTGTAATCTTACTCAGGCAGCTGAGATCTCAGGATTGTGGTTCCAAGGCAATATCCTCACATGAGATTCTTATCTCCAATTAACCACAAAAAGAGCTGGAAGTGGAGGTGTGACTCAAATGGTAGTGCTTTAGTTTTCAGCAAAAAAGCTTAGGCACAGTGCCTAGGCCCTGAGTTCAAGCCCCAGTATTGTCATACACACACACACACACACACACACACACACACACACACACACACACACATACACACACACAAACACAAGTGTTGCTTGGACTTTTAGGGAAGAAATGTTTCAAGGAGGAAAGGAAATTAGTAATATACAGTGTTTCTGGTAGTTGAAAGACTTGGAAAATTTGGATATATGTATAGTTATCATTTTTTTCTGTTGTGCTATGCTCTTGGGGACACATAATAACAATTTTAGTATCGATCATAACCCTTTCAAGCCTGAAACATTAAAAAATATGGACACTAGTTCTATGATGTACCCCTCTAGCAGGTTTTTCTCTTGTGTGAAGGTTGGACTTAGTCACGTTCTTACTGTGTGTCGCAAGTGAAAGGAAGTGAAATCAACTGAGACACGAGAAGGTAGAAGCTTCCTCCCAAACCTGAATGAGAAGTCATGGGATCTGTAAGCCAGAGTCACCTGGACAAGCTACACCAAGATTTCCTTCAGAAATTTCATGCGAATGCATGCTGATACAAACACTGAATTTTGAGATATTTTTGTTAGGTGGAAATTCCTGGAAGTGAGATGTGGAGGAGCTCTGAGACTAGACAATGTACAAAGCTGGAGTCAAAGCTAATGTTCTGATTATTTGTGAAACTCAGAACATTTGAAGTTGTGACTTTGGCTCAAAGGAAGGTAAATAATATATTGTTTTCATTCATGGGGCTTAAATTTCAGGCCTGATAGCTGTCCATGACCTCTCTTGCTCAAGGCTAGTGCTCTACCATTTTGAGCCACAGCTCCACTTCTGATTTTCTGGTAGTAATTGGAGATGGTCTTATGGACTTTCTGCCCAAGCTAGATTTTAATCGTGATCCTCAGATTTCAGACTCCTGAGTAGCTAGGATTACAGGTGTAAGTCACCAGCTCCTGGCAAGTGAAGAATGTCTTATTTGAAACTGGAGGGAAGTTATCATTGTTGTGTGGTGGTAGGTAATCCCGCAATACTGTCACCTGCAAGAGTGAGAAAAGTAGAAAGTGCACTAAATCCACTATCTAACCTAGATAATCACACACAACATGAAGATCTGCTAATGGGTGAGCGGAGGGAGGTGACATCAAGGAACATATGGACCATCCCAAACTCCCCAGGTGATGATGCTGATGTTTAACAAATGGCTTCAGAACAAATATCAAATCAAGATCTCTGCCCAACAAAGCTGAAAGTGTGGCCGTATAATATTTTATTCAAACGTCACAAAGATCATTGGTAGTGCTACAAACTGTCATTTAGTTACGGGAAAAAAGGCATCTTCAAATGTGTCAGAACTTCCCTCAGTCAATACTGCCTCCAAGAAGCTAAAGACATTTGTCCGCAAAAGTCTCATATAGAGAAGCTTCACTTGATTCATAGCTGTAAATATGGCTAATGAGTTGAATTCTAGTAATATTAGTGGAAGACTCACAAGGTTTATAAGAATTATATCAGCAGAACATGCCAGATTGGATTGAAAGGAATAATATCAAATTAAACGAGTTCCTTGGACCTTATAAAATTGTACGGACACAGAATGACTTACCTCATGCACCTGTTACCTTTTACATAAAAAGAGAAATGGCTGAATGCAGACATCAGACTGGTACCCAAATTATCAGAAGTCTTTTCTTCAATTTTAAGTTCCAATCAAAAAATAACGTGTGTCACAATCTGTTTTAGTATTGATATGGGCCAATGATTTAAACATCTTTCATGTTCACTTATCTAACAGATGTTCTGACAGCAGTTATCAGGTGCCTATAGAACCGCTGAATACAGGCTATGAGGAGAGAGCAAGAACTTGTCTCTGTAGGTCACAATCTGAACTATACTGAAGGAGTGATATTTAGATAAATATGGCCATTAAAAACATTTGTTTAACACATGAAACTGTAACCTCTCTGTACATCAGTTTGATAATAAAAATTTGAAAAAAAAACAAAAAACAACAAAAAACGTTTACTTCTCAATCACATGTCTATGATTGCCTGTTGGATTTCAAATTAATATTGAAGGACTTGCCTCTCCCTCTGGGCCCAATCTTTTTAAGTATCTAAAGATGGAATATGAAGGATTGACTCCTGCCTTCTTCCCCCAAGTCAAATAAGACACAAGGTGTAGATGAACAGGTTTGACCACATGTGTGTGTGCAAGTAGGTTATTCCAACCTAGGCCGGGCCGAAAGTTCCCGTCACCCCAAGTGGGTCCATTCTGGATCTAAACACAAGTACCCAACCCTAGCCCCCGAGTAATTACAGCCTGATTTTTACCCATTTGTTTCTTTGTTAAGACCCATATAAACCTGGCCCCCAAATCCAATCACTCACATACCCTCCAAACCTGTGGAAAAGTCTGCACCCCTCCCTGGCAAGAAAGACCTAGCCTGTTGATGATCAAGTCCAGTCTATTCCTTTTGTGTTCTCCTCCATTTCCCTAACAAATATCTTACATGTGTATTTCAAATGTGGAATAATGTAAATAAATGAATGAATATATCATGGGCAGAAAATACACACAAATTGTGACCCAGGTGCAAATTGTGGCTTTAGAATGTGCCTATGAATAGTTTTGACACCTCATTTTTTTTCTTTTTAGTACAGATTAATATTCCTTCCCGAAAAGGTGACTTAGACTAGCTTATTTCTAATGAGTAGAACATGGTAGGAGTGATAGAAGGTCAGTCCTCTGACTGCCAGCTTCTCCAGATCAAGTTTCACAGGGATACATTTGTCCTCTGAGCATCCGTCTTATGTACAAGCTGACAGAAAGACTCAAAGCCAGGCTGACCTCTTCTTCTCTCTCAGGATTGATTGCCTGGTTTGGCGGGGGGGGGGGGGGGGGCGGCGTCGGGAAGCTAACTGCTCTATCGTAAGAACATGAGCTGCTCTTAAGAGAGACATGTGTAGGGAGATGTTGGGCCTCCAGCCAGACACCACCTCCACTCATGACTTCAGCCAGCTGAAGACTTGCTTAACACTTTATCTAAACCTTACAAGTAACACTAAGCCAGAGCCACTGAAATCATCATCTACAAAAATGAAGAGATAAGAACTACTTTTATTTTATGCCACAAAGTTGTGGAGCAACATATTAGGTTGCTTTATAGCTCAAAGCCCTCTAATACAATCCGTGGAATGCTGGGCCCTAAATTCTGTTTTTAGTTGACGAGAATGCTGATGTGAAGTATGCGTCTCTACCAAAGGATGGGGCAGCATTGGCCCTTATGCTTCCACATGGCTCTCCTCGTCTGACAGTATCCCATATACCCTGGCCATTGTTAATTCTCTGATGATTCACCAGTGCTCATTGTGCTGAGTTGAAGAAAGTTTTCTCCTTCTTATCTCTGCTATTGTCAGCCACTAAAGACATACAAACATGTTTTGTGTGCTGTGTTTCTAGCCAGATATCTAAGCACGTCCTCTACTTTGGTTTCACAGCTTTCTTTTTGTATTTAGCTTCTGTTCCCAGTAGCTGCCAAACACTGGAGACCAGGGGCTTGTACACTCGTTCTCTGGAGCAATCATATCAGCTGTAATGCCCAATATCACCACGATCGTGACATAGATTCTTAAAGCTTAAGATCTTAATGAACAGTGATATGACCTAAAATACTTAGCAGATGATTTCTTCACAAGATGGCTAAAGTTTAGCATTGTCATTGCATTTATTATCTTGATATAAAATGCTTCTCTTCAACAAAACCCAATAGGGGACCAGCTAGGACCAGCTCTAGGGACCAGCAGGCCAATAGGTGCTCAATGATTTTTGAGTATTTCTTTGACACATCCTTCAAGTTGCATGAGCAAAAGTAAAGCCCTTAATTCTCCTAGGAAAAATAACTAATAGTGATTTCTGACACATCAACAAATTTTAGGCCCTTGACATAGCCACACTGACATTGAAGCATCATACAAGGGATGAAATTCAGCTACAGAAAATCACTGGTGGGATCTTCCCAGATGTTTGTAAGGGGCTTACATGCGAGCACGACTTCATATACATGGTCAATAATTGGACTATATCTTCCAAGTTAATCAGCTAATTCTGAGGTAGAGAAAGATTATACAAAGAAAAATGTCAATAAAGATGTATATTTAAAGAGGGTCACAAAAAAACCTGAGTCCCTGCAGAATGAAATTATAGCTGAGAACAGAATGATGGGAGAGATTCAGAACCTCTACAGAGAGTCAGAGCTTCCAGGTGTCTGAGATTTACAGTCCATGAGAATTTCTGGGATGACCAAAGAGAGCAATTGCTGTCTTTTCTTACTTCCCACATGACTTTAGCTTAGTGTCTGATTACTAGAGATAACTCCTGCATCTGGTTATTGTACATCAAACCCAGCAATTCTAGTTCTTGCAGAGGAATGGCTATTAACTCCATTACTTCTAGCTGGCTTTCCCATCTGCTTCCTCAAGTCCTCACAAATAACCCAGCTGGCCAACTTTCTCTACCTCCACAGTCAGATGCAGATGATTTTATACTTATGAGGGAATTATGTCCATTGTAAATGGAAAATGTCACTAAAAATGCACTGAATCTAAATTCCTAGCATAGCTCAATATAGCTTACCTAAATGTGCTCAGAATACTTACATTAGCCTATACCTGAGCAATATGATTTCAGACTATACTAGTGTGGGAAGGTATCAAAATTCAAAGTAAATCTCTACTGAATGCATATCACTTTCTAATCATTGAAAAGTCAAAAATTCATAAAGCTGAACTATTATATGTCAGGGTCTGCCTATGAAAAAATAGATGCCATTTACTGAGAATGACTTCATGTGTACATTTTTATATCTTTAGGTAGCTTACAAAGGAATTGCTATGTAACAAAGAAGTTTATAAATACAATATACCTTAATCAAATGTCATCCCTCTCTACATTCTCAGCTACCTCTCCTCTACCTACCCCTTCCCTCTCACTTCTTCACTCTGTAGATTATACACTGGATTCTTGGTTGCATTTCCCTGTTCTCTTCTTCATTTGTCTACCCGTTCACCTTGACCACACCCTGCTCCTTTAGAAAGAATTTATTTTGGCATATGTCATCCCAGATTCTTACATTGACTTCTGAATTTTGTTTACTAAGATCATAAGTTAGAATCTAAAAACTCTAAATTAATAATTTCTAAAGCAATAAATACATTAAGTCTCAAAATTACCTTGGTGTGGCTCAGGGTCAAATGGCTAATAATTTCCAAAGTTGATATTTAAGCCTAGCATTCTCTGTTTCCACAGACCCATCCACTAAGCCAAGACTTCCCGAAAGCACAAAGAAGAGAAGAATTTGTCTAATTCACTAGCACATAATGAGCAGCAAAATGTGTACCAGCCACTGATCGCAGCACTGAGGATTCCACAGTGAACAGAACAACCCAAATGCCTGGCCTTTCAGAGCCTGGATGCTAAAAGATGGGGCTGGACAAAATGTGAGTTGAGAGACTTAGAAATTCTATGATTCTGAGCCCAAAAGATGATGCTTTTATTGGGCAAGGGCTGGGCTCTGAAATACATATTTTTAACAAGCTCCTTAGGTAGCATTTTGATACTGTGTGTTGGTTTGACCCTGCTGCACTAGACTTTGTTGATTCCTTCCGAACACATATTTCTAGAATGATTTCTCATGGTTAAATCTTAGAAGAAACTGTAAGCATCTCTTAAAATCAGGGAATAATTCTAGGTCACGCAAAATACACCTAATGACTGAGAAGGAAATTCGCACATATATATAATATATATTTCTAATTAGTTTAGGTAGTTAGTTGGAGAGCTGAAAGCACTGATTTTACAGAAATAATTCTGAGATTATTATTCTTTTTAGAAAGGAATCTCCACTGGAGTTCTTGTTTGTTATTTTGAGTTTTGCAGACACACACAGCAAAGTAATGATACTGGAGGCTCGGTGTGGGGAAGGAACCATGAAATCTCCAGTTAGTACCAGGGTTCAGGGTACAGGGACGCTCTGTCCACTGACTAGGAGAGAACGCAAGTCCCAGGGACAGGAAGAGTGGAGAAATAAATGTGGGAACATTAATTAAGGGCCATCTGATGCTGACACATGCTTAGATTTAATATGGGAAATGATAGAGTGTTATTTCATTCCAAACTAGGAAGGAAGAAATAGGCAATTAGAGCACATGGCTGGTCTGGAGAGAAGACCAGAAGTGCCAAATTAATTCATTTGCTCAGGGAATAAGGGAATTCAGCTGAGTTGCTGGCTCTAAGGAAGGCTTGCTTTAGAGACAGTTTTAAGGCCTGGAGGTGAAGGCATAGAGACTTTGAGAACAACCCATGTCATTGTCATCTCAAATAATTTATAATGTCTCTGGGTCTCCAACCTTCCCTGAGTGGTCTGGTATCAAACTAATGTACTTAGGCTGTTCTGTGACCTGCTTTGGACTTGAGAACACTGGGATGCACAAAGTAGGCCAGTGTCACAGGGATACTCGGAAACCCAGAGACCAAAGACAAGTTGCGTTTCTCATTGTTTTCCTCTCCATCAGCCAGGACTCTAGACTACACATCGAGTATTAACTATGCAAGACATTGCCAGCATGAGTCAGCCTTATTATAGATGAACAGTTCGTCACTAATGTATTTAACTCAAGTTCTTGTTCTAATGAATTAACTGTACTTAAGTGGCCTACAGCTGAGAACTTGTTTAGGGAAAATGGCTCGGATACAAATCCCCTCTGTAATCTCCCTTTGAAAACACTTAATACTCATGCAATATTTAAATCAAGGATTCTTTTCAATTCCATTGTCAGTACATCTTAAAGGAATGTAAACAAATTGTGATTTTTTTCTAATATGTATGGCAATATGCAATGCATGCAGAGGACCATTAGAGATAAGTAAAAATAAATGTGTAAGGCCTCTGTAATTGGAATTTCTTTGCTCCTTTAGGCTGTGAATGCTGTACTCTGCTGTAGCTTAATTACTTTGCCCGAGAAAATTCCAGTTGTTGATTATATCTATGTAGTGGACAATCATATTATAAATCATCTCTACATTCTGTAAGGTTAAACAACCATTATTTGACTTATCATTTGTTTGGCGAAAGGAGATACACGTGTCTAAAGTGATTGTGTGGTGTTAATACCAGAAGTGGCATAAGATCATCTAATTGCCGTTCATCATGTAGTGATTTGAACTGCGTTTGGGAGTCTCATGTCACTTCCTTGAAGAAGAGCCTATAAATAAACACTTTTCAAAGAGCTTTGCACATGAGCTAACAGTGTCAGTGATGTCTTCAGAGTTGAACATACTCCTAGAGCCGGCAATTTCCTTTGGTCAGCAAGCACAGAAACTGAGTTCTCCCTATTCTGGCTCTATGAAATCTCAGCCAGGCTACACTTGAGCTGTACTTGAGCATGAAAGGATTCACTGTCAATGGCTCTGAAGTTTTAATAAGATATAGAAACGTAGATGCTATTCAAAACTAGCTAAGGCCTTAAGAGCACATTGTACCAACTTTAATTTCAGTGTGTTAAAAGACATGTCTGGAAATTGGATAGAATCCAGACAGGAAAATAAGAGAGACGATTAAAGGGTAGGGAAAATAATAGTTTCTCGAGAAGTCTAAAGGGATGGAGTTTATTTTTTTGTTAATTCTGATGACTACAGGGAGCTGCGAAGTTCTTTGAAAGTCATTTTCCTTTCTCTAACAAAGTATTCTGAAGTTAGGTGGAGAAGTGGTTCCTAGAAATACTATTTAAAACACATATTAGTTAGAAAAATAGGGAATATGTGTTCTCTCAGTTTTTCAAATGAAGGCAAAGGAGAATAAGGGGGTTGGAATGCCCTTATATAGTTACATATTTTTCTTTGTTCTTTTAAAGTCATGGCATTCCAGATAGAACTGGCAACCTTGAGACTCTTTTCACAATTGACTCTCAGTCTTATTTTTGTCTTTTTTTCCCACAGGTACTTATTCTCTGCCAGAAGCTTACTAACCATGACAATTTTTCCTAATCCTGTTTAGGGAGCTTTTTATTTTCTACTACTTTCTCCTCTACTTCATACATTGGATTTAAAACATTTGATGAAGCCTTAAAAAAGTTCTCTGACATTTTTCATATCTATCTTTACTCAGTCCAGATCACATATATGTGAACAGTAACTTCCTTCATTTTACAAAAAAAAAAAAAATCTTTAAAAGGCTCCCTGAATTTACTTTCTATCTATTTTTGTCATGGACATAGATACACAGCCTGTAAAAGTATTAGTGATTAATGCTGTTTCTCCTACATAATTAAATTCTCATCTAGGTAAAGGTCTTTTGACAAGGCTGTTATATGATGTAATTAGTCAAATAGCTTTCATAAACATGGAAGGAAAGGGATTTACCTCTTTGAGTAAAAGATTTATGAAGATCACTCTGAGTGTATGTTTATGATATGTACATACAACACAAAATATTTATTGAATAAATGAGTAAATGAACCATCTTGAAAACAGTATTTTCAATATAGAAATTACCCTCAAGCCACATATAATGGTGAAAAGTTCATAGTGTCTATTCTTCTGATTTTTTTCCTTTCTTTAGGGTCACCGGGATATTTTGAGTTCAAGATACTGCTTTTCCTTTTTCAATTGGTAATCAACTCCAACTTCTCTCTTCCTATAGCAAGGAGCCATTGCAACCAAGTAAAGGTGTCTACTAGAAACAAATCACTCTATATTAGGAACACACCCATGATTCTATAAATAATGTATCAAAGAGTCTATTCTTGTAGCCTACTGAATCGTTACCCTCTTTAAATGCTCTATTGTTTGTTCAAGAAATCTTTAGCCATGTTCTAAGGTAGTACTCATAATTTGGTGTGAAACACTTCTCAATTTCAAAGTTTTGCATTCTGGCTCAAAAGCAAAACTTTCAAAATAGATGTGAATTATTAAAAATGCTTTGTTTACGCAGAAATGACACAAATACCTACTTTGCTAAATGTTTTTATATTTCCCTTTAACATGAATGCTTTCTTCATGGCCATTAATTTTTGTGGAAGCCAACAGAGAGTAAGCCTTTTCATGTACATTTGTAATAGTATATAGATGTGGTAAAACAAGATAGGAGTTGCTTTTATACAGAACCATTTGGTGTCTTGGAATGTCTGAATGTGACCCTGCAGGGACAGAATTCAGAATGTAAAGGAAGCTCATTGCATCTAACTAGGCAAGTTCCCCCATACTGGTTGGCAAGATAATTATGCTAGGGGAGAGGGTAAATGCCCAAAGCTATCATAAAATTATGTGTGTCTATCAAAGCAGTTACTGAGCTGATTCTCTCCTCTCCTTTCTTTGACCCTGTGTCCCTTCCTTCCACTTATGTCTCATTCCACATCTCAGCTTCTTTAAGAATCTTCACATCTTCTTTCATCCTCCTAGCCCAGCCTTTCTCCCTGAGGTGTTGATTGTCAGTCGCTCCAGCTCTGCTGACTAGATGCACCTGTTCCTTTTGTTTCTGCTCTATGCAGACGGGTTTGACTAAGGGGGAGTAGGAGTAATGAGAGTTATGACTGAGATCCATCTCATTGTTCTATATCCATCTACTGCACAGCTTGCTGCTCCTGCTCTAATCTATAATCTTAATTTAGAAACCATCTCATATTTTTTTCCTGTGAATAAAAGTTTGGAGCAAAAGGGAACACGGGAAAACTTTTTAAAATAGAATTTTAGACAAGATTTCTGAAAGAATTTTAGTTTCTTAGCAAAAATGTTAGGTTTAATATAGTCTATCAGTTCTCTATTGCCACATAACAGTTTAAATTTATGGTCTCACCATCTCCTTGAGTCAGGAGCCTAGGATGGTCACGGCTTTGCTGTGTCTTTTGTTCAGCATCTCACAAAGCAGCAACCAAGGGTTCTGTCAGGAACGGGTTGTGGTGTCTTGTGTCTTGTGGTCCTTTTTCAAGCTCATGTGATGATTAGCAGAATTCAGTTGTTTTTTTAATTCTGTGCCAGATCTGGGTCTTGAACTCAAGGCCTGGGCACAATTCCTGAGTGGTTTTTGCTCAAGACTAGCATTCTTCCTACTTGAGACACAGCTGTACTTCCAGCTTTTTTGGTAGTTAATTGGAGATGAGATGCTCAAAGCCTTTCTTTCTTGGGCTACTTTTAAGCCATGATCCTCAGATTTCAGCGTCCTGAATAGTTAGGATTACAGAAATGAGCTATACTTGCCCAGCTTAGAATTCAGTTCTTCATGGTCATTGAAAGTAGGATCTTGGATGCTCAGATGTCCCCTGTCCATCTAAAGTTATATACATGGTTGAATCCTTAAAGGATGGTAGGAGAACACTTCTGTGCCTCTTGTGATGGTTAATTTTGATTGTGAAGTTGAGTGAATGAAGAAGTACCTAGAAGACTGGTTAATAAAGCACACAAGTTGGTTTGTCTAAGGGTTTTCCAGAGAGGATTAACTTAGGGGGCATAGAGCTCCCCTGAATGTGGAAGTCTTGATTCCACAGGCTATGAACTTGAATGGAATAAAAGAAGGGAAAGGAGAGAGACATAGTACAGCCTGCCTTTTCTCTGATTCCTGCTTACCATGAAGTGAGCTTCTTCACCCCACCATTTTCTGCCCAACAAGATGGATGCAGACATCTGAAATGGAGCCAAATCAAAGAATTTCTGCTTCTCTCCCTACCCCCACCCCCAGGCATGTGCCACAGGAATGGTAAACTGACTCACACATCTTCTATCCTGACCTGTAAACACTTTTTGGATGGCTCACCTGAGAAGGTCAAGTTCAACCTAGAATTAGGTTCTTATTAAATTTTAACATTAATTAACTACACCTACAAAATCCCACATCTATACCATCATAGGTATGATCTAGGTTGTATATTCTTTTGGTCAGAGGAATGCTATAGGTTCCACCCAAAACTTAGGGGTTGGGGGCAAGACTATGAATCACTGGGAGCAATTCAAGATTCTTCCAATTACAGCTCAGAACCAACAACTCTATAATTATCTTATGCCTCTCTAGTCATTCTTGAAGCACCTACACCTTCCTTGAAAAATGTATCACTTAATGCTACCTTCCAGAGTATCAGGAACGATGTCAGTATCCATTTCCATGATTTGAAATGCTATCCTCATTTTTTTTTTTGTTTTGACACAGAAGAACCAGCAGCCAAGATGTTATACTTTCCTTATCCCAACTGTCTACCTCATCAAGAAATCACAACCACTCCAAATCAGAGACCTTCAATGCAAATAGATTGCTCTCTAAGCACAAATGCTTTTCTATCATCATCTTCAAGGCTTTACACTTGGACGAGAGCTCCACTGTTCTCCGAATTCTTGGCTACCTCTTGGCTCACTCACTTTTCCAACTAGCCTGGAGCATGAAATATGATCTCATGTACATTGCCATCAACATGTTCACTTACTTTGAACCCTTGTATGTTCTTTTTCTTCACACTCCAACCAGATATATGTTCCTTTCAGTTCTCCAGGCTGCTCAGGATTGGCAAGGATAAAATAAACAAAGAGATTCTTTCATGTGCTTACAAAGTCACAGTAGGACAGACTCCTCACAATTACCTTCAAGTTGTAACTTACTTACTCTCTCTCCCATTCCTTAGACTGCATGTGCTTGGCATTGCATTAAAGCCTCCTACTAAATCCCACTATTCTTTCATCTAGCCTAGGTTTCATTCAGAAAGTTAAGCTCTTACAAACAGCCAGCAACTTCCAATATTTATAAAACAAAAAAAAAATCAGAATCTTTAGTTATACTTATTTCATGTCATGTCCACTAAGATCAGTAACTCTCTTCTCTAATATAATTACATTCCTTCCTTGCTAATCTGTTATCTTCTGCCTATGAGCATTCATTTATCTGCTCAATGAGTTACAAAAACAAACAAACAAAACACCACCCCGCTCTCATCTTTACATGTTACCACGGCTCTAGGTCATATTCTCTGCATTATTCACAGAGTTTATAGAAAGAATCTTCAACTTCATCTCCCGTATTTTCCACTGCTAGAATCCTGAAGGCAAAATCTAAGACAAAAAGGAAAGAGCAGAACTTGGAGATAAAGCCAAACAACTAATAATATGCATAATAATTTAACATGATGGTCTGTCTTTTCCTACACTTCTATAAGATACTGGAAGAGAACTTCGTTGCTTATTTCTGCATGCTAAAATTACCCACATCCTGGCTTTATATGTGGCTGATGTTAGCTTCCATTTTTTTCCCTCACAGCCATGTGTCAGAACATGTATTTTTCTTTAGTTCTTTGTGTATATGTTCATTTTTAACCTGCCACAAGTGGAAAGTGAATTTCATGAATGAAGGAAGACTATCTGACTCATTTGTTGCTATACTGGTCATTAGTTATTTGAACAATGCCTAACACTTAACAGATATTTGTTAAATGAAGGAATAACATATGGAAATATCTGGCATATATTAATTGAGTCATGCATTTAAAAATACATGTCAGAACTTGGGACGTTCAAGGTAAGAAAACCTAACTCAGCTCATTTTCTTTTAAATCAGCTTTTCTCTTTGTTTATGGAACAAATTCTCTGTTGGAGTATATTTTAGAACTTGAGAAACACCATCAGAATAGTTCCATAGGCATTATTTCTCTCTGGACTAAAAGTGCCTTGTGCTGTGTAAAAAGCATATCTTTCTGAGTGACAAAAAACATCATCTAAAGCACAAGGATGTCTGAACATGTAGGTACAGTACTACTGTAATGTGATCTCATCTATTTTGAAGTTTCATTACTTTCTCATCCGAGTAAATATGAAACCTAGAATATTAATACAATGAAGATTGGCAGTTGATGACCCGACAGAGGCTGCTCTAAGTTGCTGATAAAACCTGTACTGTGGTTCCTCTAAGCCTCAGAGTCATTTGTAGGTGTCTTGTCTGTAATCAAGATTTGCAAGTGCATTTTGCATGAGCTGTTATTCAGTGTCATTGTTATTCCACACCATCACCTACCATTGTCTGCAGTCTTAAATGGCCTGTCTCATCCATCAGACACCCTCCCCCCCCCCCAATTCCTATACCACAGTATCTGGAGGATCAACAAAGCATGTAAAATCAGCTCTTCACTTAGTCCTGGAGAGATCTTGCTTTGACATAAGGAGAGTCCTTCTCTTCCACCAAAGCTCCCCTTGACAATTTACAGCTCACTCTCCCACTCTGCACCTGACTTTCCTAATACCTTCCCTCTGATAGAAAGAGTCCCTGGGGTTGAAAGGTGAAAGAGGGTTCTGGGAAATGCCATTTCCTTTTCTGATGCCTTAGTACCTGAATGCCATGTGGAAGCGATAATGCCAGCTCCTTTTCTCTGATGTTTATGACAATATAATATCCTCTAATTGCATCTGTTATGTCTTTGTACAAAGAGGAAGAAATATTCTTTACAGCAAGAGTACAAAATTATACACATTGCAACTGAATATTCAGGTATGAAAATAGGTTAGCTTGCTTGTTAAGGAGAAAGACAGTAAATATTTTTGTTTTTATTTGGTATCTCTTATCACATGGGTCTGGAAAAGCTGATCTGGGTAATTTTTTACACATGTTTGGAATACACAGATGATGGATATTTGATAGCAATACCTCAGCATAGTGATGGCCAAGTTCCTTCAAGAAAACTGGACAGATCCATTCTCAATCTTTTGATTGATGTCAAAGGAAAGTTAAAGTGTGAGTCAATTGTTTTGGTTGCTTTTAACAGAATGGCCTTGCTTTTGGTCACTTATTACATTAAAAATCAACCAGAATTATGATAAATCCATGTAAGATTTGCATACATGCATTTTTGTTCATATCTGTCCAAATTTTACTATCTGTATTTTTTGTATAGGAGTTATGCCATTTGCAAAAATAAGGAACTCTGTGGCCTGTAAGCACATATAACAAAATGTAAATACATGTGGCTCTCAATTATTAAAGAAAAACCACTTATTAAGCATGAGACTGTTTTCCTAACATAGTACGTTCATGTTTCTCATTTTTCTCTATTCCTTTCTATTTATTTCTTCATTTAATTTTTTATTGCCAGTACTGAGATTTGAACTTAGGCCCTCATGCTTGCTTGCTCAATTGCTTCATTTACTTGCTTGCAAGGCTGATGCTCTACCATTTGAGTTATACATCCAGCCCAGATTTTTGCCAATTACACTGAAGATGGAGTCCACCAGACTTACCTGCTAAAGCTAGCTTCAAGCAGTTATCCTTCAGATCTCAGCCCCGTTGAGTAACTAGGATTATAAACATGTCATCTAGCGTATATATATATATATATATGTATATATATATATATATATATATATATATATATATATATTTTTTTTTTTGGCCAGTCCTGGGGCTTGGACTCAGGGCCTGAGCACTGTCCCTGGCTTCTTTTTGCTCAAGGCTAGCACTCTGCCAACTGGAGCCACAGCGCCACTTCTGGCCATTTTCTGTATATGTGGTGCTGGGGAATCGAACCCAGGGCCGCATGTATATGAGGCAGGTACTCTTGCCACTAGGCCATATCCCCAGCCCCTAGCGTGTATATTTTTTTACCCTATCTTCTAAAGAATCATATTCAGTAATCTACTCATTAGTGGAAATTGGATATATAAGCAAATGAATAATTTTGTTTTATGTGAATGACAGACTAGTTATTTGACTCTTGTGGGAATAGCATAGAATAACTCATTTCCACTCAATCTTCCTTGTGGAAATGTAGGTGGTAGAATGCCTGGATACACAAGAAGTGTTTGATCATTTAATCAGGATACCTCAGAAAATGTTGAATCAACAGACTCACCTTTTTCCTTGCCCATTAAGAGCTTAACATTTATATTATACAATAAGCCTAATAAATTACCTTACTAAACAGTACAATGCATAAACCCAACATACATAATGATTTATCAGAATTACTTTCTTCTTGACTCAGTCATCGATTTCACTACTAAACTTAAAATTATGAAGAAACAGAATATTCCTCAGAAAGTGGGAAATATGATTTTGCTCATTTGCATCACTTTGATCTCAGCAGAACTTATCAAAAACTGCACATCTATATCTCTATGTGTTTCTCTTGGGCTTTATATGAATCATCAGAATAGACTACATGACAGAAAGAAATGTAAAGTACAACAAGATTTTCATGTAATAATTGAAATAATGGTTTTCAGTTGCTGATGGGTGAGAATATCCATTAATACTCTCAGAGAAATGGAGGAGAAAAGATTTTACCCTTCCTTTGCTATTCCTTTGACTTTACTGGTCATACTAAACGTGATTTGATAGTGCAAAGTAAGAGCATTCACATTCAAAATCAGTAATTTTCACTGTTATGTAGTCAATTACAAATAATCAGAAGATTCAGTGGTCTCTGTTTATTCATCATTATCAAACTATATCTAGCCTATGTAAAGAAAAATCAGGGTTACAGTGTAAAACATTGCATTGCTGTTTTGAGAAAACTAAGTATGAAGAATGAAGTTCAAGTTTTTGTGTTCGTTGTAATAACTAAGCTCAGATAAAATAATCAAGTGAATCCATTCTCTCTTAAAATCCCACTTTAGGTATTTTTTTCTCATACCTGGGTTCTCTTTGCTCCCTAACAAAATTTTCACTTTTAATTGTCAGTTTTTCACTATGACAAAGCAATACAAGAATCACAACTTTGTAGAACTAGATAAATTAAATTAATATGACATTTCTTTTCAGATAAAATTATTGAAGTGACACAGTAGCAGAGTTAAGGTAAGAAAACTTTATCCCTTGACTTCATGATCACCTGGCATCTGTTAAGGCACATAGTTGTAAATGATACAGTATAAGTGCAAGCTAAATGTTCCTACTAAGTTTATGCCATCATCAGGATTTAGTATTCATCTTAGTTCTATCCTATATGTGTTGAGCACATCTGCATGAGTCATTAGGATATGAGAACTTTGTGTTTTGCTCATATGCGTTTAAAAAAATTATTCACTTTTTTATTGTCAAAGTAATGTACAGAGGGGTTACAGTTTCATGTGTAGGGAAGTGAGTACATTTCTTATCCAACTTGTTCCTGTCTCCCTCATTGTTCCCCCACTAGCCGCCCTCCCCATTTCCATCCCCCCCAAGAGTTGTACAGTTGGTTTACACCATATAGTTTGTAAGTATGGCTGTTGCATTGGTTTGTCTTTTACCCTTGTCTCTCCATTTTGATGTTCCCCTTCCCTTCCCTAGTTCCAATAAACATATATACAATATCCAGGGTACCAAAATCAGATACAGTGACACCAGGGGTAAAAAACACAGGAAAGGGGCTGGGGATATGGCTTAGTGGCAAGAGTGCTTGCCTTGTATACATGAGGTCCTGGGCTCGATTCCCCAGCACCACATATACAGAAAACGGCCAGAAGTGGCGCTGTGGCTCAAGTGGCAGAGTGCTAGCCTTGAGCAAAAAGAAGCCAGGGGCAGTGCTCAGTCCCTGAGTTCAAGGCCCAGGACTGGCCAAAAAACAAAAACACAGGAAAGAGAGCAAAAGGATCTGTCTGAGAACCCAGTTTTAAAACCCATACACTCTTTTTTTATTAATTTATTTATTGTCAAAGTGATGTACAGAAGGGATACAATTTCATATGCAAGGCAGTGAGTACAGTTTTTATTTCTTGTTATCTCCTCCCTCATTTTTCTCCCACCTTCCCTCTTCGCCACCTCCCCTTGCCCCTTGTTGTACAGTGGGTTTACAGCATATAGTTTGTAATCATTGCTGTTGCATTGGTTTGCCTTTTATCCTTTGTCTCTCCATTTTGGTGTTCCCCTTTACTTCCCTAGTTCCAGTACATGTATATACAATGTTTCGGTTACCAAAATCAGTTACAGTGACATCAGGGGTAAAACCCTGGGGAAGAAAGACAAAAAGAAAATGGAATTATTTCATATGGTAGGTTGAAAATAAACCACTTTTTCCATAATTTGGAGTTTATTTTACTTAGCATCATCTTATGTGTTCATATGTACTAGCTATGAGCTATCTACTGCTAGAAGTACCTTAAATGTTTACTAATTATTACCAAAGACGGAAACCATAGAGTCTATGTTTCTTTGGATCTGGCTCACTTCACTTGCTGTGATTTGTTCCAAGTCTCCATTTCCTTACAAATGGGGCAATATCATTCTTTCTGATAGAGGCATAGAAATTGTGTACATGTACCACATTTTCTTGATCCATTCATCTACTAAAGCACATCTGGTTGGTTCCATATTTTAGCAATGGTAAACTGTGATGTGAAGAACATAGTTGTGTTGGTAACTTTAATGTGGTCTTGCTTGTAATTCTCTGGGTAGATGCCCCAAAGTGGAGTTGCTGGGTCATAGGGAAACACTATGTTTAGCCTTTTGAGGCACCTCCACAGTACTTTCCAGAGTCGTTGAACATGTTTGTTCATATTCTCTTGAACTGCTTCATTCCTAGACCTATTGGGCAGGTACTAGGTACTGAAAATAAACCAAGTGTGTACTTTGGCCTCTGAGACAGACTGGAAGAAAACAGGATGAGAAATGCTTTGGGCAATTTTGGAGATAAAGATTAGGGGATTGATATGAGGCCTTCCCAAAGGCCTCATATGTAAAATAAAAAATTAAATTCCCCCAAAACAAATCCTCAAAGAACCAACTGCCCCCTCAACAAATGGGCTAAAGACCTAAAAAGAGACTTTTCTGAACAGGAAATGAGAATGGTCAAGAGACACATGAAGAAGTACTAAAAATCACTGGCCATAAAAGAAATGCAAATCAGAACATTGAGATCCTACCTCACCCCAATAAGAAAGTCCATTATCAAGAAAACTAATAATAACAAGTGCTAGAGGAGATGTGGCCAAAAGAGAACACTATCACATTGTTGGTGGTATTGTAAACTTGTTCAACCACTCTGGAAAGCTGTATGGAGGTTCCTCAAAGGGCTAAACATAGAGCTCCTCTATGACCTAGCAGTGCCACTTTTGGGCATTCACCCAAAAGATTACAAGCAAGACCACACCAAAGCCACCAGCACAACAATGTTCACCACAGCACAATTTGTCATAGCTAGAATATGGAACCAAACCAGATGCCCCTCAGTAGACGAGTAAAATGTGGTACATATACACAATGGGATTCTATACCTCTATCAGAAAGAAAGCATTGTACTATTCATAAGAAAATGGAAGGACTTGGAAAAAATCACAGTAAGTGAAGTGAGCCACACCCAAAGAAACATAGACCCTATGGTTTCCCTCATTTTGAATAATTAGTGCATGTCTTGGGTAGTCCTAGCAGAGGATTATAATAGCTCAACAGTTATGTCCATATGAACACATAAGATGATGCTAAGCGAAGTGAACTCCAAGTTATGGAAACAAGTGGTTTATCATTGTTGTTGTTATTTTCAATATTCCATGTGAAATTATGTCCTTTTTCTTTTGTCTTTCTTTCCCTGATATCACTAAAACTGATTTTAGTTCCCTGAATATTGTATATATGTGTACCAAAATCTAGAGACAAAGGATAAAAAGACGAACCAATGCAATCACAATACTTACAAAACTATATGGTATAAACCAACATGGGGGGAGGGAGTCAGGGAGGGGGGAAGATGGGGAACAATGAGGGAGGAGCTAACAAGTTGGAGAAGAAATGTACTCACTGCCTTACATACGAAACTGTAACCCCTCTGTACATCAATTTGACAACAAAAGAAATGTGAGGTCATGAGCACAGTGCTTCTTGGTCAATATCACAGCTTCCTTCATCCTCACCCATTTCTCTCTTGTCTGTCCCTTTTTTTTTTTTTTTTGCCAGTCCTGGGGCTTGAACCCAGGGTGTGAGCACTGTCCCTGGCTTCTTTTTGCTCAAGGCTAGCACTCTGCCACTTGAGCCACAGCGCCACTTCTGGCCATTTTTTTCTGTATATGCGGTGCTGGGGAATCAAACCCAGGGCTTCATGTATTCAAGACAAGCACTCTTGCTACTAGGCCTTATCTCCAGCCCTTGTCTGTCCTATAAGTTACATAGTAAAGATGATTTTTAAAAAGCTAATTGGAGTCCATTGCAATATTTAGTCATGAATCAGATATTTATACCAGAAGATGATGAGAAATAAAGTGAAATTTAGGTTTCTCATGAAATACAAGAAAAGAGATCCAAGGATATGTAAATCAATATGAGCTTCAAAGAAAAACATGGAACAGGAAATAGAAAGGAATGTTATGGAGATATGTGTACTTATGGCCTATGAGAGAAGCATATTAAAATTTCGAGATGATGACAAATTATGGTTTTGGTGATGGCTTACCTAAGTAGAGTAATGATAAAATATAGTTCAGGAGATTAATTAAATAACTACACAAAAGGGGACTGAATAGGTCACTAGTATGTCCTAAATAAAACTTCAGAGCATCAGGAGTATAATGAATGACACAGAAATGGACGAATATCAGTAAGGAGTATAAGAAGAGAGTATATTTATCATTTATTATTATATCAAGTGTTGTGTTAATAAGCACTGTGATATAAGCTAAATGAGAGCTTACAGGCTAGCAATAAATATGTAAACACATGAGCAAAATATGTTAGGTGTTGAAAATTGTTATAACCTAAAAGCAATGTAAAATAGTAGAGAATGTCTAGAGTAGAAGGTGTCAGACTGGGACAGGAATAATTTATTATGTGTTCCACTTAAGTGTTCTTTAGTAAAGAGGAGATATTTGAGCTAAGGCATTTAGGACGCAAATGAGGACAAAATACAAATGCACTACCTGCAAAACTGAGGGAAGGGGTAATCTTGGGAGAGATGAGGAAAATGGTGAAAGGGATAACACGGATATCACTGTATTCATAAACTGCTTTGTTGAATGGCAACTACTTTGTTTTTTTTTATTTTTTTGTGGGGGTTAAGTAGGTCTAAATTTTAATTTATTTTTTTAAGTTTTTATTATAAAACTGATGTACAGAGAGGTTACAGTTTCATATGTTAGGCATTGGATACATTTCTTATACTGTTTGTTACCTTGTCCCTCATACCCTCTCCCCCCTCCCCCTTACCCTTAACTACTTTGTATAATTACTTAAAGGTAACTTTTTTTAAAGTAATGATCAAGATGTTTTTGTTTTGCTGCAAGGGACCTCAGAGAAGGCAAAAAAAAAAAAAAGTTGTTAGGTTATTTCCCTGCAGAACAACACTGGGTAAGGACCTCATTATTGATGAGCACCAAAGGCTTCTGAAAGCTCTTAATGGATCTATAAGCTGGAAGAGTTGAAAGGGAGGTCTGTGAATAGATGGCACAGAGCAGAAGTGGAAAAGTGTCTTAGCATAGGCTTTACATAAGGTGAGCGGCACATGGCGATCCCCAGGCTGGGGTTGCAGATACTGTGGAGTGTGTCCTTGATCACAAATACCTCTCCAGATGACTTCAATGCACAGGCTGGCACTAAGTCTGAACTGGGGAAGGCAGCTTCTCCCCAAGAGACTAATAGATCATACTAGGTTGTGACTGAATACAGAGAATTTTGGCCACAGTAGAAATCCTCAAGATGAATGTATTGCTCAGTTAGGATAGAATGAGAAGAGAAATATGCTGAGTAAACTCCAAGAAATGAGAATGTGATGAGAGAAGGGGACAGACAGCAGACTCATTTTACAGATAAAAGAAAAATCAAAGCTTGAGGTTCTACTTCCAACCCCTCAGTGTGGCCAGTGTATGATAGCACATGTTCCAACAAATCACTAAATCCAAGTAGCTTAAGTAAAGTTTCGCATTCACATTTGCAATCAGAAGAGGCATTCCACAGCCATTCTGGACCCAGTAGTCTTCCATCTTGCAGCTTCCCTTTACTCCAGGTGCCATTCGCAATGGTGTTTTCATTCAGCCAGTAGACAGGAAAGGAGATGGCTCATTTTTATGGGGTCCATCCATATACATTTCTTGGGCAGCGCTCAGTAGTGTGCTTTTACTTTCCTTCAAAGGGATGGTGATAAACGTAGCCCCTCTTGTGGCCTGCAGAATGAGACCAGTTGTGGCAAACATACTAGTCTCTGTCCTAGTCAGTAACCGGTTATAGGACAAGGCACCATTTTGCTGCTCTTTCCATTGGGTAACTCTTCTTTTGCTAGTTGTCACACCTACCCCCAATTTTAGATTTATTTTGTTCAATTTCTCAGCTTGGGGAATATTCCTGTAAAAGAAGGCATATTCATAAATTCCATTTACTTCATCATCCACCTAGTTATTCTAAAAGTCATAGCTTTTCTCAAGAGGATTCAGGAAACAGACAGATAACAGAGAAGCAGAATGAGTTTTGACCATATCTGGGAATTTGAATGCTGACAGGGACATCTCAATGCCATGAGTTTTTCATTACTCTATTGAATTTTGTGATACTGACTTAACACAAATTCTAGCAAGGTATTTTGCCCAGTTCTGTGATTTGTAGATAGGAGATCTAGTAAGTGAAAAAGGAAAAGAAAAAAATACATCTACCATTTCAACCTCCAAGCTCACGTTTTGCCAGTGACATGCAGGAAAGTCACAAATGCAATCTCTGAATACCTTTCCATCGTATATCTCGACTTCCCTTCCTCTTCCAATGTTTTCTCATTTCTTCACTCCTCCAGTGCTTCCTCCCTGGGCTCCCATTGGTTTTCCAATTCCACATCTCAGGCAGGTGTGTATAATTTTACCCATGGCTTTCTCTAAACAGAACATTCTCTTAATTTGTGAGTTGGCCAGCTTTCTGTTTCATTTCCACTGCCTTCTAAGGAGCTCTGGGACTCAAAGAACAGAGGAGCGAATGTAGATGAAAGGCAGGAGCTCAAGCCAGAGGGCCATTTTGTCTTTACCATAGGCGGGGACCATTTACATTTTCACCAGCCCACACCCAGCACATGGGCATGTGACAACTGTAAAGTCATGTAAGGTTTAAGGATGTTGACCTTTCTCTTTTGGCTGTGGATCCCTGCATCTTGCTCTGACATTTACTCCCTGTTATAAAAGTAAAGGAGGAGGAATACTCCCCATCTGCCAACTCACAAAGAGAAAAAGGAGGCAATGCCTGCTACATGAGTCGTGGTATTTCATGAAATCTGTCAAGCTGTTTGAGTTTTGATTGAATTAAACAGCAGGATTCTTTATGATCACAAACAGCAGCATTCTCAGATAATATTATTTTTCATGTAACATCTAGGATTTTCTTTTCTTGTGTTGTAGCAGCAACACATTCCTCTGTTCCCTCCCTGAAACATGCATTCATAAGATGTCTAGTCCTATGAATGTCCTCGGACAACTGCTAGTCTATGTCAGGCTTGTTTCCTCATACAGGAGGCATGAGGATGATGATGGGCCATCCATAACCGAATATCTGAAAGACTAATGAGAGGAATAAAGGCCAGATTGTGTCATGATGAAGTGCAACGTATGAAGAGAGAAAATGTTGAAGTCCTAGGTAGGCACTGAGACCTGTATACAATGAACTCTGCTTGGTAGCTAGGGTGGAGACAGCGAAGGTAGGCATTCAAAGGTGAACTGGAAAAGCAGAAACAGCCATGTGAGGGAAAAATGTGTGTAAGACTGCATATGAAGTGAATAAAATACTCAGGGGAGAAATCTAACACCTGGTCTTTTAACAAGTCTCACTTAACAAAGTACATTTTCCTCTAGCACAGACCAGCAGTTCTGAGTGTTAGGTTACAGACAGGTACATCTGAGAGCTGGGATATGCAATCATTGGTAACAGTAACTCGGAGATTAGCAACCTCTATGCAAATCTGCAGAAGGAGCATCGTGGGTTTTAGGTTTTTGAAGCCTACAGAGTAATCCTGAATCTGGTTACGGACGGCAGGCTCACTCATTGTCAAGGATGAGTGGCCACGGTGGCTTACCTTCTCCTGATAAATTTTTAACAGCAAAGCAGTGTGATAAAATGGAACCATTTCAAAGCAGGAAAAGAAGCTGGGATACTTGTGTCTTCAGATTGCTTAAAATATGAACAATGACTATTGGCAACCCTCAGGTACAAATATTTAAATAAAGATTTAGTTCTATAATTCATTCTTTTGGATAGCGTATATATGTATAATATATATGTACATATGCATATGGGTATACATATACATATACATATATATATGATAGCATGAACAATGGTAACTAGAAATGTTTTCAGGTAAGCTATGCTATTCCTAATAATAAAGATGAAGTAATATTATTGAGGAATGGGCTTGCTATCATTCTCAGTTAAAATGAGAATTTTCTTTCATTAGTTTTAACACTGAATAAAAAATCCAATTTGCCCCAAGAGATTCATTACCATATGGAAGAGTTGCAGCAAAGGGAATAGTCATAGTGGAATAGATAAAGATGTTCCAAAATAGGAAGGTCTCTGGAACATTCCTTCTTTATGTTGTCTCAGATCGTGATGACTGGAGAAGCTACAAGGTGATCAGATGATAAATTTAGAGCTAATAAAATGGAGACACTTCACAGGGCATGTAGCTTGCTTCTGGGAATCTCTGACACAGAAGGTCAAGGAACTAAATACTGGAGCTGGATTTATACCAGAGCTGACTGTTTTTATGGGCAATACAACATTTATTGGTATGCTAAGATAAAGTTAATCAAGTCTTGGGCTTATGGTAGGGAAGCAAGATTGCCTTTGCCAGAGTCAGGTAGGAAGCAATCCCTCCTAGGGTGTAATACCACACACACAGGGACAATCATTTCGCTTTGTGTCCTTTCTGTAGGTTATTAGACATGCAGGTAACATTTGATAAACACATTGGGCTCCCAAGAAACACCAAGCATCATTTTGACTTGTTATTTTTTTTGGAGTTACATTGTTGGAGTATTTTTTCTCAATTTTAAACAATTTCTTACAAGGAAGTATTTAAATCTTTATTGTGGACTAGACTTTGTGTATAGAAAGGCAATATCCTAGCTTAATCTCTTGTACTTTATTTTTAAAATTGAGGATATAAATATATATATGTCTTAAGAGTGGATAGATGGTTAGACGAAACTGACTTATAAACTGTTGTTCTTCATATGTTTCATTCAATCTAGTTCTCAATTGTTAGTTGACCATCATTAGAGGGTAGAGCTAATATAATGTTACATTAACCGGCTGCAGTAACCTTGGGCTATTGTATGAAGAAGGTACAATCAATTCATAGTTTGGGGTTTTGTGAAGATATAAAGCACCATGACATGATTAATTACTGACTATTTTTAGGTCAACTTTTCAGAGTTTTGTTTAACTGGGTTAGAGATAATGGAAAGGCTGACAAGTTACAGGGCAGCCATTATGAAGTAACTTAATACCCTGAAAAAAAATAACTCGGATTCAGATCCTCGCCTTACCATGTAGTCTCTATGTGACTTTATCTAGTCATACATTTTTTAATACTAGCGATTCCATTTATTTTAACTAATAATTTATTTTTTATGGCTGTACTGGGTCTTGAACTCAGGGCCTGGTATTTCAATTGGATTTTTTTTGCTCAAAGCTATTTACTTGAACTACACCTCCAGCTTCTGGTGATCAATTGGAGATAAGAGTCTCACTACCTATGACAAATTGCGCTGCAATGAACATTGTTGTGCTGGTGGCATTATTGTGATTTTGTTTATGGTCTTTTGGGTAGATACCCAAAAGTGGGGCTGCTGGGTCATAGGGGAGTTCTATATTTAGCCTTCTGAGGAATCTCCATACTGCTTGCCAGAGTGGCTGAACCAGTTTACATTCCCACCAACAATGAAGTAGGGTTCCCTTTTGGCCACATCCCCTCCAACAATTGTTATTGTTGGTTTTCTTGATATATGACATTCTTACTGGGGTGAGATGGAATCTAGAATCTGGAACCAACCCAGATGCCCCTCAGTAGGCGAATGGATCAGGAAACTGTTGTACATATACACAATGGAATTTTATGCCTCTATCAGAAAGAATGACATGGCCCCATTTGTAAGAAAATGGAAGGACTTGGAAAAAATTATACTAAGTGAAGTGAGCCAGACCCAAAGAAACATGGACTCTATGGTCTCCCTTATTGGGAATAGTTAGTACAGGTTTAGGCAAGTCATAGCAGAGTATCACAAGAGCCCAATAGCTATACCCTTATGAACATATAAGATGATGCTAAGTGAAATGAACTCCATGTTATGGAAACGATTGTTATATCACAGTTGTAACTACTTTCAATGACCCATCTGTATCTGTAGCTTGTATTATTGATGAGGTTCTTGTATCACCTTCCAGTGGTTGTACCTACACTATCTCTGTAATCTTATCTGAGTATATTGGAAACCATGTATACTGTTATTAGAAGTAGGAAATTGAAAGGGAATACCAAAATTGAGAGACACAGGGTAAAAAAAGACAAACAACTACAAAAGCAATACTTGCAAAACTGTTTGGTGAAAATGAACTGAACACCTCAGGGGGGGAAAGGGAAAGGGGGAGGAGGGGTGGGGTATGAGGGACAAGATAACAAACAGTACAAGAAATGTATCCAATGCCTAATGTATGAAACTGTAACCTCTCTGTACATCAGTTTGCTAATAAAAATTTGAAAAAAAATAAAGAGTTGGAACCACACTGCTACTATTTAAGCTGGGAAATAAATCAGATTCTCTTACTGGTAAAAAAAAAAAAAGAGTCTCACTACCAACTATTCTATTCAGGCTGGCTTCAAACCATGATCCTCAGATCACAGCCTCTTTGAGTAGCTAGAATTGTAGGCATGAGAAACCAGCCGGCTGGTACCTTGATTTCTAAAGTAGGAATATTAAAAATTACCTTGAAATATTTTAGATAAGATGATAACTAATCAATATTGGTACAAGCAGAATTAAAATTAGAGTTCAGTCTAGATCAAGTCTTTACTTTTAGGCACAATGTAAACTGTCCTTAAAAGTATATTTGTATTTCAAGTGTGAAGATCTAGAGAGTTTGCCTTTCCAACTGTTCCCTTTAAACTGATCGTATTCTACCTTCATCACACTAGAAAATTGGCCAAGAAAACTATGTAACTTTAATCATATGGAAAGTAAAGAAACAACATGTACACCAAACAACAAAAAAAGATGATAACTAAACAATGTTTCTCATCTGGGGCAATATTTTTCCCAAGAGGGATTTCTAAGATTTATAATTTTGGTTTTCAGTGACTGGGAATGGGGTGCTATTGGCATCTAATAGGTAGGATCCAGAGGTGATATTAAACAGGACAGACATGCACCCTGTTCCAAAGTTTATTTGGTATAAAATATCTCTAGCATTGCATTTGGGAAACCCTGCATTTAGGTACTCATTAAAATCATGAATAGAAATGGTCATTATTATGGGCTGAATGATATCCTCCAAATTCATCTGTAAAGTCCTTACAATTAAGGTCTTTAAAGAGATGATAAAGTTAAAATGAGGCCCTTAGTATGACTAAGAAAACAAGCTCCTGTTTCTTAAGATCTCTGGTGTGTATTTTTCTTGTGGTGGTAAAATAAGTTACATTGAGAATTATTACAATTGCTATTATTCTTAAAAAGTATATGATTTTGAAAAACATTGTCACAGAACTACAAACAAGCATATCAACTCCTTGCTTATATTCCAACAACTCAAAGCTCTGTTACAGAAAGCATAACACAAGACAGCAAGAGCAAATTATAAATTGTAAATGCTTAGCCTAGTTTAGCCCATCATGCAAAAATCAGCATTAATAGGGAGCAGAGTAGCAAGAATTTAATCAACTGGAATTCACCTCAAGCACAGATGATTCCTCGGGTCTAAATGCACCATAATTGGTCACTGTGAATCCTCTGGTGTTTGCTAATGTCTCTGATTTTCTTTTTACTTTTTTTTCTTTAATAGAGACAACAGAATTGAGGTGTCCTTGAAAGTAGAGTTTAAGTGCCAAGAAAGATTCAAGCAGCTTCTGCTCTTGGTCAGGTTTCTATAAACCCCCAAATAGGGCTCTTGGCTGGGAGGACTGGCTTATGCCATAATGAGATATCGTCTAGGAGGAGAATATAAGATTCTTGGGATAAGAAAGTGAGAAAAGGAGCTGACGGTATAGTTTCACTTCCACATAAACCTGCTCTCTCTGCTTTAAACATTAACGTTCCCTTTAATTCTGTCATTGCAAGGGAAAATCACCCCTAAACCGTACATGGTATCAGGACCCAACTGAAGGCAGCTAACGCATTAGTTACCAGGGACCAGTGGGTGCAAGTGTTGTGATTTTCAGGACATGGCCTCTCACATGCCATGTGCAAAGCCATCATCCTGGAGGATTTTACCAGGTACAACGAAGAGCCAAGGCACCACTCAAAACACACATCTGTTCTAGAACATGTGTTATCTCCTTGTTATTTTTCCCATATTATATTTGCCTCTCTTTTAGATAGCTTTCTTCTTCTTCACCTCCTCTCTTTGTGTTTTTATTATATTTATGAAGATTAGAAAATAATCAAGGATTTTTTTTTTTTTTTTTGGTGGGGCTGGAAACAGAATCCTGGGACTTTACCACCCTAAGCCTAACCTCTATCACTCAACTACATTTCCTATATTTATGTCTCCCCAACTAGCTCACAAAGTGTGTGTGTGTGTGTGTGTGTGTGTGTGTGTGTGTGTGTGTGTGTGTGTCAGTCCTAGGGCTTGAATTCATGGCCTGTTACGGCCCCTGAGCTTTTTTGTTCAAGGCTAGCACTTTATCACTGAAAGCCACAGCTCTACTTCTAGGTTTTTGGTGGTTAATTGCAGATGAGAATCTCACAGGTTTTTCTACCCAGGTTGGTTTTAAACCATGATCCTCAGATCTGTCTCCTGAATAGCTAACATTACTGGAAGGAGGCACCGGTGCCCAACTCAAGAAATGTTTTTAAGCTATAAAAAAATCCATAGTATATATTACCATTTAGCTAAGGAAGCTAAAATGTTCCATTTTCTTCTTAACAAAATCCAGCTGCTCTCGAATTTTCCTTTTATTAGGAAAGTGGGATAATCTAATAGATACAGTTAGTAAAGCCCTAATGAGATTTTCAACAGAGAGGGAGAAGGAAATATACTAGACTTTGATAAGAGAATTTAATATGATTTGAAACAATGAAAATAGAAATATATGAAGAAAAAAAAAAGACTTTCAGCCAGACACCAATGGCTTATACCTGAAATCCTAGTTACTCTAGGAGCTAGGTTCAAATCCAGTCAGTGAAGAAAAGTTCACTCCATTCCTTCTTCAAATAATCAGCAAAAAGAATGACTACTGATGAGGCTCAAGTGGTAGGGGACTAGTTTAGTGAGTAAAAGCCCAAGTTCAAACTCTACACATAGACAAAAAGTTGGGGATTAGATCATAAAAATCCTCATTTAGACAAAACATGTGCTTATAATCCATTGATCTTAGAAAAGGCACTTGGTCTTAGTTGACTTGAGTTTCTTCAACACTTTCAATGGGAAAGTATTAGTTAAGCAACTGAGATCTTGTAAAGCTGACTTCTTTACCGTTGTATACAACTGCTAATGTGCTATGGATTCATGAGGCTCCTGTGTTCACGCACTCCTTTATGGCTTTTCCCATGAAGCCATGGAAACTGCTTTCTTGCCTGGTGAATTGGTCACAACCTGTCATTTGCTTTAGAAAATAGGTATTGTTTCAGTTCTTAGATCACTGCTTGCTCTGACCTGTGTGACCACATGTAAATTTAGCTAGTCTGTTGTAATATGAAAAAAATGTAGCCCAACCACACAATCCCCCTACTTGACACCCAGATAGCCCCTTGTAGCAGGCCGGCCTAGGGGATGTGCATTTGATGCCAGTGTCAATTGGTGCCCAGCCAAGACCAGAAGATAAAAGCGGAATAAATGGCTAACCAAAAACAATACAGATTTAAGTTAATGGATGTTACTTTTATCACCAAATTTCAGAATCATCAGTTATGTGGTAACAATAAAATGGTTTAAATGGTATTTTGTTATAATGTTTTAACATCAAGGACTCTGTTTAAGCAATGGCAGGCTTCATCTTTTCCCAAAATGCCAAGGGGATAGCTGCCGAAGTTTTTATTCTTTGAGTACAGAAGGATTCTTACTCAAATTTTTAAATTTGGCACCGAAAGTAATGGTTTTGTCCAAAAGATTAGAAGGTAGCTTCAAAAATGACTAGCAGAACAGACTGGGAGTCTATATTTTTGTTTCTAAAAACAGAGAAGGATTTGAAGGAGTAGGAAAATCATTATAAAATAATTAGGTGATGATCTATAGCTATTAGTTATTAGTCAAATACTCTTGTTCCTCTACCAAACACACACACACACACACACACACACTCTTTCTCCTTGCAACATTTCTTCCAAGGGCGGTTGATATCACTCTACTCTTCAACTTCTCCAGGAAACAGAATCAGCCTCAGGCCACCCATTGTCCCCAAAATGTTTTTAGTTTAGTCTTAGTGTCAGAAACAAGTCAATTTATCCCCTCCAAGGCTGACCTCTGCGTCTTCAGATGCGTTCTGACACCGTGCAGCTTGGCCCTTGTCTCAGATGGAGAGTTCAGGCGGAAGCTGTGCTGCAGGCCTCATGCCAGATGTCTGCCTAATGGGCAAACTGGGCCTGGTTTGCAAACAGACAGAGATGGAGACTCTTGAAAGCAGTTTGTTTTGGCTCTTGCTGGGAAACAAGGGTCCAGACATCACAGAGAATTGGAAAATCAGGTCACATGTGATGGGAACTTGAACAGAAGCAACTGTTGCTTTTTATATCTGCGGTTATAGATTTTTTTTTCCCCCTGTACAAATAGCTTTCAAGAGCAGCAGGCATGAGAAAGTTTGGCAGGAGAGAAAGTTTCTTATTTCTTTTCAGTGAATTGCTCTTGGATTTCTCTTTGGCTGGCTGCCGGACAGAGGACACCTGCCAATTTCACCTGAGGTTTTGATCAAGTAATGAGTTATGAAAGAGAGTGTGGTATTATACATCATCCAAAAAAACTCAAATCCAAGCAATCCACACTGGGAGGCAAGGGTTTTCTAGTTATTCTACAAAGTTATGGGGCTTCCTTACACATTAAATTACATTTAGTTTGAGGAGGAAAATATACCAAAAACAATCAGAGAATTAAAGCATGAAGGTTATTGAACAATTCTTAAATAACCTGCATTTTTCAGAATCAAAAACTGGGGATCAAATAATGGAAGGCCAGATCAAGTCCTTACCCTCGGAGAAGCAGGTAAGTTTAGAAATATGGGTTGGCTTAAGTTTATTATGAAAATTAGAACAGAATGGCTTATCCTCTTATTATTAGAAAATTTGTCAACATGTTAACTGTGGCATCTAAATTTTCTCCCTGCCACAGAATTTCCTTTCTAGCAACAATGTCTACATTACTTTTTTTGACATCTCAACACCTAATCCTTAGTCAACTAAAAATTACTAGTTCTCTGCCACACATATTTTACACATTACATCTAAAAATCTATGTCTCACTAGTTCCTTCACTCTCAAAATTAAAATTCTTCAGTTGTGTGCAAGAATAATGAACTTAAAATGTCTAGAATTATTGTTTTCTTAAAAGTTGTACAAGACTATGCATGGTATTTGTCTTCCACACCCAAAACATAAGCACAAAAGAATTTTAGAGTTAGATTTTTACTCCCTCACAAGTCTATAAGATGCTGAGTGATTCCACCTTTCCGTATACATCAACAGCTTTACACCTTTCCACTATTTACACCTTTCCACTACAGCCTAGTGACTCTGGCCTTAGTTTGCAGAGTTCAAGGCCAAAGAGCCTTTTCACTTGCTATCTCTGTAAACTACAAGGTTCTTCACCATCCATAAATCCACAAAAATGGGCTTGCTGTTCTACATTCTTCAGGTGTCAGCTCACCTGTTTCCTCCTTAAAGCAAATTTCTCTGATAGCCCTACCTGAATCTTTCTTCTCCAGAATCTCTACCATAACAACCTGTCATCTCACTAAAACTGTAGTTCTGAATCTAAAGTGCTACCTCATATGTCACTGAATGTATTTGGAAATAACTGGAAATATTTTTGGTTGACACAACAGTAGGGGAGGTGTTTGCTGCTTGTATAAATGGATAGAGGACAAAAATGTAAAAATAAAAAAATCCTGAAATACACAGGAAAACCACCATAGTAAAGAATCATCGTGCTCACATAAAATTATTCTATTTGCCAAACCCTTAATTAAATTATCATTCTAAATTGCAAGCTAAAAAAAAAAAGTCAAAGCCTCTCTTACTCACATTGGTATCCTGTGTCTGGCCTCTAGCCGAGAGTTAATAAATGCTTGTCAATGGCAAGAATGATATAAGAGCCCGTAAGGACAGCTCAACAGCCTTTTGAAGTGCAACTAGGAAAAGGGCATGGAGAAATAATATCTTCAAATTACGAAAAGGAATGATTCAATGAGTTCCTAATTAAAATTTATTTTTTTCATTAAACTCAAGAAGCGTTTCTCAGGATTTTGTATGTAATTTCTTCTGGCCAGGATCAAGTGAATGGAATGGTAAGTAGATCAATACTGACTAGAGGCACAGGTTGGTCACGGTGGCTCCATGTGACTCAACATACACCGTCATTGTACCTGGCATGGTCACAAAACTAAAAAAAAAAGGGGGGACCTACATACACTTTAATCAATGACATGCCTTTACATTTTCTGAATATGCATCCCAATAAATGCACAGGAATTTATTCATAGGTTATGTGGATGCATTACTATCTTACCATTTTCCACCCTATTTTACATGGATTATTTTGATTCAGTGAAATTTTTACTTGGGACTATATTAAGCTAGCTGTAGATTTCTCAAAGTTAGCTATCTCTAGACAGTAGATTTTATAAATCTGGTTAACTGTGAACTGTAAACTTTATAATATTGCAACACCTTAAAGGCAAATGAGATTCCCACATAACTGTGGCAGGACCCAGAGCTTACTTCTAGGCACCTCATTTACTATGTATCCTGTAGTCCTTTGAAAGTAGAAAAAAAATAGAGCATGAGCTTATATGTGAATCTATACATAATTGTTTTTTTTTAAATATAAGAGGAAGCTTAATATATCCTTTCACTGCTGCAGAGCATCATCTTCAACAATCCAGGAGGTTTTGCACATTTTTCTTTGCTAGCCTTAGGGCTTGAACTCTGGACCTGGGTGCTATCCCTGAGCTTCTTTTGCTCAAGGCTAGTCCTCTACCACTTGAACCACAGTGCAATTTCTGTCTTTTTCCAAGTCATTTATTGGACCTAAGAGTCTCATGGACTTTTCTGTCCAGACTGGCTTTGAACCGCAATCCTCATATCTCAGCCTCCTGAGTAGCTGAGATTACAAGCATGAGCTACTGGTGCTGGCTTGTTTGCACTACCCATTGGGCATCTCTGACTACATGAAAGACAGGTGGAATTGCCACCATCCCTGCTGGCCAAGTGTTGAGTTTCTTACAACACATAGATGAAAGAACAAATGGCTCAGGGCTGATTGGAACACCTTATGACATGTGATCTATTTTAAACTCTTGGTGGTACCTTAGACCAAAGGTGCTCAGTTAATACTTCCTAACTGCACATATGACTATACTAGGAGAAAAGGTATAAATTAGTCCCAATAATAGTACAAAAAAGAAAGAGAATTATCTCACTGAGGATAGTAAAACTTAGAACAGTAATTATCAAGCTTTAGATGAAATCAGAAGGAGCTCATCCATGTTTGCAGTTACTAATTTTTGAGGCCATGTTAAGTATACATCTAAAAGAGAAAAATACAAATAAATATAAGAAGAGACAAGAAATTCCAGGTCTTTCCTTATATTTATTTCTCCCTATATTGGACTATCCACTGTATCTCAGATATTTTAACATTAACCTCTTTAGGAACTGCAAAGACTATGATAGAACAAAACAGTCACAAGCCACATCTTTGTAATTGCTCTTTTGAGAGTAATTGCCTGTGTATAACTCATTAAGATTAAACAAAAAACCAATAACTAAGTTCAGGTTAATTTTGAAGAGTATATAAACAAATGAACATTTGCATCCTACATCTAAGTTTAACATTGTTGAAGAAGACAAGTCAGTGAGCAGGCTCTGTTTGAGTAAAGAGAAACAAGCCAGGGACATGAAGAGAACTAGGCCTTGTGAGAGAGAGCCAATGAGAGTAGAGATATCCCAATTTTATTTACAAATAGTACTTTGAGAATATGCAGCACACGTGTAACCCTGGCAGTAGTGGTTTACCTTTAGCTTCAGAGCAGACCTGTTATGAATTGATTGGCACCCCTGTGTTTGATTATAATCTGAAGGGAGACTAGGAGGCCAGGTGGCCACACTTAGGCTGTGTACAGAAGACATGAGAGTATTGATCTGTGCAAAATTCATAGATACTCTGAAATTCAATCCTTGGGAATTTGAGTTTTATTATGCCCAAATGGAAATTGCTACACGTACTATCATTAGAATATATATATATATATATATATATATATATATATATATATATGGCATATGATTCAGTGAATTACCACCTGGAGTGTGTGTGTGTGTGTGTGTGTGTGTGTGTGTGTGTGTGTGTGTGTGTGTAGGAGCAGGGAGAGTATTCTAAAGTCTAAGGAAATGACAGAAATTTCTGCTTTAACCTCTTCAGCTCTGGTTGCTAAGTTACCATGACATACCACTGTGTGTGCTTTTCAGTTTTTGGTCTTGGACTAGACAATATGATTAACTCTCTGGAGTGCAAAAAATTCTTCACACTGAATATTTAGCTATTACACATGCATGCACACACTTACAACACCTACTCACCCCATTATTGCTTACGGTTTATAAAATATGTTTTATAGTTAAATTGACATATGTAGGTGGAAACCTAAAATGACACTTCAGTTTAAGGAAAGAAAATCTTCTACTATCTGATGTTTATTGAAATTTTGTTTAAATATAGCACAGTTCACTATGCCCCCAAAGAAGGTACTTCTCCCTTTTAACGGGTACACTTTACCCTGAGCTTTATATCTAAAAAATGCATTAAAATTAAACAAGTTTTATTTACCAGTCTTCACTGTTTGCCTTCTACTGTCTGTCTTACTTGTTGTGTGACTGGGTTCAGAAGTGTCCATAAATATTTCTCTAAGCTGATGTCTAGTAGGACGTGGGCTGTCAGATATAACTGCAAAGGAATTTGTAAGTGTTAGTTAGCTAGAACAGCCAGGTTCAATATCTTGGGGAGTTGTACTGATGAGCATGGAAAAAAGGAATTGAAAAACATTACACTGGGGCTGGGATTGTGGCTTAGTGGTAGAGTGCTTGCCTAGCATGCTTGAAGTGCTGGGTTCAATTCCTCAGCACCACATAAACAGTAAAGGCCAGAAGTGGTGCTGTGGCTCAAGAGGTAGAGTGCTAGCCTTGAGCAAAAAGAAGCCAGGGACAGTGTTCAGGCCCTGAGTCCCAAGCTCTAGTACTGGCAAAAAAAAAATTACAGTAAGAGACAGGCACTGCTTTTTCATGCCTGTAATCATAGCTACTCAGGAGGCTGAGATCTGAGGATCACAGTTCATAGCCAGCCTAGGCAGGAAAGTCTATGAGACTCTTTTCTCCAATTAAATCACAGAAAAAGCAAGAAATAGTTCTTTGGCTCAAGTGGTAGAGTGCTAGCTTTGAACAAAAGGAACTCAAACTCAAGGACAGTGGCCAGGCTGAATTTAAGCCTCAGGATCTAAAGAAAAAAAAAAACAAATTACAGTAAGAGGCTTCTTAAGACATGCTGTTTTCTTATTCTCCAACATCTTAGAGCAGGGGTTCTGAATTCAAACACATTGTGTTCTTCTTTCAGTCAGTGAGGGGGTGGAGGATGGGGGGAGGGGTGGTTTCTTATTTTTAGACTTTGAAGCCAAAGAGTGACAATGTCAAACTCTTACCACTAAAATAAAAATGAGTTTTTAACAGTGATAAGAAAATATTTATAGCAGAAGGTGTGTATTCTATGGGCCAATATAGATAAACCTGATCAGATGCAGACTAGAATTTTCCTACATCTGTTTTGTAGCAATTCTGCTTTGCTAACCAAAGTCTGGCTTCTGGCCTGTGGAGAGCTACTACCAAAGTTTCAATCCATAGTGTTGTTGATGAGGTGACAAGGAGAAATCTGGCTGGCTTAGTCTCTGACTTTATTTAATTTTTGCATGATTAGGATATGGTTGCCCTGGTAATGGCTGTCGCTAGAATGTGGCAGACTGTATGCTCTAATGGCTAATAGATAAGGAAGAGCTGGTGAACTCTGAAGTGCTTCTATAATTTTTCTACAAGGCTGCAGACTCTCCTCTATCATTTTTTTTCTCCTACAACAATAGCATTTAGGTTTTCTTTTGTTAAAAAAATTTCTTGTCACTGTTACAGATCTCATTCCTTCTCAACTTTCCAGGAATATCGCTTACAGACAATCTCTCTTTGGACTACGTTAGTTCCTTTCACCTAGAACATCATGATCAGTAAATAACCATCCTCTAGGATCTCCTGTTTGAAAAAGAAAAACTTCCTTGATTTCATGTCTTCCTTGTAACCTTGCCAGATCCCTTTGCCTCTTTGAACGTCAAAGCCATGCCCCAATCTATATTGCATTTAATTGCCAAAACATTACACGTACTATAGGATACAAAGTGTTATATAGATTGTAGTATGACCCAATCAGGTTATTATGCATTATCTATGGCCTCAAATATTGACAATTTCTTTGTGGTGAGAACTTTAAAAGTCCTCTTTTAACTGTTTTGAGATATGAAGTCAAGTCATTATTATTAAGTATAGTCAACATCTTGTGCAACAGAAGTTTTTCTTTCTATACAACTCTGAGTTTGAGCCTGTTGACTGAAGTTTGTTCATCTTTCTTGCCTACTGATGCTATCTCCACTTGTAATTGACTTCTCATTTAAAATTATTTCCGACTCTAACTCCCTTTTATTTTCTTCTAACCCCATCATTCAAATGTGTTTGTCAAGATCACTGACTGGGTTTTGTGACAGCAAATTCTGAAGACATCATCTTCACTCAGCATCCAATTCACAGCAGCTTCAAGACAAATGATAACTGACTGCTCTTTCTGGTCTGGACACAGAATATATATTTCTTCTCCTAGCTTTCCTATAACTATTCTAGTTGTCATTTTACCTTACAATGCTCTCTCTTTCAGTCCCCTTTGCAAGCTATTTCTCTCCAGCCAACTCCTAAATGTTGACGAGCTTGTTTATTACTTCTTTACCATTTCTTCTTAAACACTATTTCTCTCGTGTCTTTAAATTTTATGTATATGCATATGACTCCAAACATTTTTTTATCCAATAGCCCAGATGTCTAGAATTAATTCCAGGCACATATATCCTACTACGAGTTTGACTCAATGAGATCTCCAAATACAAGCTCTTAATTTCTCTATCCTTTATAAAATTGTTCCTTTCTTAATCTTTCACATCTTAAAAATATTGTCATTCGTCTATTGTATCAGTGAGAATGCTAAAGGTTTTCCGGATTGCTTCTTTTATTCTATGTCCTATACTCATCTAGTAGAAACTAAGAACCTTACCATTGAAACGTATTTTTCAAATGTGCCCAGTTTTGATGTAGAGGGTGTAAATTCCCAGATGACCTCATTTCTTTCACATTTGTTATGCATCCCCAATCCATTCCCCATCTCAGAATCACGGTTCTGAATTGCATTATTCCTTGTTTACAATTTCATATTACTCTTATTTTTTCAATAGCATCACACTGTGCTTGAAATTCATTACATATCCCGTTTTTCAAAATCTACATGTTTTCCTCTATGCTCACTGTCCATTCTTCATTCCCTGATCCCACCCCAACATCCTCCAATAACTTTACTGAGTTTTGCTATGGAGATTCTATTTTCAATTCTGCTCAAGAAAATTTCTCAACACGATTTCATAAAACTGACCCTTTCTCATTCTCTCCCCTTTATTCTCAGTCATGGCTCATAGTTTGTCCTCTTCATAATGATTAACATAAGTTTCCTCAGTGTTTCTTTGTTCATTCATTTGCTTGCTTGACTGGCTGTCCTGTCATTACGCTATATAGTCTGTGGGAACAAAGAGGATATATTACTCATTATGAAATCTCCAGTACCTAACTCAGTCTGGGCCTGGTAAAACAGTATTTGTTGATCAAATGAATGATCATTGCTACTAAAAGATATTGGAAATATCAGGAAGTTGAAAGGGATATCCAATGACATGAATCAGCTAGGGAAAAGAGCTCAACTCCCTTCTGAGGTCCTGAGAGTTGCTAATGCAACAGCCCAGCATCATTTGTAATGGTGGCCCACAGAAGGGAGAGACATATTGCTAGGGCAAATGGTATTTATTTATTTGACCACACTTTTTTTTAGACCACTGTGGGTGGCAAAGTTACATATATCTAATTTGCCTTCCACCTAACCTTATCTTTTCATGAGAAAACATAATTCAGTATAAAAATTTTCAGAATGATGATCTAGACCCTTGACTCTAAGTTACTTGACATTTAATGAAGATTTTCCATTTTCCATAGCTCAGATGAAGTCCTGAGGGGCATGGTATTACTATATGGAGGAAATGTTGACAGGGTGTTCAATCCATCAAGTCTTTGTATACAGTTATCTCACAGAAGAGAGGCCTTTGATTTCAAAGAGGAAAAAGCTAACTTCTATCGATCCAGCTTTCTGCTCTTCTCTTGACATGATTCTACCAAACACTATCAAATACAAAATAGGGTTGACAGCTGTAGTGGAAGGAGGGAGGTGTTCTACAAGTCAGACAGCAAGTTTTCAAAAGAAAGGGCGGAAAGTTCA
Source organism: Perognathus longimembris pacificus (assembly GCF_023159225.1). Taxonomy (NCBI): domain Eukaryota; kingdom Metazoa; phylum Chordata; class Mammalia; order Rodentia; family Heteromyidae; genus Perognathus; species Perognathus longimembris. The sequence goes on along the minus strand of NC_063181.1, from coordinate 35,490,609 downwards.
GGATAATTATACCCAGGGAGCTATATTTTTCCACTTATCATTTCTGGTAAACGAAGAACCACAGATTGCTTTAGATTGTACAGATTAAACTGCACATAATAGGAATGTAACAAAATAGAATAGAAGACTGTGAAAGCTAGCCATTTAAATAAAATGCTGGATACTGAGAGTGAATTTGTGCATTTTATGTGGCTCTCTGTCCTGTGATTTAAAAGGAGTCAATAATGAAAAACCATCAGAAGCTATCCACATTTAGGTAAATAGATTACCATTTCTAAAAGAAGGAAGGAAACAATGAATAAGGGAAGAAAAACAAACAGAGAATGGACATCTATAAAAGTTCTACAGAACAGTAAATTAGAATTTAAGCTGCAGAAGGTAAAGAAAACATTAGAAAATATTCCTAAATTGATTCATAACTGAAAATGGAACTAAATTTGATAGATTAAATGAAAAATTCATAAAGACAGCCTTCAGATTAAGAGATGAATGTTGACAAAAGCAATGAGGAAGAACTGAAAATTAAAAGGTGCTGACTGAGGAACAGGAATAAACATAAAGACAACTGAAAGAGATAAAGAAAGAGGGTAAGTGTAGATGTAATCTAACCAGTTAATTAAATCAGGATTAGCTGCAGCAAAGGGCCAGGTCAGTGCTGGGTTATTAGGAATTGTGAATGGCATACTAAAGACATTCTTCCAGTATGTGGAGAGGAAGGAAATAGTAAGACAGTATGACATGAAGGACTATGACTAGAAATTAAAGATGAAGATAACTAACATTTCTGGTCTGAATATGAAATCATACCACAGGCTCTGCTGTTGAATACTTACACCCCACCTCCCCCAGCTTGTAGCACTTTTCTGGAAGGTGATGAAAACTTTAGGAGATGGGTCAGACAGGAGAAATATGTCACTATCTTAAAGGAAGATCTTGTCCCTGGAGATTTCCCTTTTTTTTCCTAAGGCTCCAGACTAGCTTTTGCTCAATGGCTAGTACTCTACCAAGTAAGTTATGCCTCCAACTGCTGGAGATATTCTGTTCCCTTCCTCAGCATCTTATCCACCACAAGGAGACCTACTTTGCCCCACATACCCCTGCCATCATATTTTGCTTTACCAGCCCAGAACCGAGGGAGAAAAATCACCACAAGCTGCAAACTCTGAAACCCTGAGTCAAAGAAAGTATTTCCTGCTCCTAGGTGTTTCCACTGAATTTTGTTACAGCAAGATAAAGTGACTCACAAGAAATTACCTGAGTATATGAAGGAAATAAAGACATATTTGAAGTAAAATGTCTCAAGTTCAGGAAAGAAATAGAGAATATAAATAACTACTAAGCAAAACTAACCAACTGAGATACCTAGGTTAACATCTCCTGTGAACCAAGTACTGAATTTAACACAACCAGATTTTCAGCCTCCATTTTCCATTTAAAACTTATGTATTATTATCAGCATACCCCCCTTTTTTAACCTTCTTTGTGTTCTCCTTTCATTTATCAGTAGGTAGGCTCAAGAAATCAGAAAGCAGAGGCAGGGAGATATAGGAAGTTTCCAGAGGAAAATCAGAAGAAAGGAAAGGATTGGACTGGAGTTCCACAACTTCTTGATTCAGAAAGGCCCTCCCACCTATACTGTCTTTGTCCTCAACTCATCAGTAGAATCATAGTTACTTAGGCTTTTATGTAATGATATAAAGCAGCAAGCACCAAGCATAGAACCACAGCTTCGGGTATCTGAGTTGCTCTGTGGATCAGTAGTCATCCTGAGGCTCCATTTGGGGCACCAGTACTGGAAAGCAATACCAAATTGTCAATCAAAGAAGGCGTATATTTAACAAGAGTCCAGAATGGCCCAAAGTTTTAGTCACCAGGAAACTCGAGCACCTACATTATTTATTCCATGCACTGAGCTTAAAGTCAAAGTGCAAATTTGGCTGTTGTCACACAAAATATAATGCCTCAGAAGCTCGTCTTAGGACCAAGATAAAAATTAGAAATATGGCAAACTAAATCCTAGAGTGCATGATGAGATATCAGTATTTATAGTTCCCCCATATAAGCATGGCAACAACTTCAAATACAGCATAGTACTCCTCCTGATTAAATCGAATATGGGGATGGCCCATTAGTGGCTACAGAGCAATGCATTGTCCACCATTACAACAGTACCTTGGAGAGTAGGATCTAGCAGGGACTACAAACTTAGAACAAGGCTTCTCTTCAGAAGAGCACTTTGTGATTGATGGAGATGTGGATTACAGCCTAGCAGGGCACACATACCCATAGGACCCAATACTTGTGGCAGGAAGATCAGCTGGAGGTCCCAGAGTTCCTGGCCAATGTAAGCAACACAATGATATCTTGTTTCTCACTGTAGACTCAGGAATTGTGGACCACGGAAGCAATCAAAGAGCAGAATCATAGACGGAAATATCTGTCATGCATCTCCTAGACAAGCACCCCCTAACTGATATTAAACCTGCTATGAAAGATCCCAGCCAGGACCCACCATTTATCTGATACCTAGAATACATTCAAAGCAAGACATTACTACAATTTCTGGTGTCCCCTTCTTTATTTGAGCTGACTACGTCTTGCAGGAAGTGTCCAGAGACTGTGGGGAAAAGCACTGATTTGGCTGCTAAAGCACTCACAGTGTTAAAGGGGCTAAAAATAAAGGAAGAAATGTCAACATCTGCCGAAGTCTCCCAAATCAGGAAAGTGGTGTGGGGAGACTTTCCAGTTGGCAGAGCAACAGAAATAAATAAATAAATAAATAAATAAATAAATAAATAAATAAATAAATAAATAAATAAATAAAATCCTCATGGGTTTGTACTGTCGAGAACTGGAGGTGCGTTGTAGCAGCCTGACAGCTCAGTCTCTTCATAAATGCTGAAAACACTGAGAATGGAAGGGTGAGAAGACCCTGGCAATAAACCACTGAACCATTGGGCAAAGAAGACCTACTACCAATGCCTAAGGTCTCCAAGCTCAATTAATGTCATCCTGACAAAGAAGCAATCCCTGCATGGGTAAAGCCAAACTTCTCTTACAACACTCATGGAGCAGCAGATACAGGACTGATGAAAAAAATCTATACTATACTTCTACCTTATTAGAGAAATGGGGGTGGGAAAGGCAAATAAAGTGTATTTATAAACCATCTTAAACAGAAACATAAAAGCCAATTGCATAAAAAAGTATTTTTACATGTTCTCCTATAGAGGGCAAAATCTCTTATTAGTTAAAACAACCAAAACACAATACTTAAACATGGATTAAAAAAAATTAAAAACATGGATTTTACAAGAAACAACTGGAAGAGAGTTATGATTAAAATGCAAATTTCAGATGAAGAGCTATCAAGCAGAAACAGCAGAAAAGAATACAAAAGCTGTCATGTGCATCATAATAGAAATAGAAAAGGAGTGCAAATTCATTTTAGTAAAAAAATCCCCATTGAAGATAATAGCAAACATGAGCCCTGATATATCAAATAATATAGGTTAAGTATACCCAATCAGTGCTTCTAAACATGCAAGCTTAATTGATCAAGTAGTAATGATAGTGAATCTTTTTATATCTTTTAGAAAGATTATGTAGAGAAAAGGAAATTAATGATTAACTTAGTTACAAATAATTCTCTAGTATGTCTACATCATGCCAGACTCCAATGATACATGAGCAAAAAGTACAGATATATTACCTGTTAGAGTTTACTGTATGTAGAAGAGATTGTTCATAGAGATGTTTGTGCGTTAAGGACATGTATGTAAAGAGCAATCAAGTGCATGTTTTTACTCACTGGAGAACATATTGCCTTTGAAGAATTAAGGGAAAGTTATTTCAAGTGAGGATAAGTGAGAAAAACAAATATCCAGTTGTTACACTGCTAAAAATTTCCTCACTTAACTAGAAATTAATTACCAAAAAAGAAAGGAGATAAAACCATGCACAGATGGCTCACAGCTATAATCCTAGCTACTCTGGAGGCTGAGGCTCACTAATCAAAGCCAGCACAGGTAGGAAAGTTCATGAGATTTTTATCTATAATTAGCCACCAAGAAAAGCCAGAAGTAGAGCTGTAGTTCAAGTGAAAGAGCACCAGCCTCGAGCAAAAAGCTGAGACAGACAGTAGATCCTGAGTTTAAACCCTAGTACTGGAACTTTTTTTTTTAAGACAAGGTTTTATTGACTTGGAAAAAAAAATCAATTCTCTTAAATAACTATAATAAAATATAATAATTGCATTCTTATACTCCTTGAGAATTAAGGACTATAGGCACTCTATATTTCTCTATGATAATTTATGTTCTTTGGTTAAATCTATACTCCGAAGAAAATTCATTTTCTACACTACTTATTAAAAATAAATGAGTGAGCTTGGTGCTGATATTTATAATCTTAGCTACACCGGAGGCTGAGATATGGAAAAGTCTGGTTCCATGCCAAACAGGATATAAAAATTTAAAAAAAAACTGCATCTCCAAAGTAACAAAAAACAAACTGGAGGCATGGTTCAGATAGTAGAATGCTATGAAGTACAGTGCTCTGAGGTAAAACTGCAATTTTGGGTGGGAGGAGGAGGGAGTAATTGAATCACTATGAAGACTGACTTCAACAATTAATAATGAATAGAGGCTCTTTTACACACACTGGTAGGCTCTCTCTCTCTCTCTCTCTTGCTCTCTCTCTCTCTCTCTCTCTCTTTCTCTCTCGTTTTTTGCCAGTCCTGGGCCTTGAACTCAGGGCCTGAGCACCGTCCCTGACTTCTTTCTGCTTAAGGCAAGCTAGCACTCTAGCTCTTGAGCCACAGCGCCACTTCTGGCTTTTTCTGTATACGTGGTGCTGAGGAATTGAACTTAGGGCTTCATGTATACGAGGCAAGCACTCTACCACTAGGCCATATTCCTAGCCCAGGTAATCTCTTTTTTAATAAGCCAAGATTTTTATTTAATAAAAGAAGTATGAGGCTGGGTTCAGTGGCTCACACTTGTAATCCCAGCTACTCAGGGGGCAGAGATTGGAAAAATAATGTTTCAAAGCTAGTCTGAGTCCGTCTCAGCTTGCTGAGTATGCCTGTAATCCCATTTGCATTGGAGGCATAGGTAAGAAGATCATTATCTGAGACCTGCTCATGTGAAAACACAAGACTCTATTAAAAACAAAAACAAAAACAAAAACTACCTATTTCCCGTAACACCACTCAACTTCCATTACAGATTTATCATCTTTCACTAAATCTAAAATTTCCACCTTATTACTTGAATTAAACACACTCACTTTTCCCTTGCATTTTGGGCACAATGTAGTGTTTAGGAGGCAGATTGTCACAAAGTCTTCTATTCAGCAGATCACACAATAATTTAAACACACCTGGCAGTTGAGCTGGCTGAGTGACGCCTTCTCCAAGTCACTGAGCTATGTAATGCACTCATAGGAATAACATTTTCATTTATTAATTGGGATTTGTTTGCTTGTTTATTTATTTATCTGTCTGTCCAACCAGAGCCTGTCAACACTATATGTAAAAAATCTAAAAATAAGATGGGGTTACTGCAGTGTCATAAAAATATATACACACATACTCTCTATCTCTCTCTGTCATATATATACATATGTATTGATTCATAGATAAAACTCATATATCAAGGTATACCTTTTTACCATTTATTTAAAAATCAATCTAGTAAGAAGTATATTACCTATATGGACACAATTACAAAAACGTAAACAGAGATACGTATTAATCAATAGAGCATGTTCATGGAAGAGAAAATGCAGTGTTGGAAAGATACCAATCATCACTTCTCTACTTTTCAGAAAATAAAAACATCAACAAGATGTGGATTTGAAACTATTAGCAAACTTATTTCAAAATTCACCCAGGAACAAATTGAGGAGGGGAAGGCCATTTAAATCTTACTGTTATCACAGGAATTCGTGTCCTCAGGCCAGGAACTCTGCAGTGCAGATAGGGTTGAGCTAGTTAAATTTTCTGCCCATCTTCTCACAAGAGTTATATAGCGTGGGGACTGAAGTCACCTTGGTAAGAGATTTTTTTATAGTGTAATTGGATTTGAGCTTTTCCAGAGTGACTGGCTGGAAGTCAGTATTTACTTCTGTAAAATAAATGAATATACATTTATCAGAACTAGGGAAGGGACAGGGAACATCAAAATGGAGAGACAAAGGGTAAAGCTGAACTGAAGCAACAGCAATACTTACAAAACTATAGGCCATAATCCAACTGTACATCTTGGGGGAGAGGGAACTGGGGAGGGGGAAATGCAGGAGAAATTGAGGGAGGAGGTAACAAGTTTGATAACTAATGTACTCACTGCCTTACATATGAAATTGTAACCGCTCTGTGCATCACTTTGACAATAAATAAATTACTAAAAAAAGAAGTGAAGACATTTCCATACTTGAGCATCTTTAAAAAAAATTTAGCTATTGAGAAGAAATGTTAGAGCAAGATAAAAGTTATGATTGATTTTTTTTTTTTAATGGTGGTGTTGGCTCAGTGTGAGCCGGGAGAGAGGTGTTCAGTACTATGCGATTAGCGCCTTAACAGCCACAGTGCTTAGCTGACATTCTGGGCTCTTATTCTGTCTCACTGTAGCGTGGTCTCACAGGCACAGTCTGAAGTTAGGATTTTGTAAGATTATTTGTGTCCAGTGTGAAAACAGCATCAGGCTAGCTTTGAGTGCCAGACCACTTCTAATAACTCTGTGGCCTATTTGTACTTGTCAAGTCTGTTCCCATATCTCAAGGATAGCTTGTTTTCTTTCTTGCAATCATATTTGAACTTACTGCTGCTATATCATTTGTCTCATTTTGAACTCTTTATTAATCTCTTTATATAGCTATATATTTATATAGATATAATTTCTCTTTACATATATACATATATATAATTTCTCTTTTTGCTGGTGGTGGAGTATAAATTCAAAGACTTTTGCTCTCACTCAGTTTACTTGCTCCACTGATATTCTACCCTATTGAGCCACACTTCTACCTTGGCTTTTGGCTGGTTAATTTGGAGATGGATTCTACTAGACTGTTGTGTTGTTTTTTCTGCTTGTGTTGTCTTCAACTTTCAATCTTCTGGATCTTGCCTCTGGAAAAGCTAGGATTATAAGATTACGACACCAGTACTTTGCTTATTTGTTTTTTGAGATGGGGTATTGCTATTTAGCCCAAGCTGACCACAAACTTGTAAGCCCCTACTTTAGCCTCCCATTCCTGGAATTATAGACCCAAATCAACACATTTGGCTGTAAACAATAGAATCGTATTTTAAATTCTGTTCTGTTGGTGCTTTTCCTTAAAAAAAAAATAAGTCTTTATGTAAAAATCCAATTTCTCTTTCTGTAGGTAGGGGGCACAAGCTGTGGAATTTTGAAGCCATTATTATACTTTTCTCCCATTATTCTCACCATTTTGGTTTCGTACTATTTTTATATATAGCAGAGTAGGTCATTGGTAATCTTGTGAGTAGTTGATTCCCATTTAGGTCCTATTAGCATATTTCCTAGCTCTTTATTCACACTGACATTTGGTTTCTCCTTGCTTGTTTCTCTTGCTTCTAGTTGTATTTTCTTTCTTATTAAGTGAAATAGACCCTTTGAAAAGTTCATTTACAAGCAGGGTTTACAAATGTGGCAATTATTCTTGTTATTCTGAAAAAAACTGCTTTTATTTTGCTCTCTCCTCTGGATGACCACCTATCAAAACCTCAGAAAAGTGAGGATTTTTTGCTTTTTTTTTTGCATTTTACAAAAATATTATGCAAGTTCTGTTGTGAACTTACTATTCAGGAGAAGTGGTCATGTTGTTTATTTTTACAATTTTTTTACTTATATTTAAACTTTTGTAAAAGTTGTTAGATTTTGCAACACACTAACATCCCAAAGTTGTGCATTCATTTCCCCAACAAAATTTTCATCAAATCTTCCCTATTTTTCAGGCAGTATTTCTCTATATTTTAGGTCATACACAAACAAATACTTTGTGTATAAAATACTCTGTATGAAACCAGTTAGCAAAAGTCACTTCTGCTATCTAGGTGTTTGTCCTTAAGACTCTAAGAGCAACGCTTGGTAGGTGATCACTTCAGGGTTGGCTTACATTTTCAAAAAATAGTTTCATGATTCATATATTATCAATTATATCTAGGGTACATGAAATAATGTCAAAAATTCATTGCAAATTTGAAGATTAGCAACAAATGTGTCTTTAGAGACTTGTCAAGTTGTTTCATTTTTTAATTTTTACTTATTTATTCTTGTCAAAGTGAAGTGCAGAAGGGTTACAGTTTCATATGTAAGGCGAGTACATATCTTATCTAAATTTCATTTTTAAATTTGCTAATGAAATTTTTTTGGTGGGTCATGGGGCTTGAACTCTGGGCCTCTGCCCTGTCCCTGAGCTCTTCAGCTCAAGGCTAGTGCTCTACCACTTGAGCCACAGCATCACTTCCCGTTTTCTGGTGGTTAAAGGAAGGTAAGAGTATCACCGGCCAGGCTGGCTTTGAACCTCGATCCTCAGAACTCAGCCTCCTGAGTAGCTAGGATTACAGTATGGCCACCAGTACCCTGCTGTCAAATTGTTTTAAAGATGGATAAAGTAGGCAACTCAAAAGCTCTGGAATTTGTATTCTTCAGAACCGAATGGTCAACATCCATCAATGCTTAAAAGTCACCCACAAGAATGGGTACCCACTCCAAAGGAGCAAGCCAGCGGAAATTCTATTGACAGCTGGAAACAAGGAGACTGCTCTGTGGTACAGATGTGAATTCACACTTCATTCTTTAGTCTTCAGGCTCAACTACCTTTCTCCTTACTTGTCATGTTGTTGAGGAGGTCTAATGACCCGCCAGCAATTCCCAAACTGTTCCCAAGTTGCATTCATCCTCAACCTACTACAGAACCCCCACTTTGGGCTATAAAACAATAGCGCCCAGGCTTACTTGCTTGTCTGAATTAGTTAAAAAGTAACAGCAAGAGAAATAAATGGATGCTATTGAAAGGCATCACACAGTAAAGGACAAAGATCATGAGGTGTGCAGAAATAAACGGGGCAAACCTTATCATGGTTCCTGATTGCTGCCGAGGGGATGATGCTTCCAGGCTGCCCTACCAGAGCAGCTCACATAGCCTGGCAAGACCACCGGGCTTGTAGTGTCACAGTAAGAAAATTTGGCTGTTTGGAGCCTTTGACAAACTCCGGCAAACAGGTTACAATGTGGCACCTAGCTTGCTTCTATTGCTTCTGGTCCTACTCTCTTTCCCTTTGATATTAACCCTTTGAGAAGAGTCTGGGGAGAAACTAATGTTTAATGTGGGTCACCCAACTACTGAGCTGCTGGAACTGCCAGCATGAACTAGATGTTATCTTATACACCAAGCCACAGCGTCTAGGTATGCCTAGCAACAGCCCATCATCAAATATATGTGGTAGGTATGGGGTGGGACCAACAGCCCTGAAGGCATAAATATGTCACAGGAGGAACTGGCTTCATGAGTTTCCAGCCTTCAATCATAAAGGCCCCACAGTGAATACCTAATCAAATCCAATCACGACCTCGAATGAATATAGTTAATTCCTCTTAATTCTTCATAGTAGGGATTAAATTTTAATACAAAGATTTGGGGGACACATCAAAACATATCAAACTATAGTATATAGTATCATCTGCTATTTTAAAGTTGGATCATTTCCAGTGCTAGAGATAGTTTTGTCAACATCGTTACTCTAGGAAGGCAAGCTTTCACCTTGCAATAGTGACATGATTTTTTGGGGATATCTCAAGGCTGCTAAGATACAGCTCTTAGTTGAAAATAGGTATGTTAAATGATGAAAAAGATGAAAATGTTATGCTAAAACTCAAATATACTGAACTTCTAGGGTGATGTTGACAATGACAGATTTTATATTTGCATGAAATGTCTCTGCATCTATTTCTGTCTCGAGTTTGTTCTTACATGAAGCACTTAGTCCATTGTGTTTGTTGGAAGTCTTTTCAAGGGAATTTAATTTAGAAAGGTCTTGTCCTGCCTGGCTCCAGTGTGTTATTCCTGTAATCCTAGCTACTCAGGAGGCTGAGATCTGAGGATCAAGGTTCAAAGCCAGCCTGGGAAGGAGAGTCCGTGAGACTTATCTTCAATACCCACCAGAAAACCAGAAGTGGCTCTGTGGCTCAAGTGGTAGAACACAAGCTTTGAGCTGAAGAGCTCAAGGACAGTGCCCAGGCCCCAGAGTTCAAACCCCAAGACTGACAGGAAGAAGGAAAGAAAGAAAGAAAGAAAGAAGGAAAGAAAGAAAGAAAGAAAGGAAGGAAGGAAGGAAGGAAGGAAGGAAGGAAGGAAGGAAGGAAGGAAGGAAGGAAGGAAGGAAGGAAGGAAGGAAAGAGAAAGCCCTGTCCCCAATAAAAACAAAACAAAAAAGAACCAAAAACAAAAAGAAAAGCCCCTTGGCCCACTGAGTTGAGAAGAGGGTGTAGATAATGCATAAGAAAAATTTCACTAAAGTTGAAATAAGTTCTGTCACTTTAAATTGACACACAAAATGATACATGATACATATATATGGGGCACCATGAGATGTTTTCATATATGTACATATTACAGAATGTGTACATCATGTTAAACATGTTTATCATCTCTGACATTTATCATTCCCTTATAATGAAAACACTCAAATCCTTTATCCTAGCCTTCAAAAACAGATCAGACATAATTGTTAGCAAGAGCCACCCTATTGTGCAAGAGGTTCTTGCTTCCAAGTGTAACTTCATCCTCTCTGACCAATCTTTCCCCCTCCCTCCCTCCCCTCTATACCCCAGTCTTTGATAGACACTTTTTGGTTCCTGTATTGTGTCAGAGACCACTCAGTGCTTTCCTTGCCCTATCTGGCTTTGAAGCTCGCTCTGCTGATCTCAGCCTTCTGAGTAGCTAGGATTATAGATAGGTATGAGCCACAAGCACTCAGCTAAAAGTCTGTTTTCCAAAGAGGCTCTGCAGACCCTCTAGGAGGTGTCCCAGGTTGAACATTGTCAGCACAGATGGTAGCACCATGCATGCTAATGCCCCTGTCAGTTTGCCAGTGGGAAGCCGTGGAGCTGGGAGAAGGTGCTATCCCTGATCCTGACCCTGTTAATGTGGCTAAATTAATGTGTGTATTTGTGTTTTAGTTTTTAAACAAAAAGTGTCTTAAAAGTACAACAAAATACAAAAAACTCATAGAAAAAAGTTTTTATTTTGTAAAAGTGTGCATGTGTTTGTGTTTTAAGGTAAGTGTTGTGAAGACGTCAAAAAGCTTAAAAGTTAATCAAGTAAAGAAGTTAATATAAAGACAACGTATTATTGAAGAAAAAATGTTTTGTAAAGTTAGCACAGCCTAGTGATGGTATATGTGAAGTGTACAGTTGTGAAAGCTCCCAGGCCTTTATGCTGTCTTAGCATCACACACACACACACACACACACACACACACACACACACACACACACACACAGAGCAACTTAGCAACTTCAACCCGGCCTGTCCAGGGTTCAGTGCCATCCACTGGTATTCTATTTTTGCCCTTCCACACAAGACTTTATATTTTCTAACTTTAGATATACAAACACTTGCTGTTGTTCTACAAATTCTTTCAGCATTCAGAACATTAGCGTAATGTTGCGGTAGCCTGGGTATTTAACAGGCTCCACAGACTTGTGTTCACTCCATGACAAGATTCCCATTTCCTGCTCACAATGTCTCTTACAGCTCTCTCTCCTTCCTCTATCTCTCTCCTGTGTGTGTGTGTGTGTGTGTGTGTGCATATTTCAAAGACAGAAGAAATTTAAAAATCATACTCGTGAACATAGAAGGTAGCAATTCCAAAATCTGCAGTACGCTAGACTTCCAGGGAAGAACGGATGTAACTTGAGTCCTAATGCGGTATTCTAGAAGATAGTACTCTTTCTTGGAAGGAGGTAAAACTTTTTCTGTTCAAGACACACTGATCAGATGAAGGATAATCTGCTTCACCCAAAATGTACTGATTCAAATGGTAATTTCTTTATAAAAAATACCCCCAAAAGAAACATCTGGAGGGCTGGGAATATGGCTTAGTGGTAGAGTGCTTGCCTACACTACATGAAGCCCTGAGTTCGATTCCTCAGCAGCACATAAACAGTAAAAGCGAGAAGTGGTATTGTGGCTCAAGAGGTAGAGTGCTAGCCTTGAGCAAAAAGAAGCCAAGGACAGTAATCAGGTCCTGAGTTCAAGCCCCAATACTGGCAAAAAAAAAAAAAAGTAAAAAAGAAACATCTGGAATAATGTTTGACTATGTTTTGCATGTGGCCAGCCAAATGGATATGCATAATCCAACACCACAAAAGTCTCTGTAAGAGGTTGCTGTTGTTTACCATATTCTGGGCATTAAAGGCAAAGATACTCTGTACAAATAAACATATTTTCTAGCTGTCTAGTGCCAGTTTTAAGGGAAGCACTTCATGCATATTTTGAAGCAAATTAATCCTCTTGTGAAAAGATAAAAAAGAAGATGTGATGTTCGTTTCTCAGTCTCATTTGTTTCTTTTTAAGTGGCTTTTTCTACAAAAGATCTAAATTCATACTGTAGGAATCCAAAACAGAAACTTTATTTTTGCTCCATTCTTCAGTGAAGTTTCAGAAATGTAGTTACAGTTACACCAGCCTTTAGTTTTTATTCTTATCCACACCACATGCGGAATCTTACCATTTCCTTAGAGAAGCACTTTATTGAATTTTCCATTTGCAGAGAGAAATGGGGGTGCATGTTTTCAACTACAGACTATGTCAGTTCTCATTTCTCCAAATCACAGTGATAAGCGGAATAAAAAAAAAACCAACTTTACCCTCACTTTCCTTTGTTTATGTCCTATATGTGCTTAGTCCCATAATATTTGCAGAAACAAAACCACCATTTTGATTTGAAACAACTACTCTGTGTCTCATTGCTTTGACTAGCCCGGTGTGTCACTCACCCTTGCTAGAATTGTTTTAACTCTATCCATCTTTGATTTTCTGCTCTTGCTCTTGATGCTTCAGATTCTGTCCTTGGGCAAGGATTTGTGATGACTTTGAACCATGACTGATTGGACATTCCTACTATTTAGAACTTAATACAGATCGTTGATGGCAGTGATTTTAATAGTGATTTTTTTAATAAGGAAACTTGCTATTTGTGATAAATATGGAGTAATATGCATTTTTAAGAAACATAAAGAGAGGCAAGGGATAGGTGGCTCACACCTACACTCTTAGCTACTCAGGAGAATAAGATCCAGAGGGTTGCAGCTCAAAGTTATCCAGGATAGAATCATCTACTAGTTTCCATCTCTGAAATAATCAGGAGAAAGCAGGAGGCATAGTTCAAGTGGTAGAGCACCAACTGAGCAAGAAAGCAAAACATGAGTACACAACCCTGAATTCAACCTCCAGTATAGGCCAAGAAAATAAAAAATAAATACACAGAGTTCCAGAGTATCCTTTACCCAGCTCAATTCTCTTCTCAAAAATTACATAGTGAAGACCCATAGTACACATCAGCCAAGACAATGAAAGAGTTGGTCAAGACATAGATATTTCTATCAATACCCTTTCCCAACTACTGGCCTATTTTCCATTGCTATAATTTTAATATAGTAGCAAAGTAAACTTGTTCAAATTATACGGTACGTGTCTATGGAATCATCACAGTGAAATTCATGTGTACTATCAGTATATGCTAATAAAATTAGTAAAAATTAAAAGAAAATATTACGTAATGGACTCCTACAGAACAGACATTGGATTTCTGCCATCAGTCAGCAAAATTCTCGGTTTGGATGAATCATTGTGTCTAATAGCAATTTGCTCCTTTTTACATCTGAGAAGTGTTTCTTGGCATAAATACACTACAGTTTATTCATTCATTGCAAAACATCTTCACTGTTTCTGATGTGAGACTATTACAATTAAAGCTGCTATAATCATTTGTGTACAAATTTTTGCGTGATGATGCATTTTTTTTAATTTCTCTGCGATAAATGTCCAGGAGTGTAACTATTGGTTTGTGTGGGTAGCTGAAAATTCTGATTTTGAAAGAAACTACCACATTATGTTCCAAATGCTCATGGTATTTTACAATATTACCAACACTGAATGTACTAATGATATAGAACAAAGGAATCCCTGGCCCACGCTATTGGTGGACATGTAAATTGGTATAATCAATATGAAGAATACTATGGAGGTCTGTAAGAAAATTAAAGATAGAATTATCATGTGATTTAGTTATTTTCACTTCTTGGTATGTCTCAAAAGAAATTGAGATTCGTTTCTCTCAAGAGATACCTGCATTTACAATTTATCTCAGTATTATTTTATGACAGAAAATATTGAACAGCCCAAATTTCTTTAAATAGATCAAAAGACAATATTCATGAGGTATATATTTGTCTAAAATGGAATACTATTCAACTTTAAAGAGGGGGAAATGGTACCTTAGGGACAATATAGATGAACCTGGAAGATGTTATGCTGTGAAATAAGCCAGAGGCAGAAAAATAAATACTGCATGATTTCACAGATATATAGAGCTTCAAACACAGGGAGAAGATGGTGGTTGGTGGCTTGTAGGGACTGAAGTTGGTTCAAAGAATGTTTTCAAAGGTTGTAAAATTTCTGTCTTGCAGGATGAATAAGTTCTGTTCCTGTATACTTCAAATCTGCCAGGAGGACAACTTAGGTATGCTTACCTTCACTGTTGTAAAGTCATGGATATGTTAACTAGCAATCATTTTATAATGCACAACAAAGTATTTTATTGCACACCTTAAAGATAAACAGATTGTATTCATCAATAATATCACAATAAACCTAGAATTTTTTTCACTACAGCCTTTTAGTGCTATACAACATGCTGTTATATTTTAGTTTCAACCGTGACATCTAAGATAAAAACTCCTAAGAGAAAAACAAAGGTGTGGATCTGTGGTGTTTGGCCTGGTTTTACTGCTCCCTTGTTCTTTCTTACTGGTGGAATGAGTTACTTGATCAAACACTTTATGTTTAGAGAAAAGCTATTTTATTTACAGGCGATCTGCTACTGATACAGCATCTTAATTTGTTTCTTCTTCTAAAAATGTATTTCCTCTCTTTCCAGAAGTACATTTTCACATATATGGAGTGTGGTATCGACAGTCCTTGTCTTAAGGCACTTGAAAAATGGTGCACCTTCCTCATGGTCCCTGAGATTTCAGAGGAGAATCATGTGATTATTGTAATAGCTACTACTGCCACCACCACTTACACACTTACAGGCAAGGGGTTGTTTTCCCCTTGATGTCCTTTCTACATCTTTAGTGTTCAGAAATTATGATGTATCTTCATATCGACTTGTCGAGTCTAGTCTATGCTTAGTTTCTTAGCTTTATATCTTTTGCACCTGTGAGATTGTCAATTAATACTTATTTTCTTTTAAAGAAATTTTTATTGTCAAGATGATGTACAGAGGGGTTACAGTTACATACAAAAGGTAGTGAGTACATTTCTTGTCAAACTTGTTACTTCCTCCCTGATATTTGTTTTCAATTTGCCCTGTTTAGCCTTTCCTTCTGGAACTCTAATGGTGTAAGTTTAAATATGCAAAATCCCTTTCTACAGTTACTTAAACATTACAAAACATAAATGAATATATATTTATTGCAAGTCCTTGATGCTAATTTGTTTTTCTTTAGTAATTCATATTTTTTCTTTTATTTCTTTAAATATATTTTTTGAGATTCAGCTTGTGTAATTTCCATCACCTTCAACTGGAGTTTATTACTTCCTCGCTTATCCCCCTCATTCAAGTTCTGATTCTTTTTGGACTGAGTTATATCCTCTGTCCAACACTAATTCAAATGTGGTAGCCATAGCCCTAACAGGATGGTAGTGGTGATGGGTAAGCATAAATGCCTCCACTGAGAATCTGGTTGTCCCAGACCTCTTAAAGACCTATTTGGGCAAGTTTATGCCAATAATGAAGTGGCAGAACCTTGATGCCTTTAACTTTCTCCTCAAGGATAAAATGGCCTTGTTAGGAGACAGATGATTCCATATCAAAGTCACCATGATGAACACACAGATGTGTTTGGGTCTGACCTATAAGAGCAGAAGCACTTCCTGCTGAGTAGATCAGGGGCTATTATCTGTGAGCTGATCATGAACTTCACCATGATTGAGCTAGTCTGTGGGACAGATGGAGGAGGAATTGCAGTTACAGATATGGGCACCATTGGGTGCCCATTGGGTGTCTGGTTTGAACCAACGCTTTATTTTCTATACCTGTGGTGTCACACAACTAAAGTTTGGCATAGCTACTGAGGCAGCACATGAACCAAATCCTGGAAAAAAGATGATGGGCCACCAAACTGTGGCCCTTGACACAGAGCACATCTCTGATGATGGCTTCATCTGAAATCTTACAGTGTGGCAATGCCCGACAATCTAGATGTCCACATATGTGTTGACCACTGTTATGGGGACAATGTAAACATGCTTATCTTCTTCCTGAATGAGTTTCTTGACTGTAGCCAGGATCTGCCTGAGATGTCTGCCCCTATTTGCACTCTGACAAACTTATCCAACACTCTCAAACATGCCCTGCTCTTCTCTCAGGATAAGTTTGGAGGCCTCTTCATGCAGCCACTGGAATTGTTAATCATCACCCCATGGATCCAGCATCCAGCCCTTGTAAGTGTTGGAGGCCATGGAGCACACACAGCCTGTGCTGCAGTGGCCGTAGGCCTGGGTTGACTGTGTGAGCTGAGCCAATCAGCTCCGCATACCCAGTATTCTGACAACATCCCTCAGAGGTTGCACAATTTCCCTCCTGGAACACTTAAAAGCTTTGGAGGACCTTTCTAGTCTCAGCCCAAATGCTGCCCATGTCTGTTGACTTGGGATGGCAACAGGCTCCTGCATCTGGATATTGTGAGGGTTGATACCAACCTGTTTTCCCAGGCATGTGGACTGACAGGGTCTCACAACTGGGCTGTTGTGGCTGCCCACCTCCAGTCCTGACAGATCCCCAAGTTTACTCCCAAGTCTGGCATCAGGATCCATGTTTCACCTGGATGCTTGTGGCTCAGGCCTGTAATCCTAGATACTCAGGAGGCTGAGATCTGAGGATCAGAATTTGAACCCAGACTGAGCAGGAAAGTCTGTGATATTTTTATCTCCAATGAATCACCAAACAGCCAGAAAGTAGAGTTATGGCTCAAGTGGTAGAACACAAACCTTAAACAAACAAACAAAAAGGATGGGAATTCTGGCTCAGAATTCAAGCTTCAGGACTGGCATACATACCCCTTCCAGCAAAAAAATAAAAAAGATGCATATTTTTCATCAGGAGTGGCAGGCAGCAGGGCTTCGGCTGACGGTAGCCACCTGGGGGAACTTAAGAGTGCTTCCCAGGCCAGACAAATTCTCCGGATTCACAATGTGCAATTGGCTTTGAAAGAGATAATGATAGCAACTTCCATATGGATTTCATTGTATTTACATCCAACATCCCAGCAGACAACGATGACATTTCCTCTGCAGATTGGCAAAAAGTAAACTGATTAGAGAGAAGGTATTCCAGCCCTCAAGCAATCACAGCAGGTGCCCCTGTGTGTCTGAAGTTGTACAAGGTATGACAGGGACATCAACAACTATAGTCCTATAAAAATGGATAGATCAACTTGACCCTGCCCTTTTCCAGCTTATCAGAGCTTGCCCCACCCCATCAACGTCCATCAAGAATGAATATGGTGGTACTGTTTTGATGCTTAAGGATTGAGGAAATGTCCCTCTGGAAGTTGCTAGACGACTTTAAGACAGAACACAGAGATCACCATGCCAACCCCCAGGACCAGCCTGTGCTCTATTGCTGTCTTTATTCCAGTCACCAAGCTCAAGGAATGGCAGAGAATAGGAGCAGTGTGTAAAAGTTCCATGTATAGACATTAGACTCGAATTGTGTTTCAATAACACAAGTGGGGGTGCTCTATCTATCTGCTGATTCCTGGTTACTGTTGTCCAGAAACCCATAAAACCTGAGCCCACCTTGGCATATACACCTTATTACTAAGAACATTTTTCAGTTAGAATAGCCATTCCCCATAAAAAAAAAAAGTTACCTGGGAAAGAAATAATTAGAAAGAGCACCAATACATCCTATTAAAGTCAAACTAAATAAATGTCTAGCTCAAATAGACAGAACGCCCTTGGCCACTTCAAATTTACTCATCAGAAAAGAAAATGTGATAGATGGGAAGTGATGCTGAAAAAAAGGAACAGGTTTTACTTTCACAAACGCATCCGACTTTGTCACATATTCCATGGGCTCCCACATCTGGGTCCTAAAGACAGCAAAGAACCCTGCAGTGTAAACTTCATGAGTCAATAACACATGCATCTGTCATTATTAAAAATTACCATTTTAACTTGTAAATGTCCCATTCTATGACTGTAAGTAAATTCATATTGTATCTCCATCTCCATAACAAATGTGTAAACAAAATGTGATTTGGTATACAGTGGACTGTCTGTCTGTCATAGAAACTTAAGAAAGAATATTTGACACATGTGCTTTAAAGACATTACTTCCTAAATGAAACAAATTAGTAACACAAGGACAAATACTGTGGGTCACCAGTTATTCAAGCCATCCATAGTATGCAAGAACATCCACAGAAACAAAAAGGAGTATGGCAGAATCCAGGGGAAGAGGAGAGGAAGTGAGGAGTTGATATTAGCAGGACAGAACAGAGAGATTATTTAGGTTTGTGAAGATTAAAAGTTCTAGAGGTGCACCGCCAGAGAAGGAGGACTCTGCCTGCTTTTATCCTGAGCGGCGCCGAAATGGACTGAACACCAATTTTCTCTGGACTGGGCTAAATGGGTGGTTCCCTTACCTTCTCCCCCTTGGGCACCCTTTGGTTACCATGATTCTTGTGTTTACATTTGGTCTTGTGTTAAAAAAAAAAGTTCTAGAGGTGGACGATGATGAAGTTTATACAACGATAAAAAGGTACTTAATGCCACAGTACTATGCATTAAAATAATGGTTACCAGGAAAATTGTGCTTTCGGTGTACATGACCAAACACAATGAAACTAAAAAGAATGTAGGAAAGTATACATAAAAGCCTAGCTAAATTGTGGCAATTATTAATATTGTTAACAATTTGTATATAGGGAAAATGCCTAACCACCAACAGATTGAATATCCTTTATAAAAATACATAAATAATGAGTGTGGAATGAAGCCTCAAATCTAATTAAAAATGAGCTTATTTTCTAGCAATATAAAACATCCCATAAATCCATAACAACGCTCAGAATAATTCTTGGTTAATTGTTCCTAAGGTCACAGAAGAAGCAGTTGATGGCTAGGTGAAACAAATCAAATCTATTTCATGAAGAAGTTTGTTTGTTAAGAACTTGCTAATTGATAAAATCCATAATCTTGAGAGATACCTCTGAATGACTTGATGCATAGTATTTTTTTTTCTCATTCAACTGTGAAGTTAGTTTTTCTAATTGAGTCTTCATAGTGTTCTCAGTATTGAAATGTTCAGTTCTGCATGTTTCTTCCATCATTGCCAAAATTATGGAAATAGAGGAACTGCTTTTGCGTTTTATCTGCTTTTCATGTTATTGTTATATTTAAAGTAGAATACAAGTGTCCACGTGTGTGTGAGCATGCACGTGTGTGTGACGAAAGGTAGTGACTTAGTGATGGCATGGGTGAGTTTGGGTTTGACAGTTTTTCATATAGTCATTGAATCCTGCTAGAGAAATGCTTACAAATATTTGCAACAAGCAAGAGAAAGAAGAAAATGGATTATGCATCTCCTTCCGTATCAAAGGGATACATTTCCTTAGTTTTAACTCTAAGCTCATGTTCTGTTAATTGGTATTAAAGCCAAGAATACATTAGGCCATGGGTCATTCAAATAGCTTTGTGAAAAACATCCCGACTTCACTGAGCAAAAGAAATAACACAACCCAAGGCAAAAATATCCTAAATGAAATAAAGATCCATCCCGACTGGGATCAAGTTTACACATCTCTTGTCAAAACTGATGGTTTTCCTGATGCAGATAGTAACTTGAGCATGCAGTGTGAACTCTGATATTGTACAATGAATCAGGGAGTCAGTAATTAGTCAATTCAAGTCAAATTAGCTCAAATTGTAGACACCAGTGAAAAGAGCCCATCAGTTAATCCTAGAGGTTTTTACTTTAAGTCATGTCTTTAGTACAATTCTAGATTCTCAGCCTCAGTTCTTCAGCCCCCTAAGAGATAATACATAGCTGGAACCAGGAAGATTAAAGGGTTAAACAGAACTGAGTCCTAATTTCATTCTATGTTGATTTCCAAAGTTTCTGTTAAAGTTAGGGGGGCTTGTTGTTTTTCTTGCTACCTCCCAGTTCCAAATAGACACTCAATAAATGTTTGGAAAGAAAGAATTTAAATTTTGCTGTAAAGCTGAGAAATTTGTGAATGTTAAAAAGAAAAATTAATTCTGTTCAAGTCATTCATGAAAAGAAACAAGCAGGCTGGTGGCATATTTAGAGAATTATAACAAATAGGTAAAGTCCAGAAACAAAATATTTTTGCCATTAATATATAAGAATTCAAGGTCAAAACTCAATCATAAATTTGGGACATGGAAAAACAATTAGGTAAAAAAGATCTTGACTCAGACTCAGCCAGTATCCAGACTCAGCCATGGCTCATCCTATAATCTTAGCTACTCAACGGGATTGGATCGAGGATCGTGGTTCAAATGCAGCCCAGGAAGAAAAGTCTGCAAGACTCTCCCACCAACCAGCAAAATATTGGCCTGGAGCATGGCTAACATGGTAGAGACCCAGCTGTGAGCAAGCAAAGGCCCTGTATTAGCGCACACATGGCACACACACACACACACACACACACACACACACACACACACACACACACTCTGCAGTTGTTAGGTTGACCTTGAAGTTGAACTAGTGAGTTACTGACACAAGCATTACATGTGTCCCTCAGATGGGGTCAAGATTAGACCAGTGTCTAATCTGACTAGAAGCTGGTTCTTTGAGGTAGTGTGTAAGTAATCATATCAAGGTAATAATTTTACAAACCGGAAGATGAATGAAAACAAAATAGCAGAGAAGGAAAAGGAGCACTTCTCAGGTGATCACAGTGGATTGTTGTCGAGTTTGCTATTTCTTTTTTTAATTACAGATTTTCAGGCATAAATTCCCTGTGTTTCCTGGCTACTGTTTTGGACTTCAGCTGAGATGAGGGAGACAGCCTTTTTTAGAGACTCAGGAAGCACACTTGTCTAGGAAAAGAAAATCTTCCAGCATTAATTTGTAACACTGAAAATGTCTGAATGCCTGCTTGTGTGTGTGCCTATTCAACTTTCAAGTTTCTTCTCTCCAGTGTTTATTTAGTTCGGCCCCATGACCGCTCTTCCATGTCCCTGCTTGCCTTTGCATGTTTCAGGAGCCACCAGAAGCCCAGAACTTGTGAGGATACAGCCAGATCTGGTATGTGAACATTTGGAGGGCGGCCAATGAGTCCTTCCCCTGAGATCAGCTCCTCTGGGCTCTGATTTGGGCTGAATACACAAAGTAGCAGTTGGCTTTGGGGATAGAGCTGCCAAGCCGAGGCTGATGAAAGATTTACTATAGAGTGTTTGAGAATCAGTGGGCTTTGTTATGGAATTATTACAGCCCTTCCCACTGTGCTTCAGTGAGTTATAACCTACCAATAGACAAGAGTGTTTAGCTCTGCTCACATTAATTGAACAATTTACTTTCTGCTTTGCGCTCACACCTGCTCTTGATCAAAGCTGGTTTCTTTTCTGCTCTTGGCTATTGCATATGCCTTATTAATGGTTTATTGGTTCCACTGTGCCTATAACACAGCAGAGTTTATGATGTTTAATAAAATGACATGTCTAAATACTCTCTTGGCTTTGAGTTGTCTTTTTATCAAATTAATATCATGATGTGGGCTTTCTTGGTACTTCAGGATTGCAGATTTCTGTAATAATCTGCCTTACAACACTATAAACACTGTTAATAGTCTTCTTGAAATATACGAGAGAGGAAATATATTTTCTTGTAAGTGATGTTCTTTGCCTTTAGGCTTTGGAAAGCTTGGGAACACTGAACTCTTGTGAGGAAGGCCTTAGGAGATTAAAGAAAATTTCGGTTATGGGCCATACCTGCTTCTCTTGGAAGCTAGGTACATCCAGTCTGCAATGAAAGATGTTTCATCTTAAGAAATATACACACTATGAAAGGTAGAGATTTCTAAGATCAAGGAAGCCAGTTGCAAATAGAGCCCACAGTTCTGTGGCATCTAATTTGGGTTGGAATGTCTTATCTTAGTGTTTATATTAGAAATCATCCAGGAGGTAGGAATCTCTACTTGGAATCCTCCATTACTACCCTATTCTGACTCTAGTAATATCAAGGATCTATTGAAGCTTTTTTATGGTGTATCGCACTGCATGCAAGTGTGGGCCCTCTAGCCAAGCGATTGAGCTAAGATTCAAACATGTTACATCTCAGATTCCTTTGTAAAATATCTAGTCTCAGTTGTAATATTCCAGAAAGCTAAAGTTAGCCACGCTTTTCACATAGCCCTTGACATTTAATAAATACTTAGCAAATGTTAGTAGTTATTATCCTAATAACATGAAGACAGAGCTTTTTAAATTGTTTCTTTTTTCTTTCAAATGACCTGGTACATAAACTGAAAGAAAAAAGAGGGAGGGGCAAATACACAGCACTGGTAGTTTCCTTAGTGACCAATTAGGTTAGATTATCTTGCCAAGGAAGTCATCCAATCATATTATGTGGCCAAAGAAGGCATTCCTATCCTAGGTACATAGTCTGTAAATGTATGCTTGAGGGGAAAAAAAGGGATTAGGTCATTGTCATTGCAAAAACAAACCATGTAAAAATGTAACTCTGTTGATGAAATTAGAATTAGCTACAAAGAAGTTCATGTTTCTAATGATAAGAATATAAAGTCAAACAAGCCAGTAGAAGAAGGAATAATGTCAAGAGCATTCTTTTCACCCTTCCTGGAGTATTCTTAACTGAGTGACTATGATTTGTTCTTAAATCAGTGATCCTTATTTGTCCTTAGCTTAAATGGTTGTGGTTGGTTTTTTTTTTTTTTCTTTTTTGCTTGTTTTTTAAAATCAAAGTGGCCTCATCTGACTTTCTTTTAAAAGTCTACCTCTGCTTCTCAGGGTCTTCATGAGTCTATGCAGTGCCTTTGGGCAATTAGAAAACAGCAGCCCTTCGAAGCTCTTCACTTCCATCTGTCAGAAAAATGATATGAACAAATTTGTTTGAACAAGACCCTGTACTGCCATCTACTGGGAAACCTTTGTAAAAAATCTGTAGTCTTTATGACAGGAACAGCACCTCCTAGGGTTGTGTGGTAAGAAGGTGCATGATTCAACCGGAATCTTAACCCTTTATGCCAGCATCCTGTTTGTTTGTGTCACAGTACTTGTCATTTGTTTGGAATTCTAAGTTGTTTACGTCTTTTCCCGTATGGCTCAGTATAAGAGGGCCATATTACTGTCTCACTTACTACTATATCCTCCAAACCCTAGCTTTGCCATTTCACTGAGAATGCTCAAAATATATTTAAGTGATTAGATAAATTAGAGCATAAGTGCCCATAACATACTTAACATTTTGGTATTGCTTCTCTGTTTAACTAGCTGAATGTAGTGTGTAGCACAAAAGCTGATTTAAAGACTGGCTGGCCGTAATAGATTATTATAGACATTATTTTGTATGAAATAGAAAATCAATAGCATGTGCATGTGTTGACTAGACTTGATGGCCTTTTTCCCCCCAGATTTAGAAGGATTATGAATTACACCAAACATGGGTTTTGCCATTATGAAATAAAATTCTAATGTGAATGATCACAACTGAGTAAATCTTTTTATTTGTCACAATAAGATTGAAGATGTTAGAAAACGAATTGTATGAGTGGACTTGAATTCTCAATTTTGGGGAATATGGTTTTGGAGGTCAAGAGTCTTAAGTGTTTTAAGACTACCCTTGGGCTATAGATAAGTCCTTTCACATTTCTGAGCCTTAGTTTATTCATTTACAAAATAATAAGACATTTGGATGAGAAATGTTAACACATTTAAACTAGTGGCCCTGCATATTTCTTTCTCTCTCCCTCCATTTCTTCCTCCCTATCTCCATTTTCCCTCCCTCCATTTTTTCCTTCCCTCTTCCCCTCTTCTCTGTCCCTTCTTTCTTCCCTGTCCCTCCCATTTTCCTTTTTAACTTCCTTCCTTTCTTTTTCTTTCTTCCTCTCCCTCCGCCCTCCCTTCTTCTCTCCTTTTCTTTCTTTCTTTCTTTCTTTCTTTCTTTCTTTCTTTCTTTCTTTCTTTCTCTCTCTTTCTTTCTTTCTTTCTTTCTCTCTTTCTCTCTTTCTCTCTCTGTCTGTCTTACTTTTCATTACTTTTCCTTCTTGGTGGTACTTAGTCCTTGAACAGGGTCCATTACATGTACAGGACAAGCATCCTACCATCTAGCTATACCTCTAGCCCTTGAACACGTTTGGATTGAGTAGTAAGGAAGGCTCTTCTCTGCTGTGAAGCTGAGAACCCTGCTCAAGTACAGATCCAATCAAGTACAACAGCCTAACTACAGGATATTTCACTTTGAATAAGGTTTCACATCTATTAAAGGAAGGAATGCTTGCTGAATGTTTTCCTTATCTTGTTATAAATTTGGTAGCTATCTATGATGACATAATAAGTTATCTTAAGCAAATTTGGTTAATTTAACTGACAGTAATTTCCAGAGTCAGGATCTGTCAATCGTGGCAAATGAGTTTTGGCCTCCTATTCCTCATGACACTAATGAAATGATCAAGTCATGCTAGTGTGAATAAAAGATGGGGTAATTTTATAATTTTAAACACAAAGAGCTCTGTTAGTTGTGATGTATTTAGAAAACAATATTTAGAAACTATAAAATATAGGGTGTTGGTTTTAAAGGTGCTGGAATAGAGAAAATGAGAAGCCCCATGCTGGCAGTAGTATCATTCAGAAAGAAGTCTGAAGAAAATAGGAAGGAAGGAGGTGAGCTCATTTGAGGCAAGGTAGTCCCAGGGGAAGCTCAAAAGTGATGGGAATGTTGGATGGAAGTTGAAATAATAAAGGAAATGCAACTACTTCTAAAGATGCTGCCTAAAGAAAACGGGAGACATAACCTGAAATTCTGTTCTTTCTACTCACCTTCTACCAAGTCCTCCCATTGACTAACAATCCACAAAGAGCCTTCTCCATTTTTCACAATATAGGCAGAGCAAACAATGGAGGTGTGTTCAAACAAGACTGCAGTGTAACACAGATTTCTCTTCCATAATATCAATAAGTATCTAAGCTTATAAGAAATTCACAGAGAGCAGACATTCTCTCAAACTGAACAAGATGTATTTCTCAAACTCACCTTTTTATTGTGATAGAATTTGACATGAGTGGTACAATCAAAATATATAAGCCTTATTATTATCTACTTTAACAACTACAGTGATAAAAGTTACTAACTGTAGTTTCAACTCAATTAATTATCATGAATTCAAAATGTGAAACTTATCATGCCATAGACAGTACATGCCATCGAATTGACCAGGTGTATGGATGGATGATTTCTAACAATTTGAAAGATAAGGAAAAATTCACCATGAACTTAAACACACTAGGATGAAGCTCTCAATTGTGGAAAGTTCTGAAATGTGCATAAACGTGTGAAGTCAGAATGGAAGCATTATAAATAAAAAAAATGCTATTTGGATGGAAAGAAAGGAGTGGCATTTGCCTAACCCAGCAAGAAAATTACAGAACAGAGCATCAGCATGTCATTTTATAAACTACTAGGTCTAAAAAAATGAGAATTGAAGAACGCAAGCCTGTAGTACTATGTGGTTTTGCTTTGATCTTCAGCCAGTGAAATTTCTTTTTTCCCCTTTATTGTCAAAGTGAAGTACAGAGGGGTTAAAGTTTCATATGTAAGGCAGTGAGTACCTTTCTTGTTCAACTTGTTATCTCCTCCCTCATTTTCCCCCACCTCCCTCCTCCCCCTTTCCCTCTCCCCCTCATGAGTTGTACAGTTGGTTTATACCAAATGGTTTTGTAAGTGTTGCTTTTGGAATTGACTGTCTTTTTAGCCTCTCTCTCTCAATTTTGGCATTCCCTTTTCCTTCCCTAGTTCTAATACACATATATACAATATCCAGGATACTAAGATGAGATACAGTGATAGTGGGGCTAAAACCACAGGAAGGGAATATGAGGGGGGGGGGATAAAAGGGTACGGTTTCTCACGACATGTTGAAAATAATTACAACAATGATACATTTATTTCCATAATGTGGAATTCATTTCACTTGTAGAGGAGTGGATCAGGAAAATGTGGTACATATACACAATGGAATTCTATGCCTCTATCATCAGAAAGAATGACATTGCCCCATTCGTAAGGAATGGAAGGACTTGGAAAAACTTATTCTAAGTGAAGTGAGCCAAACCCAAAGAAACGTGGACTCCCTCTTAGGGAATAATTAGTAGAGGTTTAGGCTAGTCATACCAGAAAATCACAACAGCCAGTGAAATTTCAAACAACTTCCAGGGTATATGTCTTTAGTCCACTTGTTAATAGGGTGATTGTTTCTTTGGGAGAATTTAATTTCTTGAGCTGTAGGTATATTTCTGATATGAGAACTTTGTCTGCTATATGGTTAGTGAGGATCTTCTCCCTGTCTGTGGGCGTTCTATATATCTTGCTAGCTATGTCCTTTGTCATGCAGATACTCTGCAGTTTTTCTTGGCATTTTAAATATAGTATTTCATAGAGATAATGATAATATTTTTAGTTTTATTTGTTTGGAGTCTTAAAATGCCTCTTATAAGTCTAGAATGTACAAGGTCTTGCATTTAACATACAGAATTGCAGAAAACAACAAACAACAAAAATACAAACTCCTAAAATCCTTCTGTGCTGAACAGTCATATATTTTGTCAAGATTTGATGACTTTTCTTGATATTACACTTTCTTTTTTTTCCTTTTCTGTTAGTGCTAGGATTCAAACCCAGGCACCACACATGCTAGGCAAAAGCTCTGTGCATAAAAGGAATGGATTTTTTCATAGTATCTAACAGTAATGTTTCATGGTAATATTTCATTGTGCTTCTGATTTGCATTTCCTAACAGTAATAATACTGAGCACCTTATCATATTCCTGTTGGTCAGTTGCATGTCTCATCAAACTGTTTTCCCATTTCTTTTCTTTTCTTTTCATTTTTTTTTGGTGTTTTTGTTTGCTATTGAGGTGTTTGGGATATTAGTCCATTTTATTAGATATATGGTTTGCAAATATTTTCTCCCATTCCGTCAGTCACCTTTTTAGTCTGCTGCTGGATTCCTTGGTGATGTGGAAGTTTTCCTGGTGATGAAATCTCACTGGTCTAATTATTTTTCTGTTTGCATACCCAACACATTTCTACTAAAGACTAGATTCTCTTGCAGGCTAAGTAAGTGTTCTATTACTTAATTATATTCCCATCACTCCAAACTGGTTTTTATTTGCTAACATTGTATCCTGTAACCTTACTGAATTTGTTGATCAGGTCTGAGTTTAAAACAAATTGATTCTTTGGAGGGTTTTAGATGTATGATTATATATCTGCAAAGAGAAATAATTTGACTTCTATTTTACAACTTACATTGTGTAATTTCTCTGGTGAGGACTTCAAGTACTTCACTAAATAAAAGTGGTAAGTCTAGGTGTGTGTATTTTGTACCACATCCTAGAGGGAGAATTTTCAGCTTAAGGCTTTTATGTATGGCAACTATTATGTTAGGGTAAGTTCCTTGTGTGCCTACTTTTGAGAGCAAGGAATTTTTAAATAAATAGCTATTAGATTTTTATCAATGTTTTTTTATATATCTATTGAAATACTCATGTCATTTTTTTTAAGTCTTTCATGCTGTTAGTAATGCATCCCACTAATTGATTTACATATATTGAACAATCCATGCATCCTAGGAAAACGTGTTTGGTTTTGCTGTATAATTTTAACGTGTTATTGAAATAGATTTACTAGTATTTCCCGAAGGTTTAAAATATATTTTTATCAGAACATTTCTCTGGAATTTTTTTTCACACAGTCTTCTAAAAGTGAGTTTGAAAACGTTCTTCTCTTTGAGGTGATCAGTGTTTTTTTCTCTTACCATATTTGGTGGAATTCAGCTGTACAGTTATCTACTCTTTTGCTTTCCTTTTTGGAATATGTTTGACTATTGATTTAATCCTCTTACTCCCTTGGTCAGGATTTCTATTTGGTGTTTGCTAGTCATGGTAGGTTGAGTATTTCTAGAAACACATGCATTTCTTCTTGGCTGTCAAATTTGTTGGTATATAATTATTCAGTCATCTTTATGAACTATCCTATTTCTGAAGCATGAATTTTAATATTTCCTTTACATGTCTTATTTACTTTAGCCTTCTCTCTTTTCTTTTCCATTAGTTTAGATAAAGGTTTTTCAATTTTCTCTTACAAAATATAAACAACTGTGCTTGTTAGGTTTGCATGGTCTATAGTTCAGTTCAAGTCAACTGTCTCTTTACTGATTTTCTGTCAGGATATTGTAGCCATATTGAAAGTGAGTTACTGAAGTAACAACCACTTTAATTCTAAGGATCCATAAGTGTAATTTTTTCACTTTTCTTGATTAGCACTTTTTAGAAGTTTAGCAATTTTAAGATTTAGTTTAAAAAACTTAAATTGATAGATTCTTTTATTGTATATTGTCTTAATTCCATTAGTTTCTACCCCTAAAATTTGTTTTTAAAAATAGTATTCCTAAGTATTATTTTATTTGTTATATTTTCTACATTCTTAGTGAAGACTTTAAATCATTCAATTTTCAGCCTTTTAAAAATATGTGCATTTGGGGGCTGGGGATATGGCCTAGTGTAAAGAGCGCTTGCCTCGTATACAAGAAGCCCTCAGTTCAATTCCCCAGCACCACATATACAGAAAATGGCCAGAAGTGGCACTGCGGCTCAAGTGGCAGAGTGCTAGCCTTGAGCAAAAAGAAGCCAGGGATAGTGCTCAGGCCCTGAGTCCAAGCCCCAGGACTGGCCAAAAAAAAAAAAAAAATGTGCATTTGAAAGCTCTGAATTTTTCTCCTTAACCTACTGTAGCTAACAAATTTAATATTTTATCTTTATTATCATACATTTTAAATATTCCTATTTTAGGTTACAAATATGTATTTTTAATTTTCCACAAAATGGACCTTTTGAGGTGAATATATACATATAAATGTATATATACACGTACACACACATATATACATACATATATGTATATATATATTCACCTCAAAAGGTCCATTTTCAGGAATATATATATGTATATACATGTATATATATGTATATACATATAAGAGAACCCATTGTGAAGAATGTTCTGAAATTTGTTAAGGCTTTTGCTGACCCAGTTCTATGTTAAAGTTCTTTGTTTATTTCTGAAAACATTACTGAATGTTCAGTGCTTTATAGGAGTTGTTTGTATTGTAATTTGGTATTTACTTTTTTTCCCCTGTGCTTTTTATATAAGCCAGTGAGGGAGATGTGCTCAAGTATCCCACAGGTTGCTTTCTTGTGACTAATGAGCTCTGAATAGTCATCTACCCAATTTTTAGTGAACATAATTTTTTATTTCATGGAAATTCAGCTAGCAATGAAATTCCTGCACTATATATTAACCCAATGTTTAATCATTTGAAGAACTTCTAGACTATTTTGCTATTCTTTATTTTTAATGATATTGACTAAAATACACTTAATCTGATATTGTGAATTTTTTTGGTTAGTGTTTAAAGTAGTTAGTTGGTTACTTAGTAAGTATTAGTTTGGTTAGTTTAAAGTAGTGTACAACACTACTTTGGTTTATATATATATATTTATATATAGGCACATATGCATATATATGTAGATTTCAAATGTTTATTTTTCTTATATTTACAGTATGTATATTTTAAATACTACAAAATTAACTTCTATTTTATTTCTCTACTCTGACATAGCCTATTTCATTTTTGACACAATTTGTGAATATAATTAGGTTTATGCTTATTTTCTTATGGGTCATTTTCCATGTGGCCCATTTATTTTCTCTTTGTAGAATGTTCTCTTGCATTCTTAATGATAGATAAATATTCTTATTATGTGAGTTATACATTTTTAGCATTTCCCTAGAGGTGACAATACAAATTCTTGACTTATCACAGGCTACATTGAGAGGATGTCCTTTCCATCATCTCAGTATTATTAAGAGTTTATACATGTTAAGTTCCATTATTTATGTTCTATGTGTTGTTAAAGTAGTTTGCTTTGACATATAACACATTTCATGCAACATTAAATTTACTTTCTATGAACACAATATTTATGTATATTTATTGCCCAGTACTCTTTATTTTCTCTTTATGTTTGGGACCAATTAACATCTACTTAAAGAATGTCTTTGGATTTCTTTTCTTTGATCAGGTTTGGTAACAAAATTTCTTCATTTTTGTCTCAAAGGTTTTAATTTTACTCTCAGTTTAGAGAAATAGCTATGATAAATGTAATGTTCAGTCTTTGCAGCCATTATTTAACTCAAAATTTTAAAATACCTTGCTATTGTTTTCTGGTTTGTAAATTTTCTTTCAAGAACTCAGGTATCACAAGAAATCAGGTCTTACTCCTTCTTTTCGATAAAACGTGCTTTTTCTTCCATTGCTTTCCAGATTTTATTTTTGCCTAAGTTTAATTTATGCAAGTGTTGTGAATGAGTGTTTGGGTTCACTGATCTTCTGAATTTTGAGGGTCGATATCTATCATATCTATCATTCATTGCCATAGCTCTTAGCTTTAATAATGATGTGTGAATCCACATATGTTTACATATTTATTCATACACACAGGATATATGCACACACTCAAGATATATATTTATATAAAGATATGTATTTTAAGAATAATGTTATATAATATACTACATTATATATACTACAACAAGTAATATACTATACTAATTATTAATAAATAAAATTAGTTACATATAATATGCTATAGCACATAGTATAGTATAATACATATTGTAAGAAAGAACTTTAGTTCTTTATGCCTTCTTTTCCTAATATTTTTGTCTCTTGTTGCATATCTTACTGACTTGTTCACTAACTAACTGATTATTATACCAATCCTAAATTATTTTCCTATACCCACCATTGAATTCCACGTACTATATTTTCAGTCTTAAATTGGCCATTTAACTCTACTTTACAGATTCTTTTCTTAGTTTATTTTCTATGATCTTTGTCTATTTATCTCAATGTTGTTTTCTAATTTTTTGAACATACTAATTACTCTTACTTTATAATGCTTGACTTCTACCTTTGATATCTAGATCAAGTGTAAGTTTCCCAGTTCTCATTATTTTGCATATTTTATTTCGTATTTCTTAGATCTTTTCCAATCTATTCCACCCATGTTGTACAACAAAATAATAGGTTTTCCAATTGTCATTGTATTGCTTTTGCATTTCTTTTTAGGAAAATAATGTGACATGTCAAATTCTCTCAATCTATAAAAAAATGACCTGAGTCATATTGGTTGACCCATTAAGTTAATATATGGCATTCTACACTAGGGAAGTGAAAGAAACATGAGGAGGGTGTAACAAATAAGACAAGAAAAGTACTCACTACCTTATTATGTAACTGTCCCCCCTCGGTACATCACCTTGTCAATAAAATTTAATTTAAAAAAGAAAGAAAGAAAGAAAAAAGACACACACACACACACAAACACACACACACACACACACACACACACACACAAAATATATGGCATTCTAAACTTTATTTTAGACTATCTGTCCGTTCCTATTTTATTTCTAGAAGACTTCAGAGGGCTAGTTTTACGTTATGTTTGGTCTTTTTGGGGGGAAGGGGGGTTGTGAGGCTTGAATTCTGAGACTGGGTACTCTCCCTGAGCTCTTCTTTATAGTCCTCTACCAATTGAGCACCACTTCCGTTTTTGGAGATAAGAGTCTCATGGACTTTCCTAACCTGGCTCTCTGAACTGCCATCCTTAGACCACAGCCTCCTGAGTAGCTAGGATTAGAGACATGAGCCACCGGTGCCCAACTACCTTTGATCATTTCCATGCAGCTCTTCAAGTTGTTATTCTAGATGGCTTCTAATGTTGGACAGGATGTGGATGGGAGGGTACTCAGTGTGCGTGGGAGGCAGGACCCCCTCCCCTTGCTCCTTGGAGATTCCAGGGTTCTTAGGAGCACTCCATAGCTGTAGACAATGTTATCCACTTTTCATTTCAGTTACCTGATCACCTACTCTTACCACCAGATCTTAGCCAGTTTCTCATCAGCAAACGTTGCTATGTGTTCTTCTTCTCTAAAATGTACAAATTCTTACATTACTATCACAAAATTCCTGCAAAATTTCACTGCCTTCTCATTCCTTCTAAAAGCAGTTCTCAGAATATTAACCTTAGACATGATAAACATTGACAAATATCCTACACACAGACATCTGGTTCTGATGAATTCCTTTTCCAAGTCTCTCTCCTTCTTGTGTTTTGATCATCCAATCTTCCTTGCCACGATAAATCTTTGATGCCTAGAAAATGTAATTTTTTCTGGGTGCTAGTGGCAGCCCATGCCTGTAATCATAGGTACTTAGGAGGCTGAGATCTGAGGATCATGGTTTGAACAGCCCAGTCCATAAGATTCTCATCTCCAATTAACCACCCCAAACTGGAAGTAGTGTTGTGGCTCAAAGTGGCAGAGTGCTAGCCTTGATCACAAAAGCTCAGAGACAACTTCCAGGCCCTGAGTTCAAGCCTCATGACTGACAAATAGATGTGATTTTAGGGGGTAATATTCCTGACATTTTTCTGGTAATTGCCATAGAAGTATACTGGCTTGCTTTATCACCTGTTGTTACTGTATATGATTTTGGTACACTGAGTATTGTATATATGTTTATCTGAATAAGGGAAGGGGATGGGAATATCAGAATGGTGAGACAAAGTATAAAGGCTGAACCAATGCAATAGTGATACTCATAAGACATTATGTTGGAAAGGAACTATACAACTAGCAGGATGGGAGGGAGGGAAGGTGAGAGAAAAATGAGAGAGGGTGTAACAAGTATGACAAGAAATGTACTCACTACCTTGTTAGGTAACCGTAACCCCTCTGTATATTACGTTCACAATAAAATTAAATTTAATTAAAAAAATAAAAGAGGCATTATGGTTGAGGGGGAAAAAAGGAAGAACTGGTCTGTGGTTATCTATTATATTATATCCTTATGAAGAAGCCCAGACTATCTTCATTTTTCAAATGTATAGATCATAGTAACCAGAAGAAAAAAAAATAATATGTTGGATTTTTCTCATTTTTATAAATGTTACCCATTTGCTGATTCTTTTTTTTTTTTAATTCAGAAATTATCAGCTACCATTAGGTATATACTAGTCATTTTGGCTTTGTAAATTCCAATAATGAGCTGGAATAAGGATTCTATTTGGTCCTGTTTTAAATCCAGATTAAAGGGTGTCATTTTTGTAGATTCTCTGAGTGATCAAGTCAGAACCTTAATTTTCATAGACCTCCCAGGGAAGGTGGTCATGCCCCATCTCCATGAAGGTATTCTGCAACCACAGAAGGAAGCACATGACATGATTAAAAGTAATTTTCTGAGTCACTATGTTTATGATGGAATGCAGGAAATTTCATGGGCAATAAATTGGAGGCAAGATCAATTTTCAGTTTCTGCTCCTCGTGGTCATGGAAATACAGTTTTGTCAAAGAAAGTTTAAAACATTTCTCAACTCAACAGTATGTAAAAATAAGGTAGAGATAAAAGATTGAGAGTGAAGAACATTGGCCCTGCACTGAGAGCACAGTCCTCACCTCAGGTTGTGGTAAGACTGCACACAATTGTCCAGAAGCGACAAAAAAAATCTCAGTGTGATTAGTTAAAAAGGGGCCTGAACTACAAAGTAAATACATTTGTGAAGACTAGATTTGGGAGAATACAAAGAACAACATCACACAGAAGTGAGCTCACATACAACAAAACTGTACCTGTAATCCCACTGCTGATGCCATACTTACTATTATTGTTATTATTATTATTAATTGTTATGATAATGATGCTGCTGTTGATGATGATGGTAACAATGACTAATAGTACTGGGGTCTGATCTCAGGGTGTCATGCTTGCGAGGCAGGTGCTTTTCCACATGGGGCCATTCTTTTAGACCTCTTGGATCTGTTTTACTAATGTGTTAATGTTTTCTTTTTTTAAATGTATTATCTTTAAGTAGTTGTACAAAGGAGGTGCCACTTAACAAAGCACTTTATGAATACAGTGCCTCTTGATCAATGTCACCCCTTTCAACATTCTCATCCACCCCTCCCAACCCACCCATTCCTTCACTTCTCTTAATTTGTAAGTTAGGTATTGAATTACTTTCCACTTACTAAAGCAGTTTATGTATACAGTGCACATTTTGATCTGTGTCATCATTCAACATCCTCACACCCGTTTGATATCCCCCTTCTCTTACTTTTCTCAATTCTGTGGTATATACAATGGATTATTTCCTGCACGCTCCCACCTTCCCCCTTCATTTTTCGACCCCTCTCCCCTTGCCCCATGAGGCTTTGAAATCAGGGCCTGTTTCTGTCCCTAAGCTTTTTCACTCAAGACTATGCCTCTTGAGCCACAGATCCACTTCTGGCTTTTTGGTGGCTACTTGGAAATAGAAGTCTTCTGGACTTTCCTGTCCAACCTGGCTTCAAATTACAATATTCAGCTCTCAGTGCCCTGAATAGCTCAGATTACTGAATAGCTCAGATTATAAGCATGGGCCACTACATGGCTGCTCTAGTTATTTTTTAGATAAGATCTCTTTTGTGTCTAGGATACCCTAGACTGATTTTTCTTCTTTATGCTTCCTGCTGTGTCTGAGAAGACAGGAGGCACTGGGACATCATATCTAGCTTTTTCTTGCAAGCTAGGCTTGCAAACATTTTTCTTGAGTCAGCCTCAAACTACAATCCTTCTGATCTCTAATTTCTGAATAGGTAGGTTATAGGTGAGATTTCCCAGCTCCCAACTTCTAATCATTATTTTGATGAGAAAAAATGACAGATGATGCTCAAAACAACCCTGTAATAAGCAATTATATGTATAAGAAGTTCTTTGTTTATATGTGAGTGACCTGGAAATAGAGGTTTGTGTTATTATTATTATTATTATTATTATTATTGCCAGTTCTGGGGCTTAGTCTCAGGGCCTGATCACTGTCCCTGACTTCTTTTTGCTCAAGGCTAGCATTCTACCTCTTGAGCTACAGCACCACTTTTGGCTTTTTCTGTTTATGTGATGCTGAGGAATCAAACCCATGCCTTCATATATGCTAGGCAAGCACTCTACTGCTAAGCCACCTTTCTAGTCCCTGTGTTATTTTTAATAAATCATGTCATTACATTATCGTTCCAAAATTTTAAAATGTTACTTTTTAGAAATATGTTTTTATAAATCCATTTTTACTTGATGCGCCCTGCCTATTAAAATTAAGTTTGGCAAAAAAAAATTATAAAGCAAAAAAAGCAGAAGAGGTGTTTCAAGAAAGCCTTTACCAGTTTCTCTGTTAAAGTTTGCATTGTTTATGTCTACCACATTTCAGGTACCACAGGAGAAATTCAGTCCTTGGTTCAGAGGTCACAGAACCAACAAGCTTGATAAAGCTTGATACACTGTGACAAGTATGAGTGATTGTGAATATATGTACTTTTCCTGCTAATTGGACCGAGATAAGATCATTCTGGCTGGTGAAGGAAGTAAGGTCAAGGAAGCTCCACCATGGAGAAGATTCTTAAGATATTTTTACATCTGAGTTACATAGTTGATAAATTTGTATAAGGGATTCAGGTACAGAGAAAACAGATAAGAAATTGGTCACATGCAATATGGTGTTTTTGAGAAGTCTCATAGTTACCTGGACTGACATAAAAGGCATTCGATAATGTGCATATGGGAAATGAATTCAAATAGTTTAAGTGTTATTTAACTTCAAGTGAAATTTTAAGTAACTCCAATAAATCTGGACTTCATTCTGAGAATGAATTAGAGTTACTGAAAGATATATAAAATGAACAACTCCCTTTAAATGAAACTATTTGGTCAATTCCATATAACCAAATGGTGGCTTAGGAAGAAGAATCCTATGGGCAGAACGCCATCATAATTAACTTTCCAAGACTGTGATGCTGAGCAAGCAGAGAACATGTATTATAAATATATATCAAAGATAAAATTTATAAAACTTGCTGACTGATTAACTGAGGCTTATTACTGAAAAAGAATAATGGAGAATGACCTTATATTTCCAGCTTCATTCATGTCATGATGGAAATAAACAAGACGGAAATTACATTAGAAGAAACAGACTTGTAAGGAATCAATGGTCTCAGATATAGACCTGCGAAGACACAAATAGCTTTTCAGGTGAATTGCTTCTAAGCTTCTATTAGAAGGCTCAGGTGCCAATAGAGGAGTTGGAGATATCAGTATATGCATGGTAATTATATAAACAAAGAGAATATTGAAAATTCTTTAGTAAAGTGAAAGGAAAAGGAAATCCAAGGACAGCCCTCTGGGAAATACTAAGTTTGGCCGGGACAGACTTCCACATTGGCAATTTCTGAAGAACATTCATAGAAGTAGAACTAAATGAGACAGCTACTAAATAAAGAGATTAATGTACAGAAATAATGCCATTGATGAATTTTTTTGCAGTATTCTCCATAAAACACAGGCAATAGTCCTGTCAATGTGCATTATGGAGTAGAAGACGTATTACTACATAAGTACAATAAATGAAATATACTCTTTCATGTAATTGAATGGTAAAACCAGGGAAGAGCTTCTCTCATTTTTTGAGTCACTTAAAATACTGCATAAGGTATATAATAACATGGGAAATTACTTATGATGCACTTTTATTTGAAAAAACAGGGTACAAAATTGCATATACCAAAACATAAAATAATGTAAAAATGATGCTATTCACTGGTTGAGAAAAATACCTATTCAAATAGTTCTTGAAAAGGGAACTAAAGGAAATTTTTGTTTATTTTCTCTCTACCATTTCCCCAGGGATTTTATTGAAATGATTCCATTTTTAAATTTGGAACAGATAGCTATTCATTGCATCAAGAGAGAAATTACTGAGAAAGGAACACAATGCTTTTTCCAGGGGGAATGGGGGTTGAGGCTTGAATGCCTACCTTTGGTTGAATTATATAGAGCATCATTTTGCAAACCTTGTACAGGAACACAGAGTGGGAGGTGAGGATGACCAGGCTCATCAGTTAGGAGGAGGGTTTGTTAGGCAGAGAAGGGCATAATGAACATCTGATTGAAATGATAACATACAATTTTGGTATTTGATCAGCCAAGAAAGAAAGAAATTCAAGAGAACTGATCAACCTCATTGTTATTCTAGCTCTTATGCAAGTATGATTAGACACGAGCTAGGTGAAGAGGCAAGCTATTGGAAAGGTTGTGATGAAAAGTAGGTAGTTATTCAAATTTGAGATTTCTAAAGACTGAGCTCAGAGGATTAAGCTTGGTGGATGCAAGTGTGTGGACTGGGGTGAAGAAGTGGAGTATTGTTTTAAGAAAATAGAGATCTATTCATTTTGTTCATCACATGATTAGTGATGAAGCGGCAATGTGGTATACATTTATTTTAAATTACTCGGAATCCAAATGGAATCATGGTATCACCGAAAGGAAGAAATATTGAGGATTAAATTAGTATCAACCCATTCCTAATGTGAGAATCAGATTTCCAGCACTGTAACAACCAGTTGAGATAAATCAGCTCATAAAGAGGAAAAGTTTATTTTTGCTCACAGTTTCCAAGGTTTTTGTTTTTTTCCAGTCCTGGGGCTTGGACTCAGGGCCCGAGCACTGTCCCTGGCTTCTTTTTGCTCAAGGCTAGTTAGTAAGTACTCTGCCACCTGAACCATAGGGCCACTTCTGGCCTTTTCTATATATGTGGTGCTGAGGAATTGAACCCAGGCCTTTATGTATATGAGGCAAGTACTCTTGCTACTAGGCCATATTCCCAGCCCAAGTTTCTGAGGTTTTAGTCCATGACTGGTGGGCGCCATTGTGTTTAGTCTCTGCAGCATGTTGTGCAGTGTGTGTGCTGCCTGCACTGCCTTTTCTCTGCAGGCAGGCGGACATGAAAAGGCTGAGCTGAGTGCATCCCAGGCTTCTAAAGCACCCATCACACAGGTGACTCCTTCACTCTGGGACAGAAGAAATGAGAGATTCCTATACTTCTTTCCTGTGAGTAGAGTAGAAATATACCTTCTTGAAAAATCCTTCTCCCTTTCCAATGCCCAATGGCCAAGTATCCTCCTAAGCAGCACAAGGACTCTTGGGACATCTCTCTCCTTCATTTCTTTGTAGTTCTACATTGCCTGACACCAGCAGGAAGCGCTAGTCAATATTTTTAAGCAGTTTATTCTATCATTTACAAACTAAAGAGTCACATTGTTCATCTGCAGATCTTCCTCTAAGACTTTATGAGAGATTGTTTGGGAAGATACTCATAGGCAAGTGCTACATTGAGTGCCCTCAGCTCACTCATTCACTGAGGCCACAGTTTATGCTGGAATTAACTGACAAGCAAACTGATCATTGGTTCCTTATATATTGTGTTGTAATGTGTTTATAAAAGGACAATGACAGACTTCCAGGAAGATGGCAGAGGAGCTGCAGAGCCCTAGCTAAGCTCCCTCTGACATCCCAGTTTTACCACTTCAGAGAAACTTTTACTCCTAGAAAGACAGCCCAAGTAAGTTGTAACAGTACAGGGATTCTGGCCAGAAAGGAAAAATTGACATTGCCTGCCTGAAAACACAGATTTGAGCTCCGGGTGGCGACCCACTGGTGCCAGTGCCAGCAAAGACCCATCACTGCACCTAAAGCACACAGTGGCGACCAGGAAGAAATCCTCCAGATGGTGGCAGACAGATGCGCGTCGCAGGCTGAGCACAGACAGGCTGAAATCACAGAGGAAAGCGTAAGCACCCCACAAAAGACACTCTCACTCACGCCCACAGAGCAGCTTCTGGAAGGTAGCCCCTCCCCCACCACCAGAGCAAAGTGCCATCTTTGACTCTGGCATAGACCGTGTCAGAGAAGACTGGAACTAAAGTGGGCCCGGGAAAGCATCTATGGAGGGGCTATCTTTGAAAAGGGCAAGAGTAACTGAATGGTGAGAGCCAGCTCCACCCAGGAGAGGGTCCCCCTGGAGGAACTCTTCCTGGCTGTGGCTCACAGACTCAGGTAAACTCAGCCAGAGGTGCCCTGCCCCGCCCTGTCCCACTCCACCCCACAGACACTGCAGCTGCCGACTCTCTAACAGCTGGAATTTCTAAAATCAAACTGAAAGTGGCGAGCAGCTACTGGCACAGGGAACAAACAGATGGGAGAGTAATGGTTCCTGAAGCAGATAAATGGTCCCATCACAGAAGATGCCCAACTACTACCTGCAAACCGAGCTGAACTCCACAGCCAGCTCCCCCCAGGAGAAGGTTGCTCCATGCAGGAGGGAGCAACTCCCCTGGAGCAAAGGGCTAGCAGCAGGGTAAACCAGGCCTGCGGCGCCCCACCCTGCTGAGTCCACAGCATAATCTGAGGCAGGCATCAAAAGAAGCTGCCCCACAGCAGATAGGAGAAGCCATGGTTCCAGAGACTGTTCTGCACCCCCGAACTACAGAAGACACCCATATCCTACCTGCAAGCTGTGTGAACCACAGAGCTCCAGGATTCAACTAACAGGAGAGGTGGGTCAGAGCAGATCCACCCCCTGCAAACTGAAAGCATATCAAACCAGCCAAGTAGTAGGAAAATAGACTGTAGACCATGGCAAGGAAACCAGAGACTCGAGAGAGCCTACCCAAACAAGGAAGACTCCATTTTGCTTCGAATGTTTGTCTGTTCTTGTTGTTTCTTATCCATTTTTTAAACTTTTGTATTTCTTATCTTTCATTTTTGAGTTGTTGCTTATTTTTTGTTCTTGGTTTTGTTTTGTTTTTGTGGTAATATATTTTGTTTTGTATTTGGTTTTGTGTGTTTGTTTTTATGTATTTTGTCTTTGTTTCTCTTTTCACATTTTTTCTTTAAAATAACTTTTATTTGACTAATCTTTTCTGTTGACTCTCCATTGTTTATCATTTTAATCTTGTACTTTCTACCATTTCTACTCTTCTCCACATATCCACTTCACAGAAACTAAACCAAAATCATCAAGCCCATTCCTTTTACTCCATTCTCTTCACTACCCCTAACTTACACACCTAACTTTATTTCCAGGACCTCCAGACTCCATTGACCCCAGGGAGACTAAATAGAAGGTAGCCCTGTACAATCAGAGTGAATCAAAGGGGTTCATAGAGAAATCTCACCAGTCCAAAAAGAACTAAATGTAAGAACAAATTTGTTTCTATGGCTATAATGGTAAATAAGTAACTACTGGATACAGGGCTCAGGGTTGGTTGTTATATTAAAATTGTATTCTTTGGGAACACCAAATCTACTTTTATGTACAAAAAAGAGAGGGAAGGTATCTGTATATGATTTTGAACCTCTAAGATTTATACAACAGGGCTTGGTAATGACTACTTTGGGTCTTAAACAGTGCTAACAGGGGCTTGTAGATTGGCATTTCCAATCCAAATGGGCAGAAGAAACACAAGAAATATGGCAAGCCAGGAAATATCATCTCTCACTCAAAATAAGCAGGAAGCAGAGCAGTCAATCAAAGATCTAGAATAAAACCCTCAAAATGCTGTACACAGTCTGCTGATAGAAATGTTAAATGAAAAGTTTGAGTCTCCTCAGACAAATATTCTAGAGCATGAGGAGGCTAGGCAAAGATTAATACATCAATCCACCCATAAATTAATGGAGGATTTCAATGCCTCCATAAATAGAAAGATAAATGAACTTCAAGAGTCCAATGAAAAGATAGCTACCTAGCTAAAAGATTAGAGACACAGCACTCAGAACCAAAGTAATGAAATAAAGAAGTTCATACAAGACCTAAGAGAAAATTATAGCACAGACATGGAAGGCATCAAGAAAGACCAGTCAGAAGGAAGGGAGATTCAAAATCAAGTAGCTACCCTACAGAGCAGACTACATGAAGCAGAGGATTGAATCTCAGGAACTGAAGATTCCCTAGACTCTATAGAGAAAAAACAAAAAATAATACAAAACCAATCCAATCAGCAAACCAGATCACTTCAGGAGCTCCAAGAAACAACCAGAAAGCCCAATTTACGGCTAATAGGTATTGAGGGAAATCTAGAGAAATAAGTTAATGGAATAGGCAACTTATTTAACAGAATATCAGGTGAGAACTTCCCAAATATCCAGAACGATAGGCCTATCCAGATACAAGAAGCATTTAGAACCCCAAACTGACCAGACCAGAATAGGACATCCCACTGACACACTGTGATCAAAACAGGATCAATAGAAACCAAGGAAAGAATCCTTAAAGCTGCTAGGGAGAAGAAAACAATCACATATAAAGGAAAACAAATCAGAATTACCCCCAGCAGAGACCATGAAAGCAAGGAGACCCTGGAATGAGGTATGCCACACCATAAAGAAAAAATAACTATCAACCAAGAATACTGTACCCAACTAAATTCTCATTCATAGCCAAAGGCCAAATAACAGTCTTTCACAGTAACAAAAAACTGAAACAATTTATCTCCACCAAACCATCATTACAGAAAATCCTCAAGGATGTCCTATACCTGGAAAATAATCAAGATCACAATACAGACAGAGAAATGAACCCTAAACAGAAAACTGTTATATTATGACAAGAACAGGGAATACACAGCCTTTAAAAAGATAGCTATAATGAAAAGAAAAAATGATCACCTCTCAATCCTAACTCTCAATAATAATGGACTTAACTCACCAATTAAAAGACATAGGTTCATATGTTGGATCAAAAATCAAAAGCCAACTTTCTGCTGCCTCTAAGAGACACATCTACCCAGCAAAAGCAAACATTTTCTAAAAGTGAAAGGCTGGAATAAAATCTACCAAGCAAACACCCCCATAAGCAGGCTGGAGTTGCAATCCTAGGATCAGATAAAATTGACTTCAGATTAAAAATCGTAAGAAGAAACAAAGAAGGTTACTATATACTAATAAAGGGATCTCTCCTAAAGGAGGATATAGCCATCCTAAATATCTACACCCTAAATACAGGAGCACCCTACTTCATCAAACAAACACTACTGATTCTAAAACACTCATAGATTCAAACACATTGATGGAGACTTTAACACTCCACTGTCACCTTAGGAGAGATCAACACACCAAAAACTGATCAAAGAAACCTCAGAACTAAACAACTGCATAGGCCAACTAGACTTAACCGACATTTACAGAATATTCCAGCCAGCAACAACAGAATACACATTCTTTTAGCAGCACATGGAACATTCTCCAAAATAGATCACATCTTAGGGCACAAAGCAAATCCGTACAAATTCAGAAGTATCAGAATCATTTTCTGCATTCTCTCAGACCAAATAAAATTAGAGCTCAACTCCAACAGCCACCACAGAAAACCCCACAATCATGGAGAATAAACAACACATTGCTGAACCACCAGTGGGTTACTGAAGAAATTAGAACAGAAATCCAAATGTTTATGGAATTAAACCAAGACAAGCACACAAAGTACCAGCTCTTTTGGGACACAGCAAAGGCAGTTCTCAGATGTAAATTTATATATCTGAGTGTCTACATCAACAAACTTCAACAACTTAAGGAAGAACCGCAAGCTCCTTGAAAGAGAACAACAAGCCAAACCCCAAGCCAATGGAGCAAAGCAAATAATT
Organism: Perognathus longimembris pacificus; assembly: GCF_023159225.1. Classification (NCBI taxonomy): domain Eukaryota; kingdom Metazoa; phylum Chordata; class Mammalia; order Rodentia; family Heteromyidae; genus Perognathus; species Perognathus longimembris. Next base: position 35,447,450 of record NC_063181.1, on the reverse strand, counting down.
AAAATTAAATCAGAATTAAATGACTTAGAGAAAAAAAAACATAGAAAGAATAAACAAAACAAAGATTTGGTTCTTTGAAAAAATTAACAAGATAAACCTACCCCTAGCAAATCTAACCAAAAAACGAAGACAGCACACCCAAATAAACAAGATCAGAGATGAAACAGGTAACATCATCACAGAAACAACCAAGATTCAGAACACAATTAGGGAATATTTTGCAAAACTTTACGTCAACAAATTTGAGAACCTGGAAGAAATGAACAAGTTCCTAGCAAAAATTGGTATGCCCAAAACTAACCATGAAGATTTAAACCTTCTAAACAGACCCATATCCAGCACTGAAATAGAAATGGCAATAAGAGATCTCTCATCCAAGAAAAGCCCAGGTCTGGAAGGGTTCACTGCAGAATTCTACAAGGTCTTCAAAACAGAACGAACACCAATATTTCTCAAACTCTTCAATAAAATTGAAAGTGAAAGTTCTCTACCAAGCACATTCTATGATGCCAGTATAACCCTTATCCCAAAACCAGGCAAGGACTCATCAAGGAAAAAGTACTATAGACAAATTTCCTTGATGAACATAGACACAAAAATTCTCAACAAAATTCTGGCCAATCGACTTCAACAGGTCATGAAAAAACTCATACACTATGACCAAACTGGATTCATTCCTGGTATGTAGAGCTGGTTCAATATACACAAGTCATTCAACATAAACCACTACTTCAACATGAGCAAGGTCAAGAATCACATTATTTCGCTAGATGTGGAATAAGCATTTGATAAAATCCAGCACCCATTTATGACAAAAGCTTTGGAGAAACCAGGATTCCAGGGACTATTCCTGAGTATAATTAAGGCTGTCTACAAAAAAACCAAAGCCAACATTACTGTTTTATTTTATTTTATTGTCAAATTGATGTACAGAGAGGTTTCATATGATAGGCCTTGGGTACATTTCTTGTACTGTTTTTTACCTCCTCCCTCCCTCCTCCTAACCCTCCCCCTTTCCCTCTCCCCCCATGAGGTGTTCAGTTGGTTTACACCAAATGGTTTTTGCAAGTATTGCTTTTGAAGTCATTTGTCTTTTTATCCTTTCTCTCTAGATTTTGATATTCCCTTTCACTTCCCTAGTCCTAATACCAATATATACAGTATCCAGTGTATTCAGATGAGATACAGTGATAGCGCAAGTACAACCACAGGAAGGGAAACAAGATCATCAACAAAAGAAGCTGTAGTTTCACAGGGAGTGTTGAAAGTAATTACAACAGTGATATAACATTCATTTCCATAACATCTAGGATCATTCCCAGGCTGAGACTCTGAGACTCAGAGACTCACAAACTAAGGTAAACTTAGCCAGAGGTGCTCTGCCCTGCCCCGCCCCACCGATGCTGTGGCTGCCAACTCTCCAGCAGCTGGAATTTCTAAAATCAAACTAATAGTGGTGAGCAGCTACTGTGGCATATAAGAATCAGATGGGAGAGTAAACAGTTCCCAAACATTACTCTTAATGGGGAAAAGTTATAGCCTCTAAAATCAGGAGCAAGACAAGGTTATCCACTCTTCCCTCTCCTCTTCAACATGGTACTAGAATTCCTAGCCAAATCCATAAGGCAAGAGGAAGAAATAAATGGTATCCAAATAGGAAAACATGAAGTCAAACTCTCTCTTTGCAGACGACATGATCCTGTATCTAAAGAACCCCATAGACTCTACTCCCAAGTTATGTGTGCTGATCCAAAACATTGCAAAGTAGCACAATATAAAATAAACCCTCAAAAGTCAATGGCTATTTTATATGCCAATGACCTGAAGATCCAGGCTGAAATCAGGAAAGCAACTTCTTTTGCAACAGTCTCAAAAAACATAAAATACCTAGGAATAACCTTAACCAAAGAAGTGAAAGACCTCTATGATGAGAACATTAAAAACATGAAAAACGAAATTAAGGCAGAACTAGGGAAATGGAAAAACCTCCCATGCTCCTGGATAGGGAGGATTAATATTGTCAAACTGGCAATATTGCCAAAGGCTATCTATAAATTCAATGCAATACCCATTAATATACCAACACAATTTTTTAATGAAATAGAGGAAGCAATGAAAGACCCCAAATCGCAAAAACCATCCTAAGGAGAACAAACAGTGCTGGAGGAATTACAATACCAAACTTCAAGCTGTACTACAAACGATAGTAATAAAAACAGCTTGGTACTGGCACAAGAACCAGCCTAAGGAACAATGGAACAGTACTGAAGACCCAGAAATTAACCCGCAGAACTATGCCTACTTAATCTTTGATAAAGGAGCTAAAAAATAGGATGAAAGAAAGATAGGCTCTTTAATAAATGGTGCTGGCAAAACTGGTTCAACACCTGCAACAAATTTAAACTAGATCCTTATATATCACCCTGCACCAAAATCAATTCCAAGTGGAACAAAGACCTTGAAATGAACTCAGATACCCTGAAAACACTACAAGAAGGAGTAGGAGAAAAACTTGGGTTCCTTGGCACAGGACAAAACTTCCTTAACAAAGGCTCAGAAATGCAACAAATCAAAGAAAGGTTGGACAAATGGGACTGCATCAAACTGCAGAGCTTCTGCAGGGCAAAGGACATAGCTTGCAAGATAAACAGAAAGCCCACAGATTGAGAGAAGATCTTTACTGGCCATACAATGGACAAAGGCCTCATATCTAAAATATATGCAGAACTAAAAAAATTACATTCCTCCAAAACAAAACTGCAAAGAACCAATAGACCCCTCAACAAGTGGGCTAAAGACCTAAAAAGAGACTTCTTTGAAGAGGAAAGGAAAATGGCCTAGAGACACATGAAGAAGTGCTTTATATCACTGGCCATAAAAGAAATGCAAATCAAAACAATATTGAGATTCCACCTCACCCCAGGAAGAATATCCTATATCAAGAAAACTAACAAGTACAAATGTTGGAGGGGATGTGGCCAAAACGGAACCCTACTTCATTGTTGGTGGGAATGTAAACTGCTTCAGCCATTTTGTAAAGCTGTATGGAGGTTCCTCAGAAGGCTAAATATAGAGCTCCCCTATGACCCAGCAGCCCCACTTTTGGGCATCTACCCAGGAGATTACAAACAAAAGCCACCAGTACAACAATGTTCATCACAGCACAATTTGTCATTGCTAAAATATGGAACCAACCCAGATGCCCCTCAGTAGATGAATGGATCAGGAAAATGTGGTACATATACACAATGGAATTTTATGCCTCTATCAGAAAGAATGACATTGCCCCATTTGTAAGGAAATGGAAGGACTTGGAAAAAATTATAGTAAGTTATGTGAGCCAGACCCATAGAAACATGGACTCTGTAGTTTCCCTCATAGGGAATAATTAGCACAGGTTTAGGCTAGTCACAGCAGAGGATCACGAGCCCAATAGTTATGCCCTTATGAACACATAAGATGATGTTAAGTGAAATGAACTCCATGTTATGGAAACGAGTGTTATATCACCGTTGTAATTACTTTCAACATGTGATGTGAAACTGCAGCTTCTCTTGTATCCCCTTCCTGTGGTTGTGCCCATGCTATCACTATATCTCAGCTGAGTACCTTGGATACTGTATATTCTGGTATTAGAACTAGGGAAGAGAAAGGGAATATCAAAATCAAGAGATCAAGGATAAAAAGACAAACGACTCCAAAAGCAATACTTACAAAACAATTTGGTGTAAAGCAACTGTACAACTCATGGGGACAGAGGGAAAGGGGGAGGTTGGGAGGGTGGAAATGATGGAGGAGATAACAAATTATACAAGAAATGTACCTACTGCCGCATGTATGAAACTGTAACCCCTCTGTACATCACTTTGACAATAAATATTCTAAAACATGAAAACACTTTTCAAAGAAATTTAATTCCCCTACCAACACACACACACACACACACACACACACACACACACACACACACACACACACAGTACTAAGTTTGAAGCAATAAATTCCTACAGCCTTTCCATCTCATTGATCTCATTGGTGATTTCCTGGCTCCTTTCATATCATAGGCATTTCTCAACCAACATCCGAATCTCAAATACCCACAGGAGATCCCCCCACCCACAAACACAAGTAAGAAAAGTAGCAGGAGTGAAATTGGTGAGCAAGTAATGGAGACTGTGATGAGCATAAAGCAGCTGCAAGATAGCAGGTTGTGATTTTGTATAATAAGTGAGCTCTCCTAAGTTTTAAAGAGAATTCTAAAAGCTCCAATTTTTAATGGTAAATTCTTCAAATATGACATTCTTATAAATGATTCAAAAATTAAAAACAAATGACTTCCACCAAAGTAATATCACAGAAACCAAAATAAAATAGAATACCAAACTAAAATATCTGGACTGCACCTAACCCATTAACCACACATTTATAGTTTCTCTATTTTTAACTCACTGATTTTCTTTCCCCTTCTGCTGTTTTTGCTACTCAGTAAGGTCTGTATAGGCCTTTCCCTTCTTCACAATCAGTAGTTATCCCAAGCAAATGAGGTTATTCCAGCCCCAGGCCATAACAAGAACTTTATCTGAGAGCCAAGTTACTCTTTTCTGCTCATTCCCACAATTCTAAAATCAGAAAACAACATCTACAAATCAGAGTTTGACTTTTAAGGAGAACATACAATTTCATAATATAATACAAGACAAGGAAATCCAAGTTCAAATTCACTTCTTTTATGTTGAACTTGGCACAGCCAGGGTAGGATTAATGCATGTGAGCATTGAATGTATGATAAAGAGGGAATAGAATTTTTCAGGGAATAGTCTGGAGCACAAAGCTTCTAATCTTATCTCTGACATTGCTTAGTAGCTTGAACTTACTTGGTAAAATGGCATAGATCCACTTAGTTTCCATTTTCTCATGTGCCAAGTGAAGATATTAGTAAAGAGTTATTATAAAGACTAAATGGGGTAGTTTATAAGAAAGTACCAATGATATTCAAACATAGGGCATTATTATGATTCGTGCTTTTAATACTTAAATTTCAACTTGTCTTGAAGATTTTGTTTCATTGGGATTTGTTTTCCCTTTTGCAATTCTCATAGAATATAATTATTAAAGGAAGTGTGATTAAATCTCACACAGTTAGATTTTAACTGATTATATTGATCTGATATAATATTTTCTTTAACACACTATTCTTAAACATCTTTTGGACATAAATAAGGAGCCTCAGACATGGGTGTAGATACCGAGGACATAAGAAAAAAAAATAAGATAGGCAACTGAAAATTCGAAGTAGGGAGACCAGTCATAAAAACAAGGCAAAATAGGGGCTGGGGATATAGCCTAGTGGCAAGAGTGCCTGCCTTGGATACACGAGGCCCTAGGTTCGATTCCCCAGTACCACATATACAGAAATCGGCCAGAAGCGGCGCTGTGGCTCAAGTGGCAGAGTGCTAGCCTTGAGCGGGAAGAAGCCAGGGACAGTGCTCAGGCCCTGAGTCCAAGGCCCAGGATTGGCAAAAAAAAAAAAAAAACAAGGCAAAATAAATACATGATTTAACGCAGCTGAAGGTATCAAGACAAAACAAAACAGGACATGGAAACAATAGAAAAGGTGAAGAGAGAGAGAATCTTTTTGAATAACAATATCAAGGAAAGCTCAGTACAAATGGCCTTTGGCTATAAATAACTGAACTGCAGGGTAAGGCATACAGAGAAATGGGTAACCATTTCACACAGACAACGCAACTAATGTAATAACCAAAAGCAGAAATAAACTTACTACAGTCAAAGAAATGGAAAAGCCCAATTGTTACAAAAAAGAGGAAGATGTAGGGAATAAGGTCAGAAAGTTGGATCATAATCAGAGTAAGGATCATAATCAAATGTGTGGATTTTATTCCCAATATTATTAGATTTGGGGCTAGAGGAAGATCGCAGCTAGTTAAGAAAGGAGAGTTGATTTTACAGTGTCAAGAGTAAAAGGAGGGGGAAAGTATAGGAGAGATATGCTACTGATTGCAACTAGAGCCATAATGATGGAGGCCGTGTGATAAAATGGCAAGGCAGAGTAGAATTCACTTATGGATCACATTTGAGAGGGTGGAAACGAGAAGAGCCAGCAGTGATTTCTATGTTTGGAGCCTGAGTTGCTGGGTGAATGAATGCTTTTGCCGTGTAAGAACGTGGACAAGACTGTGCAAAAGCAGAATGGAATAGGGATGTGGGATGGCATGCAGAGGTCTTCTTTGTACACGTACCAGGCTAAATTTGAGACTGCTATTACACCTCCAATAAGAAGTATCAAATAAGAAGCTGGCTGCTTGCATCTAGATGAAATTAAAACTATAGAACTGGGTGAAATTACACTGAATTGATGAGTTAGAGTAATGAATGACTCTTGAAAACCACAGTGTTGGGTGGTCACAAAAAAAGAGAAGCTAGTAAGTAAGATAAGGTAGTAGCAACCAGTGTGACAGGAGAGAAAACAGGAAAGTAGGGCAAGAAGCTCAAAGAAAAGTAGGTAATATTAGTGTCAAGAGTTACTCAGATGTGTAGCAAGATTGCATCTGAAATGTGGACATTGACCTTGTAAAATGGAGTTAATACAGGACTTTGTAGAGGAGATTTAAATAAGTTCTGGTAGAGAATTGTGGATGTAGTAGAAGTAAGTGAGAGACACATGGCCACAGTGATTATAGACAATCGACTGGGAGTTTCATTTATTTATATTTTTTGTTTTCTATAAAGATGAGCAGCAGAGAAATATCTGAGAAGTCCGATGTGGTTGATGACAGTTACATCTCTATAGTTACAGAGAACGGTGAGTATAGGAGGAAGAGATAGATGGTGACTATATTAATGAAGTGATGATAGTGAACAACTTATAACTAACATCAGGTATGGTGGTTCCTACCTGTAATCATAGCTACTTAGGAAGAATGTATCAGAAGCATCATGGTTTGAAACATGCCTGGGCAAGAAATTCATGAGAGTCCTTTCCCACCCAGTAGCTGGGCATGGTGTCCAGCGTTGACTGCTACTCCTATTGTGTGTAAGGATGAGGTTAAGAGGATCAAGGTTCTAGGCCACACTGGCCAAACATCAATTGCCAGACTCTACCTCAGTGAAAACAAAAAGCTGCATGTGGTGGTATGTACTTGTTACCAAAGCTACACCAGGAGGTATGAAATAGGAAATCGTGGTCCCAAAAGAGGCTTGAACATAAAGGCAGAACATACCTGGAAATTATTGGTGCATATCAGAGCTAGACGCATGGCTCAGCAGTGCAGTGCCTGCCTAAGGAATGCCAGGCTTGAAGTTAAAAATCATAGTAAGAACTTGAACAAATAATCTTGAGCAAGACAAGCTAGAACACAGAGAACAAAGGGGTATGGTCTCCTTGACATAGGACTGTTGGGGGGTGGAGGGCGAACAGTAGAGACCAGGTCTGCGAAACAAAAACTTCTTGTCAAATGGTATTTCCCCCAGGTTTGGGTCCGCAACCTTACATTATGTATCAAAATCCAAACAACTACTAAACATAAAAAGGTCTAGAATAGACCTATCAGTGGATCACAATAGCTCAACAGCTATGTACATATGATCATATAAGACAAGGATAAGCAAACTCTATTGTTGATGTTACATTTAAAGTTCTAGGTGAATTTCCTTTGGCAAATGCCACTTGGTTACTGTATATAATTTTGGTACACTGAGTATTTTACATATGCCTACCTGATCGAGGGAAGAGAAAGAAAAACGAGGGTATAAGATATCACAAGATATGTACTAACTGCCCTATTATGTAACTGTACCCCTTTTGTGCAACACCTTGTCAACAAAATTTAATTAATAAAAAAAAACAAAACCATAGTACCACTCAAGCCCCAAAAGTCCTGTGACTAACATCTCAGCATATGTAGGCCACAGTTAAGTAAAACTGTGCTTATAAGCAAAAGGATCTATTTCATTTCAATCTAAAAGGAAACATTTGAGTGCTTTCTCCATGAGTAGGCAGCCCAAACCCATATTTATTTAATGTTGATTTAAATTTCTTACTCATCTTTCTTGCTCATGGACTGATGATTTTTCACTTGATCTTCACCTCTAGCCTAGTTTTTTTTTTTGCTGGTTATTTTGTGGATGGAGTCTCACTGATATTTCCGCCCATACTTTCCAGTCATGGATTGCAAAAATTATGATTCTCTTTTTTCAGTTTTAGTATAGTGAGTGGTAGCAGTTTTCAATAGATCTTTAAGCAATTACATTGTACTCATAATGCATAACTTTTGTTATGTGTTATACTTAAGTTGCTAAAATTTAAAGTAAATATTTTTTCCACTTATGTTTGTGAGGGATGTTATAGAAGTCATGGGTTGTAATTGTAATACTTCTGTCTCAGTTTAGTATCAGAGAGACATAGCTTCCTAGAATGAATTAGAAATTGTTCTCTCTCTCTCTCTCTCTCTATATATATATATATGTACACACATGCATGCATATACATACACACATATTACCCATATAATTTCATGTATAATTGCATGATTTGTTTCTTAAAGCTTGTGTAGACATCTTGTGAAGCGCTCTGTGGGTCTTCAGTTTTCTCCTCCCCTCTTCTGTCTCTTTGTTTAATGCTGGTGTCTGAGCTCAGAGCCTTGCACTTGCTAGGCAGATGTTGTTCTTTTACATCTTACCTCTAGCCAGCTTTCCTTGAGAAGATTTTTAGTATAAATTGAGCTTTTAGAGTAGACATAGACTTATTCAAATCATATTTATTTCTTCTTGATTCAGCTTTACTTCTTTGGGTGTTTCTGGTTTTGATGTTTCATTTAGGTTGTCAAATTTACCACATCCATTTTTTCATAATATTCCCTTTCTATCTTTTTAATATGTGGCAGATCTGTAGAAATGTCACCTTTCTCATTCCTGATAGTATCTACCTTCTTCTTTTATTTTCTTGAGAACTCTGTTTAGAGGCTTATGAATTCATTGATCTCAAGTAATGAGCTTAAGTTTCATTGGTTTTCTGCTTCACTGTTTTGTTTTCCTTTTTCTGATGTACCTCCCCCATATCTTTATTTTCCTTCTTCTGCAAACTTACCTTTAATTTATTGTTTTTCAAGTCTTGTTTTAGTGTGGAAGCCAAAATTGTTATGTTGAGGTTTATAGTCTTTGCTAATATACCTGAAAACTATACATTTCCCTCTACATACTGTTTTATATGCATCTCACAGATTTTGATATGTTGTTTTCCATTTCACTTGGGGTAAAAAAAGCTTTTTAATTTCCCCAATGATTCTTTTTTGATGGACAGACTCAATTTTTCAAGTATTACTTTTGCATTTTAGTTAGCTCTATTTTGTAAACAAGCAATGTGAGGCTCAGGGAATGATCTACATGTCTTTCCCTCATCTCTGGAGTTTTGTTCCCACTCTCTACTTTAATTTGTACCTTGGAAGCCAATGTACAGATTTCAATAATGGGCACTCCTTGCCCTTTGCGTTTCCTTTGGTTTTAGTTTTGGTTCTTCAGTACAAATATCCTTCATGTTTTTCTTATTGGGGCATTACTCTTAGACGCTTCTCTTAAATGAAATTATTTAGCACTCTGCAAAGATTTCTCTGCTTCTGCCTTATTGTACCTGTTCTCTCTCTTACTGTCTTGTAGGATTAGTCAGGAAATAAAATGTGTAGTTATTAACCCACATTCTGCAGTGTATCTTAAGGGTTGTAAATAATTTACTTACTAAATTATTCCAGTTTAAGCATACCATCTGTTTCCTCCTGGCACTCTGATTGATAAAGAACATGATTGTAAAGAATGATAGAGCTGTTCTCAAAGAGCTGCTAATCTACTAGGAGAAACACATAGTGTAGAACCTAGTACCAATTATCTTTAATAAATATACAAATGCCAATCGAATGAAACAGACATCAACTGCTATGGGGATTCTAGCATGGAGAAAAGGATTCCAAATCACACACCTATTTACGTTCCTAAGTGATTTTTGAATACCTGTCCATAATTCTTCAGCACATTATGCAATCTAATGAAACATGTAAACTAGACTCTAAGATTTCTGATAACTAAGTCATTCAACCACTCCATGAATAGGCATAGACATGGCATGGAATCAAGCCCTAGTTTGTTTTGATCTCTTTGTACTTAATGTGCATATCCCCTTTCTGACAACCTGCACACTTTCTGTAAGCTTGGAGTGGCATGGGATTTAGTCCCTCCATTTGGGGATCAGGCAAGCCTCTTGGAGAGCTGGTCACCCTTGCTAGAACAGGGCACTTTGACTCTACTTCTAAGGAGCTAAGAGAAATGATCATCTCAGAGGATGCAATGAGTCAAGTTAAATACAAGAACATGGTATGAGCCTCACCTTTAAGAAGATTTATATCAACAGACATGGGAACAAAATCCCTAAGGAACAGCACCAAAGGAATGTAACAGATTCGGAAATGGGGGGCATTGAACCCGAAGCATTGAGAACAAGGATTGTAGGAGGAAAGCTTTGGTATTGCTATTACTGCATTCTACCTGGGAAGCTCCAAAGAGTCACGTTGATAACTATTCTCAGCATAAGGAATGCTGCAATGAATGTTTCTACAGACAGCAATGTAAACCTAGAAAACACTGTGGGCTTAAGTGAACTCAAGTACATAGTCTCTCAGACACAAGGATTTAAGTGTCATGGGTAAGAGATAAACATGTATGGCCATGATGAACGGATTTCTTAGAAATGCATGAAATGTGGACCTGAGCAAATGAGCCATGGCTTCATTAACCACTGTGATGAAAAAGCAGACCAGGATACATGGGTGCTTCAAGGAAGTTAATCTTGTTAGACTCTTTCAAAACTTATTTGACAATTCTTGGAAGAAAATAGGATCCGACTGCTAGAATCAGCACTCCGTTTTTTAGTGTTGCTACATAAAATTCCACTTCACTTCAAAATTCCAAGTCACACTCTCCAATCTTATCACTTCCAGTTAAAAAGACTCAGTTTACTTGCAAGAGAAATGGACATCGCATGGCCTATTGTCATTGGGGCACATCCTTTGGCCCTTGCAGACCTCCCAGAGAGGGCACCCAGACTCTCCCCAATAAATACCTCTAGGATCATGTCCCTAAGGAAGACAAACCTTGGAGTTTTAAAATACTACTTTAATACATGCCAGTTAATATGAATGGAGAGAGGAAGAGTGGGAGAATGCAGTCTAATATTCAGTGTACATATGTGAAAAAGGAAATAGGTAAATTGAGGGTATGAGTGCAATTGGGAGAGAGGGGGAGAATGATGAAAAGGATGACACTGATGAAGATATATTGTACTCAGAAACTGAGGGTGGTGGGGTGTCGAATTGAAAGCCCACTGTGTGGCTACTTACGGATAATATAAATAAATAAAAATATAAACAGAGAAAGATACACACATAGACAGAATATCCAAAAGTACTAATTGGCTGTATTGCTGACCTTAATTCCCACCTTTATATATTATGAGTAACATTTTTTTTCTATTTCCATTTGCAAAATAATTTTTTCACATTGGTCTATATTCCATTTTCTGTCTTGATCTTCTTATGAACTCCTATTTTGTATCATCTGCCAGTTGGTCTCTTCTTGCACTAACATATTAATATGTTATGTGTATCATACATATTGTACATTACACTTTATAACGTATTAACATACAAATATAGTTTTATCGTAAATCCTGATAGAAGCCAAGCCATTCTCTTCCATGAGCTGTTGTTAAACATGTTCTGGATTTTGTTGAATCTTGATATTTTCACCGAATTTTAATATTCAGTCTCATTCAAAGCCCAGGGGGCACTTCAGTAAGAGTGGTACCACCTCTGTAGATAAATAGAGAGTGACTAAATAGTTCCATACCATATTTGTACCATGAACAGGATGTCCCTCCCATTCCATACACTCTTTCCAATATAGCTCAGGGATGTTTTGTAATTTGTTTTTTGTTTTCAGGAGTTACACATCTTCGTTTACATTTATTTCTAAATATTTTTTGCTTCTTGCCATATGACTTTAGTAAAATATTTACAATATCTTATTATTAATTATTACTATATAGGGATTAAAATACATTCCTCTATTTTGTCCATTTAAAAATGTTTCAATTGCTATTATTTATAAATTACAGTGTCTATGAAATATTCTGACATATATATGTATATACATATATATATACGTGTGTGTGTATGTACGTGTGTGTGTGTGTGTGTGTGTGTGTGTGTGTGCCAGTCCTAGGACTTCGACTCAGGGCCTGAGCACCGTCCTGGCTTCCTTTTATTTATTTAGTTTTTGCTCAAGGCTAGCACTCTACCTCTTGAGCCACAATGCCACTTTTGGCCTTTTCTGTTTATGTGGTGCTGAGGAATCGAACCCAGGGCTTCATGCATACTAGACAAGCACTCTACTGCTAAGCCACATTCCCAGGCCCTCTGTAATATGTTTTGATATCACTTTTCTGTTGATTACTTAGGATTCTGTGTGGGAAAATTATGACAGTTTTATTTCTTCCTTTCCAAGCCCTATACCTTACCTTCTTATTCCAGTAGCTCGGAAATTAGGTATCCATTCGCATTGCATGTGAAACTAATAAGTTCTGATACATCAAAAACTCAATAGCAAAAGTTAAAATATTAAAATTTGGTAGATAATATAAGTAGTAAGAAATATTTTCTTAGACAAGATATCAGACGTCATAACCATAAGGAAAAGACACATACATTTGTTTATATTAAAATAAAAACACTTGGTAATGAAAAGACAGCTTAAAAGCAAATGGAAAAATGCAAATATAAGCTATAATGGGAAAGAATATATTTGGAGCACATACAATTGGTAAAGTATAGTCACTGTCTCTTTAGGGAATAAAGAACTTAAAATAGAATTTTAAAATAGGAAAGTTGTCATTTCACAAAGAAAGTACTTGTGGCTCATTACCATATTTAACTGTGAAGCAGAGCATAGCAATGAAGAGGAATGACAAGGGCTGTTTTCATAGCAGGAAGGGATGTGGAACTGCATCGGTACCTGGATAAATATATTTCTCTCACAGACTGAAAGATGTGGTTTTCTTAATCACTGTTCAAGTAAGCCGAAGCTAAAACTGACCCCTTTCCTATTCGTAGACTCACAGATTTCACTGTAAATATGAACCTATGATCCCATCTATTCCACAATTCAAAAAGTTCTTTGCGATATCTTAATGGCTCTTTGAATTGTGTGACCTTTTATTTTATTCTAGCTAATACAATACTCACTTCCCTTCCCAACTTGTGTTCCAGGTTTTGATAGTGCAAAGCTACATAAACTTATGAATGCAGTAGTACCATTTTATGAATTTCCTGGCAAATTTTACCAGCAGGCCTGCACCCTAGCTATTTTCTTGGGTGAGATATAATGCCACCTTTCTTTAGCCCATACATACACCACAGCACTTAACAAGCTATGTAGGCAGAAACGAGGGAGGGGCATGGCAAACTGAGGAGGGTTATGGTGGAGAAGGTTTTGGAAACCTTTGCATATAAAAAAAAGTAACACAGAGCAAGATTAAAATGGTTGCTGAAAATCAGTTGCTCAGTGAATGAGTTCAAGAGGTATTCATTGTGGCTTGGCAGACACAGAAGTAGAACTCGCAGTTTTACTTGGCTCTCTCTGGTTTGTGGTACTTTCTTCCCTATGTTGGTCTTCACCTGCTCCAAGGGCTCAGATAGGAGTGAATTTTCTCCTTGTTCTGGGTCATACTCCAAAGTTTCTAATTATACCTTGCTGAGCAAATGCTCTGCGGGGAAGGTTACTGGCATACTTCCAAATCTTTCTTTCATTGAAAAAGGAATCAGTCCTTGCTGCATAGAGACAAAGAATGGTTGTCGCCAGGTGTCATACCCAGGGTTCCAAGGATTCCTGAAGATATTGGGCCACTGGCCATGAAAGCAAGGGTCTGTGGCTGGTGGAAGGAGGGTAGTGGTAGGCAAAGCACACTTGGAGTGTTGTGTAACACATAGGATTTCTATGTGGTCTCTCATGGGTCTACCGTCCACCTCTAAGACTCATGTAGTAAACAGATGGCTTGGCATATTTAATCTTATCACATACTCACTTGAACTTGCTTCCTTTGAACGGTGTCTTACTTCCAGTTGGTTTCCTTTGCAGCTTGCATTTTAATTAAACTCCTAATATATCTATTTAAGACCTCCCAGACTGATTAATCAAGTGCCACCAGGAAACTGAAATTCCGTCATAAAACAGTTACTAATGTGTGAGGGGGAAGAATTATTAAATTGCTGTTTTATTACCCAAATTGACAAAGATCAGTGATGAAGACTGAGCACACTGGAGTCGCGTGGCAACGTGCTCATCTAATTAATGAAGTGACAGTTTTATGCTGTGAAGTAGCAAAAGGACTTGACAAGACTCATGGATTTTCTCATTGACTCTAACAGCTGGAATGATGTTTCTTAACATTCTCGCAAGCTTTGGCAGTAATGTATTACCATGTCACAGTTAAGAAAGAAGGGAGGGGCGATTCAGTTTCTGCTCTACTGGTTGGGGAAACTCCATATGAAGACCTTGCTGAAAGCAGAGCCCTGGGGAATTTCCCTTCTCCATAAATGCCCTAGTCAGATACTTCTGTGTTGAGTCTTCCTGCTTTGGAGGCACCATCGTTGGACAGAGAGGGAAAACTCAACAGGTACTCACATAAATTTTCCCCAGGAGCAAAGGAAATAAAAGCTTAAGCCTTTGTCTCACCATTCATAAATGAACCTGAATTCATTAAAAAAAATAAAGACAATATGAAAAAGAAAGGAAGGCTTTATTTTGAATTAATCAAACATGAATCGTATTGGTTTATGAGTTTTCCGTGACAATGGTAGGACTTTATCCCAGGGAAAGACGGGTGACATCTGTATATTTTGTATTCCACCCCCCCCCCCCACACACACACACACCACAAATCTCTTTTGCTCGCTACTTCTGTGAGTTGACTGCATGTTCGGGTCTCAGGGTTTTGATTCTGTTCTGACAGGCTGGGAGGATCAGATGGATTCGGGAAGCGTGTCTCTCCTGAGTCTCTCTGAGTCCTCTGGCGATCTGATGAGTAACAGTCAGCGCCTCTGTGGGCCTACTCCGTTCCAGAAAGAGACTCCACGCATTTCAACGGCACTGTTTGGTTCTGATATTTCAGCTGTTCGCTGTTTTTACTATTTCACTCCAAACCCCTTGCATTAAATTAGAGGAGCAAAACGTGCATTTCTGACACGGGTTTCCTGAGACAAAACCCCTGGATCCAAAGCTCTCCATCAAGTCCATCCCCAAGGTGGCTGTGCAAAGCTTGCTGCTGAAAAGGAAAGGGATTATAAATGTAAATTCCAACTCCCAGTGGGGTTGCTTGGCTGAGACAGAGTTCTGGGCTTGGCACGGCTCCGGGTAATTATCTAGACTTGAACACACTTTTTGTTTCAAGGGGAAAGACGTTTGGCACCGCTTCTCACAGGCTTGAAAAGGCCACATGGCTTTTATCCCAGGGATGCCAAAACCTCTAATCTGCACATGTAAAATGTGAACCGTCCTCACTCACCCATATCCCGGTCCCCGGTAGCCCAGGTATAGATTTTCTGGGAACAGGTTCACCACAGGGACCCACAGAGCTTACAACCTGGCAGAATTCCTCTCAGCGCCAGTGTGTCATTTGGTCCAGTCCAAGTGCGACGGCGTTCAAATCTCCACAGCCAAACATGTGTTTCACTGGAGGGAATAGACGGGAGTTACTCAAGCAAATGGTCCCTACGTTGTACAAATGACTTTAAAGAGCCACCTCTTTTTCATCTAGAAGCAACAAGAAGGTCAACAAAACCACTGTCTACCAAGTATTGTGATAGTAAAACACCAGATCCCCAGTCAAAAGATGCAGTTTTTAGGTCTGATTTGGAGCAATAGCACAAGCCTCATTAAGCAGAATGTGATTAAAAAACCCCACATGAGCAACCAAAAACTAATGTGTAACTTGCTGGTGGCTGGCACCTGTAACCAAGAGCCGCTAGGGAATTAGAGGCTTGGAGGATCTCAGTTTGAAACCAATTTTGGGTAGAAAAGTCTGCAAGATTCCATCTTCCATTAACAGGCAAAAAAGCTGGGCTAGATTCTTTGTTCGGATGGTAGAGGGCCAGACATGAACAAGCAAGTCAAGTGAGAGTGTGAGACCCTGAGTTTAGCACAAGCACCAATAACAAAATGTGTGTGTGAGAGAGAGAGAGATAAAAAGATGAAAAAGAAAAATGTAACACAGTCACTTATTCATTCAACATTCACTGGATTAGCATCTCAAGTTGGAATAGCTAAAATACCGTCTTCATCCCTAAGGAACACATAGAGGATAGAGTACACATTAGACAAATACACCATCCGCCTTCATTCCACAAACATTCACTGAGAATCTCCGTGGTGCCAATCCCTGTGTGGCAGATTGGAGACATAATGCTAGCAGCTGAGCTCTGGTCTCCTCCCTCAGAGTTTGCTATCATGCATCATACATTAAAGTAGTTCACAGTGCTAAGTAGAAAGTTCTGCATAGGTCTTGGAATTTAAAATATATTCTCTGTTCAAATCTTAGCCATGCACTGTACTAGCTCTGTACTAGCTAATCTCTTTAATCCTTCTTGTTGTTTAAGCCTGTGGTTGTTATTCTGGAAGAAAATGGACATAAGAGTAAATATCACCACACAGCTGTAGAGATTAAAACAAAGAATATAAGTGCAAGACCTTTAGGAGTATCTGCCTCATAGAAAGTGCTCAAATTTAGCAGTTATACATATACATAAGTGGATATATATGTGCATATATATGCATGCAGTGGTAGGATATATTACATAACTCAATACAGACCAGGGTTTATGTGATGATGGATGAATTTGAAGGCTGTAAGGCCTTAGGGGGAAGCAAAGCAGTATGTGCCAAAGTCCAGAGGGTCTCAGGAAGCTGAGTGTTATACTAGGAATGTAATACAGTGATAGGGGAGGGGGAAGGGGGGATCAACTGGATGACAAAAAGTGTTGGTTTGATTTTATGGAGAATCTGTGGACATCTATATACAGTGCAAGGTGCAGTGACCACAGTAATAGAAACATCTAAGATTCTACAAGCAAGTGAGAATGATCATTAGAATAATGAGTGTGTGAGTCATCTTTATGCTCCTTAAAATATAAGTAAAACTAGGAGAGAGGGAAGAAGCCTATGTGAACAATTTAAAGAAACATATTCAGAATGAGATCATGTATGCTTTAGCAGCTCTAACCCAGGGCCTTCTGGAATTACCAGTTAAGAATCTTCCAAGAGAAATGAGAGCCGCGTCTCCTTTCAGATAACAGGATACTAAATGTGCTACGCTCTTATCTGCTACTAAGCAGGGGTCTCTGCTTCTCTCCTCACTTCACCCCAGCACCTTTGTTCACAGTCTGAATAGTCCCACATTGGCCAACGATTAACTGGAGAATTATTTCCTTTAAGAAACACTCATTTAAATTAGTCATTTGGACTACTTAATATAGCTAAAATATGGAACCAACCCAGATGCCCCTTAGTAGTTGAATGGATCAAGAAATTGTGGTCTATACACACAATGAAATTCTATTGCAAGAGTCTTGTGTGGATACAGCCACGGGGTTTCCTGCATGGGTCTAGGCTGGAGAGCAGAGATGCGGCCCAAGGCTGTTTATACTAGGGTATCACCACGTGGGGCAGACACGCACCCACACACAACGCTGTAGGATTTCTCCAGAGAGGAGAGATAAAGGTGTGTGAAATTTGCCTTGTTCAAGTAAAAGGATATTATTTTTAGGAATTTAAAAATATAAAAATGTTTTTATTTAAAATAACTTATTTATTGTTAAGATACTCCACAGTTAAATCTTTAAAGCCTCAAATTAGGGAGGATGTGATTGTGTGAATTATGCCAGATTTTTTTTTTCCCTATAGGGGAAACTTTGTTGGTTGTTTTTTGTTTTGTTTTGTTTTTCAAATTTTTATTATTAAACTGATGTACAGAGAGGTTACAGTTTCATACATTAGGCATTGGATACATTTCTTGTACTGTTTGTTACCTTGTCCCTCATACCCCCCTCCCCCCTCCCCCTTACCCTTTACCCCCCTGAGGTGTTCAGTTCACTTACACCAAACAGTTTTGCAAGTATTGCTTTTGTAGTTGTTTGTCTTTTTTTACCCCGTGTCTCTCAATTTTGGTATTCCCTTTCAATTTCCTAGCTCCAATACCAGTATACACGGTTTCCAATATACTCAGATAAGATTACAGAGATAGTGTAGGTACAACCACAGGAAGGTGATACAAGAACATCATCAATAATGGAAGCTACAGATACATGTTTTCTATTTTTTTTTTTTTTGGCCAGTCCTGGGGCTTGGACTCAGGGCCTGAGCACTGTCACTGGCTTCTTTTTTTCTTTTTTTTTTTTTTATCGTTTTTCTTTTTTTATTAATTAATTTTTTTTCTCAAATTTTTATTATCAAACTGACGTACAGAGAGGTTACAGTGTCATACGTTGGGCATTGGATACATTTCTTGTACTGTTTGTTGCCTTGTCCCTCATGCCCCCCTCCCTCCCCCCTTTCCCTCCCCCCCCAGTTGTTCAGTTCACTTACAGCAAACAGTTTTACAAGTATTGCTTTTGTAGTTATTTCTCTTTTTTTACCCTGTGTCTCTCGAATTTGGTATTCCCTTTGAATTTCCTACTTCCAATACCAGTAAACACGGTTTCCAATATACTCAGATAAGATTACAGAGATAGTGTAGGTACAAACATAGGAAGGTGATACAAAACATCATCAATAATAGAAACTACACATACACATAGGACGTTGAAAGTAGTTATAACTGTGATATATCACTTGTTTCCATATCATGGAGTTCATTTCACTTAGCATCATCTTATGTGTTTCTAAGGGTATAGCTATTGGGCCTTGTGATGCTCTGCTATGGCTTGCCTAAACCTGTACTAATTATTCCCAATAAGGGAGGCCATAGAGTCCATGAAGTTATACTAAGTGAAGTGAGCCAGACCCAAAGAAACTGGCTTCTTTTTTTTTGCTCAAGGCTAGCACTCTGCCACTTGAGCCACAGCGCCACTTCTGGCCGTTTTCTGTATATGTGGTGCTGGGGAATTGAACCCAGGGCCTCATGTATACAAGGCAAGCCTCTTGTCACTAGGCCATATCCCCAGCCCCTGTTTTGGTTTTTTATTTGTTTTGCTTAGTTTGCTTGCTTGCCTGGTGCCCTGTCACCTAAGCAATGCCTCTAGTCCGGCCTTTTGCTGATTAATTTTGTCGATAGAGTCTTCATAGACTTTTTGCCAGACTGACTTTGAAACACAATCTTCTAGATCTCAGTTTCCTGGAAAGCAGGATAACATGCATAAGCCATCAATGCCTAGCTGTCAGTTACCTTTTAGAGATCAATTTCAGAAACTTAAAAGAGAAAAAAAAATCCAGAAATGAAAAAAAAAAACAAAACTTAAATTTCTGATGCTATATTTCTTTGAGTAAACCCCGATTTATATCTGGCATTATTTTCTTTTTGCCCAAAGAAATGTCCATCGTTTCTCACAGTATTATTCTATTGGTGATACATTTTCTTAGCTTTTATTCTCTGCAAATTTTTGTTTCACCTGAATTTTTAAAGCTATTTTTCTTAGCATAGAATTTCCCTCAGATTTAAAGATAGTATTGTTTTTGTGAATTCCTAGACTCCCTGCTATTGAATCTCAAACACTGAGGGAACTTGATGTAGGGCCCTTTTGAGTGTAGGATCTTCATGTTAACGAATTGCCTCTGGATATGAAAAATGTGGCAGTAAACTCCTGGTGACTTATAGATGTCTGTACTGGCTTCAGGCTAAATCAGAGTTAAAGGGCCCATTCTTCTTTTTGGATGTTGAACTGTATTTGAGTGTTTGCATTAAAGTTTTAATTCTACTATATCATTCTACCTTTTATTAAAATGTTCTTTCATGAATGATATGATTTTATGGTATAGATTCCCCCTAAAGCAGGAGATACATTAGACACTTTTGTGATATGTGCTGCAAATACAATGTACAAAAAGACACATACAAGCTTCTTTTAGTCACTATCAAGACACTTACCAGCTTTGATTATTTGTTTCAGTTTCTTTGGGAAATGCTTGTGTTTGACATGCCATCAACGGGGCATGGTGGCAGATACCTGTAATTCTGCTACTCAGGGAACTGAGGCATGAAGATCCAAAGTTTAAGGCCAGACTAGACTATGTATCAGATCTCAAAAGAAAAAAAAAATTCAAAAGGAAAAAACTATAAGCAACAATCAGAGCTCTTGTTCTTCCCTAGGAAGAACAATACCCTCAGTTAACTTGAATGCCAGAAAAAAAAAATCGAATGTGATAACATTTCTATAAATTCAGGCCTGTAAATTCAGCTGGTGGGCAAGTTCCAGCATGAGGTGGCTTGCATGGTGATAAAGACACCATGGGAGAGGCAGAATGGGAGCCTGCTCTGAGGTAGTAGAGGAGCCTACTAAACACATTTCAGGATCACACATATCTGTCCCACATATGGACCAGTTACTAGTCTTAGAACATGGGCTGTGTGCAGCAAAGAAGAGCCTGAAAAGTAGATTCAGTAGAGGAGTGCGGAGCATGCACAACCCACAGTGTTGTAGCCATATGTTTTCATTTATTTTTATTTTTTTGGCTGAGGCTCTCTACTTCTACCCTTTCAGATTCCTACTGGAGAAGAAGCAGCCACTTGACTAGGGAGACAGAACAATACCTGTATGTAAAGGCCAAGAAGCTGTCGTATGAGTCTCTACTGTATCAGGTACGTTCTTGATAAAAGGGAATGTGAGAGGAGAGAAACGGTGGATGCCAGGGGCCACTGTGCGGTTTATCAGCACATACGATGCATCCTCCTGGAATGGTCCGGGTTAAGTTTTTGTGGGAGACAGCACATATTATCTCCAGTTTTTAGACATAAGTCTAGTATAGCTTGGAAAGTGAGGCGATGAAAGGGCAGGGCAGCAAGAAGCCAGCCAAAGAGTAAAGACTTGGTACTGATCACTTTTCTACTTTCCTTCTTCCTGGACATTTTCACATGGGTAGGGAAACAGAGGCAAAGATGTTTTTCTTTAATTTCTACTCTCCTCCTTAAGCTCCCTCCCCCCACTCATTTGGCTGAAAAAAATCTCCCTTAAGGAATCAGCTTTACTCTTATTATCCCTAAGCAGTTGTACAAGGGGTTTCAATTCTATATTTCAGTTCATGAATACAGTACATCCTGATCAATGTCATCCATTCTCCTCCTCTCTCCCAACTCCACTCATCATCTCAACTTACTGGATTCCATGTTCACATACGTGCATTGAATATTATGACCGAATTTGCCTACTCTTCCTCTCTCTATTCGTCTGATCTCCTTCCTCTAAATCTCCCTCTCTCCCAACAACACATTGCAGATTCCTTGAATTCATTTTGCTAAACTGTTGGTTAGATGTGCAAAGTCCTACCGTTGCAATTCTCCACTGGGTATACCATGCTTGAGTCAATATGTTTATGTATTGATGCATATGACGCTGTATAAGTAGTTTGTTTTTGTTTAAAAAGTTGTCAAATTACAATAAACCAGTATTCCAAGACAGGCCAAGAAGGGTAAGATTGAAATAGAAAGTCTGAAGTCTTTCTTCTTCACCTCATATATTATCTACAAGCTCTCTACTCTTTCAGGATTCAGTTTTCTTGTCTGTGAAAGAATTTCAGTAATGTTCTAGATCTTTTTTCAGGGTGGTATTCTGTGAGTTTCTCCAAGGTCACAATTCTCTGACTGTGTCTCTGGTACTCAGTTGTGACAGAGGGAAGGAAGAAACCAGGAAGGCTGCGGTGCTCATGGACCTCTCTGCACCAGGTAGGGAACGAGATGGGTTCAGCAGTGTTCGTTCCTTTCTCATTTGATTGTTCTGGGGGCATATTAATACGAATCAAGCCTAAAACTTCAATATAGTGTCCAGAGATGACCCAGGACAGCTAAGACCAGCTCCCTATTTTGATTTTTTTTCTGGTTAATCTAACTGTATGGGTCACTGGCTCATCTCAAGGAGCCTGCCTACCACTCTAGGACAAAGTAAATATTTTACTTTGGTACAAAGTACATGCTTAGCTTTACTACAGAATGATAATATTAACAATTACAGTTTACTGAGTATTTGCCCAAACCAATCAGAACTTCAAAATGTTTCACATCCTTATTTAATTCTCCTAATACCCTGTGAAGTCAGATTCATGATTTACTCGTTTAACAAATGATAGAACCATAGCTTAGAGATGTTTAATATCTAAATTCACATGACTGGTAAGTAATGAAGCTGGGATTTCAAGCTAAATCTGGTTTGAGCCCCCATTACTAGGCTTTTTATGTTGATTCCTTCAAGGTGTCTGCAGAGCAAATCCACTGGTGAGCCACACAGTGCAGAACACGTCAAAGTCTTTGGGCAGTTTAGTGGTAAATGAATTAATCAAAAATAATTAAACATCTCAAGCATATTAAACACAAAATAACTAGGACATGGCTGGATCTCCACATGAATTCCTCCTGATGAAGTACTTTCTGCTGTGACAGAAAGAAAATAAACCCTCTTGATAATTTGAAGCATATACAGAAATTAATTCTACATTTTGTGGTCTTTTTTTGGAACTGTATTTTTAATTTTTTAAAGTACAATTTTAATATCTGTGCTGTAACTGATAATTATTTTTGCAAGGGGGCAGGAGCAAGAGGATTTTAGTGACAGCATAAACAATTTTTAATGTAACAGCTGCAAAGCTTAAATCAACCATGTGCCAAGAGTCCTGTAGCTTGTCAGAAGAAAGATGGTTTAAAGCTAGTGCCTCCCACTTCAAGGACACTGGCGTGAGCTTAGCCAAAGTGGAAAGTGTCTCAAGGTCACCTTCTCTTGATTGTTCCTTGGTGGCTCAGTACATGACAGAGTGAACTTAGGCAATTTCCTTCTGAGCAACCACCCAGGACAAATTCCAAAGATTCCCATTGCCAAGGATAGAAGCAACCATGGCGCAGACAGTGTGCCCCTTCCAGGTCTAGTTCAAATCTGATGACTATGATTATTTTTATTATTACCATTAGTCTGATGACTACTATTTCTGTTACAATGAGATATTGTTTGAGAAGCATCTGGCAATGCTTGCTTGGGACAGCAAGCATCATCGCTCTAGTAGCTGTTGGTCAGGATGGTAGGAATGAGTACAGGGGACCTGGGTAAAATTCTTCCCAATTGTACCCTTCTCTTTATCATCTCAGGCGGTAGTCTACCACAGAGCGGTGTGAGACCAGTAGGCCCACAATGTCCTACGAATTCTAATTGCCTCTGCTATTTATGTATCCTCTTATGGCTCATTATCACTTATGACTTCGAGTTGTATGCTACTCTCATTTAGGATGCTCAAGTGGGAAATAGAAGGCAGGACATTAAAATCTTCCACTGGTTCATTGACTCATGAACCTTGGCTTAATAGAAGCCCTCAGATGTCCTTACTGGAACAATACAGTTTTCTCCAAGGAGTCATTCTCTAAAGTCTTTCTTAATGTATCAAGTTGAAAAGTTACCTGGAGTGGCCACAACTTCCTGCATCCTTTCTCTTGGCATACATAAGGCACTGCATAGGAGGTGAACATGCAGTCTCCTAGACAACCTCTTTACTTACCCTCCACCTCTGCATTCTTGTGTCCTCTGTGGAAAGTGGGAGGATATTAATTAAATAATTAGCGAATTTTTAAAGCTGCATTTCTCTTGGTCACTTTTCCATCAGTGAGCATGTCTAGTCACTTGATTCTACATGGAATTTTTCTTTGGGTTAAGATGCTGGTCCTTCTTGAATTTCACCTGTTTGCCCCCAGCCTGTGAGCCCTGGGTCCATGAGGATAGTGAAGTCTTGCACTGTCTATCGACCCCAGACCTCTCTGGTGCAGGCTCCTCAATCACAGATATGTGTACTTGTAAGACAGCCCTGCAAAAGCTGTGACAACGGATTCTCTCCCACAGTCATGGAAGAGTTAACGATGCTTAATGAATATTTGTGGAATCAATTGAGTAAGCTAATGGCCCTGGAGTGCTCCTCCAAGCAGGTCCCTCCATTTTCTTGAACTTTGACTTAGCAGGCCCCAAGGAATCCCAGACCACTGAGAACTCTGACCCGACAAGCTTACTGAAGGAGATAAAGACTTGTGATTCAACCACCTGCTCCTTGGCTCAACAACCACCTGCCTCCTAATTACTTCAGTGATACACACAAAAGCTCTTAGCTGCTAATACCATGTATACCATTTTCTACCTCTGCACCTGGCTAGAGGAAATTTCACATTGTTTAATTTTGTGAATCTTCGAGTTAGTTCTGACTCCATGAGTCATGGTTGGGAGAAATTTAAATTGAGAAATATTCTTAGGAGACAGGTGACTTATATGAGTAACCAGAAACTGAGGGAATGTTCTTGAATCTTTTAGTAAGCTACGCTTGTCCTTGGAATATGCATAGTGTAAGTTCACAGGCTCCATGCAAGATATGCAGACGTGCTAGTATTCAAGCTGGAGTGCAGGCACAATGATGTGCTCTGGGTATTTAATACCTGGCAAACAATCTCAGTAGGACACCTAGCTTTTGTTTGCAGAAGATTTGATTGTTTGGTGTTTGGGGGCAGGAAACCACACAGCCCTATTCATAGAAGTGTTCTGTGTTGTGTTGAGTTGAGAGAGCAGGAAAAACACTTTGGCATTTCCTAGTTTTCCACTGGGCCCTCCTACATGGATCTTTAGAAAACTACTGTTGAGTGTTCTTTTTCCTGGAGGTGACAACGGGGAAAGGAAATGCTGCCATTCCTTTGCCTTGTACCAGGAGGCAGTCCTCTGTAGAAGATTATTCTCCCTGGTAATAGAATAGTAAGTTTGCCCAGACCTTCTTGGCTACCAGGATCTACCAAGCAACCCATAGAAGATATTAGAATAAACTGGTTCAACCAAAAGCAATCTTATTCAATCCTAAAAATGTCAGATTATCATGCCAAAGGGCTACCATTTCTCTTTGCTTTAGGCTACAAATAGAGGATTCTGATTACCAGTAGTTGAATTTGATAGTGAATGGACTGCTTTAGTGTAAGTAGAAAACTGGTGAAGTCTGGGTGCTTTCAAACGCTGAGCTTTCCCTGGTGGAAATGCAGAAAGCCTTTACTTCAGAAAGCCATAGAGGGGGGAAAGATGACAGCTCTGCATTTCTTACTTTAACAGCAAAAAAGCCTCCATCTCAGGAGCTCAAGCCATCTCCAAGGTGAGCCAGGAAGGTGGCAGAAGTGTATCTGTTATTATAGCAATTTCTTTCCCACAAACAGCAGCCCCCAGGTGGAGAATGTGAGTCATTAACTTGCCTTTTTTTCCTCCTGGATTATTATTATTATTTCTAGAGTCCCTATGTTGCCACCCCAGAGAGGGCAGAGCGGCCTTTCTGTGTCCTCCTGTCACGTGGGATTCAGCCCAGCATCTCGGGGCCACCGGGAGGCCTGGGCTCTCGCCGTGGACCACTGGATGTTTTGAGAGAAGAACATGTCAACCTTCCATCAAAGGATGCAGGGAAACTCAGTTATCCCACCAAGGGAAGAAAAGAAAAAAGGCATCTCTCCCTAGCCTATAGATTTACAGAGGAACCCCTTCTGTTCTATTTTGGCAATGCATATATGAGGCTCAGAACACAGACTTGGTCTTACTCCTTTTATAAATCTAGCTCTTTTTTAATCTTGTGGGATGCTGAAAATGTAGCTGTACTGATTGTGTTCATGAACTGAAAAAGAAATGACCAGGATCTCCTCATAATGCCTATGATATATATATATATGTATATGTTTGTGTTTATATACATGTATGTATACATATATATACATAGGTGTATATATATAAAGCATATGGATATTCTCTTTATCTCTCTCTACACACACACACACCACTACATATATATATACCTCATTTCTATCCAAGAGAAAATATAAGATACATTAAGGGGAAAGGTTTCAGTGCCTCACAATTAAACATATCCCAGAATAGTTTACCATATTTCAAGGATGGAATGTCCAATCTGAGCTGGAGCCTGGGCTTTACTTCCCTCACTTATACCAAGAAGTGTGAAAAATATTGATTTGCTCCTGAGAGATGTTAGAGCAACTTAATTAAAGTTGTTTAAGTCCTTTGCATTCCTTTGATGGGAGGCACCCTAGAAAGGTGTAATGTGTTTTAATTTAACGTGAAGTGTTCAGAAAGTGGAAGGAAGCCTTTCCACCAGCCCTCGGTGTCCAACAATGTTCTCACAAAGATCTCTTCTCCCTACCATGTATAGTTGATTGTGATAAATATAGTCTCTGACCTTTAACAGATGTAAAAGTGAAAACACAAAGAAATTGGACATGCTGCGATGGCTATCGCCTGCTTCCCAGCCTCTCTGCGCATTGATTGGCTGCAAGACACTTCTGAGAGTGGGTATAAGACTCTTAATACATCTGCTCTGTTGGGGGAGGAGTGTACAGGCTTCTGAGACCTTGCATAAGCTCAGTCACAGGCAACAAAGACTGGAATAGTCAATAAGCCTGTCTTTATGATGAGAGGACAGCCGACAGCTCTTATCAGGGGGCCTCCCATTTCCCCTCTTGGTTCCTTACTCATTAAAAAAAAAAAAGAAAGACCAGTGACGCTCTGATTTAGACTCTGAAGAGGTATTCTTAGTGGGCTGACTACAGAAGCCTGTTGGCCTTCTCTCAACATTCAGTATGAATTTCACCTGGAAAGGCTTTTTTTTTTTTTGCCATCATCTTGTCAAAGACTCGACTAATTCACTTTTCTCTCTTGCAACCTTCCAGATTTCTCTCTGGCATGCATCTGCTTAATAAAGTTGTTGAAGCTGTGTCTCTTAACCTTTCCTGGGAGGCTGGCGAGGAGAAGGATGTTCCGCAAAGTATATATGTCGCTCAGGAGGAGTTTACTGGACTAAAGACAGCACAAAGGAAATGACTAGCCACATTTGTGAACCCACATTTGTGAGTCTCTAGTGTCTCCTAATGAAAATAGCCTTAAATCATAGGCTTGACACTTACTTTTGCGCCAAAACCACTAGGATCCAATTTTCTTTCTGATGGAATTTGCTCTGTGCACGGTTCCTTAAGTGGCTAAAATGACTTCCTGAAATATTTGGCAAAATGCAAGTCTAATCTCTGACTGTATTATTCTTATCTCAACTGAGCTTCTTAATACTTGAGTGTTGGCTTTCCCCAAATGGATGGGATTCGTCTGTTCCTCTCTCCCATGTGCCTGTAGTTATCTCTTCTGAATATCTCTCCCTGGATTTTTTTCCTATAACTTAAAACTGCATTCAAACTTAGACTAGCCTCCACTATGGGATCTCCATGGCAACTCACTCTCAGAAGCGAGCAGGTGGGGTTTGGCAATGATGTCAACGTAGTAGGCCACAGACCATCAATGTCCATTCCACAAGTCTTCTCCTGGTTCCTGCCATGCTTTCTCAGCCCATACAATTGCTAGCATTTCAACTCTCCAGGTACTGGCAGAGTCCTTTCCGAATACCAACCATCTGGAAACTGGAAATTCTGTCAATCTACTTCCTGTGACAAAAGGCCTTCTTTCCACTTCTTGAAGCTGGTTGGTTTCTAACTAAATTTGATGTTCTTATACTCTAATTACTGGTACATGATAACTTATTTCCTTTCCTGTTGGTATTAGGTTGCTGCTGATTTTCCTATTTAAAAAACTCTATTGTGAATATCCTTATACACATGTTTATGTGCCCTATCTCAGCAGAATGCACATCTGGATTGTCAGCAATTGGATAATAAAGTATGAGCATTCTGACATATGCTGCCAGATGGCCTTACTAAAAGGTCGTGTCAGTCCAGCTGCCAGAGAAACCAGGAAAAATCCTGGACTTGGTACTTGCTGCTTCATTTTATGCGTTTTGCCAAAGGCATTGAAAGGCATTTTCTGCTTTCTTCTTATACTTCAAATCTCGCCTAAACTGTGTACCTTCTTACCAAGCAGTCCCTGACTGCTGGAGTGAAAGGCACCTGTGCTTGTCATGGAATCCCTTTCTCTCACTATATCATGTGCTCCCTTTCTCCAAAGCATTTAATGTATCTGAAGTTTTCTAATTAGATTACATCTTCTCACGTGTCTTTCTCTATATGTCTCTTTACTATCACATATATTCCTGTGAGAAAGATTTTGACATTTGTGCACCTAGAAGAGGGGCTGGCAAAAGCAAAGTGATAAGAAAACAACTTCAACTGCTAGTATTTTATCTTTGCTAATTCTTGGTTACTTACCAACATGTACAAACCACCTACTATTGACTAAATTCTGTGCACTTTGTATATACTATAATAATTGGTCATGACAATGCTTTGATATAGGTACCATTATACTCCACATTTATCAATAAGAACAGAGACCTGAAAAAGTTAAGTGACTTTTCGAGAATTTAATACCTGACCAATTATGGAGCTAGTATACAAATTTAGGCAGAATCATTCTGACCATTATACTATCGGTGTCTATCTTGTGGGATAAAAATAATATCTCATTCTTATTTACTCATTTTTTATTCTATTAAGTACAAATGACACTGAGGTCTGTTCAAGTGTTTATTGACCTTTCTCAGTCCCTTTGGTGAACTGGCTGTTTCTAGTTTATGAGTGGCTCTGTGTGTGTGTGTGTTTCACCTCATTCTTCTTCCTTTTTCCTTTGTCCTGCTTCTTACTATTGTTTTATAGAAACAGAAACTCTAAAAGATTCTTTATTTACTTCTCTGCTGCCCAGATTTACACCAACATAGAGTGTAGTAGTTGAGGGGCATTTCAGATAAGTAGAGAAAGAATTGCTGGGGAATTATTGGGGAGTTTTCTACTCCCAGTGTTCCCTGGATATTGAACTGTGATCTGGATGGCTTTCTGTTGGGCTCAGTATGGTAGAGTTAGATGCTAAGGGACAAGTAGCCACCTGTAGGGACCACACAAAAATAAGGCATGGGCTTAAGGAGAGATGTAATACTGAAGAGAACTCCCAAAACACTGGCTAAGCACAGTGATGTCAGCTGGCCCCACATAGGAGTACAAGGTTATATGCTGTCAATAGCAGAATATACACACTTGTGTGGGAAGCTTATTGGAAGCCAGAGAAACGTTCCTCTCTTGGGTCACACTGCTATTAAGACCCTTCTCATTCCCCAGACATCAGGGCTACTAAGAAGGAAAAGAATCTAAAAGATTAAGCAAACATCCCATAGATTAAATAATATAAGTATATCCACTGATGCTTAACTGTATAAATATTGCATCTAAAAAAATTATTCCAGGTGAAACACCTCTGTTTTTGCTACTTTGCAGTTTAAAGCTTCAAGTCATAGGAGTTTGGGAGTAAATGAAGAAAACTCAAAGTGATTTGTGTCTGTTACAACAGAAATCTTCAGAGCATTTAAAAAGCATGCTTATGACAGGTTTCTGAGATACATTTAAACAACTTTGGCTTCATTTCTTCTATTTCTAACACCTCATAAATTTGTACAGAGATTCAGAATAGAATAACTTTAAGAAATGCATCTTGTATTGGCTATAGTTTTTCTCTCTGTAAATTTATGTTATGAGATATGTCAACATATTGCCTAACATCCAATCATCCTCTTTTTCTGGGGAAAACATTGCAATAATGTTATTTTAATGCCTCTATACAAATACACTGACTGTTTTCCTCCTGAAATTCCTTAGAATTTTCATTGGCATGTTTTTTGATTTCTGGTTCTACTTGAATACTTGGAATTTATTATTACTTTTCCCTCTTGGGTGGTAGGGAGATTTGAACTCAGGGCTTTACACTTGCTAAGGTGTCTAAGTGGCAAGAGCTAAGAGCTAAATTGCTCCATTGTTTATCCCACACCCTAGCCCACTTGTTGCTGATTATTTGTGAAATAGAATCTAAGGGATCCTTCTGGCTTTCCTAGTCTTGAACTGTAATACACGACCTCTCAGCCTCTTGAGTAGCCAGGATTTCAGTGTGAACTACTGGGACCTAGCTAGCTTCTCTCTTTATTCTTAAGTATTTTTGTGTTTCACACTTACTTTCAAGGTTTTTTGCACTATTTCCATACATGCTATAGTATATTTTAATTATATTCACCCCTATATTACTCTTTTGTCACCCTCTTCCCCAGTACCTATTTTAACTTCCTTAAAAGTATTTTAAATGGGTTTCATTGTAACCTTTTCATAAGTGCAAGCATATGTTTCAGTTACCTTCTTACAACTTGACCTCTTTGTTCCCCCTTTTATCTCCCACTGTCCCCTTTTAGGTTCAGGTCCTTTTTACTTTATATTTCACGATTCTGCATGAAAGAAAACAGGTAGCTTGTCTTGCTAAGTCTGGATAATTTGGCATAATATTATGATCTCAAATTTCCTGCAAATAACATAATCTTATTGTTATTTATGGTTGGATAATACTCCACAGTGTATATACATCGCATTTTTTAATCCATTTATCTGGTGAGGGGAACCTACACTGATTCCAGAACTTTCACTCTTATAAATAGTGTTGCAACAACATGATGTGCAGTTACCTCTATTGAAAGCTGACTTGCATGCCCAGGAGGATAGCAGGATTATATGGAAATTTTACTTTCACATTGTTGAATAACCTCTATGTTGATTTCCATAGTGGCTACTCTAATAATTTTCATCCCTATCTACATAGTATACGGGCTCTTTTTTCCCTGATTCTTCATTAGCACTTTGTTTATTTTCTTCATAGATTTGTGCTTGCTAGGCAAGCACTCAACTACTTGGGTTATGTCCCAGCCTTTAAAAAAATTATTTTAGATAAAGTCTTGTGTTTTTGCCTGAGTTGGCACAAACTAGTATTCTCCTGCCTCCACCTCTCAAGGAGCTAAGATTATAGATGTATGTCTGTGTATCTAGGGAAATAATGTTTTAATTTGCTTTTCCTTTGTGTCTAAGCATGATAAACATTTCTTCATGTGTTTACTGGACATTTGTAATTTTTTTCTGAAAATGTTTAGATCATTTGTCCATTTATTAATTGGGTTATTTGCCCTTCTAGAGTTTTTTTTTTTTTTTTTTTTTTTTTTTTTTTTTTTTTTTTTTTTTTTTGGCCAGTTGTGGGCCTTGGACTCAGGGCCTGAGCACTGTCCCTGGCTTCTTCCCGCTCAAGGCTAGCACTCTGCCACTTGAGCCACAGCGCTGCTTCTGGCCGTTTTCTGTATATGTGGTGCTGGGGAATCGAACCTAGGGCCTCGTGTATCCGAGGCAGGCACTCTTGCCACTAGGCTATATCCCCAGCCCCTAGAGTTTTTTTTTGAGCACTTCATATATGCTGCGTATTACTACCGGGCCAGATGAATAATTATGAATTTTTTCTCTCATTTTGTAACATGCTACTTTATTCTGACAGTTATTTTCTTTGATGTGAAGAAAGTTTTTTTAATTGAATGCAATATTTGTCAATTATCTATTATTCCCTGAGCCAATGGAGTCTGATTCACAAAGTTTTTGCCTAAACCTATGTCTTAAATATTTTCTTCTATGTCTTCCTATAGTAGTTTGAAAGTTTCCAATTTTACATTAACATTTGTGATGCTTTTTGAATTGATTCAACAGGGTGAGACAGAGGGACTTCGTTTCGATTTTCTACTTGTATAGATCCAGTTTTCTACCACCACTTGTTGAACAGCCTTCCTTACTCTATTGAATATTTTTGGCTCATTGTCTAGATCAATTGGGTGTGGCTGAATATGATTTTTCCTGGGTTCTATAAAGCTTTGTAGCTTGTGGGATGGGTAAACTTCCTCTCTCTACAGACTCTTTCTTCAGTTTGTCAGCACAGGGATGTTAAATGTCTTGTTTAGGAGTTAGATTTATTTACAAAACCTTGATTAATATCCCACCTGTTTTATTATGCAAGTGATAGATTAAATGTCAAATATCCTGTCTAGAATTAGGTCAGGGTTGGATCAAATACAGTGGTTTTTTTTTTTTTTTTTTTTTTTTTGCCAGTCCTGGGCCTTGGACTCAGGGCCTGAGCACTGTCCCTGGCTTCTTCCCGCTCAAGGCTAGCACTCTGCCACCTGAGCCACAGCGCCCCTTCTGGCCGTTTTTCTGTATATGTGGTGCTGGGGAATCGAACCTAGGGCCTCGTGTATCCGAGGCAGGCACTCTTGCCACTAGGCTATATCCCCAGCCCCCAAATACAGTGTTTTTGAGATCTGCACTGCAAGGGAGAGAATCCAGAAAATGCAGTGATCTGCCTATTAGAGCTTTCGAATCCTGCCAAGCAGGAAATCATCAGAAAGACATGATTTGCAAGAATGATGACAGAGTCACTGTGTGGTTGCCATTACTGGGGAAATGGTGGTATCCCCTGGACCTGGGCTCAGAACTCAGCCCTGCCCTGCACAAATGCACTTAACAGTTCTTACAAGACAATATGCTGTAAACCAACTGTATGTCTCAGGGGAGTGGGGAGGGAACCAGGAAGGGGGGAAGGGGGGAGAAAAACAAAGGAGGAGGTGAAAGGTTTGATAAGAAATGTACTCACTGCTTTACATATGTAACTGTAACCCCTCTGTACATTACTTTGACAATAAGATAATTTTTTTTAATGCACTTAACCAAAGGACAACTCTGGTGGCTGAGCAGTCCTTTGCCCCCAGGCTGGATCTTTGATTTCTCTATGTCTGGTGATATGTAGATGGTGATCCTCACCAGGGAGCAGGAAGCCATGAGGCCCTATGCCCTTAATACAGCTCTCTGAGTCAAGAAGAGTGGCACAATGGATTTCTTCCTCCACACTAGCATGTGACATGAGGGACACTATTGTGCCACATTTCCATGCTGAAGTGTTGTGATAAGAGTTGGGTTATCCTGTGGCTAGGACTTCCAGTCATAGTCAGGGCTGCTTTGCTTAACTTGTAGTTGTGCTTCTAGCACCCTGCACCTGAAGAGTTAGTGTTGGTGCTATGAGACATTTCCTACTTGTGTGCATGTGTGTGTCAGGGTGGGGCGGGGCTTCCCCTCGTCATGTGTTTTCACCTGTCCTGTCTCTTCTTTGGTGATTCCTAGACCTTGTCCTGTTTTCCTCTCTTTGAATAAAGTCTGTGCTTTTCTACTGTGACTTTTCTCATTCTCCAAGGTACACACAGAAGAAGCTTCTATTCTGCCATCTTACCCAAGACCTAGTCTTACTTTTGATATGTTTTTGGTCGTTTCTGGAAATTTTGTGTGGACATGAAATTTGATTAGGTGTATTTACAGAACCTTCCTGAATAAAATCCCACCTGTCTTAATATGTAATACATTAAATGTTTACCAATATTCTGAGAAGCTATACCATGTTTTTTTTTAATAGTTGGCTTTTACTGGTCATATTCTTTATTAATCCTTTTTCTCAGAGAACACCAGTCTTTATCATTTTCACTAACACACCAGAATCTATGGGTTCTTTGTACCATCTATTGCCGACTCTAGCATTTGGTTGATAGTTCTCCGAGAAGCATCGAATGTTTAAGTTTCTTTCTAACACTCTCCATTATGACAACTTTTAATCAGAAGTTGGCTTCTTGTTTGCTTTGCCGAAATAAGGTTTTATAGGCAATGATCCCAATGTAGTCATTTGGGGATCATGTGTGTTGGTGAGCAGGCAGAGTGCTCTGGGCTTGGGAATGATTGATTTTAACCTTGGATACTTTACGGTAAAACTCACCTCAGTTTCCCAACAATGACTCCTTCATATCATAAAATCCCACATTTCTTCTTTAACTTTTGAGATGTTTCTCATTAATAGACATTTTTCCTACTTCAGTGTCTTCAATAAATACATCTTGGTGTTCCAGCGCATTTTTATTTGTATAAAGAACAAATAGATAGAAAAATATGACCTTGTAAATGGCCTGCTGAGTTAAGAGTCATAAAGTGACAGGACAGGATCTTCTTGGTTTCCAGACAACTTTCAAGAGTTCAAGCCTAGCTCCTTGGAGACACTCCTGTGGCTTTAAGAAACACATTTTAACATTCTATGACTTCTGATTCTTTAAAATAAGTGCTTTTTGTAATTCATCTTAAGATGATTCCTATATCTTGGAACTAAATCAGTACTTACTAAGTCTATTATTTGCATTGAATCCAAAAAGCATAATCATTACAAAGAATAATGAAAAAGTATGTGACAAACTCTCAGTCTTCTATATTCATAAGTTTTTTGGGCGGGGCAGAGGAATTATGTATCCTTTCTTGACCATTTATAAAATGCATTAATAATGCTAAAAGAGAAAATCAGATCTATTTTATTCAAAGAACCAAATATGTATCTTGGGCTGGGAATATGGCCTAGTGGTAGAGTGCTTGCCTCATATAAATGATCCCTGAGTTCGATTCCTCAGCACCACATATATAGAAAAGGCCAGAAGTGGTGCTGTTGCTCAAATGGTAGAGGCCTAGCCTTGAACAAAAAAAGAAGCCAGGCACAGTCCTCAGGCCCTCAGTTCAAGTGCCAGGACTGGCGGGAAAAAAAAAAAAAAAAAGAAAGAAAGAAAAAGAAAAAATACACCTAACACATAGGAGCCTATTCTAAGCATGGGTGGAATTATCAGTGATTTAAATGCATAGTAAAGGAGTATCCTCCTTTTAGATGCTCTGAATCTACCTATATGACCTTGAGTGACTAGATCACTTCAGATCCCTGAGCAGCTCTTTGACCAGCTTGCCTCCTGAGATCCTGTGAGAATCAAGATAAATAGCAGGTCAACGACAACAAATTACTTTAAAAACTTACAGAAAGTCTTATAAAAGTTACTGATATCAAGAACTTGTTAGATAATCTTTTTCCTATTATAAGACAAGTGCACCTTTAATCTAATACATATTCACATTGTGACTTGAGTTAGATAAAAGACTCCACGTGGAATCCTAGCTTTTTTGTTCGGCATTTAACATAATAAGGTTTTAATTCACTAGGGACCAGGTGTTATTTCCATTGACAAATAGCCCATCTATACATGGCAGGCAATATAAGAGAAGATGCTCTTAGCTGCACCCACTTTGAGGCTTTCCAGATGTTTCAGGATTCAAGAATGGAAATGTAGGTTGGCTTTTGTGTGACATTGCAAGGTCAATAAACAGACACAATTCAAGAATCAGACCCTGAAAGTAAATGTACTCATTTCTGATGCAAATGGATAGAAACCATTAATAAAGAAATGTAAAATGTGCAAGGAAAACAAGTCATTACCGGATTTAAAAATTTTAGTTGCTTGTTGTTATTCAAGCAATAATTAAATTCCTTTCTGACAGAATTTTTATCTTTTATTGCTATTTAATACCATAAGGAAATGGAACAATTTTTATTTCTTGGGATTTAAAACTACATACAATTTTAGACTTATCACAAATTAGACAAAGAAAAGTAAAGTGGAGCAAAAAAGCAAATAAACAAAATTTAGGAACTTTCAAATGAGAAAACAGGATTTTATTTGTATGAGATATGGTAATTTAATGTTCAAAACAAAGAAATAAGGTATTTGGGAAAAAATAAGTAATTAACAGAACATAAATATTTTACCAAGCTCTAACTGCTTAGCAGCCTTATGTTTTGCTGTATACCCAAGATACAAAAAAATATATATTAGCTATCAAAAATACATGAATTTCAATACACAAGTCAGATAACAAACAAAGCAATGTAAAACTCTATACATTGATTTGCTTTCTCCACCGAGTCCTGTTCCTGCTACATTGGAAAGAAATCCAGGCTTAGCATGTCTGATACTTTTTTCTCTCCTGCTCCTACAAGTTTTGCCATATGCAATTGTGAGTAATCCATAATGAGGGGTGGCAGAGGGAACCCCAATCTGTTAGCTTCCTTCCTACGGTAAAGAGAAGGTATTCCTTACTTTCATGTTGCCTTTTATTCCTTCCTAGATACATGTTAGGGAGAGGAAGAACTTTAGGAGGTTGAAAATGTTACGCCAGTGAATTTCTCTTGAACTTTGTGGCCAGGCCTCTTTGGAACCTTATTTCCCAACTTGACAAGCCATCTATCTACCTCTCAGTTGTTCAGGAGATTATCTTTTATAATCTAGAAAATTTTACTGCTTCTTTCATGGTCTGTTTTTCATTCCCACTAACTTCCTGAAAAGTTTGCAAGGAATTCTATGGAGTTAAAGATTCATGGAAATAAAAGCCAAAATTTCTCAGCTAACTCTGCCACACTTCCTCTGAGGTACTGATAATGAATCCCCTCCGTTCTGATCCTGAGATCCTAATTCAGAGCACCCTAGTGGTTCAGGAACTGTTATAATTTCTTTCTAATTTGACGTGGGTTTTTTTGTTTGTTTGTTTTTTGCATTGCATACACAACTACCAATTTCTGTTCTGCAGGTGTGCTTTGATCTTGTAATTTCTGGCCCACAAATTTTTCCTCATTTTCTATTATCAATACATTCAATTCTGCATTCTCTCAAATACTTTACATCCCAAGTTGGCCCTACTCTAACTGTTTGCATTGTGTCTCCCTCTTCATGTCCTTTGACTGGAGGATAGCCTCTAGCCAAAGTGCCAACCTATCAAGCTGCTGTCTGCTTTATTGTCTTGGCTCATGATATTCTTTCTGCAAAAAAAAAAAAAAGTCCTTTCCTTCTTACAAACTGATTCCTACATTAAAAAAATCATATTATCTTCCAAGGAGCAGATTTTGTTACTTGTATTTAATGTCTTCTTGGATTCTCAGTCATCTGTAGGAAGAGGAATCTAACAAAGAGGAAGTGAGGTGATGCTGTATGACTAAGACCAAAAGTGCAAACTGGAAGGTAGTCTGGATGAGATGAACCTGTGACCAGAATCGCATAACAGATATCAGGATGTGATGAGACCTAATTCCAGGACCTTGGACTTAGGAATGACTGAGCTTATTAGGCCCTCAACATTTGTGCCAAGGATGAAAAAAGTTTATGACTAGTTAATTCTGTGGTGCTGGCTGACATGGAGAATCTTTTCAATTATAACCTTATGTTGTCCAATTTTGAGATATTAGCTATCAAGTACCTGTGAACTTGTGAGGTACTTTCCTTAGAACTTTAACGATGCTAACGTTAACAATTACATAACAAGGACTTTGTTTACCTCGCCTATTTGGTAATGCTGAATTACAGCTTCCTCAAAAGAAGATTTGAAACTCCTTCACATTTTTGCCTTCCAAAAGCATCAGGCTCAGTACCACTTTAAAATGGAGACCTCAAAGCATTGGTACCTTGGGCGGTATTATTGATTCCATTAAGCAGTATGGCTACAGTAATTCAGACTGATGAGTTCGGTGGTATAAACATAGCAATCTACAGGTGAACATAGTAGAGAAAACATTACATACAATAGCTTCATGCCCATCATTCAGGACATGAGGAAGTGTGATGTAAGTTCCAAAGAGGTTGGGCAGCTCTGTTGTCTTGGAGTGGCCTACTGTAGCCTATGTGGTCTTTCGCTTCACCATATAGCACTGAACGCCTGTGGCTCTCCTTGACAGATATTCCTAGCAATCCACTGAATTTTCAGCTTCAACCATATGCCTTCACACATCACCTACAGCAGAGCTGCCTGCAGCTGTTCT
Organism: Perognathus longimembris pacificus; assembly: GCF_023159225.1. Taxonomy (NCBI): domain Eukaryota; kingdom Metazoa; phylum Chordata; class Mammalia; order Rodentia; family Heteromyidae; genus Perognathus; species Perognathus longimembris. The sequence goes on along the minus strand of NC_063181.1, from coordinate 35,409,654 downwards.
GATTCTGCCACACATTGCCTGGTCCCCAGGCTTTCCTTTAAAGTCTAAGTGGAGGATAACACCTGCATTCTGTATGCAAAGCCAGTGATAAAGTTTGATGTGAGCTCAAACAGGACCCACTAAAACCAGGTCTGGAGCTATCCCTGAAAGCTTGGATGGCCAAATTGCAGAGACAACCCCTGAGCAACACTGTGGGCAGGCAGCCCGGAGCTCTCTTCTGGAGACAAAACGTTGACATTTGGCTAAGATCCTGTGCACATCTAAACCTCAGAAGAGGGATTTCTGGCCAATTCCTGAGATGTCTATACTCCAGAGTGCCTATGTTTTTTGATATAAAATCCTTGGCTTAAAAAATGACCCTGGATTTCTTAGTCGCCACATTGTTCTTCATAGAATTTTCTCAGTCTTCCTTTTCCTAGAGAATTGCAAGTTTCAAATCATTCTGCTTTGCTTTTTGCTCACAAATCTCATTGCAAACCTGGTTTTGTGCAGAGACAACCATATCACTGTCAAGAAAACTTGAAATATATATATATTTCAAATTAAGTAGCCTGTGATGTAAAGCTCAGTCTCAAGAAAAGAATCAAATGTGGACAGTTGATTGCCACAGGACTCTACCCATGGCCTCTGCTCTAATTAACAAGAGAATTCCTAGAAATAATGAGCATAATAGTTAGACTTTGGTTGAAGAAAACTTAAGAATGAAAAACCACTGGGTGCCAGTGGCTCACACATCTAATGCCAGTTATTCAGGAGACTGATACTGCAGTTTGAAGCCAGCCCAGGTAGGAAAGATCATGAGACTCATAACTCCAATTAATCACACACAAAAATTTAGAAAATGGAGTTATGACTGACTCAAGTGGTAGAGCACTAGCCTTCATAGAAAAAAAGGAAAGCTCAGGGACGCCATCTAGGCTCTAAGATTAAACCCTGGGCTGGCATGAAAAAGAAAGAAAGAAAAGAAAGAAAGAAAGAAAGAAAGAAAGAAAGAAAGAAAGAAAGAAAGAAAGAAAGAAAGAAAGAAAGAAAGAAAGAAAGAAAGAAAGAAAGAAAGAAAGAAAGAAAGAAAGAAAGAAAGAAAGAAAGAAAGAAAGAAAGAAAGAAAGAAAGAAAGAAAGAAAGAAAGAAAGAAAGAAAGAAAGAAAGAAAGAAAGAAAGAAAGAAAGAAAGAGGCAGGAAGGAAGGAGGGAAGGAAAGAAGGAAGGAAGGAAGGAAGGAAGGAAGGAAGGAAGGAAGGAAGGAAGGAAGGAAGGAAGGGAGAGAAAGAGAGAAAGAGGGAGGGAAATAAAGGAAGAAAGAAGGAAAGAAAGAATAAAGACCACTTTAAAAAATTATGCTGGAAACTGGGATATCCATATATAGAAGATTGAAACTGAATCTTTGTTTCTCATCTTATATCAATTCAAAGTGCAAGATCTGAGTAATATAAGAACACAATGTGAGACCTGAAATCTTGAAACTACTACAAACCCTAGAACTTATCACTATAGGCAGAAACTTTCTTAATGAAATTCAAGGGGCTCAGGTAATAGAAGAGACAACTGGCAAATATTACATATCAAGCTTAGAAGCTTGTGCATAGTAAAACAAAGAAAAGTGAAAATGAAGCATTACAAAAAAAAGTCCATTGAATGAGAGTACTTTGCTAGCTATATATCTGACAAGGGTCTAATGAGTAGAATACACAATGAGGCTAAAAACCAAAACCATCCAAACACAATAACGCCAATAATAAAAAGGTAAAGGAACTAAACAGAAAAATATTACAAGACATATGAATGGCCAACAAATATGGTAAGAAATACCATTAAAGCTTGTTATGAAGATAATGTAAATTGAAACAACACTGATTCTAGCTTGCTCTAATCAGAATGACCACCATCAGGAATACAAACAGTTGGGCACCAATGATTCATGCCTGTTACTCCAGTTGCTAAGAAAGCTGGGATCAGAGGATAAAAGTTCAAAATCATTCTGGGTAGATAAATCTAGGCGATTTCTATACCAAATTAATCTGAAAAAAGCTGGAAGTAGAGGCATGTCTCAAGTGACATAGCACCAGTCTCGAGAAAAAAGATAGAGCAAAAGAGAGACCCAGAGTCCAAGTACAGCTATTTGAAAACAAGATACAAATAACAAGAAATTCAAAGGAGAATGAGAGAAACAAGAAACTACAGTTGCTGTTGAGAATGTAAATTAGTTCAGTAACTATGGAAGTCAGTATGGAGAGTCCTGAAAAATCTAAAAAGGAGACTACCCTCTTATCCACACTCCTGGGCATTGATCTGAAAGATTGCAAGGTAGGATAAGATAAAGGCACCCATTTTTTTTTTTTTTTATCGCAGCACTATTCAGAGTAGCCATGTTATGGCAGCATTCCTACAACTGATGAGTGGATCAAGAAAATGGAATTTTATTCATACATACAAAAGAAGAATAAAATCCCATTCGCAGGGAAACCCAAGGATCCTGAAAATCCAAATTGAGTGAAGTAAGGCTTTAAAAAAACAAAGGGCATGGGTTTTCTCTCATACATGGACGTTAAACCTAGAAATAATTATGTATAGAAATATATATAGGGCAAAATGCACATAGACATGTTCAAGCTGTGTATGTAAATGTTGGAGTGAGATGCCTTGGTGCTCATTTGAATAATAAAACAGGAAATTGAAACATGTCTTACCTGGGATATGGGGTAATAAGTGAAGGATGGATGAATGAAAAAGCGACAATGAGTCCTTGGCTGAGGAAGATGGTTTTCAATGTTAAGAGAGATACGACAGTCATTTCAGATACTGATAAGATGAATTTAAACAGAGCATGAATTTGGTTGTTCTAATACTGTTCTCCAATTCTGTTGAAAATAGGTCAGCAGTATAATTCAGTGGCTATTGAGTTTTGCTTTTCATGAGAATAGTAGCTCATAATGAGCACTGAGTTATAGAGTTGAGAATAGAATAGACTAAGGGGATGGGAGCCTGTAGAATCTAAGTTTAAAAAAATAGGAAGTATGACAGGAGTAGAGTGGTAATAAGAAAGCCTCCCATATGTAGGATTCCACTTGGGAGTACAAGGAGCAAATTGGAAGTCTATGCTAGCAATGAAGAGGGGGAAGTTTGGGGAGTGGAGGCTTTGTGTGTCGGACAGTTCTTGCTGATTAAAAGAGCATAGCTTGTCTTCTGAAGTCAAGCTGGTGAAGTGGTGTGGGTGCTGAGATCATGGAAAGACAACTGTCAAACTGAGATTCTAACGTATTTGGGTTATCTTTCTTGATAACGAATTATAAAGTGAGGAATAATACTGATAAGAAGACTGGATTTCAGCCAGTAACTTTCATGAATAATTTGTGTCCTCTTTAAGTCTACTTCAAGCAGGGCTTTTGCATCTTTGTACACTGTAGTGGTGACTTTTTCTTTTTAAATGGTGCCCCCTCACAGTCCTGAAATTCTGCTTCATCCTTATAAGCACACTGATGCTATGAAGTACCTTATTGGAAAAGTATGTGTGTTACGTGAGTTTTGTACAAAAGTGTGATCCAGTGCTATTGCTATGAATCAAAATGAATGAATCAAACATAAATACTGCACATTAGGGTGATGACTCACAGAAAGTAGACACGTATATCTACTTTCAGTTGCCACAAATTTTGTGACCAAAATCTTGCAGGAAACTGACCATGTAGTTATACTAAGAACAATGGCTCAGTATTTGCTAATTCAGTGTTGATATGGACTTACCAAATGATAACTACCAGCCAATTAAGAATGAATTCATCATATATACAGAGCAATGGTGAAAATGTAATAGGTGGTTGTTTTTAGTATTCTTAGTATTTAGAAACTTTGAATGCATTAATTTCTTATTTTAGTCAAAAATAATAGCATCATATAATAGTGCATGTGAAAATAAAATACTGGATAACCACAACACAAGAACTGGGAATGGTGAATGGAATTACCCATCTTTAAACCATAGATAGGAATTACCTCATAACAGAATTTTAAAATACAGTGCAATATCATAAAGTTGTACACTCTATTAAAGAATTCATAAAGGAAAAATATAATACAGACAATACATTTATAATAATGATGAAATGAGTAAGATTACATCTGTCAATCTAAAGGAACAAAAGTAAAACATTAGAAACAACAACTTAGTCCATCAATTCAAAGGCAGAAATTATCATATGGGTTTTAAAACAATATCAAAATTTTAATTTAACATCATAAAAGCAATTTTAATTACAAAATAACAGACTTAAAGAAATATATATGTTTAAAATTGTTGAAAAGAGTGGACTTACTAATATTAGCAATACTGTACTTTTACCACAAAAATTAAGGAATTAAGAAAGTCTTTTTAAAAAACCATAGGATTAATTTATCAGAAGGATATATAGTTTACTAACAATGTTTTTAAAATGCATGTTGCTAAGTCTGATGGGACATGGAAGAAAATAATGAAGATTTGCCACCTTTTTCATATGCATTCTAGATCACTCCAAACCAGCTTCTCCTAATTGACATTTACCAAACCACAAAACATACACTTTTTTGCATAATAAACTCTGTATTTAAGACAGGAAATGGTAAAGGGCTGAAATCATACAAAGTGTACTCTTGGAGAGCAAGAAAAATAAACAACTAAGTATAACAAATGAAGATAAATATAAATCAACACAAATAATTTGCTGAGTTAACAAGTGAGGAATTACAAATTGTAAATCATTTCAGCACCACTCCTAGGATTCTGGGACATGATCCACTGGGGATATAAGATAGTGTATAAGACAGCTTGGTAATTTCTTACAATATTAAAATATGTGAAATCTAGTTATTCAGTTCCTGTGTATTAATAGAAAATAAATAAGAGCATTTTCCCACATAAGATATGTGCTTTTCCAAAAATGTACAAAATGGCTTTCTTTTTTTTCTTCTTGGCTTCCTTTAAAAAATATTTTTATTGCAAAAGTGATGAAAAAGGGGTTGCAGTTACATAAGTTAATGAGTACATTTCTTTTTAAACACTGTTACTGCCTCCCTCATTTTGTCTGATTACCCTTCCCTATTCCCCTCCCCCCAAGTTGTATAGTTCATTTCCAACATAATGTCAAGTGAGTGTCATTGTTGCATTAGATCATATCCTTGGCCCTGCTATTTCTGTGATTCCCTTTCCCTTCCATACATCGAATAACCTCCAAGCAGCTGAGTTTCTAATAGTCTCTCACTTAAAACAATACAAATATCTCAAACTGTAACAGAGATAGATTGTACCAGTTCCCTAAAGTAGAGTGTTAGTAATAAAAGCACAAACTAGGCTATTTGAAGCATTATAATTGACTCTCAAAAATCATTATTCTGAGGAAAAGGGTCAAGAGAAAGGAAAACAAGTATAAAGTGGAATGCATAAGTAATTGTATAATTTATGATCAAATCCACAGGGAAAAGCAGAAGTTTGACAGTACTCTGGGATGGGAGATAGAGGAAGGCAACGTGGCTCATGCTTGTAATCCGGTTTGATGAGGACTAAAAATCAGAGGAGCATGGTTCCAGGAAAATTCAGACAAAAAGTTATTCATAAAACATCTACCTCAAAATGTGAGTTATGCATAGTGACAGGCGCTGTCATCTTAGCTATGTAGGAAGATGTAGGAGACTGTGGCCCAGGCTACCCCTGAAAAAAATGCAAGATTATACCCGAAAAGCAAAAGAAAACAAACAAATAGATGAATGAATAAATAAGTAAATAATCTAGCAAACACATTTTGAAGCTGATAAAAATGTGATTATTGTTATTAGAGTGGCAGTTTTGTAAATAGACATTCAAAACTCATCAAATGATATACAATAATGTGCCAAGATATGGTGCCTCAAGTGGAGGTACAAAAAGCAGTTGAAAGAAAACAAAAATAAATCAAAGTCACAAAGGACAATACCAACAACCTAACTTTTAGTGACCTGCTGGCACCATAGTGCCAGAGACAATATTGCAAATGTTTTCTGGTCATTCAGAAACATCACTAGAAACCCAGAACCACCATGATGAACAGCTCCTCATGGAGCTGTGGAGCCAGACGCAATATAGAAATCATCACATTACAGACGGTAGTCTTAACATTTACTAACGCTTCCAGTTACACTTTGCACAAAAGGAAAAAATGCTTTTGAGGCAACTTATTAACAGATAATTTAACTTAAAGTCTTTCGTACAAAGTGAACTCTCAGGATCATTAAAGCTTTGTGTATAAAAATCAACTAACTCTCAGATCTTAGGGTGTTTCTACTCACTTTAAAGATAATCCAAGGAGAAATGAGATTGACAGCAAAGAAGTTAGAGTTGCCAATAGGGGGAAATACAGCCTTGGAAGGAAGGTACCAAGAAACACTGTTAATAAAAACAATGATAGCATATCTGGGTTTTATGTTGTTGTCATAAGTCTTCATTCCTACCCAGAAGTTAAGAAATACTGTTACATTTAATCATTTTAAAAAAGAAATTCTGGGATTATTAAAATCACATATTTGTATTGATCTGAACATTGGTATGCTCTCTGAAAGGCAAGGATCTTGACAGAATCTCTAAAGCTTAGTGGTCAAAAAACATGAGTAACAAGTTTGGTAAGAAATGTACTCACTGTCTTACATATGAAACTGTAGCCCTTCTGTGAATCACTTGGACAGTAAATAAATTAATGATAATAAAAAAAGAATACCCTGCTAGAAGATCACAATAGCTTAATAGCTATGTATATGTGAACTCATAAGATGATGCTAAACGAAAAGAATTCCAAGCTATGGAAAGAAGTGGTTTATCATTACTTCTGTTATTTTCAAAATACTATGTGAAATTATGACTTTTTCTTTTATTTTCCTTCCCTATGTTTTTACCTCTGATGTCACTGTAATTTATTTTGGTACACTGGATAGTGTATGTAATTTATTGGAACCAGGGAAGGGAAGGGGAACATCAAAATGGAGAGACAAATAGTAAAAGGCACACCAATGCAACAGCAATACTTACAAGACAATATGCTGTAATCCAACCGTACAAGTGGGGGAAAGGAATTGAGGATGTGGGAAGTGGGAGAAAAATGAAGAAGGAGGTAACAAGTTTGATAAGAAATGTATGAACCTCTAACCCTTCTCTACACCATTTTGACAATAAATAAAATTTTTTTAAAGAGAAAAATAACAGAATGTATTTTTTAAAAAGAAAAAGAACTAAATATTTTGAATCTGCACAAAAAAAAGGATCTGAGGTGTTTAACTCCTAACTTCCCGTGTTCTTAAAGAGAAATTTATGCAAAAATATTGGTAGTATAATCAAGTCAGCTTCTCATTTGTCCCTATGCTGAGCAAACTGGAAACAAACTCCAAACCCAGTAAGGAAACTTTGTTACGGTTGCTTAAGGATGAAAAAAAAAATCTGTGTATTTATGATAGTGAAGAGGGCCATTCCTGAAGTTAGATACTATTAGCTTTACTTCTCTAACAGAAATCAATGAGCTAATAATTTTCATAGTTGAATAAAAGAAAGTAAGCTCTGACAGTCCTCCACCTGATAGATGCTAGGTAGAAATAGTATTAAGCTTAGAATTATTTATCTAACTTTAAGTACAAGTTTCATAAATTAATATGTAAATTTAACAAGGCATTGTATTTTAAATATTTCATTTTCACTGAAAAAGTATATAAACACATGTATTTATAATGACAAATTTATACATTCGCTACCTATAATACTGGCTGTGTATTCTTTTTAACTATGTAAATAAAAACTATTAACATATAACTATACTATATTTTATATACATAAAGTATATAAAATTCATATTATGGGATATATAATATACATATATAGTATAGAATATGAAGTATATATACTATGTAAATATTCATATATACTATATATACATGTATAGTGTATATATGCTGTAGTTTGTAGTATATTATATAGTATACACATAAAAAGTTGACTCATTGTGGGAATATAAATATACTAAGTATATAAATATAAATTTTGTGCCATTATGTTATATTACATAACATAATAGCATATTATGAAATATACAAGATGGGTTGTGTGTTAGAGTTCTGTGTTATTAAATCCACACAATAAACAAATACAGGTATTTATAGTGTAGTTATGATGGAATATAATTATAGGAATTGTGTATTATAAAGTGTTTTATATTGCATGCATTTCATGTTATAGGTATATCATACATCATAACTATTGAATATGCCATGAACAATGAATCAAGACTGTAATCCTAGGTGCCTGGAAGGAAGAAATCATGGGACCTGGAAGGAAGAAATCAAGGGACCACAGCTCCAGGTCGTCCTGGGCCAACAAGTTCCAGTTCTTTTTCTGGCATTATTTTGAACCACAATTGTATCTCTACCTCTCCAGTATCTGGGATTACAGTGACTACATTATTTTACAATTATGCAATTCTTCAAATAAATTATTCTTGCACTTTTGTAGTCCAGTTGTTAGGATCATAATCATCAAATCATAAGAGTACCGTAATTTTTAAATAATTACTTATTTATTGTCAATGTGATGTACAGAGAGGTTACAGTTTCATATGTAAGGCAGTGGGTACATTTCTTGTATAATTTGTTACCTCCTCCATAAGACTGCTTTAGATGACTCTACAAAAATTATTTTAATTTATACATTTGTCCATAAAATTTTAAGTACCGGTAGAATGAATGCACTTACTAAAAGTAATATATTATTTTGCTGTTATTTCTAATGATGTAGCTAAATATTTGGATATAGTGTAAACTTTTACTATATTTTATTCCATTGCATTTTATTTTTATGTGTGTGTATGTTGTGTGTGTGTGTGTGGGGAGAGAGAGAGAGAGAGAGAGAGAGAGACTAACAGCCTGCTCCCTTCATATTAGCTCTTGCCCCTCTCTCTGATACTTCACTCATTTCAATGGACCTTTCTCTTTGATGTAGCATTCTCATAATCTGTTTCCACCTGTTTCATCTCATCTCTCAGTCCTGCCTTCCACAGTTTTTATTGTGGAGCAGATCCTAACACAATAGTTCTCCAAAGAGCTTTGCCTCTCCCTGTCTCCCTTCCCTCATCTCTATCCTTAGCAATTTCTAATGCATTCCTCTACCAAAAAAATCTGTTTTAAAATAAAAATTAAGATGATATCCCATCACTGCTATGCAGTCAGACACATTTATTTGTATAAAGTACTAAATGTTCATTTTCATGATCACACTATCACAAAGCAACTTCTGTAGCCCTTGAAAAAAACATATTTTACTGTCAAGCACAGCTCCGGAGAAAGAAAAATGACTGGGTCTTTTATTCCATGATGTTTTGTTAGTGAATTCTGCTCTCCTCACTTAAGCTACTTTCTGGACTCAGTATCCTCACTCCTCTCCTTATTATTCTCAGTCCACTCATCTTTAGTGGTTGTTCTGAAAATTCCTAAAAACAACAACAACAACAATGGATTGAGAGTGTTTGTTTTTCTTCCTTATGGTCACTGTATTTGATTTTGGTAGCCTGGGTATTGTATATATAGGTTTATCTGAACCAGGGAAGGGAAGAGGGGCAGCAAAATGGTGAGACAAAGGATAAAAGGTGGAGCAATACAACAGCAATATTTACAAGACAATATGCTGTAAACCAACCGTAAAACTTGGGGGGAAGGGTTGAGGAGGAAGGAAGGTGGGAGAAAAATGAAGGAAGAGGTAACAAGTTTGACAAGAAATATACTCCCTGCCTTATGTATGTAACTGTAGTCCCTCTGCTCTGTACATCACCTTGACAATAAAAAATAAAATATAAAAAAGAGTGTTCCTGGCTTGGCTTTCAGACATGATCAATTTCTAACTTTAAATTTATACTTCATGCCCCATACTTTTCTGCTAATTTCTGATGAAGTGGGCTTAACAAGAACCTAAATTGACATTTCTATTTCAGCACAACCATTGTACACTGTATATATTGCAATTATAGGATTGCTTGTTGCACCTATTATTAAGTTTTGTATTTTCCTGAAGTAAAAATAAAACACACAAGCAAATTACTAGTGCTACTATGATCTAAGTATTCCATTCAGACTTCATTTTTTGATTACATACCAAAGAATAGGTTTTTCTATAGCTTGATATTAAATAAGGAAAAGGAGTGAATTTCCTCTAGTGAGAGTATTTTGTAGATATAGTTAGTTTTGGCTCTATTTCTGTATTAGTCATGACTTGAATAATAAACAATTTTTAAACCTCTGTTGTCTAATAACAACAATAAGTATTCTGATAGTCCATTGGAGATGGTAGTAGCCAAGCATCTTCTCAAACTGTGGAAATATTTCTGAACTCCAAGCTACTTTTCATCTTGTACTATCACAAATGCCTAAGACCTTGGGATCTATCACAGCATTCAATGTATCTAATTGACTTTCAAGTAAATAAACAAAATGGAGACCCTCAAGGGTGTTACTTCAAATATGCCTCAAGTGGCACCACTTTCTCCACCTCCAGCACTGACAGCTAGTTCTTGCTAGGACCTGGGGAATTGGTATTCTTGCATTCTAGTAGCTTCCCATGGCATGTTCATCAATATGTACAGACTATCACCTCCTGTGTGCTCCAAATTGGCTTAAGAAAATGGAGAAAATAATGATCCTAAAGGAAGTTTGTGAGGATTAAGCATAACAATGAGCAGGGAAGGGCTTAAAATAATACAATGAATTGATGTGTAATATCAGTTTATCAATTATAGAAAAGCCAAGGCAGAAATAAAAAAAGAATAATATAATTCCGAAGAAAAAACAGCTGGATCAGTTTTTGATAACAACATTAGAGAGTGTATTTTTTCAATTCATCCTTAAGGTGTTTCCCAGTGACATGTCTTATGAAAATTGAACCCATATCCAGAAGCAAGTAGGCAATAGATTATCGGATTTATTGTGGTAAAAGAACTTTACTTATATGCCTATATTGTCATAATCTCATTACTAATTTAATTGGAGATCTTCATTATGGCAATGTAGAAACCATGAATTATTTCGAACTTAAAAGAGTAAGCAAGGCCAAGTAGCACATGCCTATTGTCCTAGCTACTTGGAACAATAAGGTAGGAAGTTGTCTTATGCTCAGCCTAGGCAACATTTGAAGTATCCATCTCAAAAATTTTTCCATCAGCGTTAGTACTTGATGCCTCTAAAATGTTTAGTCCAGTGGCTTGTGGAGAAATCTACTTTAAAATCGCATAATTTAAGAGTGAATATATCCAATCCATTTATCCTGTGTCACATTTATCTCCAGCAGTTATGGAATTCAAAGTGACCATCCATACGCCATCAACGAGACCCTAATTGGAAAATAAGTGTGGTGCACCCTATCCCTTCCTCTATTCCTATCCTAGAAGAAGGTAGAGTGACATCTTACAAGACTGATACCACTTGGAGATACTAATTCATAGTTTCCCCATCTCTCAGCCATTACTCTTAATCAAGCTTTGCAGTCAGAGACCGGAAAGGACCATCTACAGCAGGTGCATGTGGGCATCTCTGTAGGCTCCCATGGAACTTTTGATGCTGAGCTGGTCCCCTCACTCATATTTTGTTTAGATGAACTTTTCTTTATCTGAGAAAGGATCAGAGACTGACTGGTATAGATAGATAGATATAGATATAGAAATATATAGAGATAAAAATGTTGCTGACATAAATAAAATAGAGTGATATATATACATACATATGTAATATATTATATGATTATATGTTATACATGATATATATATATATATGTAATTTCTGTTTAGACCAACCACTATTTCACATTTTATACAAACCCGGTTATAGATTTCTCAGTTATCCAGGTAAGGAGGCAAAGGCAAGCACGGGAGTTTTAATCATTTTGGGTTCTTAACAAAAGAACTGTATTCTCTTACGTAGGGTACTTCCTCTGCATTCAGTGTTGTTACTTTAATGAGATTATATTTCTCACTATTCACACTAGATTATATTGCTCATTTTTCTACCCATGTGATTCCTAGTCCCATTACTCTACCTGAATGGTAAATATATGGAAGTAGAACAGACTGAAACATTGACTGAGAGGGTCTAAAAATTTCCTAAGCCGGAGCAAGTGGTCAATTTCGATTAGCATTTTCATTCTCATAGAAAGAACAGATGTGTCAAGTGCAGGAATTGGTCATGTGACTTAGATCTAATGAGTGCTTACTATTTACTAGATACAACTACGAGATCTAGAAACAAGACCCTGAAAATGTTAGCCCTGAAGCAGAACATACAATCCAATGGCAGACTAAGATTTCACATAAAATTTACTACAAAATGTCATGTATATAATATAACTGGAAGTACAAGTCTGACAACATTATAAAAGAGGATAGGTCAGGAATTGTAAATAAAAGCAATGAAGACTGTAAAGATGTTAATTTATGCTAAATATATCTAAATAAATGACATTTACTAATTTACTACTTTAATTTTATGATGAATGTTAATCCAATGAGAAGTCAATTTGCATGTTCTGATGCAGTAAAGATGGAGTAGATTCACCATTCTGAGTCTCCATGAGCCTTCAGTAATAGTACTCTCTACTAGTCTTAGGGATTATTTATTGAGTAAAATGGACAATATTATTTTACTACCACTACCACAACAATTCACTGATGCTGGTATTATCTCCAGTTAAAAGAGAGATAAATTAAAAGAAAGAGTAATCAAAGCTCTGTTACAATATGCCGAGTTAATGAGGGCAAGGACTCCAAAGCAAGTCAGTTTTAATCCATAGTTATCATGCATACTTCCTTAAATGCATGTCAGTTTTTGAAATATGTCTGCTGCAAAGAGAAAGATTTGCTATGAACACAGGGGCTTTTTTTTTTTTTGGTTGTTTTTGTTTGTTTGTTTTTCCCTTCTCTGCTTACTGGATGCCATAAAGTGAGTTATTGTTGTGCCAACCCATCTCTAAAGTGATGGTCAAAAACTGTGAGCCCAAATGAGACTTTCCTTCCCTTGTTAATGTGATCTATTGATACTGCCATGTGAAAGCTAAAGAAAATGCATCCCCTAGAAGAGGCTAAACAAAATTAATTAAAAATAAAATAAAAATCCTAATAAAATGACAAGGCTAAAAGAGCCTCCCCAGATACCCAAGTCATTTTAACCTGGGGAATGAACACGATCATTGCATTTACTTGTGTTAAGAAAATAATATGATGAAATTTTTAAATGGCACATTCTATATTTGGTATTGCAATAAAGTGTGTGGGCTTATTGTATTTATCTTTAATGAAGTGGCGTTAACTTTGTGATCAGCTAACCTGGAAACTGTTATAATTTGCTCTATAAATGAAACTTTGAGGTTGATTTAGTTAGTAGGTACATGAGGGAATGTTTTTTTAATTAATTTGCAGAAATTGTCAGTTTTTAATTTTTTATCTGTTAATGCTTCTTCTCTCTGGGTTCTTTGGCTATTCACAACAGGAAGTTTCATCCTAAATATTAAAATATAGACTGTGTCTGTTACTCAAGTATACTCCTGTGGAAGGCTTCAAGAGCCCAAAAGCTATACCCTTGTGAACACATAAGATGATGCTAAGTGAAATGAACTCCATTTTATGGAAATGAGTGTTATATCACTGTTATAATTACTTTCAACATGCCACGTGAAACTGTAGCTTCTATTGTTGATGATCCTCTTGTATCCCCTTCCTGTATTTGTCCCCGTGCTATCACTGTACCTCATCTGAGAACCCTGGAAACTGTATATACTGGTATTAGAACTAGGGAAGTGAAAGGGAATTTTTCTCTCATTATCTCTTAAGAAAACATTCTTCATCACTATGGAAAAATTGTGTCAATGTTTTTACAGGAATCAAGGATACTAGGCATCTTTGCAAGTCAATAGCATAACTGACTGAATTAAAATGTAGATGTCTCAATATTTAACATGATACTTACAATAAACATCCTCCCACATGGTCCTAGTCTTAACGAACCGACGGAAAAGAGAGCCTCGGAAGAGAGGATTGTACATCAATGAACTCTCTTTACTTTGTTATCTTCTGTTGGGCTAAATGCTGTATGGCTTGAATGGACCTGAAGTTTATCACATTCAGTGATACAAGCTTTACAGGATTTCATATTTAACTTATGGGAAAGGAGCTTGGATTTTTAAGTCCCAGTGTGTTTACCAAAATAGGAAGTGTCATAACCACTTTGTCTGTTTGCTTCCAGTTCATTGTTTCTGGAAGAATATGGGTACATCTAACTTGCATTCAAAAGCAATAGTCAAGCCAAACACTATTTTTTTTTCCCATATATCAACTTGTTTAATCAGACCATTTGTATTATGATATATTGTTATTACTTCTCTCTATGGGAATTGATTTGTAATGTTACCTAATTGGTGTACTTCCAATTTTAATCTGAGCTGAGTAATAAATATAATACATTAATTTCCATAAACCATATATATTTGAGGGCTTAATTTACATAGCAACCAATTTAGGCCTATAAATTCTAATATGTTTCTATTATTTTTGGGTTAACATTTGCATAACCTCTTCATAGCTCTGGCAAACCCTAATGCTATTCAATGCTGACAAATTTTTCTCTGCTGTCCAGTGCATAAAAATGCACTTTAAGTAACTTCTCAGTGGTTCCTTGGCAATTTTTCTTCTCTCTTTCTCAGTCAACAGTAATTCTCTTTTAGGAGCTAAAAAATCCATTTTGTTTTTCTACTACTTTCTGCATTTCATTTGGTCATTTTCTCTTGCCAGGTATATATAATTTTAACACAAATGGTACCAAATAGGACTCTTCTACAATGAGAAAATGCACACTCAGCTATAATACCATCCCTGTTCTTTAAAGATCAAAATCAGAAGACTTGAGTGTAACTGAATACATCTGATGGAACATTTTTCAAGGGAATTTGAGAACAGATTTGAGAACAGATTGAATATACCATCCTATTGTAGAAACATATGTGTGTATATATACGCGTATATGCGTGTCTGTGTGCATGTACACTTATATACCAATTTATTATACATGGAGAGAGAGTAGAGTTTAATTGAGAAAATATATTCATTTCCTAATCATTTATCATTAGCCCTGAAGCACAGATAACATTTTACATATTTAAAAATGTTACTTCTATGCAAAACCAACCTATGCCTAATCAAGAAGCATTCTAAGTGTAAGTGTGCACTGCTTTGCATATGATCGTATTTGATCTTCAAAATATTTCTATATGCTATTCCATGTATTTTTGTTAAAAGTAAGGAATCTAAGGACCATGGATTATTATTGTATATCTCTTGAACAGACTGTTTAGGAGGGACTGGTGTAAAAGCACAGTAGAAATTCCCTGAATGCCCCAAACCTTTGGCACCTAAGAGAAAAGGCATTCCAGCAGAGATAGAAGGGTGCTGGCTGATACCATGACTGTTCTCTCTTCTGATTCTGCTCATATATCTTTCCCTTAATCTAGTACAGGTGAAGAGCAAGCCAAAACTCACTAGGTGTGTTGTCACAAACAAGGAGAAGTAGATCAAGGATTCAGCTAAGTTCCTAAAAACAAGACTCCGGCCCATCCTTTCATCTCTACTCTATGAGGAGTCTTAGGGGTGAAAGATTAACTGCTACATGGGCAGTATGGTTACTGATTGCCCCCAAAGAAGTGGGCACTAGCTCTGTTCTGTGGATACCAGCAGAGGTAGCACATTAAGAAACAGGTGAAAATGGCTTCAGTGGGGTGCCAACCTAGAATGTTCCCAGGGTCCTTTGTGTAGGTAGTGTTGGATCTGTGTGTTTCCCTGTGTGAACTACAGTGAGAAACAGGGATTTGTGATCCAGTGCACTTGTGTTGCCAGCTTTGCTGCTCTGTTTACCAACATTTTGCACCAGGACATACTAATAACCTCTGTGATTCTCCACATGGAGAATTATTGAGTATTAAATGTGTACTACTGTTCTACTGTATAATGAATTAAAAACCATCGGCATGGTAGCTTAAAGCCACATTCATTCATAATCTCAGTTTCTATAGGTCGTAAGCCAGGCATAGTGTAGTTGATTTCTCTACTCAGGACTGAAAACAAGGAGTTTCCCTGGGCTCTGCGTCTCCTTCTAAAGGTTTGGGTCATCTTTTAAGAGCAAAGGCTGTGGACAGAATCTATTTCCTTTGAGCTGTATCCCTAAATTCTTTATTTCCTTACTAACTCTGAGCTGAAACCTGCTCTAAGATCCTTGAGGCTGTCTACATTACTTCATCCCTTGAGGAATTCATAAGATGCATGTTATATTTTCCACAGAAAGTTCAGTACATCTCCCTAATATCCTTTTCTGCCCTCAGCCAGAGAAAAGGCTCTGCTTTCAAGTGGATCTCTGTTTATTTAGGTCAGGGTACTCTGGATAATCTTTCTGGCTTAAGGTGAGCTGTGTCATAAAACAGCCTAATCATGAGAGTAAGATCTATCATATTTACAAACTCCAGGTGTAGACCATGTGATATCACTGGCAAGAAATCTAGGGGATGCCTACAAGTTCTACAAGTACACAAGCATGTGATTTGTGTGAAAGTAACAGCTATCTTCCACTCTTCTCCCTCCTCTAGTCTTCATCCAATTGACCATATCATGTTATTTCCTTTCTCTTGAATGCATCTTTTTCTTAATATCAAAGTTTTCTGAATTAAGCTTTCGTCACTTCCTATGAATTATGAAAGTTGTGCATTCCTAATCAGGTTTTCAGTTTCTGCACTCTATCATCCGACCTAGTTTTTGCAAACATCAATCTGATTCTGTCTTTCAGCATTTTTCAGTGACATTCTGCCAACTCAGATGCTCCTCAGTAGATGAATGGATCAAGAAAATGTGGTAAATATACAGGATAGAATTCTATGCTTCCATCAGAAAGAATGACATTGCCCCATTCATATGGAAATGGAAGGACTTGGAAAAAAATCTTGTTAAGTGAAGCTAACCCCAAAGAAACATAGGCTCCATGTCTTCCCTAATCTGTAACAATTCCTATGATCAGACATCCCTAGCAGAGGACAATAATAGCCCAATAAGTATTTTCATATCACCACATAAAATACACCAATGAAAATTAACTCCAAGAAAGGAACAAGATGTTTTGTTGTTGTTGTAGTTGATGATGCTGTTGACTTTAAAGTACTGTATGAAATTATTATTTTTTAACTTTCCCTTTGGTTTATCCCCTCTGGTCACTGTTTTTAATTCTGTTACCCTGTGTCTTGTATATATGTTTAACTGGTTTGGGTAAGGGAAGGGGAATAACAAAATGGAGAAACAAAGGACAAAGGGTGAACCAAATACAACAATGATGTACAGAAGATGCTAGGTTGGAAATGAACTTTACAACTGGGCTGGGGGAGAGGGCATGGAGTGGAGGTTGAGGGAAAGTGGGAGAAAATGAGGAAGGGGTAACAATGTTTGACAAGAAATGTACGCATTACTTATGGAACTATAACTCCTCACTACATCACCTTTACTATGAAATTTTAAAAAAGAAAAAGACAAGAGTTTAATAAAAGATGGTACAGTATGTGCAAAAACAAAACAAAAAACAAATGAAATCAATTCATGTTTTCTGTTTTAAATTAAGTAAAATGCAATGATATATTCTCATTATATCTAGCTTCTTTGACTGTTTAGAGGCATGGTTCCTCTTTGTAAAAATAAATGATTAGGTATATTATATGGATATGCTATAAAAGGGATCATTCTGTCCTACATGAAAAGCTATGAATTAAGGATTTTTTTGAGTCAAATTGAATTTATATAAATCTTAATTGGTAGTATGATGTTTAATGGAATGCTGCTATGGGATGCTTTGTAAGGATTCATTTGGTGATGTAGGTTTAGCAGTCAGTTCGTTATAACTGCTGCTGAGTCTTTTTTAGTGAAGGAAAAGAAACTTGCTGCTGGTAACCACAAAGATGGTAGAACTCAGAATCTCTACCTACAGTGAGACCTCCCAATTGTGCAACAACTTTGCCCTTTAATTTGGATTTCAGCCTTACTGCTGCTTAGTTGTAAATGGACTTGGATTCACCACTTGACCCCTGTAATCCTTAGTTTCATTATCTGTGAAGAAAGATTTTAAAATTAACAACCTAAGCTCACTTCAACCCCTAACATGACAAAATAATTTATTAAGGAGAAGTTACTTATACTCACTGTTTGCTATGTTATTCTAATGCATAGTCCAGAACTAGGGGAGCAAATCTCATTTATGAACCATAAACACAGAATCTCAGAAATCCATTGACAATTTCCAAGAAGAATTATCCCTAAGTAAGTATCTTCAATGATTAAAAATCAAAGTTGAAGTGACATGACACCATCCTGGATTCATTCATATTTCTGGAACTTGTTCCAAGAGATACATTGTCTGTTCTGTTCACATCACACACACACACACACACACACACACACACACACACACACACACACACACACAGAGTGGCTTGCTGTTGCTCATTATGAGATGACAAAAGCCTGCAGAAGAATGTCCAAGTGAGAGAACTCTAAGGAAACAGACTAAATATTCAATGTGCTCCAAAATCCTGATTATCAGGACAAGAGCTAGAATAGCTAATTCACAGGCAGGCTCAATTAACCCTAATTAGTTTAGAGTCAGGCTACAAAAGACTTAATTAGCAGTTATTAGGTGCTGCTCAGAAAAGAAGCATAAATAATGGTTGCTAGCAAGCTGTGTTTAAGAGTCTCCTGGCTGAATGACATCAAGTTTTTAAAAAAGTAAAATCAATGTCCCTCCATTGTAGATTAAATATATAATAATAATACAGGTCTTGACTTACATTTCATTTAGTCACAGTGGCTCATTGATTAATTTTGGTGGGTGTGCATGAACTGCTCACAAACTTCAGGACAAATTTCAAAGTTTAATTCCTGTAGTATGATATTTATAGGCTGCCAAAGAGAAATGAATATCTATTACAATGCCTAGTGGCAGCAGCAAATAGAAGAATAAATAAAATATTTTCCTTGAGGATTTTAACAATCAGCTTTTGGAGAGTCTTATATTGTGGATTCCATTACAAATTCTTCCTTCTAACTTGCTAAAGTTCCCCTTTCTGGTTTCATACTAAAATTATGTAAAATGATATAAAAGACACAATGATGAGATTAGGATGAAAACAAGCACTAAAAATAGCACCATACATTTTTCTATCAAGTTTCTGTCTCTGTTTATATCGCTGCCTCTGTCTCTGATATATTCTTAAAGTACAACTCTCAGAGACACAGAATGTGCTAATCTTTTTAGGTCTGAGGTCATTGTTAACATAGAAGGCACAATACCTTTTGTTTGGTTCCCAGCACCACATAAAATCCTAGAAAAAAAAAAAACTCTTATAGTATTTTGATAATATTTTTGTTAAGTCATAATATCCTACAACAGACACAGGGCTTTCCACGAGTGAGTGTGGGAATTTGTCTTATAGTTCTTATATTTTAATGTATACTTTATGATCTTTGAATGTTGTCTCTTGTAAAACAATTCACACTAGTTATAAATTATTTCATGGAGAAGTATTAGTAGGTTTATCTAAGCACAGCATTTAAGAGTCTATTTTAACTAATGGACAATTCATAAAATCACTGGCTTCCTCTTTAAAAAAAACAATGGTAGGGTTCCCTTTTGGCCACATCCCCTCCAGCAATTGTTATTGTTAGTTTTCTTGATATATGACATTCTTACCTTGGTAAGATGGAATCTCAATGTTGTTTTGATTTGCATTTCTTTTATGGCCAGTGATGTAGAGCACTTTTTCATACATCTCTTGGCCATTCTCATTTCCTCATCAGAGAAGTCTCTTTGTAAGTCTTTAGCCCACTTGATGAGGGGGCTATTGGTTCTTTGCGGTTGTGTTTTGAAGGAAGGTAATTTTTTTAGTTCTGCATATATTTTAGATATGAGGCCTTTGTCCGTTGAATGGCTGGTAAAGATCTTCTCCCAGTCTGTGGGCTTGCTGTTTATCTTGCGAGCTATGTCCTTTGCCATGCAGAAGCTCTGCAGTTTGATGCAGTCCCATTTGTCCAACGGGTTCAGCCACTCTGGCAAGCAGTATGGAGATTCCTTAGAAGGCTAAATATAGAACTCCCCTATGACCCAGCAGCCCCACTTTTGGGTATCTATCCAAAAGACCACAAACAAATTCACAGTAAAGCCACCAGCACAACAATGTTCATCGCAGCACAATTTGTCATAGCTAGAATCTGGAACCAACCCAGATGCCCCTCAGTAGACGAATGGATCAGGAAAATGTGGTACATATACACAATGGAATTTTATGCCTCTATCAGAAAGAATGACATTGCCCCATTTGTAAGGAAATGGAAGGACTTGGAAAAAATTATACTAAGTGAAGTGAGCCTGACCCAAAGAAACATGGACTCTATGGTCTCCCTTATTGGGAGTAATTAGTACAGGTTTAGGCAAGTTACAGCAGAGGATCACAAGAGCCCATTAGCTATACCCTTATGAACACATAAGATGATGCTAAGTGAAATGAACTCCATGTTATGGAAATGATTGTTATATCACAGTTGTAATTAATTTCAACGTACCATGTGTATCTGTAGCATCTATTATAGATGATGTTCTTGTATCACCTTCCTGTGGTTGTACCTACACTATCTCTGTAACATTATCTGAGTATATTGAAACCATGTATACTGGTATTAGAAGTAGGAAATTGAAAGGGAATACCAAAATTGAGAGACTCAGGGTAAAAAAAGAAAAACAACTACAAAAGCACTACTTGCAAAACTGTTTGGTCTAAGTGAAGTCACTGGGCTCTGGGAAATTCAAAACCAAGGTCGGATTGGGTTTTGATGTGGAGGCTGGGAGTAGGAGGCTTTTTCCCCAAGATTATTTGGATTGTTCTCAGCATCTAGCTCTTTGTTGTATATGAGGTTTTTGCTTCTTTGTTGCTTTCAGCGAGGGACACTCTCTGCTCCTGGAAGCCATCATCCTTCTTCCTTACACTCCTGTCATTTTCAACACAGCTATGGCATACCGAGTTCTTCTTCCTCTTGGAAAATCTCTGACTTCTGTTTCCAGTTGCACAACTCACTGCTTTTGAAAGTCTCATGCAATTAATTAGCATGGTCTTGTTTGCAAAATCTCCCTTCCAATTGCTCCAAGTCCACTGATTACCACTCAAAATTTCTATTGCCATGCAATATAACTTAATTTTGAGATTGAGGCTCAACCTTCTCTGCAGCAACATCCAGGTCCTTACTGTGGGCAGAGAGTAGAGTAATCCCTTCCCAGGTGCAACAGAAGGAATGAGGCCACGAGGGGACCAAAATATCAGGACTAGAGTGCAAGTGGCTTGAACGCTGTTTAAAATAAAATGTAATTGTGAAGAATTTCCAGATGGCAATGGCAGAATTTTTTTTTTCAAATGCAGAGTATTAAACCCTAGCAGGAGGTCCCTGAGCAATGCCGGGGTCCTTCAGGCCTTCACAGATGAAATATCCATGAAACCCAAGAAGAAGCAGTAAGCACAGGTTTGAGGTTATATTTGTAGTATTAGTAATGTTTTATTGACATTAGGCACTTAGTAGGCAAAATGCTTAGTTGCCCATTGTATTTTTAGCTCCTAAATAATGACCTAAAAATCAGGCATTACACAAATGTTACTTACATTCAATGAGATTGATTGGAAAGGCTATGCATAAAAGCTAGAAGCCATTGACTTAAAAGTGTTTCTTCTTGCCATGGAGGTAATATTGACATTTTACATGACATAACTCTACTGTATTTTTAAGTATTATTTTGTTGTTGTTCTGAGTATTGTTCTAACTTTCACGCTGGAAATTTGGCTCATTTCCCCATCTCTGAAATTAATTAAAAATAAATCAACTTGAACTTACATTCACTGTAATTCTTTTAGGTTCCCACACAATTCACTTCAAATTCAATTTTATTACAGAATAAGTTATGAAAATTGCACATAGTTTCCTCATCTTTTTCTTTGCTGTCAAAGCTAGTATACATGGTACAGGCTTAATCCCAAGGAAACTAATAAAGTGAATTGTTCACGCAATTACATATTATTTTCCTGTTATGTTCAATTCTCTTTGGGTACCCAGTGTTCAGTGACTGACTGATCTGCGAGAGCCAGAATCCTGTCTGATTTTGAGCTTTGAGTATTCAACCATCCCTTACATTTTTGACAAGGCTGTTGGAAATAGTAGAGTGATTGAATCATAAAGCTATCCAAAAAACTACAGCATATGCTTTGTTCTGTGTGAAGGGGAAAATCCTGTCATCCACAAAAAAAGGAAGAAAAAAAAAGTAGAGACATGAAAATGATTTAAGAGTTAGAGCTGGTTATGCATACTGGAGGGAGGAGAAGTGGATCTGAGCTCTTAGCTGATATAAAATGATGAATCAAACTCGGGTAGAAAGAGCAGTCAGTGGGCCTAATTATCTCCAAAGGGGGGGGTCATTTGGAGGTTTGGACTCTAGCTGTCAAGCATCTGTAAGCTTCTCTGAGCTATCATTTGAGTTGGTGAAAATCAGAAGTCCGTGGTGTCAATGTAGAGCCAAGCCAAGCCTGCTCTTCAGTGCCGGGAGACTTGTCTCAACCAATCTGCATCTTCTCAGACACCAGGTGCTTTTCTAAAATACAAGGTGCTTGTCTTGATACCTCGAGGCCCCATAACAAAGAAGCAGGTTCTGGGATTCTAACACTTGTGAAATGGTTGACCAAGATCATTTCATTGGATTCTACTAGCATTGGAAGAATACTTTGTATCAGGCTAGGCTTGTGTCAAACTTTATGATGTGGTGAGGAATGGCTGCATGACCCACTGTGACAAGACTGATTTCTCTCACAAAGAGAGCTTGTGCCTTTGTCATAAGAAAAATAAAGGCATAGATAGTAATTGTCTTACGTTATCTTTCCCTGAAAGCAGGCTCCAGGACAGTGGCTGAGTGCAGGTATTTATGAGCTGATTCAAGGAAACACTGGTAAGGGAGGAAATTGGGGAAGCAAAGAAAGGCACAGTAAGAGATAGTTGAAGATGCCAGTCAGGGTTGTGATTATATCAGGAGCAAAGATGAATTTGAATGTAATGCATGGTTGACCCATATCACTGGGGTGCTGGTTAGAAATGCAGATTCTCAAGTTTAGCTCCAGACTGAATCAGACACCCTTCTTTGGGGCCTGGCCCTCTGCTCTAACAAGTCCTTTTGATGTGTACTTAAACTTGAGAACTAATGAGACTGGGAACACTGGGATGGCCATAGAGCATCTGACCCAGAGTTATCCCACTAGGGGGAGAAGGTAGCTGAGATATTCATACACTAATTCCCACCAGTGATTATTAAGTGCTGTTGCAAGGAAGGGTTTGAAGTAAATATTAATTATCCAGCACTTTATCCAGTGGTGCCCTAGAAAAGAACAGATTCCAGAGTCAGCCCTTGGCAAAGACGTGCAGGAATTGACAACTGAAAGCCCTAACAAGTTAATCATGGCCAGGCCCATGAGCAGATTCAGGGGACAGCCACAACTGTGACTGTGGTGGCTGAAAGATCCTCATAATATACCAGGAGTTTATGTGACAACTGGCCCAATGCCCAATGTTTTTTTTTTCTTTTTTTATATATCTAATGGTGACACAAAGATGAGCAAGCTGTGTCTCTGCCCTTGGAAGCCAAAGAGAGTGAAGATACAGACATATCCATCAAATCCCAGGCAGGACCCAGTGAATAACACAGGGAATGGAAGAAGATTTGAGGAAGGGGAGGGAAGGACACTCATGAATCAGTGGTGTCCAAGGGAGTGCCTTTGGGATTTCTAGGATGGACCAAGAGAAGTGATTGAATGGTAGGTAGTGCATTTTCTGCATCAACAGCCTGGTCATCACTGGAACGAAGTACCTATTAACTCTGAGAAAATACACCCTTTAACAAAGTGGAAGTAACTGCTACCACCACACATCTCCCAATGGCTCTCCATTTCTTCTGGGAAAGAAAGCCTCCTTGTTTAGAAAACACAGTGAAGAATTCCATGGATATGTTCACTTCCTGGATTATATGGAAATGAGAATAAGGCTAGGGCAGAAGAGAGAGTAGTTAGCAATGGGGAGTGTCAGCAGTAGAAATGAACAGACCTTAAAGTGGTGTAGGAAGAACAAGGAAGAAGATGATTGAGCTGGGTTCTCCTGGGAATGTGACATGGACTCTAACACCAGATGGCTCTACTTAGATAGCTTTTCCAATGCTTCAAAATCAATATAAACTCAGTAGAAAACCATGCTTTTGAATTTTGATCTTTTCCTAGTCTAGAGGCATGAAGGTTATTTTCTTTCATGATGATTGTCACTGGCCATGAGTTGTACCTTACAATCAGCCACAAGATTGTGAAAGGAACTATTATACACTGTGCACTCTGCTGCTACACTGGGGCATTCCATAATTTAGATTATTTTAGCCAATGGTATTTTCACTTTCCCACTGTTTTATTGGGGTATAATCCAAGAAGCATCAGTATTCTCCAGTGTACTGTGGGAAGCAGTGTGTGTGTGTGTGTGTGTGTGTGTGTGTGTGTGTGTGTTGACAATTAAAAAAAACTTAGTAGGACTTAAATAACTGAATATCTTTGTAGGTTGCCTTTTCATAGACTTTTAAGTGCTAAGGCATTCCGTGTCCAAATGTGGATTTCCAGTGCTTTAGGTTTTAGAGGCATATATCCATACTTAATTTATTGTTTTTAGGTGGGCTTGTCAGTACCACTCTCCAATTCAAGGACAGATTAACATTCCTGTGCTGTAAACGTAGAGACAAAGTTATGAGAATAATTTAGAAGATGTTGAAAAAAATTCTTCTCCGTCAACTCAAGATTAAATAGTTTACCAAGGTGCTTTTGAAGTATATAGAAAGCATAGAAATGCCAATTTGGGATGCAACTGATTATCTCTTATGCTAATTTAATAGCTTATAAATATGTGAATTCTTGTGTATGACTTTGTTAATGTTTGCTCCAATGTTTTCACCGAAGAGATGAATTACCACAGGTGTGTTGAAGCATTTGGTATTTTAGGTCAAGCCATAAGGAACTGAGAGTAGTAGATCTGGAAAAGGCTATTGTCTTGTTGTTGGGTATAAACCAGTGTTGGCACCTGACAAGGGGAAACACACACACTTCCTCACCATATGGCATCTTAGAGATCATTCTCTTGTCTTCTTCTACATTTCTGTGGCTATAAATGAATCCTCTAGCCTATCTTACCAAAAAGTACATCATAAGACTCTCCTGTTACAGGTACCCTGCCTTGAACCAGCAGAAGGGACTAAACACACAGAATTGCAAAAAAGAATCTGAACAAATGGGCTTTCCTAAGTTATACCTTTTTTATTGCCATTAGATTGTAGGCTAAGAATATTTGTCCATACATTCTTCTGTGTAATGGTCTTTTATTTTTAAACTTAGTATTCATGCCTTTTCATGTTGGATTCTTTTTAAAAATATTTTTATTATAGATGGGGTGTGCAGAAGGGTTACAGTTACATAGGTAATGAGAACATTTCTTTTTGAACAGTGTCGCCACTTCTCTTGAAACTGTTCACTCTTAAATATACCTAAGACAACACATGCACTTTCTCCTGGATCTTTGTTTTATGAAAGCTCCTTGTTATATAAAACATGAGCTAAATAAATTTGTTATGCTTTTCTCTTGTTAATCAGCATTTTATTATATGGGTTTTGGCTACCATAATCCTCACATCCCCAAAAGATCTTGCATATTGCACAAACTAAGTGGAATGTTGAGAATAATGTATAGAGGATAATGAATAAAATAGAGGTTAAAAATGTGACAATTAAGTTGTGCACTAGTGGCTCTTGCCTATAATCCTAGTTACTCAAGAGGCTGAGATCTGAGGATAGAGATTCAAAGCCTTCCCTTGGCAGAAGAGTCCATGAGATTCTTATCTCCCTTAAACTCCTTTAAAAAAAAAAACCTGGGACAGTGCTCAGGCCCTGAGTTCAAGCACCAGGACTGGCAACAACAACAACAACAACAACAAAGCCCGAAGTGGCACTGTGACTCAAGGACAGACCAGGAGTTCAAGCCCAAGGACTGGGGGGAAAAAAGATAACAATTACAGTTTATCAGCAGTCCTAAGTCCTATAAGTGAATATAAGACACACAAATACAAATATCATTCAAGTATAGAATATATAATACACTTTCCATTTCTTTCCTTAATAAATATTTATTGAATAATGTTGGTATATGAATCCAGGCACTGCAAGAATATAGAAGGGAAGTAATGAATGGAAATTTTTAGTGTTAAGGATCAGACTCAGGCCTGTCATGCTAGGAAGCATTCTACCTCTGAGCTATACCCCTGCCCCAAGCAATGTCAGTTTCATGTACATAGGTTATGATTGGTTGCACAGGATGAAGCCAAGGTCTATTATGTGATAAATGTAATGTCAAACAGAAAGGTATGTATTCTAGTTCACAAAACAATGGGAAGGTTCATAACTGAAATTATTGTAACAGAAAATGGATTAACAAGAAAAAGTGTAAAAAATAATTTAATTCCAGTAACACTGGAGCCTTCAGAAATGAAGATCTAAAGCCCTAAGATAAACTACAGCACTTATGTTTGTTTAAGTATAGTCCATTATATAGATGTATAACTGGACCAAAATCATAAGAGGTGTCAGTCAAAGGTAAATTTAGCATAAGAAGGGATTTGACAAAATGAGGAATTTGATAAGTGTGTGTGTGTGTGTGTGTGTGTGTGTGTGTGCCAGTCCTGAGGCTAGAACTTAGTACCTAGGCACTGCCTCTGAGCACTTTTTCTCAAGGCTAGTATTCTGTCACTTAAACCACAGCTCCAACTCTGGCTTATTTGATCATTAATTAGAGATGAATTCTCCCAGACTTTCCTCCCCAAGTTGGCTTTGACCCTTGATCCTCAGATCTCAGCCTCTTGAGTAGCTAGGATTACAGGTGTGAGCCACCTGTGTCCAGCAAATTTTAAGCTGTCCTGTGTTATCTACACAGGTTTCTCAGGTACCACAAGGAACTCTCTGCAAGGACAGTCTAACATAGGTGTCTATGCATCGCTCTGAGCAAGTTTCACAGTGAGAACTATGTGCTAGTCACACGATGCAAGGCTTTACAGTTTTATGTAAGCAGTTTAGGTCCACATGTTGACACTTATTTGGACTCTGCTAGGAATGGATCTACTTAATGTACACTGTAACTCCAGCTATAATGTTTTAAACACCATACAAATTTTATTTTCTTTTTTCTTTTACAGATATACATAAAAATTCTCTATTCTGTTAATGACATTTCTAACTCAACTAAAGTATGCCATGTGCAACACTGGCTGCCCTGTAAATGTAGTTCTTTCATTTAGTACACTCATAGTCCACATTAGGTAATTGTAATGTGCTACCAAAGCTAGCCAAATGATAGGAATGAGAAGGAGAGCTCACCTTTCTCATTTAAGTCCAGATTATTATATGTACTCTTTAGGAGGATGTTGGCAAATGGAGCTCGCTTTATCTGAAAGCTCAACAAAGAGAGCAGTTGTGATGTTTCCTAATTCTCATGTACAGCCTCACAGGGAAGTTTGGATGGCTGGGGTTGACTGTGCATTTTTCTGGCTACCTATTAGGGGCTACCTTGTAGCATGGAAGATCAAAATAGATTGCGTACAGGGCATCTTGTTCTCCTCTGAACACATGTTCCTAGATATTAGCGCAGAAGCATCATGGCAGAATCATCATGGTCTATTCTTACAGTGAATGTGATATTAACATGATCATGGTGAAGCCTAGTTCATTGGAGGGTCCATCTTTCATGGGTCCATCTTTTGTGTGTGCCAGCACTGGGGCTTGAACTGAGGCCTTGGATGCTGTTCTTTAGCATCTTTGCTCAAGGCTAGCACTCTACAACTTGAGTCGCAGCTCCACTTCCAAATGTTTTGAAGTTAATTGGAGATAAGTGTTACGGAATTTCCTGCCTCCGATCTCAGCCTGCAGAATAGCTAGGATTACTGGCATGAGTCACTGGGGCCTGGCTCAGGAGTCAATTCTTGTAGATTAATGGTAACTTGTGTCACATATACCTTAATGCAAAATGGCCATACCTGGCTTTGGTAGATTCTCATTACACTTACATCAGTTAGAAAGCCAACAAGAACAAAGAACTGATTTTCAAAGAGTACCCTGCATAATTATTTAAACTCTGCAAAAATTCTTTGCCCAGTAGAGTACAAAATTATTTAATTAATAAGTATTAATTACTTGCTATGTGTCAGACACTGTACTGGATACTGGAAAAATGATCATAGACTAACTCACTAGGTACACAGTCCAGAAGACACTTCTCTGACATGCAGAACACTTCTAATTGGCTTCTCTAAAACCAGGAGTGTCAGGTGCCCACACAATAGGGTGCCACTGGGAACATTTACTGAAATAGGAAACAAGACAAAAGTAAACAGATAAACCTTTCACTGCATTTTAATGAGTAAGACTTATGGCATCTGTTATTAATGTGTTTTCTACTGAGACAATGGAAATTTGATAAGTTTGTTGTGAAGAATGAAAAAAATCAGAGTCAACTAGAAAGCTCATTAAAGAAAGGGAAATGAACTACAAAGATATGGAAACAAAGGACTCTTTTTCTTTCACTGATGGTTCTGTATTCTTCAATTTATGTATAGTATATTCCGGTGCATATATATAGGAGGGCTGGGGAGGACACAGAATAGGAGGAAAAATTGTGAAAAGGTACAGCAGTGGAGTCCATTGGAATTGATGGAAGTGAAGTATGTAACTCATGGATGGCGATGATGGGAGAGAATGAGGGAACAGATGAGCCTGTGTGATCAGATATGTACTTATTACCAGATGTATGTAAATGTAACCCCTCTGTATATAATCTCTGTAACAACAGTAAAGGAATAAATGAAAATATAAGTGTCAGAAGCAGAGAAAAGTAGATAGCAGACAGGGCTTAAGCATTGGCATTTCTGTCAAGTTCCTGTGCCTTGTTGATGCTGCTGGTACTTGAAACCTGCTTTGAGAACTACTTCTTAATGGTTTTAAATTAAATCAGAGCTATACAAGTTCAAACAGCAAGGATAGATTTTATTTGTTATTTGTTTGTTTACTTATTTATGTATTTTGCAACAGGAGAAGATAGGCTTCATTGTAGAACTGGGCCCCATTCCAAATATAGTCAGAAAAATCGGGATTTATAACCAAGGAGCAAGACTGTAGGGGTAAGGGAGGGAAGACTAGTAGCTAAAGACAGAGCAAACATCAAACATGAAAGGTTCCTGGTTAAACTGACTTCAGATTTTTGCTGAAGGCTGTGTCAGTTGATCAGTGTCACCTGAGGACTATGATGGCAAGATGAGGCCTAGGACCAGATATCAGGAATATCAAGAAATTCCTGCTGAACTGACTCAGCAGGATTTTTGCACAAACTGGGTTCTACAGGAAACATCCCAGTGAGCTTTTTTTGGATTCATGAGAGCCTGTCTTGGATGAAGCAAAATGGATCTTTGTCAATGGTTAGGCAGTGTTCGGATAAAAGATTAGAGGTAAAATCAGACAAGACTTGAAGAGAATCTTAAGCTTGTTATTTAATCTTGCTTAGTTTCCTGATCTTTATAATGTTGATAATTAATATCATCCACCTTATAAGATTATTATATGAATGAAATGTTATTGCAGATAATGCTCAGTGAAGGATCATTCCAACCCTGTAAGAGATGCGGGGAAATGTTCCTTTATGGTAAAGGCTATTGTGCTTTTGTTTAAGGACATCTATTGTTCTGCTTCCTATCCTTCTCTGCAATCTCCTTCCAGATCATGGAGCTGTACCTGAACTCTGCACCTTTCCCTGCTCACTTCGTGGGTAGAGGAACTTTCTGATGATCTGTTTTCTCCCTTCACTACAATATAGAAAGTCTAGCAAATGATTATTTGAAATACTATACAGACTAAAAAAAGATAAATCCTCCTGTTTTAAAGTTCAACTCCTTCTGGGGTTGTATTAAAGAAGAATTAGGTTTGCATTAACTAAGCTTTGAGGAATTCCCTAATAATGCTCCAGTAATCAAATGTAATTATAAAATACAGGTGCTTAAATTGCTGAATATATGATGTTTTTCTTATATGTGAACTATAATTATCAAACCTATAGGTGATCACTGATCACTTGATCACTAATGCAGCTGTGGAGTTAAAAAGTAGAGTAGGAGTCAACAATAACAAACAAAAAATGGCTAAAAATAAATCACAGCATAGTTCTTAGCTTTTGATAGATGTTATAACTAAAAAACGCAATCAGAGGCAAGCCATGGAGCTCCAAGAGGTGAAAAAGAGGGACATACAACTTTCCTCCTCTTGACAACACTTCTTGAGAGACTACTGCTCTGAGCTATAATTGTTTCTCATTATTAGGTTGCTGACATCTATGAACTGTCATGCAAGGATTCTTTTTTCCAAGCAAAAAAAATCCTACAAAAATGAGGCAAAATAAAGAAATGTTTGACAAACAGTTCACTGGAGGATTTTGTTGCTAGCATCTCTGTTTTATAGGGTACTGCTTTTGACTAACAGAGGATTCATACAGGTTCTGGCACAGAAAAGTAGGAAAGTGACAGATAGGTGACCAAGTATGCTTCGAGCCCCATCCTATGATTTCTGCCTCCTGACTTGCTAGCATTACAAATGTGAGCCACTGGTACCTGGTTCAAATTTGTGTTCTTGTTTTTTTAATCTACTCAAATGTTAGAGGTCCTGTTTTTTGTGTTTTTTTTCCCTTCTTCTTTATTGTCAAAGTGAAATACAGAGGGGTTACAGTTTCACAAGAAAGGCAAGTATATTTCTTATCCAACTTGTTACCTCCTCCTGAGTTTTTTAAGAGTCCATGTTTCTTGCCCATTTTAAAGGGCAATCCTAAGACAATGACTGATTAATAAAACTTTGAGCACAATAAAAATATCCTAACTCCAGCCTTCGTTAGCCGGGTGCCATTGGAAAGTTTTCTTTACCTTTCTATGCTTCAACAATAACTTATCTGCAAAACACAGGTAAGAATGGTATGTAGCTAAAAATGATGTGAAGTAAGGTAATGCATGAAAGCCTGCTTAGAGAATTACCAGGTACATGGGAAGCATTTCACAAATGGGAACTATGTTTGTTGAGGGCTCTGGAATAGTCAAATTACTGTGCAATAGGCATATCATTATCACATCTGCCAACATGTTTCCACGGTGCAGCAACGATTCCTGACTCAGATGTTGAGTGAGCATCTGGACATCAAACCATTTTAACAGTCAGCATTAGAGAGTGAGTTGCAAAGAGGCAACGCTGAAGGGAAAAACCTTGCTAACAAGATAAGAAGTGCTGAACTCAGCAGCATGGGCAGTTACTGCTGATGAAGTGGAGACAGCGTGAAATGTGAGGTGTGGGACACACGGGGAAAAAGCTGTTGCGATGCACATCATTTATTGTATGGTAAAGACCAGAAGTAGAACACCGGGTCAGCAAACAAGGCAGGTGGCAGCTCACTGGCCCCCAGAAGTCTTTTCATAAAGGAGAATTGTTTCCAGCTTTCTTCTGCCCTTCCCAGAGGAACTCCACACACCTAGCTAAGAGCTCTCCAAACAAGCAGAGGTCGCTGTCTTTTACGTTTGCTCAGTTGTCCTGTGGCCCCTCAGTCCCTTCCTCTTTGGTTCCTCCCATCTTTTGAAACCTGGTCTACAGAGTGCAAGTCATTGAGCTGAGGATCTGACATTCCCTGAACAACTGTGTATTTCAAATATGGTCCTACATCCCATGACAATACAGGCTTTCTGCAAATGCAGATGCAGGTGTCCTTATCCTCATCTGATCTGATCTGATCTGATCAGCTGCCGCTCTAGAGTGGCTTTAATTAAATCCACACACTGTAAAAGAAACAAGGAGACTCCATATACAGAGGTAAGAGGCGTGCTCTTCATGGCTGAAGAACAAACTGGCCACCTGGTAGGAAAGGAATGCAAAATGAAGCTGGAAGGGTAGAAACAGGCCAGGTCCTGCAGGAGCTTCTGTAGGATAATGGAAGACTTGTTGGGAATTTGGGCTTTGTTGTGACCATCATGAGACTCCACGGAAGAATTTTTTTTTTTTTTTTTTTTTTTGGCCAGTCCTGGGGACTGGACTCAGGGCCTAAGCACTGTCCCTGGCTTCCTTTTTGCTCAAGGCTAGCACTCTGCCACTTGAGCCACAGGCCACTTCTGGCCATTTTCTGTATATGTGGTGCTGGGGAATTGAACCCAGGGCCTCATGTATATGAGGCAAGCACTCTTGCCTCTAGGCCATATCCCCAGCCCCTCCACGGAAGAATTTTAAAGAGTACAATAATTTGACCATGGTATATTTCAGAGAGATAGCTTTGCCAAAACTCTGAAGAATAAGTGGATTAAAAATTTGGGGTGGGGGCTGGGGATATGGCCTAGTGGCAAGAGTGCTTGCCTTGTATACATGAGGCCCTGGGTTCGATTCCCCAGCACCACATATACAGAAAATGGCCAGAAGTGGCGCTGTGGCTCAAGTGGCAGAGTGCTAGCCTTGAGTAAAGCGAAGCCAGGGACAGTGCTCAGGCCCTGAGTTCAAGGCCCAGGACTGGCAAAAAAAAAATTAAAAATTGGGGGTGGCCAGATGCTGGTGGCTTATACCTATAATCCTAGCTACTCATGAGGCTGAGACATGAGGATTGCAGTTTGAAACCAATCCAGATAGTAAAGTCCATGAGACTGTATCTCCACTAAATTACCCCCACCCTGCAAAAAATAGAAGTGGCACTGTGGCTCAAGTGGTAGAGTGCTGGCCTTGAACAAAACTGCTGGGAAGCGTGCCAGACTTTTTATTCAAGCCCAGGATCACCACTCAAGTTTAAGGGTGAGAAAGGATCCACAGTTTCCTTAAGGGCTTGTTGAAGAACATCAGAAGAGGGAAGGATGAGGACTTGAGCAAAGGCAGTGATGGTGAGATAGCTGAAGGGCTGCTTGTAGATGAGTGTACCTTGAGATGGAATTGGCCATGTGAGATGGGGTAGAAAGGGACACATTAGGCTAGATGACTCTCAAATTGTTAGCTTCAATGAGACATAGATGTCATCACCCCTCCCCTTCTGAGAATGGGTGACAGGTGGAGGAAGTAATAGGAGCACATTTGGAGCACTGAAATTTCATATTTATTCATTTATTGTTAAAAATATTTATAGACAACCTACTGGGTGGTGGGCATGGCCATAAATGCTGGGCACATAGCGAATAAAACAAGTAGGAATTGCTGTTCTCGAGGAACTGACTCTGTAGTAAGGTGTCTGTGAAACCAGCAAGAGGTGCATGTATTAGTCCTCCAGGCTGGAAGAGAGAATTGCAGATCAAAAAATAACCTGTAGGTAATAGCTGGAACTGAGGCTTAAGAAGACACTGCTGTACTTTGAACAATCTGACTACATAAAGAATAACACGCAACTCCGCAGAAGCCTTTAGATTGGAAGAAGTATTTAGGCTAAGATGGGTTAAAAAAAATAATAAACTGGGAACTAATGGCTTGTACATATAATTCCTATCCTACTCATCAAGCAGAGATTTGAGGATCACAATTCAGAGCCAGCCTGGAAAAAAAAAACTGTTTACCACCAATGAACTATCAAAACCTGGAACTTGGAGCATGGCTCAAGCAGTAGAACACCACTCATAAGCATTAAAAAAAAAAAAAAAAGCTACGTGAGAGTGTGAAGCCTTGAGTTCAAAACCCAGTACCAGCACAGAAGAAATAAAGAAAAGAAAAACTATTATTAAAAATGCCCAGACATGGCGCAAAGTTAGCGAAACTTCAGGTACTGTGTGCCTTGACAAAGTTGTGCAGCACACTCCGCGGAGGATACAGACAAATGGGATGGGGCTGTTTAGGGATGAGGGGTGAGGGTGGAAGAAGTCACAACTGTGTCTAGTGAAGAAAGATAGATTCTTCAGGGGTGCTTAGCCTGCCAAAGTGAGCATGGCAGTCATTCTGCATAGCTCCTCCTGCTGTTGCTGAGAGGATGGTGGGATGATTGGGGTGGGAGGGAGAGGGTTGTGGGTTGTGGAGCAGGTGTGTATAACAAGTTCTCATGCATGATCTAAGGCAACAGCCTCTCTCTGTGCTGAATAGATTAATGCTCTCCAGAGACACAGAACCCATGGGATGCATACCTACATAGGAAGATGTGTAGCATGTGAATATACAGATTAGCAAATTCCAGATCTGCAGGAGGGTATTCCATTGTGAAGGCTGAGATCTGGGAAGGGGTAGAATGTTTCCATTTAAGTGCAAAGGCAAAAAAAAAAAAGTGATATCCTAATGTGAAGTCCATGAAGCAAGAAGAATTCTCTTATAGGTAAGAGGCAACCAAGTTTCTTCTACTTGCCCTTCAGCTCATTAGACTAGGCATGCCTGGGTTGGGGAGAGCAATCTGCTTGATGTGCACGATTGATTTAAATGGTGATCTCATTCAAAGAAACACCCAGCAAGACATACTTAACAGAATGCCTGCACACCAAACCACTCATTCCATGATCCAGTCAAGCGAACATATAAAACTAACCATCCCAACTAAGAATCTGTTTGTATTTGTGGACTTGTTATCTCCATCTAGGAGTAAGCGGTAGTCACAGGAATTAGTCAAAATAAAATGAAAGTAAAAATTAAATCACACCTGACTGATTATTCAAAGGTTTAATTCAAACCGGTTCCAAAAAGTCTCACTGTGCTCAAATTCTCTCCTTTTTTCACCACCAAGTTAGGCAAGCATGCCGTAATTGGCCAAGATTAGAAGCAGAGGGCTGCATTTCACAATCATTTCTAAATCACTTCCCACACCAAGAGTTATTAGCAAAGGCAAATTCTCATCAGCTCAGATTTGATTTGCCTTATTTTTTTCATTGTCTCTACTGTTTCTTCGTACAAACCAATCTCATCAAACAGAGGAGACAATAAAATGTGAGCATTTAGAACATATTTTTAATTAGAGGACTTTTATATGATGCAAGGAACTGTAAAAGCCCTGGTCTGACAGTGCCCTAGTTCCCATTTAATCTTCATTTTTCCATTTCTCGTCAGCTGTGCGTACAGATGCTGAAATCTTGTTTGTTTATCATGGGGCCGAGAAGATTTATGGTTGGGTGCGTGTTCGGCTGCCTTCCCGGCTCTCTTGGCGCAGTTCCTGAACTGCACAGCACGGGGGACACTTAAACATGCTTAATGGGGAAGTCAGCCCCACATGTTCCCGTAGCTCTCATCTGCTTCATTCTCTGCTTCTGCTTTGGTTGAAGTTAAGGTAATTACAAAGTTATTATTTGTCATTTCTGTTATCGTTGGGGTCACAAAGACAGCTGTTAGATGTTAGTGTCATCTATCATTTATGCCAGCTGGTGGTCAGCACCTGTGTGGAATTTATAAATGAGGGAAAGGCCTGAGGTCCATGCAGGTCATCGCTCTCTCTCTCTCTCTCTCTCTCTCTCTCTCTCTCTCTCTCTCTCTCTCTCTCTCTCTCGTTCCCTCCCTCCTCTACCCTCCGTGAAAGAAACCAGCCCTGCAGTGAAGAAGTCTGTGCCTGTCCACACCAGCAGTTATGATGATCTGTAATGAAACATGGAATGATCTTGCCCACAGTCATCTCAGACTTGGAGAGTCAGTCATGTGGAGAAAAGTAATGGAGTCAGATGAACTATTCTGCATTTCCTTCCTACTGGGCTATTTATTTTCTTCCCTAACTTGCTGCACATACTTCTCAGAGTGAAAATGAGAAACTGGTGTGGAGTCGGAAATGGTGTTTTGTTCAATGAGAAGGAGAAGTGGTATAGGTGACCAGCACTGGCTTGTTGAGAGAAGAAATATCTCAGTGTTGGCAAGTCCAAAGTCCTCCATGAATTCTGCATTCAGGGCCAGAAAAGAGGTGGTTTATTTGTTGTTCTGTTTTGTTTTGTTTTCAATAAATCAACCAGACAAGAAGTAATTTAGGCTTTGTGATCTCTGTGGTAACTATTCAAATCTGGCATCACAGCTCCAAACTAGCCATAGGCGATGTGTAAATAAATGTGTATAACTGTGTTCTAATAAAACACAAATCAGTCAGTAAGCCAAATCTGGCCATTAGCTGACCAATGCTTTCATTGATACTTAACCAAAAGCTTGACTTTGAATGAATAGACATGGCATCAAGGCTTGGGATGGGATGACAGAGCTAGAAGAGAGAAAAGCAAAAATGATTAGGTTAAACTATGTGGTTCCCTAGACACCGGACTTGTTGCTGTAGCTCCAGGTGCTCACTGAGAATGTATTTACCCAACATACTTCCCTAAACCTTATATCTATTAATGTGGGCATCCTCCAATAGGATTATGTCACACAAATCCCGTTTTGTTCTATAGGCTCTGAGGAGTTAGAATTTTGGTACACCATTAGATGTTCAAAATTAAATGCTCATGAAATGACTAGTGTCCAAGCTTTAACTGTGGTTTCTCGTTTTCAGAGCATATGCCCTACCAAAATGAAAGCAGGGGATTGTGAGTTGTATTAATAGCCCACTCCTTTGCTAGATGGGTAGTATTTTTCCTAATCCTCAAAAGAGGGAAATAAAATCTTTACAGATCACTGAACTTAGTTCAAATGTCAGTTCGGAGAATGATGATATGTCAAGGTGAAGACTAGAGCTTAGCCTTTAGTGTGTTGAGTTTTCAACAGGATTTAGAATGTGGGGGACTGGAATTTAGTTCAATTTCACAAAGCCTTTCCTTTTTCTCACAGGCTCATTTTAATTCTGAGTGTGGGGGAATCTTTCTCTGTTCTCTTGTATCAGTCCTACCTACCAAAAAGGTTCTTAAAATGAATGGGAAATGAGGGCTCATTTGGGTTTTGTCAGGAAATTAAATTAAGACCAAAGAAGCTTACTTACTTCAATAATATAACATAACAGGGAAACAGTGTTGAAACTTGCCAGAATTCAAGAATAAAAGTTGGCCCAGTTTTAGATTGTGCATCCTTTTCCTCTCATTGAGAAATGCTCTTTTGCTTTGAGGCCAGACAGTGTAGAACTCAGTGGACATAGGGACGGATGCCATGCCATTCACACAAACACTGTCAACTGGGATGAGTTTTTAGGTATATGTCTGAATGTCTATGTGGTACAACTGGACAGGTCCCATCCTAATTAGCATCTGCTACCATCCAAACTCAGCTTGTGATTATGAAAGTAGTAGACAGACTTAAAAGGGTTACAACAGCAACAGTGAGACTTGTCCATTTGGGAGTAGGCATGAATTGCTTTAGAAAGACTATAAATGTGTTCAATTTATATGGGTCAGGAAAAGAAAAAGAAATATCTATGTTTGGGGGACTAAAATCCCTTAACAAGCTCCTTAAACAAATTACCTTTAACACCAATTAGCTTTATTTAGTACAAACCAGTAAAATGAACTATTATTTAAAAATCTGGCTATAATTCTGACTATATTCCTTCACAATAGTGTTCTGATAAATTATACGAAGAGATGGGTTCAATGAGACATTATAAATGTAAGCTGAAATATGATTTTCCTTATATTGAGAGAGAAACTTGGCCCATGTCAGACATTTGATATTACATGGTAGTTGATTAATTACTATAGGACTAGTAATTGGTGTAACCCTTTTATATTGGCATGAATCACATCCACTATTAAATTTATAGATTTAAAATAAAAAAGTTAAGTAATAAAAAAGAGAAAAGTGTGGGGACAGTCTGGGATTTGAACACTTGACCTAAATGTCAACATATCAGATTTTACTTTGTTATACTAAAATTAAAATAATTGAATAAAATTGCCTTTAAGGATTTATATTTAAAGTATAATATGCATTTTAGAAAAAAATAAAAATAGTTGTTAAGTCTACTTTCACTACTGGAAATAACCAAAGTGACCAACAGCTATAGTGTATAAGAGAATGGCATCTTGAATATACAAGAAATGTATTCACTGCCTTACATATAAAATGTAATCCCTCTGTATATCACTTTGAGAATAAATAAATCAAAAATGAATGAAAAATAATTTTAAAAAGATACAAGTAATAAGATTAATAAAAGACTACATGCAGTCACTGGGCTCAGGATTTACATAACTTACTATCTACAAAGATATTTACAAAATATGCAGAAATGCAAAAATAATTATAAAATTTCTAACATTATTTTTTTTTTCATTTCTTCATTGTGAAAGTGATGCACAGAGGGGTTACAGTTTCATACGTAAAGTAGTGGGTACATTTCTTGTTCAACTTTTTACCTCTTCCCTCATTCCTCCCCTCCCCCTTTCCCTTTCTCACCCCACGAGTGGTTCAGTGGGTTTACACCAAATGGTTTTGCAAGTATTGCTCTTGGAGTTGTTTGTCTTTTTATCCTTTGTTTCTTGATTGTGATATTCCCTTTCCCTTCCTAGTTCTAATACCAGTATATACAGTATCCAGGGTACTCAGGTGAGATACAGTGATAGCGCGGGCACAACCACAGGAAGGGGATACTAGAGGGACAAACAAACAAAAAAAAGCTACGGTTTCACATGGCACCTACTCCTTCATTTTCCCCTGCCTCCCCTCTCCCCATCTCCCTTTCCCCTGTGAGTTGTATAGTTGGCTTACCCCATATAGTCTTGTAAGTATTGCTGTTGCATTGGTTTGTCTTTTTATCCTTTGTCTCTCCATTTTGGTATTCCCTTTCCCTTCCCTAGTTCCAATACACATATATACAATATCCAGAGTACTAAAATCAGTTATAGTGATATCAGGGATAAAACCATGGAAAAGAAATACAAAAGAAAATGGGCATAATTTTACATGATATGTTGAAAATAACAACAACAATGATATACCACTTGTTTCCATAACTTGGGGTTTATTTCACTTCTAACACTACTTTTTGAACAATTTCAATATGTACACTTAAACAATCACCAGCAAAACCAATATCATACTGATAACAACTTTGTTGAACAGTGATTATTGGCTTAAAGTTTATTGTGTACATTATATTCATCTTGGAGCTGTAGAGGTTAACAATAAAATATACTTTGGGACAATGTTTTATCAATGAGAAAGTGATTTATTCATTTTTGTACTATCCATAATAAATGGAACAGTTTCCATAATAACTAACAGCACTAATAGTAACTACTCAGTAGGCATTTATCAAATGCATCAAGTATACCAGCACATGCCATGTGTGGATAAAAAAGAACTGAACCCAAGGCACTAAGCTTGGAATGAGCTGCTGACTCACAACATACAAAATTGGGTTCAAGAATTTTCATTCTAACATGATATGTGAGCTATGCAAGATCTCTGAAGACAAATTTTAATTGGTAATATTTTATGTACTAATATTTCGATAAAGCATTCACATCTCAAAGTCACATTGCTATTAAAGGAACAATAAGCTTTACCACTTATTATATTAATTCACAAATCCCTGGGCAGAGAATTATGTGAGACTCTTATCTCCAATAAAGCTCCAGAAAACCAGAAGTAAAGTTATATAGCTCCAAGTGGTAAAGCACTAGCCTTGAGCCAAAAGAGCTTAGGCACCATTCCCAGGCCCTGAGTTCAAGCCCCATGACTAACAAAAAGAGATAGATAGAGAGAAAGAGAGAGAGAGAGAAAGAGTCTTTTCCTTTTGCATTTCTCAGTGTGCATTCAATTTAACAAAAAGAGATCGATAGAGAGAGAGAGTCTTTTCCTTTTGCATTTCTCAGTGTGCATTCAGTTTAACAAAAAGAGATAGAGAGAAAGAGAGAGAGAGAGAGAGTCTTTTCCTTTTGCCTTTCTCAGTGTGCATTCAGTTTGTGTAGCTTTAAATGCGCATCTGAGAAGTAACATTGTGGTGATTTGCCATGTTAAAAAAAAAAAAAACAGCAGCAAACAAAAAAGGTAGATTTTCTGAGCATAAAAGGACTCACCTGACATTTTTTTCATATAACCTGAATCTTACCTTGCTTTAGGAAGTGACCCTGCATTGTTTCCACTGCCTTTATTAAGGTACCTCTCTTTTCTTCTTTCATCTTTTTCATGGCAAGGCTTCAAAGTCCTGCATAAATACAAACACATGTAACTGCAGGACACTGTGAATAGCTAGACCCTAGGAACGAAGCACAGAGTTCTCTTCGCTATATCCATGAAGGCTTTGTGCCCTGGAATGTGACAGAAAGACAGACAGACAGGAAGAATAGCCAGGTCACAGACCCAGCATCAGGTCACTTTGACTGTGAGCCTTGCTACTAGACATCGTTGGACACTGAACAAATCCCTTAACATCCCCAAACCTTAGTTATATAGTCTATGCGATGAAACCACTGCCAGGACTCTTGATTTCTAATGCCATTTCTCCTATCAATAGAAATGTGACGAGTTAGCAAAATGGCAGGGAAGCTACTGGACGAAGCCTGGGATGTCTCATAGTGGCACTAGGTAAGAAGGACTAAGAAAGAATTGGGAGAGGACACATGTCCTCAGAGAGAGCCTGCTATCAGCTGCTAAGTACAGTGGGCATTTTTAGGAGTCAAATTGTACACAGAGAGGAGAAAGCTGCTGCCCCTTTGAATGACTGCCAGCATACTTTCAAAGTATTTTTTTGGTTGTTGTTTTGTTTTGTTTTGTTTGTTTTGTTTTTCCCTTGGGTTTCAGCTAAGACATTTCGGAGAAATGTGCTAGAAAGCAGCCAAGGACATGGAGACATTCTGATTCATTCCTTTTTGGTGAGCTAGAGTAAACTTTGCTTACTAGAATTCTAAATTCTCTGCCTCAAGGATTTGTGTCTGAGGACTTCTTGAGTCTGTGATTTACAGCCTTCCCATGAGCATGCTCAAAAATCTGCTGCTGTCTTTCTTTTTTTGAACCTGTGATTTGTGACCTTGAACTGAGCAGGCTTGGGAATTTGCCCAGCTTTACTTCCTTGAATCATAAACAAGACTTAGAGACTGCTTTTCCTAAAAAGAAACTGACTCTTCCTTGGTCAAAAAGCGGGATGAAAGTTTAGCACTTTGCCTTTTGTGTGTTTGCATCTCCCATACACTCAAACGTTTGGTTTAGGGCCCCTTTAATCTCACATTTCGGGCAGGTTAGTCAAGTAAGAAGTGTTTGTTTAGAGCCAGCATTCCTTCCCCTTGGAGGGTGAACACTCCATGATAAAAGCAGCTAAGGTATTATCAAGACTTGCAGGGTCATCACAATAGAATATCAACCACGTTTTATATCACCCTGTTTCATACCATCTGAACAACACCCAGAAGTCGTATGGAAACAGAGGCTCTGCCCAGACCAGAAGCAGCCCTCTTGTGACAAAAGCAAATTGCTCTTACAAGCAACAAGAACTTCCCTGGTATCTCACAGAACCAGACCTATGATAAAAATTAATCCAACTACGCTTTGCCAAGACTGCTTCATGGCACATACCTTACTTAAATCTGAAACTCATGTCATTACTCCCAGAAATAGAGGTCGCCCTCTTGTCCCACAATAGCTAATACTATTTATTAAATTAATGTCCTGTTTCTCACTATTACTTTTTTTTTTATGTTTGGAGTGGTTGGTCAGATTTGCTTTGTAGGACACTCCAAATCACCATTCCCCCTTTGTTTGGGAAAAAAAAGTGTGTGTGTGTGTGTGTGTGTGTGTGTGTGTGTGTGTGTGTGTGTGTGTCTGTTCTGTAATAAAATATTCTTGCTTCCTTTGTTTCTTTGTTATTTCTTGACAGGTAACTCTTGTGATTTCTTTACATGCTCTAAGTAATAAACTACGTTCTATTCTTCTGTGGTTTTGATTTTGCTAGTTGGCTTTACATTCAACAAGGGCACATTGCTTCAATTACAAAACATAAAAATCATGTCTACAGTTTTTAAGACTGGGAGAGTGGCTTAAGGGGTACAGTGATTGCATTGCAGGTGTGAGGCCTTGAGTTCAAACCCCAGTAACATACACACACACACTTGTGCACACTTACACACTAATAAAACTTAGTGAGAAAAACAGAATCAGTATCAGATGATTATTTGTAATAGATGATCTGTGGGCCTCAAAATATGCCACTCTGACACATATTCATTTGGCCTGTTTCTGGATATCTTGGGGAAAATGGCAGACATTAACTCTGAAGCAATGTACTTTTATAGAAGAAACTTCTATAACACGGATGCCCTGGCATGTAAGTAAGCTATTCGACCACATCTCCTCCTGTCTGCTTTGGAAAGGCATTTTCACAGAAAGAAGAAAGTGGAGATCTAGTCCCTCGCCCCAGATATAGATGACCACAGGTGGCTGTTATCTGAAAGACTAGATAGCAGAACAACCTTTATTCTGCCATGCATTTATCCTCGTAATTCTTCCTTATCTTTCTCTGAGTACCCCTCAGGGCACCCCAAACACCTCCTTATCTAACTTTGGAGTCCTTTCTAGCTGAGGGAATTATTTAAACCTTAATCATCTGGCTCTACAGGGAATGTCATACTTTGTGCCTGACTCCATTTGCAGTCACAGCCCAATTGTAATCCCCTATGCACATCAATAGATGTGTGCATCCTTTTCTCCTATCGACCTGCCTTCTGCTGGTGATTTTGGTGAACCCACTGAGGGTGAAGGTAAAAGGTCGCTTTGGTCTCTACTGAACCACTTATGTAAGATGTTTAAATTTAATCAAAACTATGTATATTTCCATATATATAAATATATATACATACACACTTACATACATATATAGAGAGAAAACATTGTGCTACCATTTCATCTTTTCTGTGGACTTAAAACCATTCTAAAACAAAATTTATACATATAACAAGGACATTGTTGATCTAGAGTCTACTTATCTTTTAATTTTCATATGACTGTAATGACTGGCTGTTAAATTCCTGTTCTTTTGAGCATTTGGACCTGAAGGCATAGTAAACTGTATCACAGAGAACACAGAACAATCTTGTAAACTCTTGTGCTGTCATTAGTCTTTGGGTTCCCAAACACTAAATTCTCAAGACATGTTGATTATGTGAAAAAAAAAAATAGTTCATCATGATTTTCTTTTCTCCAACAAATCAGAAACAAGTTCTCATTTAGGTATGAAAAATGGTCTTTTTTTTTTTAAAGGAAGCATATTTTTTGAAAATCCCTATGAAACATCTCAAACAAGATTTTTGAATGATTGCTGGCATGCATATGCACTACGTATTTATTAAAATTTTGTCATCGTAGCAGTATTTTTTCATCATGGTATACATTATAACTGAAAATCTTTTACAGTAGGTA
Source organism: Perognathus longimembris pacificus (assembly GCF_023159225.1). NCBI lineage: Eukaryota > Metazoa > Chordata > Mammalia > Rodentia > Heteromyidae > Perognathus > Perognathus longimembris. The sequence continues at coordinate 35,366,220 of NC_063181.1, read as the reverse complement.
AGTGTAAGCAAATGAATTCTTAGGCCTGGCTTTACTTTGGCACATAAAGGCTCAGTCCAGGAAGCAAGAGGATGGAAAGAATCAACTCTGCAGGTCTTGGTGTGGAGCGAGCTGAAGGGATAATCCAGGTGAGTCCCCAGGAGTGGATCTGTTGCCCTGCTTCCCTCAGAGGCAGAAATCCAAAGGATGGGAAAGATACATGGATACACCTTTCAGACACCCGGGGGGGGGGGGGGGGGCGGGGCGGGGGATGAGAAACTAGCTCCTTTAAAAGTTGTCGAATGTGACCCTCCCTTTCCATTCCTTACAAAAATTATAAACAGAGAGGAAAGTTTTAATGATAACATAGAAGGTACTATGTTGATCTTGCATTATTTGGTATTGGTGTTTCTTTCTTTTTTTGGGGGGGTGGGGGAGGGGTTGCCAGTTCTGGGCCTCGGACTCAGGGCCTGAGCGCTGTCCCTGGCTTCTTTTTGCTCAAAGCTAGCACTCTGCCACTTGAGCCACAGCACCACTTCTGGCCGTCTTCTATATATGTGGTGCTGGGGAATTGAACCCAGGACTTCATGTATACAAGGCAAGCACTCTTGCCACTAGGCCATATCCCCAGCCCTGTTTCTTTCTATCTTTTCTTTTTTCTTTTTCCTGGGGCTTGAACTCAGAACCTGGACATTGTCCTTGAGCTTCTTTGTGCTCAAGGCCAAGGCTCTACCACTTGAACCAGAGTGCCACTTCCATCTTTTTCTGAGACGTTTATTGGAGATAAGTGTCTCATAGACTTTCCTGCCTGAGCTGCTTCAAACCGTGATCCTCAGATCTCAGCCTCCTGAGTAGCTAGCATTAAAGGTGTGTGGCACTGGCAGCCAGGGGTATTGCTGTTTCTTTTGCTGGCTTTGCTTTTTGACTCCCCCCCCCCCCACCCTTGTGCCATCATTTCTTCTCTCAATATCCTAATGGATCTCTAATTTCTCTCCTTTATGGTGTGATTAAACAAATCCTGTTTCTCCACAGGAATGAGGCAAGAAAGATAAAAGTGGATCTGTTGGAGGAGGGGAACTTGTGAAACAGTATCTTCTTAAATGTAAGGCTATTTTTGAAATTTTCATCACATCATTTGCAGAAGGCTAGAAAAGCAGCTCAGTTTTCCAGTCTCTTCAGCATGACAAAGTATTAAAATCTGTGGAACAAGACACTTGCCCTACCTAAGAGGTACAAGAAGCATTTCCTAGCTGATCCTAAAAGAAATATGGAGCAAAGATAAAAAGATTATGAAAGGCACATATTTATCTGTACATTTATAAGATCTTCAGAAATTAACTTTTCTTTCTTTTATTTAATACTTTTTAGGTTTGTTAAATTAAACTGTGTTAACTCAGGATTGGTGACGAATGGTCTTATTACACTAAATATAATTTATGTCCACATAATCTTGTCTTCCATTTACTTTCCAAAAATATCTATGTATCTTCATTAAGTGGTACCCAGTAGCTAAAGGAATAATAAAACTTTTGTACTTCAGGGAGGAGAAAAGATAGAATAAATATCCTTGACATAGGTGAATAACTTACCATTGTCTTTAATAGAGCCCTCTCCCCACTTGTTTTATGTCCATGTGAATCTCTGCAGTTGTCTCAAAGCCATCTCTTTGCTTACTATAAAAACTAAACTTTAGGGCTGAGTCACAAACCACTTACTCAGCATGCACAAGATCTGGGTTCAGTCTCTAAACTTGAAACAAGCTAAAAGTAAAACAAATACAAACAACAATATTAGCAACAAAAAAAATTGTTGAATCTATAAGCTTAGATTAGAAAACAGAGAGGAGCCTCACAGATATTGTCTAATTGTCTTAATGTAGACTAAAGGAATATGATAATTAAACTATTTTGAAAGCAAAGACTCAATGGCCCAGAGTATTCTACTGTGGCTGTATTCCCAAATGCAGTGCTCAGTTCATGCAGAGAGCTGCTGCTATATTGATTCAAAGAGCTGAAAGCTTGGCCAGAGATGATGACCTTTTCTTTATGGACATGAACTCTATGTACTTAGGAATATAAATGAGGTTTCAACTTCCTTCTTGAGTCTTCCACACCAGCAGCTAAATGTCATTTATTGAAGTTCACAGGCAACACATTAAAGCTGAGAACTTCTGAGATCTATGTTAACATACTCAATTCTCATTTATCTCTAGAAAATTTATAAAGAGCAATGGAAAATAATTATATTAGAGACATAGACTAATTCTGTCATATAATGCTTTAAATTGTCCCAAAATGTTGTAAGACTTTCTCTCCTTTCCTATAGATATCATTATTTTAAGCATATGGCAGTCTGGTCAAGTGAATCCTACTCAAGCATTACACAACTTAACTTCCAGGATACAAACTGCCTTCCTGATTGATTAACAATAATGTTTCAAAATGGCTCTGAGATTATACTCTGTGGTCCTATGTATGTATTGAATAGGGCTTTTCTCTTACCTTTTAAGTGAAAATAAAGATTAGAAAACATTGATTCACATAGCAGGATAGCTCTTAGATAAAGCAGCAGCAGCCTACAACCATCACTGGTATGAAAATTGAGCTGATCAGCCACTTTGAAAAAGACTAATAGAGAACAAACATCAGTCACAAACTAAAACTTAATGAAAGCCCAGTCATTGAAATTGATGGTTAAAGTGCAAGATCAAATAAATAGTTAAGGATGGCTGCTATGTTAGGTTTATGATGATAAATGCATTCCCAGATATTTCTAGAGTGAGAACAATGCTTTAGATTTTTTCCCCTTATTGTTCTTTCTTCAATAGTATTTCCAGCATTGGAGATGGAAAATGAGGGTTGTGGCCCCAGAGAAAGGAAAATTAGTATTATTCAAAAGGTAGACAAGGAAGATGGAAAGTATGACTAAGCTAGAAGTCTTATTGCACAGGAAGAAGACAAGGGCTTCCAGGAGTACAAAGGGAAATGAGAAATGATACTACAAGGAGTAAGACATCAGACTTAGGCCTTTTGCTATTCCGTTAGGAAGAAAATGTCTCTTTATGAAAAAGAATTAAAATCTAGATTGCCCTGACATAGTCCTACTGGATGATCATACTTCTCAGGGCATATTAGTTAGGATGATGGATTAAACCAGTACTAGAAAGCCAAGGTTCCTCTCCCTGTCCTTTACATTTGAATGGAAGTGAGTTCTTTATTACATTTTAAAATAGGAAACATAGCTATGGTTCTATGTTAATAGCTCATTATGATATCAATGATGATTTCTTTGATCTTTTCATGAATAATTAAAATATATGTTTACTTTTCCCCAAGTGATATTCACATATTTATAATTTATTTGTTATCATCATCATCATTATTTATTCACTAGAGAATTTAGGGCCTCATACTTACTAACCAGACACTCTACCACTTGAGCTATGTTACCAGTTCTTTTAACTTCTTTATAAAGCCAGGTAAGGCTTTATGCTTTTTACCCAGGCCATCTGTGGGCATGAACTTTCATCTTGACAATAAGATGCCACCAAACTGGCTACTGAAATGACATATGGCAAAGCACAACTTAAAATTTTTAATTGAATGATACTATCTTCAGGGATTGTTTTCTTTATGTTATTTAAGCACTTGTGGAATGCCTGACCCTTTTCAAAGCTCTAGGATAGGAATTTGAAGCTATATGTACAGAGAAATACATTTTAATTATATAGTTATTGTAGATAGCATCCAAAGTGATCCTATAAGAGAATCTCTTAAAGTCTGACAGTTTGCCCAAGAGGAAATAGAACATTGCTCAAGGTTGACAACTGCTCATCCATGAGCTAGCCTGTTCCCCAGGAATGAGATATCCAGAGTAGGAAGAAAATCCAGGAAATAAGGGAATGGAGATAAGATGGGCAGGAAAATGATGGAATATTATTGTACCTCCGAGCTATTACAGCATAGGGAAAAGAGGATAATTAGAAACAGAGTATGATGTTTCTCCTTGGCAATCAGGTGGAAAATGTGCCTGACAATCTGAAACCTCACAAGTGCCTAATCAGACTTAAAGGGCTTAGCCAGGCAAGACCTGTTGCAACACATGCCTCCATGTATCCATCCACTGGTTGCTATGATCGACCAAATGGAGTAGTTCCTTCTTTCTGCCTGAATATAGGAGGTACAGGTATAGCTACACAATGGAAGGTACCTTTGTGTGCATGAGTGTGTGGACACGTGGACATGAATGGTGAATATATGCAAAAGAAAATAGAATGTGGCATGTAGAATGCAAAGGAAAATAGAATGCGGCATGTAGAAGGCTGAAAAGTCCGGAAGTGACCATTAGTCTACATGCTAGGGATGAAAGGGCACATTTTTTATGAGAATAATAAGTTTTTAAATTATAATTTTAATTAAAATTTAATTTTAATTAAATTTTTTTTACCAGCCCTAGTGCTTGGACTTAGGGCCTGAGCACTGTCCCTGGCTTCTTTTTGCTCAAGGCTAGCACTCTGCCACTTGAGCCACAGTGCCACTTCTGGTTTTTCCTGTAAATGTGGTGCTGAGGAATCAAACCCAGGGCTTCAGGCATGCTAAGCTAGCACTCTCCCGCTAAGCCACACTCTGAGACTGTGAATAATAAGTTTTAAATAGGGAAAACTGTGTGAACAAACAAACATAACTGAAGCTTATAATACCAGAAGTTAATATGAAAATAATAAAATGATTTTTCTTTTTTTATTGTAAAGGTGATGTACAGAGGGATTACAGTTATATACATAAGGTAATGTGTATATTTCTTATCCAACTTGTTACCACGTCCCTCATTTTTTCTCCCATCATCTCTCCCTTTAAGGCACCCCCCCCCCAGTTGTATAGTTAATTTCCAACATATTGTCTTGTGAGTATTACTGTTAGATTGGTTTGCTCTTTGTCCCTTGTCTCACCATTTTAATGTTTCCCTTCCCTTCACTAATTCAGATAAACATATATACAATAACCAGGGTACCAAAATCAAATACAGTGACAACAGGGGATAAACCATAGGAAAGAAAAACAAAAGAAAAAAGAAATAACTTCGCATAGTGCATTAACAAAAACAACAACAACGAAAAAAACCTCGTTTCTATATCGTGGAGTTCTTTTTCCTTAGCTTCCTCTTATATGATTATATGTACATAACTATTGTGCTATTGTGATCCTCTGCTAGGACTATCCTAGACATACACTAATTATTACTACTGAGAGAAACGATAGAATCCGTGTTTGTTTGGGTCTGGCTCACTTCACTTAGTATGACATTTTCCAAGTCTTTCCATTTCCTTATGAATGGGGCAATATCATTCTTTCTGATGGAAGCACAGAATTCCATGGTGTATATATATACATATATACATATATGTATACACATATATGTACATATATATACATATATATATCACATTTTCTTGATCCACTCATCTACTAAGGGGCATCTATCTGGGTTGGTTCCATATTTTAGTGATGGTAAATAATACCTAAATTAAAATGGTTGTGTACATAATTTTAGTATGGTCTTTTTTGTGATCTTTTGGGTAAATGCCCAGACGTGGGGTTGCTAGGTAAAAGGGGTGCTGTATGCTTACTCTTTTCTTTTTTTTTCGGCCAGTCCTGGACCTTGGGCTCTGGGCTGGAGCACTGTCCCTGGCTTCTTTTTGATCAAGGCTAGCACTCTGCCACTTGAGCCACAGCGCCACTTCTGGCAATTTTCTGTATATGTGGTGCTGGGGAATCGAACCCAGGTCTTCTTGTATAGGAGGCAAGCACTCTTGCCACTAGGCCATATTCCCAGCCCATGCTTACTCTTTTGAGGAACCTCTATACTGCTTTCAGAGTGGTTGAACAAAAGACCCTGAATAGCTAAAACAATCCTTAGCAGGAATAACAGTGCTGGAGGAATATCAATGCCAAACTTCAAACTCTATAACAAAGCTATAGTAATAAAAAAAAGCTTGGTTTTGGCACAAAAACAGGCCTGAGGACCAATGGAGTAGAACTGAAGAGCCAGAAATGATCCCACAGACCTATGGCTACCTAATCTTTGATAAAGAAGCCAAAAAATAGGGGCTGGGGATATAGCCTAGTGGCAAGAGTGCCTGCCTCGGATACACGAGGCCCTAGGTTCGATTCCCCAACACCACATATACAGAAAACGGCCAGAAGCGGCGCTGTGGCTCAAGTGGCAGAGTGCTAGCCTTGAGCGGGAAGAAGCCAGGGACAGTGCTCAGGCCCTGAGTCCAAGGCCCAGGACTGGCAAAAAAAAAAAAAAAAAAAAAAAAAGAAGCCAAAAAATAGGATGGAAGAAAGACAGCCTCTTCAACAAATGATGCTGGCATAATTGGTTAAACACCTGTAGAAAACTAAAGTTAGATCCTTATATATCACCTTGCACCAGAATCAACTGCAAATGGATCAATGACCTTGAGGTAAAATCAGGTACCCTGAAAACATTACAGGAAGGAATAAGAGAAACCCTAGGGCTCCTTGAAACTTTCTTAAGAAAGATCCAGAAACAAAAGAAATCAAAGGAGGGTTGTGATCATTTGGGCAAGTGCCCAGAAGTGGGATTGCTGGGTTACAGGGAAGATCTAAGTTTAGTCTTTTGAGGAACCTCCATACTGCTTTCCAGGGTGGTTGAACAAGTTTCACTCCCACCAATAGTGCAGTACTGCTCCCTTTAGGCCACATCCCTGTCAATATCTGTTGTTATTAGACATATTTTATGGCCAGAGATGTTGAGCAATTCTTTACATATCTATTGTCCATTCTTATTTCCTCTTCAGGGAAGTCTCTCTTAAGTCTTAGCCCACTTGTTAATGGGGTTGTTGTTTCTTTGAGGAGTTGTTTCCAGGGAATTTAATTTTTTGAGCTCTAATTATATTTTAGATATGAGGCCCTTGCTTGTTGTATGGCTAGTGAAGATCTTCTCTCACTCTGTGGGCTTTCTATTTATCTTGCTGGCTATGTCCTTTGCACTGCAGAAGCTCTGAAATTTACTGCAGTCTTATTTGTCCAACATTTCTTTGAATTGTTGTGTTTCTGGGTTTTTCTTAAGGAAGTTTCAACATGTTCCAAGGAGCCCTACTGTTTTCCCTATTCCTTCCTGTACTATTTTCAGGATATCTGCTCTTACCTCGTGGCCATTGATCCATTTGGAGTTGATTCTGGTGCAGGGTGATATATAAGGATCTAACTTCGGTTTTCCATGCATATTTTAGCCAATTCTGCCAGCACAATTTGTGTCATTCCACTCTCTCTTTTAGGCTCCCTTATAAAAGATTAAGTGGGTATAAGTCTGCAGTTTCATTTCTGGACTTTCAGTTCTATCACATTGGTCCTCAGGCCTGTTCTTGGTGCCAGTACCAAGCTGTTTTATTATCATGGCTTTATAGTAGAGTTTGAAGTTTAGTATTGATATTCTTCCAGCAGTGTTACTCCTGATAAGGATTTTATTTTGCTGTTTGGGGTCTTTTTATTGTTCCATATGAATTTCTGGATTGCTTCTTCTATTTCATTAAAGAATGAAGTTGGGATATTGAAATGAGTTTTCTTAAGAAAACATACCTAAAGAAAAGGAGCCCTCCTAAGCAGGACTGAGAGCATACAGTAGAAAAACAGGACATTTTCAAATTTTGACTTCAGTGGATCTATCTCCTTTATTATTTGAAAGCCAGCTGCTTCAAATTACAAGGCTAAAGCTTCATGCACAAGTCTATGTTCACTGTGTTCTCTTAAATAAGAAAAAAAAATTCTTTCAGCCAGGCACTGGCATTTCAAATATGAAGTCCTAGCTACTCAGGAGGCTGAGATCTGAGGAACATGGTTTGAAAGCTGTTTGGGAGAAAAGTCAGTGAGACTCCTTTCTTCAATTAATGAACCAAAAAGCCACAGGTGAAGCTATGGTCTAAGTGGTAGAGTAACAGTCTTGAGTAAATAGCCAAGCAAAGGCAGAAGTCTTTGAGTTCAAGTCCACTCCCAACCCCTGTTCCCACACAGAATTCCATTAAGATCCACTACAACCCACACTGAAAATTTAGGTTCCTATTCATTGGATCTGTATTTATGAAGATTTCCTATGAAATAAAGCCCAACCCAAACCAAAACTAAACCAAAATGATGCATTATTAAATTATAGGTGTCAGTGCTGGCTTTAACTGGCTGTTTGTCCATACAATCATGTAATACTATTCATTCTCTACACAGTTGACTTAAAAAATAAAAAGGCCTATAATTCAATTTTCTCCTGACTCTTGACCTTTTTTTTTCCTTCAGTGAATAGATGAATTAGAATATACTAAATCCTCATCATAATTTCCTCCCCTTCCTATGAACACAGGTTTTGCCTGTTCTCAAAAATAATTGCCTTCTTTCTTTTTACATGCATCAATAAACTGAATGACTGTGAACTGACATTGGCTAGGGAGGAGGTAAACTTCAGGTTCAGAGGTTTTAAAAAGCACAACTAAAACTAAAACTAACTGCTGTTGCTTTAAAAAAAAAATCCTTAAAGAGACAATCCAATTGTGGCGTGCTTGCTCAGATTGTTTTGACAAGAATTGTTTTTCAGACCAAACCTGTCATGACTCCTGGCTCACAGACTTTGGGACACAATAGTAGTCCTGTAAACCTAAACAACTTGTGTGGTTAGGACTTGGAGGCACACTCTTGGGAACAAAATAGACAATTACAATATGCTGTGTGTGTGTGTGTGTATGCTTTAGTGTGGATGCTTTGGTTATATCCCATTGATTTTCCAAGAAAATTCTATTGCTTTTAGGTTCAGATAAATGTGACCTACATATTTTCACTCTAAAGAAATAATGGAAAGAAAGGATAAAGGAAGACTGTCTTGGTCCATTGTGGCCTTGGTAAAAGTGACTGAAGGCCATTTTTGAAAAGCCCTCATCACACTTGGTCTAATCCAGTGTAAAACATGTTTTAAGGGGGTGTGATGGCCGCATAGGGAAGCAGGCAGCCTACATCAGCCTGGAGGCAGACCGAAAGAACGGTTGAGCAAGGTAAATTCTAGAAAGGTTCTCCCATTTGATGTGAAGAGGACTGATTTACAAAACTGCCAGAGCTGCCTGCTGGGGCAGTGAATTATATGACATTAATGAACCACTGAAAAATTTCAGGAATCTGGAGTTTGGCTAACATGTCAGTGATAGTTCATACAAGCGAGGAGATAAAACGGAAACTGGGTGAAGCTCTTAAAGAGACGCTATGTCTATACTTTATTTGAAATTTCCCTATAAATCCACAAAGCTTGCAAATTAATGATTTCTCTCAGATGATTCCACTCACAAAACAAGTGCTCCCGGAGAAGCCTAGCCGATCTCTTTCAGGGCAGACGCTGCAATGCGCAATGAGGATGCATCTCATAAAAGTGATACTTGAGATCTCTGAGGGCCTTCCACGGGTGACTGGGAAGCAAGCCATGTCCTCACATCTTATCAAAAGTGAAACACGCACCGCTCTCTCTTGCTAATGGTGCAGATCCTGAGGGGACAGGTGCGATGGGATGATGGCCAAAACTGCGGTGTTACAGCAGAGGCTGTGAATGGTGGCACCATGGGGAAGCAAGAAGGGTGACACCATGAACGTTAACCTGTTCAAAGCCCAAGGAAGAGGTAACATTTACGTCCTAATCGAGTTATAATGAACTGGGCAAGAGTGTTGAGATTCGTGAGACAGACACTGTCTCTTTAGTTCCTCAGCTCAGCACGCTGTCACAGTCAGCAGTTCTTGTGGCAGTAGTGATCGCCTCCAGGTCGTTGACTTACCATCTGGGTATAAAGTAACCAAGCCTCCAGATAAGCCCTGCAAAGTGTGGCAACAGAGAGGGGAATTATTTATCCAGAGTGGGCTGAGGGAAGGGAAAGGACAGGTAATTCAGAAACACCACTCTACTAATGCAGAAACGGACTTGCAGTTAAACCGTTCACATAGGGAAGACTCCAGAAAACATCATTTAAAGTATTGTTTCAGAGGTAGATACAGTATGCCAGCAAGTGAATCATCAATGCTTCATAATAGAGGAAGATTGAGAATAATCGAGACTTGCAACCTGCCTTTGCTGAATAGTGTGAGGACGGAAAGAGAGACACTAAGGGCATTTCTAAACTCATCTGCACCAACCATTCCAAGATCATATACCCTCGCTCCTTCAGACCTCACTCCTCATTCAACCTGAGTTTGGGATTTAGAGCAGATATGAGGAACATAGTTCCTGGTAAAAACTAGTGTTAGAAGTACTGTTTAAAATATATATATAGAGAGAGAGAGGTAAGAATGCTCAGAACTGGTAAGAGAAAATTGTGGTTCCAAGTCAAAATGTTGTGAACTGGTCTCAGGCCCCATATTACCTCCTTGTTGGTCTGTTTAGGGTTCAGTAACAAAATATTATACTATCAGAAACTATGATGCTAATTGAAATGAACTCCACAAAATGGAAACAAGAGGTTTGGGGTTTTTTTTAGTGTAATGTGTGCAGTTATTTCTTTTTCCTTTCTTCCCCCACCCCCCCCCTTTGTTTTTTTTTTTTTTGGCCAGTCCTGGGCCTTGGACTCAGGGCCTGAGCACTGTCCCTGGCTTCTTCCCGCTCAAGGCTAGCACTCTGCCACTTGAGCCATAGCGCCGCTTCTGGCCGTTTTCTGTATATGTGGTGCTGGGGAATCGAACCTAGGGCCTCGTGTATCCGAGGCAGGCACGCTTGCCACTAGGCTATATCCCCAGCCCTCACCCCCCCCTTTGGATTATCCACTGTCACTGTTTTTGTTTCTGGTACCCTGTGTCTTGTACATACCTTTATCTGACTTGGGGAAGGGAAGGAGAATAACAAATGGTGAGACAAGGGAAAAGGGATTAACCAATGCAACAGCAATACTTAGCAATACTTACAAGACGCTACTTTGGAAATGAACTTTACAAGTTGGGGGAGGGCGGGTAGTTGGGGGAAGGGAAAGTAGGAGAAAACGAGGGAGGAGGTAACACTGTTTGACAAGAAATGTACTCATTATCTTACTTATGTAACTGTAACCCTTCTGTATATCACATTTTCAATACAATGCAATTAAATTTAAAAATGTTGAGTAAAAAAAGCAAGTACTTATAGATAATAAGTTTAATTTTCACAGTTCTGGAAGTTGGGGAACACAATATCAAGATTAAGCCCGTCAATTTGGCATCTTTGAGAGTTTGTTTTTTGGTCTATGGTTAGCACATTCTTGGTTTATCCTCCCTCGTATGGTGTGAAAATCTCAAGGGCCTATCAAAATGGCACTAATCCCATTTTAGGGACTCTATCCTCAGGAACTAATTAACTCCCCAAAGCTCTACCACTAAACACCATCAGCTTGGGGATTAGTATTTCAATTTAAAATTTTCAGGGGACACAAACATATAGAAAATAGTCTCCATTTTCCAAGAAAGAATCTCACTTTCACTGTAACACTTGAAAACAGAGTCAAAGAGTAGAGGCCAGAGTCACGTTCTAATTCAAGGTGGAAAGTCACTCTTTGCTGGAGCCATATTCATCTTCTGCCAAAATATAAAAGAACTTCATCTTCAAGCTGGGTCCCTAAACTTGTTAATTACAATACTTATATGTCTAATTAAAATTTAGAATGGATCTTAATTAACAATTTCATTAGCATGAATTATTATTTCAACTGTATAACCATTGATTATTGCCAGAGAGCAAGGTGCCTTTTAAAGTCAATTTGCAAAGTTGTTGGTTTTTTTTTTTCATACAAAATTACAAAAGAGACTTACCATTGCATATCTATTCTATTTAGGGTTCAATGTGCTCCCATTTAAAATTATAACATTCCTCTGCAATGACATGATTTTGAAAATCCAATGGCTTTCCCCAAGGGCACAGTATTGATATTTACCTCTCAGAAAGGCATGCTTCACCATGGGAGTGCTTACAAATGTCACCCAAATTAGCTATCCTTTTAATGATGCTGACAGAGTCAAAACCATCCTGCACAGCTCCTACCTGCGACAATGACAATTTGATCTACCCATACAGTTTTTCCAAACAGTGACTACATCACCTCTAGAAATTACCACTCCAACAGAAACTAGGAGAAAAAAGAGCCTAATTATGTTCCAAATTTTGACCTAGATGTTGATTATAAGAAGATTTTATATCTATGTACGTATGTCTTTCTCAAGGTAAAAAACGATTTTATTTATAAAAGATTTTACATTTGGTGTGACCCTCATTCTTGTCTTTGGACATGGTAAAAAACAGAAAAGCAAGAGAATAATTCTATTTCTGAAAATCTGTTTTTCTTTTAAACATATGTAATAGATTTTATATATGGATGTATTTTATAAGTATGTATTTAATATATTCGTATTATATATGTATATTGAGCTGGGTAAAGAGACATTGTACATATAAAAGTAAAAATTCAATAATTAGCATTATTAATATTTGTGCAGATTCTTATATCAATACTACCTTAATAAAGAATGATAAATAAGAATACGAGAGTGAATACACAGAAAATATGTTTCCCTAAGAAGCTGAATTTAAGGGTCTTATTTACAAAATTATCAAAATTCTGCTCTGTAGATTTCTTTGCCTTCATATGAGTTAGTGGAAAATATTAATACACTATACTGATGACAGGGATTTATGATTTGCCGCTCTGGATCCTTTGTCTGGTAATTTTACCTGAGTCCCTAAGAGTTTGTCTCACTTGAAACCAGCACACACATACATCTATTATATCACATTATGTGCTACAATTATGAAACTTGATGTCTATTTTTCCAAGACTATACCAGGGTGGACAGCACCTTGCTCACTGCAGAATCTATCACAAAGCCTAGACTATGAAAGCTGAATACTTTGATAAAAAATTTGTTTTGTATTATGATTTAGACACTATAAAATAATGAAAGTTATGACCACGATATCATGAGTTTGACAAGTGTTCTGCAAGTTTCATCATTAGGGTAAAAGTGTAGACTATTTCCATCACCCTTAAAAGTTTCTTATATGTGCTAAGATTCTGGTAGGCTTTCTGTCACCAGATATAACTTTTGTAGAATTTTATAAATGTAATTTTTAAATGTATATGTAAGAATGTATACATGAATTTGTGTGTGTCTGTGTGTATACACATATATGTACATACAGTATATATATGATATCACATTATACATATATAATGTGATATCACTATTTGTGTTTCTTTATATGTATGCACAGTACAGGGTGTCCAACCCAGGGTCTACGAATTAAATTAAACAAATTGTTGAATTAAATCCCCAACCAAATGCATTTTTCAATTCAATAGATTATACCTTTTGGAAGACAAATGGTTATTTATTTTTCCTGCCTCACCTTTCTAGAATTTGCAAATTTACTCAATGTTCTTATTTTAATATTTCCATAAAAACCAGACATGCTGGCAATATGGATCCTTTGGTCAACACTGTGGCTGAAATGTATGGGTGAGAATGTTGAAAGGGGTAACATGATTCAAGACACACTGTATTCATGAACTGCTCTGTTAAATGGCAACTGCTTTGTACAACTACTTAAAGATCCTTTTTTAAAGGTGCGCATGCACTTGGAGACAACCAGGCAGGTAAGGGAGGTAAAATGGTGAACTTTCTGAGAACAGCCAGGTCAGCACCAGCATTTCAATACTGCCTCCTCCAGGAGAAGGTGGATGGAAGCTTCTCTCCTGGCATATGTAGAAACCTTAGGACATTTGGGAATCTTGAGAAGAAAAGAGTTGGCTTATAACTAACGACCTTGCCTAAGTCTTTGTCTGTTGTGTGTTGCTATTCGGTACTATTGCAGATTGAGGAGTATATAAACAACAAAAATCAATTCTATCAGCATTCTGGAGTCTGGGGAGTTCAATATTAAAACTCTGTCATCTGGTATAGGCCTTGTTCTGTGTTTTGACATAGGAAAAGACAGAAAAAATAAGAGCATAAATCTACTTTTGGGGGTCATTTTAAAATAGCTGTTTTAATTAATTGTTGGAGTTAGAGCCCCAGAACACCCCAGGCTCAACATCATCACTCTGTAATCAAGAGTCTGACACGTGAATTTGAGGGTTCCATTCAGACAATAGCAGTGAGACAAGCCAGTTGGTGGGTTATTACTTTGGCTTCCCATCCTTGAGAGGCTTCTGAAGTTCAGTAAGATTCCTGATAAAGTTCCCGTAAATCTAATTTAAGAAGGCCTATGTTCATGGTCTGGGGGCTCTTGACTATAATCCCAGTTACACTGTGTCTAGTTCACTCAGGAGGTGTAGATCAGGAGAAACATACTTTGAGAATAGCCTCAGCAAAGAGTTCATGTGACCTCACTTTAAGTAATAAAAAGCTGGGTGGAGTGATGAATACTTGTCTTCATAACTGTGTGATAAGCGTAAATGAGGCAAGGATCTTGAGATATTATTACAGAAATAACTAACTGGGCTCTGTGGCTCACACTTATAATCTTAGCTTCTTAGCATGCTGAGATCTGAGAATCATAATTTGAGCTCTTATCTCCAATTAATCACCAAAGAGCTGGAAGTGGAACTTTGACTCAAGTCCATGAATTCCAGCTCCAGAATGGGCACAGAGGGAGGGAGGAAGGAAAGAAGAAAGAAGGAAGGAGGGAAGGAAGGAAGGAAGGAAGGAAGGAAGGAAGGAAGGAAGGAAGGAAGGAAGGAAGGAAGGAAGGAAGGAAGGAAGGGAGAGAGGGAGGGAAGGAAGAAAAGAAGGAAGAGAAAGAAAGAGAAGAGAAAAGAAAAGAATAACTAAATAAGAAAGGACCCAAAATAATTGAAAACCTATACATTCAGTTGCCCTTTGGTTGTACTTATAGAAACCACAAAAAATTTTCAATTCAAGACCTACTTCATGTACAAGAATAATTTTATGTGCTTTCCTTAACAAACGTTGAGATAAAGTTATGCATGTCATTGGAAAACTGCTGCATTCTTTCCCTTTGCTGGTGCAGGGGTTTGAATTCGGTGTCTTGTGCTCCCCAGGCAGGGGCCCTGTCACTTGAGCCATGCCTCCGGGCCTTATCTTCTTTTTGCTTTAGATCAATTGTAGATGGGCTGTGTGGGATTTTCCCAGCACTAACTTCAGATTGGGATCCCCTTGACATGCTTCTTGAGTAGCTGCAATTATAGTCATGTGTTACCACATCTGACTTCTTTGTTAAGATGAAGTGTCTTGCTAACTTTTCCCTCGAGGTAGCATGGTGCCCTAGATCTTCTGATCTCTGCCTCTGAAGTAGATGAGATTACAAGCCTGATATATTGTGCCTTGCCCTCTCTTGCATACTTTTGTGGATTATATCAGATTGCAATGTTGATTATTGTTAAGTGATATAAACTAGATCCTTCCATTTTGCAAATTTCATCAGTAATTGTTATTTTCAATGGTTCCCCCACTATCCTGAGTTAGTGTCACTAAGAACTAAAATCTCCCTCTCCAGATCCTTATCTCGAGATCATCTTGATGCTGCCATTTCCCTGCTAGGATCAAGCGATGCTCTAGAAGCTGGGGGACCTATATAAATGTCTTAAGCACTACAGATCCTCGAAGGCCAAGCTTATTCTTTGATCCTGTGCAGAGGTGGCCACTTAGCAAGTCCATTGAACTCCTGGGACTTCCACAATCTACCGAATACGGCTGCCATGCTTCTGCCTGTATCACTGACTATGGCATTCAAACTAACACCAAGGTATCCATCATTTGGTTGTCCTTGCCATCCTAATGCTACCATTTAAAACCTAAGTTCAACATCAAAATATCTCCTCTCTATCTGCCTTGTAGACTCAGACGCTGGCTTTGAAGCCTGCTAAAGTAGGAGAGTCTGCTATCTTTCATTTCCATAGAATTACCAAATGCCTAATGGAAAAGCCTGATTACATGGTTGGGAATGTGCTCTAGTGGAATATTCGGCTATCCCAGAAAGTATGAGGACCTGGGTTCAAGTCCCAGTAGTTTGAAATAAAAGCCTGACCACCCACCCAAGGAAGCAGAGATTTTTCCATGACTAGATTCTTCATGTTCTCTGCTTTCTAATTCCAGTCTATCCAATTCCAATCTTGCCTTCATTCAGTTACACTTCAACTTTTTGACTTATTAAAAATACACTATACACTGTTATATGTTCAAGCTTCTCAAGTTTCTGACTGAGAAAAGCCAATACTGCTTGCAAATTTACTGTTTGGTCCAGCCAAAGCCTGGTAATAGCCCCTGAGTGCAGTCTCTTAAATACTGCACTTTAAAGAAAAAGGGCTTAGATTTCCTACCTTCTGTGGCAAGATTTAACAACAACAACAAAAAGCTCCAGTATGATGTCAATGATTATTTCCTCCCAAACTGATGATGAAATGTAAAAGACACTGTAAGAGAAATAAGATGTGGGACCATTCAGATTTCAAGAGTTTATATTTTCTGAGTTCATTTTTAGGTTTGATAACAAGATCTAACTTACAATTTTCTCCCCAATGCAGCCTACCTGCAGCTCCCTGCAGAGTGTAAGAACCTTTGAACATCATAGTCTTTACCATTCCTATATTTTGACCTATAGCTGTCATGATTTCTTTTCCTTACACAATATAATCCCTCTACACTATTGATTATGTTTGCCTCAAGTAATAGATTATTTTCAGACATTAAAGATGAGGAAAGTATGGAGTGGGGGGTGGGCAGGGCTGGGAATGTGGCCTAGTGGTAGAGTGCTTGCCTCGCATACATGAAGGTCTGGGTTCGATTCCTCAGCACCACATATATAGGAAAATCCAGAAGTGGTGCTGTGGTTCAAGTAGTAGAGGGCTAGCCTTGTGCCAAAAGGAGCCAGGGACAATGCTCAGGCCCTGAGTTCAAGACCCAGGACTGGCAAAAAAAAAAAAAAAGATGAGGAAAATATATTTTCTATTTTGTGGCTAACTTCTGTTAGCAGAATTTCCCCTTGCTTTGTGGTTGTGTTCACATTTCATGTGGAGCAAACCCTCCAGCAACCATGTTCTTCCTCGAGGTTTATTTCACTTTCATATTTGAAGAGAGTTATGATAAGCATGGAATTGTGGCTGACCAGTTGCTTCTTGTTTCTCTCCTGTAAACATTATTCATAGCTTCCCCATCATCTTTAGCCTCCATAGTTTATTGTGAGCAGTTTCCATCATTCTTACTATTTCTGCTTTGTCATTATTCACTGTTTAGTGTTTGTCCTTTATGGAAATTTCTGACAGCTTAATTCTGATTGATGGCACTATTGTTCTTTATTCTTTATAGTTGGTAAATCTTCTTCGATGTTTCTTTTCTTTTGTCTACAATTTGTTAAACACATGTAGTATGTTGTCTGTTATTAACCCCATCCAATGTATTTTTTTCACTTCAACCATTGCATCCCTGAAATAAAGAAGCTTAAGTTGGACCCTTTTTTGTCTCCTTTCTTTTTACTTTAATCTTATTTGTGTGTTCCACTCTTCAGAATATTGAGCATATTTATAATAGCTATTTTAACATCTGTACCTGCTAAATTTATAGTCTGTCATCCCTGAGTCTGTTTCTATTGGTTGGGTTTTTTCAGCTTGATATTATTTTTCTGCTTGTTGGAACATCTGGTAATTTTCTTCTGGAATTCAGCCATTGTAGAGTGCATATTCTTGGGGTTTGAGTTTTGTTTTACTCCTTTAAGTGCTGTGGTTTTCCTGGCATACCATTAAGTATGCCATTAAAATATTGATGTCAGTTTAATCATTTCAGCTCTTGATTTTAAAGTCCATCATAGTCAGTCCAATGTAGTACTTAGGCTAAGGCAGCTTTACTCCTAAGGCAATGTCTTCACAGGATTTCACCTGAACCCTGTGTATAAAGAAATCATTCTCTCTTCTCTGGTGAAACCATTAAAGATTCCTAGTCTGTATGCGTTTATGACTTGCTTACTGCTTTTTATGGTTATTTCTGTTTTTCAAAATTATTTTATGTGTCAGAATTTGAAGGGAAAATGTCACCTCTGCAGAGCTCTATAGCTGTCTGTCTGCACAATTCTTTCTCTCTAGTAATCTGAGTCACAAATTTTAGTGGTAATGACATTTCCAACTTCAATTTAGATCTTCTGGGAGATGACTGGGTGGCAAGGAGCCATCCTCTGCCTATAATATTCTATTTGTATAGATCTTCCAGAATAACAAGTCTGTGGGTACAGACAGGAGATTAGTCCTGTTACTGGGACTGGAGGTGAAAAATAGACATCAACTATCAAGTACAAGCCAGTATAACAAAGCAATAGAAGCAGTGTAAGTCAGTTTGTGTTGACTATTGGGTAACCCTTTAAGTTTACTAAGTCTTTGAGTTAATTATACATTTTTTATGTTTTATGAAATGGAGCATGTCTCAGTAAAGTTTCTTAAATGAAAAGGAGTCATTTCAACCAAATACCAGAAGGACATAGGTCTGACTGGTTCTCTGAGAATTACTGTAAGCCAGGATTACAGTGAACAATTAGGAACCAAATTCTGTGCCTCTCATCTCCACTTCTCTGTGTGTGTCCATGTGTGCACATGGGCATGCTTGTATATGTCTGTGTGCATGTTCATGTGTGTGCACCATGCACGCATGCATGCACATGGCCCTTTCTCTTAATGTCCGGAAACTCCAGCACCTTGGGTACATTTAGTAGTAACCTTCTTTGAGAAGGGCTGAAAACTTTCTGCAGTTAAGAATCCTGTGCTTTCCTTCATTGGCAACCATTAGTACACATCTAGGATAGTCCTAGCAGATGATCACAATAGCTTAATAGCTATGTACATGTGATCACTTAAAATGATGCTAAGTGAAATGAACTCCAACATATGGAAACAGCAGTTTATCATTGTTGTTATTTTTATTTGTTTTTTCTTTTGTTTATCTTCCCTATGTTTTAGCCCCTGTTGTCACTGTTTTGATTTTGGTACTCTGGGTATTATATATGTGTTTGTCTGAATTAAGGAAGGGAAGGGGAACATCAAAATGGGGAGACAAAAAGTAAATGGTAAACCAATGCAGCAGCAATATTTACAAGGCAATATGTTGTGAACCAACTGTACAACTCAGGGCAGGGGGAGGAGGGAAGGTGGGAGAAAAATGAGGGAGGAAGTAACAAGTTTGAAAAGAAATGCACTTACTACCTTATGTATGTAACTGTAACCTCTCTGCATATCACCTTGACAACAACAAAAACAAGAATCTTTGAAGAATGCTGTTTAGTGTTTGGCTTGGATCTCAAATCTCCTCTTCCTCATTCAATAACTGTTATGGGTTTCAAGCAAGGAGATTCCACATCCCTCCAAGAGTCCACCACTCAGAGACAATCTCAAGCAAAAAGATGGATTTATTGGGGAAGCAAAAAGCGAACAACTGGCCAAGGTCACAGCCAGACTCCGGAGTTGGGACCGTGCCCACAAGGCCGCACTCAGGTCAGGTTATAAAGGCAAATACCTCATGGTCAATCCTGCCACACTCAGGTGGCCAATGAGGTTACAACACTTTCAGAGCACGCCAGGTCACATGCAGGTGGCCAATGGAGTTACAATCTGCCTCATAGCAACTGTTTGAACCAACCTATCATTTTAGTTAGACTTGGCACATGGATTTGGCGGGGCTCATGTGATGCAGGCGGATACACATACTCGTGGAAGGGCACAGGTTTAATCTTGCACATTCCACTACTCAGGTGGTCAAGCAGTTTACACAATCTTATCACAGCCAAGGGGAACTTCCCTGGAAAGTGCGGGGGAGATCTTAATGAAGATGGAGTCGGCTTCTGCTCTCTTTAACTAATCTGAGATGGAGTCAATCTGACCCCACTCAACAGCCAATGATGGCGCTGGCCAGATCTGACCTCCATATTACAGCGTCACTTCTAATTTTTCTAGATGCGACATTTTCTGAACCTGCCCTAAGTAAACTGTTGTCCTTAGAATCAGAATAAAAAACAACTATCTCAAGTCCAAGGCTTCCATTTTGGTGGTTTGTGCATTAGCTCTTTCTTCTCCCTACTGCTAGATTTCTGCTGTCTCTCTGCATTTTTTCTTCAGGCATCCAAACGTCTAATTTTCAACCATTTCCCTCCAAATGAAAATCACTCTTGGTATGGTAAGCATTGGAGTTTTATTATTGATTTATGCCTTGGGTGGAGAGGTTAATTAAATGTGAATTTTAAGCCGACAACATGATTAGGAGAGTGAAGCTACCAGAATTCATGAATACTTCCAAAGCCATTATGACTACTTAAAATGAACAATGACTGAATGGAAGGGTTGGGGGGGGTGGGTACAATGACTGGCTCTCTGTTATTTGCAACCAGATTAATGAAATTCTGAAGAATAACAGAATCTTTCCCAGGCATTTAAGTCCAGCTGGGCTTTTAGTTTGCATTTATATTGACATTAGCATGGAATGTAATACATTCTTAATAAACCACTCTTCTTTATTCTCTTTGTTTCGTCCTTTTCAAATTGCATCCTGGAGCCCTGAGTTCTATCTACATCAGTGAATTAAACCAAAGGAGGCTGCTAACACTTAAGTAGTCCACAGGATGATATTCTAAAAATTCCAGGAGTTTTGCAGAGTCTCCCTGCTTTTCAGGCAGATCATTTGAAGGTCATATTTGAAAATCTGAACCAAGAATGACTTTCATCATTAAAAAAAGGCTGAAAATTATGTCCAGCTAGTAATTGCTCAGCCTTTGATTATGTTGCAAACCATATCCCAACTACTATAGAGATTAATGAATTTTGTTGCATTTTAATTTTAGCTAGTATAGTCCTATTCACTATGGTAACATGAGAACATGGTTTCAATAAGTAAACCACAGAAGTCAGAAAAGAAGGGACATGTTAAAAAGGAAAGAATGTTTCACAATCAATCCTGGAATATGAAAGAAAGCTACTGAAGTGCCTTCTGTGGAGTCTCACACCTGTAATTCCAGCTACTTAGGAGGCAGAGACAGTAAGATCAAGATTTAAGGCAAGCCAGGGAAAAGTTATCTCAAGATTCTATCTATAGAAAATAAACTAAAAGCAATAAGACTGAAGCTATTAAGTGGCAGAACAGTTAGGCAAGCATAAGGCCCCCAGGTCAATCCCTAGTATTACAAAAACAATAATCTGTTACCATAGTCACTCCTGGCATACAAACATCTATTGCACAGAGATAGCAGAAAATAAATGGACATGGAGAGGGAGTTGGCATCAAAGACTCAGCAAAATGCAAGATAGGCAACATTCTGGAATCCAGTTTTGCAGACAAAAATAATTAAAACCACCAACCAAGGCTAAACCAATAGCTAGACAAGACTAAGGAAGAGAAGACTGCCAGTTTTCCTGCTTGTTGTTGCAACACAGGCCCCTGAAGCCTGGGGAAATCTCATTGCACATATACAGGAGAGTGACAATAGCTTGACTTTCGATCATGGAATACTGTTTGTTCGAAAAGCTTTTGGAGATCAAGGCCAATGACAATCACATTCAGGTCAAAGTAGAATAGGATTGGGGGAATTGTTCTGTCTGGAAGGACTAGCTTGGGAACCCAGGGCTTTCAGACTTCCCAGATAGACAGAAGGATATTAAGTCTTCTGCCATGATTTCCTCTCCACTCCAGGGAACTCCACTGTGATCACAGTGAGATGCACCTGTGCTTCTAATGTAGTTGGTCCTTGCCTCTACCACTCACTTTATTTGGCCTTCAATGGCCAGTCTGACCTGCCTATATGGGCCAGGGTTGGCAGCTCCTGCAGGTCTGGGAACAATCTGTTACTTTGGCAGAAGGCCTCTCAGCCTCAGCACTATGTTTGGCTACAGGCATATACAAGCTCAGATGGTATAGCAACAGCTGTGAAAAGAACATGAGCAAGCACAGAAGACCACCAGATGCTAGGGCTTCGTGCCTGTGATCCTAGCTACACAGCAGTTTGAGATCTGAGGACTGTGGTTAGAAGCCATCCCAGGCAGGAAAGTCTGTGACACTATCTCTGATTAGCCACCAAAAAAGTCAGATGTGGAGCTGTAACTCAAGGTGTAGTGTTATCTATAAGCCAAGTGGCTCAGGGACAGTGAGCAGGCCCTAACTTCATGGCCCAGGACTAGTAAAAAAAAAAAAAAGAAGAAGAAGGAAGGGAGGGATGGGATGAGGAAAGGATGGAGGTGAGAAGGGAGGGAGGGAGGGAGGGAGGGAGGGAGGGAGGAAGGGAAGGCAGGCAGGGAAGGGAAGGGAAGGGAAGGGAAGGGAAGGGAAGGGAAGGGAAGGGAAGGGAAGGGAAGGGAAGGGAAGGGCGAGCAAGGCAGCAGGCCCTGATTTCCACCTCCAGTATTAGCACACACACAGAAAGGTGCACATCAAGGAGCCACTGGGTGGTTTACTCTCAGCGTTCCCTTGAGGATCACATGTAGGAATGGTAATTTTTTTATTTGTAATAGTCATCCACATTTCATCTGGTGAAACATAAACATCAGCAGAAATGGAGTTTCAGCAGCATTTTAATAATTTGATAGGCCCAAGTTAGAAAAAGGCAAATTTGGTGTCCAACTTCCCTGACAACACGCCAAATATGTCACCAGAAAATCAGGGCATCTAAGCAACTTTAATTCCTTGCATATTACAAGATTAAACATTTTAAAGGTGGTAAGAAAGTTTATTATGACAAAATATAGCAGAGAAAGAGCAGATGGCATAGATAAGCCACCAGGAAAATGGCAGTTCAGCCTGTGTCTACCATCTTGGCCATTTTCAGTTATCTTTCTGGTTACAGAGCTTAGCCTTGGTATCCTTTCTGTGTTTTTAATTTGGCATATGGTACCAGATTCCATCCTTATTTCAGCATCCCTTTGTAGTCCCCTGTTCCCACTGCCAGGCAACTTTGTTTTATCAACTAATCCTACCATCTGGAATCTGTGTAGGCGTATTTTGCTTTGATTGGCTGCTTTTCTACTAACTCTATATCAACAGGTTTGCCCTTGCTTTCCTCCTAGTACCTAGAGTAGTATCTGTTATGCAAAATAAATAAATTATTACATCAACAAAAGCAACATCAATATGCTTTTGGGCTTTTAACATCATCTCTTTTCTGTTTAAACACAGTTTTAAATACAAAGAAAAAAACAAAACAAAAAAATTACAGTTAGGAGATTCAGATTATTATCCCTGTTTTATAGATAAAGAATTCGAGCCTAAAGCAGCAAATAGGTTGTCAGTTAGGAAGCAAAAGGCAGAGTATGAACTGAGTCCAGTCTGTCTGTTTCCCAAGTAGAGTCTCCAATTTCCATAGCCATCACACACCATGTTTTTACCCAACATTTTGAGCCTGACAATGAGGTCTCCAGATATAAGATCACACTCCTGAGTAACCAGCCCTTCACAAATATGCCAAAGAAGTAAGCTCCATTTCTGTTTCTCCACCAACTAAAGAATCTTTCTTGAGTTTGCTTGAAACTGTTGTCCCTTGTTGACTTGAAAAGAGACCGCAAAGGAAGAACCTAATAATTGTTGATTTCTAGACCTAAAGCTAAAGAGACTGTTGTAGAATTAACAAAGGCAGATCTAGAAGGAGAACTAATATTATGTAATTTACAGGGAACCAATATTATGTAATTTTCAGGGAAATGGATGGATATGAAAAAAAATACGTTAAGTGAAATAAGTCAGGCCGAAAGAGACAAAGGCTGTATATTTTCTTTCAGGTGTAGAAGTGAGATTTAAAATATTAACATGTATGTTGCTGGGTAGTGGTAACTCAGGCTTGTAATTCTAACTACTCAAAAAAATCTGAGGATCATGATTTGAAGCAAGACTGGGCAGGAAATTCTATGAGATTGTATTCTCCAATTAACTAGCAAAAAGCCAAAAGTGGAGCTGTGACTCAAGTGGTAAAAGACCTGCCTTGAGCAAATAAAAGCTAATCAACAGCACCTGATCCTGAACTTCCAGTTCCACTGGCACACACACACACACACACACACACACACACACACACACACACACTACATAGTAAATGTAGATAGATGAACAGATAGAAAAATAGATAGATGACAGATAAATAGATAGACATAAATGTATAGGGAGATTATAAAAGTAGCAACATTGCTTAAATGTTATATCTATATAAAAATTAGGTGCACTGTCATTTGAAGCATAGAAGAGTACTCTCTAATTTTCTTTCCAGTCCAAGATGACCCTATACCTTCTCCTCAATAAGGTGAAGGGTAGTGGCAACTTTTCCTTGCCTACAGGGCCTTCCAGAGCAGAGTCTGTGAGCACTTTTGTCTGTTGCTTAAAGTCCTCTTGAGTAAAGGAGAGAAGGGAGCCCAGAACTAGTGATGGAGGCGGGGTGGATGTAGACAGTAAGGAAGACCTAGAGTAGGAACTGAGTTCATACTTCCAGTTCCTGTCTGAGTTAATATAGAGAGAGATACAAAGATATGTGGCTTTCTTTTTCAACTATTCCTCCTGGCCCACAATTGGTTACTTTTTCTTCTAGGTCTGACCATGAACTTGGCTTTCAGGAGCTATTTTGCAAATCTTTACAACAATGCATCATGGAAATTGGCAATACAATGTTGCTGTTCCTGCTTGTCCTGGGCATCCGTGTGCCATGCAGGGAGCACTGCCTGGACCCTTGCTGTCCTTACACATGTTATTGATATGTGTTTTCTGGTAACAAGGAGGGAAACAAGTTTTTCACTTTGTTGATATCTCAGCCTCTAGAACATTTATTAATTTATTTATTTGTGGAAAGGTCAGATTTAGAAAGAGCCAATCTCCCAGAATACTTGCTTTTGACATATCTGAAGAGAAACAAAAAATACAAACTCTCCTGGACAGATTAATAAACAGAAATTTAAAATACCTGATAGGGAAAATGTAAAAACTAAATTACTTTGCCTGTTGTTTTTTTTTTTTTAATTTTCATCCTCACTATGCACAGCAACTCTTTTTCTTTTGCCACTGAGTTACAGCCCTAAACAAAGGAAAATCTTGTGTGTATACATAACTTATGATAGCTATCCCAGTTGAAAAGCTTGGGCCAAAATATCCACTTCAGTGCCTAAGTTATTGAATTATTTGTGATGGGTGTGTGCATCAACCAGCTAGCCATACAATTACTAAGTGTCACTATTCTCTTTCCCCAAAAGCATAGATAGATGTGTTTGCTGAATTGGATTAACAAAAGCAAGAGGAAATACTTAGCAAGCAATTGATTGAAAGGCACAGTGGGTATCAAGGCCAATTTTGAAGAATCTCTGAATCAAAGAAGTTTTTCCACTCGGTATGAGACCCTGAAAGAGGATATTTGTGCTTCAAGGAAAAATAAAGTATCTCTCATTTAGTCTCGAATGACTACAAGACTTGGGTGACACTTGAGACTCAGGACAAAATGACCAGTGAGATTATAACTAACGGGGGTGAGCCTTTTCCTGAGAGTCATAGGAAGGCTGGACATTGATTTGAACATGTTCCTGCACCTAGAATGTGGCTCAGTGGTAGAGCAATGGTCTAACACATGTGAGTCCTTGAGGATAGTCCCCAGCACTGAAAAAAGAAATAAAGAAACAAGGAAAGAAACAAAGAAACAAAAAGAAAGAAAGAGAGAGAGGACTAAAGAAAGAATAAAGAAGGAAAAGAAAAGGAAGTAAATCAGGTGTTACTGGGCAACCCTACTTCTAGATGCTTGTGTCCAAATTGTTATGAGCTTATGAGTATTCTCTGTTATGGTAGGTATGAACAATTATAGCTATTTCTAGACACAGAAATCTGTCCTCAAAACATAAATTCTGCTGGAACTGATAGCACATACCTGTAAATCCTAGCTATTAGAAAGGTGAGATCAGAGAATCATGATTAAAAGCCAGTTTAGGACAGAAAAGTACCTGAGACATTTCCAATTAACCAGCAAAAATCTGGAAGTGGAGCTCAGGCTCAAGTGGTAGAGTACCAATCTTTAGCATGAAAACCAAGGAAAGCATGAGGCTGTGAGTTCAAGTTGCAGTACTGGCACAAAAGAACAAAGAAAAGAAAAGAAATCTAGCTTTGCAATACTGGTTCACATTTGAAATCCTCACTACTCAGGATGCTGAGATCTAAGCCTCTCAGTTCGAAACCAGCCCAACCAAGAAAGTCTGTGAAACGCTTATCTCCAATTAACTTTTTTTTCCTTATTTATTGTCAAAGTGATGTACAGAGAGGTTACAGTTTCATACGTTAGGCCTTGGATACATTTCTTGTACTGTTTGTTACCTCCTCCCTCATTCCCCCCTCCCCACTCCAACTTTCCCTCTCCCCCCTTGAGTTGTTCAGTTGGTTTACACCAAGTATTGCTTTTGGAGTCATTTGTTTGTTATCCTTTGTCTCTCAATTTTGATATTCCCTTCCACTTCCCTAGTTCTAATACCAGTATGTACAGTATCCAGTGTACTCAGATGAGATACAGTGATAGTGTGGATACAACCACAGGAAGGGAATACAAAAGGATCATCAACAATAGAAGCTACAGTTTCATGTGACATGCTGAAAGTGATTACAACAGTGATATAACACTCATTTCCATAACACGGAGTTCATTTCACTTACCATCATCTTATGTGTTCATAAGGGTATAGCTATTAGGCTGTTGTGATCCCCTGCTGTGACTAGCCTAAACCTGTGCTAATTATTCCCTCTGAGGGAGACCATAGAACAATTTTTCATAGCTAAAATCTGGAACCAACCCAGATGCCCCTCAGTAGATGAATGGATCAGGAAAATGTGGTACATATACACAATGGAATTTTATGCCTCTATCAGAAAGAATGACATTGCCCCATTCATAAGGAAATGAAGGACTTGGAAAAAATTATACTAAGTGAAGTGAGCCAGCTCCATGGAAACATGGACTCTATGGTCTCCAATTAACTTTTGAAAACTCATAAGTAGGAAATGGCTCAACTTGCAGAGTACTAACCTTAAACAGAAAAGCTCAAAGACAGACCCAGGCTCTAAGTGCAAGTCTCAGGACTGGCACAAACTAACAAACTCACAAAAAGGAAAAGTAAAAAAGAATAAGAGAGAGAAAGAAATCTAACTGTGGTAACTAGGATAGGGCTCCACCCACTGTTAGCCAGATTTTTCAAGAAGTAAGGAGACCCCTATTTTAGTCAGGCTACCAGGTTATAGTGGGTAAATACTCCCACCATAAACCAATGTAGTATAAAATTTCTCATTTTTTTCTTAACATAAAGAGTGCTTACTTATTGATCAACTACAAGAAAAAGGCAGCTCCTAACGAAAGTCCCCTCCTTCATATGTTGTTGTTCTTGCAGAACAGGAGTTCATTGTATCCATTGTTGAAATAAGTTTTCAAAGAAAATAACTTAACAAATCCCAAATTATTCACAAGGCCACATTCAATGACACAGGAGTCAATTCCATACTAAGTATAGACAAATTTACTACGGAGTGCAAGTGAATCCTTATTCTGTCTTGCAATGAGGTAATGTGTAATGTGTACAACTTGGTAGAGATAGAACATAGGAATTTTGCCAATGCATTTATTCACATATTTTTATTTCACCCAGCTTATTGACTGGGACTTAAGAGTTGTTCAAATGCTCAGAATGTACCTAGGAGATGTAGTGAGTAGTTGTAATGAAGGACACACTGGCTTTAAAGAAAATTCTAAGGATGAATTCTAAATATATTACAACTTGAAAGGACTGGTGACATTATTAGAATGCAACTTGTGATTTTTCAAATTTATACCAGTAAAATATTTGTCGTACATATTATTTGTACATCTAATGCAAACTATTCAATATTACCAATCTGCCCAACTGAGCTTAAGCTTTACTTACAACTCCTAAGATATATTTTACTAACAAATACATATGTTCTCATACACATTTAATCTATACTAAGGGACTAATCAGCTCAAAGGACATTAAGTTCAAATTTGAGCTCTGTTACTTACTAGTTGTATGAACCTGGACATTTTACACATATCCTCCCAAACTTCAGTTTTCTCATTTGTAATAGGTCCATACATATTCAATGCCAATTAGAATTTTAATTAAAGTGCATGACATATGCAAAGGATCTAATACAGGTCTCAGATGGTCAGCATTTAAGAATAACCAGATGGCCATTAGCTCCTTACCTTACTTATGATCAAATAACATTTCCAATATCTTGGCATCATAGTTTTACAATACAATTGAAGGTTTTAAAGAAAATCATCTTCTCTGTTCATTACAGCAGAACCAGTCCCTCTAGGAATCACTCTATTTCAAAGTTACTGCGTGTAGCTGAACATAATAAAATTCCACTTGTTTTTGAAACACATAATTTGGACTTACATGCATTTCTGTTTGGGCCTTTACGTGTGCAGTATTTTCTATGAGCGCTCTCTCTCTCGCTCGCTCGCTCTCGCTCTGTGTGTGTGTGTGTGCGCGCGCTCTCCAACGATAATTGTCAGAGCTAGAGTGGAATCTCTCTGATATCTCCTACCATAGCAGTCAAGTATCATCCACAAACTGCTGAGTAAATGAAGACAGAAGAAATTCCATCACCCAACAGCTATCCATTATCAATGCACAAATTGAAGACTGAGCCAAGCTCTCTGGCTTACATGTGTATTGTGAGTTGTCAGTATTGTTAGATTTAATGTGTTTGACTTTGAAAAGGACTTGGACAGAATTTGATAGACACTTACTAACCCAAGCCTGGAACTCAATTCACCTCTGAAATGAGAAAGGTCCTGTTTCCTTTCTTTTCCCCACCCTCATTCCCTCTTCTTCAACCTTAATTCTCCATGCTGTGCAAGGACCAATCACCCTGTAGAGAGATCATACATTGAAAATGTGCACAGGGTAAGCTGACTCAGGAGAAAAAAAAAATTGTCCACGGGGAGGGGCAACTTGTATCCCATCTCAGGCTGGAGTTGAAATCGATACATCATTATAAACACATATGGTGCAAGAAGAGACAGGAAGTAGAGACAGAGCAAGGATAAAGTAATTCAGGAACATTAGCTCCCTGAAATGTGCTGTTCACCAAGAAGACAGCCATGTTTCATTGTGGGTTTCTTTGCCACCTTTAATGCACTTTCTTTTGCTCACTTGAAACAGTTTTATAGACAAGCAATGCCACATGCTTGGGGAAAGTTTGAATTCCAGTAGCGTTCTCTCAGAGCTTGTCCAGCTCCTAACCTCTAATTGCTAACTTTTAACTGCAACACACACCGTTTGCCTTGGGGAAAAAGTGGTTCCAGGTAAATTAAAACAAAAAGAAAAATACAAACAATATAAAATATGTGTTTCCGTGCACATCTAGAGGGGCTTGTGCTCAATATTTTCTTCAGTGGCCTAGCTATCTTGAGAACACCTTCCTTCGTAATATTCTCACTCCTATTACGCCCTCGAAAATGCAATAAACTGCTGTGACAAGCATGAAATGATATTTAAAATTGAGAAAGCGACCAGGATAACATTTATAAAATTCTCTTTCAGCTTGCATTCACTCAGTCTCCCTATGAAGATTTGTTGTTGTTGTTATTGTTGTTGTTGTTCATTTGTTCCTTTCCTGTTTCTATTATGCTGCCTAAGAATCTAACTCCCAACTGTTCACCATCCAAACTTAATCTGGGGGTGAGAGCTATTTTGTTGCCTACTATCCTGTGGCAATCTTTTCCTGTCTGGATTTCTTGCCTTCTCTATCTTCAAGTCTGTCTTAGATTTAATGAGTTATATTTTTTTTGCCAATCTACAGGTGTGAGGATCGTCTTCAAAAAAGGAAAATGGTGAACTTTGTTTTTCAAGAGTGAGAGGGACACACCTGAGTCCATCTAGATTCAGTCTTTCATCTGGTTGGAGGATGAGGTTTAGACTTTGAAAGGGAGAGTGAGGCTGGCTGTTTAAGGTGGGTTGATTGGGCAACTCAACTCCTCCCTATCATGACCCAACTAATTAATCACCTAGTGCTAATTCAAGCAGGCTCCATTCTACTCTCTACTTCCAGTACCATTTTGAATACACTTTTTAAAAAATATTTTTATGATCTTTAAGAGAAGTGTGAAATGCAGTTGCCATTCAACAGAGTACTTGATGTATGAATAAAGTACATCTTGATCAGTGTCACCCTTTCAACATTCTCATCCACTCCTCCCAACCCATCCCCTCCTTCACTTTTCTTAATTTTTTAGTATATGGATTGAATTCTTTTGCCACTTAACAAGTACACATCAAGATGCATTATGTATGTGTTATCCATTCAACATTTTCACCTCCTTTCAACTCATACATTCCATTATTTTTTTTTTGTGGTATATACAATGAATTCTTGAGGGGTAGGTGGGGGTACGAGGTTTTATACAGATGATTGGGGAGGGTGAATGGCTTTGAACAGAAGCCTTTGAGCATGCTAGACAAGCATGCTTCTACTTGAGCCTCCAGACCTTTCATAGTTTAGCAATTTTTCTTAGAGGGTCTTGCTATCCTTTCCGGGACCAGTCATGGACCTCTAGCCTCCTACCCACATCTCCTGTTTAGCTGGTATATATTACATACACACAATCATACCTGTTGCGATTGTGATCTTGCTAACTTTTCGTCTCAATAGGGACATGGCTAGAAGCCATGGAGGCTCAGGCGAGCTTTAGTGAGCGTTCCGTGGTAAGTCATGTTTATAATTCTAGCTACCAGGAAAACATAGGTAGAAGTATTGTCCTCTGAGACTGGCCCTGGGTTGGAATGGCTGGAAATGTGGCTTTCCCGAAAAATCTATTGGCCCTGATTTCAAACCCTAATGCCAAACAAACAAACAAATAAATAATAAAATTATTGAGAAAAATCTAGGTGAAACGTTAAGTCATTTGGTGCAATATTGCCAAACAGAAAACCTCAAGGAAGGAGCAAGGTAAGATATGGTAGAAACTAGAAGTCCAAAGACTATGTAGACCAGCTTTTATTTTGTTCTGTTTTGTTTTGCTAGTACTGGGGCTTGAACTCAGGGCCTGAGCACTGTCCCTGGCTTCTGTTTTTGCTCAAGGTTACCACACTACCACTTGAGCCACAGCGCCACTTGTGGCTTTTTCTATATAAGTGGTGCTGAGGAATCGAACGCAGGGCTTCATGCATGCTAGACAAGCACTCTACCACTAGGCCACATTCCCAGCCCAAGACCAGCTTCTAAAGGGATGGAAGTAGAATGTGTGACAAACTCTACTCGATAGAGCAGAAAAGTAAGACAAAAAAAAACCTGAGAAAAAATTTACAGAACAAAACATTTAAATGTTCTTCAGTTACATAGTCCCCAGTAGAGAGAGGTTACATGGTTTCTTCTTGGATCATTGAAATGTATTAAATTACTTTCAAGGAAAAGGGCATACACTCAGATGTCTCGTTGCTTCAATTTGGAAACTGACCGTCTGCTGGAATGAAGGACGTCCACCCGGTCCCCACGGCCAGCTTTGATAAAGGTCAAAGGAAGTCCTGTATTTTCGCCTTCCTGACAATGATCAGGATTGCTTTCAGGATTTACAGCACTTGGTGTTTCAAGACATCCAGGCAGAGATGCTGGTTTCTGATCCTATGCAATTCCTGGACCCAGGGGCAAGAAGCCATGTTACCCCTTCCCATCTCGCTCCCTCACTTGGGTCAGGTCCTCCTTTATTTTCAGTTTCATGACCAACCTCCACTTCTCAGTTGGAACACTGACTTCACATTATGTCCACGTGATCATGGACATAACGCTGAATCACTTACGTTTGCTTCTCAGCTACTTTGCCCTATTCTCTCATTAAGAAATTGTACCCAAGGCCTAACATATGAAACTGTAATCTCTCTGTACATCACTTTGAGAATAAATAAAAATAAGATAAAATAAATTAGTCCTCAGCTTCCTGGTTTCAGATATCCTTCCTCCCCTAGTCATTTTCCCTTCTACAACCTTCATGTAAGAAGATATAAAACACATGCACACATGCTCACACACATTATTATTTTTTCTTTCTCAATAATTACTATAGTATTTCTTTTTACTAACTTTTTCTGACAATTTGGTTATGTTCCCCCACTTTCTCCACAATGCTCCTTTCTGTATTCCACTTAGTCTGAGTTTCTGTAAGCTTCTAGCCCCTTTGTCTCCCATTAAATTGTCCATTTTTTGTTAATTTTATCTGCCTCACCAATTCAACTCTGAAGCATCTCATGGAAAAGAAGAACAGGAACTTACCTAATACTAAGAGGTTTGTGAAAGCTACAGCTAACCTGGGAGGGACTATGAGCACTAAATGAAAAGGTAGTCAAATAGGCAAAAGTAGGTCCATGGGGACCTTCTTGTTCAGAACAAAATGATGGGCACAGACAACAATTCATATGTACAAAACTGCATAGAGTGTGGATAGAGAAGGTATACAAATCTACCTTCAGGCTAAGATGGAGAGAGTTCATAACTATAGATTGAAGTATATTTGTGTTAAATAAAATGGACCTTTGTTTTAGACTCTATTATTCACTATATTCCAAACAACCATTCTAGTGTCAAAATGGGGTGATTGAAGCTTAGAGTTTTGCCCATCCTCAGGTAACTGAGCTATTATCTGACCTTATGAGTGACCTGGAATTGAGTCAAATATCCACACTGGCCAGTTTTAATTGGCATGACAATGATGTACCCTCAGCTGTAAGGCTTACATGGAAGTAATTTGAAATAAACTGCTGCTAATAGATCAGTTATGTTCTTGTTATTGGTCTTCCTGTCCACTCCTGACAAGGAAAGTTAGTTTGACATGACACCTTTACTTCATTGTTGTTTTCCTCAGTCTTTCTCTTATTGTAAAAATCAAATTCTTCTGCTCAACCCATTGGAACACTTCTATTTCATGAGATGCAGTGTAGACCAAGGTTAGAATTGAAAATGGAGCCAATTAAGAACATTACGTTAAATTGTTTTAATGTTGTCTTTTGACACCTGTTATCTCAGGGACAACTTTCAAAAGACTTGTTTGCTCTTATGGCATCATTTCTAGAAAGTACATCTAGTCTCATCAGGTGCCATTTAGGAGTTGTGAGGTGCCCCAAGTACTCAGGGGAAAGAACTCAGGGAAAGCACTAGGCTTCCAAGAGAAATAAGATTTTTCTCTAGTGTCAAGTAGCTGGTTGTCAGGTAAAGGTCATATATTTGCTGTAAATGAAGCAAGACCAGGAGGACAATTGGAAGGGCCATCAGGAGCTTTCAGCTGAGATAAACAAAGGAATGATGGAGCTCTAAGTTAAGTCAGTGTCAGTGGTACTGAGACAGAAGGAACGATCTTGATGAAATTCATGCCAGTATGGGCCAATTCTTGTTCAAGAAGTATGGAAAAAGTTGCAGCTAAGTAAGGGACATGGTGACTGAATGGTGTCTGTTGCATTCAGGTGCTAATATAGTTGACCCTAGTAAGAAGGACTTCTGAGTACTATTGGAACGGGATGCCATGATACACAGCTTTCAAGAAGGGAAGTTCAGTAAGGAGAGTGGATTTGTGATAATCTGAAGGTCATCTCTCTTCTCCTCCTTTTGCTGTTGTTATTGTGATGGATAGTATGTATTTGAGCCTACTTGTATATTAACAAGGTATCTGTGCGGGTAGGGGGGTGGGAGAGTTTATAACATTTTGGAGAAAGGTCCTTGAAGTGCTGGGAGAAGTAGAGAAATTAGACAAGAAGGAAGGAAACAGGTCAGTGGGTGTAGATGTAGATGACTCTGTAGGTAATGAAGAGGAAGCTGAGGGAATTCAAATACGGCAAACTCCTTCTGTAAGACAATTTCTGGAGAGATGAAGAAGATGACTTCAGACTAGTACTAGCATTTTTGCTGAGTGAGATCTTGAATTCAAGGCAGGAACTAGCAACAAGTAAGAGATTTTCAGTGGGGCTAACCTGTGTTTACTATTTGAAACCTTGTTAGCAACAGAGGTTTCTTTACCAACTGTTTCTGGGCCTGGATGCCCCTGAGGGAGAAGACAGGGAGACACTGGCCTGAAGCTGATTATTTCTTGAGGAATTCTCCAAAGGAATTCTTGAGAGCTTAGTTTGACAATGAGAATTGTTCTGCTTTTATGTTCTTGCCATGGAATTATTCTATCAAGTTATTGTACAGCATAGTTATGGACACTTATTCACTGATTTTGAATCAGTGGGATACTTGGATAAGATACCTCTTGTTCATGGAGAGGTCTATTTGTTTTCGTATTGCCTTTATAAACTCCATACTTTCATACTCACCCTTGGTTTTGCCTGAACTTCATTCTTGATTCCTTGAGACAAAGTCCCACCCAGACAAAGAAGCAAGGGGAAATTGTGGCTAACTTCCAAGTGAAACAACATGGACTAGCAGATGTTATATTTCTCAGCCATAAGAACGGCAACACTTTTAAGACCTACCAGCCAGGATCATGGCAGCAAAAATTCCAGTCTTAGTTACATGGCAATGTGGTAGATCGATAAGTAAACAGAGAAATAAAATTAAATATGAAAGGCACCAGCCTCACAGTTTTATTTCTTGGTCATATTAGGGTTTGAACTCAGGGTAATAGGGTTGAAAAACTCAGAGCCTTGTGCTTGTTAGGATATAATTCTACCAATGTGCTACATCTCAGCCCTTTCTTGCATGGTTCTTTTTGGGATAGGGCCTCACTTCCTGCTGAGGCAGGAGCCTAGGCTTTGATCTGCCTGTTTTATACTTCCCACTGTAGCTAGGATATGAGACAATGGAGTTATACATCGAGGAGACTCTCAAACTTGTCTGCCTGAGTTGGTGTTAAGCTGCAGTTCTTCCAAACTGAGCCTACCAAGCAGCTCAAATTACAGTCTTGTATCTTCAATGCCTAACCCAGACTAAGAAGGAAACAGAACATCAAAATGGTACAACAAAGGATAAAGGGTGAGCCAATGCAACAGTAATACTCACAAGACAATATGTTGGAAATTAACTGTAAAACTTTGGGGTGGGAGGTAGGGCAGGGAGGTCTTGGGAGGAGGGAAGGTGGGAGCAAAATGAGGGAGGAGGTTGTAATAGGGAGGTTAGATCTGGCCAGTGCCATCATTAATTGTGGAGGATCTTCAGGTTGACTCCAGTTCAGATTAGAGCAGAAGCCAACTCCATCTTCACTAAGATCTCCCCCACCCTATCCAGGGAAGTTCCCCTTTGCTGTGATAAGATTATGTAAACTGCTTGACCACCTGAAGCATGCAAAGTTCAAGGAACCTTCAAGGTTAAACCTGTGCCCTCCTATGAGTAGGCATATCCATCTGCATCATGTGAGCCCTGCCAAATCCATGTGCCAATTCTAACTAGAATGATAGGTTGGTTCAAATAGACACTATGAGACAGACTGTAACTCTATTGGCCACCTGCGTGTGGCCTAGCATGCTCTGTAAGTGTTGTATCCTTATTGGCTGCCTACGTGTGGCAAGTTTGGCTACGATGTTTGCCTTATAACCAGGCTGGAAGGCCACAAGGGCAGGCGGCTCCAGCTCCCGAGTCTGGGCTGCACACGTGTGGGCGGTCCCAGCTCCCAAGTCTGGGCACTGATCCTGCACTCGTGGTCGGCAGTTTCGGCTCCCGAGTCTGGGCTGTGACCAAGGCCGGTCGGTTCCCTTTTTGTTCACTTTTTACTTCCCCAATAAATCTGTCCTTTTGTCATCTTGTAGCATGAGACTGTGTGGCGGACTCTTGGGGGAACCAGGAATCCCCTCCCTTGGGGGGACCCCGTTTCATTGTAGCGAACCCCCACTCTACTTCAGAGGTAACAAGTATGACAAGAAATATACTCACTATCTTAACATATGTGACTAACCCTTCTGTACATCACCTTGACAATAAAATTAAATTTACAAAAGAAGCAAACAGAAAACATCTATCACTTTTTAGATGTCACATTACAAAGACTTGGAGACAGAAAAGAACTACTTACACTTATTGGCCTTCTCTTTTGAGGTGTTAAGAACTGCATGAGAAACTAAGAATCATAACCACCATTTTGTAGTTACTGTTAGGTTTTTTAAAGTAGGTAACTGGTAAAGGAGAACACCATGAGGTATTCAGGCAGGAGAGAAAGTTTATTACCGAACTGCTGGCCTGTGGCCGAGGTGATCCATGGCCGGAGAGAAGGGAGAGAAGGGGCAACCCCACCCAGCCCTGCTTTATCTAGGGCAGGGGCAAGGGGTGTGGCCAGATGGATTAAGATGTGACCTCAGGGAAAGGGAAGGTAACTGCCTCCAGGTCAGCTGGTTACCCAGAACTGAGTGGAGACTTAATGAGGTGGGGCATCTACTTGGAGACCTCAGGGAGATGACCTTACATTCCAGCCTTTTAATAGTTATGAAAAAGGACAAAGACTCTCTCTGGCTGCTTCCTGCTGGCAAGGGGCATTGACATTAGGGGTAAAAGGCAGAAATGTGGCCCCTCCTGGAGAAGGCGAGCAGCAGGGTCCCTTGGTGGTAGATGCCAGTCCTTGAATGAAGCCTGGAAGAAGTCTCATGAGGCAGGGGCTGGACAAAAAAATATATTAAGGCAAAAGGAAGGGCTTAGGGCACAAAATTAAAAATTGAATGACTTGGCTAGTTCTTATACTCAGGTATGGACATTAGATGGACAAGCTACTAGCTCTTGATCCTCTGGCTCTGATTAATTTTGAAAGGGCAAAACAAAGTGACTTCATTTAGGATGTGATATCATTCTCCTCTTACTCCTCTCCATGATCCTTGTTCCCTGAACTGGCTGAGTCCCAGGGGTCTAGGTGCTTGTTGCTGGGATGGTTTTCCCCAGTTGGTATACATGGGGTTTGAACTCAGGACCTGGGCACTGTCCCTGAGGACTTCTGCTCAAGGCTAGTGTTGTGCCAAGTCGCAAGACCACCACCAAGAAGACCACCGAGACTCAGACATTCCGAAATGCAAAAGCAAGGCAAGGCTTTATTTAAGCGAGCTGCAACTCGGGCCTCATCCTACCCACCAACACAGCAGAGGTTAGGAGGGAGCCCCGAGCTGTGATTACACAGGGCTTATAAAGGCAAAGAACAAGGTTACAAGAATCAGGTGTTCAAGCAAGCAAGATTAGGACACAGGTACAAATCTGATTAGCTCAGGGTTCGATTCTAAAATGGGGTTCACGAGGTAAAATGGGGTTCACGTGGTAAAATGGGGCCTGACTTCAAAGTCTGGCACTTCATTTCCCCCTTTTTCTTTTTGGTACCTTGGGAGCCAATCATGGCTCCATTCTGTCCATTTCAATGGCTTGCATGTCTAGGGGATGATATAGAGGTAAGGCATGGGCCAGTAGGGCCCAATGTAGTAACCAAAGGGCCTGTCACCATTTCTTACAAGTATAGTCTCTGTACCTCTGTTTTGCATGCCTCTAGTTTATCCTGCCTCATCTTCCCAGAAACAACTCTGGTCCCTCGGTTTTAAAGGGGGGCTGATGGGTGAAGATCATCCATCTTCTGTAACTTCTTCAGGCTGACTCAGGGGCATTGACCTTACCTAGCCAGGAACCTATAACCTTAGTCTACTTTACCAAGGGACTGCAGGATTACTGCAAACTGAAAATTAACTTTCAGCTATAGACTTACCATTAGCTGTATAGCGTTTAGTATCCAAATGTAAGCAACAAAATAATACATAAACTTCTCAGCTGTGCTCTAAGGGTCGGGTGGCTATACCCGCATTCCTGAGCAAGCCCAAAATACCTACAATAAGGGGGTCACCTCACTTTGGAGTGAGCTGCCAAAATAACATCAACACTAGCCAGGGTAGTAAGGAAAGAATCCAAAAAGAAAATTATAACAATATTCAGTCTAACTTTGTTTTCTTGAGGCGAAGGCGAAGCGGCTGAGTTGGATGGTGCTTGGAGACCTCCCATGTTCCACCACGGTAGTCGTCGTCCAGGGCAAAGGGGTCAGCTGGCCTGGCGTGGGAGCAATGAACCCAAGTGGCAATGCCGTCTAGGGTTCCTTCCACCGTGGTTCTAAGGATTTCAGTCCCCTGGTCTGAATAAATGGGGGGTAGGGACAGAAGCAGAATCATATAATGCCTTAAGTTGGGGTCACATTCTTGTGCACGAGCTGCAAATAATCGAGTTTACACAAAAATTCAGCATCATCCAAATCAGCAAGCAATTCAGTCTGAAGGCTAGGGATAATGGGCGGGGCATACCCGTACATTATTTCAAAAGGAGTAAAGCCAAGCTGATAGGGAGAATTTCTTACTCTAAGCAGAGCAAAAGGAAGGAGTGACACCCAGTCTGCGCTAGTCTCTAAGGCCAGTTTAGTTAAGGTCTCTTTTAGAGTCCAATTCATTCTCTCTACCTGTCCTGAACTCTGGGGTCTATAAGCACAATGCAATTTCCAATCCATCCCCAGTGCTGCAGCTATTCCCTGACTTACTTTTGAGACGAAAGCCGGTCCGTTGTCCGACCCAATGGTGGATGGGAAGCCATACCTGGGTAGGATTTCTTCCAGGATCTTCTTAGCCACTACATTCGCAGTCTCATGCTTTGTTGGATAGGCTTCAACACATCCTGAAAAGGTGTCTACAAAAACTAGCAAATGTTTGTAATTTCTGTGAAATCTACTTCCCAATACACACCTGGCCTATTCCCACAGAGGTGAGCTCCTTTAGTAATCTGTTGATTGGGGGCATTGGCAAGCTGACAGGCCTTGCAATTTTTAACAATATCTTCAACAAGTTGATCTCCTTGTCTAATTTTCACTTTGGTTTGTCGGAGCAAGTCCTGCATTTTTCGGGTTCCCATGTGAGAAGCTCGGTGGATTCTTTTAAGGATCCCCTTACCCAGCCCTTGTGGCAGGATAAGTTTCCCTTCACAAGTTTTCCACCAGTCATTGTTTCCTTCTCTGTCCAGGGGTTTTGTGGGCCATGGGAATTTTCTTTATCCACTCCAATCCTTCTTGGGAATACTGGGGCACAGGAGGCAAAGCTCGTGGCCCTGGGTCTACTAAAGTCTGTTCCCAGGAACTCTGACTTGTCTGGCTGATTTAGGCAAAGGGATTTTCAGCACAGTCTATGTGCATCTGACAGCCAACGCTTGCTCTCTTTTAATATGAAGCCCAGATGAGGGACTTCAGGTTTACAAATTTGTGCCTTTTAACATTCTAGTTTGTAAAAGCATTTTCCTGATTGGCTGGGGAACTGATCTCTGATGACCTAAAAAGTTACCTTTGCAGGCCTTTAACACATCTCAATAAGGACACAATCTCAGGTCTACAAGCTTTAAACAGATGTATCAGCTTAAAATTCTCACTGCCAGTCAGAGCTTTGAGTAAATGGGGGGGGGGGGGGGGGTGGTGAGATTTTAATCTATCCTCTCATTTGACAAACTTACCCTTACTAACCACTATCACAGATGACTGGCAAGTTCCTGCCCAGTAGACAGACATGGGCATTGGAAAGGCATGCTTATGAACTATTCTTCTAGGACTTCCCGGCTTTGATTAACTTTTGAAAGGCCAAACAGGAGTGACTCTAGGATCTGACACCATCTCTGCCATCCAAGCAGTGGCTTACTGCCTCTGGATACTCCATCACTTTTGTCCCAGGAGGAGTGACTTTCGACTTGGACTCAGGGCCTGAGCACTGTCCCCCAGCTCTCCAGCTCAAGACTAGCACCCTACCACTTTGAGCTCCACACAGCTTCGTTCCCAGCACTCTGCTGGCTGATTAGAGACAAGTCTCTCACAGGGACCTTTCTTTGCCTGGGCTGGCTTTGAACTGCAGATTCAGATCAGTGAGTCTTATAAGGGGCCACTTTACTCCAATTAGAAGCAACAAGGTGGTCCACACAGAAGTAGTTTTTAAGCATGCTCTCTTACCTGTAACGTATTAAGGGCCAGTATTAGATCTTGACAAACTTGTAGGAATTACCTGTGCTTCTCTGTGGGCCTGCTGGATACGGTTACAAAAAACCTACAAAGAAGCTGGAATGGCAATTAAACATTTTGGTAGCCATAATTCTCCTTTTCTCACTTTGCAATAATTATTTAGGACAATTTTACTTCCAAATTTCTTATCTAGAAATGTATTCTTGGTTTACAAAGCCTTTTTAACACTAACAACATTTTAGCTTTTATCTGCATCGGAAAAACTGAAGCTCACAGGCATTCTGAAACCAGGTGCCGCCCTTTGCCCACGGGCTGCTTGTTT
Source organism: Perognathus longimembris pacificus (assembly GCF_023159225.1). NCBI lineage: Eukaryota > Metazoa > Chordata > Mammalia > Rodentia > Heteromyidae > Perognathus > Perognathus longimembris. The sequence continues at coordinate 35,326,007 of NC_063181.1, read as the reverse complement.
CAAAAGAGCCTCTTTTTTTTTTTTTCCAGTCCCAGTTACTGCATGGCATGAAGAGCTTTGAATTTTTCCTTAAATACTTATCCATTCAGCTTTCCAATATATTAGTGAGAAACATTGGCCCATTTTGCCATTTCTTCCTACATACATAGAGTTAATGAGAGTTTACTTCTATCCCCATTAGTTTAGTATATAAATATCCCTTTAAAATCCAAATTTCTGACACTTAGCTGATTTCTTTTTTAAATTTTAATTAAATAACCCTGAGAAATCCTTTAAAGCATTTGGTAATGCCCAAACTTGATGACCCTTTGACTTTAAACAAACTTAGTTTTGCATCATACTGCAGTCTTGAACATGTTCACACTCACACATACACACACACATACATTTTCAAAAGATCTTAAAGCGCGCTGAATAAGCATCGGCAGTACATTTTAAGACAAAAACCTTTAACAAATGATTTTAGCATTCTCCAGCCTCATTTTCCAGGACTTGATAGTTTTAGTAAAACATTTTTAGTCTTAGTAAAACATTTTAGCGCACCAAATAATTTTCTGGTTAAGTAGGCTGGGTGTGGGTCCCCCTAGAGTTCTTTTTTGCGGACACTCTCACTGATTGACTGATTGTGGGCTGTCACCTGTACATCTTTCCAGTGAGCTAAAGTCAAGTCCAGGAGAGTGGAAGGAACGTTCCCCATCATCCGTTTGTCAGTCAGGCACAGCAAAGAAAGAAACACACAAAAATAATCACAGGCACAAAGACCAGACAACACTTACAGACAGACTTAGGGAGCCGCAGCTTACAGGTTCGATTGTGTCTCTCCTGCCCCTGTGAGGAGGCAGACCACACAGTCTCACTGTGTCTCTCCTGCCCCTGTGAGGGGGCAGACCACACAGTCTTGAGGCTCTCTCTCTCCCGTTCCTGTGTAGGAGTGGACCAGACAACCCCGAATATAGAGTGGACTAGACAGGCACCCATTAGAAGGGCTTCCCGGTCCAGTCCTTCAGGTCCAGGGTAGTAGTGGGAAGCCTGAGCCCCCATGGAGGGCTTGAGGTGTCCCCCAAGTCCCCCAGGACTGCCCATAAGAGCGTGTCCACTCCGGCTGGTCTTTCACTACCTACAGGTTCAGATCAAGCGGCTGGCCTAAACAAAAAACAAAACTACAAATCAGGGGCTGGGGATATGGCCTAGTGGCAAGAGAGCTTGCCTCGTATACATGAGGCCCTGGGTTCGATTCCCCAGCACCACATATACAGAAAACGGCCAGAAGTGGCGCTGTGGCTCAAGTGGCAGAGTGCTAGCCTTGAGCAAAAGGAAGCCAGGGACAGTGCTCAGGCCCTGAGTCCAAGGCCCAGGACTGGCCAAAAAAAAAAAAAAAAAAAAAACTACAAATCACACAGACACAGACACACAGAATGAACTGCCCTATTTTCTTACCTTCGGAGTCTGGAGTCTCGGGGGTCTTTGGGGCCATCCCGGACGAGCCCCCAAATGTTGTGCCAAGTCGCAAGACCACCACCAAGAAAACCACCGAGACTCAGACATTCTGAAATGCAAAAGCAAGGCAAGGCTTTATTTAAGCGAGCTGCAACTCGGGCCTCGTCCTACCCACCAACACAGCGGAGGTTAGGAGGGAGCCCCGAGCTGTGATTACACAGGCTTATAAAGGCAAATAACAAGGTCAAGGTTACAAGAATCAGGTGTTGAAGCAAGCAAGATTAGGACACAGGTACAAATCTGATTGGCTCAGGTTTTGATTCTAAAATGGGGTTCACGTGGTAAAATGGGGCCTGACTTCAAAGTCTGGCACTTCAGCTAGTACTCTACCACTTGACCCACAGCTTCACTTCCAGCATTTGGCTGGATAGAGATCAGTCTTTTCAGCCATGCTTCCAGCCTAGCTCTTCGCTGGTTAGTTGGGAGATGGAGTTTGAGAGAGATTTTCTGCCCTAGCTGGCTTTGAACTGCAATCCAAGGAGTCTTTGCCACAAAAGCCCTTTTGTATTTCCAATTAAAACAATAAGACCAAGGGGACTAGAGCTTACCTGTACCTTGTCAAGAATTGACCAAATACTTGCCAGAATTCTGCAGTGACAAAACTCAGTAGATGTGATGAGTTTTAGCACAGATATATAGCTAGATGGACATACTAACAAATGACATTTACATAGACATACACATTGTGCACATAGGTTTTACAGCATGCAAAAATGAATTTCAGCAGTAGACTCTTTTGGAATTCCAATAGTAAATGACTTTTTTCTGCCCAATATTTTAGAACCACATGGTCGGTTAGAAAAACAATTTTTCTAGCAAACAACAATTTTCAGATTATAAAATGGAGAAACCATGTTTTGATCAACTCCAGTGGGATGCCATGTTGAGGGGGGTGGCAGGAGGACACAAACACACTAATAGAGAACACATGGCATGGCATAATTGCGCCTGAGTTGGTGCCTGTTAAACCCAATATCCACCACATGGTCAATGCTAGAGAAAAGAACTTTTAGATACCTTTGCTGACAAAGCACATTGGTGGTCAAGCCTCAGTATTGGAGGTCTGTGAAAAGAGGCAGCCTTGTGAGCAAGGCACGTTATCAGGATGGTACGACTTGGAGTTTTTATAAGCAAGTAAGTAGGCAGATGAGAGAGGGAGAAAAAAGGAAGAGAAAGAGAGGAAAAGAAAGACAGAGAGCCTGAATATAAGTGACTTCTGACCATTTACCATTGCAGTGGCAAAAACTGTATCTGAGTATTTCGAGCAGGCCTCATTGCACTGTCAAGAGGCGTGCTAGCAGTGTCCTGGCTCAGGTGTAACTGTGATGCAAAAACCCAAAAAGCACAGGAGGGAGGCGCCTGGTGAGTGAACGAGCTTACCAGGAAGAAGCAGCAGAAGTGGCAGACGGGGCAGCAGAGAAGCGGAGCAGCAGCAGTTTCACTCACCAGGGTAGACAAGTGGTGTGAATGTGGATGTGGATGTGGAGGCCAGAAATGGTATTAGTGAAAAGTGCCACATGGCATCTCACAGCTGTTGGGTTCGTGGAAAAAGGGCCGTCAGGATTGGGGATACTCCCAGAAGAAGGAGAAAAATAGAAGGGAATTCCGCCTGTCCTGACTCTTAAGCCCTATCTGAGTCACGGCACCATATATGTTAGGCTTTTAAAAGTAGGTAGCTGGTAAAGGAGAACGCCACGCGGTATTCAGGCAGGAGAGAAAGTTTATTACTGAACTGCTGGCCTGTGGCCGAGGTGATCCATGGCTGGAGAGAAGGGAGAGAAGGGGCAACCCCACCCAACCCTGCCTTATCTAGGGCAGGGGCAAGGGGTGTAGCCAGGTGGATTAAGATGTGACCTCAGGGAAAGGGAAGGTAACTGCCTCCAGGTCAGCTGGTTACCCAGGTAACTGAATGGAGTCTTAATGAGGTGGGGAATTCTATATGGAGACTTCAGGAAGATGACCTTACAGTTACTAACTGCTAATTTTGCTTCTGTAAACTGCTTTGTGGCTAAGGACCCCATTCTGTACCTGACCTTACTGTAAGCCCTATTCCCCACCCCTTGCTTCCCAGTAAAGACAATAAAGACACCCTGGGGCAGATAGTTCTCAGAAAAACCATAAACACCCATAGAGTGACCGGCAGAGAAGAACAAGTTTTGGATTTACTCCAGAACTCCCCACCCAGATGTACTTTCCAGTATCTAAGACCCTGCAGCTGTGCATACATCCTCCATTGCTACACCCTTATGGCTTAACCAATCAGTTTTAAATGTGTCGGTCCCTTGATCTGACCAATGACCCTTCCCAGATTCCTTCCCTCCACCAAATGCGCCAAACATGCTTTAGAATTATTTTATAATTTTCCCTCAGTGTGTGTTGATTTGTTAAAAGATGCTATGATGTATGCTAAGTCCCTGCCTTCCCCAAAGAATGTATAAAACAGCTGGGAGCCCAAGGCTCAGGGCCTCTTAGCGTCACCAGTTGTCAAGTATGAGGAGGACTGAGCTCGAGATTGCAATAAAGACTCCTTTTGCTTTTGCATTGGTGTGGGTCTCTGGTGGTCTTTGTGGGGGTCCAGAAATTGAGCATAGCATCCAAACTTAACAGGCACTGGTGGTTTACACCTATAGTGCTCACTACTCAGGAGGCTGATATCTGAGAATCAAAGCCAGTCTTGGCAGGAAACCCCATGAGAATCTAAATCTCCAATTAACAACCGCAAACCAGGAAGTAGAGTTGTAACTCAAGTGGTAGAGCACTATGATTGAATAAAAATACTCAAGGACAGGTCCCGAGCCTTGAGCTCACAGGCACACACACAAACAATAACCTGCACACTCTACCAGTAATGGCTAAAGAGGCAAAATCTCATCTATTTTACCTGTATTTTGGGTAGGTCAAAATCAATATCTCCATGTTTTAAAATAATTTAAATGATCTATTTTGTCCAGCCAGAACCCAATGATTTGTGGTAGCTACACAACATGATCATTGTTTTCTTTCATATTTTTTAACATTATTATAAAGATGTACAGATGGGTTAAAGTTATACCAACCCGGTAAAAATTGCATTTTTTTGGACAATGTCACCTCCTCTTTCACTCTCTCCTAGTTTTTCCCTCCTATCCCTACCCAGAAGTTTCAGAGTTCATTTTCAACATAGTGTCTACTGAGTACCACTGCTGCATTTGTTTAACCTTTGTCCCTCCAGTTCTGTGCCTCCCATTATGTTCCAAAAGACATGTAAACAAACAAACAAGACCAAATGAAAAGAAAAAAAAAAAACCAATAGCAGCAAGGAAAAAAAACCCTCTTGTTTCCATTTTCTGAAGTTCATTTCAGTAACATTATTTTACATGATAAGATGCACATAGACATTGTGCCTTTGTGTTTCTCTCCTGAAAGTATCTTCGTTTGGCCTTACTCTGTGTGAATGAATACCTGCAGTCCTATATTTGTCCTGTTCCAGTGTATTTCAGATCTAGCATTATCAGATGGAAGAACGTGATCCTTTTTTCTCTCTGAGCTTGGTTTACCTCACTTAACATGATTTGTTCTAAGTCCATCCATCTCCCTACAAATGACATAATATTATCCTTTCTAATGGCTGTATGAAATTCCATTGTGTTTAGATACCACATTTTCTTGGATCCACTCATCTATTGAAGGGCATCTGGGCTGTTTCCCTGGCTTGGCTATTGTGAATAGCATACCAATGAATATGGATGTGCAGATGTCCTTATATCCTGGCTCACGATGTTCTGGGTAGATGCCAAGGAGTGGTATGGCTGCGTGGTAGGGAAGATATATGCTTAATCTTTTTGAGGAATTTCCACCCTGTGGTCCAGTGTGGTTGTACAAGTTCCCACCAATAGTGTAATAGCATTCCTTTTTCCCCATATCAATGTTAATATTTGTTGATGTTGGAATTCATGATGTTGGCTAATCTAACAGGGGTGAGATGGACTCAGAGTTGTTTCAATTTACATTTCCTTTATGGCCAGAACTGATGTGCATTTCCTCCTGTGTTTCTTTGTCATTCTTAACACTTCTTCTGAGAAGTCTCTCCTTTTCTCATTTAGTGATTGATTTATTAGCTTTTGGTAGGGTTGATTTATTTAGCTCTTTGTACATGGAGACAACAAATAGCTGAATTTTGTCATTGATCCAATCTGCTGCTCTATGTCTTTTGATTGGAGCATTGAGCCCATTGATGTTTAACATTAATATGGAGAAAATGCCATGTTCCTGCCATTTTGTTGTTTTCCTGTAGAATGCTTCATTCTTCTTCTTGTGTTTACCAGTCTAGTGATTTTTGATCAATGCTGTTTCCTTGACTTTGTTTTCTTCATATTGTATGTTTCCCTTAAGTGTCCTGTGTAGTCCTGGTTTAGTGTTAATGAATTCCTTTAATTTTTGTTTGTCATGAAATGTTTTAGTTTTGCCATCAATTGTGAATATTATCTTTGTTAGGTAGACAAATTTGGGTTCGCAATTGTTGTCATTCAGAGCTTGAGTTATAGCACTCCAGTGACACTTTGTGTGAAGAAATCTGCAATAATTCTAATCTTTCCATTGTAATAATTTTCCCTCTCTGATTTTGCTGTATTTAAAATCAATCCCTTGTTGGGGCTGGGAATGTGGTAGAGTGCTTGCCTAGCATGCATGAAGCCCTGGGTTTGATTCCTCAGCACCACATATACAGAAAAACCCAGAAGTGTCACTGTGGCTCAAGTGCTAGCCTTGAGCAAAAAGAAGCCAGGGACAGTGCTCAGGCCCTGAGTCCAAAACCACATGACTGGCAAAAAAAAAAAAAATCCCTTGTTTTTTAAGTCCACGGTTTTCACTACAGTTTATCTAAATGTATTTCTTCTTGTATTCTGTCTGCTAGGAGTTCTGTGTACTTCTGTCAGGGTTATGATTCTCTCTGGAGATTGGGGAGGTTTTCTGTTATTTTGTTAAAACTCTTTCTCAGTGTCTCTGGTTTTGAATTTTTGTCCCACATCTATCCCAAGTGTAGATTGGATCTTTTGGCCTAATCTGCCAATTTCTTGAATGTCCCTTTGGCATGTTCTGATTATTGTTTCCATGCCTATGATTTTATTGTTCTAAATCCTGTGCATTATCCCCAACTCCCGATAGCCTGTTTTCTACTTCACTTGTTCTGTTGCATATGCTTGCGACTGCTTTGCAATAGAGACATAGAGCCTTTCATTCCTCCTAGCTCTTTGTTGATCTCAGTTCTCAAGGTGTTCATTTACCTTTCATTTCCTTCATTGAAGTGTATAATGTCTCCTTCATTGAGGTGTGTAATTTTTCTACTTACTTAATCATATCTTGCATATTCTTGGTCATTTTCTCCTTCAATTCTTCTATTTGCTTTTGGATTTGTCCTTTTATTTCATAGACCAATTCTCTCATCGATGAGAAGAGTTCTTTTGTTTTCCATCTGTTCTTTGCTTTTATTAGAGTCATTCCCTGAGTTGTTGAGAATGGCATGCCATCTTGACTGCTTATGAATTTTGTGATTTTTTTTTTTTTTTGCTGTGATTTACGCATTTAGGTTCAGCTTTTGTAGAGGTTGTTAAGATTAGGCTTTAGGTTCAGTGGTAATGGCCTATGGTCTTCTTGTGGGTGCTGTGCTGTTGGTATCCTCTGGAGAGGTGTGGGCAGGCTGTTGGGACGTGCTGAGTGCTGTCTCTCATGGTGGCATTGGTCCCCAGGGTGTTGTATGCAGGTACAATAACCACAGCACTGTTTCTGTGGTTGGCATCCAGCACTTGATGTTTAAGTTGGCTTCTGGGGTTGGCTGGGTGAGGACTCCTTGGTGTAGTAGGTCAGCATCCTGCATGGTGGCACATGGATAGGCATTTGGGGAATGTCTAGGTGAGGACCCCAGGTGCTATGGGTAGCAACACTGTGGTGGTGACTTCTCACAGAGGAGTGTACATGCAGGCTTTTGTGTTTGGCTGGATACAGATCCTTCACTCCATCCTGGTGGAGGCCAGCCAGGTTCTGCTCACACCTGCAATGTGGACTTGGGTGGGCGCTGCTCCCTGGTGGCCCACAGGGCCCTCTCGTGAATGCAAAGATGGGTCAGGCTGAACCTAGCTCCCCCCATCCCCAGGGTGTTGGGCAGCATTAGAGACCTGCTGTGACTGTTCAGGTGTTAAGGGCCCTGCCAGGGCCTTTCCTGAAGTTAGGGGCCACCAGTGTCCCCTGGCAGCATTAGGAGCCCCCCAGACGCTCTTCATGAGGTAGGGCCCCCACTGAGACCAACGGTGGGGTGAGAAGCTCAGCCTCTCTCTCAGCACTGGCTGCTGAGTTTGATGGAAGAACTCTGAAATCAGGGCCTTTGGGGCCAGGTCTCTGGTTCCAAGGAGCTCTGGGTAGAGTCCTGTCTTTCATCCAGCCCTGAGGGCTGAGCTCAAGGGCAGGACTCTGGTTTTGGAGCCCAGCTCTCCTGTGCATCACTGTATGGATTCCAGGTGTTACCAATTCCTGTCTATGTTGAGGAGGGCCTCAGTGGGAAGCCTTAGCTACACTCTTTGTCCTGGGTCAGCAGCAGGTTAAGGCCTGAGGCACAGATATGGGTCTTGTCTCTCAGTAGGAGCTGCAGGCTTTGTCCTTAGTCCCAGGTACACCCAAGGCCCAATCTCCAAGCAATCTGCCTGAGGATGAACCCTCTTCTGTTTAGTGTGGGCTGAGGCTGAGGCTGACTCTGAGGACTGAGCACCAAGTTTTGTCCTTGGTCCTGAACTCCCTCAAGCACCAATTCCTGACACAGACTGAAGTAAGTTAAACCCACACTTTCCAGGTGCAGGCTGAGCCCTCTGAAGTCCCTGGGCCCTGAACTCAGGATTTTGTTTCTTGTTTATGCTACCTCCCCCACCTTCCTAGATCCTGGGCCTGCTTCTGAGCCAGGGGTTGAGTTCCTCCCCAGCCCTTTCCCCTATCCTCTTGGGAGTGGGAGAGAATGACTGCTGGTGTTTGGGGTTCATGTGGTCCCCCTTCGGAGCTCCGCCTGTCCAGTGTTGTACTGCAGGTGCCGCCTCGCTGGGCAAGCTGCGCCAGGCGGAGATGGCGGCTGAGCAGAGGGCTGTTCTGACTGGAGATTTGTGCCCAGCCAAGGGCTGCTCCATGTGTTGGGCTTTCTGAAGTGGAAGTCTGCATGGAATGTGAATTCATTCCAAGTGGGGCTCTCCACTGAGCAGATGGCCAACGCAAGCCGTGATTTGTACAGAGCTGTGGGCGGTGGCCCAGTTGGCTGTGATGGGACCTGACTAGGTAGGTAGACTTGTTTTGTCTGTTTTTCTCCTCTTTCTGAGCTTCAAATTTGACGTTTCTTGATTGGCCCTAGGCCCTGATGGCTTGCCTTCCCCTGGTGTCCACACTCAAGATGGATTTCCAGGTTAGAGCTTTGTATTTCTGATTGAGAAGACAGAACTCTGCTGTTACCCGGTATGTATTCCACCACCTTGGATCTTTTCTCACGAACACTGTGATGACCCCGGGGTGAGAAAATCCACCGAGGCCCCCTGAAAGGTGACAAAGGAGTTCTATTAGTCAGTGTGCAACTGTCTGTCCCGAGACTACCCTAGAACTAGGAGCAGCTGCAGCCTGCAAGGGGGGCTTTTTCCCTTTCTTCCTTTCCACAGGTTGGGACACGGCCCTGTCAGGCTCTCCGAAGGCCTGACCTCTGGCCTCTCTGCCCCGCAGGGCTGGGGCTCGGAGCTCTCCTGGTCACAGGCCCGGGCCTGGGTACTGCTAGGCTCCAAACGGGGCCTCATGCTTTTTTTCCCCCTCCATGTCTCTCTCCCTGGAACACCCCCCTCCTCCCCTGCCCCCTTATATCCAGTCCCGGCCCCCAGTGGGAGGGCAGGGCAGTGTCCCCAGCATGGGACAGACCCCTTTGGATGCCCGCTCCCCCAGCAGGGGAGGGGGGGTGGCAGTGGCTGGGGCAGGACTTCCAGCCCACTCAGGTAACCACAACACCACTTTCAATCCCCTATGTGGGGAGTGTTAGGTTTTTTAAGTAGGTAGCAGTAAAGGAGAATGCCACGCGGTATTCAGGCAGGAGAGAAAGTTTATTACCAAACTGCTGGACTGTGGCCAAGATGATCCATGGCCAGAGAGAAGGGAGAGAAGAAGAGAAGGGAGAGAGGGGAGAGACAGGAGAGACAGGAGAGAAGGGAGAGATGGGAGAGAGAAGGGAGAGACGGGAGAGAGAAGGGAGAGACGGGAGAGAAGAGGGCAACCCCCACCCAGCCCTGCTTTTTAAGGGCAGGGCAGGGGGTGTGGCCAGGTGGATTAGGATGTGACCTCAGGGAAAGGGGAGGTAACTGCCTCCAGGTCTGCTGGTTACCCAGGTAACTGGGTGGAGACTTAATGAGGTGGGAGCATCTACAAGGAGCCTTCCAGGGATGGACCTTACAGGGAGCAGATGTTTCTTCTCCACCCCCCTTCATTTCTCCCTATTTTATACTGTTATCTGAAGCCCTTGCTCAAGCTTCCACTGTTGTGTGAGACTCTCCTTTTTGTGACACACCTTAAAATGCTTTGCGTGTGTAGATTTCACACACCTGTGATTCTGCACGGAACCTGGGAAGCTGGGGGAGCTCCTTTACCCCTCCTCTGGCGAGAACCAGGCCCGAGCCAGGACTAGAGCTTGGATCTATAGCACATCCCACAAAGCTGTCTTCTCCAGATGCCTCTACACTAAAAGCTTTCATCTTTTAGTGAACGCTATCCCCATTGGCCAGGCACATCTTTCTCCAGTTTCAAAAAAAAATAAATCCATGAGTTTCATCCTCAGCCGATTAATGTCCGTGAGCCACTCAAGCTGAGGACGGAATGCCAATAGGCGCTTTTCAATAACTGACTCAGCGTGCTCTGTTTTGGATGTGATGAGATGCGCTGCCCAACTCCATGACCTGCTGAACCACAACTGTGGTTTCCAGACACGAAACCACAGGGTGGCACCGATGATCATGAATTCTGTGTCAATAGCCTTGGGACGCACACACCGCGGAATCTATAATTATCGATGGGTTTTATGGATTGTGGTTGGTGGACTCCTTAAGGTCTAGGTGCCAGTGTGTTGGGATTTCACACACACACACACACACACACACACACACACACACACACACAGAGTTTAATACCCCAGCAAAGCTTTTAGAAATATTGTTGGTTTATAGACAAGAAGTGTTACCAGAGGTAACCAAAATATTCCGGCTGAAATGACAAGGAACTTAATCATGATGGTCGCCATCCTCCTCCAGGAGTCACTGCCATTGATTGCTATGAGTGGGATCTATTGCTTCAGGTCCTGATTTGCTTTGCTCACAGCTTGACTCTACTAAAAAAAAAAAAAAAAAAAAAAAACCTATCCTGGCCCATAGTTATGCAATCCCCAAAGCTCTGATAAACAGCATCAGCTGCATTAAAAAGGGGTGGGAAATATATTGGGTGGAAAAAAATCTGAACTGGGTTGATATGGGGATTATCTCTACTTTCAATTTTGATACTTTATGAAAGTATGTGCATCATATAAAACCTAAGTCTGGAAAATTATAACCAGTAAAACATCCACATTTTATTTATTTTTTTTGCCATTCCTGGGCCTTGAACTCAGGGCCTGAGCACTGTCCCTGGCTTCTTTTTGCTCAAGGCTAGCACTCTGCCACTTGAGCCACAGCACCACTTCTGTCATTTTCTATATATGTGGTGCTGGGGAATCGAATCCAGGGCTTCATGTATATGAGGCAATCACTCTTGCCACTAGGCCATATTCCCAGCCCACATCCACATTTTAATACTTAATTTAGGTTTGAGAATCTGTCTTTCTATCTGTCATATTAAAATGTAACTGTCTTTGTCCTGAGCATTGAGTTCATTGAATTGAGATAACCCTTTATTCTTTATTTTCTAGAGTCTAAAATGTGACTGTATATGCAGACATCTGAGGATCTTGAATAAATATGGGACTGTGGCTGTGTACCCTCTGCCTCCATGACATTGTGATTTAATGGAGATGGGGTATGACAGGACTTCAGGATTAAACTGTCATCAGGTGCCTCAAGTTTGCCTTGATGTTTGGAAGATAGTTTCTGGGTATGAGAACCATGCCTCAGCTGGGACCTTCTGTGATATGTCTATTGACACTCTGAGGAATTTGGAGGTACTACTCTAGATAGAGTATCACAGGATCATAGGATATTTGTTGTGGAATTTTTTTTATCCTATGGGTATTTTCTTCATAACAAGAGTCACAACAGTATCATTTTGTATCACTCTAACACAAAGGCCTTCAATTTTCCACCGAAATTATACACTTGATACTGTGTAATTTGGGGAAAATAGTATAACAGTTAGATTTAGCTACTCATAGCCTCTAAAATAATCTTCCAACAACTAAGTGATAATTACATAACAACGGATTTTTTTGTCTCCAAATTGAATGTTGTAAAAACATCCTGTTTGCAAAAAAAAATTGCCCCATTAGTGTCCTAACTATCTATAAACATAGGTAATATATTCTCAGCCAGACGTACCCAATCTTGGTTATGAATACTTACAGAAAAGAAAGAAAAAAGAAAGAAAAGGAAAGAAAACAGAACATACATTTTAATAGGAAAGTGTTGCCAGAAAGCATTAAGTTTAGTTTAGTTTCTAATTAGCTTTTGTTCCTATCCCATATTTATTCCCTTAGACCAACTTAATTTCAGACTTGGTGCCTTCTCAAATGCAGGTACTTTATGCCAACTCTATGGAGATGAAGGTGAGAATGAATGGAGTTAAATGAGTAGAACATGCTGGATTTCCAATGAGAGCAACTGATTTTTCAGGGTTAAAAGCCAGTCTATAAAGCACACAGACTCTCACACTGCAACCATCTTGAGAAAATTTTGAATGTTTTTTAACTGATGCAAAAGAAATTTTCTAGTTGATGATTGAGTTATAATGTAGCAAATTCACTTGGCTTTATGGGAAGTGTTTGTGGTTTTTTTTTTTTTTACTGTTAAAGGAAGCAGATGAATTAGTGATAAGCTTTGTCAGCAGGGAGCCTCTAGGCAGTCCTTTTCCCGTGGGAAGAATGACTAAAAAGTATACATTTAGTATTTGTCACAACTTAAAGCAAAATAACTTGAATTCATTGCTGACTGCACAGGCTAGTTCTGTTACAGAGAGCTTCCAAATCAGACCTTGTTTTCATAAACATGTGCTGGGTTTTCTTTGCATTTTGCATCACTAGCCATCCAAATAGCAATTAAAACACAGCCAGCTTCAGAATTTATGAGGCAATATAGCAAGTAGCACACCTTTATGAAGCCAGCATTCTCTACAAGGTTTGATTTTCTTTTTTCAACTGGCATGCTCACCTACCAACTGCCATCTTGCTACAATTGTTAATTAGAGGTCACTAGGAAGAGAGAAAAATTTATAATAATTGGGGAGAAGCTTTCACACCAACTATCATAATAAAAAAGCAGGGATTATTGGAAAATGTCCAGTTCTGTATTGCACAATAAATGAAGAACTGCTCATACAGTTACCAAATGCAAACATCATGGTTGGCTTTTAGTGTTAGTATTAACCTATTAACTCTTGGCTCTCTGCAGAGCTATCAAACTCCCATCAGCAGGATAGACAGAGAAAAAGAAAGAGAAAGATAGAGATAGAAGCAGAGACAGACAACGACAGAGACAGCAACAGGGACATGTTCTTTATACTCTGAGATGCTTTTGATCTCTTTTGTTCTAATAGCTTCTCAAGGATCTACCAGACCCTTGCCTCTTTTCTCCATGCCAGTCAGCTGTCCTGGACATGACTGCTTTCTGTCCACAATATGACACAGTTTTCAAATCTTGGTTGGCCCCTCATCCTTGCCTACCCTGCCCCGATTTGCATGATGGAAGTAGAGGAATGGGAAGTGTTGGTTTCTGTGGGTTCCATTTTAGAAAAACACCCTTACTTCCATCATGACATTATCACATGTCAAACACCATGCCACCTCGGCTGACACCTCCTTTCCAAACATGAGCACATGAAACTGAAACTGGAATTTGAGACTCCAGGCCCAATCACTTAGGGTTCTACATGTCATACCTGGCCACTGTACCCGACATCCACACACTGAGAAGGGCAGAGGAACAAGATTTATTACTTGGCACAGGGTATTCCATGAGAAGAAAGCACATAAGACAAAATTATATTGACATGATCTTTAGTGTAAGTAGAAAAAGAATTAGGGAAGGGGCAAACAGTCCCAGTTATGAGTGCGGCTTGGTTGCCCAGTACTGGTTTGGGAAGGGGATATAGAAAAGTTGTTGTTACTGTCACCACTTAGGGGGAACAATCTGTTCAGTATAACCAGGCAGTGTTGTCTAATGAGTTGTCTGGCCTGTACAGGCTCTACTGTTACCTTTGGGGGTGCCAGTTTCTTCTGGCCCTCTTCATAAACATGTCTTGTTCTTAATGGAATCTAAGATGACTTCAAGGCAGATTGATGTTTAAAAATGGAGGCAGGGATGCTAAGCTTGTCTCTTACTTTTAGATAACATACAGACTCAAGTAAGGACTTGGTGTTTTTCAGCAAAAGAAGCTATTAAGTGCTTGTGACAGAATCAACTCTGAAGGAAATCTTTGTCGATGATTTGCACATCAGCCCATTTCACCCTTCTGATGGAGAAAATGTAGTGCCTACTACTTGTACATGTGTGTGTGTGTGTGTGTGTGTGTGTGTGTGTGTGTGTGTTCCAGTCTCTAGTTACTGGCATACTCCTGTTACTCCTTCAGAAATCTCTGATGAGATGTCTCTATGTCAGTTCCTGAAGATAAGAGGTGATGGAGACTCTCTTCTTGACCCAAGCAGCCTTACGAAGAGGACCATGCCCTGTTTGGACTGCCTCTTCTCTCAGTCACAAGGTTCATATTTTCTCAGGTAGTCACACAAGACAATCTTCCCTGGAGAGTATTAGAGACCACAGAGTTTATTACTTGGTCTTGGTGCCATTTCCTAAAGCCTTCCATTCTTACATGCTAAAAGTGATTATCTGTTTCAAATTCTTGTCCCCCAGACCCAAGGAAAGTGTAGAGACCACAGAGTTTATTACTTGGTCTTGGTGCCATTTCCTAAAGCCTTCCATTCTTACATGCTAAAAGTGATTATCTGTTTCAAATTCTTGTCCCCCAGACCCAAGGAAAGTGACATCCTACAGTCATCAAGGACTGTTACTGTTTCTTACACTACTTTAGAAATAGCTATTATTACTTGTAATAATAATGTCTTCTTTCTTGGAAGCAAGGAAAATAAAATTAGCAAAGAAAATAAGGGAAGTATGATATATAAACCACAATGCAGCACATGAGAATGTGATAATGCCAAGCTAGAGTGGGATAGGAGCACTGTGGAATTGGCTAATCAACAACAGCTACTTTTTTTCTATATTTTTAAGAATACATCAGATTGTTTACCCTAATAACTCTAACACTTAAACAACTCTCTGGTCAGATCATATAGCTAGAAGAGATTCACCGATAGCATCCTTTTTGTATAAACAAACCAATATTTCTCTTTTCCTGCTAGAATAAAAATGTAGGTGATATGAGAGAGAGGTTTCCAAGACACATCCTGGCAGTAGGGCCAGAAACAATTGTTCAAGGATAGGAATCCCAAGACCACACACAAGGACAGCTTCAGAGCTGATGGAAATATAATAAATAAGGCTGACCTTCACAATATTGATCTATTGATTGTACTTCTCCACAGCTACATAATAATGCCATCAATTAACATTGTACAACTCAAAAGTCAAGACCAAAATTGACATTAGAAGTTATTATTTTACCTTGAATCAAGTGTGTGTGTGTGAGAGAGAGAGAGAGGGAGAGAGAGAATGAGAACATGTCAATTTAAAACCTTCGAGAAGAAATCCCATATAATACAGTGACTAGATGGTGATTAATTGAAGATGGATGGATGAACTAGTAACTGGTCCTCATTTCAAGTTTTCTGCCACAATTATGATAGTGCAATCAACAAATAAAGCAGCAAAAACAGTTTATATATAGCAGTGTAAGTTTCACAGTTGATACAATATATGAAGAATTTACTAATAGCTCAACTGCAGGACAAAGCTGTCCCACTTCAATGAAGTCAGAATAATTAATTAATCCATTTTAATGGAGTTCTACTTGGATTGCCTTTCTTTTTGTCTCTCCTCTTTCTACTCCCACCTCAGCCCAACAGAAGATAAGTAAATGTCTTTAACAAGACTGAAACTACTTCGATATGCTGAGCCAAGAACACCAGCTGCCAGCTTCCTTCCTGTCTGTTAGTTTGAGATGGATGCTGAAGCAAGCTGCCACAAACCTGGGACTTCAGCACAAACCTGCTGTCTCACCACTGTAGACACCAGAAGTTGGAGACAGTGATATGGGCGCTGATTGCCCTGTGCTGACATCCTGACCCAGGAGTGTGTTGGGAAGCCCCACAGTTTGTTGGACACACAAAGTGTTCTTGGTGGCTATGATAATCCTTCTTCAAGGTGACAGTTTTGAGGCAGGAACATACATGCATGCAGCTCAGAGTGCAGTAGTAGAAAGCTTCAAAGAATAACAGAGCAAGTGCTATAGAAGTATTGCTGACTTGACTTTCTTTCGAATGCAAGGGGATATTTAAATGCCCTCATTGGGCACGTATGTTAAGACCTCTAGTATATACCTGAAATGCATGCTTTAATTTATAAATTAGATAAGGTAGGAGGTTAACAGCAATAACTTACTGCAATTCTTAACAACTTCACATAAAATTGTATTTTCAGTGGATAGCATTTTATCTTATCACTAAAAGAAAGCACTTTGGGCTGGGTATTAGTTCAGGCCTGCCATTCCTGCTACTAGAAGGGTTATAGTTTGAGTCTAGATCAAGCAAAATTAGAAAGAGAAAACTGAAGAAACAAAAAGGCCAAAAGGTGTGTGGCTTCAGTGGCAGAGTATCTATCTACCATATACATAAAGCCTTGAGCACAGTCCTTATTTATCTAGCTAGCTAGAAAGATAGATAGAAAATTATGCTTTCTGTCCTTGGCACCACACAGTTTATAGCTTCATGACTTTTGCATATTATGGCCTTTAATGAGGTAGAATCAAGGTGTCTTCTACAGAAGACTCACACTGCTGCAGTGGATCTGATAACCGAGATGAATACTAGGAAACTCCTCAACAGGATCCGATACCCACCATCCTCAAAGGAGTAATAAATCATACCCCAAGTGAGATTTTCATCATGTTATTCAGAACAGTGCACAACTTAAGATTCATGAATTGTCTGTTTCTTGAAATTGTCATTTCATATCTTTGGATTACGGTTGATCATGGGTAAACCAAGAGGGGAAGTCATCTACCAAAATTGTCTAAAAAGGTAACTATGAATATGAAAAACATAAGAACTAAGCTCTTTTCCCCTGCTGAAGTAACAATGTAATTTTAAAAGGAAAACTGGTAATCTTTGGTAAACCCATGAACTATGTCTTCAAAAGTGGATTCCGCTAAAAGTGTGTTCATGTTGCATGCAAGGAAGGTCACTTCTGAAGCTGTGTGTGTGTGTGTGTATGTGTGCATGCGCACACGCGCATGTACTCTGTGCTGACTGGAGGAAGCGCAGAGCCCTTGCAGCAGGAAGCCTCTTTCCTGCTTTTAGTTCAGCCCTCACAGAGGCTGGAAATGGCTGAACCTGAGGAGACACCTGGTGGGGAATGGAAGCATTCCTCTCTCTGGACAGCATACACTTTCCCATTATTTCAGGTAAGACAGCAAGATAAGAAAGAATAATAGAGTAGCTGATTGTAATCAAAGTACATTATATGAATGTATGGGGATATCCTGGTGAAAAACTTTGGTAAAATTAATATATGTTATAAAAGTATGCAGGATAGAATGCCAATGTCACAGAATCCCTGTATTTGCATTTTAGTAGTCCAGAGATGTGCGGTAATTATACCAAAGTGAAAAATGATACTGTGCTAATTTAACTTTCTTGTTAGGATATCTTATTCTCTGTGAATTCAGTCACTGCCTATGTTCATTCATGTCCTCATTCACCTGTTTATTAGTAGGTATGTCAGATTCCTGTGTGTGACTCTCATAATGAGAGTGGAATGAGGGATGAAGAGTGTACCTGAATAGAGATGAGATCAGAATCCTAGGTAAAAAGCAGAGAATCGGTCACAAAGAGTGCCATAAATGGGTTGATTAAAAGTGGAGTGTTAGTTAAAATTTAATTGAGTACAAAGGGATAATTGCGCTACTAGTATGGTGAAAGAAGATAGTATTTTGGATGGCTGGTGGACAGGCTCTGGCCTGTCTCTAGCTGAGGGAACAATGAGAGATACATCGTTCTTGGTTAGTTACAGCTTACTAGTAGAAAAAAGTTTCATCCATCTGACTATTTTTGCTCTAACTTTGGCAGAAGTATGAAATCTTTTTAATAGCCACTTTTCCTCCAATATCCAATCCAACCCCTGCCCTCCAGCATAAGACTTTATAGGATATCTTTGTTATAAATATTTCCCAGAGCAATGTAAGATGACAGGTTTTACCATGACCTTGGGTATCCCCAGAAGGGTAATTTGGAAGAACAAAACTCTTGTATGTTACTAATGTTTTCTTCCTAAGTGCGAAGGCAGTACAGGAGCTAAGCATCAATCAGAAGTCCTCCTGGGTCCTCTTCCCCTGGAGTGATTGTGTTTCTGTATTGCTCTTTTCACACACTCTTGTCACTTTTCTTTACCCCCAAAGCATTAATGGCTCAGACAGCTGGCTCAGGATACAGGAGAAGACAAATGGAATATTGTGTACTGAGAGGAAAAGACAAAGTACCAATCAGACAGAGACTCCCATGGCCATTGTGAATGGTGCGTCTGCATTCCTAGTGATGAACACTAAACATGAGCTGTGCGAATTTAAGCTTCAAAATGGTAAAAATGAGATAAGATCCTATAATACTAATACTAATAAAGGCATTATTCAAGATACCTGATTCTTTTGAGGGTGGTAGGGGAGAAAGATACTGGAGTTGGAACCCAGGGCCTCATACTTACTACGCGGGTACTCTAACTACTTGAGCTATGCCCCCAGCTCTGCCTCCCATGGGTCTAAAAGACCATCACACCTGGATCAAATGTGTTGATTAATTTAAATTTTAGGGGTGTGTCTGTGTATGTGTCGCTACTGGGACTTGAACTCAGGGCTTTGCACTCTTGCTTGGCTTTTTTGCTCAGAACTTTTGTTCTACTTCTTTACCACAGCTCCAATATGAACTTTTTGCTGGTTAATCAGTGATAAGAGACTCTCAGATATTTCTGCCCTGGCTGGTTTTGATCTGCTGTTCTCAAATCTCAGCTCCTTCAGTAGCTGGGATCAACATAAAATATTTTGATTGGATTTTTAAAAATAGAGCTGGGGACCAACGATGTATGCCTGTATTAATAGCTACTCAACAGACTAAGATCTAGAGTGCATCTCCAATATAAATAGCAAAAAGGAAGCCTCAAATAATAAAGCATCAACTGAGTAAGCAAACCAGTAAAGCAAGTATAATACATATTTTTTGATCCTTGACAGAAAATGCCTTGTAGCTCCGTTTTTTCCCCTGAGATTTGAAAAAAACAGAAAATAAACAAATACAAAATAAAAATCCATAGTCCAGTACTCAGGAACAACCCAGAAACTATACATCAGTCTGTGTGTTGGCCAGAAGAGTAGAAGCAGCTACCACTGAAGACTTTCACAGGAAAATTACCAGGAGCAGTGCAAAAATCACAATGAGACCGGGTGAGAAACACTAGTTCCACACAGTGTTGTGAAGCCACTGACATTTGTATTCAGTGGCTTGCTTCCTCCTCCAGTGGCAGCTCTGCCCTCTCCTCAGTGAGTTGGCACGGAGCACATCTGTCTGTCTCTTTACTGTTGCAAGGGCCACAAGGCCTGCCAGTTAAAGAAGGGGAGGTGGTGGCTGAAAATATCTGGCATGATCTTCTTTGGATATTAGTAGATGGAAGCTAAAGTTTTATAGTAAATAACAAAACAAGGAAAGCTTTTTGTAAGCAATGAAAGACTAATAGCTATGGCTTATCATCCGAGTTTCTGTCATGGCCCTAGATATATGTTTGACCTCTTCTGCATCCATCCCTCATCTGGTAGAAGTGAAAATCTCATACATTTCACACACGTATTCTTGGGAAAATCGCATCAGGTGGTGTATGTAAATCGTCTAGCAAGATGGCTTGACCACAGTAGACATTCATTGCACCAGCTCCCAAAGTGGTATTAGACAAATACCTGGCAATCTTTGCTTTATTAATTATTCACGGAGGATTCAGGGCCTATTAAAGGCAAATGACAGGGATTTGTGTGCCAACTCTGAATGAATGGCAGCATCTTCCTGGAGAATTGGGATGAGAAGAGTTTTGAGAATGGGCTTAGTGACCAGTAGTGTGGTGATGAATTACTGTTGTTCTCTGTGAGAAAAGAGGAAATGGGGTAGGGGGGGATGTGCCACATACTAACTATTTCTGAGTGAGTTCCAATAGGAAAATAGAAATAAATTTAAACAGCACAAGTACCACATGGGCAGGCAGATGACAAATATCAATGAACTACACAGTGAGGAATCCACTGTACTCTCCAATGCCTGAGTAGTCCAGACAAATGTCTCTTTAGCATCTTAGACTTGTCTCAGAAGGAGGTATGACTATAAGCTTCCCTAAGGGGAGACTTGAAGCTCTGACAAATAGCCGTGTGCAGGGTGGAAGGAGATAAACATGTATCCTGGAAGACAGAACACGGCAACTAAGACAAAGTCATGGAAAACCACAGTATGAAGGTCAGAGACACAAGGGCTTATTATTTGGTAAATAATATTTGTATGGGGAATTGGCAGAAGAGATGAGATTGTGAGAGGCTGGCTCTGTATACAATGTTAAACTCTATTAAGATACTTTATAAATACGACTTGCAAGAATGAGGAACAACCTAGTTTGTGGCTCCAAATTTTCCTAATCACCAATATTACACACAATTTTCTTGACAAGTGGAAATTTAAAAACTGACAAGATGCCATTAATTCTTACATACAGACTCCTTTTCTTGCTGTGATCTGTGCAACTTCAACAATGGAACAGAACTAAAGATGGAATAAAATTGTGTGAATATACATCATTGTTTCAATTGATTGTTGTTCTGTCATCATTACTGTGAGCAAAACAGTGACGGGTGCATGGATTTCTGTTACATGGCCTTTGTTCACAAGATTCACCCGGGTCTCAATGTCCTTTCTCCTTTAGTAATTGTTTTCTAATGCCTCAGGGGAGCCTGCACCACTTTTCTCTGATAGAATCAACCACCCTGTCTTCTTTGCACCTGAGTCACACTCTATTATTTTTTTTATAATCATCCTATTTGACCAGTCTTGTTAGGTTTTAATTTTTTTTCTCATTGGTAGGTTGTTGGAAAGATATCAGCTGTGTTCTGTAAACTTCTGAAAGTCAAGGGCCACAGCTTATTGATTTCAGTTTCTCTCACAATATTTAGCCTTGAGCATTGCACACAGCAGTTGTTCAGTCAATGTATGCCTGGGTGAATTGAATGATGATGATTATTGGAGGTTTGAATTTTAATCATCATTATAATGGAATTGGTCATCTATCAGATTTGTACTAAGTTCACTAAGCTATGTTTCTAAGTACTTCCCATATTATGAAGTTTTTTGTATTCCAAAAATAGATTAAGAGACAGAGCCACTACGAATTTACACCAGATTTATTTAGGCTATAGAAATAGCATGCAATTCAACAATGCTTATGAGATTTGTTACTATGTACTTTGATACAAAATCAAACTAATCTCAACACTGAGTCTGGAGTCCTGTAGGCAGAACTATCCTGGTTTTATAACAAATAAGTATCTTCTGAATGGAAATCCAAAAATAAGTGTCTTATTTTCATTAGACAATCACACCAAACCTTGCATTCCTCTGTCTAATGGGGATTTCAGGGGCCTAGGGGGAATTGGTAGTAATCCTCTGGCAAGTCCTACAAAGAGAAAGCATGTCAGGAAGAGAAAAGAGAATGACTGTGGGAAGAGGAAACGGGAGTGACATTACAAAGAAGTAATTATAATTTCCCCTATCTTTAAGTGAAGGATACTGGGGCAGCATGGCGGGACAAGAGGGTGGAGGGAACAGAGGGATTGGTGGCAGAGATGCAACCACCTGTGGTTCTGGAAAGAGCTACAGTTATTGGGTGCTGTTGTTCAGACCACACGGGGATGATGAGCTTAGAACTAGCATGTGATCTGCATCTAGGAGAAGAAATAACCTTTCCTAGATGAGATTTCAAATAATACATTTTGGTATCATGCAAAACACACTCTGGTTTTGATTGTGTTATTTCATCACGTTCTAGGTTTATATTGAGCTAACAATACAGTTGGATAATCTATCCCAGGGTTTAGATACTTCGAGAACACTGCTGGATAGGTGATTAAGGAAAGCCTATAACCCAGCAGCTTTTGTAACTAGAAAAAAATAGTTCTTAAGATTACTGAAAACTAATATATAATTAATATTAGAATTTCTTAATGTGTGTTTTTTTAAGAACAAGAAAAATAGTACACCTTTAATGAAATTTTCTCTGTTAGGAGTGACTGACAAAAATTTCCCAGAGAATCAATGGATCCAAATGAAGCATAATGTCTTGTAAAGGAATGAATGTCAATAAAAAGTGATATATATGTATATATACATATATGTGTGTATATATGTAGGTATGTACACATATATGTGATACATACACATACATATATATGATACATAGTATCTAGTATGTATGTATTGCATATAATATATATATTTATACATATGTTTACATATAGTATGTGTGTACAATGTACTTTAGTATTTGGAAGTTTCGAATTTTCCTATTTTAGAATGATCAAACAGTGACCTGTTTGAATGAAATTAGTTTTGTTCAAATCAAATAGTCGAAAAATGATTAAGAAAAAAGTCTTAGTTGTTTAGGGCATTCCATTTTATTTCATTTTATTCTGATTTCATATAATTTTTCAGACAGATTGATCTTTGGGAACTTATCAGAGCAACCTGAATGTTTCTTTTCTCCTGCATTTGGGATTTACAAACATAATTAAAATCTTCCTTGGGGAATTATATAATGTCTTTGATTAGTTGATGTTTAGGATTCAAGTTTTGACACTGAAGATGGCAATTGCCAGCGTAATACTGCCATGAATTTAACAGAAGAAAAATAACGTCAAAACACTTTACTTTAGTGTTTTAGAGAATACTATTTTTTCCTCTTTGGCAAAGCTTTTCAAACCTCTGCTTCAAGCTGATCTCAGTAATTAAAAGAATTTTTTTAAAACAATCTCCCCAAAATGATCTTGCATATTAAAATCCATTAAAATGTAATCTTCACAACAAGGATAGCTTATCTGTGAGGAGAAACGTGGGATGGAAATTAGGTGATTTCTCCATAGCCACTGCCCACGGGTACTGTCTACAATCTAGTTGTACAGTTGCAGTCTTGACACACTCACAAGCAGTTATGTGGCAATTAGCTCAATTCATCTTTAGAGATTTGAAAGTAAGGAGGGATAAATGAATTCAAAAGAAATCAAAATTCCACTTGCTTATAATTTATTTAATTTTTCTGTGCTGAGGATGGAACCCTGGGTCTTACACCTCGATGCAAACACTCTACCACAGAGCTACACTCTAGCAACAAATTCTACCAATTTTTTTTATTAGAACTATAGACACTTTGTTCTCATGACAAACAATATGCTTGTGGCTAATGGAGCTAATTTACTAATGAACAAAACTAGTTAGTTGTCATGATGTGGTAATTTAATTAACTCAGAAATAAGAAGTGTATTTGAAGTTAAAAAGGGGACAAACAAGTAGGAGAACCATTTATATAAGTTACAGGACTAGAGAAATCCAGTAACTTGACAATTAGTGGAATTTCCCAATACAATGTTTCATAGAGATACAACCCAAAGGAACTGGTCAGTAAGAACTTATCCCTCTGTTTCCCAGGCTATTAAGGCACCAGTGTCACTTACCTGTAGCCAGCCTTGAGAAAAGTCAGGTAAGTTCTCATGGTGACTTATTTCAGAAAACTGTAAAAGTAATTGCCGGAGAAAGGAAGAATTGGAAAGGGTTGTATAGGCATTCCAATACATCTGATTTTTAAAATGCTACAAAATATGTGGCTAATTACATAGTAACATAAGGCAAATTTATTTGCATAATCAGTTTATCATTTCTTCTAGTTAGTATTTTAACAAGGAAAGTAATGTTTCATCATGAAATTCTCGCTTTAGTTCCAAATCAAACCTTTTAATCATGTCTTGGTTTATGATATTTCTTAGAACTTGGCTTAATAAATGAGATCTTTGTGTTGTGATTTAACTTTCTTTGCTATTTATAACTTCCTTTCGACGTTGATTCTTATCATCAAATAGATGACTATGTTTCTTCTATGTTCATTCATTTTATTACTATTTCTCTGAAGGCACAGTAAATAGTTGTTGATTTAATTGTATTTAATTGCATGGGGAATTTCAGGCTCAGTGTTCAGTAGCATTGCCTCTTCATGGATCACACATTGGATTTTCCTATTGCTTGAATTTTTCATCACAGTGGAGACCTGCTTTATTCATACCAGGTATGGCTTTGCTTTGTTTTGTTTTTTTCCAGTCCTAGGGCTTGAACTCAGTGCATGGGCCTTGTACTTGAGGTTTATTGCTGAAGGCTAGTGCTCTACTACTTCCATCGTTCCACTTCCAGCTTTTTTGGTGTTTAGAAAGAAGAGTCTCTCAGATCTCAGCCTTCTGAGGAGCTAGGATTATAAGCGTGATCTACTGGCACCGAGTTTGGGTATGGCTTTTAAAAAAATTAATTTAATATCAAGTATGCCTTTTAAAAGGTAACCTATTCCAAATGATAACATAGTAACTGAAGTTTCTGCTGCTGCTCAGAATTAACTAACATTGACTTTCACTCTAAGAAATACCTTCTCTGCATACATCTATGTCTACATCTATATCAGTGATATCTAATCTCTGTGTTCTCTATGTCTGTATCTGCATCTATGTAATCTATACCATTTATATCTATATCTATATCTATCCTCTAAGTTCATCATCCATCTCAAAAACATTCTTCCTTTTGTGCCAGTCATCTGGAATTGTCTTCAATGAATGCAAAGGGTCACTCCACAGGGACATGCACTTACCACCATCTTTTGTAGGGTGCCAGGCTCTAGTTCCGGATGGTGCACCCCTCCATTGGCCCCTCAATCTACTGTTAGTCATGAGGAGTTGCTTAACCTAGCCCATGACATATATGGAACATAAATGGCATATCCACTGACCTTTAAACAATGATTCTTCATAAGTAGGGCTGTAAAGGCATTCTTGGACATTTCCTACTACCCTGTCTACTCAAGGATACAGCAGGAATTTAGTAGCTAGTACATTTGCAAATATATTCAGATGATAGGAAAAGTCTGGGATTGAACTTCTTGCTCGTAAGCCCTTGTTAGAGCCTCTTAGAATGTTCTCAGTCTGCATGAAATGCTACTCTTGACAAAAGAATGGTATTTAAAAGCAGATTTTTAAATGCCTCATTTCGTTTTCATTATTAATTACTTGCCGGAGGGCATGTGACAAAAATTCATCCTATAAAAATGTCATTGGTAAAAAGTTTCCATATAAAATTTTCCTTTGCTAGAATGTATGTGTGCATGTATGTGTATTGAGCATCTAAAACATAAAATGTGGCGTTTGATCATTATGTTATCTTGTGAAGGCATTAAGAAGCACTTCCTATATATTTAATTTTTATTTTTAATAATGTGCACAAGTTTCACATGCAGCATGCAGATGAACTAAATCTTGGGGCATGCACGTTTTGAAAAGAAGTGGGAAAGGTCTAAGCCACACCACTGTGGCACTCTTATCTGGAAGAGAAATAATCCACATGTGTACAAGTCAAGAATGTGGACAAGCTTTGTAAATGGCAGTTTAGACAACACCCTCTCATGCACAAGGAATTGGAGACTTATGGCAGCTTTTTCAACTAACAAGATCTACTCAAAATATTCTCCTTCCTGTAAACGATGGTAGACTCTTCTAGAATGGAGACAGGAGTTGATTTCATCCATGGACTTCAATCATAACAGCTGGGAAAACCAGTAACAGGTTTACAAAACAAATACATCACCTTGATTCTCCATGAACTAAGCACCTAATAGATATCCATTCATCAAATGACAATTTGGAGGCTTTTGTAAAACACAAAAGGGACAGCAGGTGTTTACTTCTTTCAGAAAAATTGAGTGAAAATATAAATGAGGGAAAGATTTACAGACAATTTTACTTTCCACGTCAGAATTTTTTACAACATTCAATGAACATATTTAGTAGCATTTATAATTCTGTATGTTTATTTACTGAAAATAAGTTTTCCGTATCAGAATAAATGTTTCATTAACTCATGGTATGACAACTATGTTTGTTACAATATGCATAGTGCTGAGGAAAGAAAGCAGCATACACTTGGTAAATACTTATTCAATTAATTGATGAATAATGAATGAAAGAAGCATAGTTGAATAAAAATAAAACACAGCTTCAGCTTTCCAGTTTCACATGTGAGAAGCTTGGAAGGCACCACTCTGTTCTGCCAAATGAAAAGCTAAGCAAAAAAAAAAAAAAATAGACAAGCATTTTCACATTTATAAAGGAAGTAAATTTATGGAGTAAATCCTTGAGCATTACTTCTAGGACCCTGGTTGGATTCTCACAATAACTAGGGGAGAAAAATGCTCTCTAGCTTTCATAGAGGGAAAGGAAAAGAAAACTACTTAGGAATATGTCAGAGCATTGGTTGTTTTTAGCAAGAGAAACTTCTTATCTCAAGAAGAACTAGTTAACCAAAGGCTAGCCTGCTAGGAATTTATCAACTATAAACTGACTCTAGAGAAGGGACCTAATTCTGTTGAGAGAAAAAAAAATATGTAGAACAGCCTAAATAAAATTCAACCGAAAGCAAAATTACAAGACTGGTACTGACTTCAAGAATTAGTTTTAAACTAAGGTAATCCAGACAGTGGTTATTGACAAAAGAATTGGCAAATGCTTAATCGTTAAAAATTTAGGACTCAAAAGACCTACATAACTACTGTCAAGCAGTTTTGAAATACATCAAGAGCAATACAAAAAGAAATGGTATTCTTTATACAAGTGATACTGGAACAGGAACAGTTGGCTAGCCATTACTTTTTTTTAATGGATCTAAATAAAGCTCTTAAAAGCTTCACAAAAAATTACTTCAAATTGATCATAAATATAATGCAAAAGAATATATATGAAACTCCTAAAACATAACAGCTGAGAAAATGTGGGTAACCTTTGGATGGTGATGCGTTTTTAGATATAACATTAAAGTATGTGTAAGTAAGTATTAAACAAATCATGAGTTGCTTTTAATTATAACAAAAATTCTACTCTGAGAGACAGTGTGAACGAGAATAAAAAGACAAGCCACAGGCTTGAAAAAAATATAAATGACATATCTGATAAAGGCTGATACCCAAAATGCAAAGGGAAGGCTCAAAACTCTACAATAAGAACATAAACAGCCTGGCTAAAAAAATGGGACAAGTCACTACCCCATAAAAGAAGATATGCACCATGCCTATAGATAAAAGAATGCTTTGTATCCTGTAGCACCATAGAAATACACTGAAGTGACAATAAGAACCACAAACACATATTAAAATGGCCAAAATCTAGAATACTGTCAATTAATGCTGATAAAGATGTAAAGCCACAAGAACCCTCATTAGTTGCTGATGGAAAAGCTAAATTCTGCAGCCATATAGGAAGATAATTTGGTCACTACACATGCTCTTATCATACAATCTAGCATCTTTATTATTAGCCCCAACTTAGTGGAAAACATACTCAATCAAAAACCTGCACATCAAGAAATATCACAAAATTTTTCATGAGCTTAAAAATTTAGAAGCATACTACATGCCCTTCACTAGGCAAATAGGTACATTTTACTCATCCAGATAGAGGAATAGTATAGGGGAAGCTTTCACATATTATACAATAAAAGAAGCCATTCTGACAGACTGCAAACCATAGTTCCAACTGTATAAGATTATGGAAAAGGTAAATCTGTATAGACAGCTAAAAAACAGTTGGTTTCCAGGAATTGAGAAAAAGAAGAAGCAAACAAGCAGAGATTTTTTTAAGACAGTCAAAACATTCTCCAAGTGCACAGAATGCACAAACACCATGAATAAAGCCTGGTGTGAACTATGGGTAGTGGGTGAAAAGTATTGCTTACTGTAGGTTCATCAGCTAAAACAAAGGTTCCACTCTAGGAAGAATGAAAACAGTGAAGGAGTGTTATTAATACTGGAGGGGAATTGCCATGTAGAACATGATACTTAGGATAGTTTGTATTTTTCTCTCAATTTTTCTATAATCCTAAAACTACTTTACAAACATGGAGTCTTAATAAAGCACAGTAGGAGTAAAGAAGGGATGATTATGATCAAAATGAAGCATTGTCATAAATAACTATGCTAAAACAAAACCCATTGCACAACCAATTGATACTAACATTAAAAAAAACATAAACCCATCAAAAATCAAAAGCCAAAAATGTAAAGTGAAAATCCACAACCATAAGTGTGGCCTGTGAAAAATATTATATAGGAAAAGGAGAGAAAGTTAAAAAATTAAAGAGCTAGATTGCATTGAACCTGAAGGAAAAACGTGTTTATTTTTAAAACCTATTCCTAAACTTTTTGAGTGGATCTACCTTGCAATTTAAATTTTATTTTGATTTATAGTCTCATAGCCTCCTTCATTATATACATTCCCCGTATATAACTTTCTAAGTAACCAAGTCCGTCTTATTATTCATCACAAGGAGTTATTTGCTGCCTTGTCACATACTCCACATTTCTGTCTCTGGGACCCATGGGTGGATGAGTCATATCCAGATTTAGTTGATGTTTGACACTGCACCCTGTGGAGTATGCTGAATGCACTGCCTTTGCCTCGCTAAGGCTGTGTTGATAGGCCAAGTTTCCCAACCACACTCATGGCTTCTGAGCATGCTTATGCTATGTAAGTCCTGTGCTGGACAGTCTCCACAAACCGAAGCCCTCTTCTTCACTCAGTGTTATCACAGTGGTAGGTAGATTTTGAAATAGAATTAATAAAATTGCTCATTGGAAAAATAAGCCTCAGGACAGAAATAAAAGGATGTCATCAGTAAAACAGAGGGGAAGGCAACTCTCGAAGTTTATCCATTCATAAATGAAACTGGCAAACTCTCAGGATTCACTTTCCTGCGGCAGTCTGGAAATTAACTGAATGTAGCCAAAATACTGAAACAACCAGAAAAATGCTTAATCAAGAGAAAAACGATAAAAAAAAGAACTAAATGACAATGACAGAAAGTTGTGACATTTTAACTTAACCCTGATCCTGTCTCTTAAAATTATACATCTGGTAGAGCTATGCTTCAAAAATAAAAGACATTTAAAACATGCCAAGATAAACAACAATTGAGAGTTTGCTGCTAATGGACCTACTTTATGGTAAACAATAAAGAAAACTCTTTAATCTTAACTGAAAAAATGCTAAACAGTAATCTTAATCCACATAAAGAAATAGAGGAAAAGACTAATAGCATGGATAAATATAAAAGTCAGCGCTAATACATATTTGGTTTATAATGCCTTTTCCTTATGTAAAAAAAACAACTGTGTAATAGTAAAGATAAATCTATGCTGCACAACACCTAATAATACAATTTGTGAAAATCAGGAAGGGATAGAACCACACAAGGAAAAACATTGCATCCTAATAAAAATAAACTTATATTAAACTGAATAAAATTGTTAGAATCAACAGAAAAACTTCTAAGAAAATAATGAAAAAAGGAAGGAATCAATGAGAATCACTAGGAAATAAACACTTAACTTAGAAAGCCTGTAATGGAGACACTGAGTAGCATAAATGTGGCACATTAAAAACAAAATGGCCACAGTATGTGCTTACCACAATATGTGTAAATGAAATCAATTTTCCAATCAAAATATAGAAATTTTCCAAATGGATGAAAAACTGTTATTCAACTACATGTTGTTTCCAAGTCTAAAGACACATTCGGATTGAAATTGAAATGATAGATAAAGCTATTTCTGGTAAATTGTACCCAAGCGCCAGTTGGACTGACTAATACCAATATTAGCAAAACTAGATGCAAGTTGTATTAGTCTTTCACAACTTAGAAGACATAATCTAGACATTTTGTCCTCACAGTTTCTAGGAGGTGGAAGCCTAGGACCAAGTGGCAGAAGGGGTGGTTTTGGTAAGATCACTCTTCTATCTCTTCCTTTCTGGTTTGCATATTATGAGTTTCTTGGCCTTTCCTATGTGAATCTATGCACAAACACTACAAGAGAGTGTGTGTATATGTGTGTATGAGAGTGAGAGAAGAAAAGGAGAATGGAAGAGAGAATGGAAAAGTAATAGAGGAAGGTCCTCAACATAAGAGTTTTGATGGGATAGAATTCAGCCAGCCCATTACATAAATATACAAATTACCAGAAATGGACTTGGATAGATTATATTGAACCAAATATAGGCAAAGATCATCAAACTTGGTAGCCTAGAGTCCAACAATGTGTGAAGAGGAACATCACCTCAAATGGGCCTATCATGCTAGATATCATTCTTGGGTAGTAGTTAAGTAGAAAAATTAAAATGGATTATGGCAACATCTGTTGTCTAAAACATAAAACACTCAAGGTATGAAAGGCTGGTTCACAGTCCTTCCTAAGGGTAGACTGGTGCTCAGCAAGAGGTGTGTCTTAAAAAAGTTTCTAAGTCAACAATTTGCTCCACATTATATAAGTGGAAATAGATGTTGTTGGGGAGGGACTTGCTAAATATTATAATATCTCTTCTTCAAAACTTTGGGTTTAAATCAATGACAATTGGAAAGAAGGAGAAATAGTAGCTGAAAATAAAGGCATGAATAAGTAGGTTACAAAATGTAGCAAAGCCAATTTTACACTGGTGTGACAACAGATTTTCCCAGTAAGAGAAGGCCATTGTCTTTCAGCACATGGACTTGGAATGCTCAAAAGGTGAAATATATGATCCCAAACACAGTCCTGTTTTGGAAGCTGACATGTTCAAGTAGAAGTTTGTAATCCTTAGTAATAATGCTCTGAGAGAGTTTGATCATATGATAGGGTGATGAACTGCATCAATTATTGATGATTGAATAGAATTCTGGTAATTAGCCAGATTCTATCTAGATTACTTCTACTACAAAGGCTATTACTGGGAAGAAATATCTGAGAACAATTCTCCATCAGCCATATGACTATTCAGTGTACAAATCCTGGCAGACTGATCACTCTGTAAGTATAAACTTTGATAAATAAATACTCATAAAGAGAAAAATATAGCAGCTGAATTCCTAACTGTACTATGAACAAATACATAACACCATTGTTTTGCAAATACATAATGCTATTGTTTTGCAAATGATAAACTATTAAACATGAGCTATGAAACCTGTTAGAATGGGAAGGGGGTTATGGGTAAGGAAGAATGATAGAGGTGGTAAAATTTATTGGGATATATTTTATACATGTATGTACACGTCACAATGAATGCCTCCATGTCTAACTAATGCATGCTAAAATAAACAAACAAAAAATCCATTAAGCAAAAGAAAACAGAGGATGAGAATAACACAGTAGGCTGCATATCCTGGCTGTGAATATTTGAGGATCAGCTCCCCACTGTATAGGAAGCTGGTTGCTCAAAGAAACTAGATGTAGCCACATCTAGGTGTGGTGGCCACTCAGCAAGCTCTATGTGTGGAAGGGTAAGGTTTGGGGTAGAGAATGTGTATGCTGACTGTGAAAACTGTTAGTATGCAGTACTAACGATATTCATAAGGATTAAACAATATTAGCCTGTAACACAGGAAAGAGCTTGTGAGATACATTTCAGCCTAGGCATCATGTAAAAAGCTGAATTTTCTTGTAGTGGGGAGTGGATTCAGAAGACAGAATGTATTAACTAGAATAAGCTGATTAGAAGGAATTCTCTTTCAGGGAGAGGCAAAGGATCAAAATAGCATGAAAAGATGATGGGGCATTAATAAAGTGAGCCAGCGAGGCTCAACAAATAACAGTTTGTAGTGCTAGGTCCCAATACTGGGAAGGAGATTATACAAAACCAGTGCATCTTGACTGTGTTAGCGGAAATGGAAGGCAAGGTATCCATGGGGCAAAGGCTCCACAGCCTGGCCAAGGAGTGCTGTGGGAATCTTACAGGCTTCCATGCTAGGAACTCCGAAGGCATTTGATGCACTCATAATACATCAGAAAGGGACATATCCTGTGATATAGTAAAGAAGAATAGTCATCATTCTGAACAATACTAGGATCCTTCCCATAAGGGGGGTGAGTCCTGTTATATATAACAGCACACGCTTGGTACCATACTTAGCTCAAGCCTCTGACATAAGATAAGGCGATTGCTTTTTGCTTAGAACTCAGAAATAATGGAATCATGAAGAGACAATAATAATTGTCCATAATAATATCTGATTTATCATCATAATAATATCTGATTTATTGCTTGTTGAACAGAGCAATGCCTTTGAAATAGTTACCAATTTGTTACTAAAACTGAATTGTACTATATGCATACTATGATGTGGTATAAAACATGAAGATTGTAAATTAGATTCAACCATCTTATAAACATAAATTGATATTATCAAATATGTTGAGAGGTTAAGAGAAAGCTTTCTTAGAATATAATGCCAAAGGGAGGAAAAAAATATTCTGAAGAAGAACAGAATTTGGCAACATGTTATATAGTTTGTACTGTGTAGAGTTCTCCCTCTAGCTGGGAGCTGATGGTTCCTGCTGATAAACCTAGTTACTCACAAGAATGAGATTGGAAGTCTGAAGTTCAAAGCCAGCTTAGGAAGACAAATATGGAAGATTTTTTAACTTCTATTTTTTTGTAGGTCATGGGGCTATTGCTTTACCACTCTTTTTACAGGCTCCTCTGAATGTTATGCGTATGTATGTTGCCACAGCACCACTTCCAGTTTTCTTGTGGTTAATTGGAGATAAAAGTCTCACTGACTTTTCTGCCCAGGCTGGCTTTGATCCATGATCCTAGATCTCAGCATCCTAAGTAGCTAGGATTACAGGCATAAGCCACTGGTGCCCACCGAAATGTTAATTTTTATTTAATGAGCAGAAAGCCAGATATGGAGGTGTATCTCCAGTGATATAACACCAGCCTTGAGGGGAACCAAAAAGCTAAGCCAAAATGAAAGAGCCTGGGTTCAAGCCCACAATACTGTACAAAAGCAAAAATAAATAAACAGTTCTCCCAAGTTTATCTCAAACTACAAAATTCTAGATCAAGAAGTAGAGAGTCATTTTCTTCATCATATAGTAGAGTTCCATTCCAACAGATTCAATCCAGGTTGAAAATATCCTAAGTCAAAAATATATTTCACACACACACCTAACAGAATAGATCACCTTCTCCTACCTTGAATGTGCTGAGACCACTTGCACTAATTAGCCTGCATTTGAGGGAAATCATCTCACAAAACTACTCACTTATAATAAAGTATTGAATGTCTTAGATAATTTGTGGGATACTGTACTGAAAGAGAAACATAGATTGTTTATATGAGATGCTTTTTCAGTACTATAAAATCAAATCCCTGAAAGTTGAGTCACTGTAAGTCAAAGGACTTGACTATGTGTACTATACATGCTACATTAGTACAAAAATATACAAGTGTTTGACATGGCTTCAGAGTATGATTTGTTTTCTTAAGTCTATCACTATTCTCTACAGGCCCTTCTGAATGTGAGGCATATCCATGCTGTTGCTATGTCTTTATCACACACAGAATTGCTATATTAAATGCAGAGATTGAGGGAAAAAAACACGATTATTTTGTTTTAAAACAGTCCATCCCAAGGGTTGAGGTTACTCTGTGGGAAAGGGTGAAGTTAGCCAGATTGGTCAACACACGTAACAACACATTCCCAAGAAAGGCCTACCTTCTGGCTAAGCCCTTGGTTAACAAATGCAGCTTATAACAAACACCTGTTTTGTGTGCTTTCAGCCTTGGGCCATGCATTTGATGAGTTAGTTTTGCTAGCAAATACAGTCTATTGTGAATAGCTATTTGGACTCAAGTAGCTTCAGTTCTACCAGATAGGTGCTACATACTGATATGAATGACACACCACTAATGACAGCAGGGCTTGGTAGCATTTCTGGTTGAAATTCATATATATTGGCATACTGTGGAAGCATGGGTAACTGCAACGAAGACAGGACATGGGGGATGTGGCTCTGTGAGAAGGAGACATGTGCTTTATTTTTGGGGTGTCAGGATTATATAGGGTTAGAGATCAATTCATAATTCAAAGAGCAAAACAGAATGACTTACAGCTCCATTCACACCAAGGATGTCATTGAAACAAAAGATCAGATTAGCAAAAGTAAAGCCCTAATTACCTCCTGAAAAACTCAATTGTCTTGACAGTGGAATTCCCCAATACTGTGAAAGCCCTTCTTAGAGTAGTTGTGCAAACCCCTAAAAGCCCTTCTCCGGATTAGCTTGGGCAAACAATACAACCCAGGAACTTTCTATGGAAGGAGAATATCATGACAAAAGTGGCTTCCTTTGGCCAACAAACAGAGGAAATCCCTTAGTGGGAGTTTCCCCCACTGGCCCTTTGGTATTCCAGGAAAAGGCATCGGATTTCCTGCTGAGGCTAAGTTCCCCCACTGGTCAGAGGAATGTCGTCCTTCCACAGCATACAAAGTCAGCATGCCAACCATACTCCTGGGAAAGGACAACTGGAAATCTGCACCTGTTTCTGTGGACCATGCCAGGCATTCTTCATCTTGGCTAATTTTAGTATGTACCATTTTGCTTTTATACATCATGGCTCTGAATCTTTTGGGTCCTCATAATGCAACACTGATCCTCACAGTAGTTTTGACAAATTCTGATATCAGCAGGAAGTTTTTCAATCAGATAATAGACATCTGCACAATAACTTAGAGATATAATCACACAACAATGAAAGACTAGTTCTTCCCACTCCCTATAGTCAGGATTGAGACAAGGATGTCCACTATGGTGACTGGCTAAGATACTACTTTTGTTGTATTCAAGTGAACCACCTAACTTCACACATTTCACATCTTCTCCTCTGTATAATTGCTCAGATCATTCTGAAGACAGTCCCAATGGGGTAGACACTTTATATGACTAAGATCTCAAAAGATCACAGAGTCTTGATTGCAGTTTTATTAAAAGTCCTTCATTTTTGCCTTAAGTTTGATTGACTACCTCATGTATTTGTGAACACTGAGATGTAATTCATTTCTCAACCCCTGGGAAATTAATCCTCTAATCTTCCCTCTCATGGAAATGAACATTCCACTCAATGGACTAGAATGACCAAAAGCCCTAGAGACTGCCAAGGAGGTTTATGTCTTGTGTCTGGGAGAATAGGAATTTGGCATGGGGCAAATAGGAAGATGACAGATTTGGAAGCTGTGTTCAGGAGTGCTAAGTGCCTCTGGGGAATACACAGGACCATATTGCCTGTATACTCTTTCTGGAACAGTTGCTGCCAGCATAGCCAAACAAAATCTATTTATTACAGAGCATTGTCTCATCTTCCCTACAGCTGTGTCAGACAGTAAAGTGAGGTTTCTGAGTCCACAGAAAGCTGTGGCTCCGAAAGAATGGTCTGCAGCCACAATATACACGCTTTTCAGAACCTGGCAAAACAAAAACACAAAAGACTCCTCTCAGAATCACCTCTGGTAAATGTAGCTGACTTCTGTATTAAGCAATTGAATGAATGTAGCCTTGCTTACTGCAAGCTGGATAGTTGCCAGGTATCTGGGCAAAAGAGTAGGGAAGAAGATGCAAGAGGTAAAATTTTGACAGTAGATAAACCTCTGTATCCAGTTGGGCAGGGGTAGGATTAGGATGGTTTCTGAGTTTCACAAAGCATGTTTTTGACTAATATTACTGTTAGCATTAGCAGTAATGGCTGACACAACTGCTCCCACAGGGCTAGCAAGTACAGCTCACTCAGTGGAAGGCAACTTGAGAATCCACTGCACTTCAGGGGGATACCAGGATTAGGTGGAGGAAACATGCAGGACCACTGTCCCCTTATGTTTATAGTAATCATTGGATGCAACGTGTTTCTGAGACTGAGGCCTTATCAGGAGGTGTGGCAAACATATGACCACAAGGGCAAAAGTGAAGACAGAAGCTCTCTGTCATCTGCCACACAGCTCATCGTGCACATGGCCATACTGGAGCCTTGAGAGCAGGGAAACAGACTTCACCTGAGTGTAGGCAGAAAACTTAATTTAAGCTATGGCTCTGCCATTCTTCTATTCTTTTGCTATTCAGATCCCTAACCTTCTTTGCCATTACAGTAGCCAGCAGCTACTGGCTGTCAGTGCCGGGAGGCAGGAATACTGTGGGGTTTTCTCTTTTCTTAGTGGATGTCAGACTGTGACTCACAAAACCCCATAATTATTACCATGGAACTCTGTAAATAGACACAGAACAGTGAGTTTTCACCAAGAGGAGCTTTCCTTCATTTTGAAACTATTTGCTTGACATAACCATTGCTTCCAGAGATGAAGATGTTCCCTTAGGTCCCCTAGACTGTAAACAATAAGTAATATGTAAGAGATCTTATTACAAATAAATAATTAATATGGATCCTCCAAAAACAATGAATTTATTCTCAAGTGAATGTTGCCACAGGGATTAGATTGGCCACAGTAAACTATATGTGTATACAGGGAGACGAAGAGAAACAAGGGATTTTAAAGTTAAAATGGGGAGGGTTTCAGAAGTTCTTCCGAAACCATTATCCTTGACTACAAGGGTTAATTGTAATGGTGGGATCAAACCAGTGTACAACAGGTTGTGCTGGGCAGATATCCCTACTGAAGTATATATATTTATAAGGTTATTATTCCTTGGTACAAGAGCATGGCTTGGCTGACTCTCCTTAAGCTTCTTAGATGGAGATATAGGGGTCTCCAGCTTTGTGAATGCTGTGCTTGCTTTATTTATTTAATCAATAGTTGGTTAACATTTGACACAGACTCCATTTTTATCCTGACAAGTTTAGTAGAAAATGTATTTCATTAGAGATAATCCTCCGTCTTATGTGTCCAAAATATCTAGTTTTAGTGTTTTCTATAAAATGAACCTTAGCTTGTGAATTTACTGGATCTTGATTCCATGTGAGTGATAGATTATGAACATCTGTCTTTCCTCCATTTTCCCTTAGATCCCAGTTGAGCAGTATGCCTTTTAACTCTGAAATAAAATAATATAAAACTCTTGGAAGTAGCAATCACAAACCTTGCTAAATTAAGATGAACAATGTGTATCAGGTGAGAAATGCTCATGTGAAAAGAGAGAACAGAAAATAGAGGAAAATTGACTATATCCAAAAGATTTAGGATGATAAACACTGTTTGGTTGGAGTGGGAGGAAGTAGATTATCACTCGTTAAATTTATCACAGTACTGAGCTACAGTGATCAGATAAAGTATCCAACACAGATTGGTTCCAAACTCTACACATGACCAGAACAAGAGATTCTGATACATCATCCATTATTATTATTATTATTATTATTATTACCATTTTGATCTAGTTTCATATGTAAACCTGTGGATGTTCAAGGGAAACAGGTAAGCTGGGCCACAATTGGTCAATACAAATTTCAATTCCACTTTCCTGGTTTGTGAAGAAACCTGACTTAGCATATGCTACAGCTTGAAATTGACAGTGAAAGACAGAATATATACATTGTTGGGTTTTTTTTTTAATTTTTGCCAGTTCTGGGGCTTGAACTCTCAGGTCCTGAGCTCTGTCCCTGGCCTCTTTTTGCTCAAGGCTAGCACTCTGCCACTTGAGCCACAGTGCCCACTTCCAGCTTTTTCTGTATATGTGGTGCTGGGGAATTGAATCCAGGGCTTCACGCATGCTAGGCAAGCAGTCTACCACTAGGCCACATTTCCAGCCCTGGATATATATATATATATATATATATATATATATATATATATATGTATATATATATATACATTCTTAAGCCATACTGGTTTTTGTACTGTGAAAATGTTACACCATACAATGTACAATGGCTCTGAACCAAATGAAGCAAAGTCCTGTCAGTTCACATGGTAGATTTCATTAGCAACAGGCAGCAGAATAACTCCATTTGTGCCTCTCCTCATAATGTAGTCATAATGGAGTGTGCTTTTTGGAGCCATTTATCAAATTAGAAAAAACAGGAAATAATCTGCTAAACATACTCTATTTTTCTGCCTGTTGTAGTTGTGATTACTTTTCTATTTCAGTAATAATAACATTGGGAGAGAGAGAATGCCTTCTCAGATTCAGGAAAAGCTGAAGATAAATCTGAGGCCACAGGCTCATTGGGATTTCTCCTCCTAGCCAGGGCCCTAGAAAATGATGACACAGAAAATCTTAAAGGAAGGAGGCAGCCAATGATGAAAACCAGAGCTTAGTGCCCAGGAGCTGTACTGAGGTTAGAGGTGGTTAAAACAAACTCTCCCTCCTTCAGATGTCCAGCAACCCCCGAGCCTGGCACATAGCCCTGGGAAAATGGTTGTTATGTTTCGTACAGAGGAATGAAAAACAAGTTGTGAAACAACAAACTTAGCTCATTTTGATACTATTTTTTTCAAGAGCTGGCAGCATCATTGATATTTCCATGATATTTAAGACACTCAACAAGTGTCCTATAAGTATTACCTAATATGAAATCTGACCTTCCACGTAAAGTAAGGCTACTTATGAGACTTGTTACATAAGAAAGGAGGGTGAGAACTGGTTTAGTTGTCTCTATATATGAAGACCTCAAGAAATTAACCCCACCCATTGCTATTAAGCCAACCACTAATGGGCAAAGGAGCTATGGAGAGAGTTCTCAGAAAAAGAGGTAAGAATGGCAAATAAACTTATAAGGAAATGCACATCATCCCTAGCCATAAAGGAAATGCAAATCTAAACATCTCCAGTATTCCATCTCACCTCAGTTAGATTGGCCAGCATTATGGATTGCAACAACAAATGTTGGCAGTGATGTGGGGGGAAGGGAACCCTACTGCACTGCTGGTGGGAATGTAAACTAGCACAACCACTTTGGACAGCAGTCTGGAGACTCCTCAGAAACCTAAACATAGATCTTCCTTACCACCCAGCCATACCACTCCTGGGCATCTACCCAGAACATCATACACCAGGATACTGCAAAGACACTTGTACATCCATGTTCATTTTTTATTACACTATTCACAATAGCCAAGTGATGGAAAAGGCCCAGATGCCCTACAACAGATGAGCAGATGCAAAACATGTGGTTCCTATACACAATGTAATTTTACACAGCCATTAAAAGGAGTAATATTATGTCATTTGCAGTGAAATGGATGGACCTAGAATAAGTCATGTTAAGTGAAGTAAGTCAAGCTCTGAGAGGCAAATGGAAAATGTTTTCTCTCATATTCAGAATCTAAAATAAACTGGAACATGGCAAAATTTCCAGGATTCTAGACATGACACACAATGAAACCAAAGGAGGATACTCTTAGGAGAGGAACATTAAGGCAAAATGCCTATGTTCATCTGATCATATAAAGTAATATTTATCAAAATGAATTGCAGGAAATGAAAACTAGAGGCTTTTCTTCTCTTTTTTGTCTTGTGTGTTCATTAATATGTCTTTGGGAGGGAAAGAGGAGCCAAAGAAATGGAGGGACAAATGGTAACCAAATGCAGCAGTGGCATTCAGTAGACACTATGTTGAAAATGGACTACACCACTTGTGGGTACAGATGGGAGGGAAAATCTGGAGAGTGAAGTGACATTGTCCAAAGAGAAATGATACTCTTTACCTGACTTATGTAATTGTCACCTCTCTGTACCTCACATTCGTTACAACAATAAAAATTTTAAGGAAAAGAAAGGAAGATGACTTTTAGAGATCGCAGCAAGAAGAGAAAGCCATCGCCAGACAAAGAATGTGCCCAGTCACCAGGATTTGCAGGCCACAGGAAGCATATTCTTTTCTGCAGACTAGAGAAGTGTGGCCCAGAATGATCTGATTTTCAGAGATGTAGAGAATACATCATTTCTGGGTTAAGCCATCCACCTGGTGGTGATTTGATATGTTACAGCATCCATTGAAAAGTAGCACATCAGTAGTTTTTTCTTCTTTTTTTTCTTTTTATTGTCAAGGTGAAATAGAGAGGGGATACAACTACATATATTAGGTATTGAGTACGTTTCTTGTCTAACTTTTTACCCTGTCCCTAATTTTGCTCCCACCTTCCCTCATCCCCAACCTCCCCCATCCCCAACCTCCCCCTACCCCAGTTGTGCAGTTAGTTTACAACATATTATTTTGTAAGTATTGCTGTTGCATCGGTTTACCTCTTACCCTTTGTATCACTATTTTAATGTTGCCCTTCCCTTCTCTTCCCTTCCCTATTTGAGACAGACATACATAAAATACTCAGGGTACCAGAATCAAATACGGTGACAACAGGTGCTAAATCACAGGGAAGATGAACAGAAGAGAAAAGAAATACTTTCACAAAGTACATTAAAAATAACATCAATGATATACCACTTGTTTCTGTACTTTGGGTATCATTTCTCTTAGCATCATCTTATGTGCTCATATGCACATAGTTATTGAACTATTGTGATCTTCTTCTAGGACTATCCTAGACATATACTAATTATTACAAATAAGGGAGACCATAGCGTTTGTGTTTCTTTGGGTCTGGCACACTTCAATTAGTATGATTTTTTTCTAAGTCTTTCTATTTTCTTACTTGTGGGACAATGTCATTCTTTCTGATAGAAGCATAGAATTCCATTGTGAATATAGATGACAATTTTTTGATCCATTCATTTACTGAGGGGCATCTGGGTTGGTTCCATATCTTAGCAATGGTAAATTTTGCTGCGATGAACATGGTTGTGCTGGTAGCTTTAGTATGGCCTTGTTTATGACACTTTGGGTAAATGTCTTAAAGTGGAGTTGCTGGGTCATAGAGGAGCTCTGGAATGGTTGAACAAGTTTAATGCAAAAAAAAGGAGGAAGGAACAAGGAAAACCATTTTTAGATGCAAAATAATTAAAAAATTAAAATTAAGAAAAAGGATTTTTCAATGCCAGCGGTGCCAGCAGGGCCAGCGGAGCGAGGGGCAGCAGGGACAGTGGCAGGAGAGTTAGCCCTTGGGTGAGGCCTCAGTAGGACACAGTTCACGGCAGAGGGATGGACATCAGTTGCTGTCACTCAGAGGCCAGCTCTGTGATGGGACCCCCCCTGCGCCAAAGGCAGTGGAGTGTGGTGGCAGCGGCAGGTGCATCATTGGGATAAGTAGCCCTAGACTCGGAGTTGTTGGGGTGGGGTGCTGAGCTCGCAGGCCTCAGGGACCA
Source organism: Perognathus longimembris pacificus (assembly GCF_023159225.1). NCBI lineage: Eukaryota > Metazoa > Chordata > Mammalia > Rodentia > Heteromyidae > Perognathus > Perognathus longimembris. Next base: position 35,284,777 of record NC_063181.1, on the reverse strand, counting down.
GCTCTTACCTTTATGGCAGTAGCAACACTGGCAGTGGCTTCGATGCCAGCAGTAGCCATGGTGGCGGCGGCGGTGAACAGGGTGGCATAAAGGATTGCGGCCCTGGTGGCTCCTGGGGACCCACTGGGTGGCGTGGCTCGGGGTGGCTGCGAGGGCAGTGGCGGGAGAAGCAGCCGGGTGGATGGGGCGAGCTGTGGCTTTGGGTGCCAGGGGCAACGCTGGCAGCGGTGAGGGTGGTGGTGGCGGTGGTCGTGCAGGCAGGGCCGCGTGGGGGGTGGCGGGCGGAGAGGCCCCCGCGCTCGCTCCGTGGCGTGGCGTGGCACATGCACTGGGTGGCCGGGGGCCTCGTCCGTGCGTTCCCGGCAGGGGCCAAGTCCTCTGGTGGCAGCCAGGTGGGCAGGCGCCACACGGCACGGGGGTCGTCTTGGGGGCTCTGGGGGCCTTGCGGTGTCGCCTCCTCAGCTTCTTGTGATCTGGAACCGTCCTCGGGTTGCATCTGCTCCAGTCTTGGTTGGTTCCTAGGCACCCCGCGCTTCCCGGGGGGGAACATGCATGGCGGAGCTGTAGTATGCACGGCGGAGCTGCAGCATGCACGGCGGAGCTGCAGCGTGCACGGCGGAGCTGCAGCGTGCACGGTGGAGCTGCAGCATGTACGGCGGAGCTGCAGCTTGCACGGCGGAGCTGCAGCGTGCACGGCAGAGCTGCAAGCAGCTGGGCTGCGGCTGCAGGAGGACCCCAGGGGTGCGCTGGCTGTTTCACTTTCCTCTTGTCTTTGGGTAAGTTAGTTAGTCTCTAGTAAGCTACACGGTTACTGGCTTAGAGATGGAATGGTGTGGGTCTCCGGGTAAGACGTGTCCTGGGACCCTCGGTCTCCGTGTGGTCAGAGCCACCTCGTGAGCTTGGCGGTGTCGCTCGCCTTCATCCCACAGGACATCTTCAAAGTCCATTTCGAGACCAGCCCCGGTGGAGAAGCCCCGCATCGTATAACGCCATCTTTATCACATCAGTATTTCTTTTCTCCACATTGGAAATGATTTTTTTTTCCCCTCTTGCCTTTGTATTTTTGTCTGAGAGCTTAGAACCTGAGTGGCTTCTCCAGCCTGATAATTCACTCATCCTCTCTATTCTAGACAAAGAAAAAAGTTTCCATCTCTTCAAACATGGTTTTCTCTTTGTTCCTAAAACTTAATAAATGTGCCTGCTCATTCTACCTTCAAGTCTCTTAATGCCGTTTTTACAGTCTTCATTATTTTTCCCTACCAGCTGAACTCTCAGTGATTTCTAGTATTTTTCTTAATTTTTTTCCTTTTAACTAATAACATGTCGAATCTCTTTATTCCAGCTATGAAGTTATTACCTTTAATGATTATATATTCTATTCATTTCTTTAAATATCTTCCTTCCTTTTTTTCATTGTATCTTTACTTTCATGGTGATTTTTATTTTACTTTGGTTCCTTAATTATTTTAAATAGACTTGGTTTTAGTGTGGCAAGTTACACACAGGTACTATGTTTCTCAAGGATTTATTTTGAACTTCTTTTTCATGATAGTTGCCTTCCCCCCTTCTCCTCTTCCTCTTCCTCCTCCTTCTTTCTCTCTCTGCCCTTGCCTGCTTTCCTTCCTTCCTTCCTCTCTTTTCCCCTTCCCCTCTCCTTCCTCACTGTCCTCTCATTCCTTTCTTCCTTCCTTCCTTCCTTCCTTCCTTCCTTCCTTCCTTCCTTCCTTCCTTCCTTCCTTCCTTCCTTCCTTCCCTCCCTCCCTCCTTCCTTCCTTCCTGTGCAAGATCCATATTTTTAGGCTTTAGCAATTTCCAATTGGAATTCTGGGGGTACGAACTTCTACTTCAGAGCCTTGGAATAATTCCTGCTCTGAATTCAGTTCATATATTAGTTCACACCAAGACCTAAGGATAGTTATATCACCTTCATGATAGGCCTCTTAGGTTGGCGTGTATACACAGAGGTACTGCATATTATGGATTTGGGGAGTTTTTGAATAGCCTCCATGCCATGAGCTTCTACTTCAGATCCCAGAAAGATCACTACTCTGATTTACCTTCTAAAATATTTATAGCACGCATGATATGAATCTAAGGGTCGCATCTGTCAGTGGTGAAGTTAGATATTACAAGTGTTAATTTGGGCTTATTTGCTGTGGGAGTTGGTGAAGGAGTATATGTGTCTTGGAAGGAGATTTGTACATAATATATTCTGAAAATTTATAATCAGAGCAGTATGGTATGTGCTTCCACTTGACCCTCAGGTAATTTACCATTTGAAATTCAGTTACACACTATTTCATCAGTTCGGATGTCTGGAGATTGTGCAATATAAATAGAGGCTTCAAATCTGCCCATTGTGAAGTTTAGAGTTTTATTTTTCATAGGATATTAGTTATTGCTCTTCTTCTGAGTGATCCTGGAAAGCCAGGCCATACTAGAGTCCATGGAATTCCCCACCCTGTTTACTTGGAGGAAGTCGGTTTTTCAAGACTTCCTGCTCTTCATTCAACTCTCCATCCCCAGCAGTTTCCAAGCACTTGGTGACTCTTCCTGGAGGAATATTGTAGAACAGCCTTCCTAAGTGCTCAGATGTCTTTGTTGGTATTTACTACCAGAATGGTTACCGAGTTATCTTATATAATGATGACTGCCTTAGTGATCCATCCTTTGTTTCTAAAAAAAATATATATATATATAGCCATATAGCCATATCATCTTCCAAATTTGACTATGTATATTTTTCTACTTTTTTTAATTCTTAAGTCCAAGAGTCTTACATGGTTGGAGCTGGATATGAGAGGATGGATTACAATAAGTCTGCCATGATGCTGAAAATATTTCTTATCATTAAAATAGATTTACCAGTAAATATTCAAAAGGGATCTGACTTAGAGCCAGGGAAGCACTGTGTATGAAGGCTGAATGGATACCTGAGAACAGTATGACAAGTAGCAAATAATGAAATTTGGCTGACTGAAAACATCAGTTCCCACTCTAGGATGGAGTGAAGTTAACAGAACTTAGGGGTGTCAGGACTCTGGGCTTAGAGGGGAGTCCCTGGAGAGCTGGACCCAACACTTGGAGAATGGGACATTGCTTGCTTGTTATAATAGCCAGCATCACCAAAAACAGAGCCCAGCAATTCAAGGTGTCAGATATTTAAGAAGGAGGAAGCGTGGTCTGGCTGGAACTCCTACTTCTCAGGAGGCACAAAGATGCTGATCCGAACATAGATGGGGATTTCAGCTGTGCCACTGCAGAGTCATGGACTAGTTGTGCATGTACCCCGCAGTGGGTCCCACTGTCCATCAGGAGAAATGGTATTCTGTCTCTTTCTCCGCCTTTACTTTTCAGTCCTGTTCAGATGGAGGCAGATGTTAAAGAAGATATCGAGTTTGCAGAATTCTAGCCCCAGCTCCAGGGAGCAGAGCATAGAAGGATGGACTTTACAGCATAGAGATAATGGTATCAGCCCGCGGGTGGGGGGGAGCCCCTTGTTTGACCATGGAAACGGATATGCACTTCTGCATACTTCCAATTGCAGACAATAGCAATTATGTTGTTCACTTTTGCCTAACAGGTTTCAGCTCCACATTCAAAATGAAGGCTTGCTCACCCTTTCCCTCAAATAGGAAAAAAAAAAAAAAAGGATCTGTAGTTTTTTGCACCTCAGTTTAGTTGTAGCAACCCCTAAATCTCAATTCTGTGCTTTTACCATCTCCCCATCTGGACCATGACTGCTTTCACTCAAGTTCTACCCAGCTTTGGCTAGGGCTGTTACAAGACTTATCATTCTCCTCCCTGCCATTTTGTCCCATTTTCTTTCCATTTTCTTTTTTTCTTTCTTTGACAGAAAGGCATCATTCATTTCTTCCATTTAGACTCTCAAAGATAGCATAACTAACTAACAAATTAAATCCAGCACAAGGTTGGGCAGCATCTGGTGCTGTTTGTTTTCAGATGATGGCCCGTTCTGACTGGGGTTAGATGGAATCTCCATGTCCATTGAATTTGCATTTCCTTGATGGATAAGGATGTTGAAGATAACTTCACACGAATATTGGCCATTTGTATTCTTTTGAAAACTGTCTCTTTAATCCATGTAACTGTTTGTCACTGCTCTCCTTTTTTAGGGGACAGGGGTAGAAAGCTTATGGATGACCTGTGGCCATATAGTCTTTGCTAGATATATTTAATTTAAATGTCCACAAAGCCATAAAGGTGAAACTAAATGTTAAACAAAGAAAAACTGAGAAGTGAAGTGACTGAATTTCACTCTAGGTTTTACTAGGCTTCAAAGCATAATATTGAGCTTTATCTAAACCATGAAATTCACAATGAGGTTGATGATAACATCCGGAGAGAATCCTACACTTACATTCTGTGGTTGCAGTGGCTGACACTTAACTAATCAACTGCAAATGTTATTGAAAAAACAAGCTATCTTATTTTTCATATTATTCATCTGCACATCAATTTCCAGATATATGTGATTACAATCATCATCTTTGTCACCTGCTGAGAGTTCTTAAACACAGAATCTAGTGTTCATACCCCAAACTCTTCTGAATGCATTTGCAGACCCCTTTAAGGTAAATGGGATAAAAGGCTGGTTCTACTTTCCCAGTTCCAAATCTTGACATTCGTGAAGAGATTTGGCACCTTTTTATATCTATTTATAAGTCCACATAAATAACAAACTCTTTCTTGGATCAAGAAAAAAATCTCTAGCTTACTAATGGAGAAAAGACAAGTTTTTCAGGAAAATTCCACACGCACAGTATATGTTATTAAAAATGTGAGCCAAGATGAGTTGTAATGCCTTTTCTCAACAATAATAAAAGGAGTGAATAAGCAAAATTAGAACAAGAATGAAAATTGGAGCTGCAATATCAAACCCCAAAGTGGGGATAGGCCAGAGCTATTGGCATGGATGGAATTTGATGGTCACAGCAATAATATTCATGGACTTTAACTATTGATACTATGAAGATAAGCAGGACACTAAAAGCTGGCACAATCTATTAGAAACTGTTTGATGGAAGACTCACAATGCTACTTGACTTTTCCCTTTCTGCCTTGCAATCTTTTCCTGAACATCTGTCTCATGGGTGAGACAATGCTGTACCTGTCATCCACACGACACCTCTCCACTCGGATCCTTTTCATGCAGCTCTCATTTCACATTCTTTAGCTGGCCACTAAAAGGTTGAGATAAATGATGCCCACTTGATACACAAGGGCCACTTACAGACAATTGACCACCTGCCCTCACAAACAGTAGGAATAAATAACACCAAGTGATTCAACAACTCAACAATATAAACAGTAACAAATCTGAAATTATTGCAATGCAAAAAGCAGACAAGCAGTATAATTATGCTACTCCAAAATTAATCTACTGCTCATTTTAAGTATGAAAAACAAATACATTATGTAATTATTTTGATTTGGGGTCATTCTACATAAAACATTGAATAAGGTATAACATGTCAGTAAATTTCTTATGTGAATCCTGTGATGGCCATTAAGGGGTGTGTGTGTGTGTGTGTGTGTGTGTGTGTGTGTGTGAGAGAGAGAGAGAGAGAGAGAGAGAGAGAGAGAGAGAGAGAGAGAGAGAGAGAGAGGTCTTAACAGGTAGACTCTCAAAATCCCTGTGTATTTCAGGCTGATCTTTTCATCCTCCTTCTTGTTATGAACCTCCTTAATTCTGAGATTTCAGGCATGTGCCACTAGTAGGATGTCATTTTCATGAAATGTTTTTTTTTTCTATTCATTTCATCTGAAATCTTTTCATTATGAACAACTGGCTGTTTTTCAAGGTGTTTATTCTGGACAAATATCTTTCCACATTGATTACATTTGAGTTCTCTAATATTGAATAGAGATTGAATATAAAGGCTTTGTGTTTTCTTCCAATATACATTTTCTTACTGGCCACAAGTCCTGTGGCATACATGCAGCATTATGTTTCTCTGACACCTGTGATATTTTCTCAAGTATGTGCCTTTGTGCTTTTAGCTTTAAGGTTTAATAAAGTTCCTTCTGTAGTTATTACATGCATAAGGCTTCTATCTTTAGGGATTTTTTGAGGCTTGATGACTGGCTAAAAAGTATGCCAAATCTGGTACACCTATCAATTTTTTACTCTGTTGTGAATTCTCTTATCTTGCCTAAGTTTTGACCACTTGAAAAAAAATCAAACCTTCCCACATTCTTTGAATTTGTAGATTTTTCTTAAGAAACGGGGAAGTTAAGGAAGTCTTTGTCCATTCTCCTAGAGAAACTTTCAGCTCCTGGGCATGGATGTGAGCTTCAATGCATCTTTCTATAAGTGATGTATAATAGTTTTTATTTTTAATTGTTTTATAACTTTACACATAGTTGGCATTGCCAAGTTTAAAAAATGCTAGTGAATAAATGTGGTTTCATTTAAATAGGGTCTCATTTTTGCTTTCTAAATTTCTAATGAAGTTTAAATAGCCATTCTGGACCCCATAGGTGAGATGTGGACAGCGATAAGATTCAAACCTATATCTCACCAACTCCAATGACCACAAGTTATATGCATTGCTCTGCTGCATTGTTCAACTTAATAATGTTTATAACTTGATGTTAATGATCTTGGAAAAGACACGATGAATCAAAAGATAAATATTGATATATGCATACACTTAGACATTTAGACACACAATCATATATATATATGCACGAACATATCTAGAAAGAGAGACAAAATATGTGCTAGTTATAAATAATGAATTGTAAGTCTTGAAGATTATCATGCAGCAAGCAATTTAGGGAGCTGAAATGTCATTCATGTTACTCTATTAGTAGCAGCCACCATTCATAATTGTGTGCAACAGATCTTTATGCTATTTATATTCTTTCATTATTTTGCTCTGTTTTGCTGATGATAGTTCTGTCATAAAAAGCAATTTTCTAGATCTGAGATTTAATTCCCCTTTTCTATACTATTATCACAATAAAATAATTTAATACACTACTACACAATGGTAGACACTAATGAGTTGGCTGGTATTGTCATCTGTGCAAGGGCGTGGAAGTCAAGGTTCTAGAAACCTGGTGAATGAAGACACTAAAGAAAGGAGTTTAACAGAGAGAGAGGGAGAGAAAGAGAGAGAGAGAGAGAGCACCATTAAGGGAAACAGACTACTCCAGTTTAGGTGGCTCAAGTGCAAACACCTGGTTAAACATTTCAGCCTTTTAGGGACTTGAAGAGGGTGGGAAGAGTTGCTGGTAATGATAGAGGGATGATCTGAGGGAAGTGAAGGATCATGACTTGATAGAGATTTGAAAGGAATTTGCATAAGTACAAGGTTACATTACAACAAGTACAAGTACAAGGTACCAACCAACACTTCTAGTCGTACCCTAGGAAACACCCACAAGTCCTATTTCCTCCCTTGTACCTCCCATGGACTATTTGCAGTTAGTGGACAATTAATGATAAGTTCACAGTTAGGACTTCTCCTTAAGGGTAGAAAAACTTTGGGCCATTTATAGACAAACTGAAGGACCTACCCAATGAAACACCTTGAATCCTTAGCCTGACCTTTTTAAAACAAACTCTATTTAGGCTTCATGCATTTGAGTGGCACCTCTCACGTATAACTTAAAACCATGGGATAGATGTATACATTGATGTATGCATTTATGTATATTGACACATGGTATTATGGAAACTGAGCAGTATAAGACCCAAGTCTAAAGGCCTTGGAACCAGGAAAACTGATGGTTCAAGATGACACAGCTTGGGCTGGGGATATAGCCTAGTGGCAAGAGTGCCTGCCTCGGATACACGAGGCCCTAGATTCGATTCCCCAGCACCACATATACAGAAAACGGCCAGAAGCGGCGCTGTGGCTCAAGTGGCAGAGTGCTAGCCTTGAGCGGGAAGAAGCCAGGGACAGTGCTCAGGCCCTGAGTCCAAGGCCCAGGACTGGCCAAAAAAAAAAAAAAAAAAAAGATGACACAGCTTAACAACCATCAGGTAAAAAGAGGAATTCTCTCCTCAGCCTTCTGTTCTATTCCAACCATCTGTGGCTTGAATGACTTCCACGTTGAAGAAGGCAATGTGCATTACTCAGCTTTACCAATTTTAGGATAAATCTCATGCAGAAATACCTTCCCAGACATATTCATTTGACTGAGCTTGTTAGCACCCATGACCAACTAAAATGGAAGCATAGGATCACTCTGACAGTGTCTTTTCTAAGAGGTTTATATCAATTGTAGTTAGACACAATAAATGTATGACATTGCAAGAAAGCTGCATGTAGCTTGTCAAGCAAGACCAAAAAGAGTTCCAATTTTGACACTACATACACTACAAGTGTGTTGTTGAGTAACTTGTTGAACACCTGTGTTACTTCTTTTATAAAATTGACCTAATAATGGTATATAATATATAATTGTGGTAACTGAATTACTTAATTTTAAGGTCTGCATGATATGTCTTAGTTATTTTTACAATTTATATTTAAAGTTGGATGCTTTGGATGCTGACTGGTCCTCAAAATTCATGTGTCAAATGTCTGGACCCCATAGTGTAAATATTGAGAAATGCTGTGGACATGTAAAGTCCTTGTGGGAAGTCCTGAGGTCATTGAGTGTCTTTGGAGGGGATTATGAATACATGTCTTTTCTCTTTGCTTGCTAGCTCAGGAGGAGCATATTTTTCTCTGCCACGTAGTCCCTAAATCATATCCTATTTCACTGCAACAGAAAGCAATGTACAACCAGATCTTGGAATGGACCCTGCAGAAGTCTGAAGTGAAATAAACATTTCCTTATTATAAGTCGAGTGCCTCAGATCATACATGATAGTGATGAGAATCTGACCCATACATTGGGGAATCATTTTTTTCTTTAGGCAAATATAGTAATGGAAACAGCTAGACACATTTCAGGAGGGAATAAGAAGTAAGATGAAGGAACCAAGGAGTGGGACTAAGTGGTGTGGTTATTTTTTTTCTTTTTTTTGTTTGGTTTATTGACTGAAATGACAGAGTATATTGCCAGTTTCTGGATAATTATTTCTTTTTTAAAATAAATAATTATTTATTTATTGTCAAAGTGATGTACAGAGAGGTTACAGTTTCATACATAAGGCAGTGAGTACATTTCTTGTTCAACTTGTTACCTCCTCCTCATTCTCTCCGCTTGTCCCCCCCTTTCCCTCTCCCCCATGAGTTGTTGAGTTGGTTTATACCAAATGGTTTTGTAAGTATTGCTTTTGGAGTCGTTTGTCTTTTGATCCTTTGCCTCTCTCAATTTTTATATTCCTTTTCCCTTCCCTAGTTCTAATACATGTATATACAGTATACAGGGTACTCAGATGAGATACAGTGATAGTGGGGGCACAACAACAGGAAGGGGACACAAGAGGACAGACCCATATCCAGCATTGTAATAAAAATTGCAATAAGAGATCTCCCATCCAAGGAAAGCCCAGGTCCAGATGGATTCACAGCAGAATTCTACAAGGCCTACAAAACAGAACTCACACCAATATTTCTCAAACTCTTCAGTGAAATTGAAAGAGAAAGTTTGCTACCAAGCACATTCTATGATGCCAGTATAACCCTTATCCCAAAACCAGGCAGGGACTCATCAAGGAAGGAGAACTATAGACCGATTTCTTTGATGAACATTGATGTAAAAATTCTCAACAAAATTCTGGCCAATCGATTTCAACAGGTCATCAAAAAACTCATACACTATGACCAAACTGGATTCATTCTTGGTTGTTGTGTGTGTGTTTTTTTTTTTTTTTTGCCAGTCCTCGGGCTTAGACTCAGGGCCTGAGCACTGTCCCTGGCTTCTTTTTGCTCAAGGCTAGCACTCTGCCACTTGAGCCACAGCGCCACTTCTGGCCATTTTCTGTATATGTGGTGCTGGGGAATCGAACCCAGGGCCTCATGTATATGAGGCAGGCACTCTTGCCACTAGGCCATATCCCCAGCCCTGGATTCATTCTTGGTATGCAGAGCTGGTTCAATATACACAAGTCAATCAACGTAATCCACCACATGAACCGGAGCAAGGTCAAGAATCACATGAATATTTTGCTAGATGCGGAAAAAGTGTTTGATAAAATCCAGCACCCATTTATGATAAAAGCTTTGGAGAAACTAGGATTCCAGGGAACATTCCCGGATATAAATAATTAAGGCTGTCTGCAACAAACCCACAGTGAACATTATTCTTAATGGGGAAAAGTTAAAGCCATTTCCTCTAAAATCAGGAGCAAGACATGGTGTGGTTATTTTATCTTCCTTCACGAGGAGATAAAATGTGTGTAAGAATGAAAAGGTAAAAGAAAACTGAGTTTTAAAAAGCAGATTTATTAATAACCTGTGCCTTACCATATTCCTTTAAAAGGTTTTATACAATCAGTAATGAACATTGTCATTGTAAGGACATAACTTTTTTAGCCTTGCAATGTGCCATGAGGGGGTGTTTATATGTGTGGTAGGATAGCATAATTTATATTTACTCTGAAATCTAACTTGAACTAATAAGGAAGGTTGATTTTAATTAGTAAAAATTTAAAGTATAGAAAAATTTCAACAGCATTCATTTACATTAGATTTACTTAGCTTAACTTCATGTACTTGAAATGATGAATTATAGCTTAGTAAATAGCCTTTGGGGACCAACATCAAAACCTAGCTAAGAACATTTAATTGTACATATAATTTGATGTATATTTTAGCATTTGATTTCTTGAATATATTACAAAAATTCTTAAAAAATCCTTTCACATCTTTGAGTAGGTTTTGCAGAGCAAAAGTAGTTCAGGCCTCATCTTTATCTCAATTTTCATAAATACTGACCAAGCTGGAGTAAGTGAGATTAAAAAATCTATTTGTGTATCTTCTTATATTAGATGCTGACACATCCTGAGTAGATGGAACCTAGCTGAGTTTCAGGTTCTCACTAGCTGCTCAAGTCTCAAATTAGTGATTCTGGGGTGCTCTGTCTACTAAGTGTATTGATGGAATATTTTATGCAATTTACATGGGAGAAAGTACTAATTCAGTCTTTAGAATGTCAAGGGTAAGAAATTTAGTCTTGCTTTCTCTGGAAACTCCCATAGTAGTACCAATTAATGACTAGAAATATTTTTTAAAAACATCACTTCCTTTTACTCAGAGAGCATTGTGAAGGGGCTATGACATTGTTGTCAGCTTCATTAAATTTCTGGGACAAATGAGGTGTCCAACAGTTATGTTAATGCTGGTAAATCCTAACGCCAGATTTGGAAGAGGAGGGTAAACTCAAGAACCTACTGGCATAGGTGAGAACTTTTTGGGTAGAGTTCCTGGGACTCAGCAAGTCTGAGAGATAACTGGCAAATGAGATGGCAGGTAGCTAACCGGCTTCTTCAAAGCGAAGGTCACATGTGTTCTCTCATATATGGAAGCTAGACTTAAAAGATACACACACAATATAACCCCCCATGGATCATATACACATACATATATAGTTTTTAGTAGCAATTTTCAGCCAATTGATTGCTATTCTTTCTCATACTACTACTTGCATTACTTATCAAAAGAACTGTGAAACTTTACATTTTGACTTTGGTCACTTTGTCCTCAAGGCAGGGCAAGAAGCTTCTCCTTCTCCTGGTAGCTTCAATTCCTAGCTAGCATGATACAGAAACAGCATTTGTTAAATTACAACTGCAGTAAGAAACTATTTTAATAATGTTTAATGTATTCACTTCAAATCGCAATCCTCAGATCTCAGCCTCTTGCATAGCTAGGATTATAGAAGGGAACCACCTATGCAGCACCAGACAATGCTTTATTTATTCTTAAAATGATCTTGGGAGGAAAATACTAAGGGGATTTAATCATAGGGAATTTAGCTGGGTGGGTGAAAGAGGTAGGAGGTGAGAAAGCTGAAAGTGTTTTTAATGTCTTCAGCTCTAGTGTTGAGATCCACTTGCTCCTGGGCTCCTGCTTTCATGTTAACTGCTAATCAGAACTGTTATCTTTATAATATCTATTTCTGCTCCCAGAAACACACATTTGAAAGTACCGTCTGGTTCTAACCTTTTCCATGGAATCTGTAGCCCCTAGATTTCCCCTCTTCCCACTCCCATCAGAAGTATTTTCTTCCATGAGTTCCATTCTTCTAGGATTTAGGATATCTAGATGTTGAAGTCAAAACTAATGCCCTTGGGAGTTAATAAAAGACACTGTTTTGATTTGGCTCGTGTGAGTAACTTTGGTGCTGTTAATTTTAGAAATGGCGCAATTTCATGGTGTTCAAACCTCAGGGTCTCTGACACACTTCCTTTCTTTATGCAACGTAGGGGCTGGCAAAGTAGGGGCTGAAACCGTGTTTATCTTCTAAGACTGAGCAATGCCCTGGGTTTAGTGCTTATAATGACAAACTCTGCTAGGTGATCACTCATAGGAAAGATGACATTAGTATGATAAAAATCTGTTCCTTAAAAGTCAAGCTGATAAACACCAGGTTCTTTTGGCATTTGCAAGCCAATATTTTGGATAATATTTTCTGAAGGCTGAGTTGGTAAGTTTTTTGAGGACCTAATTTTGAAGATTTTGTACTTTTTTAGGTTTCCTGAGAAAAATATGTCCAAGGTATATGTCATTTCTCCTGCAATCAATCAGTTATTTTCTAGGTTGCTCCTAAGTATTACTATATGTGTGTGTTTGTGTGTGTGTGTGTGTGTGTGTGTATATATGTATATATAGATAGATAGATATAGATATAGATAGATATGCACATATCTTTAAAGAAGAAAAACAGGCTAATGTTATGTGTTTATTCTACTGTGATAGTCTAGTATATATCATCATCAATGGTTAAATGGTTTAAAATATATTATTATCTTTAGCACCAACATTTTTCATTATATTATCCTGTTAATACAGGATTTCTATGGACAAGCAAATGGCCCAACAAGGCATAGAGCAAAACATAGTATTAATAAACAATAATCACCTAGGATTACAGTCGCTCAACTAGGATTACAGTAAAATGAACTTTCATAAAATAGCTTTGGATAAAAACAGGATACTCAAGCCAGGATCTGGTAGCTCACACCCATAACCCTAGCTATTCAAGAGGCTGAGATCTGAGGATCACAGTTCAAAGCCAGCCAAAGGGAAAAAAAACCTATGAAACTCTTATCTTCAATTTTCCACAAAAAAGCTGGAAGGGGAGCCGAGACTCAAGTAATAGAGTTCCAGCTTAAGGACACAGCCTACACCCTGAGTTTAAGCCACAGAAATGGCATACATCACACACACACATACACACACAGAAAGAGAGAGAGAGCACGCGCACGTGCGCGCGCAAGAGAGACATCAAGAAAAACAAAACAAAGAAAGAAAAACAGGCTGCTGGTATGTCCTTGCATCAGTGGAATAGTACACAACCCTTTTGATTTGCTGCCCCATGTGGACACCCTTGAATCACTTTACAGGCGCGGAGATCCCACTTTCCCACCCCCACTCAGTCTGTTTGGCTGATAAGTGCTCATATCTTAGAGCTCTGAGGCACTGTGTGTGAATAGGGACATAGAGGAGCCTTGAGGGCAAATTTCTCTTCCCTACTTCCCCACCTTCCCACAAAACACAGAAAACCCAGTTATCATAAACAGAATCCTGGGTATCTTTAATGCTTATCATACTTCTGGAAGGGAGAAAGATATATTCAGTGTGAACATAAGGGTGACATAAATTATTTTCAAATATCAAGTGGCTAAGAATTGATACAAATGCATCTCTATTTTTATTAGAGAAAGGTAAACAGATTGTAGAAATGAAAAACAAACTTGACTAGATAATTCACTGAATATTTAATTGAGATGCCAATAAATAGGTGAAAATACATTGGATGGTAGCCAGAGAAGCACAGTAAAGAAACCAATGAAATTTGACATTGCTTCACCCATCAGATTTGACAACCACGACAGAGATTTACCACACAGTTCTGCTAAGGATAAGCAGGTAAAAAAAAAAAAAAAAAAAAGCATACTTGAGAGTAGAAGCTAGAATTATTTTAAATTTTATTACATAAATCCTACTACAGTAAATATGTAATGATAAAAGCCAGGAAACATGAGCAAATGTAAAATAAATATCTGTAATTATCCAAGACAAATAAATATATGGTAAGTATATATGATGCCCATCATTTTGAACAAAACTATGACAATTTATAAGATCTGTTAACAATTGGGAGAAAGTAACATACTAGTCAGGGGTAAGGGAAAACAGATGTCCATATGCTAAGAACCAGGAACTTCACCTTTAAGAACATTACCTACAAAATATTTCAGTGCTGGTGGCTTTAGTGTGGTCTTGCTTATAATCTTTGGGTAAATGTCCAAAAGCGGGGCTGCTGGGTCATAGGGAATTTTTATGTTTGGCCTTTTGAGGAACCTCCATACTGCTTTTCAGAGTAGTTAAACAAGTTTACACTCCGACTAACAGTGCAGTAGGGTTACCTTTTGGCTATATCCCCTCCAGAATCTGTTGTTATTAGTTTTCTTGGTAATGAATATTCTTATTGGGGCAAAACATCTTGGTATTGGCAAAAGAACAGGACCAATGGAATAGAACTGAAGACCCAGAAATGAACCTGCAGGTCTATGGCTACTTAATCTTTGTTAAAGGAGCTAAAAAAAATAGGATGGAAGAAAGACAGCCTCTTCAACAAATGGTGCTGGCAAACCTGGTGCAACACCTGTAACAAACAAAAACTAGATCCTTATATATCACCCTGCACCAAAATCAATTCCAAATGGATCAAAGACCTTGAGGTAAAATCAGATACCCTGAATACATTGCAGGAAGGAATAGGAGAAACACTTGGGCTCCTTGGCACAGGTTGAGAGTTTCTTAATAAAGTCTCAGAAACACAGCAAATAAAAGAAAGGTTGGGCAAATGGGATTGCATCAAACTGTAGAGCTTTTGCATGGTAAAGGACATAGCTTGCAAGAAAAATATAAAGCCCACAGATTGGGAGAAGATCTTCACTGGCCATACAACAGACAAGGCCTTATATTTAAAATATATGTAGAACTCAAAAAATTAAATTCCGCCAAAACAAATCCTTAAAGAACCAACTGTCCCCTTAATAAATGGGCTAAAGACCTAAAAAGGGACTTCTCTGAAGAAGAAATGAGAATGGCCAAAAGACACATGAAGAAGTGCTCAACATCACTGGCCATGAAAGAAATGCAAACCAAAACAACATAACATTACCTTTGTAACTGTAACCCCTTTCACCTTCACAATAAAAAAGAAAAATAAATTAAAAAATATAAATTCTTCAAACTGTAAACTCAACTAAACTTTCATTTATCTGTGTCTTTAAAAAAAGAGTGGAAAAACTGGCAGACAGTTGGCTGTTTCAAATTCAGTATTTTGCTCCATGTTTTACTCTGGTATTTTTTATACAGTATGAAATTATTGTTCTCAGTGGAACAATGTATCCATATTCTGCCTCCTGCTTCACCAAACACTGAGTCTTCATTTCTGTTCAGCTAGCTTTGCTCTTTGGAGAAAGAGAAAAGCCCACAATGTATATAAATTAGTTCTAGACTTCTTCCTAGAGAATTTGAAGCTAAGGTAATAACAAAATTTCTTAAAAGTATAGAGCCAAATAAGATGGTCAGATACTGTGTGTTTCCATGGGAACTAGAATCGTTGTCCTCCGGGGCACTTTCCCTCTGTCTGTTCCCAGACATACATGCTCACTAGTGAATTTCAGATATTCTTCTGGAATGAGGTAATATCTCTCCTCTTAAGAACTACTGCAATCCTGGAACCTCTCTCTTTTTCTTGAATAGAATGAGGCAGCCTGAGCCAATTAAATGGGGGCAAGGATTCATGGATTTGTTAGAGAGGATAACTTGGGGAGAGATGTGATAGTTCTTAGGCATAAACAGCTGAATACTCACTCAGCAGCCTAAGAGGGGCCCCAGATGCCACAGTCATGCACGTATCTCCATTCATGGCTGTCACAGGTCAGTCAGGGTTCCCGCCAGTAATTTCTAAGGACAGAGGATTGACATGGTTGCGGTGAAAATGCAATTTCTTCAGGCTCAGACAGAATTCAGTGCATAGTTTCAGGGCCAGGCTTGAGGAAAGGAGAGAAGCAATGAAGCAGTGACAGCTGCTGGTAGTTGTTGGATATTCCTCTGAGTCATGAACCTTGGGAAGAGAACACACAAATGAGATTCAAATTTCATGCAAGCTGGGAGGTAGAAGCCATGCGGATTCCCTTTTGTGGATGAGAAAACTTGGGTGTTGGTAGCTTCTTTGCCTAAATCCATTCTTCTCTTCTCCGCAGTGAGAATATTAGGATCAGTTCTCATGGGAACAATCGCTGAGTTTCAAGTCAGGGTCCAAGTGTCCTAGACCTGGCACATTTCCACACTGTTCATCTTATATTTGATATAATAACAGAAATTGAAAGGAGTGGATTTGGGGCTGTTGTCCATACTGATTTTAGGTATGCAACTCACTTAGATTCACAAAGAACCGAAATTCTTGAAATGAATATGTAGGCTTCCCTTCCTAGCTACAGGGTCCACCTCCATGGACTCAACCAACTATGGGCCAAAAGTACTCAGAAAAAAAAATCTGCCTATAATGAACACTCACAAACATTTTTTTGCCAGTCCTGGGGCTTGTACTCAGGGCCTGTGCACTGTCCCTGGCTTCTTTTTGCTCAAGGCTAGTACTCTGCCACTTGAGCCACAGCACTACTTCTGGATTTTTTTTTCTATATATGTGGTGCTGAGGAATAAAACCCAGGGCTTCATGCACATGAGGAAAGCACTCTACCACTAGGCCAGGTTCCCAGCTCCCACAAACTTTTTTAACCTGTCAGTATTTCCTAATATCAATAGTTGGTAATAGCATGGCATTTACAATGCATTAGATACTAGAAGTCTTCTAATCTAGAGATGATTTAATGTATATAAATACATGTGTCTGGGTTCTTTGCAAATAGCAAAACAGTTTAAGGGACTTGGATCAGCATCTATGGGTTTCAGTATCTATGAGAGGCATGGAACTGATCTGCTGTGTATATCAAAACACCTCTGTGCATGTGTGTACGCACATACATACGTATACATCCACATCTATGTCACTAAAATACAGATCACCACCTTGTGCCTCATCTCCTTTTATAATTTTCTGTGGTAGCATAACCTCTCCTCTATTTTACTTCTTATTGGATTTCTCTCTCTCTCTCTCTCTCTCTCTCTCTCTCTCTCTCTCTCTCTCTCTCTCTCTCTCTCTCTCTCTCTCTCTCTCTGGCATCCTAGCCAGTTTTTGATAGTTGAAGTTCTTCATATAATTTCCAGAAAGTGTCACAACCTGTTAGGAGAGCCACATAAACAAAGTTGCCTTTAATCTGTGCATTGTAGAACATAAACCTTGGAGTTAGCATTGATGGAAGAGCTATGTCCCAAATTTTCTAGAGTGCTGTGATATTTTCCTACCATTATGTGACTGCTTAAATAAAACAAACTGTAGATCGTTGATATAGCTTTCCACGCCCTGTCTGAGAGCCCTGCCTCTCCACGTGACAGGAACAGCAGCAGCAGCCACCTAGTCCATCCTCTCAGATCTTACAAGAGATGAAGAACATCGGGCTCTCGTCTAGACCTACAAAATACCATTTTCAAACAAATGACCACAAAATAGGATGGTTTTAGATCGCAATCATTTATCATTGTTAATGGAACTGTTGGGGGCCTGGGAGGTAATTCTGGCCTTGGCTTGGTTTTCTCATGCATTTGTTATAACTTCAGGAACTAAGCCAGTTGTCTCTGCTTCTGGAAATTCTTTGACTTTCTGCTGGGCACCTGAGTTCTCCTCCAAGTGGCCTCTTATTCACTAATAGGTTAGCTTGGACTTTGTCCATGAGGGTTGTGAATTGTAAAATTCTAAGAAGGGCTATCAAGCATATAATCCTGTAATTTCTGTCACACGTGTTTGGTCAGAGCAAGTCTCAGCAGAAGCCAAACTCAAGTGGAAGACAACTATTGTTTGTCCCCTGCTAGGGAAAGCTGCAGAGTCACATTGCTAGGAAGGTAGACATAAAGGAAATTGAAGAAATATGGCTATACTGGTAATCTCTCATACCTGTGAAGTCAGAATCTCTGCCTAGTAATAAGATCCCCATATGATTCACAGAGACATGAATGTGTAAGAAGCCTGATCCTACATTTTCACAGTCATCTTCAGATGTTGTTCCCTCTTCTTTCTTCTTGAACACTTCCGTATTCATGTAGCTACTGCTCAATCACCCCATATCAATCATGAAAAAGGGGGTTGCAGTTTGATAATCACTCAATACCAGATACCAAGAGAACCATCCCTGAGAAGCCTAATTTCCTTCTCTATGCACTGTCTGAAAGAACCTCTTAGCTGTTTAGAGAGCTCTGGCTCCCCAACCCACAGTAATATTTTATAACCTTCAGTCTGTGAAGGAGGGGTTTCTACTGGCAAATTGACACTTATCTTATAGCTACATAAGGGCAAAATAGTCTATATGAGGTACCTGGGTGTCATAAACAGGAATAAGGAAGCCCTGTGAGGTCAGAGTACTAGAGGAAGAAAGATGAAGACTTTTACCTGAGTGTGATGTAATGACTTTGGCTTTCTATGACATGTGAATATAGGTTCTCAGGACAAAGAGAAGATTGTTCATTTTGACTTGTTGCCTGATATCTAACAGCATAGTCTTGTGACCTTCTCACCTTCCTGAGTATATATCTCAGCTCTGCCATTCCATCTCTGTCTGTGACCTGGGACAAATCATTGAACCTCTTTGTACTTCAGCACTTTTGATCTTGAAATGAAAAAGTAATGGTTAATAAAATATAATGCTCCTAGGGAGATGTAAGTGTTTTAGAACCACTTATTTTCTTCAAATAACCAGAATACCTGATTTTTTAAATATTGTTGTTCTTAATATTATTTTTAAATTTAGCTTTATTGTCAAGGCAATGTACAGAGGGGTTACAGTTACATATGTAAGGTAGTGGGTACATTTCTTGTCAAGCTTGTTACCACCTCCCTCATTTTTCTCCCACTTACCCTCCTCCTCAATTCCCCACAACCAAGTTAATTTCCAACATATTATCTTGTGAATATCACTGTTTTTGTTAGTATTATTAATATAAGAGAAATAACATAAGACAAGTGACTCTGTACACCTATAAATGCTGCCTTGAGATATTATGAGAATATTCTTTCCTTCCTTCCTCATTATCTTCCTTTCTCCCTCCCTTCTATCTTTCTTCCTTGGTAGTACTGATGCTAGAACTCAGGTCCTCTTGCTTGTTAGGCACGTGCTTTCACAGAAGCACACTTCAGTACTGTCTTTTTGTTTATTTGTTGGTTTTATTTATTTTGACTTATGGTGTTGATTTTGTGCACAGGCCCACACTTGGACTGCAATCTTCCTATTTATGCTTCCTACTGCAGCTGGGATGACAAGTATTCCCCACCACACCCATATATTTCTTTTGGAGTTGTTGAAACTACGCTGTGTGGATTGGTCTGGAGCTTCCATCTTCTCGACCTCAAACTCCCAGGAGTCTAGGATGATGGGCGTGAGCTATGAGGCACTGGCTGGAAAATTTCATTTTAATATAAAATTTGCTTTCCAATTTTGACTATTTTCTTACATTTTTTTGTATCAGTAAGGTTTGTAAGATGCCATAATATTCTGGTTATACAACTTTGTCAAACAAATACTAACCCTAAAAACACACATAGATCCAAACATACTGATTTTTGCTGACTTTATCACATCAGTACTGTCTCCAGATAAATCTACCTGGCAAAGACCCAACAGAGAAACCCCAGAACTAAATAACTGCATTAGCCAAGTAGACTTCACAGACATCTGTAGAATATTTCACTCAGCAGCATCAGAGTATACATTCTTCTCAGCGACATATGGAACATTCTCCAAAATAGATCACACTTTAGACCACAAAACAAATCTGTGCAAATTCAGAAATATTGAGATTATTCCCTGCATCCTGTCAGACCACAACAGAATAAAATTAGAACTCACTACCAAAAGCCACCAAAAAAATCCTTAACTCATGAATATTGAACAACACATGGGATTGATGATTCACCAGTGGGTCATTGAAGAGATCAGAAAATAAATTCAAATGTTTATGGAATTTAACAAAAATGAAGACACAAAGTACTAGCTTCTCTGGGAAACAGCAAAGATAGTACTCAGAGGTAAACATATAGCTCTGAGTGCTTATGTCAACAAATTGGAGAACTCTCAAATCAACAATTTAATGTTGCACTTAGAGCTTGTTGAAAAAAAAAAGCAATAAGCCAAACCCCAAACAAGTAAACAGAAAGAAATAATTAAAATAAAATCAGAATTAAATGAATTAGAATAAAAAAATAGAAAGGATCAACACAGCAGAATTGGTTCTTGGAAAAAGTTAACAAAATAGATAAACCCCTAGCAAATCTGACCAAAAGAAGAAGAAGACAAGAACACACCTGAATAAATAAAATTAGAAATGAGAACAGGAACATCATGACAGAAACAAGAATGATTCAGAACATTATAAGGAAGTACTTTGTGAAACCTTATGTTAACAGATTGGAGAATCTGGAAAAAAATGGAGGAAATTGTAGCAAATATTGATATAACCAAACTAAACCAAGAGAATTTAAACCAAGTAGAGCCCAGGAGCAGATACATTCTCACCTGAATCCTATAAGGCCTTCAAAGGAGAACTCATTCCAGTACTCCTCAAACTCTTCAATGAGATTGAGAGTTAGTGATAATAACCAAATCCACTCTATGAAGCAAGCAAAACCCTCTTCCCAAAGCCAGATAGGGACTTGTCAAAGAGAGAGAACTATGACCCATTTCTTTGATGAACATTGAAGCAAAACTTCTCAATAAAATTCTGGCCAATGGACTTCAACAACTAATTATAAAAATCATATACTATGATTAAATGGGATTCCTTCCAGGGTTGCAAAACTGGTTCAATATACACAAGTCAATTAATGTAATTCAGTATATCAACAGGACCAAGGACAAGAACCACATGATCATCTCAAAAATGCCAGAAAAAGCATTTGACAAGATCCAACAATCCTTTAGGATGAAATCTCTGGGAAAGCTAGGAACCCATGGAACATCCCTCAATGTAT
Organism: Perognathus longimembris pacificus; assembly: GCF_023159225.1. Taxonomy (NCBI): domain Eukaryota; kingdom Metazoa; phylum Chordata; class Mammalia; order Rodentia; family Heteromyidae; genus Perognathus; species Perognathus longimembris. The sequence continues at coordinate 35,263,531 of NC_063181.1, read as the reverse complement.
AATAAAGGCTGAATATAACAAACCTACAGCCAGAATTATACTTAAGGATAAAAAGTTAATACCATTTCCTTTAAAATAAAGAAGGAGGCAAGATGTTTGCTCTTTTCACTCCTCTTCAGCATAGTATTGGAATTCCTAGCTAGAGCAATAAAGCGAGAGACAAACATAAAGGGAATCAAAATAGGAAATGAAAATGTAAAACTCTCTCTTTTTGCAGACAGCATAATTCTGTATTTTAAGAACCCCATAGACTCCTATCCCAAGTTACTTAATCTGATACAAAACTTTGGCAAAGTAGCAGGATACAAAATTAACCCACATAAAATGAATAGCTTTTCCATATGCCAACAATGAAAAGAGGAAGGCTGAAGTCAAGAAAGCAACTCCTTTTATAATAGCCTCAAAAGGAAAAAAAACAAAAAAAAAAACCAAAAACCTAGGAATTAACTTAACTAAAGATGTGAAAGGAAGGGGAAAAGTGGGAGAAATTATTGAATAATAGTTCTACATCTTAATATTTTTAATTATGCTACTTGCAAACTTAACAACTCTAGATAACAGCATTCTTCAATGTCACGCACTAAAGTAAAATCATAATTGTCATATTCATCCCATTTAGGGTTCTTTTTTGTGGAAGAATACTTGCCAAAGGCTGATTTACTAGAACCATGTAACCTACAAGCAAGGTTCAAAGCAAAAACAAAAAGGAAAAAAAAAAAGATTGGAATACAGAGGAGAAAAGTCAGAAGAAAAAGAGAAGCAATTAGAAAGGTCAAAAGGCTAATGCAAATACAGCAATTTTTCCAAAGTAATTTATAAACTACATGCACATTTAGATACCTAAATAGTCACATAGTAAAAAGTTATTATCAATCACAGGTGGCACAACATAAGTCTCACTAGGTGTCATTAGCTAGGTGTCATTATCCTTTCAATAGATCTGAGATTAAGGCATCTGAACCTAAAGAGATTATTAGGCAGCAACCCAAGGAAGTGAATTGTTATTAATGACAGTAAAAGTGTGGATTCTCATCCAACACAAAAGGGTGGTAAGTAGATGGTTTCTGAGATCTATAGGAGTTTCTTATTTGACCTTCTGAGGTTGTAGTGAGCACTGGAAATCTACATGGATCTAATTTATACCTTGTCACCATATTTCCTGCTAAAGTTCCATAGCTACAAACAGAAAAGGTAGCATCAACACTGTGGTTTTCACCTTGAAGAATAAATTGGTCTCAGCAGCATCATACCATCTGTCCACCATATGTGAAGACTTTCTAACAAAGAAGTCTCTCATCTCATAGTTATTCTTTATTAATTCATTTTCTGTTGTATAACATTCAATTTCAATGAATTGAAAGTGAATATATTTCTAAAATGTAAACGTGAGAAAACATGGAAAATTATACAGAAAATGAAAACTAGTCCAAATCACACAATTCAAAAAATAATTTAAAGTATTTTGTGTAATTTATCTCAATATCTTAATGAATTATTAAGAAATGCTAATCATGCATTCCCTCTGGATGATAAATGATGGTTAAATCATTAGTGATAGAACATAGAAGCATTCATGACTAAATGATAAGAATGAATATTTGTTCACTAGGAATCCTAAGAAATAGATCAATATAAGCACCTCCCTTTTAAAATATGCTAATTGTGGTATGAATTATACAGTATAAACACAGAAAAAATGTACAAATGATGGGACCTGATACATTTTATGACATGAGCATATTGGTGCACCTGGATTTCAGAAAGATGTGCAAAAAAGTCATCCTCACCCTCTTACTCTCCTTCCCTACATCCTGACATATAAGGCTGGAGGTTGCCTTGCCTGTTTTTCATCATTATGTAACTTTCATATGTTGTAGCATTTAGGTAGGGGGTTGGTTTCTTCATTTTTCTTTATTATTTTTGCCAGTACTGGAAGATGAATTCAGGGCCTCACACTCTCACTTGAATTTTTCTATCATAGTGAATCTACCACATGAGCCACAACTCCACTTCCAATTTTTGGAGATAAGAGTGTTGTGGGGTGTTTGCACAGGCTAGCTTCCAACAGTAACACTCAGATCTCAGACTCCTAAGTAGCTAAGAGTTTAGCCATTGGTTCCTGGCTTGAAGTCCGGTTTCACGTTATGAACATTATACTTACAATCTGTCCATTATTTCTCAAGTATGTGTTTTCTTTATCTAAACTTAATTTTAAACACTTAAATTTGATTTTAAAAATTGCAACTGAAAATTCTGAATTGCAATTGCAAACAGCAAACTACTAACTTAAGGTTTTGTCATGACTAACCCATATCTTCCAGGCTGCATTTTCTAGATAAGATAAATATAACCAACTGAAATTGGAAGTTTGCGATTTTTTTTGATCTTCATAGACCTGTGTTTTTCTTTTTTCATTACCTACTTGCTTTGTCTCTGAAGCTCAATGAAGAGAAGAGTTATTGTGAACATGAAATCCCATCGGGAGCCTACTGGGGACTCCAGAGTAATAAAGAACATCCTAAATCATGACGCAGTGGGGCTGGAAGAGACCACGGTTGAGTCGGTCCCACTGGGATAGGAGGCTCAGCTAAGGTAAGTAACTTACTGACAAGTAGCTAGTTAAATGAGGCACAGTCCTTGCTCAGGGCTCTCTCTATGATGCTTTCCTATGTCATAATTTTAGCTGGAGTAGTTTGGAAAATATTGGCAAAAAAAAACAACCAACAAACGTAATAATTAGTGTTGTCAATTTCTCTACACTTGCTTATTTTAATGGATGGCCTTACTCTATTTGTCTAAAATCCCTACGAAACCAGGGATCAATTAAGCAGTATGAAATCATATCATATTGGACTGTAAGATCACAGGCCTCACCCCATGCATCATTTATTTTTTAGCTGACCACACTGACACTGAGGAATATTAAACTGGGTTCAAACAAATTTGGTGCTAGAAACTAGGTATTTTAGATCCTTTTTCAGAATCTCTTTTTCATGCTAGCCTTTTTTTTATTATATTAAAAAGGAAAATCTGTAAGTGTTTCACTTCCTCTCAGCTCCTTGATTCCTGGCTCATTCGTGAGCTACCTCAGGAAAGAAGAATGCCCCCTTTGTCTTAGGAGCTGCCACGGCATGGATCTGTAGTCCGAGCTGTGTTCAAGTCAGACAAGCCCAGAAGGCCTGTGGTAAACTTCCAAGAAGCCTATTTAAGACAAGGGGGATTTTAGGAAGAAGATAAATCAAGCATACAGTTACTGAAGAAGGAAGTGTGCTTATAGAACACTCTCAGTTCAGTCTGAGATAGTCTTCTTACCACATTAGGCTTAAGACATTAGTCCACTGTTTCTGGAGAGAAGAGTTTCAGACAGAAAGTCAGGACACTTTTCTAGAGAATTCTATGGGCATAGTAGACCCAGTTTCATTCACCCATTGCTTTTGCTTCCTAGTCACTTGCCATAGAGACTGAAAATAACAAATTGTTTTGTACCCCTTAAAGTTAGGGGTAGAAATTTGCCTCTTTCTTCTCTCATCTGTGAGATAGGGTCTCACTATGGCAGACAAGCCTGGCTTTTAACTCATGTTCCTTATGCTTCAGCCTCCCAAGTGCTGGTATTATGGACATGTGCTCCCATATTCAGTGCTTTACTCTTGAGATGTGCTAACATACAGTTTAAAAATAAAAATGTGTAGTCATGACTGTCATGCAATTGCAAAAACTACCAACAACTCAAAGACAGACTCATTAATAATTGTATTAATTAAAGAGAAAACAAATAAGATGTCATGATTGGTTCCATGAAGAATTTTAAAATCACACATCAAAGATCATTGAAATAATTTAGAAATTGATTTAAAAACTATTATAACCCAAGAGTTAAATTTACTTGCATTTTACAGGTTATAATTCACTCATGTTTCTGTGAATAAGACACATTTTAACCGTGTTCCATTTTTACAATTGGAGAATTATAAAATAGCTCACAAACAATGAGTGATTGCTCAAAACTGCATACTGGAGAAGATAGGCAGAACCCTGGGTCTTTCTGCCTCTGTCTCTGTCTTCTTTCTAAATTTTAATTTTATTGTCAAGGTGATGTGCAGAGGGGTTACAGTTACATACTTAAGGTGGGGAGTACATTTCTTGTCAAACATGTTATCCCCTCCCTCACTTTTCTCCTGCTTCCTCCCTCACCTCACCCCCAAACTATATAATTCATTTCCAACATATTGTCTTGTGAGTATCTCTGTCTCACTCTTCACATTTCAAAATTATTTATAATTACTTCAGATAAATGTTGTCAAGTGATCATATGATGCATTTTTCTCTTGCAGTCATTTCATGACCCAGAAAGAAGGCATTGCCTATTAGCAAAGGAAAATACAAAGAACAGGATGAGACCAGACTTGGTGCTAAGGATATAAAAAAATGCCTGGATCCTTCATTACTAGTTGATTATTCTGCTATATCAGCTTTAATTTTAATGAAACATATCTGAGAATGGAAAAGTTATTCGATTCTTCTTTTGCAATACAGTGTTACTTTACAACTTTGAAACATGGAGGTGACACTTCAAGTACATTTGAATGCGAGAACTTGAAAGGCAGTCCCATTGGAGCTAATGTAAAGTTCTTAGGGACAATGAAAGCAAAAAGAATGGGAGCTGCCGTTAGGAGACTTCAAAGGAAGCAATACCATTTAATGATCACATATGGACACTGACTACTTGCAGATTGGGCCACTTAAGAACTCAAGGGATAAATCCTGAAAGATTTCAAACCCTTGTAGGAGTGACATTTCTAAGAAGGCTAAATGTCCTGTGCTAACCAGAAGCACTAGAGCTATTGGAATGTGTGTTCATCTTGTAGACCTAAAGAAATTGACAGAATTAAATTATGTGTTGATAAAGTGCTTTGACCTTCTATTTAACCTAAGGTAAAGCAGGTCACTTAAATCTTTGCTGTCTTTTTTTTTTTGTGTGTCCTGAAGTTTCTCACTACATAATTTTAACTATATTATAATTTAACTTCTGCATTCTACAAACAATAGCAATAAAGTTTAGAGAAGTAGATTAGTGAGCCTCTGAATATCTCTTGGATATAATTTTCTCCATTTGTGTCCTTCTGCATAAGTGTATATTAGTTGCTTTCACATTTGGGTCACACTCAGGGAAACTGAGGCATCATAAGCAAAAAGAAGGGCAAGTGTCGCTGCTCAGCCCATATTCATCTTGACAAATCAAGCCAGCATTTGAGTACAGTGTGCGAATTGAACTGAGGTACTCTTCCTCCTAAGCACTCATTGCTGCTGCTCAGCAGCAGAGAGAGATTTAGCCAAGTGTTCAGAGATTACAAATGTTGTTTAGTCTTCGTCAACAAATTAAACATTCCAACTCAACACTTCCTTTCCCTTCATAAAGGTATATTCTTGCCTTGAGCTCCCTCTGACACTTTGTATTCATTCGGCAAATTTTTAATTTAAGAATTAATTCCAGGGATTTGAAGTGGAAGTCATTATTTATAATATCATGACTCAGATCCAGTAGAGAGATCTGCAGGAACATTGGCTGATGGCAGATTGGCACAAGTTAAGGCTACCAAAATTCAACTTCTTCACTTAAAGTAAAAAGAGACAAAAATCCTCCCATCCAGTCCTATCTTATCTTATAGTCAAGTATGTAGATGCACACAGCAGTATACACCTAAGGAAAATGGTCCAGTTCAATTCAGTGTATAAATGTATCCAGTGTTTATTTAAAAATAAGAATTTCTGATGGAGACTGTAGAGATGACATGGACTTTTTAAGTGTAATAAAGTGACACAGTGGAGATCTAGCAACAGAAATTTATTGTCTTGAAGTCTAGAGGATACAAGTTAAAAATCAAGGTATTTCAGGTTTCTAAGGTTTTATGTTGTCTGTTTTTGATGATGATACTAGGATTTCAACATAGGACCTTGCAATTACCAGGTTTACCATTGGAACCATGTCCTCAGTATGCCCTTTGTGAAATTTTATTATTCACATTTTTAAACTTAACATCCGTTAACCTTCAGTGAATCCAATTAATCTCCAAGAGGGTTTCATGTGGACATGTCCATATATGCCTACAATTACCTTGATCAGATTCACCCATCACCCATCAGTCTCTTTCATCCCCCTTCCCTTTTGTCCAAAAATGTCTCCACAAACTTCAATTGTTTCATTTTCACACATAGTGTTTTGATCACATTCACTTTCCTTCACTCTTTCTGTTTACCCTAATCCTGCCCACTAGTCCTCGCATACCAATAGAACCTGTTTACCTTCCTGTTATCAATGTGAAGTCTAAGTTAATTATTCAAAGGGATTTTACCCTGGTATCTTCACACATGCATGAACTGCATTTTAATCACACTGACCCCCTTGGTTACTCTCCCTTGTCACACCCACTATTATTCAGCAGCTTCCAGTGAGGGCAGTGTTGCCATCTTCATTCACAAATGCAAAGTAGATAGATATTCTTTGGGCTACTAAAAAGTGAATGATGCACGTATGAGAGAGGTGAAGAAAATATTACACAAAATAATAACAGACAGACAAAAAAGTTTTCTAGAATCGAAAGTTCTCTTCAAAGCCAGGCAATTTATAAGCAACACTGAAAAATCCAAGCATGTGTTCTTGAAATGAAGCTTAAAAAATTATTCGTAGGGGCTGGGGATATAGCCTAGTGGCAAGAGTGCCTGCCTCGGATACACGAGGCCCTAGGTTCGATTCCCCAGCACCACATATACAGAAAACGGCCAGAAGCGGCGCTGTGGCTCAAGTGGCAGAGTGCTAGCCTTGAGCGGGAAGAAGCCAGGGACAGTGCTCAGGCCCTGAGTCCAAGGCCCAGGACTGGCCAAAAAAAAAAAAAAAAAAAAAAATTATTTGTAGAATTTGGACCACCAAAAATGTTGACAATCCATGCCCTGAATTCTTACCAGCATTTGAGAAGCACTTAACACTGGAGAAAGCAGAAAAATCAGGAGATGCTCTCAGATTAGTTTGTTTAAGCATTATCCAGAAATGAAAATTGGCCATAATATTGGTTCCTATGTGATATCAAACCCAGGAGAGCTTTGGCACTGTTATTGTTTAGACATAAAATATCCCCAAAGTCTTGTGCATTGAAGGCTTGATCCTGAATGTAGCACTGTGCAAAAGTGGAGCCTTCAGCTTGGGAAAAACGTTTCTGAGACACCATTTCAGTGAATAGGCTGGGTGTAGTAGACCATGATTGTCATGGCTTTACAGGAGGCTGAGATTGTGAGGATCATACTTCTAGGTCACCAAGGCAGAAAGCTAGTGAGATCCCATTCTAAAAGAAAAATCTGGGCATGGTGCCATGTTCCTGCCCTTTCAGCCTCCACGGAAAGCATAAATTAGAGAATTATAGTCTATAGCCCAAGGAAAAATCAAGACCCCAACTCAAAACTATCCAGAGCAAAATGGACTGGAAGAATGATTCAAGTGATAGAGCAGTGCCTTGAGAGGTAATTGGATGAGTGCATATGGGATTATTTTATCGATTGGGGCCTGGTTGGAAGAAGTAAGTACCTGGGATGGGGAAGGAGTTCATAAAAGGGTATTTTAGTACCTACTTTCCTTCCCCACCCTATCTCTTCTTGAACTCATTGAGGTGATGAGCCGTCATTACTATGCATTCCTGCATAGTTGGATGTTTTGTCTCACCTAAACCCCCAAAAGGAATGGAGCCAGCTAACTTCACACCTGAAAATGTTACCCAGAGTAAACCTTTCCAGGCATTAGAAGGAGCAATATGGGCAGAGTGACTTTCATTAAACGCACTTTGTCACTATGTGGCAAATACTACAAAGAAATTGCTTTTAACGATTAATTTATGCTAATAAAATGTTAAGGCAGACTCCAGGTGTTTTATCACAGTGATGGAAAGCTAAAACAGATGTGATAAAATCTATCTCTGAGAATGCTGATCCTGGTCATGGCGTACCTCTGCTGGATGAGAAAACAAGACAGGAGAAGAGACAGGAAATGTTTTGTACACATACCTTCCCATTGGCACTAGCATTTATCATAGCCAATGTTTCTTTTGTTCCCAAATGCTTTCATATCTTCCTAGACTGCTTGTGATAAGGAAAATAAATGAACATTGAAATGTTTACTAAGAAAAAAAATTAAAACAGGTTTGACTGTGGCCATTTCAAGGACTTTACTTAATTCTGAACACTTATGTAAGAGTTTTGTATTTCAAATTTGCTGGCACAATTAGCATTCAGAAAACACAGTGTGGAAATTTTGAAATAGGTTTGATAGCTCACAAATTAAACTTGTAGCTAATGTTTCCCAGCCATTTACTCAGTAGCTTTCAAATCCTGCTACCATTTGTCACCAAAGACTCATGAAGTAGCATTAGTAATAATTCTGATTTATAATGAGTCTGGGTAAACATGAAGCAATTATTCCCTCTTACAAAACTTTGTAATGCTGCTGAAAACTTATCTGTTCAGGGCTCCAAAACTTCAGGGAAATAGAAGCTGTGAAGACCAATGATCGCATTAACAGAGATGAGACTGCGATGAAGATTTATCAATTAGGTGGTATCTTTCAGGAAAATTTCAATGAAAACGGTTGTAAATGAAAAGAAGTACATTCAAGTACTAAAGAATAATGTGTCTGTAACCATTCCCACAGCTGACCTGAGTCCTTCCACCAAAATATGTAATCATTCACCATGACTCAATCAGAAGACAACATACTTAAATCGCTAACTTCAAAGTCAAAACTTCAAATACATTACCAGAAACTTTAGAGCATCTAAAAAACCTTGGTCCTTATGTCTGTCAAAAAGAATTCAGGAAAGATTCAAACACAATAAAGGTGACAGAAATCTTTATTAGAAAAAAATTATGGCAGAGGAAAAGAGCACATGGTATAGACCTGCCATGGGAAAATGGCAGTTTATCTGATCTCTGGCTTTGTGGCTGTCTTCCACTATTTCCTTGCCACAGAACTCAATCTTCAATTAAATAATGACAGCATTGTGGTTGGTGGAGTTTTTTTCTATTTCCTGATAGGTTGTGATGCCAAAGATTTACCCTCCTGTGCTTATTTCTTCATTTTTGTGTCCATCTTACTTCCTGTTTTATAGTCTCCTGTCTCAATTTTGTTGTCATTCAGATTCTGGCTTATCAGCTTATCCTACTATGAGAAAAATGTATAGGCTATAATTTCCTGCACATTTTCTACTGACCTAGGTCAATTCCAAGTAGATAAAGTTGAATGCAAAAAGTCATAGTAAGACCATAGATGAGCAAACTATACAGATTCAAAAAAGGCTTCCTTATTTTAAAAAATAATTTCTACTTACAGTTTGAAGATGATAATTACATTAATACTGGAAGTAGAGACAAGATAGAGAAGCATAGAGAAAAAATAGAAACTCAAATATGTATGCAATAGTAAAATAATTAGTAACATCAGAAGAAAAGAACTTTAAAATCAGTGTAGAAAATAAATATAACAAAGCAAATAATATAGACAGAGTAAAGGAGAAAGCCAAATAAATAAAACAACATTGGGAAAATGAAAACTCTTATTTACAACCACTTATAGATAATAGTAACTTTCAAAAATGCTGGAAAGAATAGGAATAAATTCATAAATATTAATGATTATAAAAATTTGGGATTAGGCTAACCTAGTAATCTTCAACTTCATATATAATGAAAAAAATGAAATGAATCTTGCCATTTTGTACTTATGAATGACACTGGAAAATAAAAAGATAATAAATAACACTCATGCACTGTTGGCAAAATTCTAATCCTCATAATAGTTCTAGGTTGAGTCATGATTATTTCAATTTCATAAGCAAGGTAATTGAGGCAAAAAAGACTTGTGACCTTACTCTAACTCATATAAGTAGTAATTCTCAGAGCCAGGTTTTGAACCAAGACAGTGTTGTCTTCAGAATCTTGCTTTGGATTTTAAACATATATTGGTGAAAACTACAAAAAATTAAATTTGTAATGTTATTAGAGAAAATTTAAGGGGTAAAACTGTATAAAATGACAAAGAAATATGTTTTCCAAACTTATTTCCCAATCATGAGCCTCCAAATTTACCAGGAAGATAGATCATATGAATCCATTTTTAGCTTTGGTTTAAAAGACTAACAGGACAGGAAGAAACAGCACGAAAATCAAACAGCAAGGATGTGATACCTTTCTCTCCAAGTGACATATCAAATAGAACTAGCAAGTGAAATCAATTGGATTGGATAGAGTAGTTTAATGTCATATATGTTAGAATTCATTATTGTCAGTGTGTGCTGCCTTCTTTATCAGCTCTTACCTATTAGGCCCATCCTAGGAACAATGTAGTTTCTTCTAGACAGTTGACACCAACCTTGCTCCATGTAGGGCTCTCAGTAAAGGTGGACATGTCATGAGGTACTTCTATGAACAAGGTGTGACAGTCGTTCTGCACACTACTGTGTTTGTCCCTTGCCAAGGCATCTCCATGAACCTGTTGTAGGTGAAAATCTAAAGTCACACCAGCTGCCTACATCACCGAAGCCCAACATTGGTGAACGCTGTTGCACATTTAGTGTCACTTGTTATAATACCATGAATTGTTCCAAGTTTGTGGATGATACATCACAGAAGCAAATAATCCACAAATCTCAGCGTTTGAAAAGTAATGTGACTTCTCATTGTTACTGTATGGCCCAATGTCTTAATTGGAAATTTGTATTCCAGCAGCAATTTTAGGCCCTTGGGCTAATTCCAATATATTGCCCAGTGTAATTTTTTCAAAAATTCACCAGATGCAATATATATATACATATTTATATTATATAATATATTTATAAATATCTTTATAAAAATATATTTATATAAATATGTTTATATGCCTATAAACATATTTCATATACACATGGAACATTTGAAAACTTTTAGTATGTGTTGGGATAAAAGAGAAGTCCAAAAGTTGTAAAATACTGTTGTCATTTTTGGCCAAACAAACATCACAGATACCATTATACCTCTCATGAGGTGTAGCTACATATTGTCCTCACATAAGGGAGCACAGCCAGGAGCCAATGGCTCAGTCCTGTAATCCTAGCCACACAGGAAGTTAGGAACTGAGAACCACAATCTGAGGTTCAGAGTTCAGAACCAACCCAAGCATTCAAATCTGAGAGACTCTTATCTCCAATTAACCACCAAGAAGCTAGCAGTAGAACTTTGGTTCAACTGGTAGAACACAAGCTTTGAGCAAAAAAGCTAAGCAATAGCACCCCGGCCCTGAGTTCAGGCCTCAGTACTGGTACAAAATGATAACATAAAATTCTCATATTTTACACAGAGCTGAAAAAACTGTACCATCCTATAAAAATCCTCAAAGAAACAACAACCCTATTAATAAGTGGGCTAAAGAATTAAAAAGAGAATCATGTGAAGAGGAAATAAGTATAGCCAATAGACACATAAAGAAATGTTCATCATCTCTGGCCACAAAAGAAAAGTAGGAATGTAAACTGGTTTGACCACTCTGGAAATCAGTATGGAGATTCCTCAAAAGACTAAACATAGAGCTCCCCTATGACGCAGCAATCTCACTCCTGGGCATTTACTCAAATGATCGCAAACAAGGCCATTCTAAAGCTACCAAAACAACTATGTTCATTGCAGCATTATTTACCATAGCCAAGATATGGAATCAACCTAGATGCCCCTCAGTAGATGAATGGAGCAAGAAAATGTGGTATATATACACTATGGAATTCTATGCTTCCATCAGAAAGAATGACATTGCCCCATTCATAAGGAAATAGAAGGACTTGGAAAAAATCATATTAAGTTAAGTGAGCCAGACCCAAAGAAACATAGGCTCCATGTTTTTCCTCATTTGTAGCAATTAGTATATGTCTAGGATAGTCTTAGCAGAGGATCACAATAGCTCAATAACTGTATTCATATGACTATAAAATGATGCTAATTGAACTTAACTCCAAGATATGGAAACAAGAGGGTTTTTGTTGTTGTGGATGTTCTTGTTTTTATTGTACTGTACAAAGTTCTTTCTTCCCCTCCCTCTCTTTGGTTTACCCCGGGAGTAATTGTTTTTCGATTCAGGTTCTCTGTGTCTAATATATAACTTTATCTGGTTTGGAGAAGGGAAGGGAAAATAACAAAATGGGGAAACAAAGACAAAGGGTGAATCAATGCAACAGTGATACTCACAAGACACTACTTTGGAAATGAACTTGGGGGAGGGGAGTGGAAGGAATGAGGGGTAGTGGGAGAAAAATGAAGGAATGGGTAACAATGTTCAACTAGAAACATACTCATTACTTTAACTGTAGCGTTACCCTCTATCACCTTTACAACAAAATAAAATAAAACTTAAATCTCATATTTTAAGACATTTCACAACAAATTTTATATACCTAAACAAGTGAGGAGCATATTGGAAATGGAAACAAATGAGTATTTAAGACTGAACCTGGGATATAATGAAAACGAATAGAAACTTCAGAGGAAATATACTACATCAAGTTGTATATATAAACTGGTTTGTTAGATGGCAACGCCTTTGTACAACTAAAGATAATAAAATAGGAAAACAAATGTAAATCTTTTCATTTTAAGTAGAAAAAAACTTTCATTCAAAGAAAAACAACCTTCCAAAGTAAGAAAATTATAACTAAAAAGAAAAAATTAAGAAAATACACAAATTGTTTTTGAAAGACAAAATCTTTGGAAGTATGGATCAGGCAAAGTAAAAAAAAAAATCAAACACAGTCATTAAGAAGAATAGAAATATAGATACAAGTAAACACAAACATCACCAATACATAAGAACCTAAGTTCCTTCTATGAATAATGTCTTTATTCTTTTGGAGCATATCTTTAAGATCAATTTAAGTGGTATTTGCTAATTTGCCACTCAAAAAGCTTGGCCGTTTGCTTCTGTCTTTTTTTGTAATTATACTTCATGCCTTGACTTGATTTACAAGAAAAACCTACATAAGTAAATGATTTTTTTACTTGATTTACAAGAAAAACCTACATAAATAAATGTTTTGTCATTTATCTAGAAATAATACAGAAAAGATTGCTATTGTTTGGGGTGAAGAAATTCAATTTTGTATTGCTTATTTCAATCTAAATGAATGTGAATTTTGTGTAAAACACAAAAGTACTTCTCATAATACACTGATGAAATCTTCACATGAAGTACTGAAGAACAGAGGATTCTAAGATTTAATAATTGCCTCAAAATAGAAAAAAATGGATTACTAACTGTGACACCCAGCCTATAATAATGCCCCACAAAAGGCCCTGTTGGGGATAGGGAAATTCCAGAAACAGAATTAGGAAATTCAATTAGGAAATTGAATACCAGGTTACTAGAATTCGATGGATGGGAGTAAAACTCGGAAAAGCACAAAACCCTGGAATGTGGTCTGGTCTTAGATCCAAAAAGGAAAAACTGGAATGTGTTTTGGTCAGTATTATCTTGTCTACTGGAACTGTAAGCATCTTTAATCATTAACCACCAATTCTGCTTCTGTATGTCCACTTGCTTGCTTTGTCTAACTTGCTGGACCACCTGCGTGTGGTTTTCACCTTTAAAAATCCAGGCCTAACTGAAGCTCGGTGCTGCACTTCACCCAAGTGGTAGAGTGCAAACATCATGTGGATAATGAAATCCTAGCCCCCTTGACTGAGTGTCTTGGAGTCTCCTTTGAATTCGGGATAAAACACCGCAGGTCTGGCTGTGTGTTAGAGTCCCACCATGGGTTACAGTCTCACCGTGGGTTAGAGTCCCACTTTGGTGAACAAGTAAGAAAATTAAATATAGACACAATAGTTTTAAATTATTGCAATTACCATAATCACTTACTTTGAATCTTCAAAAGTATCATTTGACAAAAATACTAGAAATACAGTATAGACTGTCTGGTAATCAATATATATAATTCTTGATAGCTTTGCATACTGCTGCAAGAACTAATTACAATTTTAGCAAGGAAAAACATATATTCTGTTAACTGAAACTACAAAAAATGACAAGGAATCTTGTAATCGTCTTAGCAAAAACTATATTAAGACTTTATTCCTTATGGGGAAAATACTAAATTTATGGAAGGATTATGAGATCTCAATAAAAGAAAGAAAAAGTATCATAGTTCAATATTAAATATTATGATAGAAGAGGCACTTCAAATCAGTAGGGTTATAAATTATTCAATAAATGTTTCTAAGAAAATTTAAAACATCATAAAGAATAGGTCCTTACTTCACACTATTCAAAATAATAAAATCCACAGGGACTAAAGATATAAACACAAAAGGAAAATACATGTAAACTTTTCAGAGGAAAAAGTACAAAACCTTACGTCTCTTCATCGCAAATACCTTAACCAAGTCATACAGTGCAAAACTCATAATGGGTAAGAAATGTGAATATTTGTGTTCATAGCGGGATTTATTTTAATGGTGATCATGTGTAAATTTTAACAATGTCTTTACTTCAAGGATTGTAATGCTCCTAAAATGTGTCCCACTGTCAGATATTTCTGTGAAATACACACTGACATGCTATGTCATCTGAGCTGATTAAGGCCAGCTTTGGGAAAACCTACACTACCATTTTTATAAATGGTTTTTTAGAATACAATCACATTGACTCCTGCCTATTACCTGTGAATTCTACACTAGCAGAGTTGAAGAGTTGTGACAGGATTTATGACCTCCACACTTTGAAAACTTAATATTGACCTTAAAAAGCTTTGCAATACTTTATTGAGGTCACTCTGTTTGTCTTAACATCCTGTCACCTTTGCTCCCATGTCAGAAGGCAATTTGGCTGGCCATGGTGTTCAGTGGAGATTTGGCTACAGGACTGTTGAGTGGGTAGACAGAGTTATTCACATTTATTTTGGTGACTTATTATAATTCTTGTACATAGAATAAAAAGCTTTGATATTACTTCCAGACACAAAATTTACAAAGGGTTTCATTTGTTGGGAATATATTTGCTAATGCAGCTCACATAATTCTCTCACTGGGAACTGAATACAGATTCTCAGTAGTTCTGAGCCAAATTCATAATGTATGTTTACTGATCAGGGAAGACTCATGGTTTCTGCATCTGAAATTTCAATGACAAAATATAAACTTTTTCAGCACCTAAGTTCTAACACTAAATTACCTTTTAATTCTTTCTGTAAAACTTAAAATAATCTTTGACATATGAAAGAATCATAATGGGTTTACGATATATACAATATTTCAAATTTTTGTTATATTTGTAGTATCTATGATTTCTTTTTCCATTCAATTTTGATTTCTGTGTCTAAAATTCTTGCTTGTTTCTTAATGACAGACATGAGGCTTTAACTCAGTCCTGGGCTTTTGTGCTCAAAGTTAGCGCTCTATCATTTGAGTCACACCTCTATGTCCAGCTTTTTGGTGGTTAATTGCAGATGAGTTTCACAGATGTTTCTGCCCAGATTGGCTTCAAACCTCAATCCTTAAATCTCAACCTCCTGAATAGCTAGAACTATAGGCATGAGCTACCACTCTTTAATTCTATTTTGTTCCCTAAGAAAACTGTGGACTTTACATGGCATTTATATACGAGCACTGGATCTGTCTTTTATGTGAAAAAAATAGAAAAGAACATTTCACAAACCAAGTTAAAAATAAATATCAGACCTAAAAAACATATTTTCAGATGTACAATTGGATTATCATGAAGTAACTCATAAAAAAACAAAACAGTTTTTAAAATCCAAATTAAATAAAAACCTATTATTCTATATTTTTGTTACCAAAAACTAAACTTAAGCTTTTGATCCAAATTGGCTCTAACAGTAAGAATTTCAGCACACACTGGCACCCCTCACTCTTGTATATGCTTATTAGACTCTGGCTGCTTTTTTTCCCCTTTGATTTCAAGCCTGTGGTGCAGTTGAAAAGAGTACCAGGAGGTCCACTGTTTACATGACCCCTTGTTCACACTTCCTCATGCAAGCATTTGACTTTTATTCAGCAATCCCTATAACGCACAGGGGTAACCTTCCAAAAACTCCAAGATAATTATGAACCCTGGATTCATTGGTTTTCTATATGCCTATCTCACATACAAAAGTAACACATTTTCTGTCATAAGTCACACACTGAGACTATAACTTTGGCAGTCCGAGTCATGACAGCAAAACTCACATGAAATACTATTCACTCCTTTCGTAAGTGTACAGATGCATTTATTCTTAACATATATTTTAGCAATCTTTACATATGGTTATTTTTTTCCTTTTCAGTTGTGAAATTCACTTTTGCACCTAAAGGAAGCACTTTATAGCTCCTCATTGGCATATTTTAATTGATAGCAGCAGCCATTCTTATACTTGGAGCCACTTTAACTAAAAGTACAAGCAATACAGTAGGACAGTCCACCCAATAACCCACAACTGTTGCTAAGTAGCCCATAGGTTGGTAGCATATATAGTAGGGCTTGTCTTGGCAAAAAAAGTCACTTCATGGGCAGGACAGACAGAAACTATAAGACTTCATGTTGCCCAAAGCAGCACACAAGTTAAAATTTAGTTGTGCTTTTTTTCCTGGAATTTTCCACTTAATATTTTTGTACCACGCCTGATCTCTGCCTTCTGAAGAGATAGGGTTACATACTTAAACCACTGTGCAGTTCATCATTTGACTTTTAAGCCTTCTGTGTCCATCTGTTTTCATTTTTTACAAGCAACATGAAAATTGTCCTGTTTTAATCCAGTTTAATAATATCTTGTATCTCTCAAGTTTACAAAGGGAGAAAACAGCCATCTTGCCCAGAAGTGTTCGCAGGAGATATGGTCCCACAGCTCAGTGGACATGTTGTGATCAACAGCAACTATTTTATAGAACACAAACTTCAGAGTTCTCTATGAGTATGACAGAGAAAGACACAAGCCTCACTGACAGCAAGACAAATAGAAACACTGTCCAGATAAAAAATGCAAAGGATTCCCTTGTCTGATCAATCAACACCAGAGATGGCCTATAGTTTCCTGTAACTTGGAGTCAATGGTCTTTCTTTTGTAGATGGTCATCTGCTTAATTGTTGATAAATCCATATTTATCTCTGCTTATCATTTCATGAAATTTCCACTTTATTATTTGGTTATTTCTTCTTTCCTTTTTGGTAATTCTGTTAGGTTTCTTTGCATTCAAGTTTTTCTAAACTTGTATGTATTCTATATCAATTTCTTAATGTTTTTGTTACTATTTTAATGTTCATCTTTTTATTTAATTCAACAGTTCACTTCCCTCCCCCTACAGAAAACATTGCTATTATAATTCAATCCCTTTTTTGAAGTGTGTTTAAATATGTATTACTTTTGCAACACAAAGGTCATAACCAAAAATAATCAATATAAACTTTTCCTCTGGGTTCATCTACTTAAAGTTCATCTTTTAAGTTGTCTTAATAAAATGCCAGTAGCTGAAATTTTTCTTTTTAAAAGAAATTATTTCATGCTTACACTTTACAGATTTTAGCATAGTACAAATTTCTATATTACCTGTATTTCTCCCAGCACATATTATTCATCTCATAACCATTGTCCAGCTTCCTTTTTGCTAGTGAAAAATCACTCTCCAGACTCATGGTCATATATTTGTGGAGAACTGGGCTTTTTTTTTTTTTCTGGGAGCTTTACTTTGATTTGTTACAGTGTATCTTTATTTATCTTGCTTAGAAAACAAACAAACAAGAAAAACCAGACAAGACATTACAGGTCTCAGTGTTGGTATCTTAGAAAACGTCTAGAAACTGGGGATTAACGCCAGGAATGTCTTTGAGACTCTTATCTAAAGTTAACCTGAGGATTAAAAATAAAGCTGAAAATGGCATTATAGTGCAAAGTGATAGAGCACTAGCCCTTGTTCACAAAAGCTCAGGGACTATGCCTATGCCCTAAATTCAAGCCCAAGGACTGATATCACCACTCCAAAAAATAAATGCCTGGAAAATTTCTACCACCTGATTCAAATATTATTTCTTCCCAATTTTCTGACCAAACTCTTAACTATGATTAACCATGCATTGTATTTTCTCTGTCCGCCTTTTATACTTTCAGTTTATTTGATGAGTTCTGGATAATTTCTTATAGAACAGTTTCTCTTCAACTGAATTAACTCTCTCTGTAGACAGATCGATAGATAGATAGATAGATAGATAGATAGATAGATAGATAGATAGATAGATAGATCGATCGATGGTGTGTACCAGTAACAGGGCTAGAATTGAATTTGTTCTGCTGTCACTTGGCTTTTTGATTCAAGGCTGGTCCTCTACTCCTTGAATCATATCTCTAATTCTGACTTTTTGAAGGTTAAGTGGAGATAAGAGTCTCCCAGCTTGTTTCTGCCCTATTTGGCTTTGAATCCTGATCCTCAAATTTCAGCTTCGTGAGGAGCTAGCATTCTTGGGTGCTGAGCCATCAGCACCCAAGGATAATTGAAGTGCTTTTATTAAACATTTTTCAGCCAGGCGCAGTGGCTTCCACCTGTAATCCCAAGTATGTGAGAGACATAAGAAGGAAGATTGGAGTATAATGCTAGTCTAGGCAGAATGGTGGTGTGACTCTCATTTAAAGACAAGCCAGGCATGGTGGCTGAAAACCTAGCTATGTGGTAGGCATTGGTAGGAGGATGACAGAGGCTGGTATGAGCAAACACCTGAGACAATCTGAAGGGGATCAGAATGGCTACAGTGGTAGAGCATTTACCAAACAAACTGGAAGCCCTGAATCCAAACCCCATTACTATGAACAATTCTAAAAAAAGTTTTAGAAAGCAAAAATGTATTTTTAGCCATACTTTATCAAAGAACTTATTTTTCTTAAAGAGCATTATATACTCAGAACAGTTAGGCAAAAACCAGTAAGGAGGAATATAATCACTGATCCATCACCTCTTTAAGGATAAAAAAAACATTGTTTTTCCGTACATAAAATATTTGAGAAAGTAAAGGAGGGTACTAAGGCATAAGAGAAAGTCTGTAGAGCAAAAGGAACATGGTTGCTGTGTGCCATATCAATTTAAAGCCAGCCCTGGCAGAAAAGTTTCAGAAACTCAGCTTTAATTTGCTTGTTTCTTTGTTTTCTAGTTGTACTTTGGCTAGAAACCACTGAGAGGTAGACAAGTAAGGGGAAGTATCAGAAATTTAACATCCTTTAAGAACTACTGGAGCTATAAGGTTTGAAACACCTCTTCAAGGTACTGACCAGTCTTCTGTGAAGGATAAATGTGGAGATCTACAGTAAGAGGACAGACTCAAACACAGGTGACTGTGCTGAATGTCTTCAGGTATCCATTTATTGACTTACAGATTGACTATATTCATAGTGACTACCTTGGAACACAGCCAGTGTAGGTCAAAAGAAGATCCTTCTGTGAATCTTCTAGCATCCTAGCAAGTCAAGAGCGTCCCAAACATGGAAATGGAGTAACAAAATTTCTGACCTTGTGGAAAACTTGTTTTTGGAAATAACTGTCACATGTTATGTTCATTGGTAAAGCATTTATGCAGACACAAGAAGAAGAACAAAGCTTTATCCCAACACTAGTCAAAGACAGACAGCAGGTGAGAGACAGAAGCGTGTGATGCCACTGATGTGAATTGATGGGCAGTTGGGACAGGCTTTAATGGAGTGAGTGAGGATTTTATTGGTCAACTTCTTTGTGTCAACCCGATTGACTGGGTGTCTCTTTTCCAGACCGTGCTTCAAGTTTTGCGTGCTCCATAATGGCTTGGGAGCCTGGTGCTTGGGAGCCCCACCCCCATCCCCCAACCCCCCCGCCCCCCCCCCCCCCCACCCGGCCCATTTTCCACACTTGGCTCACCTCCATTTCATCTGGACCTCAGTATTTCTCGGTCTCATCGTGTCCCCTTAAATGGAGTCTCCTCTATATTTTACAGCTCTGCATGAGATTGTGAAGTAAATTTACACCACCTAACAGCTGTGGTAAACATATTCCATGTATTATGACTGAAAGGAAGTCTCTAAGCAGAAGATGATGTAATTGTGTTTGCATAGGCTAATTCTTTAAAATGCATTTCCCTATTCCTACCCCAATCATTTCCTTTGTAGCTTTTTCCACAATACTTGCACCTTCCAATGTTCTACACAATTAACAATCTGAGTATTGTTGGTATTCTTCAACTAGAAAATATGCTACTAGTGGAGGAGAGGAACTTTTGTTATTTTTGCATTAATTTACTTGCAGTGCTTGTGCAATTCGCTGACACACAGCAGACATTGAGTGAAGATTGAAAGAATAAATAAATGATTTCATGGAAACTGAATGTCACAGTTTATGAGACAAGGAGAGAGCATTTGGCATTGTTTTCTACATAAATAAAAGCCCCAAGCTAGTTTTAGGCATAAGAAGCTGGATTTGTTCTTCTTATATCAATTTATGTGAATACAATAAAAATCCCCAGAGGTATTAAAAACTCAGATAAGACAAAACAAAACAAAAACAAAGCACCTCCACATTTCTGCCCTTCACAGTGTTAACACAATAAATTATCTGCAGTTGAGATTTCATAAAATAAACTGAGAAAGAGTAAGAGAAAACCCAGCCCAAACAAACAAATACAAACAACTAGCCAAACTTTTCTCCTCATCTATGATATGTCAAGCCAAATTGGACTCTCTGTATTATTTTAATTAAAAATAATCCTCCTGAGTACAAATGAAAAAGAGAAAAACATTAGCCATGCACAAATTGCTTTAAATAGTGTTACTGGAACCTTAATGCTAATGGCTTATTCTGCTTGTTAATAGTGCCTTATTTCAGAGAAAATTATTCTTTGCCTTTTGCTTAATTTACCACATGATGCACACTGACTTATTTAGATATAATGGTTTTTAAGTAGAATACACACCTTGAACTGCTAGTTACAGTACTACCATTTTTATATGGCAAGTTGTATCCTTAAGAAAAATGTGATTATTTTTCTTTAACATTCTTGCAATAATACATACATATGCTATACATTCATACACACAGAGCAATTTAGATGAAGTGTGTTTTCTACCCAATTTTATATTCTCAGGCAATTAAGTACTGTGCAATTTTAGTTCACCATTGTTCTCAGACATCTGTGGAAAACAGGTATTTCAACCAAAGAACATCATTGGTGTGCTGTTAATTGGTCTTACTTTTAAGAAAAAATTTAAACTCAAAATATTGAATCATGGGATCTTTCTAAATCTCAAAGATTTAAATGGCTCCGCATTTATGCATCACTGAACATCAGAGGAAGAGGAAAAAAGATGCAATAACTGCCTAATGCTAAAAAAAAAAACCCTCAATAAAAGTTTTCAAAATTTCTAAAGTTAGAAAAAATGATTACATGATAACTCTGAATTTTTAAAAAGTACAATACGTTTAATTTTAAATTAAATTGTTTTGCAGTTTTCTCCGTCTGAGATAGCATAAACAACTATGTTACTATCACCATGAAGTATGTTTGATGCTGTGATTTACCAAATTCCTCTTTGCTGTGAATATTTGACTATAACCAAGAAGGTCCTAGGACTGTAGAAAATGTGAAAAACCGCACTCAACTGCCTAAGCCCGAAAGAATGGACTCAGAGACGTGAAGTACAGCCAAAGCAAGACTTCCATGGTTAATAGTGGCCGTGCAAGATCATATGTCTAGTGGATGTAGGCACCCAAAGGGTTTACAGCCAACAATTGATTTCTTAATGCACAGCCCCTTCCCCCATTCCTCATTAGCTGAGTACCAAGGGGCGTACAATCCTCCTGTGCGTCATTTAAGTTTATTTTCTTTTTTATTTATAATTTTTAAATTTAATTTTATAGTTTTAGCACTTTATGTGTGGCAAGGTTTTAGGAAGCTGGATAGGAGTTGGCAAGGGTGGTAATTGGTGCCACTGACACATGATGGTGTAAGAGGTAACTTAAAAATGTTTGTGCTGGGCCTTGTGAAGTAACTCAAAGCTGCCCCACTTTGTTTCTGTGCCCTCTGACCTGAAGTTTGCTCTGCTGCAATCCCTTTGAAATCACTTTAGGTGTTCTAGGAGGAAGGAGATGATTCTATAATAAGTATATTACATGGAAGGCCGACTACTGAAACAGGCAACACCTTCTTCTTACCACCTTAAAACAGTCCAAAATTCAGATCATGTTGCTCCTTTTCTGGTTCTTGTAATAAAGTGAAAACAATCCTCCAGAATTTCTCCAAGGACAAAGAGTGAGATAATGGACAAATAGGCTAGACTTGTGACTTGGGGCCATTTTAATTATGCATACTTTTCTCACCTCATTTCTCCCAATCTCCCTATTTAAGTGAAAGGAATCTTCGTACCCAGGAAGGCAGCTGAAAATATCTTCCCATGTCTGCCATGTAATAGATCTCTCTTTGCTCTTCATTGTGTCGATTTGACATATAGGGGAAAGTTGCAGATCTAAACTGAGACCCCTGGACTTCCGCCTGGGGTTTAAAAAATCTCAGTTTCAATCGGGTATGTGTCTTGATTGCAGGACACCAGTGTTACTGTTCTGACAGTTACGTGTAGAGCTGGAGTGCATGCTTCAAAGGCTTGTGGACTGAGGCCTCAGTTTGTCTGCACAGAGTTTGTCCACTGCACACAGGACTTGATGCTGCATTCTAGGACTTGTGGAACCCAACTGAGACTCCGGGAAGGGAAATTAAGACCTATGTTTATCAGAAAATATCAAAGAATTAATTGATGTATTCACAATACTCTTAAATCACAATCTTCGGATCTCTACTCCAAAGCCTTCTTATCTGCAGGGTATCCTTGTCGATTTAATATCAAATTGGATGCTTTTCCCCTAGGCATTTTCTTCCTTGCTCCATTTTCTTTCTGTGATGCTAATTCACCAGGTATGGGGTTATTTCTTTACTGGTTTGCTGTGTATCTTCTCTCTGAAATGCTCAGAATCAGAATGTAAGCTTTAGTGACAGCGAAGTTAATATCTTTTGTTGAATGTTCATATCCTAGCACTTAGGGCAGGGTCTGGTATGTCATAGGAAAAATCAATAAATAGTTATTGAGTGGGTAGTTAAAGACTGAATGGATAACAAAGGGATATGTGCTCATCTTCCCAGATCCTGAAGGTAATTCACCACGAAATGCTTTTAGATGGCTTTTTTGTTGGTTCTACCTTAACTTCTACTTATGTTCATTGCTTGATACGAGACCACCCAAAAGGCATTACATTTGCCTCAGGTGCATATATATTTACTAAGGGTGCATTTCCTTTTGGCAAATAGAGACTTTCATATACTACCATAAAAAAAGAGGAAAATGAACCTCAAGGTTGAGTAAACAGCTGTTTAGGGAAAAGGGCCTACTTGGTAACACATTTTTTAGGCTTTTTTTAAACCAATATATGTTGATAAATAATTGACATCTTACGTTTTCCTTTTTGCTTCAATGTCCTGCCTTAAATGGACAAATTTCTTGCCTGTTTATCTTTCAAAAGCCTCTAATCTCAACCACCCCTGCAGACTCGACATCTCAACTGAAATGCTGACCACAAACTGTATAATTATAACTATTACTTTCTATATGTGTGGCTCAATTTACATCTGAGAGCACCTTGTCAGCAATTTTTTAGTTATTTACCACATGGCATGACAAACAAATACAATATGCATCATGCACCCCAATATAAAGTAATTATGTAATAATATTTTTGACAGGAAATATATAATAATATCAACAGAAAGTAATTTAAAGAAAAGGAAGTGTAGAATAGGAAGTATAAGTAGGCATATGTTAAATTATAATCTCAGCTCTTTGTAAGTATTCAGTTACTATTAGATTACTTTCTCCTTGTGTTTTAGGATTTGTACTATCAGGACGTCTTTAACACCACTGGGATGTGAATGAATAGAGGTCTCTGTACTGTGTTCTAATATTTATGGATGGGCAGTGATGGGAGGAAATCCTGGTACAGTAACTCAGAATCAGTAACAATAAGAATATCTCTTTACCTAGTGGACTTGCTTCATGTCTTCTTATCATCTGGCCATTTGGCCATTGGGCCAATTAACTTAAGTTTGATATCTACATACTGAAAAACTAAAATAGGTGCTTTTTTGAGAACCCAGAGATACCAAGGGAAACTATCTTTGTTTTTTTCCTTATATTATTCTTATACAATCCAGTCCCTAGGAATAGAGAGAGAAAGTATAATTTCACTTTTTTAAAGAGTTCATCAATACAATGAACAAAATTGTCTCCGGGTTTAAGAAATAAATTTATTTTTCAAAAACCCACTTAAAATTTGTATTCACTTTTTTAAATGATGTATGCAATCAACCAGTTAATAGTCACTTTTCTAAATATGTGTCTCTGGCTAATGCATCTGTGCTCTGATTATTCCAAAGTCTCATCATTCTACCCCTCTTCTTCTCACCTTGCCTGTCTTGATATTAGAAGACCTATGGTAATCTACAGTTCAAGCAATGCAGATGAAAACAGCAGTGGAGCATTCTAGAAGCATGGTGGTGGATCATAAGGTTTACATGCTCTAAGTTTAGTCTTCTAACTCTGTGAACTCATCTATTCTCCAAAAACAGCTACTGCAAAATCCTGGGTACATTAAAAACAAACGATGTACTGTATGTAGAATTGACACAATTGCCATCTTTAAAAAAAGGCTGGAAAAGGCTATTCCCAAAGCATTTTCTTTCTTTCTTTCTTTCTTTTTTTTTTTTTGGCTAGTCCTGGGCCTTGGACTTAGGGCCTGAGCACCATCCCTGGCTTCTTCCTGCTCAAGGCCAGCACTCTGCCACCTGAGCCACAGCACCCCTTCTGGCCGTTTTCCATATATGTGGTGCTTTCCAGAGCATTTTCTGAAGTGAGATAGAATAAAGAAGCTCAAAGTGATGCCACTGGCCACTTTGATTGTAACAGAAAATAAAGGGCAGTAAATATGATGAAATTTGATATCAGCTATGATCATATCCATGAAGCCCAAAGCAATGTTCTTCCTTTTGGTTTATTTTGTTATTACATTGACTATTTTAGAATATTATATATTGTTACTGTTTTCCTAGCATACTGCTGCAGCACCTTATAATTTCAATAAACCCTGCTGATGATTTGAGCATTTATTTATAATGTCCTGAAGTTATTTCTTATGTCCTAGAAGAGATTAAATGTTTTAGGGTCTTTTCTCACTTCTCATGGCTAATAATTGCTAAACCGACCCCATTCCAGTTGGTTTACAAATACATAAAACCAAATTAAGACAGGATACCATGTCATCCTCAATAGTAGTGAAGTATGCCCAGTTGTTTGAGAAACATAAATTCTGTCGAAAATCAAAGTGAAAGGTAACATTTATTCCATTACTATTGAAAGTTAACTTCCAAGCACATGAAAGGGAAGGTTGAAGGAGTTTATGTTATATTGCCACACATAAGGACAAGCATAAGAAGTAAATAATGGAATGGTGGGAAGCAATTTCATCTTTCACCTGTGCTTCAGGCATAATAGTGGCATAGCTTTGAATGGGCCATGTTATCAATTCCTTCATCAGTATGTAGTTCAAAGCTTACAGCTGTGTTTAGAAGCTGATTATTTAATATTCTTAGTAATAAACCAATCTGAAAAGAAGACATGGTTGTTTGCGTTCTGAGGTTTTTGTTTGTTTGTTTGTTTTTTGTTTTTTGCCAGTCCTGGGCCTTGAACTCAGAGCCTGAGCACTGTCCCTGGCTCCTTTTTGCTCAAGGCTAGCACTCTACCACTTGAGCCACAGCGCCACTTCTGGCCATTTTCTATATATGTGGTGCTGGGGAATCGAACCCGGGGCTTCATGTATGTGAGGCGAGCACTCTTGCCACTGGGCCATATTCCCAGCCCTGCTTTCTGAGTTTTAAATATGGTGGATCCAGTATGGGCTTTGAGATTTTGTTTTGTATTTTAGATATTTGAGATCAGAGTCAAGAACTTCTCTCTCTCTCTCTCTCTCTCTCTCTCTCTCTCTGGGTTTTATGAGAACATAACTTTCTGTCTATTCAATCAATACTTTTTCAGTTTGTTTGTTTTTTTACTTCGTGTTAGAGGAGACAAAATGCCAAATCCCTTTCTTAGGGCCATCAGAAATATTGGAAACAGTTGGAAAAGCATGCTGAAAGGACAGGCCAGGACATTTTATAACAGCTTTTTATTAATTTATTTGATAAAATTCCACGCTCATATGACACTGGATTTTGTTTTTTTTCTTTTTCTTAAAATATTTTAAAAAATAGTTCTCATTTATTTTCTATGAAACATATTGGGAACTCAAAAAGTCTGCAGCATTTTTTGATCATTGGAAAGTTTGGTTTGGAGGATTTGGGATGGTGCAGAAAGTAGGAACTATTCAACCTTCTTGTGTTCTTCAGTATAAGAAAGGAGCTTTTTCCTCTAGTGTATCATGTGGAAGTATAACTGGGGGAAAATGGGAATGTAGGAGATCATTATCAGAATGAGGAATGCATGGTACTCAAAGGAGAAATTGTATTTGTTTGGTAAACTGATGGAGTACAGACCAGTCTGTCTGACAAATGGCAGAGAGGCCTATGTTGTGAGCAATTCTCCTGACACTCCCATCGGGTAGGGCACAATGAAAAGCGGGTACCTGACCAATTAGGTGAGGTAAGGCAGATGATTTAATAGACTCAATGTATAAAAGGAGTAAAGGATAATTTCTGTGATTGTCCAGGCAGTAACAAACAGTAATCACCTTCACTCTGCACCTTTTTGACACTATGTGTTACTGCCCATATTAGGGGGGAAAAAAAACTCTTGACATCACTTGGAAAGAAGTCAGGACAACAGAAGAGGGTACAATTCCTGAAGCCCAATATAAAATCTCCAGTAAGGCTCCAGTGTGGAAGAATTTCAAAGGGTTTTCAATTAAACAGTAAAGACTTAGGCTAGCTCGCCTTAGCCAGGTATGCTCTGACCAGACCAACGGCTATAACCAGCCACACCGCCGTCATCACCACACGGTAGATGACCAGACACGCGGTGGCCAGAGGCCCCGGGCCCTTCTGCTTCCACGTGCCCGCCACTGGCTCTGGCAGCCCCGGCTCGGCCACCACCGCCCTCCTTCCCTTTCATCGCTGCAGTCGCCAAGTCAGTGCCCGCAACCCCGTCTTTTCAGTTCTTTCTAGGTGATTTACAAGCTTATCTGTGATTTCTCTAGCAATGGATAATTCATAATCATCACAGAAAATCCACATGTATGTAGAAGACTAAATATTAAGTGTTAGATTTGCTTGGCATCAAATGTACCCCATAGCACTTGAGCTCATGTAATAATCCTAATCCTGCCTTCTGAGACCAAGGAAGAGAATATAAAGCAAATCTCTCCTCCATATTGGAAGCTTTTGAAATCATGTTGCTATTCATACTTTCCATGTGCTTCCCTTGAGTCCATACAAATGTGACAAGGATGGACTCGGGGGAATTTTGGTCGCAAGGTTGCAGACATGTATTTAAAGTGCTCATGCCTTTTGATTCTCAGTGTTCTTTTAGAATGTATGAAGTTTGATATTGGGAAGATCTCTGATTCTTTTCAGTTATACATCATAATTATTATCTTACCTCAAATATTTTGGACCGAAGTTGAAATTTCAGACATTAATATTACTTCTCAAAATCATGGACATTATGTAATCTAACTGACTATCATTTTTCAACCTAATTGACTATCATATTTAGTATGCCTTAAACTTGGGTTTTAGCAGTAATAAGACTAAAAAAAAATGCTTGTGGCTATAACTGAATGTTCCAACATGGCAAGTAAATAGAAAGGAATGAGAGGGTAAAAAAGAAAATAATAAGGAAAACAAAAGAAAGGGGAAACAAGAAGAAAATAATAATAAATTAATGAATAAAAGAATAAAGAACAGGAAGATAGATATTCTCTGAAATAGACTGTCTTGGGAATTGTCACAGATGCTGTTAGAAACACACAGCTGAGCCACACACATGCCCAGTGCCTGCATGCCAGCTTTCCCATGAGTATCAGGTTGTAGCCAATTCAGCTTAGACAAAATGGCTGCTCAGGAAGGACACAGAATGCTGTATTTGGTGCTACACACTTGCAATTTCAGCTACATAGGAAGTCGGGCTGTCGGACCATGGCCCAAGACTAGTCCTGGGCAAAAACACCTTGATAAAAAGATATATTTTATTGTTATTATAAAGGTGATAGGCCAATAGCTATACCCTTATGATCACATAAGATGATGCTAAGTGAAATGAACTCCATTTTAGGAAAATGATTGTTATATCACAGTTGTAACTACTTTCAACATCCCATGTGTATCTGTAGTTTCTACTATTGATGATGTTCGTGTATCACCTTCTTGTGATTGTATCTACACTATCTCTGTAATCTTATCTGAGTGTATGGGAAACAGTGTGTACTGGTATTAGAATTAGGAAATAAAAAGGGAATACCAAAATTGAGAGACAAAGGGTAAAATAGGAGAAACAACAACAAAAGCAATACTTGCAAAACTGTTTGGTGTAAGTGAACTGAACACCTCAGGGAGGGAAAAGGGGAGGGGGGGGGTATGAGGGATAAGGTAACAAACAGTACAAGAAATGTATCCAATGCCTAACGTATGAAACTGTAACCACTCTGTACATCAGTTTTATAATAAAAATTTTAAAAAAATAAAATAAAGGTGATAGGCACAGGGTTTATCATTTTATAAGTCAAGTAATGAGTACATTTATTTTTTAAACAGTGTTAGTTCTTCCTCTCCCAGTTTTCCACTCCCAATCCTGCCCACAAGGTGTATATTTCATTTTCAACAAAGTGTCTTCTGAGTACCATTTCTCCACTTGTTCACACTTTGTACTTGCATTTCCTTGACTCCCTCCCATACCCCAAAAGACAGATAAATGAACAAAAAAGACTAAAAGAAAACAAAACTCTTGTTTCCATTTCCTGGAATTCACTTCATTAAATATTATTTTATATGATCAGGGGCATGGAGTCCTTTGAGTTCCTCCCCTAAGCACGTCCTCCTTTGGTCTCATTGTGTGTGAATGCCTACAGTCCTATATAACTTAGCATGTCCCAGTGTATTTTAGAACTAGCTCCTGCATATGCAAGAAAACATTCACCACTAATCTCTCTGAGCGTGGCTTACCTCACTTAACATGATTTGTTCTAGGTCCATCCATTTCCCTGCAAACGACATAATCTTTTTTCTTTCTAATAGCCATTTGAAACTCCATTATGGCAAAAACATTTGTGAAATATAATATAAACAAAAAAATCCTGAGGATGTGGCTTAAATGCTAGAGGACCCATTTTTCCTGTCTTCTGAAAATGAGGTCCTGAATTCAAACCCTGTCACTGAAAAAATAAATTTTCAAAAAGTAAAAGAAAATATAGAGTCTGGCACACCTGGCTCAGGATTGTTATCCTTGCTGCTCAGGAGGCTGAGAGCTGAGGCTTGCCATTCGAAGCCAATGGGGTAGGAAAGTCCATGAGACTCTTATATCCAAATAGTCACAAAAGAAAAAGAAAAACATGGGAAGCAGAGGTGTAAATCAGGTGGTAGACCACTAACCTTGGGCTGAAAAAGCTCTGGGACAGGGCCCATGCCCCGAGTTCAAGCCCAAGATAGGGCAGGACTGGCAAGAAAAATTTTAGAAAAGGGAAATATGAATGGTTCAAAATGTAAGAAAAATGAACTCCCCTTTCCCTGATGTAGTAGTAAACAGTAAGTAACAAGACAAGGGGAAAAGAACTGGTTCTGGAAGCCAAATGTACAGACATTGAAGAGAGACCTGGTGATAGCAAGCAAGAAGATGCAGTTCTGTGCCAGGTCAGACAGGATGGTCATTTCAGAGAGGATGAATCTGGGGAAAAATGCACAAAAGGTTTACCTTGTAAAACAGATTTGCCCTGTGAATACATTTTAACATAAAGGTAAAGAACACAGAGAGACAGATACTCTTTCAAAAAAAAAACCATTTTAACAAAACATAACATAAAAGACTTAAATAAAATACTTCACAAGAGGTGATTTTCTTGGCATGTGATGGCTCTTAGGAGGAATGCTGTACCATCAGAAGGGTGATTTAACATAATAAATACATTGCAATACACACTATTTACGTATAATTCATAATGTACAATCACAAGCTCTTTGTAATGAATGCTTTTTGCTCTTTGATGGCTCCCATTTCATCAACATGACATCTGGAGCTCTTAGCATAATCACTATGGCCCTCTCAGGTCTGGCCTTACATTACTCTGTCGCCTCATTCCCATCACACATCCTCACATTCTGCTCCGGTCATAAGGGACTTCGTGTCATTTCTCCAGGGCGTCTGATTTTCTGTTTTCTGTTCTTTTCCTCTACGCCTTTTGCCCAGCTACTAATATCTAGTTGAATCTTTTTTATTTCTCCAGTTCTTTTCTCAAATGTCACTTCACCCAAAGCTGCTTCCATGACCATACTAGCTAAGCATCTACTCTCACCCTTGGTGTGTGTGTGTGTGTGTGTGTGTGTGTGTGTGTGTGTGTGTGTGTGTGTGTGCAGGTGTCAGTGGTGGGGCTTGAACTCAGAGCCACACACTTTCACTTGTTTTGTTTTGCTCAAGTCTAGCACTCTGTACCTTAGGCCACAACTCCATTTCCAATTGCTTAATTGAAGATAAAAGTCTCATGGATTTTCCGCCAAGCCGGCTTCAAACTGTGATCCTTAGAGCTTAGGCTCCTGTCTATATAAGCTTGAACCCCCAGTGCCTAACTATCTATCCCTTCTTACTCTGCTTTGCATAACATTATGGAATGGTTCACATCTCACATTCAGATTTACTGTCTCTTTCATACCCCAAAAAGTGAAGCTCTCAGACAGCAAATAATTATTGCTGTATCTCCAGAGCTTAACGTAACTTATATTATCAGTTCAATAAACCTACTTAACTATGCCTGACACTCTCAAAAGCATATTTAAAGATAATTTGATTATTCTAATACTTTTTTGAGATAGAGTTTTACCCAGAATGGTCTTAAACTCTTGATCCCTTGCATCAACCTCTCAAGAGCTAGGATTAAATATGTGTATCATAGAGCCCCATTTCTAAAAATACTTGATATCAAACAATAAGCATGGGTATCTATGTGTGTATGTGTGTTTGTGTGTTTGCATGTCCACTTTGTGTAGTTATATGTGAAAAGTACACATAAATCATTCTTTTTAAATTTGATTTATTTGATCTACAAGAGACACAGAGAGATGATGTGGTTAGGGACAGGAAGACCTGAATATTGTGGTACAGACATCATCTTTTCCTTTTAGGATCTCATATCTGGGATACTACACCTCACTATAAGAAATACTTGTAAGATAGGTATGGATGGCTCAAGCCTATAGTTGTAGCTATTCTGAAGGCTAAGATAGAAGATTACAGTTCAAAATCACACTGAGGTGGAAAGTCTGTGACTCTTATCTCCACTTAATGACCAAAAATTAAAAAAAAAAATGAAGCTATGGATTCAGTGGTAGAGAAAAATGCTCAAGGGACTGTGTCAGGGCTCTGAGTTCAAGTTCCAGGATCGGCACAAAAAAAGAACAAAAGACTGCTAACTAGTTCACAGGAGTACAACTTATCCCGTGCTCCTCTCAGAAAATGAAAGATGGGCCCAGTGGTGATTTTTAAAATTACTATTTATATGAATTCTCTGTAGGATGTTTCATATTAGTGGAATGTTCTAGACTGTGGGCTCTGCTGGGAAAAAGCACATTTTGGCAAATGAGTATATCTCACCTGGAAAGTATTTCACAAGAGTGCAGGCAGACATTATGGTATACCTTTCTATTTGGAATATGAAGAGAATGCCAACAAGAGAAACTCCTACTTTACAGATATGGAAACACAGGTTAAGTGATTTCTCACCTTCCCATAGCAAGTTGTACCAGAGTCTGTCTGCTCCATCACCTTTTTGTGCTGATGGCCTCAAGTCTCAAGTAGAGTCCTATGCTATAAATTGCAGCAAACAAAATACAGTTTGAAACATTTCCCTATGAAAGTTCCCTTTCTACTCCCAAAGTGAGGAACTTGATATAAATGGTGGGAGGGGGACAATACTGGAAGGATGACTTGGATCAAAATGTACTATAAATGTAAATGGACATATTAAATTGCAACCCTTTTATACACTCATTTGAAGATTTAAAAAATGAAAACACATTAAAAATAAAAACTATTTTTAACATAAATGATTAATAGATTGTCTTAAAATAACTGAAATTATTCTGATGCTCTAGTTACTATTATGTGTGTGTTTCTTTCCACATTCTGTATCTAAGAATCAAGTGATAATAATTTAATTCATAAATGATAAAGAATGCACACTTATCTAATTGATTTAGAGAACATATAATGCAGAAATAATAAGGAATAAAGTATAGCTAAGGACAGTACTATAGTTATAGTCTTTGATTTGGATTCAGAACATCTAAATTATTCGACTGGGGTGTATCTCTTGAGTTTGTTTCTCATGATATTAGAGAGAAAACAATTTTTACTTTATAGAATTGCTTTGAAGATTAAACAAGATAAAAATCTGTGAGCCTATGGCTGATGCCTGCAATCCTAGCTAGTCAGAAGGCTGAGATGTGAGGATTGAGGTTTGAAGCCAGCCCAGGCAAGAAAATTCATGAGATTCTTATTTGCAATTACACACCCAAAAAAAAAAAAATCCCAGAAGTGAACAGTAGTTAAAGTAGTACAATATCACCAGAAATGAGCTGTAGTTAAAGGGGCACAGTATCAGTCTTGAGTGAAAAAGCTAAAGGACAGTGCCCAAGCTCCAACACACACACACACACACACACACACACACACACACACACAGAGGCAGAGAAACAGAGAAGGTATTAATATATAATATAATACATTTATATAATATAATACACTTTCAGTAACTAATTATTCAAAAGAAAGAAGGAAAATAGGAGGCAGAGAAAGAAGAAACAATGAATAATAACAAAAATCAAAGAAGAATAGGGGAAAGAGGAGGAAGACAATAAAGAAGAGTGGAAGAAAAGAAAGAGGAAAATGAGGAAGAGGCAAAGGAAATGGAAAAGAAGGAGATGGAGGAAGGGGAAAGAAAGAACAATGAGGAAGAAAGAAGTAGGAGGAGGAGCAGCAAGAGGAACAGAAAACGGAGGAGCAAGATGAACAATAAGATGGTCATCTTGTAGCAGTCTCTTGCTGGTCCAATCAATTCTCTATAGTTGCTCTGTGGTTCCCTTTGAAGAACATGAATTGATTAATCGGCTCCTCTGTTAAAAAAAAAATCAGAGGAAAACAAATAAACCAACAAGGTCAAAACTAAGAAATCCGCTTCCTCCTCTACTTACCAAAAGCATCACAATTTAGTAGCTTGTTGAGCATGTGGAATTGTCTGTCTAGAATGTCTTCTCTGCCTCTTATCAGAATTATTCCATATTTTCTGTAAGAATTCATTGTATTTGCCTCTTACCTTCTCTAGTCACTAGAGACCATGCTCTTCTCTGTATCTTTCAGTCTTACACAAAATTTCTCATGAATATGTCATAAAACCCTATTAGATGTATAGTCAATATTTTCTCACAAGTTTGAAAAGGAGAGGACCTATCTCTTCATTTATGAGTCTTTGTGGTTGGGACAAGTGAAGCAGAAAACAACCCTCTCAGCTCTAACTCACCCAAGTCTTTCTTTGATTTACAGAAACATCATATTTTAAATGATCTTGTGGGACACACCGACTGGCCCTGCCTGTTCGCGCCACGGAGGTGTGTGGCTGTTGCGCCTCGAGAGTGAGGCCCTGAATAGCCCTGCCTGTCTCAGTCTCTGGGGGAGTGCTTGTTTGCACCGCCTCCCAGAAGAGGGATCCCAGTTAGCCCCTCCTGCCTTCCAAGTCTGGAACTGGAAAGGTGGCTCTGGCTGGCCACGCCTCCCAGCCTTAAGACCTTGTGCAGCAAGATGGCTGCCGGCAGTAACCTGGGGGCAGTCCTGCTAGTAATGACATAGACTTAGGCCGCCCCTTAGGGAGGTCCCATGGCCTTCCGCCCTTGACTGACAGCTCAGACCACCAATCATAGCCCCTGGATAAGTATGTTACAACCCCCTCTTCCTGACATTGCCCATACTTAAGATCTGGTCCGCACCACTAAACTGAGAGTAGTCTTGAACTTCTCAAGAGTCCACTTACTGTTTAACCGTGGCAGAAAGTTGGGCTGCCTGCGAGCAACTCACGGCTCGTTACCTATTCTGGGTTCACCCTCGGTGGGGTGCACTTCCTCTCCTCTCCCGCTGGTTGGGAGAGCACCCAGGGTGCAGGGACCCCTGCAGCTGGTGCCCAACGTGGGGCACAGGACACAGGACACAGGAAACAGAAAGCACAGGACACAGGAACTATAGGTGAGCCCAGTGAAGCGAGTTACCATAGGTAAGAGTCTCCCCGGGAAGAATGGGGCAAACTCCAAGCCGGCTGTGTAATCCAGCCTTCCGGGTGCTGAGATACAGGCTCCAAAATGCTGGACTTCATATCTCAGACTCCCAGGCTGTAAAGATTGGGAGAAATTGATACATTGTATCCCTTGGCTGGCAGAAGCCAATCCCACGTCTCCCAGGAGAGTGAATTAGCTTCTGCCTCATTAAGTTTCTCCCAAGAAGAGCCTGAAGTATTTGTTGTAGAAAAAGTACTGGACCAACGTGTAGTGAATGGGAAGGTAGAATATTTCCTGAAGTGGAAGGGATTTACAGATGCTGATAATACTTGGGAACCTGAAGAAAATTTAGATTGTCCAGAATTAATTGAAGCATTTCTTAATTCTCAAACAGCTGGTGAAGAAAAGGATGGTACAAAAAGAAAATCTTTATCGGACAGTGAATCTGATGATAGCATATCAAAGAAGAAAAGAGATGCTCCCGTACAATCCAAGGGGTCAAGCCATAATTGAGAGGCATAACAAGACCCTAAAAGACCAATTATTAAAACAGAAAGGGGGGGGGACAGCCCTCATGACCAATTAAGGACAGCCACGCTTACATTAAATATTTTAAATTTCTCCAAAGACCAACCTCCAATGGGTTTTCAGAGGCATTGGTCAGATCAGACACCTTATTCAAAGGTGCAAGTCCGATGGAAGGACCCCCTTACTGGATCATGGCGAGGTCCTGACCCACTTATTAGCGTGGGAAGGGGTTTCAGATGTGTTTTCCCGATTGGGAACCAATCCCAATTTAGATACCTGCTAGAGACCTAAGATATTGTTCACCAGAACCCAAGAGCTCTCTCTCTCTCTCGAGGTACAATCTTTGTTCTCCCCAGAAATAAAGAAAAAGACCAAGATGGATCTCTTCCTGCTCCTCCCTGGAACCACGGAAGGCCTGTCTGAGTGTGTCAGTGGTGGACAACAGCGGCGACAGCCAGCCTCCTTTCCTTCCAGTGCCCAGCCCTGCCTGCTGTTTGTTTCTTGGACTCTACCTCAGCATCTTTTGTGGTGCAATGTTTCTCTGTGGCAATATCGCCTATAGCTTTGTCCAAGAACTGGAATGGATCACTAGCACCTTGGCTGCCATGGACCTCCAGAACCGCCAAGGCCTGGACCTGTTTCTACCTCACCGTTAGAGATGGGGGATGGTGCTGCCTGCCCACCTTGAGCAGCGTGGGGACGGACTAAACTCCAACCTTCCCTGGACCGAGCCAGATGGGTGGCTCCCTTTCCCTCTCCCCTTCGTGGGAGAGACCCCCCATGACCTTTGTGTTTGCATTTGCCCCTGTGCTTATATGGCCTCTGTATTTACACCTGACCCATGCTAGGGCAAATTGGCTTCCCCTAGTTCTTAAGCAATGAGCCAGAGCTGTCCAGTCAATGGTTGTCTGGCAGCATTATGCTGCTTTTAGCCATTTGGGAACCCTAGGAGGTTGGTCATGGCCCCTACCAGGATGTGCAGTCTACCGGAGTGTACAGGCGTGAGACGGAAATAGCAGGGCCTCCTCTTATGTGCAGACCCCTCTCCCTCTGAGTTCCTTTGCTGGGGCTGGCAAGCCTTGCAGGTAGGATGGCCCAAAAGGCTAGGGTGGTCAGCCAAAGACAGGTAAGATTCCTCAAGGGGGGAACAACCTAAGACAGGCGCATTCTCAAGTAGGACATCCACCTGCTTATTAAAAAAATGAAAAAGGGGGAGATGTGGGGCGTACCAACTGGCCCCACCTGTTCGCGCCACGGAGGTGTGTGGCTGTTGCACCTCGAGAGTGAGGCCCTGAATAGCCCTGCCTGCCTCAGTCCCTGGGTGTGTGCTTGTTTGCACCGCCTCCCAGAAGAGGGATCCCAGTTAGCCCCGCCTGCCTTCCAAGTCTGGAACTGGAAAGGCGGCTCTAGCTGGCCACACCTCCCAGCCTTAAGACCTTGTGCAGCAAGATG
Organism: Perognathus longimembris pacificus; assembly: GCF_023159225.1. Taxonomy (NCBI): domain Eukaryota; kingdom Metazoa; phylum Chordata; class Mammalia; order Rodentia; family Heteromyidae; genus Perognathus; species Perognathus longimembris. The sequence goes on along the minus strand of NC_063181.1, from coordinate 35,227,002 downwards.
GCTGCCGGCAGTAACCTCGGGGCGGTCCTGCTAGTAATGACGTAGACTTAGGCCGCCCCTTAGGGAGGTCCCATGGCCTTCCGCCCTTGACTGACAGCTCAGACCACCAATCATAGTCCCTGGCTAAGTATGTTACAACCCCCTCTTCCTGACATTGCCCATACTTAAGATCTGGTCCGCACCACTAAACTGAGAGCAGTCTTGAACTTCTCAAGAGTCGACTTAGTGTTTAACAGTGGCAGAAAGGTTGGGCTGCCTGCGAGCGACTCGTGATTCGTTACCTATTCTGGGTTCACCCTCGGCGGGGTGCACTTCCTCGCCACTCCTGCTGGTTGGGAGAGCACCCGGGGTGCAGAGACCCCTGCATGATCTAATTCAGTATTTCTAGTAACCAAACTAAAAGAGCCAATTCCAAGTACATAAAACAGTAGGAAACATTTTCCTCTACAAATCACCCAACCCATTTTATACATTATTGTGCACCCTATAAATGATCATCTTTAATCTCCTATATCTCCTCTCCTATCAGCCCTCATCATGAATAGATTCCTATTCACAGGAGTATGGCAGGACATGAGGGAAAGTGCCTGCTGCAGATCCATGTATTTCACAGTTTCTGTTGCCTTTCCCTGCTTTATGCTCCATTAGCTACGGTCAAGGCCTTCACTAGCCCCCATCCCAGCTTCAACAAGCCTTCGCTATGGTACCACCAATCTTGAGATTCCCAAGTCTAGATTTTGCCTTTTCACAAATCTTGTGCCTTTCTCACTGGCACTGAGATGGGAAAGATGGCCCAGATTCATAGCTGTCGTTCATTGAATCAGATCCATGTCAGTTCTTCTAAAGAGTTCCTCAATAGTGAAGGGACTGATTTATTGCATGAAATACCCTGCATAAAGAAGTCACACCAGTTATTTATTTTTCACCTGGAAGATCATTTTGCTGTTATAGACTAACTAGCAAGGAATTTCTGTTTCTAGACAAGTGAGATGTTTGTATTCAGACCAGGTCAAGCCAAATTAATTATCAAGAAGATGATTGGTACAAGAAGCGAAGGGAAACATAAATGCAATTTGCATCAAGAGTCATTTAATTCAAAGAGGCCCTTCCTACAAAGTACTGCATCAGGAGCTACCATAGCCCCTCTTCTTAGCCCTATATAGAGCTTTCCACTTGTGCTGAAATTGATTTCACAACACAAGCCTTCCACTCCTGCTCATTGAGCAGAAGACCATGAACTGAACAAAACAGCAGCAACTGCATCAGGCATGCTGGCTTGAATTCCAGAAGGGTATTAGCACAAGGGACCTGAATGATCAGCAGATTGTTTGGTAGCTCAGAATGATTCAAATGGAACTATTTTAGGATAAATAGTGCAGTAAAAGAACACCTAACTTCCAAGACCCTGCTAAGCTCTGTTTCTAAGTCTCATGTTTCTAAGTAGGTGTTATTATAGCAAGAGGCGAGCAGTTATAGCTAGATTTTCTTTAGATTACATCACTTACGTATTTCCAAACTCTACCCCTCATATTGTACAGGATGTAGGACAGAGTATGAAATAGTGCCAAAGTACAAGGTCAGTATACAGAGATAAGACTACTGAAATTGCATCTGTTGGTTTCTTATGCTTAAAATCTTAGAGAAGCACATAATTCTCCAAGTCAGTGTGTAGTTTGAGTAAAGTAATACAACATTACAACATTATACCGATATAATAGCTCCCATTGTAACAATAAAAGGAGATAAAAAATAAATTATATGGCAGAGTTAGTATTGCATTTAAAATTAACACATTCATTCAAAATTAATACATCTATTCTCTTTCAAATCCTTCTTTTGGTTAACACCTTGCATTCTAAATAAAAGTTTGTTAGTAAGAGGACTAGATAAGATATCAAGACTATTAGCGTCAGCTACTTCTCCAACGTGGATAGGGTGTTCTGACTTCTCACAAATAAAATTCTTGTATGTATTTAATATTTATTTATTTATTTAGTCATGTGCTATTCCTGGGCTTGAACTTGGGGCCTCAGCATTGTCCCTGAGCTTCTTTTGCTCCAGGCTAACACTCTATAACTTGAGCCACAGTGCCACTTCTGGAGATTTTAGTAGCTTTTTGGAGTTTAGAGCCTTACCAGATTTTCTTCTGCCCAGGTTGGCTTCAAATTCCAATCCCCAGATCTCAGTCTCTCTCTTGGGATTAGAGGCAGATATGATCACCAAGGGCACCTGGAAAGTCTGGTTTTCATTTTACAGAAGGAGGGGGAATTTTTCTTTCTTCTTTTCCTTAAAAAATGTTCCAGCAATTATGTTTATTTGTGAATAACTTTAATTTTAGCTTCAGCGTCCATTGAGGCAGGAAAATCTATGTTCCTCTTGATTCCCTTCCCCCCACAAAACATCTGACTATGTACTGACATTTTCCTTAAAGGAGCTCAGAAGCTCCAACACAATACATCTCTAAGTCTTTTTCTGGCAAGTCCTTGTATAGAATAATCTTCTCTTTAATATGAATCTGATATTACTTTTCCTAGTCAGAGAATTACATTTAACTGGTGTAATGAAGGTTTGTTTTGGGGTAGAAGAACCTTTTGCCAACAAGATGAGAAAGAACGTGGAGGAGGGTGGATGCTATATTGTTAGAGGATGATATATTATTATTTTCAGAGCTCCGAGGAGAGAGACTCAACCTTGTCAGACATGATTTATGTTTGTTCATTCTGGGATTCAATGGGAAGGTCAGGTGAGCTTTACTGAAATGTTTTGTTATTTATTTTTGTACAGAGTGAAATGAAAAGCAACCCACACACCCCGCCTGGTTTTCCCCATTACCATGGTGAAGATCCAGGCTTTCAGTAAACAGACTGCATAGCATCATAGGAAAGGCTTCCTTCATCTGTATGCAAATGTCTGAACTCACGATGGTTTTGAATACACTGAGGCAGTCCTTGAGATCAGATTATTCATTAAGACAATAAGATGTATAGTTAGAAAAGTTTTCAAACTTATCCCTGAACCATAGTTTTTTATGTTGTGTTCATATTAAGAGCTGACTTTGTTTGCTGTATTCATTTCTAAGTAGCATATTTTTGTGTTTACTGTTTCATATATTTTATGGAATTCACTAAAGAATTACTCTAGGCCCAGAGTTTTCTACTTGGGAAATTTCAGTGTTTTACAGATAATTTATCCCCACATCAGTTTTCCTTGTAGTATTCATCTATATTATTTGACAAGTTTTTTTATGTTGTGGGAATTTCCTCAATGTATCTAGACTTCCAAATTAATTTCTTGGTATCTATCACATTTCCTATACTTTGGGCACAGTATCATTCTTTGATTTGTGAAACTCTTGAACACTATGGTTTTCATGCTATATCTATACCATATTTTTCCTCCCCTCTGGGACTCTACTCAGTTGTAATATATGAAACTTACAAGAACCTATTTCCATTTTTCCCTGTCATTCTACTATTTTCACACATTTTACACCTACCTATGATAAAAATCAAATAACACAATACTATAGTTTTTTATGAACTATCTCTTAGTGAATTGTTAAAAATGCAAACAAAACCTTTTTCTTTACAGTTGTCTCATAATTACAACTAATTTAGAGAGACAAGCACTGGAAATTTGGATGCCTAGGAGATGTGTTCACCTATGTAGATATCTTAGATATTCACATCGGGTCTTGGGTGGAGGAGGGAGGGTTTGTTTGCTCCTGGTGTTTTGTCAGTAGATGTTAGGAATGGTGGTAATGCTACAATGGCCACAAGAACATTTTTGATGATGGCTACTCTACACTGACATTTATGTCAGAAGTTTGAGAAAATTTGCTGTAAACTTAAATTTCCACACCAAATACAGTAGGTCTGTAGTATAGACTGGCTGTTAAAGAATAATCTCATAGATTAAGAAGATATAGTTCTGTGAGTTCATTTCTGGGTCTTCAGTTCTGTTCCATTGGTCTTCAGGCCTGTTCCAGTGCTAATACCTAGCTGTTTTTATTACTATACCTTTATAATACAGCTGGAAGTTTGGTATTGTAATTCCTCCAGCACTGTTCTTTCTGCTTAGGATTGTTTTTGCTATTCACAGTCTTTTATTGTTCCATATGAATTTCTGGATTGCTTCCTCTATTTCATTAAAGAATGGTGTTGGGATATTAATGGGTATTGCATTGAATTTGTAGATAGCCTTTGTCAATATTGCCATTTTGACAATGTTAATCCTCCCAATCCAGGAGCATGGGAGGTTTTTCCATTTCCTTAGTTCTGCCTTAATTTCATTTTTCATGTTTTAAAGTTCTCATCATAGAGGTCTTTCACTTCGTTCGTTAAGGTTATTCCTAGGTATTTTATGATTTTGAGGCTATTGAAAAAGGAGTTGCTTTCCTAATTTAGGCCTTGGTCTTCGGGTCATTGGCATATAGAAAGGCCGTTGATTTTAAGGGTTTATTTTATATCCTGCTACTTTGTCAAAGTTTTGGATCATCTCTAGTAACTTGGGAGTAGAGTCTATGGGGTTCTTTAGGTATAGGATCATGCCATCTGCGATGAGAGAAAGTTTAGCTTCATCTTTTCCTGTTTGGATCCCTTTTATGAATTCTTCTTGCCTAAATGCTCTGGCTAGGAATTCTAGTACTATGTTGAAGAAGAGAGGAGAGAGTGGACATCCCTGTCTTGCTGCTGATTTTAAAGGGAATGGCTTTAGCTTTTCACCATTTAGAATTATGATTGCTGTTGGTTTGTCATAGACTGCCTTTATTACATTCAGGAAAGTTCCCTGGAATCCCTGTTTTTCCAGGGCTTTTATCATAAATGGGTGCTGGATTTTATCGAATGCCTTTTCCGCATCTAGAGATATAACCATGTGATTCTTTACCTTGCTCCAGTAAAGGAACTAAAAAAAATAGGATGGAAGAAAGATAGACTCTTTAACAAATGGTGCTGGCAAAACTGGTTCAAGACATGCAACAAACTAAAACTAGAACCTTATATATCACCCTGCACCAAAATCAATTCCAAATGGATCAAAGACCTCAAAATTAAAACAGATACCCTGAAAACACTAAAAGAAGGAGTAGGAGAAACACTTGGGCTCCTTGGCACAAGACAAAACTTCCTTATTAAAGATCCAGAAATGCTACAAATCAAAGAAAGTTTGGACAAACGGGACTGCATCAAACTGCCGAGCTTCTGCAGGGCATAGGACATAGTTTGCAAGATAAACTGAAAGCCCATAGATTTGGAAAAGATCTTTACCAGCCATACAACTGACAAAGGCCTCATATCTAAAATATATGCAGAACTAAAAAAAAAAATTCCTCCAAAACAAAACAGCAAAGAACCAACAGCCCCCACAACAAGTAGGCTAAAGACTTAAAAAGAGACATCTCTGATTAGGAAATGAGAATGGGGAAGAGACATATGAAAAAGTGCTCTATGTCATTGGCCATAAAAGAAATGCAAATCAAAACAACATTGAGATTCCACCTCACCCCAGTAAGAATGTCCTTTATCAAAAAAACTACCAATAACAAATGTTGGAGGAGATGTGGCCAAAAGGGAACCCTACTTCATTTTTGGTGGGAATGTAAACTTGTTCAGCCACTCTGGAAAGTGGTGTGGAGATTCCTCAAACACAGAGCTTCCCTATGAACCAGCAGCCCTACTTTTGGGCATCTACCCAGAAGACCACAAACAAGAACATACTAAAGCCACCAGCACAACAATGTTCATCACAACACAATTTGTCATAGCTAAAATATGGAACCAACCCAGATGCCCCTCAGTAGACGAATGGATCAGGAAAATGTGGTACATATACACAATGGAATTTTACACCTCTATCAGAAAGAGTGGACATTGCCCCATTCGTAAGGAAATAGAAGGATCGAAAAAATTATACTAAGTGAAGTGAGCCAGACCCAAAGAAACATGGACTCTATGGTCTCTGTCATAGGGAATAATTAGCGCAGGTTTAGGCTAGTCACAGCAGAGGATCACAAGATCCCAATAGCTATGCCCCTATGAACGCATAAGATGATGCTAAGTGAAATGAACTCCATGTTATGTAAATGAGTGTTATATCACTGTTGTAATTACTTTCAACATGCCATGTGAAACCGTAGCTTCTTTTGTTGATGATCCTTTTGTATCCCGTTCCTGTGGTTGTACCTGCGCTATCACTGTATCTCACTGAGTACACTGGATTCTGTATATACTGGTATTAGAACTAGGGAAGTGAAAGGGAATATCAAAATTGAGAGACAAAGGATAAAAAGACAAATGACTCCAAAAGCAGTACTTGCAAAACCATTTGGTGTAAAACAACTGAACAACTCATGGGAAGAGAGGGAAAGGGGGAGGCGGAGGGGGGAATGAGGGAGGAGGTAACAAACAGTACAAGAAATGTACCCAAGGCCTAACGTATGAAACTGTAACCTCTCTGTACATCACTTTGCCAATAAATAAGTATATAAAAAAGAATCACACTTCCAATTCATCTGTGAAAGTCATAATTTCACCTTAGCTTTGAACTATAGTTTTAGTAGACACAGAGTTCTACATTAAATGTATTTTATTTTAGCACTTTGAAGAAGTTATGCCTTTGTATTCTGGTTTACATCATTTCTGTCAAGCTGTAAGTCATTATTCTACTATGAGTAATGGATATACATTTTTCTCAGGATAAAGTTTCCCTAATATCAAGGTTTTGGCAATTTGAATATTGTATGTCTTAATATGATTTACTTCATGTTCATTGTTACTGAGATACACTGAGATTTTTAAAGTTTCATAGATGTTACTATAATTTCTTCCACTAGTTTTTATTTTCATCCAATCATATTTTTTCTGCTCTATGTGCTTCTGAGTTCCAACCTCACTAATGATAGTCTACTCTCCGAGTCCTTTCAATTCACCACAGCTATATTTATTTTGTCATTATTTTTGTACTTTTCCTCTCTCCGTGCCTCACTTGGAAGCTACTGACATGTCAAATGCATGAGAAATAATTTCTGCCCTGTCTGATCTCCTTTATCACATTTACTGCATTAAAATTTTTATATGGAATTTTCATCTCTAAGAGTACCAGTGTGGCTTTCTTCCATCTCCATTTGTCTCCTAATTATATTTATGTTTTGCTTTACATCCTTGAGCATATTTCTAATAACTATCTAAAAGTTCTTGTCTACATTTACAGCCATAAGACTGCCTCAGGGACCTGCTACTAAGGATACCAACATACTTCTTATATCTATCTTGCTGTCCTAAGTTTGACCATACTTTTATAATAAAGAAGAATAAAACTTTACGAACTCTCTCATTTTAATGATGTAAACCCTGGCTCAAATTTGCCTGGAGACACTCATATCTTAATAAATCCAGAGCTGCAATCCAAGTTTTACGGCCATCAGAGCAGTGATCTTTTATGCTTGCTAAATAACTATTCTGCCCTTAATAGTGATTGGATATGTGGATTTTAACTTTCTATGTTGCTGCTTGTATAGGTTATTGGAATTACAGGATAATATCTTTATGGAGCTGTTATGTTTAGATTGTCATTATCCATCACCTTGGACATTTCATATTTATAGGTATAAATTAATATGACTTCACCTTAAGATAAAGAGCCTTGGATGTAATAGGTCATTCTGTCTTGAATTTCCACTTCTGTCCTCAGCAAGTCCATTACCATCGCTCTTCATGTGGACGCTCTGGCAACTACAGGCCGGTCTGATCTCAGTCTACATCTTTCAATTTTCATCTTAGCAGCAGCTCCAATTTTACACACCTTTCCTTTATCACCTGGCACTATGGTAAAAGTTGTCATTTGTTGTTTTGTTTCAATTGTGGGGCTTGAACTCTGGGCGTGGGTGCTGTCCCTGAGCTCTTCAGCACCAGGCTCTGCCACTTGAGCCACAGCACCACTTCCTCATTAGTTTTGATGTCAGTCTTGATTGACATTCTGTGAGGGATCAGCATCAACTGTGGGTCACCTGGTGATTCCCAGAAATATGTACATAGCATTGCCTGACCTGGCGCATGGCATTCTCTCACCTGAATGGAGTTGAGAACACTCAACTGTGAAAGCTACCCTCTCATGAGACGGTACAGCTCACTGTGAACAATCAAATGCCACTTCATTACATGCATCTGCACTCCAAACACAGGAGTTCTTGAGCTGGAATTAGAAAGAACTTGGTGTAGCTGAAGCAGCAATAGGACTTCAAAGAACTCCATTTTTAGGTGGCTTGGACACTTTGTTCTGAAAGTGCACATGGTTTTTATGCCTTTCAAGCGACTCTCTCATCTGGTTCTGTGGAGAAGGGGGACTCAATTAAGGAACCACTGTGTGGCAGTCACAACTGGTTCCTTTATCTGGCTCAGCATGGAGGGGACAAAGACTCCCCAGAACAAATGTGCCATTGCTGTGCCACTTGACCTTTCTTTACCGACTATGCTTGTTCAAAGCTTTTCCTTTCTTTTTAAAGGAGGAACCATAAAAAGCATGAAAGACATCAAGTGGCTTAGTGGTTTTCTTTCAGCACACTGGCTGCAGTGGGAAGAGGTCATTACAATGTAGTTCTTCAGAAAGGGTTTATCCTCCTTGTCACCCTGTTAGGAGGTTGCTCAAGTTTTCCCTTTCCTAGATCACACTAGATACGTTCAGTTTACCTGCTTTTACAAGCAGAGGTCAACCTATTAAGCTCACACTGACCTTGGGGAGGTCAAGAGAGGCAAGAGAAAAAGGCATCCCAGTTGGTACTAGGGAGCCCCATGGGGCCTTGTTTATCAAGTTGAGTGAGAAGCAGCTCTGGAGAATTCTGACTGCTTAAGCAGGTTACATGGAAGCTTTCATTTTATAAAGGATGGACCACAGAGGCATATGAGCTAATTAGCTTCCTCACCGAGTTCCAAATGCCCTCATCTACAGAAACTGACTTCACAAGTGGGTCATCCTTGAAATGTCATTAGAGCTTAAAACAATTGTCCACAGCTCTGAAAGAAATCTCTCTCTCTTTCTCTCATTCTCTCTTGCTCTCTCTGTTTCTCTCTCCTTTTCTCTCCCCCCTCCCTCTTCTCTCTCTCTCTGCCCGCCACTCGCACTCAACTTGCTTGCTCAGCTAGTGTTCTACTATATGAAACATGGCTGGTTATTTTGGAGATGGAGTCTCATGGACCTGTCATCCCTGGCTGGCTTTGAACTGTGATGCGCTTGATCTCACTCTTCTCAGCAGCTAAGATTACAAGGTGAGATACCAGCCCCTAGAGGACATCTCTCTATTTTTTTAACTTCTAACTAGGAAATAAAAAGTCAACAGTATGTTTTCATGAGATGATACCTCATCTTTGTTGAATGACTCAGATAGACAGGACCAGGAGTTCTGAGAAATCTGTGAGAAAATGTAACCATCCTGAATTTAATGCTCCAGTGTGCCAATTTTTACTTTTATCTGTTGTACTTATTATTGATAGGCTGCCTTATTAATAGCACTGTCCAGATAAAAGTAAAATTAAAAAACTTGTTAAGTATAATTACTGAAAACTAACAACAGGTAATGAAACAAAAATGTGATGCAATAATATGTCAACAAAAAAGAATGTTAGCATTTTTACTCTTAGGTTTAATTTTTATCACCATTTTGTGTGTGTGTGCTGGCAGTGGGTCTTGAACTCACAGCCTGGGAGCTATCTCCAATGTTTTTCATTCAAGGCTACTACTTGAGCCACAGCTCAATGTCTGGCTTTTTTTTTTTTTTGACAGTTAATTGGAGATAAGAGTCTCACTGTCTTTCTTTCCAGGGCTGGCTTCAAACTATGATCCTCAGATCCCAGCCTCCTCAGTAGCTAGGATTATAGGTGTGAACCTGTGGTGCCCAACTTTTATCCTCATTTTAAAAATGAAAGACAGAATGGGCCTGGAGACACATACACATAATTAAGATGCTGAGGACTACGAGTTCAATATCAGAATATCAGAATAGGCCATATAAAGATTAAGCCCGCTCAAGCAATAAATAAGCGAAAAAATCATCTAATAATAGCTGCCATATACAACAATTTCTCTCAGTTTAAAATAAATGGTTAATAAAATGTTCATGAGAGTGCTATGAACTATGTTCTATAAGTTAAAATTAGACGAAATGGTTTCCAAATATTGTTATATATCTTTCTTTCTTCTACACTGTTATATTCTAGCATGTTTTCTGCTGTGTACCACAGTCAAGCAGTACTAAATCTATGTAAATGGTAACAAAACAGTCAGACATTGAGGCTCTTTCAACTTCTTTTATTGATGGATTAATTACCAAAAGGGTTTTGAGGCCACTGAGAACACTGGTGAGATTTCTGCATCCCTCTACCCAAAGGAAGGAAAGCTCTGTGCTCCCAGCTAGGGGAAATTCTCAAGTAAACCATGTGCCTTGACACATTAACTGACTCGGGTGCTCTAGGCCAGGCACATTTGCACAAACTAAAGCGGTGAGGAGAGCTTGGGAGAAGGGAAGACCTTCCCAGAGCTGTTTTGTTTTGTTTTGTTTAACAATACTTAGACATTCAAATTCCTAGAAGACTAGGACATTTTATTGGAACCAATAAGGACTACATGGGTGAAAATTTCCCTAGGAAAAGTCCAAAACTTAGAATATATTTCTTATATCCAACTATAGCCTTTCCTATCCTGGACTCAGAAAAGCTCAGTTGAAAATTTCATGTACATGCTAAGTGTATTAGACCTGACACAATTAAGGAGAGAGAATTTCATTCAACTCTTCTCCATGATTAAACTCAGGGTTATTTTTTTAGGGAGGAGGGGTTTTCACAATTCATGAACAGCTTTGTGATATAGTCAGTTTCTATAAATAGACATTGTGGAGGGCTAACCCTCTTCTGGCTACTAAACCTTAGTCTGGGCATGACAATCTCATTATCAGATAAGTCCTATGGATTCCATGAGGAGATGAAGAAATGAAGCTCAAGGCCTTTGTTCTGTAGCCGGCAGCTTTGGGTCAGTGCTTTGGCTGTCCTTCCCTTAGCTTTCTGTATCAGTTTCTGCAAGTTGATTTCCATCAGCCTTACTTTTGCCTCATGCTTCCATTGTAAAATATTTCAAGATGCTAGAGCTGACAGCCACTTGTGTACTCATGAATAAAATGTACTGCACTGCAGGATTTGGGGTTTATGGCATCTGCTGGATTGTACTTATTTAGGTGGAATGCAATCAACCATGACTGTAAAAAATACAGTATTATTTTATGCATTAATGCTACCCTATTTGCATTCTGCAAAGAAACAAAATGCACATATGTATATTGGAAAAGTAGAGTTTTTCTGAAAATGAAATGTGCTTTCCTAAGAATTAGTTTAAGATCTCCTTCTTCCTCCTCCTCCTCCTCCTCCTCCTCCTCCTCCTCCTCCTCCTCCTCCTCCTCCTCCTCCTCCTCCTCCTCCTCCTCCTCCTCCTCTTCTTCTTCTTCTTCTTCTTCTTCTTCTTCTTCTTCTTCTCTCTTCTTCTTCTTCTTCTTCTTCCTCTTCCTCTTCCTCTTCCTCTTCCCTTTTCCCCTCCTCCTCCTCCTCCTCCTCCTCCTCCTCCTCCTCCTCCTCCTCCTCCTCCTTTTTCTTCTTTTTGTGGTACTGGGATTAAAGTCAGGGCCTGATGCTTGGTAGGCAGGCACTTTATCAGTGAAAAACTCCCCCAGCTCCTTTTGGTTTATTTTATTTCTCAGCAATTTTGCCTGTGCTGGCCTGAAATTTTAATCTGCCTAACTCTGCCTCCTAGATATTTGTGATTAAGAAATGTGCAACACATCCAGATTATGTTTTGACATTGTTTCTTCCTAACATTTTTTTTTGTAAAGGTGATGTACATAGGGGTTACAGTTACATAGGTAAGGTCCTGAGTACATTTCTTTTTGAACAGTGTTACCCCTCCTTCATTTTCACCCATTCACCCACCCAGCTGACTCCCCTCTTCCCCCAAGTTGTCAAGTTCATTCCCAAAATAGTGTCTAGTGAGTATCACTGTTGAACTGGTTCATTCTTTGTCTCACCATTTCTGCTATTCCCCTTCTCTTTCCCAAATCACATAGACTTATATACAAGACAAAGGGTTCAGATGACAAAAACAGTGATAACAGGGAATAAACCAAACGAATAGGAAAGGAAAGAAAGAAAGAAAGAAAGAAAGAAAGAAAGAAAGAAAGAAAGAAAGAAAGAAAGAAAGAAAGAAAGAAAGAAAGAAAAAAAGAAAGAAAGAGGGAGGAGGGAGGGAGGAAGGGAGGGAGGGAGGGAGGAGGGAGGAGGAAGGAAGGAAGGAAGGAAGGAAGGAAGGAAGGAAGGAAGGAAGGAAGGAAGGGAAGGAAGGTAGGAAGGAAGGAAGGAAGGAAGGAGAAGGAAAGGAAGAGATAAAGAAAGGAAGGAAGAAAGAAAGAAGAAATAACTGCAGTAACTTTTGTTAACCCATGCTTGCCTCTGACTTCTCCTCTCCCATTGCTCCCTCTTGTATAGCTAGGATTCTAGTCATGCACCATCACCCAACTAGTAAGGATCTTGTGATTCTTACCATTGGCAGGAATATTTTCAGGTTCAGAGCCAAGATATGTATGGCATTATTACATTTGCATTTTGTCTAGAACAGGAGATCAGGAAAGCCATAAAAAATCTATTTGCAAAAGTGGATACGGAAGCTAACCTTTGGGGGAAGTTTATGTCCTTGAGTTGTTATTTTCTGCAAATAGGTTGAGTGAAATTCACTCAGATTTACTGTTATTAAAATTCTCCATCATCACTATCAGCATCCTTATCACCCCCAGGTGTACATAGCACATCTTTTTCCAGATGCTTAAGTTGTTTTACTTATATTACTGTGGCCATTTTAAAATATGCTTAAAATACCAGCTTGCACATTTATCCCCACAATACCTCCCTGTGGAAAGAGAGGAGAAGTAAAATGATTTAAATTGAGATCTTTCCTACAGTCTCTGGTCAGAGAAGCCAATGGCTATTCCAAGACAATATTACTGTACTTATTCTTAGAGTATTCCTGTGAGAGAAGAAAATGAAAGAAAGCATTTACACATTTAATAATGAATGAAACAGAAATTCAGAATATAAAGAAGACTTGTCCAAGGACACATTCTGAATTAGCAACATGCCAATAAGAGAGGCATAGCATTCTGATCTTTGTATCACACTGCTTGCTAATCAAATATGCAAATTCAATTATATAGATTTTATTATGATTTACTCTGTGCATGTCATATGCTTTGACCTGTAAATATGAAAACTTTCTTCTCAGAGATGGCGAATGGTGCAGCAATAGTATGCATAATCAGATAGATACTGAGCCTTTACAGAAATCAAACAGATGTTAAAATGAGGTCATATTTGGAATTGAAAATATGTGGCAATATGAGTCATGGTAGTTTGATTTTCTTGTATAAAGTTTAAAACTCCCTTAAGGTTTCAAATTCTTGGCAAGAATAATTTTAATGGGGTAGGAGTAGTGCTGGAGGCCTGTAATCCCAGGTAATCAGGAAGGAAAAATTGTGGCATCCCTGATAAAGGGCATCCCTGGGCAAAAACAGTGGGATCTCACTGAAAGAATAAACTAATGCTTAAGTATCAGACCTTGTTTTTAAACCCTAGTACAGTAATAGAAGGAAGGGAAGAAGGGAGGAAGGGAGGGAGGGAGGGAGGGAGGGAGGGAGAGGGAGGGAGGGAGGGAGGGAGGGAAGAAGGAAGGATGACAGACAGACAGACAGACAGAAAAAGGAAAGAGAAAAGATAAACATTAAAGGTCAAATTACTGGAAAGTAATTGTTTTCTTTTGTTTGCTGTACTGGGGATTAAATTCAAGACTTTGTACACACTGAGAAAGTGATTTACCCCTTGAGTTACACCCCTTCCTCAGCCCTCTTAATTAATTTTAGTATATGTGTGTGTGTATGTGTGTGTGTGTGTGTGTGTGTGTGTGTGCGCGCGCACACAGACATATATTATAGTCTTGCTGTTTTTGCCAAGTCTGGCTTCAACCTCACTCTCTTCCTGCCTCCTCCTCCTTAGCTGCACTGCAGAGTTGACTTTCTAGTGCATGATAAGAACATCATGATTTATTCCTGTTGTTTTTATTATTAATAGTACTATAATTATTACTGTTATGTTTTTAATGACATAATGTCCTTTGTCTTTGGAGAGCAGAGACTTTGCTTACCACTATGATTCATTGACTTTAGTAATTCTTATTCTGTATGACTTGTTTTCTTTCTGACTTCATTCATGCTCCTTCTCTTATTTTGCCTCAGCCTCTAAGTTTGGATTCAGCTCCATGCTGTACTATAAGTGCCTATGGTCAACGGGACTTTGAAGTTCCAGTGGTAAGTCTCTGAAACAATTGGAGCTCTGGGAGTACTTGTCTGTAATAAGCTACTTTTTTTGTAGCTAGAACTTGACCTGTGGCCATGTGTGTGTGTGTGTGTGTGTGTGTGTGTATGTGTGTGTGTTTTGAAGTACATCTGGCTTCTGTGACTTCCTTATTATGCATTATCCCCCAGCAACATGGGGAAGGACAAGTAGGAAGGTCACAGACCAGTCTGTCCATGGAATAAAACAAAACCCTAACTTGATAATAACCAATGAAAATGGGTTTTGAGGTGTGGTTCAAATAGTATAGTGACACTCTTGGAAGGACAAGGTTCTGAGTTCAATCCCCACTACTGCTACTAAAACAATAAATAAGGAGAATGTCTTCCCCATCTCTGTTGATAAAAATTATCTTTCGTATTTTAAAGTGAATATTTTCTTTTTATTCTCAAGTAATAAGAATTTTGGGGGTTTCTTCTGAATGTGGGGCTTAAACTTAAGGTCCTTGAGCTTTTTTGCTGAAGGCCAGTGCTCTACCACGTTGAGCCACATATCCACTTCCGGTTTTCTGGTGGTTAATTGGTGATAAGAGTCTCACAGACCTTCCTGCCCAGGCTGGCTTCAGCATAGCTAGGATAACAGACATGAGCCACTATTGACAAGCATAAGTATTCTTTATACTTTAGATATCAGTTTTCAACAAGACATATACTTTGTAAATATTTCTCCCATTTTATCGATTGTGTTTTCACTTTATTAAAAAATTTTGACACTTGTTAATTGTGCATGTGTGTGCCAGTGGTGCACTGGTCAAATCCTACTTCTCTTCTCCACTCCCTTTCCTCACATCTGGCAATAGCTGTCCACTTCTGGGTGTCTGTCAGTCCCCACATGAGAATGCTCATCAGTATCTCTTGTGGGTAGTGTACTTGCCCATTCTATAGCACATGACAAGATTTCTTCCCAATGATAGAATAATGTTCCTTTCTACATTAATATCACATTTCCTTTATCCACTCATCTATCAATGGGAACAGGCTAATTCTGCATTTTCCCTACAATGAATGCTATAATAAACAACACATGTTCTGGTAGATCTTTAATATGCCGATTTAGTTTCTTTGGCTAAAAAACACGAAGTGAGATTGTTGGACCTTATAGTTACAAATATCACACTTATGAGTTGTGTGCAAATATTCACCAAACGCACAAATATAAGAGACCTAATACAACCTATAAATGATCAATAGTTGAATCTATGTAGTTAGTATGTTAGTATTCATTGTAATCTTGCTAATTTTTTTTGTGTTTTCTTATTTTGAAAAAATGCCTACCTGATCTAGGGAAGGGAAAGAAAAATGAGGGTGTAACAGATATCACAAGAAATGTACTCACTACCTTATTATGTAACTGTACCCCCTTTGCACAACACCTTGTCAATAAAATTTAATTAATAATAAATAAATAAATACTTGAGACAATAAACCTTAAAAGAGGAAAAAAAATTTGGCTGTATTGTAGATTGAACCCAGGGTCATGTTTATAATAGACAAGTACTCTATCACTTGAGCTACACCCTCAGGCCTTCTGTTTTTAATTATTCTATTATTTTTTTATTTTGAGATAGGTTCTTGTCATTGGACTGGCTTCAAACTCACAATCCTGCTTCTAACTCCCAGAAGCTGGGATCACAGAGATGTACAACTATGCACAGCTCATGTTTACATTTTTTATTATAATAATTTGGAAAAACATCATATCTTTATGTCTTCATTTTTATGATACTTTATTGCTTTCCAGCAGGTAGGAGACTTTTTCCCATTAAGAAACATGATATAAAAGCATACTGGTAGCTATATTTCTTAATGCTTTCAGTAAACTTCACATTGAACTTGAGACACAGTTTGATATTTATATTTTAGATGAAATAACCTTAATTAGCCTTTATTATTAGTCTAGTTTGCTCTATGTTAGGCACCATTCTAAGTTCTTCATATAGAACTTCTTAGGTAGCTTTTAGAAAAACACATTTTAACTATTAGAGAAGGAGAGCTGATAGAAGAAAGAACAAACCAGTGAAACTTGAAAAAGTTTTTTTTAAGAAGGATCAATTTGGGAATAGTTGAGGAGATGTCCAAGTATCGAAGAGAACTTGGCTGAGACTATAACCATAAGATTAGATAGTAAAATGTAGGAACTCTAAATTGTATCATTGTTTCTTCCTTCTTTCTGCCTCAAAACCCTGATAGAAGAGTGAAGGTGGTGTGATGGAGTTAGTCTCAGATAGAGGTCATCAAGACAAGTACAATAAGAGGCCAAGAAAGAATGCATTTGATCAAAGTGACAAAAAGACTGATTGAAATAATATGCCCCTGATCCAGGGGAAAGTACAGCCTTGGTTCAGAAGCTATAGGTCAGGGACTTGGGGTTATAGTACCTAGGTGTCATGAATAACAGAGCAATTGTTTCTTACCGGCAGAGACATTAACTGGAGCCACTCTGCCCATTTTGATATTCTCAGAGTACAAGTGTGTTGCTGTAGACAGTGGTGAAGGAACAGAGGTGAACATATCTAGAGGTAAACAGGAAGGTTATATCTAGAGGACAAAAGCAGTCCCAAACCATTTCCCAGCAAGTTTGCAGAAGCCATAGAAGCTGCAAAGTCACCAGGGAATAATAACAGGTGCTGCACACAGGACAGAAGACATATGAGTTTCCAATTTTTTTTTTATAGACAGCATGTTTATGACTGCCTTCTTTACTCCATTTCGTTTTAAAGATCAGAGGTAAATTTTCTGCATAGAAAGTCAACACACAGTATATGTAGAATATAGCACTTCTTAAAGATCACATTGTAGCCAGGGGAACCCTAAGAATCAGCAGGAATGTCTTCTTCAGGGGAAAGAAGAAAAACTCAGTCCCAATGTCTTTTGAAAAGTGTAGGAATTTGAAGATGAAAAGTCAGAATTTGATACTGAAGGATTAATAGGCCACAGAACTATTTCTGCCAACCATACAGGTATTGATAGAGCTGTCAATCATTATGATTTCTGGGGAAATAGGATTCTCCTTTTCTCTGGCTCTGTTTTCCTAGTTGAAAATCCTATTAAGTGGATCCAGTTGATGATGTATACATAAAAAATGACATGACTAGCTTTGGGTCAGCTTCTGCAAGAAATGTCAAAGAACTTACTCAGATCTGTAATCCTAGCTCCTGGGGAAGTTGAAAAATGGGAGGATCATGGTTGGAGGCCAGTCAGGCAGAACAGTTTAGGAGATCTTATCTCAGAAATAAGTAACATAAAACAAGGTTTCAGTGCAATAGACTAGCAAACAAGCCATCCAAGCACAAGACTGAGTTCAAAGCCCAAAACTGGTTTAAACACACACACACACACACACACACACACACACACACACACACACACACACACACACACACAAATTTAGATGCAGAGAGAAAACTTGTACAGATAGGCACAGAACTATGAGTCAAGTTATAGCTGACAAATCATGGAGAATGTAACTATTACACTTGTGGAAAGTTTAATTTCATGTAGATAATCATTTTGGTTTTGCCATGATGTTTGAATGAGAATTCACAACAAAGCAATTGGGACTTTCATTAGTTTAAAAAACAGCCATCCGGTAAAAGTGGGAGGGTTTCTATAGGTGTGTAGGTGAAGAAGTCTAAAGAGGCAGAGACAGAAAATATTTATAAATCAAATTGCTGAATCTGAGTACAGTAAAAATTTGCCAAAGCTTCAAAATATTTATGAAATCCTACATACACTGCACATCATTGGTTGTTAAGATGGGAGAGCCTCTGCACATATAGGAGGAGACCTAATTTTGGCCTGGTGAAGGTTAAGGATGACCAGATACAGAAAGAACCCACAGAATGACAAGCAAGATACAGGAATGTGCAAATTCTGCATGCCTTATAAGACATGTAGAAATGGTGGGTGTTTTCCAAATTTAATAATTAAAAGTCTATAAAGGGTTAGGTGTGTGGTTCAGTGGTAGAGCACAATGGTTAATATATGGTGGGCCCTGAGCATCATAGAAAGAAAAGGACTGTGCCCATTTATAATTCCTTCCGTGTTCTTCAGCAGCTTCAAAATTGCTTTCCACATCTTCTTTGCTTTGTGCTGTGCCTAAACACTAGGCTGTCTTTGTTATCCGAGGTCATGGATGGCTCTATTTTTTTCTTGTCAGGTACAACTGAACTCAGCTAAAATGTTCCAGCTTCAAAGCCTTCACATGTAATTTCTATATCTGTAATCTAGTTTTTGTGGTTAAGTAAGCAATAAGTAATCAGGAAGAAACATAAACACTGCCCAGGATTTTCTAGGTGTTATTCAGTCTGAAGATTGCCCCACTTTTGCCAATAGGCACAAACACCAAAGTACTTCTACCATACAAGAAGGAGAAAGGGAAAGGAAAAAAGAAAAATAGACAGAGAGACAGAAATATGGGGATGAGAGAGAGAGAGAGAGAGAGAAATACACAGAATGGGAAAGTGAGAGAAGAAAAAGGAAAGGGAGAAAGAGAAAGGTGAGAAGACAGGAAGGAGGAACAAAGCTATCTCTGGGTAGCAGTCTTGTTCAGAAAAAACCAAGTCTTGTTCAGAAAAACAAAAATCTCTGAATCAAAAAAAGTTAAGAGCCTCTGTGCACTCTACTACTTGAGCCACAGTGCCACTCCAGCCTTTTCTGTTTATTGGAGATAACAGTCTCACAGACTTTCCAGCCCGGGCTGGCTTTGAACTGCAATCCTAAGATCTCAGCCTCTTTAGTAGCTAGGATTATAGGCATGAGCCACTGGTGCCCAGCTAAGTTCAGAAATTTATAATGATCTTCTTTTTGAAAATATTAAACATTGGAACTCTGATGAATGGAGCAACTTTTTGAGGTTTATATAAATAAGGAAGTACAGTCTTATGCAGCCTGCATATGACAGAAACACAAGCCACAGACAGATCCAAAAAGAAGTCAGATGTGGTGGCACATTCTTATAATACATATATATATATATATATATAGTGAAGAAAGACTCTGTCATCACTATCATCATGAGAAGATGAGTTTGGAAGTAAGTACACAATCACAACAGGATTTCCACTTGATTGTATAAATATTCAATGTCTGCCACTTAATAGGGATATGTGCCATTAACTAGCATTCATATTTTTATGGGAATCTTGAGCTTAGAGACTCTTTTCCAGTTTGTAGCTACAAATGGACTTCCCTAATCAACAACTATAGGGAAAAGGCCCTGCATAGACCTAAATTGATTTTAAGCATTTTTTCTAGAAAGTACCTGGACAAGATATGGGGCGATATAGGTTCATCTCTATATTCACCAGCTAGTTTGTCAACCAATTTATTGAGATTTATGTGACACACGCTCCTGGGAATGGAGCACACAATCAAACACAAATCTTTCCCTTATTGGTGATTGATGGTTGTGGATTAAATTGCTTCCCACATCTCTGTTTAACTCATTTATTTCCTCATGAAGTACAGGAGGGTCAGAATCCAGGCACAGATTAGCCGAATCATTCCTCTTCAGAGTCCCTTCTGAGACTGAGGTCAAGTTGTCAGCCAGGCTGCAGCCTCTGGAAGGACTGGGAAATGGGTTTCCAAGCTTATCTTATGCCTATGGCTGGAAGCAGGAGCCCTCCATCCTTACCTCTCCATGTGTCCAGGCAGGACGTGGCAGCTGCTGGCTCCCGTGCAAGCAAGTGGAGGTGGATAGAGGAAGATAAAGCGTGTATCCAAGGCAGAAGCCATCCTTTCCTACAGCTGATGCTAGGAAATTAAGCATCATGTCTACTTTGGGATGTGACACACCATCACCTCCTGTGGGAAACGGTTCAGCATCACCACACTGTACTGGCCGCGACCACAGCCCTGATACAAGGTGGGACTTCCCTCATCATACAGAACACCAGGAAGCAGGGATCATGAGGCCTCTCTTGCAAAGGCTTGGCCATAATATTTAATGACATTTGGCTTGTGTTTATTACTACAGACAATAGAAAAATAAACAAAGGGCTCTCAGTGGTTACAGAAGAGGCGTTAGTGCATGTATGTGAGTCCAGACTTGATGCTAGGCTGGAGAACTAGGACCACAAATCCAGGCTCTTATCATCTTAGCTCAGTTCCCTTCAGGAGATGCAGATGAAGGTGAAATGGAATTAAAGGTGTAAGTGTGCCTCTCCTAAAATTGAGCTTGGGCTCCTGGCAAATATGTAAAAGTATAGGACTCTCCAGCCTGGCTGAATGCATATAGGTCTTGTCAGCCCAAGGCCAAGAAGGAAACAGGTACTTCAAGGACAACTGAACTAAGGGCAAGGCTGCAGAACTAGAGGTTTCCATGCACTTTGTGCTCATGTCTTTGTGCCCCTAAAGTCCAGACCTAGGATTTCAGAATAAAATTCATAGAAGAAAAGAAATTCATAAAAGAGAATTTAAAGGCCTGATTATGACTCCAGCATACTTAAATCAAGATGTAAACATTACAAACTTTATGCTTCCCTGCATAGCCATTCCTTTCCAATCGGGGATGAATCTATTATGCATCCCTCCACAAGAGAAATGCTGCTTCTCTTTGCTTAGAAATATTTTTAATTTAATCACCACTCTTGTCGTCTGTTTCATTTCTCATAATAAAAAAAGTATTCTTCTGTTGAATTAATCCTGATACCAGTGTTTAACAAATCCAAAGGCTGCACTCCTGACAGAAGTAAATGTTATTTAGAGCCCTTAGAGAAACATCAGTTAGCTTGTCACTGGCATATTGTTTCCTATTTGTAAGAAATGGACATTGAAAAGGGTGGTCATGCTTAGAAATACTAATGTAGCCCAAGGGGTGATCTGCAGACTTTTGAGTTAGAAGATTCTGTGTCCAGCCCTCATGACAGATCAAAAGGACTACTATCAATCATCTGAGTGCCAGTTTTTCTGCCTATGTCCAGGTGAATACATAACATCCAGAAATTTACTGTACAATGTAAATATGACTGGTAGAATGTGAAAACCAACTCAACAACAGGCTGTGCCCGCTGAAGAGGACAAGGGAAGACTTGGGATTAGCTAACTCTCAGCCTTTCAAACTAAGCATTAACAATGTGCATAGATAATGTGTGCTATGAGAGTCAGTTAAAATAGGTGTATGGTCTAAGTGATGTGACAAAGTTAGAGTCAATGGCTCCCATTCACTCTATTTCCAGCCTGTACACATAGTATAAGAAGAGAAAGCCCCTCCCACAAGTGCAGTTGTCCGCGGAGGTCTAAGACCCTAAGCATGTTGAGATGGTACCAGAAGATGGAAATAGAAAAACCCATAATATGCTTGTTGCTTCTTTTAATTAATGTAGGCTTAGTCTCTGGGGTCTACTGCTTCATTCAGACTCATCTGCGGTCTTTATCTTTCCAGAGGAACTCAGTATTAGGAGGCCACCTTATGCTCACAAAGCTTAGGTATAGATTTAGCAATCAAAGCAAAGTACTCATTTAGTCAATATTTAAACATAGTTGTTTTTAGTATTTTCTATTGCAAAGGTTTTCTTTCTTCCCAGGGCCACAGTCAATGCATTTGAAGTTTCTTTTCACGGAGGAATTGTATGCTTTTTCACTCCACAAAGTCAAAGCTGGGTTGCTCCTCTGTCATCAAACTCACTGAAGCAGCTGAATTATTATACTGGTAGAATTAATTATTGAAATGAAGACATGCTTTGTTCTGCTTTAAAGGGAAGATAAAAGCCTGAACAATTAAGAATGGTTTTCTATTACAGCTAATATGCAATATGGAGTCTAACATAATTAGTTGAGTTTGGAAAATTATTTTTGTATTATCTATGCCTTCATTTAACACATTTATGCATTCATTCACTTATTTATTCAAAATATTAATTGTCTCCAAGTTGTCAGACCTTGTGAAAGAAAATGGAAATGCAAGCATAAATAAAACACAGATCTTGCCATTTGAAAGTTCTTTCCTTAATAGATCTATGAAGTCCCCAGGACCCAAAAGTCAACCTTGTGTTAAATAGACCATCTGTGGTATTTTTTCCAAAAATCTGACAATTATTTGATAAATATGTGGATCTAATACAACCTCTGCTTTGTTCTAGCCACACTCAAATTTTCCCTCAGAAAGCTTAATTTTACTTAATTAAAATATTCCTACTGGTATTTACGGCACTGTAATGAGCACAACTCAATTCATTTACACCAGAGCCATCTTAAATATTGCTGTTTGTTTATTTCTTTTTTTAGTAGTTGTATCTTATTTTTGTCACTATCCATAGAAACTAGGTCTTATAAAAAAGATTTTTAATTGCATTCCCTTGAAGGTAGAAAGCAAGCAGATGTTCCACAGCACAGGACTTAGCACCTGGTACTTGGTTTCAGACTACCAATTTCATCCATCATCATCTAAAGGAATAAATATTTTTAGAAAAATTTCAATACAAGCTTTAAACAGTTTGTTGGGTCAGAATGCTGGGATGATTTTGAATACTAAATATCTTGTGGCACGAGAACATAGAGGCTGACGTGGTGTCTCATTTTGGTTCCTGAGGGAATAACTTGAAAATAAAAAAGAATACACAGACAACCGTTGCAATACCTTAAATACTAAAACAATAATGAAATACACAATATTTTCTGTAAAGCTGGTTTGGTGGAGATATATTGTTTCCGTTTTTCCTTACTATGGAAGACTTTCATTTGACCTTTGGCTATGAATGAGAGTTTAGCTGGGTACACAATTCTTGGTTAATAGTTATTTTTCTTTAGGGTGTGGCGTACCTCATTCCAGGCTCTCCTTGCTTTCATGGTCTCTGGTGAGAAGTCTGGGGTAATTCTGATTGCTTTTCCTTTATATGTGATTGTTTTCTTCTCCCTAGCAGCTTTAAGGATTCTTTCCTTCGTCTCTATTGATCCTGTTTTGATCACAATGTGTCAGTGGGATGTCCTATTCTGGTCTGGTCGGTTTGGGGTTCTAAAATGCTTCTTGTATCTGGATAGTCCTATCGTTCTGGATAGTTGGGAAGTTCTCAGCTAATATTCTGTTAAATAAGTTGCCTATTCCATTAACTTATATTTCTAGGTTTTCCTCAATACCTATTAGCCTTAAATTGGGCTTCCTGATTGTATCTTGAAGCTCCTGGAGTGATCTGTTTGCTGATTGGATTGATTTTGTATTGTGTTTGGTCTTTCTCCACAGATTCTAGGGAATCTTCAGCTCCTAAGATTTGATCCTCTGCTTCACCTAGTCAGCTCTATAGGCTAGCTACTTGATTTTGAATCTCCCTTCCTTCTGACTGGTCTTTCTTGATGGCTTCCATGTCTTTGCTATAATTTTCTCTTAGGTCCTGTATGGACTTCTTTTCTTCATTAATTTGGTTCTGAGTGCTGTCTTTCAAATCTTTTAGCTGGGTAGCTATCTTTTCATTGGACTTTTGAAGTTCATTTCTATTTCTATTTGTGGAGGCATTGAAATCCTCTATTAATTTATGGGTGGATTGATGTATTAAACTTTGGTTCACCTCCTCATGCTCTAGAAGTTGTCTGAAGAGATTCAAACTTTTCATTTAACATTTTTATCAGTAGAATTTGTAGAGGATTTTGAGTGTTCTCTTCTAGGTCTTTGATTGACTCCCCTGCTTCCTGCTTGTTTTGAGTGGGAGATGAGATTCCCTGGCTTGCCATCTTTCTTGTGCTTCTTCTGCCCATTTGGATTGGAAATGTCAATCTACAAGCACCTTTGAGCACCATTTAAGACCGAAAGCAGACCTTACCAAGCACTGTAGTATAAATCTTAGAGGTTCACAATCACCTACAGATACCTTCCCTCTCTTTTTTGTATATAAAAGCAGATTTGGTATCCCCAAAGAATACAATTTTAATATAACAACCAACCCTGAGCCCTGTATTCAGTAGTTAATTATTTACCATTATAACCATATGAGCAATTTTGTTCTTACAGTTAGTTCTTTTTGGACTGAAGGGATTTCTCTGTGAACCCCTTTGACTCACTGGGATTGGACAGGGATACCCTCTATTTACTCTGATGATGACCAGAGGTCAATGGAGTCTGGAGGTCCTGGAAGTGAGTTTAGGAGGGTAAGTTAGGGGTAGTGAAGAGAGTAGAGTAAAACAAATGGAAGATGATGATTTTGGTTTAGTTTCAATGCAGTGGAAAGGTAGAGAAGAGTAGAATCAGTAGAAAGAACAAGGTTAAAAAGACAGACAATGGAGAGCCAACAGAAAAGACTAAAGGTATTAGTCAAAGGAAAGTAATTTTAAAGAAAGAAAATGTGAAAAGAGAAATAAAGAAAAATATAGGAAAACAAACACAAAACAAAAAAAATATAACCAAAAAACAAAACAAACAAACAAAAAAGACAAAAAACAAATGACAACTCAAAAATGAAAAATAAAAATAAAAAAGTTTTAAAAAATGTTTAAAAAATGGAGTCTTCCTTGTTTGGGTGGGCTATTTCCAGTCTCTGGTTTCCTCGCAATGGTCTACAGTCTATTTTCCTGCTGCTTGGCTGGTTTGGTTTGCTTGCAGTTTGCAGGGGGTGGGTCTGCTCTGACCCTCCTCCCCTGTGAGTTAAATCCTGGAGCTCTGTGGTTCGCACAGCTTGCAGGTAGGACTTGGGTGTCCTCTGTAGATGGGGGACGCAAAACAGTCTTGAGAACCATGGCTTCTCCTGCCTGCTGTGGGGCCGGCTGCTGCTTTTAAGGCCTGGCTCTGAAGGCTGCAGACTCAGCAGGGCAGGGCACCTCAGGCTTGGTTTACCTGGCGGAGAGTTGCTTGCCTGGGGGAGGCTCCTCCCTCCTGGGTGGGGTGACCTTCTCATGGGCGGAGCTGGCTGTGTAATTCTGCTCCGTTTGCAGGTGGGAGTTGAGTGTCCTTTGTAACGGGGCCATTTATCTGTCTCAGGAACTGTTTACTCTCCTGTCTGGTTGTTTGGTGCTGCCAGTAGCTGCTCGCTGCTTTCAGTTTGATTTTAGAATTTTGGACTGTTGGAGAGTTGGCAGCCGCAGTGTTGGCAGGGCAGGGTGGGGCAGAGTGAGGCATCTCTGGCTGAGTTTACCTGAGTCTGTGAGCCACAGCCCTAATTCTCCTAGGTGGAGCTGGCTCTCACCATTCAGTTACTCTTGCCCTTTTCAAAGATGGCCCTTTCATCCTAGCTTTCCCCTGGCCCACTTTAGTTCCAGTCTGCTCCGACTGGGTCTATGCCAGAGCCAAAGAGGGCACTTTGCTCTGGCGGTGGGGGAGGGGCTACCTTCCAGAAGCTGCTCTTTGGGTGGGAGTGAGAATATCTTTCATGGGATGCTCACGCTTTCTCTGCAATTTTGTCCTGTCTGTGCTCAGCCTGTGATCCGCATCTGTCTGCCTTTGTCTGGAGCATTTCAGAGCTCAAATCTGTGTTTTCAGGCCAGCAAAGTTGATTTTTCCTTTCTGGCCAGAATCCCTGTACTGTTATAATTTACTTGGGCTGTCCTTCTAGGAGTAAAAGTTTCTCTGCAGTGGTAAAACTGGGATGTTGGAGGGAGCTTAGCTAGAGCACTGCTGCTCCTCCGCCCTCTTCCCGGAATTTTTAAAAAATGGCAAAAGCAATAATTATGCTGGGTGCTGGTGTCTCACACCTGTAATCCTAGCTACTCCAGGGGGGTGGGGCGGAGGCTGAAATCTTTATCCAGCCCAGGAAGGAAGATACTTTCCTGTTCAATTTAATTACCAAAAAGCTGAAAGTAGAGCTGTGGCTCAAGTGGTAGAGTGCTGTCACTTGAAAAAAAATAGCAAAAGCACACATTGTCCCAAACATCTATTTGTAGAAATATGGATACTGAAGTCTCTGACAGTGAGGGTCTTATTATTGGAACTGAGAGAAAATTCCTGTTATATAGCAGCAGAAACTTAGTGGCATTGTGTCCAACAGTTTTGTAGGAAATAGACATTGTAAATGGTAAATATATACACTTAGAAAAATAGCTTTACATGCAAAATTTTGAAGGTACAGCCAGATGTCATCTCCAAGCTCATAGCAAAGCACGAGTGGCAAAATTTAAAAAACAGAAGAAAAAAATTTGCAAGGGCTTTTCTGAATCCTGACCCTCTCATATTCTCTGTAAGAATAAAGATGGCAGTGACAATGAAATCGATGGTTCCCCAGTGTTTGTAACTAGAGAGAATACAAAAAGTAGATATTCTTAAATGTTTCCAGTGTGAAAATTTTGCAGAGGTTTGACATTTTGAAAATAACATGATGGTAGAAAAAAAAATTGAGGTGTCTAGGTAAAGGGCTAATAGGAATGATTTTCTTCTTTCTTTCTTCTTGCTAATTCACAATGCAGAGTGGTCAACTGTAAATGCCCCAAATAATATTAAGAGGTTATGCAGACTTGTAGACAGACAAGCACTGCATGGTCCAAGTGCTGATGAAGATCTTCTGGAGTAGGAGAAACCAACATGGAGTCTTGAATGAGAACAAGATGAAGGATGCACTTTCCACAAGGAGACAGCATGAACAAAACAGGAGAATGAATGAATGAGCAAAAGAATGGTGCGTGCATGAGGAGGGGAGGTGTGTAATCGGGATGCCAGGTGTGGCACTGGAATACTAAGCACTAACCAGTAGAGTGTATGCTATTCTCCACAACAGGATGACTTTCAAGAGGAATGGGGAAAACAGACACAAAACAAGACAATATGGCAATATGCAAATTCAAGCTGAATCCTTTTTCTGTTGAGGAACTAGGTAGCTAAAGAGAGGTATTTTCAGTAAGAACATTAATGGTGTTTGGAAAAGGGCTGTAGAATTTAGGAAGATCATTATGGTAGCATGCAATTTGTAAAATAGATTTGGTATCTCAGATTAGGGTCATGGTTGCAGTTAACTTGTCCCTTCTATAGTCTCACGTGACATGATGGTGATGAGTGACTTACTTGCTTTGGCCTTGAGAGGGAAGTGCGAAAATCCTAAACTCCTCTTCGTGCCTCCCTCGCTTTCTCTGTCCCTTCATTCTTCCCTTTCCCTTTCTTCCTTTTCCCCCTCAAGCCTTCCTTTCTTCCTTGCTTGCTTTCAAAAAGGTTTGGAAGAGTTTTAATTTGGTTTGCTTACTTCCAGAATCTTTACTTCCAGAATCTTTATGCTTGGCTGTGGTGGCTCTAGAGGCTCTCATGCTTGTAACTCTAAGCTGAGATCTGAGGATGACAGTTTAAAACCAGCCCAGGAAGGAAAGTTTCTGAGACTTGTATCTCTAACCACCAAAACAAAACAAAACAAAAAAAGTCAGAAATGGAGCTGTGGCTCAATGGTAGAGAGCTAGATTTCAGCAAAAGAAGCTCAGGAGCAGCATTTAGGCTGAGTTCAAGCCTTAGGACCAGTAACAACAACAACAGCAACAACAAAAAGAATGCCAGCCTCAGTAGTTGGCTTTGCTGCCCATGTTTATTTTGCTGGTGGCATTCAAGTTCCTCATAGAAAAAGCAATATCAGGAAAAAAAAAAAACATTCTATTTGAGTCAAATGAAAATCTCTTTCTGAAGAATTACATCCTGAGAGCAGGGAATGATTTGTGGAACACTGATAATCTCTTTTTCATGATTAACTTAAAGGCAAAAATGAACAGCTTTTGACAAACAGCAGGGTGCATCTTGTATTGTTTCTATTAGACATTTTGGGTGCTGGCTCTAATGGCTTTCCCCTTTTCAAGGTTTTGTGATTTAAACACTTCTAGCTGAAGACCTGTGAACAAAGTAAATTTTGTTAGCATAAATGCTGCAGCAATGGCAGAAGTTTCATGGAAAACCCTAGACCTTTATGAGAATGTATATCCTAGACTACATGAACAAGCACCAAAACAAAAATGAAACAAGGCAATTATTACCTCCTTATGACAGGGAAGGTAAAGATACCACTTTTGCTTCTGCATGTTCTATTGGGTATGATTTATATTGCTTTGTTTTGTGCCAGTCTTTTGGCTTAAACTCAGGGCCTGAGTACTATCCCTGATATTGTTTTTCTCTCAAGGCTAGTGTTCTACCTCTTGAGCCGCAGCTTCACTTCCACTTTTTCCTTATTAATTGAAGATAAGAATTTCTTGGACTGGCTTCAAACTGTGATGGTTAGGGTTACAGTAGACAGGATGACAGGCTTCAGCCACTAGTGCCTAGCCTGGTATGATTTCTCGTTTAAAACATAAACCACTGCTGAAGTTTGGTTTCGCTGAAAGGAGGGCTCTCATAGATTCTCTGTTATGCGCACGGCCCAGTGCTGAATAGACTCAAAGAATGTGTGAGAGGATCGAGAAAATGGGTGAATGGATGTGTGTGCAACAACTCATGTACTTACCAACTATGGCTGCACTTGATTTGTGTTGTGATCTTGGAAAACTCACAGTACTATGACAATAAGAAGGTAGCAGGTAAAGAAGTGTAGCCTTTTTAACTTTTATATAATTCGGTTACTCATATTCTGTGCAATCATGGCAACAAGATAAAAGAAACAACTTCAGCCAACTAGAAGTCCTTTCAGTCTTAGTAGCTTGAGGAGATGAAGGGTGGGCATAAATGTTTCCTATCTGCCATGGTAAATAGGACCATCTCCTCCATGTTTTCATCAAGCCACACTATCACCTGCTGAGGAGTCCCTTTCCTGATGTCATCCTCAAGTGTGTGAAATGCATTAGCTCTGTATGGACAAGGCTTACACAGACCCAGAGATTTATTAACTATGTCCATGTCCTTCACTGAAGACCTGCCATTATGCTTCTACTCTTGTCCCCAGCCACATGCAGGAATACTTGGTGAAACTTGTTAAGGGCACATAACCAAAGAGAAGGTCTTTGTCCTGCTTTACTTATTGCAGTATCTCCAGCAATGGCTATAGAGTAGTGCCTAGCACAAGGCTGACAGTCAATAGAGTAGATTAAATAGCTCATTAGCTCTCTGAGATTTTAAAAAGGGAAGGCATTCCAATATCCACTTTCAGAGTTTTACTCGGGTGCCTCCAGTTTCCCAAACACAATTGCCTATCAACTTACCATTCTCTTCAAGAAGCTTCCTTCTACCCACCCAGAAAACAGAATGCTTTTCCAGGTGGAAGAGGAGAGTTTGGTTTTTCCTTCTTCAATTTTTTTACAGCTATCTTGTCCAGACCTTGTGTAATGAATGCGTTTCTTCACAATGTCTAGAATGGCATTCAGGAACAATCTATCATCGGAAAGATTTCTTCTTCCTGGTAATGGATCATAAAAGTTCTGAAAGTCACAGGACTTTTATCAAAGGTTATGTGTCCAACAGGTGTCCACCACGCACATATCAGAGAAGCCTCCTTCAATGGGCACTTCGAACAATATCATCACTCAACCTTCTCCCTGTCTCCATTTGCTATCTCTTTGGCATTGCCTAGTTCCCAGTCCCATCCATTCACATTCTTGGAATCAGCTAGAGAGAGACTCACTAAGGATACTGTTCTGAAGTCAGACAGTAAGGAG
This sequence comes from Perognathus longimembris pacificus, assembly GCF_023159225.1. Taxonomy (NCBI): domain Eukaryota; kingdom Metazoa; phylum Chordata; class Mammalia; order Rodentia; family Heteromyidae; genus Perognathus; species Perognathus longimembris. The sequence continues at coordinate 35,197,109 of NC_063181.1, read as the reverse complement.
TGAGGTCTACAAAACAGCCATGAAGAAGACAACATAACTCATCTGGATGTCATTTCTTACTCAAGTAACTGCAGTGCATTATGGTTACCGACCCTTATCCACATAACAGAGATTAAATAATAAAATAATATATAGTTCTTGGCATTCCAATGTATAATTTCCTAGCATAGCTACAGATACGGAGAAAATGTTTTAAAATGATTCACCATTTTAATTAACTCCACATTCTGATAGTTTTGGAGCTATTTAAGTTTAGCTATGATTAGTGTGTTTTCATTGAATGAAGTTTAGAAAGTTCACTTCAGCCTCTATTAGTATTTATTGGAAGATAGGGAAGATAGCAAGGCCCAAACGTGTATTTATAGTAATGATGGAGTGCTTACACATGTGTTGCTATAGGATCACTGACTCACCCATGTGCAAACCAGAGTGACTTTATTTGCCTTCCCCCAAAGTCATCTTCTTGAAAAGGATCACGGCTGTTATCCAGATCGGAGGTCATCTTAAATTCTGTCCATACCCCTAGATCCTCTCTCCCTTGTCTAGTTTGTAACCGTCTTTTGTATAACCATATAACAAGTCTTATTTCCCTTCTGGCCAATTGCCTTAACATAATCCTCTAAAAATAACTGATAAGAATTGCTTAGCACCAAGTCTGTACCTGATAAATGTTAGTTTAGTGCCAGGTACTTTGTATTGTCTAATTGTATCATCATGATCCAGCTGCAAAATGTATATTATTGTCTGCATTTTACAATTGAGCAAACTGAGGTTAAGTGAACTTAACTAGCAGAGACTTAATAAGCTTAACTAATTGCTCAGGATCACCCAGGGAGAAGGGGACAAGTCACAAATGAACTACTTGTGCTGTTTGATTTCAGAGCTTTTTATCTTACTTACATGCTGTGTTCTCACCTGCCGTTGTGTCTCTCATTTTTTCTTTCTCTACATCTTTTCTACTGACAAATGGTTTATATTGAGGTCCTTGATCTGTTTGGAGTTGATTCTGGTGAAGGGTGATATATAAGGATCAAACTTCAGTTTTCTGCATGTGTATAGCCAATGCTGCCAGCACCATTTGTTGAAGAGGCTGTCTTTCTTCCATTGTGTGTTTGTAGCTCCCCTATCAACTGTTAGGTGGATATAGGTCTGTGGACATGGACTCATTACCTGACTTCTGTAACTGTAACCCCTCTGTACATCACTTTTACAAAAAAATTTAAATAAAAACTAGAAGCCACTTCATAGAAGATTCTTTTTTTTAATTTAATTTTATCATCAATGTGATGTACAGAGGAGTTACAGTTATGTAATAAGGTAACGCGCACATTTCTTGTCAAACATTGTTATGCCCCCTTGTTTTTCTCTCGCTTCCTCTGCCCCCAACTCCTGCTCCTCAAGTTGGAAAGTTCATTTCCAACACAGTATCTTGTGAATATCACTTCTATCTTTGCCATGGCCTTATGCACACTACCATGGGAGCTTTCTCTATTCTCAAAGCATTCCCTACCTAGGTATGGTAAAAGATTTGTTATATATTGCTTTAATTTTGATGAATTAATATTTGGGATTACTATTCACATTGTTTTTATCATTGTTTTTCATTACATTGCTCAACTCTTCCCTCTTTCACACAGTGAGAGCAACTTTTGTTCAGTTCTTCTGATATAGGTTTGGTAATACGAATAGAACACATAGGAAGACAGCCCTTGACATACAAAAGCCTAGACTGCTAGTGGAAAAGAAGACCTAAGACATCAGAAGTTTGGCAAAGCTATTTAGTGAGAGTATGAATTCAGAAGACAGAGGTGCCAGGATAGATAGATAGATAGATAGATAGATAGATAGATAGATAGATAGATAGATTTGTAGACCAAAACAAACAAACAAACAAAATAAACCACATTCAGTCCACAGGGATAACAAAAAAATTCACAGATGTGCCTAAGCTGATTGTCTACAGATGCTTGAAAAATCCTGGGGACAAACACTGTGAAATGAAGACAAGAAGACAAAGCTTGCAGTAAATTGCCTAGTTGGCCCACTTGCAACTACCAGCAAGCAGTGATTACTACTTTCATGGTGGTGGGAGAAACGTGATTTTAATAGGTTCTAGCAACAATTAGTTGATACAGACAGCATGCTCATGATATTATTTCAAGAAGTTTAGTTAAGATAGCATGAGGTAGTAATGAGATTATAGTTAGAAGAAAAACTGACAAGAGGGAAAATGTTTGTTGACAGGAGAGAATCGACAAGTTTCAATGTTGTTTCTGTGTTTTCTGGGTAGCAAAGTGAAATCACAGCATGAGCTCTAGATTATACATGGGCTTTTTGGGAAAGAAACACTAAGTCAAAACACTGAGTACAGGATGAAGGGTCTTGAACAAAAGAAAAGAACAAAAGTAGGAACACTTGCAACAGCGGAACTGAGCCAACGCCAAAGGGACAGGCAGTTCTCAGTTCTTGTTGTTCCACTCAGACCCTTGTTTTCAGAAGTGTTTTCAGCTCCATATTCTCTTACTGTCAAAACACATTGCCTGGGATACCTTTCCCTCTTCTGGGACACTTGTTGGCACAAACATAGGCATATTCGTTCTCTTTCCTCTCTTCTTACAAATATATACCTCTATTTATGACAACAGCATCCTTTGTTCGTGAGAGTGTAACAAGTTAACATATATGGCATACCTTATCATAAGCCAAAAAGGTGGGACATACATAAAGATGATGATGATGATGATGATGATGATGATGATGATGATGATGATGATGGCAATAATAGTAATAGTAAATCTCCAATTGCCCTCTCAGGTATGCAAGTCTGAGTCCACATTTCACAATATCCTCACTTCCCAAAGTTTCTGATGATAATGCTTCCAGATTTCTCACCTTTCTCCTCTATCTCTACTGCCCAGGAATCCATCACAAGCATTGTTAGTATCCATCCTGTGTCTTGTACACTACTGATTTTAAAGGAATGTAGTACATGTTAACGAACTACTGCCACACAGTAAAACAATTCAAACCAAAGTGTTGTTGGCACTGACATGTTATTCAAGCTAAAATGAATAAAGTGTCATTCTCTTGGGAAGGCATCAGTTGAGCTACCAGCAGTACTTTCTAAACAACCCTAAGGGTCCTTAAAGATAGTGAGATGGCTACTAAGTGGTGGTATCTTGGAGCTGTTTCAATTACACATTCAGGATATAATGTATATAATACATTTGGATCCTGAGTGATTCAACTTTTCTAAGGATATTACTATGTGCTAAACCAATGAAAAAAATAACTAGCCAAACAGATTCTCTCCCAATGCCAAACTGGATCTGTATAGAGGGCAAGGTCACAAACCAGTGGTGAAGAAAACTGTTTTCTAGAGAAAGCATGTAGATGGAGGGGAGGAGCACAATGGAGACCTGGGTATTGATCCTGAAATTCAGAGGAGTCTCCTTGTAGGAAGTGTCATGTAATAATGGCCTTCCATATTTCATTAGAATCATTAAATACCTTCACAGAAAGGAAAGGATACAAATTGGAATCATGGGGGCTGGGAATATGGCCCAGTGGCAAGAGTTCTTGCCTCTTATATATGAAACCCTGGGTTCGATTCCCCAGCACCACATATATAGAAAGTGGCCAGAAGGGGCGCTGTGGCTCAAGTGGCAGAGTGCTAGCCTTGAGCAAAAAGAAGCCAGGGACAGTGCTCAAGCCCTGAGTCCAAGGCCCAGGACTGGCAAAAAAAAAAGAAAAAAAAAAAAAAAGAAAAAAGAAATTGGAGTCATGGATCTTGGGACAATTTGGTAGGTATTTTGTTTCTCTGAATTTGGTCTTTGGCTCCAGTTACACTAAGCCTATAGGACTGGCCATATTTGCAGTCTGCCCAATTGTAGACACAGATTATTTCAGTCAGAACCTTTCCTGTAAAGAAACCATGCTCCCTAGAGATAGAAATATGCTTTAATGAATTTCACTATGAGAGGTTTTCATACTGAATTTACTCCGAAGAGAATGTGGAACAAAAACTAAGAATAAATGAACTTTAAAAAATCACAACTGTGATTGCCACTAAAAAGCTAAAGTCTGTGGGAAATAGCCTTTATTAACTATACTAGGAATACTGCGTGAGTCTCTTAATAAAATGCAATATTTTAGATGGACTGAGAGGCTGGGTGACATCACAGAATAAGGAAAATATAGTATTCTAAATATGAAGATGTAGACAGCCACATCCAAGAAGTAATGGAGATTGTGATCTCTATATTGCCTCTGTATTCTTTAGGCCTCAATGGATGTAGTGGCTTTTGAGCCATGTGTGATGGGAGTAAACTGGAGATGGAACACAAATACAAAGCTTTGTTCCCCATCACTAATGTGATTTATTAAAAAGAGATTTGTTGTAAGTCCAACTGAAGCCTAGAGAAAACAGTGTGTGTGTGTGTGTGTGTGTGTGTGTGTGTGTGTGTGTGTGTGTGTGTGTTGGTGTTCTTGATTTTAGGGCCTAAAGGTAGTTAGTCCATCACCTTTTTTGCTCAAGGCTGGCAATCTCAGTCATAACTCTATTTCTGGTTGTTTTTGGTGCTTCAGTAGAAATAAAATGCCTTACAGATTTTCCTGCCTGGAATGGCTTTGAACCATGATACTCAAATCTTACACTCCTGAGTAATTAGGATTATGAGCATTAGCCACTGGCATACATAATCCTAGCAGGAAACAATTCTTTAGCAGGGATAGACCAAACAGTACCACAATCTCCAAACAAGGGAACACTTCTGAATTACTTTCAGCAAGGAAGAGTGACTATCTCAATGGAAGCTGCTTTCATGTATGGCAGATCCCTGGAAACTGCAAGCCAGAAATCCACAAAACATAGACACCATCTTTAAACATTTCTATTTTGGCTAATTTTGATCCACTATTTTCCTTGTGAATGCTAAATCGATCTTTTTAATTCATAAGTCATATATCGAAAAGCAGAAATTAAACCATTCCAAATCATGTCAAAATACAGACTAAGTAATAATAGCTAACCATTTATTAAACGCTTTCAATAAGCCTGAGACCGTGGTAAGGAGCACAGAATTGGAGTGCCAACTTCTCTGTATTGCTTCATTATTCAATCGTCACAAATTCACATAGCATTTATCATCCCTCCCTTACAGAATAGGAAATAGCAGCACTGATTATTAAGCAATTTTCTTAGAGTTGCATAATTAGAATGAAAACAGGCCTAGACCATACTTTCAATCAGGCTTATTGCCAAATGTCCATGCTGGATACCTGACCAGAATCCATCCAGAGAAAAAAACATTTCAATTATTCATTTAGTAGGTTTCTCCGTATATAGTTCTACACCATGCATTTAGTTTGAGGATGAGCAGTCTGGGTGTGTAGGTGGAGAGGAGTCTGAACATAGTCATCTTCCCTTTAACAGTTTAGAACCCCATGTTAGATCCAATGTACAGTTATGGTAGACATCAATGAACAAGAAGCATTTTTAAGTACCATATTTTGCAATAGCAATGAGGAAGCCACCCTCTTTCTCTCTTATACTGATTACCACCAGCACATTCTGGGAGCAATTGAAGTTAGTCCTTTTTTTCTATGATATTCAAACCTCAGTATATATTCTTTTACCCCATGTCTGGTCTGTTAGACTGGGTGACAACAAACTGAACATCACCTGTGCTCACAACACAGTTTAGATTCTGAACCCTGATTTATATTTTCAGAGTGATCAAACCACTTACTCATCAAACATTTATTTTTCTTTTCCCCTTTGGTAGTACTGGGGACTTAAATTCAGGTTTTAACCTTTATTGGGCAAGTGCTCTGGTACTTGATTCATGCCTCCTGCCCCATGTTGCACTGGTTGTTTTGAAGCAGAGTCTCACTTTAAGCCTGGGCTTAGAAACTGTACCAGTGGGCCCGATCATTGTACCACTGTGCCCAGTCATTGTACAGCACCACACCCAGCTATTAGTTAAGATGGAGATGGAGTTTTCAACGACTTCTATTCCCCATACTTCTTTGGAATCACCATTCCTCAATGAATTTTCCTCCCAGGCAGTTAGGACTATAGACTGAAGCCACAATTCCTGGCTTACCCATCAACCTTCTTGAGCAAGTCTCCATTATAACTAGCCTATTTCCCTTTTGCTGTAGCATTCTTAGTGCTGACTTCCCTCCTCAGGAAAATCTTGAAGAAGAAAATTAAGAATGTGGATGATACTAGGCCAAAAAGAGTCAGAGCAAGAGGTGGGGCTGAAGGCTACAAATGAGGGAAGGGTGCAGGGTATGTAGAAATATGGGTTTAATGAGTGAATTTCTAGAAGAAAATTGTAATCACAAGGAAAGAAAGGAAGAAACAAGAACAGCCATGCCTACAACTGAGTCCTGAGCTTTATCCACAGACTATAAGAAAATAGATTACCACTTATTTTTAATTTATTTACATTCATAGTAGCATTCATATTTATATTTATTTCATTTTGCCTAAGTTAACTTTATTTGTCTTTTTATTTCTTACAAATGAGGCAACACCAATGCAAATAACCAGTGGATAATTTACATTTCTGAGGGCCTCCAGATCTGATGGCTGGGAATCAGCAAGACTCCTCCATAATACGGAAAAACAGGCTCCTTATGTAACAGTTTGTAGCATATACCTCGCACCTCACACCTTTGTGCCCCAGACATCCTGAGGAGTAATTCAGCAGTGATGGTTACTAGACAGTGTTGGAAATGAATTATACAATGTGGGAGGAAGGGAGTTAGGAGGAAGAACCTGAGAGAAATGAGGAAGGGGTGACACTATTCAAAAAGAAATGTATTCAATACCTGACTTATGTAGCTGTAACCCCTCTGCACATCACCAGTACAATAAAAATTAAAAACTGAATTAGGAAAAGGGACTTGATGTTTGTTTAGCCATATACCAGGATAAGGTAAGCAAGAGAGGTGAGTGGAATAACATAGTAGCACAGGCTGTTGATGGGCACAGGCTTGTCTGTCAAATATTCCTCTTTATAAACTTCCTGTCACTTGTTTCCCACAATGTTGCATTTTACCACCCTTTTTTTTCTCCCTAGGATGCTAGCCCTTCACTAGGCTCTCCATGAACCTGAGGTGCCTGGCTTCTTAGCCTTTCTTGATCCATCCTGTGGATCTTCTTTACACACAATCATTATGCTGGCAACATCTTCCTTGCATATATGCTGTAGTCCCTGTGAATTCAGTGTTGTGAATCATTTTGGACAGAATAACCTGTATAGATTTTCTTATAAACTAAATCTCACTTAATCCAAAATTACTCACATACTCCTTGGAGCACCAAGCATCCATTCCACTTGCTGTCTACCCTGGAGGGATGTCTATCCTAGTGACTAGAACTTGTCATCTTATCCTTCTCTCCCCTTTTGGTTCCTGAACCACAATGTCTGATGAGTGTACCTGATTTATGATGCAAGAGTGTGAAAGAATTTATACATTCACATAAGAACAAAGGCATGGAATGGAAACAACCTCAAACCTTGTACAGCAGTATGTTGTTTTATCGTAGAAAAATGAGGAAATTATATGACTTTTAAAAGCTCAGTAAGCACAAAGTGATGTATTTTTCCTTAAAACATACATGTGAATCAATTCATTTCCTTCTTTTCTTCCCTGATTCTTGTGTCCAGTGAGAGAAGAATTAAAAAAAGACACAAAGTACAGTGAAAGTGATAGTATAGTTTACTACAAAAAGAATACACTTTTGGTAGGCTGAATGTGTCCACGGTGAGAAAGGCAGGATTAGCCTCTGGAATTTGAGCACTTGCTGAGCTGAGCAGTGAGGAATTCCTAGCCCCAAGTCCAGCCTAAAAGTCTCAGTCAGAAAGCTAGGGGAGGTTAACAGAATCTCAATGTAGAAATTAGTACTAAGTTCCACTGACCCTAGGATATGGTTCATGATCCTTGCTTGAGTCTTTGTTAAGTTAAAGATGGGTTTCTTCAGGTACTTTAGGCTTTAATAAAACCTTTCTTAATCCTTAGGTGAGTGGGGGGGGGGCTCTAAAATATCTTGTTCATGATCTTTGTAGATCATATTGGTCTTAGCAGAGGGTGGGTCACTTATGAGTTGGCAATTTTAATTACAATGTTTTCTCATAAATACCTTGAAGTCTCTTCCTCCATTTTATGCTCCCTTTGTATATCTGAATGGATCATGACTGTTACCTATCAATATCAAGGTTCAACATCTGTTTTCTATAAAAGGCTGGATGATATTTTACTTTTATAAGCTAACCACTCTGTCACGGCTATTTAACTCTTGTCATTATGTAGTGTGCAAGTGGTCACTGACAATGTATCAGTGATTAGGAATAATTCGGTTCCAATAAAAAATTATATAGGCCTGGCACCTGTGCCTCACACCTGTAATTCTAGCTAATCCAGGATATAAAGATCTGGAGGAATGAAATTCAGAACTAGTTTAGTCAGAAACATCCAAGACATTATTTCTAATTAGTAAGAAAAAAGGGAGTCTGGATGAATGGCTTAAGTGAAAGAACATGGGTCAAGCAATTGCAAGATCCTGAGTTCGAACTAGCACACACAAAATATTATTTAGGTACACAGAAACAAGTTAAGATTTGGCCTGTGAACTGTATTTCACTATATCCTAATGTATATCATACTGTGAGTTTTTTAAACTATTATTTTATTTTTAATATAATTTTATTTGTATTATTAAGGTGTTGTACTGAGGGGTTACCATTTCATAAGCCTGGTCATGAGTATGTTTTTGTTTTTGTTTTTTTTAACTATGTCACCCTTTCCATTCACTTTCTCCTAGATTTCCACTCCTGTCCCTGCCCACAAGCTACATGGGTCATTTTCCATGTAGTGTATACTGAATAGCATGATTGCATTTGTTCACTTCATGCTGGACATTTGAACTTAAAGATGAAGTTGGTTATGGATGAAGCCATTAGGGTCAGGGCTCATTTGTTTCTTATTTCCTAATCATGGATATTAAGGTTCTGTTTACTATCCTGAAACATAATCTCTCTTAAATTACTTTAATAAGTTCCTCCTTCTATTACCCCATATAACATAGGATTGGTGCAAGTTGAGGATCTTGGCTGCAAACAGAACAAAATCTGGTGTTTTCAGTGTACCTGTTTTAGGCAGGTATAGGAGGACATAGGGCATGGAAATGACCGTCAGGAAGAAAGAAGTTGTCTCATATTCACAGATCCCCAGAAACAAGAAGCATAGCATGCGCAGTCACCCAGAAGGCCACACAGAGAAATAAAAAGCCCAGGTTCATCAAGACAGAAGTGAAGGGAAAACTAGGTTATAAGCCTTTTTTGTGGTCCTGACAGAAAAGAAGAGGAGATGCAGGGTAAACAGGTAAGTCTAATAGGGAGGTCAGATCTGGCCAGTGCCATCATTAACTGTGGAGGAACTTCAGGTTGACTCCAGCTCAGATTAGAGCAGAAGCCAACTCCATCTTCACTAAGATCTCCCCCACCCTATCCAGGGAAGCTCCCCTTTATTATGATAAATTATGTAAATTGACCACCTGAGGCCTGGGAGGTTCAAGAGAACCTGCATATCCACCTGATGTCAAATCCGTGTGCCCTCCAGAGTGGGCATATCCACCTGATGTCAAACCTATGCGCCAATTCTAACTAGAATGATAGGTTGGTCCAAACAGATACTATGAGACAGACTGTAACTCTATTGGCCACCTGCGTGCAGCCTAGCATGCTCTGTAAGTGCTGTATCCTCATTGGTTACCAGCATGTGGTAAGTTTGACTGTGATGTTTGCCTTATAACCAGGCTGGAAGGCCACGGGAGCACGGTTCCAGCTCCCGAGTCTGGGCTGCACATGTGCACGCAGTTCCAGTTCCCGAGTCTGGGCTGCACATGTGCACGCAGTTCCAGCCCCCGAGTCTGGGCCCTGATCCTGCACACGTGGTCGGCAGTTTCAGCTCCCGAGTCTGGGATGTGACCAAGGCCGGTCAGTTCGCTTTTTGTTCACTTTTTACTTCCCTAATAAATCCATCTTTTTATCATCTTGTAGCTGGAGACTGTGTGGCGAACTCTTGGGGGAACCAGGAATCCCCTCCCTTGGGGGGGACCCGTTTCATGGGGGAACCAGGAATCCCCTCCCTTGGGGGAGGATCCCGTTTCATTGTAGCGAACCCCCACTTCAGTAAGCAGGCTTATTTGAACAATGATAGTGTGCTGTCAGGCACAGAGAGGCTTTGGTGTCCCATTCATCCCAAGCTTAATTCCAGGTGATCAGGACCAGAGAAGAGTATCCTATAAAGAGGTGGCCTGGTTGGTTTGGAAAGGAGTTCTTGCTGCTAAAACTGAAAGTTCTATGACCTATAATCCTCCCAGGGTTAACAAGCTACAAGATGTCAGAACATGAAATAGAGAAACTAGAAACATTATGATCACACCTTTATTACTTAAATAAAACAGGAATTTGCTGAGAGGATATTGATTGGATAGCTCACAGAATTGATGGGAAGAATGTAAAATGAGATTGGGAAATGGGCAGGATTTCAGAGACTCAGGAAGTGAAAACACAGCCAGCATCTCATCCCTGGTGGCCCTGGGCAGCAAGGTAGGGGTCCATTGTTGTGGGATTTACTGCACACAAAAGAACTTTCTCATTCTGAGTGTGGGGGTGTGGTGAGGGAAGAAAAGTCAGGTGTTGATGACAACCATGCAGGCCAGATTGAAATTTTAAGGGATTAGAGTCCAGGTAGCCACAATATGGTTAGAGAATGTACATGCTTGTGTGTATATAATGTATATGCCTGTGTATGTAGTGTGTGTGTGTGTGTGTGTGTGTGTGTGTGTGTGTAATAGTGGCCAAACAAGCAGTTCTCAAGATGTTTAGAAAAGTGTAGACATTTAACAGGGTGGGGGTGGTTGATGGGAAAGTGAGAAAATAATCAAAGATATAGCTAAGGTGTTTTTTTTTTTTTTAATGTAAAAATACCATGTTAGCAGAATGTGCTGAGTTTATTGATGCCAGAGTGCTCAAGTGTCAATTGTTGTATACCTGATACCCAGGTGGGCCTCAAACCCACGACTATAGTCACCAGCACTCAGTCAATTGGGCTAGGCGTCTTTATTTAGCTGTGCACAGTGTCTGCTTGCCACCACCAGGATGGTGACAAACAGCGCTGGGGCCAAACAGGGCTGGGCTTTTAAGGGCAAATATCACAAGTGCCACTGGCAGGTGGTCATGGGGTAAGAGTCACATGTACCACACGCAGGTGGTCTGGCAAGTCAGGCAAAGCAAGCAGGCAGACTATATAGAAAGCAGAATTGCTGTTAGTGATTACAATTCCAGTAAACTCCGTAAACAAAGCAATACAATTCTTGGTTCTGGGTATGACTGGTCTTAACTAGCCTAAATCTTTCTCTTCCTAGAACTTCCCCTAAACTGAGTAGTCTTCCTCATTCCTTTCTTTTGCCAAGGTCAAGCAGCTCTAGGTCAAGCGGCTTTGGGCCCCTGTTATTTGGCTTAGGTTTGCCCCTCCCCAGGCCCACTACCTGTTTCTAAGGACTCAAAAAGGGGGTTCCCCTACACCTTTCACTTGGTTTCCACATCAATGCCCAGAGAAAGGGTTTGAATGCACCACTAGAGCAAGGTAATCAGAGAGGGTGAAGAAAGGGATTCACAAGTTATCTGAATACTTAATGAAGTATTTGAATAATAAATAATTTGCTAGAGAAGCAATTTTTTTTTTTTTTTTTTTTTTTTTGCCAGTCCTGGGGCTTGGACTCAGGGCGTGAGCACTGTCCCTGGCTTCTTTTTGCTCAAGGCTAGCATGTTACTTCTTGAGCCACTGTACCACTTCCCCCGTTTTCTGTGTATGTGGTGCTGAGGAATCAAACGCAGGCCTTTGTGCATGCTAGGCAAGCACTCTACCACTAAGACACATCATTCCCAGCCTGAGAAGCAAATATTTTTATGATAGTATTGCACACAGAATTTAGAGATGTTAATAATAACAGATAATCATAGACAACTTCTGTGAAAAATTACTTTGTGTTTGAAGAAGAGTTGACAAAATTCAATTAGGACTAATGCTATGATCTGATTGTGGTTAATCCCCCCGCAGAAGATGGAATAAGAAAGAAAGAATTCCTTCTCAGCATTATGGGAAGGACCTTTAATAAGTAGAGCCTCGAAGTAGGTGAAGGAGGCCTTTGAAAAGGATTGATGCTTCCCCTGGAGCAGTTGGGTTCTTGCTGACTGTGATACAGGTTGTTATAAGGGAATCAAGCACATCTCTGCATCTCTCTGCTTTCCTGTCTTCCTTGAGATTTTGTCTCTGTGTGTCCTCAATCCGTGCATGTACTGTGAGGTCCTCAACAAAGCTAGGAAGATGCTTAGCGCTGTGAGCTAAGTAAATCTTTTTACTAAGTACCCAGCCCAGGTAACCTGATATAGACACACAATATGAACTAAGTGCATGCAGTAAGAGGTGAGAATGAAACAGTACTGGAAGCATGAAGAGAGTAGCTCTGGTTTACAATCAGGAAAGCATTTTCAGATTCAGCTAGATGGACAGAGAGCTGTAGTGAGGGAGAATATAGAACTAACCATGCCCAAGGGAAACAAAGGAATCTGTGTGCCACTCGCATGCAAGTTTGGCACAGAAGAGGACCATAATTTCAAGAACGTTCTCTAACCCTACCTCCATGTTGTTTCCTTTCTCTTTTCCTTCAGCCATATTCAATAGTTCATGTAAACTTGCAAAGATTCCAAGCTAGTCAAAAGAAGTTGGCTCATTACAATCTCTTCTTGCTATCGCCCTTTCAGAGAATCCTTTTTGTTGTGGAAACCTACAAAAACAGGAAAGTCAAAGCAGAAAAAGAAAAGATCATAATTTGTCTGGCAAACAGACAGAGGTAAAAGGAAACGTGTTGCTGCCTTCATTCTCTGCTGACCCAGCAAAGAGGAGCCAGGTTGGAGAAACGTCAAAGGGCCATGGTTGAACAGTTAATGTCCTCCATAGGAAACAGCTGTATTCATTATTCAGTTCCTACTATAGACTTTTAATTAACATGCTTATTTATTATGCTTTGGATTAGGTTGGGTTTCATGAGTTTTCAGGTCTCGTACTCAGTCAAAATGTAAGAATATACCTTGTGTTAATAGAGGATACAATAGTGTGAAATATAAACTTCCCTCAAAAAATTTAAGAACCTGATCCAAACATCAAAGTATGCCCAGGACTTAGAGTTCCTCTTTGTCCCATCTCCCTCCTTCCTCCATTTCCAGTTCTAATCAAACATGGAGGAAAAATCAATAATGAGCAAGTTTCACCCTTTATGCTGCCTGAACCTGCTGAGGTCTGTGTATATGTGAACACAGTCACCAAGTACACACACACACATACACACACACACACATACACACATACACACACACACACCACTTGCAACTATGTCTAGCTATTTCCGGGTTCTGAAATATTTAACTCCTCTGAGACTTAAGTGCTACTGACCTATTTCTCCTTCTTCCTTCACCTCCCTTAACCCTAGGTCTCAAATCCCATTCATCTTCATGACCTCCACAGAGCCTCATTAAACTGTATTGAAGCCCTGCTTCCACTTTGGTCAGGCTACTCTCAGTGGAGAGAGGTGGAAGGAATTCACAAGGCTGAAGAACATGCAGGAGGCTATCCAAGCACTGAATGTGGAGAGATGGGTCCGGACAAGATTTATAGTTCCTATATCACAGCCGAAAGACTGGAGGTGGTAAAACGGGAGAACTGGCAGTAATTTATAGGCGCTTGTTATGACACACTACTTGATTGAGGATGAAAAAGATGCCATTAAAGCAAAACCAAGCTATCCAGGATATGGTTGTAAACAACAGGCCTCACGCCATAGCCCCACCACCAGGCAGCTTCATAATTCTCAGAAAGTTCAGGGGGATCTGGGTTCCAATGGAAGGATCCTATCATCACACTTCCAGGAGAAATGGTAACTAGACACAGGAGAAAATTCTTAGAGATGAAGAGCTATTGGAGTACCTCTACTTTCTCCTTCCTTTAATCAGAGAGCATCTTGGCCCTGGAGAGTGACTCTACCTTCGGTCAGCCATGACCTCTTCCCTGAGGGTGATTTTAACCAGGATGCATACCCCAGGGTCTGGAGACCCTCCAGGTCTGTAGGAGCTATATGCCTTGGTACAGGAAGTATGACCAGGTGGTGTGTGCAGGGAAACCTGGATGTCGGTGAAAGCTACTGATTTAGGTTTGCTTTATCTAGTGTTTTGGCAAACACACAGCATTGTGTGTGCTTGCTTGACAGTGATCCTGTCCAAATACAGGATGCATGTCTACTCTTCAGTGTGCCTGTTCTGGACATCCTGATATCCTGTTATCTATCTCTTGGAATTTGCCATTTTTTGTGTGACCCAAAACTACCCTCAAGCTAACATATACTTCTCTTACTTCAAATCAGAGGATGGAGATAGCTTGAGAGTTTGGGGGTGGAGGGAGACTGTTCAAGGGTTCTTCTTCATCTTTCTGGACAATACTTATGTGTCTGGAGTAATCCTTTATTCACTGTCATAGTATCTGCTGGATGCAGCCAGCATCAGGGACATAGATTGTGTGTGCCATATGCACATTCTCAGCAACTAGATGGGGTTAAGTGTGCTCTTCTCTCCCATTTAGGCATAACCCACATACATTTGGACTAATCCCCGCTTGCTTTAATGTAGCTTCCTGCATAGAATCAGATCCCAACAGTTTGAAATGGCAGAAATTAATTGAAAAGCGAAGTCAAACTATAACGAAGCCTTTTTTAAAACTCTCAAGCAGAGTCTCATTCATAACCCACTGGTACTTATACTGTTCTTTCTCCACTTGGCCAGTTCCCAAAGCTGCAAGCAGCTCTGAACCTATTCTATTCTTCATCCCTACATCCCAGATCTCACAGATTCCTTAGCATTCTCAGTGCTTTCCTTCCCTTTGCTTAGGAAAACAGCCCCCCACCTGCAATTCTTGGCGTTCTCCCAGGTCTATTCAGTAGCTACTTTACCTTTCTATTACTTTTCCCAAATTATGGGCTTTTCTTTCATTTAGAAGCAAGGAAACATTCAATGTAGTAGAGAAGAATATCCCTTATGGATCTTAAGGGAAGGCCAAGCCATAGACACTTTCTTGTTTGAAATAGCATCAAGGATGGGCCTCGGGTATGGAATGAAAATAAAGATTAAAGGATACCAAATAACACAAATTAATATTTCTGTGTCTATTTGGGAGTAACATAAATAGGCGGGTAACACCTTCTTAAGAATATTATTGTGAGTGTACTTGGATCTCGTTTTATATTTTAAATAAGTAATTGGCACAGGACCATGTTCCATCGATTACCAGGACCTGTTGGCTACTCTATGCCTGTGTGGTAAATCCAGCATGGAGTCCACAGTGAAGCCACCCATGCTGGGAAACCCCTGCCTGTTGAAGCCTGCCCCGCACTGGCTTTCCATGTCTCCAGCCTGCTTTCCTGCTGTAGGTTATCATTCCCTTGCTCTGAGTGCAGCTTTCATCCTTGCTTTCTCCTGTCAGGCACCTCTGGTGGGAGAACAGATGCAGACAGGAGCTCTTGCTGCAATGCAAAAGTAAGAAGAATGTCTCTTAAAGAGCAATGTTGAGGTTAAAACAGTGCATTCAGTTTCATCTGGTTTAAAAACATCTCAATACAAAGTATTCCCCAGTATTTGTGTCCTTTTTCCCCTACCCACATTCCCTCTTTGAGATTCTGGAGCTCAGAGACATTCTCTTTCCTTTCCACTTCCCTGTCCCAACTCTAGTCTCCACCCTCTGATTTTGTCTCATGGCATAAGAAGCTGCCAATGTTTATTCATTCTACACAGAGGGGATTCAACCTGAACTGGTAGTGGATGGAACTGAATCCAGTCCAGAATTCCATTAAGTGCTCCTCAACCCAGGAGGATAGTCACTGACCCTTGCATGCAGTTTATTAGTGGCAAATTCTGTAATGGAATCACATAGCTCTGTATGTATGGAGTGTGTGCTCACCTAGAATCACCTAGGTTCGTTTCAATTTTCTGTCTTTCAATGTACCCATCTCTCTAATCTTGTTATGAACTGAATATTTGTGCTGCTCCAATTTTATACGTTTAATCTTTAGTCCCCAAATGTGTCTGTAGTAGGAGATGGGACCACTGAGGAGTAATTAAGTGTGAATGGGGTCATGAGAGTACAACCCATTGCTACATTGAATTTGTGTTTCTGTTTCCCTTCTACTCTCTCTCCCCCCCTTCATCTCTCCCCCTTCCTCCTCTTCTCCTTCTCTCTCTGTCTCTGTCTCTCTCTCTCTCTCTCTGTCTCTTATTCTTCTTCCTTTTCTCTTCTCCATCTCTCTTTGTGAGGACAAATATGAGGACATACCAGGATGATGGCCCTCATCTGGAACTGAATTAGCTAGCCCCTTAGCCTCGGAGTGCCCAGCCTCCAGAACTAGGAAGAAGATATGGCATTCATTTACAATCCCTGGATCATAGGTATATAGCAGCTCAAGCAGATTAAGACACATCCACCTCTCCATCGTCTGAATCTTAGCACAACAACTTATTAGTGATAAGACCATAAACAAGTTATTTACTTCTTGTGTCTTGGAGCTAGTAACACATTCCTAATAGAGTTGGTACAAGAAGATTTTTCTTTCCTCATGTTGACCCACTGAATGTAGGGTCTTGGGAAGTACCAAGGTTTCAGGGTAGAAACACAGCTGATTCTGAATACTGTGCACTTAGACTGTGGAACAATGGGTTGTTCAAGCATAATGGACCTCCCAGGTCTGGTGATGTTGCACTGATTTCTCTCCACATGAATGAACTTAGCAAGGTGGTCTGTGTGCCTGTTAACCAGGTGATTCCTCCTCAGCACATACCTTGGGTCTCCCACTGGATCGTTCATTAGCATGACCAAAGCTGAGGATGATAACCTCAGATTCCTGTAGTGTGGGAGAGGTGATATTTAGAAACCAATGATAATGAGAAACTTTTTCATGATTTCTGCTCTGCTGTAGACATCCTTAAGTGGACCTGAAGAAAAGAGGCTATTGGTTGACTAAAAGTGAAATAACAAAATGGTGAAAAAGCAAAGAGGGGAAAATCAAATTAATAATCCAAAGTATGATACAAAAGAACGTATTTTACATTGGGATGCTATATGATTCTTGTACTCAACTTCAACCCAAAGGAACCCCGATATTTAGGCATAGGGTCAAGGATTCTGAATTTTATTTATTTATTATTTTCTTTTTTTTTGGCCAGTCCTGGGGCTTGGACTCAGGGCTTGAACACTGTCCCTGGCTTCTTCTTGCTCAAGGCTAGCACTCTACCTCTTGAGCCACAGCGCCACTTCTGGCCGTTTTCTGTATATGTGGTACTGGGGAATCGAACCCAGGGCCTCATGTACACGAGGCAAGCACTCTTGCCACTAGGCCATATCCCCAGCCCCTTATTTATTATTTTAATATTCAGAAATAATCTCATTTTAACTCATGGTATAGTACTTGCAAGAGAGACACTCAACCACTTCAGGCACTTCTTCCACTTTCAGCCCTGTTGTGTTCACTATTTTTCATATAAATTTTCAAGTTTTTGCACAAAACGGGCTGAGGACTAAGTTTCTCTCTCAAAGCTAGGATTACAGATGTGTACCCACATCCCCAGCTGATGTGTTGAAATGGGATCTAACTAACTTTCCCAATCTCACCTCCATAATAGCTTTTGTTATGCATTACAAATAAAGCCTTATCATAATAAATATCGACACTGAAATTTGAGATTAAATTTCTCTGAAAGTTTACACATGTAAAATATATTTCTATTATTTTTCCAACAAGACTCTGAGAACAAAAGCAAGGCTTCTACTAAGAATACCAGCTCAGATGATTTGACCATGGGGGTATTCTAACCGTAACTACTGGGCAAACATAGGCTTTCTATCCATGAAGGTTAGGAGAACATGATGGAAGTAGACACTCTGGGCTTAGAATTTTTAGAGACAGAAGAGAAGAGGAAGGGCGCTGAAGAAAGAGAAAAGAGGCGGAGAGGAGAGCAGGAGCCATGTGAATAGTTGACCAGTAGGTCATATTGATTAATTTGACTTAAAGAAAAATCTCTTCAATACACTTTCTCCAAAATCTATAAGTTTCTCCGAGTAATGTGCTATAACAACAATAATGGTAATACCCATTTAAGATTTTAAGGTTCAAAAGTCTTTCACAATATTTTTTACATTCCTACTCCCTCCTCTCCTCTTTCCTAACTTCAGTAACATTCATTCACTAACCAGTAATACCTAAACAAAGTCACTTCGTGAGTTGAAATACTGTGTTAATCAAGCTTAGCCTGCAATTTACATCCATTCTGACTACTCCTGCCACTTTCCTAAAGATGACATCACCAAACCAATGTGGAATGTAGGCCATAGAAACCACAGATTATGCTGAAAATAGCCTACACTCTAACATCACCTTTTCCCAGAGCCTGACTTGAACTAATATCCTCCTACCTTTGGTCTCCCATAGGTATCTCCCATAGCCAAATGACAGGTGTGTGTCCATTATGCTGGTTTATTGGTTGAGACAGGATATCAACAACTTTGTAATCAGGCTGGCCTCAAACTAAAACTCTCCCATCTCTGTCTCACAAGTATCTAGGATTGAGCCTTATCCATGAGCCTTATCCAGCAAAACAGACACGATTCTTATGACACATTCTGTTGATAGAATTTACGTAAGGAGGGCCTGTGAAATTCCATTTGAATTTCAAATGTGGATTGTTGGTGCTTTACATCACTTAGGGGGAAGAAGTCCCTACTTTGCAAAAGTAAAGGAAAATACCATTACTGAACTTGGACACTTATAGAAAATTGAAATTTACTTGCATCCTAAATTAATGCCCTTGTAGTACTCTGAAATATGGATCACTATTTTATTAGGACAGCATAGAATTTAGAAAGGGTCAGAACTGTATTGAAATCTGGTGAGAGAATAACTTGAACTGTTTAAAATTGTAAAAGTGACACACAAAAATGCATCAGCTAAGCTGAAGTCAAGTTAGTCCTGTCTACCACTCTTGCATGTATCCTGAGGCCAATGAACTCACGAGCATTGGGATTTGCACAGTTGCTCTCTGTCTTGTTTCTGTGGTATAGTGATTTAAGAAATCCTCTGAAATCTTACAGGAATTTCAAGATATGTCCATATTTGGAAATTTGGCCTTTGCCAATTTAACTACAAGTAGTTAAGAATGATGAAATGCCATAATGGATTTAGAAGGCATCCAAAATGCAGTGACTGGTGTTGTTATAAAAAGAGAGAACACAGTGACATGAAGAGATAATCATTATGTGACAATAGAAGCAGATAATGGAGTCATGGTGCCACAAGTCACAGGAAGCTGAGAACCACTAGAAGCTGGAAGAAACAAAGATGGACCTTTCCCTCTTGCTTTTAGGAGGAGAGCAGACCCTGCAGAAACCTTGATTTGGGGCTTCAGAAATATGAGATGATACACTTTTGTCATTTTAAGCCACTGTTTTTAGCCCTTTAGTATTACAGCCCGAACAAATATACCTAAGGAGACTCTACTATAATGTGCTCAAAAGAAAAATTCCTGCATCAAAGCCAGCTTCGGGGAAATTGATAGGACAGGCAGTTTGAATTGTCACAGTGCAGATAGATCACACACTAAAGAGGCAACATCAGAAAGCACCACTTAGGGTTTCTTAGCCCCGTCGATCTCCAGAATCTGCAGCTATCTCCACGGCCTTCTCTCTGTGTCTCTGCATCCACTCTCATATGGGGACACTAGCCAACCCACTATGGCACTATCTCTCCTACCTCACAAGCCATTGCAATGAAACACTGACTCAAGACAAAGACAAGGCCAAAGGATTTCCCATTCATATCAGGGCCACGTTTTCCCCTTAGGATCCCTTCCCTTAGGATCTGTTTTTGCTGGGGTGTGGAATGTCAGGCCCAAGAGTTCATACAAACAGAAACTAGATGTGCAGAATAAGTATGTTAACACACAGTGGGCACCTTTTTTCCCAACAGGAGGAATAGCAGGAAAAGGTTTCTGACTTCTTGCAGAAGGCAGGCTCCTAAATCACGGGAGATCACACAGCATCACAACAGAGGGTTCTGCAACTTCAGACATTCAGCAGGGCAATGAGCTCTATAAGGCACCTGATTATTGCTTTCACATATTTCACATTCTTGCTTGTAACTCCTTGGTCTCTACATTTTACTTCTTCATAAAGCAGTCATGGGAAAACTTAGACCTCTGGCTTTGTTTTCAGGGGAAGTTAAGTGAAGACACAGTTTTTCAGCGGGCCCACTGACCTAAATTTTAGCACATGTATTCATCAAAGTGCTTTCAGTTATAGCAGGAAGGCAACTGAAAATATCTTAGAAAACCTGTCTGTTTATGCAACAACAAAGACTGACTTCAGTGTGGCTGATGGAAATATTAAAAATAGTTGTTTTTCTTTCTGTCAGCTTCTTTTTACAAATGGGCCTAGAATCACCTCCCTCCAACTTACTCCCATTAGAAGATAAATTTGTCACTTTCAAAGTCATCTATCCATCCATCCATCCATCCATCCATCCATCCAGGTAGAATGTGCATTCATCTGTGGAACATTTCCTAGCCCTACAATAGAGAAACATAAGCTGGGGTGGGGAGTTCAAATTCTCCATGACTGTATAATATAATGGTAAAGTTTCTTAAGGGACATATGGATGAAAACAGAAAAAAAGCATGAATTTCCTGGCAAGAATAAGCTACATAAATATGGATTCATGTTACACAACCAAACCATGTACTACATGCTCAATTTCCAGAGAAAGCTACGGGCTCAGATGCCATCTAAATTTAATAAATGTCACAAATATAGCATTTTTCTTCCAAGTCACATTTTTCATTGTTTGAATTTTTCAATGTACCTTAAATTCTTATATAATTGTGGCCCTGTGGGGTAACACTATGGATATCACCTTGGGAGTTGTTAGAAATGCAAAACCTCACCCAGGTGCCAGTGTTTCATGTGTATAACCTTACCTGAGACTCTTGATTATGAGCCTGTGAATCTCTTATCTTCAAATGTCAAGCAAAAATCTAAAAGTGGAGGCAGAACTCACATGGTAAAGCACAGTAACAAGTGAAAATGTTGAGCAAGCTTGTGAGGCCATGAATTGAAGCTCCAATACACACACACACACACACACACACACACACACACACACACACACACACACCGGCAACATTTCAGGCTTCAGATTAGATGTTCTACATTTGAAAAAGATCCCCTCATCAATGACTTGTGTACAAACTAACAGTTGAGAAGCACTGTTCAAAAGCCCTATGTTTTGGCAAGCTGAACCTCCTAAATAAATTCCTGGAAATACTCTGTTGAGCCTGACAGAACCTACAATGAGAGCAATGATTATGTAGTTGGAATAAGATGCTGTCACATTTAAAATTTTTTAAATTAATCTTAAAACCAACGGTCCAATAGTGTTGGTTTCTCAGAAAAGCTGCCAGCATTTCCCAAAACTTAATGTATTTGCTTGATCAAGATAATTTGGCATCCAACACCTACCTACATCATAATCAAGGAATAATAATAAATGATAATAATCAAGGAACTAATTATGGAATCATGCAAAGTAAAACTGCGACCACTCAATATTGTGTAGGTACTTAAGGAAATTGAAATGCCATCTAAAGTACAAACTAGCCAACAGGTTTATGGAAAACAATATTTCAATATACTTTGGAAATTATAGAAAGGTGTGTGGTGAGATATTATGATAGTCTAGTAACAAATTCTTTTTGAAAGTGCTGTTCCAACCTGACTATATTCATATTACCAAAAGCAACATCCAGAGAAACACAACAATCACCTTTGACAAGAAAATACTATTCAGAGGAGAATAGAGCCATGACATAGATATCCATAGATTCAATGTATATCCTACAAAATTAAGAAGAGTGAGGGGAAAGGTGGGGTAGTGATGGGTGAGAATGTTGAAAGGGATGACATTGATCAAGACATGTTGTATTCATAAACTGATTTGTTAAATGGCAACTCCTTGTACAACTACTTAAAGGTAATAATGAAAAAAGACTACTCAAATACTACTTAATGTCAGAAATAGTGCAAATCAATAGGGATATGTGACATGATTGGTAAAACAGGAAATGCAAAACTTTCAACACTCCAGTTTAACAAGGAAAAGAGGGTATGCAGTTGTTATATAAGTTCCTGTTTTTGTCTAATAGACATCCACTGTGATTGAGCCCAAATTGCAAACATATTACAGGACAGAAAGGTATTTCCTCTTCAAACCATCTCCTTAATGGATACATTTTACTGCTTGGAGTTTAACAGCACAAGGGAAAATTATAGAAAAAGACTAGCTGTGGCCAATAAGAAAACACAGCCAACCATAAATACCCAATGGGTTCATGTTTCCTCTTTTTCTGACATCTCCTTCCCAAACATGTATCCATCTGGAACCTACAATGGTGACTTTGCTGATGATCTTAGACTGAACTTGAAGAAAGTGACTCTAATGAATAATGTCATATGATGGTTGAGATATTCTCCTGAGGTTGAGGAAGCACTTCAAGATCCCAGAAGAAAAGGCTTGTTTAATTATAAGGAAATGAAGAGTTAGAGTAAGAACTGTAGTAAACTGAAAAATGGCCCTCCAAAAGATAGCACATCAAAACTCTAGAACCTGTAAATACTATTATACACAGCAAAAGAGGTGGCTAATTTTTTTGTTGTTTTGTTTTATACTTATTTTTTGTCAAAGTGATGTACAGAGAGGTTACAGTTTCATATGTTAGGCTTTGGGTACATTTCTTGTACTGTTTGTTACCTTCTCCCTCATCCCCCCTGTCCCCCCACCCATGAGTTGTTCAGTTGTTTTACACCAAATGGTTTTGCAAGTATTGCTTTTGGAGTCATTTGTCTTTTTATCCTTTGTCTCTCAATTTTGATATTCCCTTTCACTTCTCTAGTTCTCATACCGAATTTTGAAAAAAGAAGCCATATGGAATATTTAAGCAGACTCTAAATACTAACACTTGTCGGTTGTTGTTTGCTTGTTTGTTTTTATTTTCAGGTAGTACCAGGGTTTAAACTCAGAGTCTTGTTCTCTCTCAGATCGTTTGACTGGCAGTCTACTACCTGAGCCAGTCAAGTTGTACAGTGAGTCTCACTTTTATTTTGTTTGAGATGGAGTCTCATGGACTTTTTTGTCTGGATTAGTTGCAAACTGTGATTCTCCAGATCTTGGCCTTCTGGGTAGCTAAGATGATTGGTGAGAGCCATCAGAGCCTGGCCAAACACTTGTATTCTTAAAAGAGATAACTTATGCGAGAGACTAGGAGAATGTAAATGTAATATAAGAATGGAGAATAGGAGTAATAGGAGAGAGAAAGACAGAGAGAGAGAGAGAGAGAGAGAGAGAGAGAGAGAGAGAGAGAGAGAGAGAGAGAGAAGTTGACACAAGCAAAGGAATACCAGCCACTGAAAGGACCAAGGAGGCGTGAAATGTTGGAGGGAGTGAAGCCTGGCTGATAGGAGTGAAGCTGATGGGAGTGAAGTCTTGGCCCCCATTACTATGAGAAAATAAATGCCCACTGTTTCAAGACAGCTGGTTTGTTGTCCTCTGTTATGCCAGTCCTAGAAAACTAAACAAGAACTAACACCCACAATCCTAGAGGGCTGTTAGCTGCCTTTCCATTCTCATTCTAAGGAACAAATATTCCCCTTCGACAGATTAGATTAAATAATAATAAACATCCTAGACTTTAGAGATTCATTTATCAAAAACAAATATATTTTCAGTTTTCAAAGCATAATTTTCTCTCAAGAATTGTAAGCACAAGTTTGTAGAGAAAAAAAATGTTGAGGGTAAGGGAATTTTGACACTGATTTGAATATGGGTTTTATGTTACTAAAGGTCTGTATTATTTACAATCATTTCAAGCACAGAGACAAATGTCAGAAGATAGGGACCAATGTCAATTCCTTAGGAGGAAAAAAGTACCTGAGAAAGAAAAAGAGAGGTGTCTGTGTATCAAGGGATGGAGTCTAGATCTACTGAAGGGACCTCATGGGCATTATGAACTGTAAATAATAGCTTTACCCTTAGCACTCAGGAAATACATATCTCTTGGGGGAAGTAGCAAGGGACAGCTGTAACCATTCATGTACTATCAGGCTTGATTTACTTTGATTCTTACCAAAATGGCAATGTACAGTGAGATCAAGGCTTCTTTTCCTATCCACTCAAGTGCAGTCAGAGGTCAAACCTTGAATTCCTGAAAGTCAAGTTTGTAGGAGGAAAAAAAAAATAACAAAGTAGTGCAGTTCTTGCCCTTGATGATGAGAACAATTTGAAAAATCACAATATCATCATGTTAGTTTAAGTAAATTTCTCCTTCCTAGTTCCTGAATCTAAGTTCCCCCCTAAGACAACAGGTGGGGGGCCAAGAATGGGCTGGAAGGCAAGACAGTGGGAATTTTAAGCATCTACTTGCAGTAAGGAAACAACCAAAAAGGCCCTCCTAAACAAAAGACAAAAGTAAGCTGAAAGCAATGTAATATTCCTTGATTTTGGTTTAAGTCAGCCTTTATTTGGCTTTTCTGGTGATTTGTATGCATGTGCATTAACAATGAGAATGCTAGAGCCAGGCACCGGTGGCTCACACATGCGCTCCTAGCTGAGGAAACTGAGATTTGAGGATCACAGTTCAAGCCAGCCCTGGCAGGAAAGTTCATGAGAATCTTAGCTCTAGTTAACCCCTAGGAAACCAGAAGTGGTGGAGTTGTTGAAAGTAGTAGAGTGCTAGACTTGAATAAAACAGCCCCAAGACAGCATCCAATCCCTGAGTTCAAGCCCTATGACTGAAAAAAAAAATCACTTGTTTCTGTTTTCCTGCTGAGAAAAAATATTGCCCTTAATGAATAATAGCACAGTACTTAGTTCTAACTGGGTCTATAAAGTACAGCTCCCATCAATTCATAGTCTAAAGAAATCAAGGTCTAACTTCAGAAGTGAATGCCCTGGCAAATGAAATGCTTGCTAAGTTTGACTATATTATGGTCTTCAGTTCTCAAAGCAGTATGGCAAATCAACTATCAGAAGTCCTGTTTTATGGATGAGTAATCTAAATACCAACACATGATTAAAGGGTTCTAAGAGCTAATCAAGGCTTATTATCTAGTATGTGTATTTTTTTGTTTATAGCAGTAGCCTAAAATGGGCTATATCATAATGAAAACACATTTATATGACAGAATAGACGCAAATACCAACAGCACTTTTGATCAAAGTGCTCACAGCAATGAAAAAGTAACATTTAAATGAATAAATAATGTGTTAAATATAAGGTACTACTCAACCATATTATAACATTTTTGTGTATGTGCTAGTCCTGGGACATGAACTCAAAAACTGGGGGCCTGGGCATTTTCTCTGAGTTTCTTTTGCTAAAGGCCCAGTGCCCTACCACTTAGAGCAATAGCATCATTTCCAGCTCTTTGGTAGTTAATTAGAGAAAACAATCTCATACCTTATGATCCAGGCTGGCTTTGAACCATGATCCTCAGATCTCAGCCTCCTGAGTAGCTAGGATTACAGGCATAAGCCACCAATGCCAGGCCTTTCTATTTTTATTTTTCATGCTACAACTCTTTAAAAAAGTTTAAAGCCAGCCCCAGCATGATGTCTGTGACACTTTTATCTCCAATTAACAAGCAAAAAAGCCAAAAGTAGAATCCTGACTCAAATTTAAAGCTCAGAGATAGTATCCAAGCCCTGAGTTCAAGGCCTATGACATGAACAAAAGTAGAAGGAATAGGTGGAGGAGAAGAAGGAGGGAGGTGGAGGGGAAGGGGGAAAAACGGAAGGAGAAAAATGGCAAAAGTAAAATGGAGATAGCTTAATTGGTAAATTAGCTGATTAACATAACAAATCTCTGAGTTCAAACCCCAGTACTGCCAGTACTAGACATGGAAAAAAACATAAGAGAAGGGCAACATTAACTTTGTCTAGTTTTGTTGTAATTTTTTTGTTAATTATTTACTCTCCTTCATCTAGAAGGAAAATGAATATGCTGCTATTTGACTTATACTACCTCTTGGAGAAGGAATGTAATTCTCCCCTCAGTATTGATTTCAACCAAGGACATACTTTTGTTTCTTTTCCTTTTTCTATTTTTTTAAAATTTAATTCTGTTGTCAAGGTGATGTACAGAGGGCTTAGAGTTACATATGTAAGACAGTGAGTACATTTCTTGTCAGATTTGTTACCCCACCCTCATTTTTCTACCACTTTCACTCCCCCTCCTCAACTCCTTCACTTCCAAGTTGTACAGTTAATCTCCAACATACTGTCTTCTGAGTATCACTGTTGCATTGGTTCACTCTTTGTCATTTGTCTCATCATTTGCTGTTCTCCTTCCCTTCCCTAATTCAGATAAATGAATATACAATGCCCAGAATAACAAAATCAAAAGCAGTGAAAACAGGTGATAAATTATAGGAAAGAAAAAAGAAAAAGAAAAAACCTCAAATAGTACATTCAAACAACAACAATGAAAAACCTCTTGTTTTTATGTCTTGGGGTTCATTTTGCTTAGCATCATTTTATATGATCAAATGTACATAACTATTGAACTTTTGTGATCCTCTGCTAGAGAAACCATGGAACTATGTTTCTTTGGCTGGCTTACTTCACTTAATATGATTTTTTCCAAGTCTTTCCATTTCCTTATGAATGGGGAAATGCCATTCTTTCTGATGGAAGCATAGAATTCCATTGTGTATGTAAACCACATTTTCTTGATCCATTCATCTACTGAGGGGCATCTGGGCTGGCTCCATGTACTATATTGAAGAGGTCTGGAGAGAGCAGACATCCTTGTCTCACCCCTGACTTTAACTTTTCGCCATTAAATATAATACTAGCTGTAGCTTTGTCATACACAGCCTTAATTATATACAGGAATGTTCCTAGTTTGTTCAGAGCTTTCATCATAAATAGGTGTTGGATCTTTTTCAAATGGTTTTTCTGAGTCTGTGGAAATGACCATGTGATTCTTGTCCTTGCTCCTATTGATGTGATTAATGTCACTAATGATTGGCATATATTAAACTAGCTTTGAATCCCTGGAATGAATCCAGTTTGGTCATAGTGTACAATTTTTTGATGAATTGTTGCAGTCAATTGCCAGAATTTTGTTGAGAAGTTTCCCATTGATGTTCGTCAAAGAAATGGGTCTATAGTTCTCTTTCTTTGATGAGTCCCTGTCTGGTTTTGGGATAAGGGTTATGCTGGCTATATAGAACGAGTTTGGTAGTGAGCTATCACTTTCAATTTCATTGAGGAGTTAGAGGAGCACAAGTGTGAATTCTTCTTTGGAGATTGTATGGAATTCAGCTATGAATCCATCTGGTCCTGGGCTTTTCTTTGATGGGAGGCCTCTTATCTCTTTCTATTTCATTTAATATGGGTCTATTTTGTTGTGTTAAATCTTGGTTTAGTTGGGCATATCAATATTTGCTAGAAATTTGTCCATTTCTTCCAAATTCCCCAATTTGTTAGCATAAGGTTTGCAAAATATTCCCTTATAATATTCTGAAACTTGGTTGTTTTTGTTTTTTTTTCCTGTCATGATGTTTCCATTCTTGCCTCTGACTTTGTTTATTTGGGTGTACTCTCTTCTTTCTTTCATAAGATTTGCTAAGCATCTGTCAATTTTGATAATTTTTCCAAAGAACCAACTTTTAGTTTTGTTGATTCTCTCTATGGTTTTTTTAGACTCTCAGATTTAATTTGAATGATTTGTTTCCATCTATTGGCTTGGGGTTTGGCCTGTTGCTCTTTTTCAAGGAGATTAAGGTGAATCATTAAATTGTTGTATTGAGATTTCTCCTATTTGTTGATGTAGGCACTCAGAGGTATAAATTTTCTTCTGATATGGCCTTTGCTGTGTCCCAGATGAGCTGACATTTTGTATGCTCATTTTTTTAATTCAATAAAAGTTGAATTTCTGTTCTGATCTCTTCAATGACTCACTTGTGATTCAACAATGTGTTGTTGAGTCTCTATGAGTTACAGGATTTTCTATGGTTCCTTTTGATTTTGAGCTCTAGTTTTATTCCATTTTGGACAGGATGCAGGGCATAGTTTGCTTTGTGTTCTAAAATGTGATCTATTTTGGAGACTGACCCATATGCTACTGAGAATGTATTCTGGTGCTGTGGAGTTGAATATTCTGTATATAGGTGTCTGTTAAGTCTAATGGTTTCACTTCTGGAATTTTTGCCTTGTTGATATATACAAAGATGGCAATGGGTATTAAAAGCACCAATGATCAATGTGTTTGGAACTATGTATATTTTTTTGTGTAAGTAGTGTTTGTTTGAAAGTTGGGTGATCCAGTATTTGGTGTATATTTAGGTTACTTACATCTTCCTGTAGTTGAGATCCTTTTATTAATATGTAATAACCTTCTTTGGCTCTTCTCATTAATTTTAATTTGAAGTTTATTTTATCTGATATTAAGATTGCAACTCCAGCTTGTTTATGGGAGCTATTTGTTTGATAGATTTTATTCCAACCTTTCATTTTCAGAATATGTTTGCTTTTGTGGGCAAGATATGTCTCTTGAAGACAGCAGAAAGAGGGATATTGCTTTTTGGTCCAACTTGTCAGCCTATGTCATTTAATTGGAGAGTTAAGTACATCAATATTGAGAGTTAGGATTGCGAGATGTTTGTTAATTCCTGTCATTATGTCTATATATATATCTAAAAAATGAGCTGTGCCTTGTCAATTCTTGCTATAATACCTAGTTTTCCATTTAGGGTCAGTTTCTCAGACAATATTGGGCTCTCATTGGTTTACAATATGTAGAACATCTTTGAGAATTTTTCTGTAGTGCTGGTTTGGTGGAGATACATTGTTTCAATTTTTCCTTTCTATGAAACACTTTTTATTTTTCCCTCTACTATGAATGAGAGCTGAGCTTATCTGTGTATATTACTCAACCTTGGTAGTTATTATTCTTTAGAGCATAGCATAGCTCATACCAGGCTCTCCTTGTTTTCATGGTCTCCACTGAGAAATCTGTAGTTATACTGATTGGTTTTCCTTTCTAGGTAATTTTTCTCTTCTCCCTGGCACCTTTAAGGATCCTTGGTCTCTACTGATCATGTATAGATTACAGTGTGGCAATGGGACGTCCTGTTTTGGTCTGGTCTGTTTGGGTTCTAAAAGGTTCTTGTATCTGGATGGGCCTATCTATTTAGATATCTTGGAAATTCTCTGCTAAGGTTCTGTTAAATCTATTTCCTATTCCATTAGCTTCCTTCTCTAATTCCTCCTCAATACCGATTATCCTTAAATTAGACTTCCTGATTTTATCTTGGGACTCTTGAAATGACATATCTTGCTTTTCTGGATTTGTTTTGAATAATTTTCTGTTCTTTCTCCAAAAGTCTAGGCTTTCCTCAATTCTGGAGATTCGAACTTCTGCACTATCAAACCTCCTATCAACACATTTTACTTTTTTTTTTTTTTTAATCACCGTTCCTTCTAGTTGGTCATTTCTGATGGCATCCATGCCTCTACTACAGCTTTGTTTTAGATCTTGTATGGACTTCCTTACTTCTTTTATTTGGTTTGGAGTGCTCTCTCTGAAATCCTTTAGCTGAGTGGCTATATCTTCACTGGATTCCTTTATCTTCTGTTAGAATTCACTCAGCTTTCTCTTTGTGAATTCCTCTATTAATCTTTGGTTAGCCACATATAGCTGTACTCAGGCTTTCAATCTTTTCATTCATCATGTTTACCAGTACAGTTTGTAGAACATTTTGAGGACTATTCTCTAGGATTTTCACTGACTGCTCTTTGGCTTGCTGATTTTGAGTGAGAGTTGAGGTTCCCTGATTTTCCATTTTTCTTGTATTTCTGTGGCTTGTTCTGCCCATTTAGAAATGAAAGCAAATCAGATAGCACACCAGAACACCAAATAGCATACCAAACCATCCCAGAGGCCTGTAGTTGCACAGACTTTAAAGGCTCACACTCATAGATAGGTATTTTCACTGTCAATTTTTGGATATACAAACAGAGCTAATTTCACCTCAGAACACAGTTTTAAAACAAAAACCAACCTGAGTCATGCAATATCACCTGTGAGAGGTTCAAAATCATAGGTGGTTATTTCCCTATCTATCTATGTTTTTCTTTCTTAGGAAAAGTGTGTTGTGATTCAAGAGTGGAAATTATATATAGTTGTAACCAGTGAACAAATCTTTCATTAGGTTTAAATCAATCTAGACCAAAGGGGTAGCCACTTTGATACAATCAAAATGAATGTAGTTTTATTCGAGGTTAGCAACCATCAACTAGGGATCAATGAACTAAGAAAATCAAAGAAGGAGTGAAAGACCAGAAATTAAGCAGTAAATGGAAAAGTAGAAGGAGAAAATAAGAGTAGAGGAATGTAGGGAAGGAAATGAACAGAAAGAAGATAACTAAGATCTAAATTCGGAGAAAGGAAAAAGAAAAAAAATAAACTTAAAAAATTAAATTAATAAAAATAAAGTGAAAAAACTTAAAAATGTAAGTATAAAGAAATAATACTAAAAGGTACTAAGATTGACAAATCTAGAGAATTGAGTAATCAAATTCTGAATGAAGTATGCACACAATGAAGGAAGAAGTCTACTAAACACTGTCAGTGATATATCTAGGGATGAACAGAACATCAATGAAGTAGAAAAAAGAAAAAAAAATGGGAAAAAGGAAAACCAATAAAATGAAAAATGTAGAAAAAAATACAATTAGAAAAAAGGACTCTTCAGTTTATTTGGGGGTATCTTATGTCTCCCCTATGTTTGCTATCCAGTCTCTTGATGGAGTCCCTGACTTCATTGTGGCGGTCAGTTTTCCTGTGGCCTAGTTGGTTTCTCAAATCAGTTTAACGCCTTACAGACATTGGTTCTTTGTGATCGTCCTCCCAGACTAGTTAATGGGAGGGCCATATATCACTCAGGAGGTAAGTGATAGTTTTCTGTAGCTTGGAGTTGGTTCTAGGGAGCTTGAGTGTGGGTGGGGTTGTGGCCTGTCTGGAATCAAGGACTTTTCACAAAGGGACTAGCTCCTGAGACATTCTTTTGGCTCAGCCTGTAGCTGCTCTCATCTGTTGTACAGGTTGCTGTTTTTTTCATTTATTTTGTAAAACTCTTGCAGCTCATTAAGCTGCAGTTTGGCTGGGGGGGGGGGGCAGGGGAGGGGTACCTCTTAATGTGTTTACCTGAAGAAAGCAGTCCTGTCTTGGGTTTCCCCAACCTGGGGAAACCCCTGGGTGGAGCTGACTTCCACTGTTCAGATTCCTTTTCCTGGCTGAAAATTGGCACTGCTGTTGCTGCTTCGCAGACCTGAGTTACCTCCTGGCTTCTCTTGCAGGGTCTGTGCCAGTATCAAAGATGGCATTCTTTGGGGTGGTTAGGGGAGGGCTACCTTCCAAATGCTGTTCTGTGAGAAGCAATGTTAATGTCTTTATGAGATACTCATGCTTTCCCTTGGTTTTACAAAATGTCCACAATATGCATCTGTCTGTGGCCAGCAGGATGAAAATTTCCACTCCTAGTCACCCAGTTTGAGCTGGAGGTGAGTGAAAAGCCCTTTACGCTATGTCTTTTGTGCCTTTGTCTCCATTTTGTCTGCTTCTGTGGCAGTAGCTGTGTGCTCAAATCTGTCTTCTCTAGCAGGATGCCTGAATTTTTCTTCTCTGGCCAGAATCTGTGTCCTATTATGGTTCACTTGGTGTGACTCTGTAGCTGTGGACTTTTTTCTGGAACACTAAAACTGTTTTCTTGGTTAGAGCTCAGTTAGACCCCAGCTGCACCTCCTCCATCTTCCTCTGATTCCTACATGGGCAGTCTTTCGTCAGTGCCATTGGAGTTACAGCATGAAGCGTCTTCTCCTTGCTGCAGTAATGGCTTAGCTCAGACAGCAAATGCAAGTTTACCCTGGACATTGAACTGAAAAATTTCCATGGAGCTTACATTGCTATGTGTGACTGAAAAGTTGTTATTGCCGCATTGCTTGCAAAAACCTGGCTAACACCTCTGGATACTGTTCTGCTTTCTTTATTAATCTCCCAACTATGAAGTGATTCTCAGAAAAATTAGCAATGTAAGAGTAAAAGGAAAGTTTCTTTGGGTACATATTGCCTCAAAAGTTCGTCACCAAAGCATTCTTCCTCAGCATGGTACCAGAAAATGTATTTCAATTAATTAAGTAAATAACCAAAAACAGGAAAATAAACTGCACTTGCAAAGAGGAACTCCAGTAGAAAAGAGGAAATCCAATAGAATGAAGGAAAATAATGTAATTACCAGAAAAAGATATCAATATGACAACTATATACAATCACATGGGAGCAGGTGAGGAAACTACAGGAGTGATTTCTTTATAAATCTGACATTGATAGAATAGCTGGTGTACTGAATATGCTGGGTAGAGATTTATACCACTAGTCGAGAAGCTCAATTTTAATTATTGATTTTCTTTTATCAAAAGAAGAAACTAAGCAAAAGAAGAAGAAAAGCCAAAGACTTATTAATTCCAGGAAGGAAAATGTTTTGTGGAAGAAATTAACAGTAATCATGGCTCAGCCATGAAGAGTGTTTACTTAATCAAAATATAAACACTGAATATCGATCTAAACTAAACTACATTACATTGTAGTGAGAGGATGTGTAACAAGAATACTGAAGTGTGTTTAAATATTTGGAATGAGAAGGTCATGAAACAGAAGCAGATATTCATAGGAAGGAGTCAATTGCCCTAGCTTAAGGGAGGCTGAGACTGGAGGATTGTGAGATTCAAGTCATCTCAGGCTACCAATAAACAAACACATAACTAAAGTAAATAAATAAAGGAAAATGATAATATCTATAATTGAAAAATCATGCTGTACTGATGTATGTGTGTTCTTTAGAGATAGGTAGTTAAATCCAAGACCAATGATGCTTTGGGGAGATTGAAAAATGGAAGAAGCCAAATACTGTTTTTCATAACAAACCTTTTGGAATGAACTACATGGGCTTTTCAAGGGCATGATATAAAATTTTTACATAAACAAATCCTTTTTTTTTTTTTTTGGCCTGGGCCTTGGACTCAGGGCCTGAGCACTGTCCCTGGCTTCTTTTTGCTCAAGGCTAGCACTCTGCCACTTGAGCCATAGCACCACTTCTGGCCGTTTTCTATATATGTGGTGCTGGGGAATTGAACCCAGGGCTTCATGTATATGCGTCAAGCACTCTTGCCACTAGGCCATATTCCCAGCCCCATAAACAAATCCTTAACTTAAAGAAAAATTCATTTTAAGTGAGAGGATTATAATTTGGAAGGTGCTATTAAGTGTTCAGGTGCACAGAAAGAATGCATTTTCTCTTCTGTAGCGTTTCCCTACCTTGTATCTTTTTAAGTCAAAATTGCATTTTCAGACCTGTAGGAAGCCTACAAAATTTATGCTCTTCCACTTGATCTCAAGCCCGAGTTTTAACTTTTTGAAAGTTTTACACTTCAGTTTCATCAGACAGAGCAAAGATTCCTATAATGAAAAAAAAAGCCCTAAACAACAACAACAACAAAAACCATGGTGAATTTTTCAGGAATCACAGTGGAAAGACTGCAGCCCCTGGTCCCCTGAGACGCTTTGTCAAAGCCAAGGATCTCAGAACCTGAGCACATTGGCATTTGAAGAGCCAGGCTCCAGTTTCTCCTGTGGATTCTTCTCTGGGCTTCTAACCTGCTGGCTGCCAGCAGCGGCCAGGAGGGACTCATTGCAGATATTCATTTGATAGTGAGCTGCGTAGTGAGCACTAAATTAAATTCCTGAAATTAATTTAGTTAAGTAGGAACAACTTTACTTCCAGAACCTGCAATCCCCCCCAACCCCCCCCCCCATGAAGGGGGCTGTGGGGATGGGAGTGGGGGTATGAATGAGTATGCGTACAGATGCTTGCTTCAAAGCAGCAGACAGTAAAACAGTATTTGTATCAAATCTTTTCTTCGGTTTATTCCTACTATCAAACATTTTTAATAAAAATCTATTTGATGGAGAGATGAAGGGTAAAAGGTGAACCAATTCAACAGCAATACTCACAAGACAATGTACTGTGCTGTAAACCAACTGTACATCTCAGGGGAGGGCGGGGAGGGAGTTGGGGAGGGGGGAAGGTGGGAGAAAAATGAAGGAGAAGGTAGGATAAGAAATATACTCACTGCCTTATGTATGTAACTGTAACCCTTCTGCATATTACTTTGACAATAAAAATGCAAAAAAAATCTATTTGAAAACTGAGGCCTTTATTTTAACCCCTACTAAGAAAATTTAGCCCTCAGGGAAACAACTATTTCTTAAATGTCTACATAGAGATTAAACACATACCTGTGTACCCACATACAGGAATGCATTCAGCAAAGGAATGGCTTCTAGAAACCCACAGCCTTAAAAGTTGTCCTAAAAGAGGGTTCTATAAGTATGCTTTGAGAAAACATTTTCTTATAAAACATCTTATTTCTATCAAAAACTTCTCAAAAAGAAATGTACTTATTATCTGACTTATGTAACTGTAACTCCTCTGTACATCACCTATACAATAAAAATTAATTTACAGATAAACAAGTAGTAGTTGAGAAGACTACAAACACACATCTTTCCTCAGTACTTCAATAAAATAAGAACTTCTGGGCACTGGGCGGGGGGGGGGGGGTCATGCCTATAATCCTAGGTACTCATGATGCTGAGATCTAAGGATCACAACCTGGGCAGGAAATTCTGTGAGACTTTTACCTCCAATTAACCACCAGACAATTAGAAATGGTGCTGTGTCTCAAAGTGGTAGAGTACTAGGCTTGCATGAAAAAACAAAGATAGCTCCCATGCCGTGAGTTCAATCCCCACAACTAACCAAAAATAAATAAATAAGAATTGCTGGCTACCAGTGTGGCTCATGCTTGTAATCCTAGCTACTCAGGAGGTTGAGATCTGAGGACTGTAGTTCAAAGCCAGCCTGGGCAGGAAATTCCATGAGACTCTTATCTCCATGTAACCATCAAACAGGTGAAAATGGAATTATTGCACGAGAGCACTAGTTTTGAGCAAACAAGCTAAGGGAGAGCATTCAAGCCCTGAGTTTAAGTCTCAGGACACACACACACACACACACACACACACACACACACACACACACACAGAGAGAGAGAGAGAGAAAAAACACACAGGGAGAGAGAGAATGCATTAAAGGATTTCACTAAAATATTTCCAAATATTAATATAATGTACTTTGATCAAATTTATCCCCTCTATTGCTATTTTTTCTCTTCTCCCCATATTTGCTTTTATTTTGATTTTAGTAGGTTTTATTATTCTATTGTTTCATATACATATGATGTATTTCAATAATGTTCACCTCTATCATCCTCTACTTTTTCCTTCTCATCCTACCTATTCCCCCTAACAATCCCCTTGCACATTAGTGCTATCGTTGTCATCATTATCATCATCATCTAGTTTTCGATTCTGCCTCTGAAAGTAAATTTGCAACACTTGTCATTCTGACCTCACTGATCTTGTTCAACTTCTTGCTCATCCATTTTACTGCAACTGAGCAAATTCATTCTTGTTTTCTATATTAGTATTCTCAAGTAGCTATACAAAGGGATTTCCAGTCAACAAGTCAGTTTATAAATACATTGTGTGTTGATTAACATCATCCCTTCCATCAGTCTCCTTAATTTTATTCTTTGTGTGTGTGTATGTGTGTGTGTGTGTGTGTGTGTGTGTGTGTGTGTGTATTGTTAATTTTATTCTTCTTTATTCTTCAGTTGATGGCTACTTAGGCTGATTCCATAGCTTGGCTGTTGTGAATAGTTCATTCATTCTTAAGAGTCTGTAGGCTGTCACAAATTCCTATATAATCTTCACCATGGGGGCTGAGAATATAACTCAGAGATCAAGTACACACAAAATGACAGCCATTTAAAAATTATCAAAAGAAAGTTTAAAAGTAGCTTGTAGGAGAGGAGGGGAGTAAGAAGAATAACAGAAGATGAATATTATCAAAGTATATTATATGCATGCATAGAAATATACAGTCAAATCTATCATTGCATGAAATTAATATACACTACATTTAAGAAGAAAAGGAAAGTAGAGATTATTAGGGTTGTAGAAGGGGAAATTTGGAAAAGGGAAAGCAGGTAAAGAAGGATGGAGGTGGATATGATTAAATACATTTTATGTATATATGAAAATATCAAGCAGCCATTATTTTGTAAAATTAGTATATGGTAGTAAATAATTTTAAAAGTTTCCATCAGTTTTCCACTTAAGAACTATTCTGTTTACCTATTCTGTTTTAAATCTTTAATTTTCTAGAACTTGAAAGAAAATGTCCAACTGAAACAAGTACAATTAGATCTGATGAAAACACAAGACACTTACATTGGAGCTGCAGGCAGCTGCTGGTTCACTGGAAAGAAAGAGATTGTGGGGAAGCAAGGTGGTGAGGTGGTAGCATCCAGGGGAGGAGCCCTTAGCTCCTTGACTTTCAGTCCATTCTCAAGGCTCCCAGTGGAACAGAATGGGGGGCCCATTTGCTACCAGAAGGCGAAATGTCAGAAGGCAGAAAGGCCTCCAGCTGCCACCCAGCAAACTTTTACCTGGAGACATGAATCGAGCCAGGAGTCATCTATTTCTTCCCATCGAAGAATCCCTCAGTTGCCCTCCATGCACCACCATTCTCACTAGCCACCTTCTCACTACCACTGACTGAAGGAATGGGGGAGTTACCCTCATGCCATCTTCTCAGATTCCAAGGCTTTTCTGTCAAAATCATCCAGCTCCATACAAAGGAATAAAGATTTTGGAGTGCTAAATATACATATATATTTAAAAGCGTGAAACAATTTTTGAGCACACACTGTGCTCAGAGAAAGAGAAGTTCAGCTGCAAAATCTAACATTAGTCTTGTAAACCTGTGTGAATGCAATCAACCATTGTCTATCCATCCTTTCCTGTTTGACTCCATTTTAGAATATCACATTTTTCTCTCAGAGCCCCTTATTTGCTAATTCTAATTGCTTATGAGTCACCTAAATAATTCCAGCATGTGTGGAATTACATGTATACAGCCAGGAAGCATAACCATGATTGAGCCAAGGAAAACCAGAGGCCCCATCCCTCATCCTCTGGGGAAGGGGCCAGGCACTACTTTCATGTACTGCCAGTACCCAAAACTACTGATAAGAACTTAAAGGAGAGAAAATAATCTCAAACCCAACCTACAGAGCCTGAAACAAAATTAGAAAATTAGACCATTTTAAGACAGGAAGAGAGGGCTTTTCTTTTCTTTTTTTGTGCCAATACTAGGGCTTGAACTCAGAAGACTCGCATTTTCACCTAGCTGTCTTGCTCCTAGCTAGTACTTGACCAACTGAGCCATACTTCCAGTTTTGGGATTTTTGCTGGTGATTTGGAGATGAGTCTCTCCGATTTGTCTGCCTGGACTTTGTTGGTTCTGAACAGAAACCTTCAGACATCAACTTCATGAGTAGCTAGGTTTACAACACCAGCACAACTCACCTGTACTGGAAGGTTTGCTTTCATTTTGTGACAGGCTTCCTCCTGGAGAACTCCTGCCCTGCTGCATGGATCTATGGATGTCCCTATACTTCTCTTACCTGGTCACTCAGAGGGAAGCTGAAGCATCCCTGCCAGTGTTCCCATCCCAATTGATCAAGGTGACACCTTCTTGAAACTAACAAGGCATTGTATCAAGAAGGCAACCTTCCAACATTGCGCAGAGAAGACCACCAACATTGTGAATCACTCTTCTCGCTCTGCACTGGAAACTCAGTCTTACTTCTTGGTCACGTCTTGTTTCCTTTTCCACATTAGGCAAAAGGTGATTCTTTCTTCCAAGTCCAATGACTTTTGAACTTTTTACGTAGTGACTGGTGAATGAGACTTGCCTGGCCTGGTCACACAGCTCAGATGATTTCTCCATCAAAGCTGGCAAGTTTTGCATGGTGAACATGCACATGTATGCATACAGCCATCAGGACAGGTCTTCCAGCCCTTGATCATTTTCTTTCTTGTGTGACAGTACTGGGGCTTGAACTCAGGGCTTCCAGTTCTTTCTTGGCTCTCTCATTCATTCATTTATGATTGCCACTCTAGTCTGGATTTTTGCTGTCTGTTTTTTTTCTTGGTTTTTTGTTTTGTTTTGTTTTTACTGATTTTTCTCTTAAGGTTAGCTTTGAACCATAATTTTTCAAATCTTAGCTTCCTGAGTGGCTAGGATTACAAGCATGAGCTACTGGTGCTTAGCTCCAACTTTTGATCTTTAAGAAGCCAAATATGTTTATTACCTTTCCCCTCAAGAGAGGAATGTTATCTTTTGGCTCCCAGTCAATGACCACAGCCCTCCATCCAATAAGGAGCTGCAATTACAGATGCTCATCACCAGTTAACATTTTTCCCAACAATAGTATGATCATTAACATTATAATCATGAATCCTAGATAGACTCCCGCATGATCTATTACAGTGGTGGTGGATTCAAATTCAGTGCCATTTCTGAAGTACATTCATGTCACACTTCCTATCTAGGTGTTCTTTCCTTCAAACAGCACAAGTGACATTGTTCCACTCACATTAGCCATTCCAAGGCAATAGATAGGTACATAAACACATCCCTCTCCATTTCTAAACCACTTACCTCTCTTTTCTGAATAGTTAGTGGCACAGGAAGGTTGGCATAGAGCTTCCAGTAAGCCAATAGTGGGTTTTATTTAAACCTCTAACCTATGCTTTTGCACTAGGCCTCTTTTAAATTTAGACAAGAAGACTAATTTGTACATTCATTCAATTCCCCCTCTGTGCTTCTGGTCTTCCCAGGGTTCTGCTGAATATGCACCTGAGAAAGAATTCGAGGGTTTAGGGGCATGTTTTTGATGAATAGGAACCTATGGGCCTTAATAAGTGGTACCAGAATGGACAGAAACCTGGGGGAAAAACAGGTCTGTGTTGATAGATGTCTTTCCCAGGGGACTCAGGACACTGCTGAGATGCAGTTTTTCCAGCAAGTGGAAAAATACAAAGATAATTCAAGACAGCACATGCTAGTCAGGGTGCACAATGTATTTTCTTGGCAGCTGTGGGTGTGCAGAAAGAATCAGGTGGGTAGCTGCATTGCAGGGTGCTAAAAGGATATAGCAGCAAATAAATGGGCCCAGGAAGGATAACAAATCAGACAGAGTCTTACCTCCTCTATCAGGCTATCTAACCCAGGGTCAATGCTACCTTGCCCCAATCATCACAGACACACACATATTAAATAACTAGGAGTAGTTCTTGTGTTCCTCAGCCCCCTGAAATGACTAAGCCAGCAATATGCAGCCTGTTTACTCTAGCATGGCCATTTCTTCACAGAGAAACACCAAAAGAGATTCTTGCAAACCTTCCCTGACTATTCCTCTGCCTCTGGCTAAACCATAGTGGTTCCTTCTAAGACCCAGCCTGTGTGGTATGGTCCCTTTTCTTGGGAAGGATAACAAATTATCACCGCATTGATAATCATGTCCTGATATGTTGGCTCACCACAATAAGGAATTTTTCTGCTGTTTCTTTCAGTGGGCAGAGCCCACACAGTCCCTTTGGCTCAGCAGCTAGCAGAGACCATTAGGGTTGCAGCTCCGTAGCTGGCCAGCTGCTCAGTGCTGCAGCTCACCAGCTTATTTTGTGTGTGTGTTCTGGTCCTAGGGCTTGAACTCCAGGTCAGAGAGCTATCTTTGAGGCTTATTGCTCAAGGCTAGTGCTTTACCACTGATTCTTACTTCTACTCCCAGCTTTTGTTGTAATTAATTGGAGAAAAGAGTCTCACAGACTTTGCTACATGGATTGTCTCTAAATGATGATCCTCACATCTCAGCCTTCTGAATAGCTAGGATTACAGGCATGAGCCACCAGCACCCAATTGTAAGCTTCTTTTAATTTCGGATTTGTCATAAATGACCATAGAAGTGAGGGGGAGATATGTTGGCTAGGTTATCTTTCCTATCTTTCTGTTATCATATCTTCCAAACCAAAAACTTTTTGAACGGAATTTACTCATCAAAATTGCTCCAAAGCAAAACTGCATCTTCAAAAAACTCCTTAAAACAGTAATAACATACCAATAACCACCACCTCTCATCTTGACCTGAAATTCTACCAACAGGAACAAATGTAAATGATCACAGGAGGGGAGTGGCAGAGGACATACTCAGTAAGTAAAGTTTCTAGGGAAGGCTGACTTTGAGTAGGTTTAAGGCCATCATATCCTAAGAGGCAGCCACTGTAACTATACCTATAGCTACATCATCCTGAGGGAGAGAACTTCATAATCACCATGAATTATGCATTAGAAACAAGAGTATTCTGCCTACAGGAGTTACTTCTCACACTCCCCGCCCAACAGGGCCTACATACCTAATGTGAACATTGTTCAGTTACCATGGGAACCAGAGATTTGATAGGTGGGCATACATGGATGGTAAATTTTAATCACTTTAACAGAAGGTAACATATATTAATAGAGTTGCTTTGCCTAAAGGAGAGTGTAACTGTGTACTATAAACAACACCACAATCGATCAAATTAATACCTTAAGACCTTGAATGTATTTTTTTATCTATTACTTTTACTTTTATTGAATTCTTGTAGAAGCCGGCATTCTCACCTCTGTGGATTAAAATTGGAAGGAAATATGGTCTCTGTGCTCACGGGGCTTAGAGTTGCTGAGGTCTACATGTGCATGCTATCACTCACTGTTATGGGAGCAGTCACCCTGTAACAGAAAGTGTTCTACAGGCCCACAGCCCACAGGGAAGGATATGCAAAGGAATAAGGCTTTCAATATCCTAAAAGGAGAGGCTATGATGGAGTGAATTCTATCCCCATGACCCTATAAAGGCCTCAAATATTGAAACCCTAACCTGTGTTTTTCAGTAAGAAGATAATTAAGATCAAATGAGGTCATAAAGTGGAGATTCTAATCCAACCGCACCAGTTTTTTTTAATTAAAAATAAAAAAAAATGTATCCAATGCCTAATGTACGAAACTGTAACCTCTCTGTACATCAGTTTGATAATAAAAATATGATAAATAAATAAATAAATAAATAAAAGTATAAAGATAGAATAAAAAAAATTTTTAATAAAAAAAAGAGGAATGCCAGGCACAGTGAATCACATCTGTAATTCTAACTACTTGGGAAGCAGAGATCAAGTAGATCATTGTTAGAAGCCAGTCAGGACAAAATGTTCACAATACCCTCTTTTCAATCAGTAAAAATGTGGGACTCCTGTGGTTCACGCCTATAATCCTACCTACTTAGGATGCTGAGATCTGAGGATCATTGTTCAAAGCTAGCCTGAGAAGGAAAATCCATAAGACCCTTATCTCCAATAAGCCATTTCCCAAATGAGCCAGAAGTAGAGCTGTGTCTCAAATGGTAGAGTGCTAGCTTTGAGCAAAAGAAACTTAGGGACAGTGCCCAGGCCCTGAGTTCAAGCTTTGGGACCAGTACACTACCAGCTGGATGTGGTAGCTTATGCCAGTCATCCATGTGGGCTGTATAAATAGGAGAACCATGGTCCATGCTCTCCTTGACCTATTCAGAAAACAAAAACAAAGAGGTCTGGGGATGGTTTAAGTGGTAGAGCACCTTCCCAGCAAGCATGAGGCACTGAGTTCAACCCTCACTACCAACAATAAAACAAGATTGAAATTACATAAGAGGAGGAGCTATCAGAGAATCTGCACACACAGACAGGACCGCAAATGGACACACAAGAAGCTCCCATATGAAAAACAAAGAGGGGAATTGCTGCGTTTGGATTTCCAGTCTTCAGAGCTGAGAGAAAAACTTTGACTGCTCATGACTTTCAGCTTTAGGTATTGAGTTATGGCAGCTGTAGCAGGTTAACACAGAGGCTAGCACGCAAAACAAAAGGAAATGTAGAATCCAAGCTCTTGAAGAGGAGATCTTGTAGAAGGTATGATGTTTTCAAAGGTGGTCATGAAAGAGCCTGTGAATTCAGTCGACTGA
Organism: Perognathus longimembris pacificus; assembly: GCF_023159225.1. Classification (NCBI taxonomy): domain Eukaryota; kingdom Metazoa; phylum Chordata; class Mammalia; order Rodentia; family Heteromyidae; genus Perognathus; species Perognathus longimembris. Next base: position 35,154,826 of record NC_063181.1, on the reverse strand, counting down.
ACAGCCAGAGGCAAGAGTCCAGAGGACCTTGAAAGAACTAGAAATGGAAGAATTTCTGCAATGATTTGGAAGAGCCTTAAGTGCTAAAGTAAGCAAATTCAAAGCACTTGTGTTTGCAGTGGAAAACCAACAGAAATACTCGAGCAGAAGAATGGCATGCTTACACTTTCTTGGTGCTTTTTTAAGTCAAGGGAAAGGTACAATGATCAGCAAAGTGGAACACACTATAAAAGCAGAGAATAGATCTGGTGAGAGATGATGAAGGAAAAAAATGAAGCTAGAGGGATGAGAATAAAAATTGCTATTTCTCGCCAGATCTTGAACTAATATGTTTTTGCTGAGAATCCTATGTCACTCTAATTCTTCCTTTGCAGACAATGTGTCCCTTCTATTTGATTGATTTTAATGTCAACCTTTTTGTCTTTATGTTTACAGTAGTGCATTTAGTTATACACATGTTGTTTCTATTCTTTAAGGTTTTAAAATCTTAAATCTAAAAATTAGAACTTTAAATATTCCTAAATATCTTAGAACTTTTTTTTAAATTTTGAAATAGGTCTCAATTCTATCTCTCCATTTAGAGTTCCATTAGACATATAATAGGCCTCTCAGTATCTTTCATAGCTTTAGTAGCTTAAAATATTTTTTCTTTCCCTCTGTCCTTCAGCCTTGAGAATTTCTTAAGAACTATACTCTTGAATTATCTGTTTAGCAGTAATTAATACCTGGTTTCAACCTTGTATTCAGATTGGAGGTAGTGTACCACTGTCCCAGAATTTGAGCTCAGGGCACACAGCAGCTTATTTGCACACAGCTTGCTAGAACCAATTCCTATAGATCCAGTATGGCAGATCTAGAACTAGATATAGAAGTTACATTTCTTATGCGTTTCCAGTTGCTGCCAATACTATTCTTCTAGGGACCCCATTTAGAAAATTACTGTAATTAGAAGTTGAAAAAATATGGGCAGAAATAATTTCCAAATAGAATTTGTTTGCAAAAGGATGCAATTTTACCAGATACTGGCATGTTCTATTTTATGCTTCTTTAGAACTCCTTACTTCTGTTTATTTGCCTTCTTTTGGTTCTGCTCTTCTTCTCCCCCCTCCTTTTACGTCTTCTTTCTCTTTTCACTCTTCCCTCTTCTTACTCTCCTCCTTTTCCTCCTCTTCCTCCTCCCTCTCCTCTGCCTCCTCTTCATCTGCATAGAATGCCCTTTGGTTTTTTAAATCTAGCCTAATGGTAATTGTACACACATTTCTAATGACCTTCCCAAGGAAATCATGGTTCTCATCTCTCTTTGGAATCATCTGAGCTCTCCTGTTTGCAGAAACATACTTTGCACTCAAATCCCCTTGCCTGGTATTTGCTGTTAGCCATTCTGATTTCTGTGCCCTTAACTATAAGCTATTTGAAAAGGAAAATGACCATTTATTTTCTCCCATTTCTTATAATGCCTGGCACAATGTCTGACACGAGGAGGGACTGACTTATCTCTGGGATTGAACAACAGGCACACAGCCCTATACTGCTTAAAAGACTTTGAAGTTTCTAGCAAAACAGTCCAGAGAACATTAAATCAAAGAACATCAGAATAAAATTTTGCTTTAATATGATTTGCCTTTTCCCCCTTGACAGACGCTCTTATTAAAATAACATTAGCTAAAAATATTTCTATGCCAAAAGCAATTATGATAATGTTTCCCTGCACTGATAGAGCTCTTTTATTCAGAAAGTTCACAGTATACAGGCCTCAGCTCAGGATGAAAGAAAACCACTGAATTGGACTTGAATTTCTCATTCCCTTCATTGGGCAGCCTCTTTTTCTCCTGAGTTGTCCTTAAGTGAGCTAATATTGCTGATGTCTGGAGTCAAGGTTTCTATGTTTGATGTCTTTCACTGAATCCATTCGGTCATGGATTCAAAGGAGAGATTTCAATTAGTTCCCCTCAAAGGATTAAATGCTGTTGTCTCTTGCTGGGTGCTCCCATCTTTAACAGGTGATTAAGGTCCTAATGGCGCAAACAGTTTTTCAGTATGTTCCAACTAATTATGATACTAAAGAAAAAGCACAAGTGTGAGTAAGAAAAGAAAGGAAATGGGAAGCAGAAAGAGCATACTTTCCACAAGTGTTTCTGGAGGAAGGAAGATTTATTTGTTGGAATGGTTTTCAGATGTGATTGGGCGCATTGGGTACCAGCAGCCAGGAGAGCTCACTAAACCCCCTTCCTATCAGCCTTATTTCTGCTTACACACAAATAAGGATACATAAAACACAGTCACATGCACGTATCTTTGCTTCCCATGAATGGTAGAACACAGAATATCTTTGGTCTTTGTCTCATACTTTGTGGTACAGAGTTTGAAAGCCCTTCCATTCCTGAGGGATGGAAATTTTTATGCCAATAAGATCATTTAGGATAGGCTTCTGCACAGTTTCAGTATGAGGATCTAAACAAATGAGTGGAGACAGAAATATGGGATAGCCATACATCCTGCGAAAGGTTGGGGAGGGTGCTTGAAAATTAAGGCCAAATCATATGGTCAGTGATTTAATCAGTCATAGTGAAATGCCAATAACATCTCTGAACATGGAAGTTCAGTGGAATTTCCTGTTTGGTTGGAGATTGAGGTACACAGAGAATACATGCATGGGTTCCACAAGGAGAAGGCCTGGCAGCTTCCCCTCAGATCTCACCATAGTGTGTATCCTTTATAATAAAATTTTAATAGTAGATATAACATTCAGGGAGTTGTATGAGTCAGCCAAGAAAATTATCAAGCCTGAAGTAGTGAAAGAAGCCTCAATTCATATTGAGGCTGAAAGCTAGAGACCCTATTTGTGGTTGGTATCTGAAGTGAATGATGATGTATGCCAGATTGAGACTTTATGTTTTTTCTTATTTGCTGTCAAAGTGATGTACAGAGAGGTTACAGTTTCATATGTTGGGCCTTGGGTATATTTCTTGTACTGTTTGTTACCTCCTCCCTCATTCCCCTCCCCCTCCCCCTTTCCCTCTTACCCCATGAGTTGTTCAGTTGGTTTACACCAAATGGTTTTGCAAGTATTGCTTTTGTAGTCGTTTGTCTTTTTATCCTTTGTCTCTCAATTTCGATATTCCCTTTCACTTCCCTAGTTCTAATACCAGTATATACAGTTTCCAATGTACTCAGATAAGATACAGTGATAGTGCGGGAACAACCACAGAAAGGGGATACAAGAGGATCATAACAATAGAAGCTACGGTTTCACATGGCATGTTGAAAGTAATTACAACAGTGATATAACAGTCGTTTCCATAACATGGAGTTCATTTCACTTAGCATCATCTTATGCATTCATAAGGGCATAGCTATTAAGTTCTAGTGATCCTCTGCTGTAACTAGCCTAAACTTGTGCTACTTATTCCCTATGAGAGAAACCATAGAGTTCATGTTTCTTTGGGTCTGGCTCACTTCACTTAGTATAATTTTTTACAAGTCCTTCCTTATGAATGGGGCAATGTCATTCTGTCTGATAGAGGCATAAAATTCCATTGTGTATATGTACCACATTTTCCTGATCCATTCGTCTACTGAGGAGCATCTGGGTTGGTTCCATATTTCAGCTATGACAAATTGTGCTGTGGTGAACATTGTTGTGCTGGTGGCTTTAGTGTGTTCTTGTTTGTGGTCATTTGGGTAGATGCCCAAAAGTGGGGCTGCTGGGTCATAGGGGAGCTCTGTGTTTAGCCTTCTGAGGAATCTCCATACCATTTTCCAGAGTGGCTGAACCAGTTTACATTCGCACCAACAATGAAGTACGGTTCCCTTTTGGCCACATCCCCTCCAACATTTGTTATTGGTAGTTTTCTTGATAAAGGACCTTCTTACCGGGGTGAGGTGGAATCTCAATGTTGTTTTGATTTGCATTTATTTTATGGCCAGTGCACTTTTTCATATGTCTCTTGGCCATTCTCAATTCCTCATCAGAGAAGTGTCTTTGTAAGCCTTTAGCCCACTTGTTGAGGAGGCTCTTGGTTCTTTGCGGTTTTGTTTTGGAGGAATGTAATTTTTTTAGTTCTGTATATATTTTAGATATGAGGCCTTTGTCAGTTGTATGGCCGGTAAAGATCTTTTCCCAATCTGTGGGCTTTCTGTTTATCTTGCGAGCTATGTCCTTTGCCCTGCAGAAGCTTTGCAGTTTGATGCAGTCCCATTTATCCATCCTTTCTTTGATTTGTAGTATTTCTGGGTCTTTATTAAGGGAATTCTGTCCTGTGCCAAGGAGCCCAAGTGTTTCTCCTACTCCTTCTTTTAGTGTTTTCAGGGTATGTTTTAATTTTGAGGTCTTTGATCCATTTGGAATTGATTTTGGTGCAGGGTGATATATAAAGGTCTAGTTTTAGTTTGTTGCAGGTGTTGAACCAGTTTTGCCAGCACCATTTGTTAAAGAGGCTATCTTTCTTCCAGACTATTTTTTTAGCTCCTTTATCAAAGATTAAGTAGGCATAGTTCTGTGGGTTCATTTCTGGGTCTTCAATTCTGTTCCATTGGTCTTCAGGCTTGTTCCGGTGCCAATACCAAGCTGTTTTTATTACTATAGCTTTATAATACAGCTTGAAGTTGGGTATTGTAATTCCTCTAGAATTGTTCTTTCTGCTTAGGATTGTCTTTGCTATTCGTGGTCATTTATTGTTCCATATGAATTTCTGGATTGCTAAAAATGGTAAGAAGCGACAAAGAAGGTACAACATACTAATAAAGGGATCTCTCCTACAGGAGGATATAACCATCCTAAATATCTACACACCAAATACTGGAGCACCCAACTTCATCAAACAAACACTACTGACTCTAAAAACACTCATAGACCCAAATACATTGATAGTTGGAGACTTTAACACTCCACTGTCACCTCTGGACAGATCAACATGCCAAAAACTGAACAAAGAAACCACAGAACTAAACAACTGCATAGACCAACTAGATTTAACCAACATCTACATAATATTCCATCCAGCAACAACAGAATGCACATTCTTTTCAGCAGCACATGGAACATATTCTCCAAAACAGATCACATGTTAGGGCACAAAGAAAATCTGTACAAATTCAGAAGTATCAAAACCATTCCCTGCATTCTCTCAGACCACAATGGAATAAAATTAGAGCTCAACTCAAACAGCCACCACAGAAAATCCTACAATTCATGGAGACTAAACAATACACTGATGAACCATCAGTGGGTCATTGAAGAAATTAGAACAGAAATTCAAATTTTTATGGAATTCAACCAAGAGGAGTCCACAAAGTACCAGCTCCTTTGGGACACAGCAAAGGCAGTATTCAGAAGAAAATTTATATCTCTAAGTGCCTATACCAACTAACTGGAGAAACAGCAACTCAACAAGTTAAGGAAGCACCTTAAGCATCTCGAAAGAGAACAACAAGCCAAACCCCAAGTCAATAGGTGGAAGCAAATAATTAAAAACAAATTCGAATTAAATGACTTAGAGAAAAAAATTGGAAGAATCAACAAAACAAAGAGTTGGTTCTTTGAAAAAATTAACAAGATAGACAGACCCCTAGCAAACCTGACCAAAAAATGAAGGCAGCCAACCCTCAACAAGATCAAAGATGAAACATGTAACATCACCACAGAAATAACCAAAATTCAGAACACAATAAGGGACTATTTTGTAAATCTTTATGCCAACAATTTCGAGAACCCGGAAGAAATGGATGGTTTCCTAGAAAAAATTTATATCCCCAAACTCAACCATGAAGATTTGAACCTTCTAAGCAGACCCAACCCAGCATTGAAAAAGAAACGGCAATAAGTGATCTCCTATCCAAAAGAAGTGCAGGTCCAGACAGATTCACAGCAGAATTCTACAAGGCCTTCAAAACAGAACTCACACCAATATTTCTCAAACTCTTCAATGAAATTGAAAGAGAAAGTTCACTCCAAAACACATTCTATGAAGCCAGTATAACCCTCATCCAAAAGCCAAGCAGGGACTCATCATGGAAAGAGAACTATAGACCGATTTCCCTGATGAACATTGATGCAAAAATTCTCAACAAAATTCTGGCCAATCGACTTCAACAGGTCATAAAAAAAAAATCATACAACATGATCAAACTGGATTCATCCCTGGGATGCAAAGTTGGTTCAATATACGCAAGTCAATTAATGTAATCCACCACATCAACTGGAGCAAGGTAAAGAATCACATGGTTATATCTCTGGATGTGGAAAAGGCATTCGATAAAATCCAGCACCCATTTATGATAAAAGCCCTGGAAAAACTGGGATTCCAGGGAACATTCCTGAATATAATAAAGGCAGTCTATGACAAACCAACAGCAAGCATAATTCTAAATGGTGAAATGCTAAAGCCATTTCCTTTAAAATCAGGAGCAAGACAGGGATGTCTGCTCTCTTCTTTCCTCTTCAACATAGTACTAGAATTCCTAGCCAGAGCAATTAGGCAAGAAGAAAACATAAAGGGGATCCAAATAGGAAAAGATGAAGTAAAACATTCTCTCATCACAGATGACATGATCTTATACCTAAAGAACCCCATAGACTCTACTCCCAAGCTACTAGAGCTGATCCAAAACTTTAACAAAGTAGCAGGATATAAAATAAACCCTCAAAAACCAACAGCCTTTCTCTATGCTAATGACCCGAAGACCGAGGAAATCAGGAAAGCAACTCCTTTTGCAATAGCCTCAAAAAACATAAAATACCTAGGAATAACCTTAACCAAAGAAGTGAAAGACCTCTATGATGAGAACTTTAAAAACATGAAAACGAAATTAAGGCAAAACTAAGGAAATGGAAAAATATCCCATGTTCCTGGATTGGGAGGATTAATATAGTCAAAATGTCAATATTGCCAAAGGCTATCTACAAATTCAATGCAATACCCATTAATGTCCCAGATTGAGACTTTAAATTGTAGGGAGTAGACTAAATCCAGGTAGTTAGTACCAGAATTGAAATACTGTGCATACCACTAATCATACCTATAGTCCAATCCAGCTTTCTCTCTCCAGCTGTGTCATCCTGGCAGCCAAACACAGAGCTACTGCTTGTCATTCTGTGAAAGACAATGCCAGGGAGGCCATGCATGTGTCCTGGGTTGTATAGTCAATGGAAGTAGAATGTGAATGAAATGAAGTCCTGCTTGGTATAGCCTGCACGTTATAATCCATTTCTTTGAGACCCTCTTTTCTTGCTTGCTTGCTAGCTTATTTCCTTCTTTCTTTTGTTCTTCAACCTGCTTTGAGAACCTCCTTAGAACTTTCCATTTTTCTGTAGCCATCAGGGTTTCAACTTTTAGGATACGTGACCCATCTGCCTTAGACTCTTCCAGGACAGGTCCTCAGATAATCAGTACCTTTGCACCCAGTCCTGAGCTTAGACTGAGTAGTCCAATAGAATATATCCTCAAAGGAGCATTAGCTAATATACTTCAAGAAACGTATCACAATACAACACACACATGAACATTCTAAACCGCAAGAGAAGACACTGTGAAAGCATAGTAACTAGTAAATTGTGAAAATAAAGAAGCTAAAAAGGTGAGGAGGAAGATATTTCCATCTAAAAGCACAAGAAAAGGATGATGAGGAAAAGGAAAATACAAGAAGGAAGAGTCTGGAGGAATACAACACATTTGAAGGAGTTAATCTAGGATGTGTAATGTTCACACATGAATCTAAGGCTAGTCCAGTGCTGGCCTATAGTCTAAGGCTGGCCTGGGATCTAGGAGTGGTCCTTACTCCATGCTTTCCTGGTCCAGGGCTCCTCCAGGGTCCAGGGCTGTCCTGTGCATTGAGTAATAGCTGAGGGGACTTGGTAAAGTTAGATGAAAGAAGACTATAAGAAATCACAATACACTCAAAGTAAAAACCTACACAGCTACATAGGAAGTCTTTACATTTGATTGCAAATATCATTCATTCTTACTAAGGTAATCTCTTCTTTTAGTTAAGGTTAGAATGCAATCTAATATGAGCCCCATTTAGGTTTTCTTTTAATTTAAGAAATAATTGAAAAGTATCAGTAAAACCAGTAAACTAAGTAAATTAATTGTGTCTACAAATAACACACCAGTAGACATATAGAAGGGTGTGCTCACATTCTGGTTTCCAGTATTGTTCCTGTGAATGTATGTGACTGGGTTTTCCCCGATGGCACTTGATGTAGAGACACAGTAAGTGATTGGTGCCACACAGAGGGACACACACTGCCTCTCAAGTTTCTGGTTTAGCACAATGTGTCTCCCCTGCATTTCTCCACCAGACAACTTTAAAATACTGTAATAACTTAAAAGGGTGAGTGATGTTATTGCTTTGGGTTTGGAGGAAGTAAAGAAATAAAGCTGTCTCCCAAAGATTGGAAAGATAATATGCAATGTGATTTAGATTTTTGTGGGGAAGATATTCTGAAGCCAATGCAGACTGTGAAAACAGAAGACACACAGGTCTAATCACACACATAATCTTTCATTAACACACCTATTTGTTCTCTCATTGTTAATTAACAATGCCCTTGGACTGGCACATTTATGTTGCTCTCTATTCTAGCCAAACTCTCTCTTGCCCATATCCACAAGCCTTATTATTGCACTGTAACCGGTAGCAAAACAGAAACACCTAGCAGGCAAACAAGTATGTGGTTAGAATATATCAGTTCTATCTCATAAGTGAGATTTGCTATAAATTTGGCATCAAAATATAAAACATACAATAGGAAAAAGAAGCATTACAAACCAATTTCATCCTGTCTACAGAGGAACAAAAACTCCTACAAAATATTAACAAATTGCATTTATCTCAAGAATACAAGGTTACACAATACTAAAAAAACCAATTAATACACTCACCAAACCATCTGTTTAGAGCAGAGAAACCAAGTGACCACCAACACATAGAATATATTGGATAAATTCACCTTCTGTGTGTAATAAAACAATAATGTGCAAGTATTCTCAGAAATGTAGCAAATGGTGATGGTACCCCTGTGCCTTTGCTTTGCACATTCAGGTCAGAGTTACACCAGTCAGCATTGCCAAAACACCATCTCTTACTTTGTAGCCCTTGAGATAGTCTGAAAGGGCCAAGAAGTGAGTCTTCCCTGGGAGCCATCTACCACGGCCTTTCAGGCCTCTCTGTAGCTCTTGAATAACTCCACAGAGTGTGTTTTACATGGACTCTCAGACTTTCCCCAGATGGATTGAGGTCCATGTGCCCACAGTAACAACTGACTTTTTAAGACACATTTTATAGACACTCTTCACTAATCTACTTAGCATTCACTTTATGACATTGCCCCAGATCTCTCTCCAAAATAAACAATTGCACTTAGGGGCTGGGAATATGGCCTAGTGGTGAAGTGCTTGCCTCGTATAGATGAAGCCCTGAGTTCAATGCCTCAGCACCACGTATATAGAAAAAGCCGAAGTGGCGCTATGGCTCAAGTGGTAGAGTGCTAGCCTTGAGCAAAAAGAAGCCAGGGACAGTGCTCAGGCCCTGTGTTCAAGCCCCAGGACTGGCAAAAAACAAAGCAATAAACGATTGCACTTAAATCCTTGTTTCAGAATCTGTTTTGTGCACATCAAGTTAATGATAAGAGGAAATTTCCTAAAGTCAGTAAAGATCATTTATTTATTTATTTATTTTTATTTTATTTTATTGTAAAGGTGATGTGCAGATGGGTTACAATTGCATAAGTAAGGTATTGAATACATTTCTTGTTGAACATTATAATGTCCTAGTATTTCTCCCACTCTCCCTCCCCACCTCTGACTCACTCACTCCCAAGTTGTAAAGTTCATGTCCAACATAGTGTCTTGTGAGTATCACTGCTTCATTGTTTGACCATTTGTCCTTTGTTTCACCATTTTGTTATTCTCCTTCCCTCCCCCAAATCAGATGAATGTATATACAAGATACAGCGTGTACAAATCAAAACCAGTGATGGCAGGGCATAAACCAAAGGGAAAAAATGAAAGAAAAAATAAATAATTTCATACAGTACCTTAAACACAACCAGAACAAACCCACTTGTTTCCATGTCTTGGAGTTCATTTCATTTATATGGTCATTATATGGTCATTTGTACATAGCTATTGAGCTATTGTGATCCTCTGCTAGGATTATCCTAGGAATACACTAATTATTACAAATAAGGAAATCTATGGAGCTTTCTTTGAGTCTGGCTCACTTTACTTAATATGATTTTTCCAAGTCTTTCCATTTCCTTATGAATGAGGCAATGCCATTCTTTCTGCTATTGTGTATGTAAACCACATTTTCTTGATCCATTCATCTACTGAGGGGCATCTGGGTTGGTTCCATCTAAGTTATGGTAAATAATGCTGCAATGAAGGTAGTTGTGTTGGGTGCCTGGTAAAGGACATTTATAAACCAACAGAAAATATCATACTCAATGGAGAAACAATGAACTTATTCTAAAAAAACAAAACACACAGGTGTGTCCATCCCCACCTCATCCCCAGCTCATATCAGAGATCCTAGTTAAGTGAAGCAAGGCTCAGGATGTAAGAAAAATGGAGAAGCATGATCATTTGAAGGAAACAGCAACCATCATTATTTGTAAATAACCTGGCTGTGGAACAAATAAATGACTTATTTGAATTGCTAAAAGATTTTAGCACCATAACTGAGTGTAAAATCAGTACATTAAAAAATCAATTGCTGAAGTGGTTCTAAAGTGAAAACAAATCTCAAAAACTCCACAATGAGCTGAGTCTCCTGTGGCTCATGCCTATCATTTTACTCAGGAAGCTGAGATCTGAGAATCACAGTCAGAGACAACAAGGACAAATAAACCTTGCCAGGCTTTAAACTCCAATTAAACAGCAGAAAGGGGGTCCTGAGTTCAAGCCTCGCTATCAGTAAAATGAACAAAGGAACAAAAACCTTCACAGTCATGGAATGAGACAGAAGAACACAGTAGACAACTGAAAAAAGTCTAATGGTCAAAGATGGAATAATTTAGAGGAGAATTAATTTACAGTATGAAGAAAGTACCATTAGATTATTATCCAAAGTGTTAAGAATTCATAAGGCAATACTAATTTGAATTAATTAATTAAGGAGGTAGGGACAAATCTGTTCAGAAAAATTTCAAATAATTTATAGATATTCTGTCTTCAAAGAGGTGATGATCACTTGCTTTAGCATTGGCTAATCACAGTAATAACTTAGCAACATCCCCTTAAAGTGTTCAAGAGGAATAAAGGACAGGGAAGACAGGCTTTACAGAGATGTGACAAACACTGCATTGGACAGATTGTCAAGGTCAAGTTCCAAACAATACACTTGAAAAAAGGAAATAAAAGCAGGCCTTATGCTTTTCCTCCTCCATGTACCAGATAAATCACAGAGAATTCCTCAAAATACCTAACCAGTGCCCTTCAAAATTACCAAGGTCAACAAATAGGTAAACTCTTAATCTCCTAGTGCTGATTGGAGCAAAAAGGGACATAGTCACTACATGTGGTGTGTTATCCCAATGAAATATGAAAGAGGAAAAAAGATGCTAGGTGAACAATTCAAGAAATTTTAATCAAGTATGAGCTTCACTAAATAATAATGTATCAATATTGGTTCACTAATCGTAATACATATATTATAATAATATAAGAAATTAATAATAGAGGAAGTAGGATGAAAGATTTATGAGAACTGTTTGTACTCTCTTTGCATATTTTTTTCCATAAGTCTGAAATTGTTCTAAAACTCAATCTTACTTTAAAAGAATAAAACACAAGATGAGCATCAGTGGCTTATCCCTGTAATCCTAGCTACAAAAGAAGCTGATATCAGAGGATCTCAGTTCAAAGCCAGCCTGAGAAGAAAAGTTCTTGAGACTCCACGTCCGATTATCCAGTAAAATTCTGAACTGGACATGTAGCTCAAGTAGTAGAGAGCTCAATGAGAATGCAAGATTAGTAAGAGCACAAGACCCTGAGTTCAGACGCTAGTCCCTGCAAGGTTCACAGAAAGGAAAGTGCAACGTGATGCAGGCAGAAGAGTTTATTTAGGGGAGAGCAAACAGTCAGCATGAGATGGAGTCATGTGGAGAGGGAGGGAAAGGACAAAGAAGAAAAGAGGAGATTTGTGTTGAGCCAGACTTTGTAGGGAAAGGTGGGAGGGGGAAGTATGGTTGAGAGGGATTCTATAGGGAAAAGCAGGAAGGTGTGACCACCGGGGATGCAGAAGTGATCTCAGAGCCTGGAGAACCTCTCCCTGTCTAAGGGAGGTGTGACCAGGGCAGTTCAGGAAATGACCTCAGCAGATGAGGAAGTGACCTCAGAGCCTGGGATCCTGGGACTCTGAGAGCTTCCCAAGTCAGGTGATCACTGACAGTCAGGTGATCACTGGTTTCCAGCCAGTAAAGGTGAAGGGGGAAGGATTGTTCGCAAACCTAACAGTACCAAAACATAGACACAAAAATAATAAAAATAAATTTTAAAACGAATTAAAATTTTGGTATACATTGAAGAAATATTTATAAAAGAAACTATTAAAACATCGTTTACCATTGGCTTTAAATAAAAAGAGCACAAAGTATCAAGGAATTAAGCAAGCAATGTACAAACTGCATGGAGAAAATTATATTGAAGAATGTTTTTCAAAGACTGGAATAAATAAGAAACCATTCCACATGCATGGTTTGCATATTAACAAGCAAAAAAAAATCTGTCTTAGGAATGCAAATCCTCATAGCATTGCTCTAATGCTATGATTCAATTCTAGCCAAATGCCAATAAATTTGTAGGGGGGCAGGGAAGAATTTTACATTCTGAGTGTTAAATTTATGGGGAAGATCAAAGGTATCAGGACAGTATAATACTGCAGAAAAAGATCTAAGTAATAGGACTTGCCAGACCAGATGTCAAGTCATACACAGTGCTGTCACTAAAACAGAAACAGAAGGAAAGGAGGAAGGAAGGAAGGAAGGAAGGAAGGAAGGAAGGAAGGAAGGAAGGAAGGAAGGAAGGAAGGAAGGAAGGAAGGAGCTATACACTATGAAGCCTGGAACACTCTGCACAGACATCAACATCAAATTTAGACAGAATTAACACTGTAGCATCTTAAAAGAGTTAGTAATAAATAGACCTGGGACAATTGGTTATCTACACAGAAGAAAGCATAAATTAATTGGACTCTTAGATCTCTCCTTGAGACCAAAATCAACTTCAGATGGATTAAATGCATAAATGCAGAAGACAAAAGTATAAAATCTTGAGCAAATTGTTTTCAGGAACGTAAATGAAGAAGGTATGGTTATCTTTGCGAATAGAGAAAAGGTTGGTAAATATGAACACATTAAGATTAAAAACTTCTGTTCACATAAAAACAATACATAAGCTATAGTAATTTATTTGTACTAGGTTAAATAACAAAATTAAATATCTGGAATGTATATAGAGACAATTTGATAAGAAGAGAGCAATTTACCATCTAAGAAGACTAGATAAACAGGTCATATTCATCATAGGATGCTCAGCCTTAGCAATAATCACAGAAACAAAAATGGAAACTACAAAAAATTCAAACTAATTATATTTCTAAAAACTATAAGAAGTATATCAACATCACTTATTAATGAGGATGAAGTGATGTTATCTATAAATGTAAATTGTTTTATATCTTAGAAAAATAATACAATGTTATCTAAAACATCAAAAGTGTATGAATTTTATGATACACTTAATGTATCCACATATTCTTGTCTATAATCTGTAATAACAAAAAACCCATACAGATATTCATTGAAAATTGAATGGGTAGATTATGGCAATATTTTATAGTGGAATAGTATGCAATAGTGAAATGAAATAAATATAATTCAACTCATTACCATGGATTAATTTTCAAAACAATGTCAAGTAAAGGGAGGAAGAAAATAATTTAAAAATAGAGATGAGACATGACCTAGAAAGCTCAAAGCCCTAAGTTCAAATCTGTACTTCCAAAAAAGAGAAGATTGAGAATGGAGAGAAAGAGGAGGAGCATAAGGAGGCGGATGAGGAGGAAGAAGAAAAGGGAGAGAAGAAAGAAGAAGAGAGAGGAGGAGAATAAGGAAGTAGAGAGAGGAGGAGAGGAAGAAAGAAGAAGGGGAGGAGGAGGAGGAGGAGGAGAAATTTGCTTCAATTTAATGTTGACAAGCATATCTTTTAAATGTATTATTCAGTAATGACTTCTTAAGTCAGAAGAGAAAGGTACTGGGATATGAATGGGCACTCAAAGTAAATTTAAAGTTTAAGAAAATGGCTTATTTATGCTTTTCAGAACAAATATTAACAAATATGTTAAGTACTATTCCTCACAGAATATTTCAAAAACAGTGCTGTGCATATAAATACTTTCTTAATTTAAAACATTGTTGGAGATAGCTTTTAGTTTTGGAGTCAAAGGCCATTGGGCCTGAATTCCAACTATACCACTCACTAGTAGAAACTGGAATATTTCTTTAATTGATTTGAGGCAATCCTTAAGATTAGCAATAATAAAAATAGCTACCTCAAAATTAATATCATAAAAATGCACATTTACAAAGGCAATTTACACATTGAATGCAAGACACATCAAAATTCCAATGTCATTCTTCACTAACACAGAGAAAAAAAATCCAAAAACAATGGAAACCCCTAAGACCCCAAATAGCCAAAGCAATTTTAAGCAAACCATAAAAAATAAAAACAGTGCCAGAGGTATCACAAGCTGAGAGCTCAAATTTACTATATAGATATAATAACTAAAAACAGTTTGATACTAGCATAATAAGCCCGAGGAACAATGGACTAGACTCTGGAAGTCCTACAAATAAAACTGCATACTTATAGTCATGTGATATTTGACAAGAGAGCCAAAAGCATATGTTGGGGAAAAAGACAGCCTCTTCAATAAATGGTATTGGTAAAACTGGACATCCATATGTAGAAGAGTAAAACAGATCCCTGTTTGTCACCTTCACTAACATCAAGTCTAAGTGGATCGAAGGCTTCAGTGTCAGACCTGAAACCTTGAAACTACTACAAGGAGTAGGAGAAACATTAGAATTGGTACATTGGTATAGGCAGGAATTTTCTGAAGAGAGTCCTGGGGGCTCAGCAAATAGAAGAAACTTGACAAGTGGGACTGCATCAAACTAAAAAGTTTCAGAACAGCGGAGGACATACTTATTAAACTAAAACTAAAAAGACAGACAACATATTAGGAGGAGAGCTCTACTAGTTATACGTCCAGCAAGGTTCTGCTATCCAGAACATAGGAGAAGCTCAAAGTAACACCCCTCCCCAAATTATTAATGGGCAATTAACACATGGTCAAAGAAGCTAAATAGAGACTTCTCTGAACTAAACACATGAGGAGATGCTTAACATCACTGGCCATAAAGGAAATACAGATCAGAATAACATAAAGATTCCATCTCACTCCAGTAAGATTAGCCAGCATCAAGAACACAAAGAGTAACAAATGCTGGCGGGGGCCTGGGGGGAAAAGAGCTCTATTACACTGTTGGTGGGAATGTAAACTAGTGTAAGCATTCTGGAAGACAGTGTGGAGATTCCTCATAAATCTAAGCAGAGAACTACCCTAACTACCCTCGCAATACCATTCTTAGGCCTCCACCCAGAGCATTATAAGTCAGGATCCAGCAAAGGCACCTGCACACCCCTGTCCATCGCCACACTATTCACAATAGCCAAGTCACGAAAAGAGCCCAGATGCCCTCTAACAGATGAGTGGATCAGAAACATGTGTGTGTGTGTGTGTGTGTGTGTGTGTGTGTGTGTGTGTGTGTGTGTGTGTACACAGTGGATTTTAGTCATCCATTACATTTGCAGGTAAGTGATGGACTAGTAAAAAGTTATGTTAAGTGAAGTAAGGCAGGCTCAGAGAAGCAAGCTGCATATTTTCTCTCATATGTGGAAGCTAAATCTAAGATACCAACATGCATGATAACATATACAGGGCTCTAATGTCCATGCATCTACACAGAAACAAAATGACTAAAGGATGGTATACTTAGGGAAGGAGTCCAAAATTATAATTTCTGCAAACAACTGAAGTATTGCTTATCAAAATAAATACTAAACAGTGGAAACATGTCTTGGGAGGGAGGGCAAAGAGGGGGACGTATGAATTGAGGGAAGCAGGAAGAGCAAATGCAGTCCTATTCAATGTATGTTACATAAAAATTGAGCTACTATGTAACTTGAGAGATGGGAGGGCTTAAAGGGGGAGAAAGATGGAAAGTGATACTGATTAAGAGACATTGTACTCATAACCTGAGTAACCTCTTCACACAAGGATTTAATAATAGTGTTTCTTTAGAAAATACCTCACTATGTGGGATATGAAATCAGAATATTAAATCACTCTACATATACATAGTGCCTACTGACTACTGGATTTAATAATGTGAGATTGTCTCAGTTACTCATTTGTCTATTCATTTCATTCATTCATTCACCTCCGAAAGACTGAACGTCAAGTCAATCAGCTAATGAGTACAACAAACTGGAAAGATAGAGCAACTCCTCCTTGCCATGTAATTTTTGTGTTTTCACATATTTGTCAAATGTTATTTTTATTTGAAACAATAGTACACAGTTAGAGGTACAGTGTGAGATGCTAATATCTGCATTTAATGTGTAATGATTAGATTAGGGTAATGGCAATATCAGGATTTGTACGTTTTAATTCTGGCATTCTGGAGTAAGGTAATTCTGTCCCATTAACAACATTAACAAGAGTGTGGGGTCAGGGACTAGGAAGAAAGAGTCAATACCTACATGTTTTCAACAAAACCAAACCTACATCATCTCCCTTCTGCGAAACAAATCTTTGGAAATGCCCCCAGCGTGTCTGTATGTAAAAGGCAAGTGCTTGGCAATCACATGACTCCAGGCAAATTCGCCTCTCCACCTGCAGCTGGCATGATCAACCTGAGCAAATGACTTAAACACATCTCAGTTTCACGTCTTCCCAAACAAAATGAAGAAAAACTTTTCTTTTCACTGCATAGTTAGGGTAAAGGACAGAGATAATGCGTGCCCATGTTTGGTGGAGATTCTGACATGTAATTGGAGCTCAAGGGGTAATTTAGCCTTTCTAAACTGTGGTTCATAATATGCTTTGAAATAATTGATGACTATTTCATTATTCCATAACACAAATATCTTACATATATATATATATATATATATATATATAATCTTGTTGTATTCTAAAGGTGATGTACAGAGACATTACAGTTATATAAGTCAGGTAAAGAGTACACTTCTTTCTGGAAAATGTCACCCTGTCTTGTATGTATTTTTAACTTATGCACTAGGAGCAAAGGAGATTGATGTGGAGTGTTTTACAAGCTCAAGCACTTGTCAGATGGCTTAGGGTAAATTCTGACAACCCTGTGCCAGCTATGTGGCTTAAGGGAAGATCCTTATGGTGCTGTCTAGGGGTGAGGGTCCATCCGTTCACCAGATAAAAATTGATGTGACAAAGGAGTAGTGAAGTAAAGGAAAGTAGCAACTTTACAAAAACGTAGACTTAGACTTTCCTCAGAGAAGTGTTGCAGATCCAGGAATCTGTTGGGGCCTTCTCAGAGGGTGGCTGTTATTGGAGTGTAGTGTCTCTTCCCATGGCTCCTCCCACGGGCTTTGCGGCTGTTTGATGCTCTGAGCATGGACTGCGCCAGCTCTTTCCATTGGCTGAGTGGAAACCCAGAATATTATTGGATGAAAGATCATTGGAACAGGACTTCACTGCGTTGTGCGAGGAAGCAGCTCCATGACAGGCCACGGGTCTGCCACGTGTTGTCTGCCACATGTTATGGTTCCATTTTCTATCTGTATTTATCTAACCATTTCCCATTCTCTTCTTCACATACATGTGTTCCCTCATCGTTAAGGTATACACAATGAATGAGATAATATATGTAAAGTTCATGGAGCTCAGATTCACAGTTCAATATATATTAGTTAGATCACCAATGATAATCTTGCTACTGCAATTACTTGGTTGCATTGAAAAATCCATATTCTGTGATGCTCCAAAAGCCCTGCTAGATACTAGTCTTATTATTTTCATAAAAAGAAAGCATACTTCCTCCTAATTGGCAGACTTTTGTAATATTTTTGTCAGAGGAGAAAGCTTTAAAACAACTAAAGAATCCAAATTTTCAGAAGATTGAACTATAAAAGTAAGGAACAATTCTAGGTTCCTGCGGTCAGTCAGGATTTGACTTCAGTTCCATCCTTTTCATCCAAAGACTTTAATTTTCAAACTGGTGTGTGAAAATAATTTTTATGTCTTACTGCTCATTTAGGAATTCTACAAAGGAAATCTTTCTATCCCTTCATTTTTGTTGAAGCAACATTCTGCATTGACAGTATTCAGAACTACATAATGAAGGGTCAGATTAGTGTAAAAGCATGCTTGATCATAAGAGCAGAAAAATCCCAGGTTAATGTAAACCCCAGGCTAATGTGAATCACCAGAGGATAGGACCTTGCTATTGAACAAAGTCTATGAATGAAATATTATGCTTATGAAAACGTATGAAATCTAAGTAAACCCTATCTATCCCCCAGAAATTATTCTCTAAAATACTCCTTGACTTATCTTTCAGTGTTGTTTGGATACACGATGCAAAAAATAAAATCCAGGGCTCCCTTAAACCAAATGTCACCAGGAATTCAGGGTTGTGAAGTTGCCATTCAGATACCGATGCCTCTCGAAACAGCCACAGATGACAGTGGGTCCCATTGCCACTTCCCATGAACACAAGGATGCTCTGTTGCCATGGTGATGGAGGCCCAAACTCATCCTTGCTGCCCCATGGGACTAAAGTTTACTACTCTTCTTTGTAAGCTGCTTTTCCTAAGAGCCTAAACAGAGATCAGTGGCTACAATCGCTCCTTCTAAACATGTATTTCAAGCCTACACTTTAACAAATAACTCTGTGTCCTTTTCCCCTTTATTTTTTTCTTTTCAGTTCTGTAGAGATGAAACATTTTCCTTTCCTTTTTCTTCCTTTCTTTATCTCACACAATCCCTCCTCTATAGATAACAAAGTCCAGGTCCCTAGCCATTGCAATTATTAGCATATTTCTGGAGAAAATTGCAACCTTCTACATTAAAAGACTCCCTGCTGAAATTTACACAGTAGGTATCCAATTTCTCTTTAAATAAAAGGCACTCAAACAGTGAGGGGTTTAAAACAAGAGAAGGAATGGCAGAACAAACAGAGCTTTGAGGAATGGCAGGGAATTTACAGTGGTCAAGAGGAAATAGTCGGGCTGAATTATTTAGGTAATTAGTCTTCATTAGCAAATTGGAGAAAATTACAGCACCACAATAAGATGTTATTATCTGACCACAGACTGGTGGTACTAAGAGTCAGGTGTGCACAGGGTACCAGTGGCTCATACTTATTTTTGGCTACTCCACAGGCTGGGACCTAGAGAATTGGGTTCAAAGGCAGACCAGTTAATGAGGCTCTATCTCAAACTAATCAGCAAAGAGCAGAAGGCATAGATCAAGTGATAGAGCGCCAGTCATGATCAAGTAAGCCTAGAAAACTCAAGGCTACTGAATTAAAGCACGGATACCTCTAAAACAAAATAATAATAATAATGATCAAGTTAGTTGGCTATCCATATTTCTCTACTAGAAAGTAGTTTCTAAACCTGTTATTCCTCTTCAGAATGTTTTAAAAACAACTGTTGAGAGGATCCAACATCATGTGGGACCTTTAACATTAGGAAGATTATATTTTTGAATATCTCTCTTTGACCTGAAAATCCTCAAGATAAAAGAAACAAAATGCAAATGGTTGAGCTTATTAATATTCTCTTCAAGATATTAGAAAATATGAAGCTTAGGTTTGCTTTCTTTTTTATGTTCCAGAAATCCTTTCACCGATTGGAACTGGCATCAAAAAGAACTGATAGTGAAATTGATTTTTATTAAATAAGAAGCCTCATGAGTCTTATAGGAAGCCTCACTCCTTAACATATGCCTAGGAAGGGTTGTTGATTGTTTTCTAGATCACTAAACACCCAGTTGCATGAGAGGTCATGATGAAGGACAGTGTTCCAAGGATGGTCCCACGGGCCAGTTCTGGTCTGATTAGAGCAAGGCTTCCTCTCCAAAACCAGAAACATAGACTGTTTTCAGAGGAAGCGGGCAGAAGAAAAATCAAAGTAGCAAGGCAGGTTCTAAGGCTGAGAGTCATTCAGGTTTTCTGAGAAATAGATCCGCGCTTCCAAGGAGATGATAAAAAGACTTTGCAAGTTTCATTCATACACCTCGGTCCTTAGACACCATCCCTCATCAGGAGAACCTAGGGAAGCAAGTAGTCATCATGTCACTGTTAGCACATCACAAGCATGTCAGCACTTGCTGCTTCAAGATCACTGCTACAATTTAAGTACCAGAAGAACACAATTTGAAATGTGAGAGTTGAGTGGGAAGGTGTGAAATGAGTTCTTCCAATGTTCTACTGAGGCTGTGTTGACATAGTCAACTTAAGACTTACCACAATATATGTTGGCTTACAGATTTCCATCCAGTAAAAATACAAATCGTCTCTGCAATGGGCTGGGTTGATCCTCCCGGAGGGCTGTCTGTGGAGGACCAGTCAGGTTTGGTTTTGTCATGACATTCTTGGCCTAGCATTCTTTCAAAATGTCTAAATATTCTGACCCACGTAGAATAAATGAATCTCTAGGTTTGGGCTAGGTATAGTGACTTCCACCTGTAGTCTTAACTAAGTAAGAAGCACAAGTAGGACTATTGAGATCTGAAGCTCTCCCTCAGACAAAAGTGTGAGACTCTATCTGGAAAAATAACTCAAGTACAAAGGGCTGGAAATGTGGCTCAAATAGCAGAGCAATTGCTTAGCCAGTGTAAGAGCCCCCAGTTTTATATATCCATCCATACATACATGTATACATATGTATACACACATTTACATGTACACATATACATACATATGTACATATGTGCATACATAGATACATACATTTATGTGAACATGTACTTTTATATGCATGTATGTTAAGTTATTTGATGAGCATTACATTTGTATTTGTTACAGGGATTTACCTTAACAGAATTATAGTATATGCATGCATGTGACCAATAAGTGTGTCTTATCACGTGTCACATGCTTGTTGTCATATGCTCTCTCCTTCAGTAGGGAACTATGGCAGCAATGTATCTTCCATGCAGAGAAGGGCCTATGTCAACACATGCTGACAAGAGGCTCCCTGTAACTGGGCCAGAGACACCGATCTCTCAGGTGAAGCAAGTACATGTTCTGCGGGTGACCTGTGGAGCAGTATGTACTCACACAGACACAGCTAGCGGTCCCCAGCAAGATGCTCACTCATTTCTGTCACCTCCATGTTTCGCATAGTGCCTGGCCTATGTAAATAGACAGCTAACTATTACGGATTAAATGGACAGGTGAATAAATGGGCCACTATTCGGAATGGATTATACATGCTCTGAAATCATTGTTCTTCTGTTTCTGTCACTTCCTTTAACTTTGCTCCCAGAGTGAGACTAATATTTCTCACTCAAAAAGGATGAGAGAGGCTGATATTTTATTTCTGAGAAAAAGGACATTATGTTTTCAAATTTCTCTTTCAATTTGTCCCACATCCCCAAATATACTTACAATTTCACCTTTCATGATAGTTTTGTTTTTGTTCTTAGTTTCTGTTGATTCCTTAGAGGCAAACAGAAGAAATCTAGAAGGAAAAGAGGACTTGACTCTAAGTAGAAAGAGGGAAAAGAGAACTTCCCACTGAGGTACACCTTATAAAATCCAAGAGAGCAAGAAAAACATGGGGCTCATAATTAACAACTAGAGGCACTGGTAAAAATCAAGGGAGAATTGGAGATTCTAGACTTCATTAGCAGTTAAAGGAGAAAAAAAAATCCCATAGCCAGCAGGTTAGAAGTTAATTAGGCGAAGTGCTGTGGGACTTGCTGTCTGAGAAGAGGCTTATGAGGTAGTTTTAGGCTCTTTATTGCCACTATAAAAGTCTCCACGTTAGCAAGCTCCCAGGAAACAGACAGCGAATCCCCAAGGCTGTTCAGAAAAGGCAGGTCCTGTGCCTCCAACAGACGTCTGGCCCTTTCTCACTAATGGGTACTTGGAGACTTTCTGTTCACGTGTATTCAAAGCAAACTTTATCTTGGACTAAGTAGGTGAAGTTGGCTGGAACATCAAAGAGAGTAAGCAAATATTCAATTTAGATGCCTAAGCAGATTCCAGCAAACACAGGGAGGAGGACAAGAGTTGAGAACAGGTAAGCATGCCATTTGATCAATAATCATCTTCCAATGACCATGGATCTTCTACCTTCCAGAGACCAAATTCTATGGAATCATAAGCTGAAATTCTAGTCTCAAAGTGCTGGCGTCTCAAGTTAGGTCGAGCCACTCACCTTCACATTCAGGTGCCAAATAAAAAGCCACGAGAGCAAAGAAAACAGATTTATTCCATGGAAGGCAGCACTTCAGTACATCCTCAGTCATCCTCCAGGGTACAGTCAAAGGAGATATGTACTTCAGGTTAAAGAGAAGGAATTGAGGGAAGAGGTTGGAAAGGGTTTGAATAGTTAAATCAGTCTCAAGTCACAGGCATGGCCTGGTTGAGCATTAGTTCAATCTTTGCCCTTGGCGCAGTTCAGAAGAGCTCTTAACACTTCGTTACTGCAACAGGGAATCTTCTGAGTTTCTGGCTGTTTTCTGTGAGATGCAGAAGGAGACATTGCCCCTGGGATGGGAGGTTTACCCTCCACACACAACACTTAGCAGTGAATCTCTTTCTACCAGGAAATCAAGATGCCTGCCAAAGGACTGAAGCAGAGAATTGCTCAGAACAAAGGGCATAGGGAAAAAGGGAAAAAGCTGGGGGACTTGTTAATTCACAAAGACCAAGAAAAAGCATTTTTTTAAGCTGCCTCTTATGAAACTATAGATTGAAACATATAATTTAACCTATGGGATTCCCTATCTCCAAAAGTTTTCTTATTTTCTGCAACAGTCTATTAGACTTTATGTTTCACTTGGTATTATTCTTCAGTGAAAATATCAGGTACAAAGTTGAGTTGTCAGATATTACGTTGTTGAACTGGACAATTGTAGAGATGAGGTCAATGATGCTGAAACATTATGCCAAGAGTTCTCAAAGAGGAAAGTGGAAAAGGGGATTTGAAGATAGCTAGTGTTTTGTGTTTTTTTGTGTGTGTGTGTTTTTTTAACTGTATCCTTACTTATTTTTCTCTCTTCTTCAAGCTAGCACAGAAAGCCTTCAACTCATCACATGCAGGGAACTTGATGATTCTTGTAGTTAGTGGTGCAGGGTGGCTACTGGGAAAATCTTAGAGCTAGTCCTGAATTTAGCTCCTCATCTCTCATTTCTGCTGTAATGAAAAACATTAGCTATTCAGCATGAGAGAAAGGGAGAGACAAGAGGAAGAGTGTAAGAAAGTTAAGGAGAAGGAAGAGGAGGGAGGAGAAAGAAGAAGAGCAGAAGAAGGAAGAAGAGAAAAAGGAGGAAGTGAAGTAGAGGAGAAGAGGTGCAGGCGAAGGAGGAGGCAGTGAGTAGGGAAATTCTGTCCGTACCTGACTGAAAGTACTGTCTTTCGCTCCTTTCTCTGGCCTTAGGCCTTAGCTCAGAATGGGTCTTGCCTTTGAATGGATTGATTTGTTAATTACCCAAGGGAATGAACAGCTTCATTTCCCAAACAAATAAAATCTGAGTTTTAATACTAACTCTGAGTAAGGAGAACATGTACGCCAGACTTTGTACTTTCTGAGCAAACACAGAAAATCATGGAATCAAGTGTAGCTCCAATGGTGGCTTCCCTCTTGGCTAAACTTAAATGGATGTTCAAGGAAAAATTAAATTTACTTTTTGATTCTATTCTGTGAAGGAAGGCTTATTCAATTTATATTTCTAAACCTTGTAATTCCTAAGAATCCTAATTGTCTCTGTAAGGGGGTGTAAGAAGGAGAACTGAGGGAAAAAGATAAATAGCTTAGGGACTAATACAGTATACTTTATGCAAGTGAATTGGGGCTATGTCCTGGATATGTAGACAGTTCTATATTTAAAATACTGTTTGCCTACAGTTAATATGAGGATACAAATTCACATTGCACTAGTTGATGTTTCTTCCACCCAGGTAACATTAAGCCCACAAAATCCTTCACAACCCGAATTTGAGCATGTTGTAGGGGAGGATTATACAATGGTCTTTTGTGTGTCTGTTTTGTGTGTGTGCATGTTGGTTGCATGCATGTGTGTGGAGGGTGTGTGTGTGTGTGTGTGAACGTATCAGTCTTGAGGTTTGAATTCAAAGCCTGGGCACTGTCCCTGATATTTTCTTGCTCAAAGCTGCACCACTTGAGCCACATCCCTACCTCTGCCTCTTTTGGGTAATTAACTGGAGATAAGTCTCATGGATTGACTTTCCTTTTTGGGCTGACTTAGAACCATGACCCTCAGATAGTAGCCTCCTGAGTAGCTAGGATTCCAGGCGTGAGCCATTGGCACCTGCCTCATTTCTGAGCTTTTGTGGTCAAGGCTAGAGGTTTACACCTGAGACACAGCTGTACTTTGGCTTTTTTTTTTTTTTGACATTTTTCTGGGGCCAAGAATCTGGTGGACTTTCCTGCCCAGGCTGACTGGGAATGAAAGCCCTCAGATCTCAACCTCGTGATTAGCTAGGATTACAGGTATGAGTCACCTGTTTCCAGCGGCTTTTGGATTTTGTTTGCTTGTTTTCAATGAGGTGACCTTGGTTGACCTTGATGCTCCAGATGCTGTTTGAGACCATTTTCTTACAGATACCAGTGCAGCTGCCTCCACAACGCTTTGGGACCCTGAACTTTAGAATTTTTGAACATTTCAGTGAGGCTGGTTTACAATGCGACAGGAAGAAAAGGTGGAAAATTACACAGAAACTATGGAAGATCTTAAAACCTAAGGTTTTTCTTTTTTATGGTACATATTTCCTTTTATTTATTTTTTAATTTAATTTTATTGTCAGGATGATGTGTAGAGGGGATGCATTTACCTATGGAAGGTAGTGTCGTACTTGTCATACTTGCTACACCCTCCTTCATTTTTCTCCCACCTTCCCTCCTCCCAAAGATTAGAGTCTATAGCACATTTCTTTTCTTAATTTTATTTTATTGTCAAGGTAATGTACAGAGGGGTTACGGTTACATAAGTAAGGTAATGAGTACATCTCTTGTTGAAGAGTGTTCCCCCCTCCCTTGTACTGTCTGGGGTAGGTGTGGAGATGAGATCTGATTGTACATACAGCCATTCATAGTTAAGTCACTTAAAATAAAGTCTCATTTCTTCAATGGAAAATACAGTTAATGTGAGTCTTTCCTTCATCTAAAAGTATGGTGATTTTTGAAGTCATTTAGTTAATATCTTCCTTTTACCCATCAAGAAGCTAAATCCAGTAAAAGGAAATAGTCAACTCAAGGTTCCTTACCAGTTAGTGGCTGGAAAGAAGTACAAGCCTTGTTTCTTTGACAGCTAGCATAGTGATGTCCTTTCCATGACATTATAATTCTTTTCCAAGTTGAAGAAAAAAATTAGACAAAATATTGGTGTTGCCTAAAATTGATAATAATATTAATACAATAGGGAATAGCCAAGCTAACTCAAATTTAGGGCCGTGGAAAAGGCCTGTGGCATAGTTATCTAAAAGACTGGACCCAATGTGACCAGGATGGCCCCATGTTTAAGAGCTACTCCAGACATGTCCTTATTAGTTAAGGAAACAGACAAGTTAACTATGGGACAAGACCTGTAGGTAGCAGCTCCCCACTCTGTGGAGGCATTCTTAAAAGGGCCCCGGGAAAAGGGCTGTCCAATGCACATGTCACACAGTATCAAGTGCAACTGTTAGATCAACCCCGGCTCAGATTCATTCAGACAGGAGCGCTGAACCCTGCAACTCTGTTCCCTGGCAAAGGTGTGGCTATGCCTGCTGGACATGACTGCTTAGAAACTATCCAAGTCTACCAGGAAACATGAGAGGACTTAACAGATGAACCCCTGGAACAGCCTGAGGAGGGAGGAGGTACTGTACACAGATGGGACCAGTTTTGTACAGGATGAAACTCAATATGCTGGAGCAGTGTTGGTGACACAGACTTAGGTCATCTGGGCTCAAGCATTGGGCAGGGGGACCTCAGCCCAGAAGGCAGAACTGATAGTTCTGTTCCAAGCCCTAAGGTGTGCCTAGAGAAAGAGTGTGCATGTTGATAATGACAGAAGGTATGCCTTTGCTACTGCTTATGTACATGGGGCTTTCTATAGGGAGAGGGGACTCTTGACCTTTGCAGGAAAAGAGATAAAAAATGTAGAAGAAATATCAGCCTTGCTGGACGCCATTTGGCTGACTTACAAAATAGCCATTATACACTGACAAGGGCATCAGAAAGAGGACACACCTGAGGCTAAGAGAAATCAGGCAGCAGACAAGGCAGCTAGAAGGGCTGCAAAGGAGCCCATAAAATCCCTAAACTTCCTAGTCATGACACCACTCCTGGAAATGCCCATAAAGCCCAGTTATCCACCTGAGACACTCCATTCTGTCTGGAAACTCCTGTAGGATCAGATAATAGTGACTCGCCAAGCCCTAGGCCAGCAACAGGTGAAGAAGACCCATCAAAACACCCAGGTAGGAGAAGCCAAACTGACTCAGCTTCTGAAAGGTGTCGACTGTATTCCAAGGCTCAAGAACGAGTGCACGATATGGTCTCCAGGTGAGTAAGCTGGCAGCAGGTGAATGCAGGAAGGACCCCACCATAGGAGGGGGTCTGAGCCAGGGGCACTTCACCCAGAGAGTTCTAGGAGATCTACTTCACCAAGGTAAAGCCAGGAAAGTATGGGTACAGGTACCTACTTGTTATGGTGAACACATTTTCTGGATGGGTAGAGGCTATTCCAACAGAAATAGAAACTGCACAGGTAACTTCTAAAAAGTTATTGCAGGAAATAATCCCCCAATTCACCCTCCCCAAAGTAGTGGGGTCTGACAACAACCCGGCCTTTACAGCTCAACTCACTCAACTAGTTTCTCGAGCATTAGGTGTACGTGGAAATTACATTGTGCATATAGGCCACAGAGCTCAAGGCAGGTTGAAAGAATGAACACAACTGTTAAGGAAACTTTGACTAAAATGGCAATAGAGCTCTGTTGAGGGCTAGATGTGGCCCCCTCCCCCATAGACTGAAATTTCTCCCTTTTGAAATTATGTATGGAAGACCTTTCCCTCTCCTTTCCTGTCTTGGGAAAGCTGAATTGGCTGATTTGTCAAATCATAACCTAATCCAGTTTTTTCAGGCACTGCAGATAATTCTGGAAAGTATCCACTGCCTGGTTGTTGGTACCCTGAAGCCCCCAGACCAAAGGGAGCTACCCCTGCTACTACCTGGGACACGTGTATGGATCAAGTGACACCAACCAAGCAGTCTGGAGCCAAGGTGGGATGGACCCCACATGGGGTCTGAGCACTCCCTCTGCTATTGAAGGGGCTGGAAAGCCCCATTGGATTCATCGCTGGCAAGTAAAGACACTAGCTGAAGGCCCAGACCTATGTGAGAAA
This sequence comes from Perognathus longimembris pacificus, assembly GCF_023159225.1. Lineage (NCBI taxonomy): Eukaryota > Metazoa > Chordata > Mammalia > Rodentia > Heteromyidae > Perognathus > Perognathus longimembris. The sequence continues at coordinate 35,127,127 of NC_063181.1, read as the reverse complement.
TGGACGGCATGGTGCGACCCCCCAAATCCTCTAAAGATAAGACTTACCAAATGTTGATTCTTGTTTCCTACTGTTGCTCTTCTGTACTTGCCTATTCCCATGACCCTTGTCAAAAATTGTTTTAAAAACAGAGCTCTTGGGGCTGGGGATATAGCCTAGTGGCAAGAGTGCCTGCCTCGGATACAAGAGGCCCTAGGTTCGATTCCCCAGCACCACATATACAGAAAAAACGGCCAGAAGCGGCGCTGTGGCTCACATGGCAGAGTGCTAGCCTTGAGCGGGAAGAAGCCAGGGACAGTGCTCAGGTCCTGAGTCCAAGGCCCAGGACTGGCCAAAAAAAAAAAAAAAACAAAAAAAAAAAACCAGAGCTCTTGTGTATGTTAATCATTTGACAGGAGATCATTACTACTTGCTATCTCCTGCACCCACGATTCGTACAATTACTCTACCACCACCCTAATAAAGGGTTACTTAGATGGGTGCCCAGGATCAATAGGAAAAATAATGTGTTGACCAAGACAGGTCCCAAAGAAAACGCCAGGATTTTGTCTCACTATTTGTGTGTGGTATTTAAAAGGGGGTTCTTTCACATCCTATTCTACTGTAAGAATGTATTGCTGATTGGGCAGAGAGTTATGAACACAATGGCATAGAATATCAGACAGGTAAAAGTTTGAGACATCATGCTGGGCACTTTTGCCCTGGGAAACAGGACGACACTCTGTGTTGGAATTGTCAATCCCCGACCTTGCCAGTCAGATGGGGCTGGGGTCCAGGACAATACAGAGAGAGAACATATAAAAAGGTGGCCCAATGGTTGGAGAATTTACGAACCGCACCTTAAGACCATTGCGTCTCCCCCTTCGGAAGGGGCCCCTACTGTGTGACTCTCATTTGCAACTATCCTGACCATGGCCCACTCCTGACCAAATGTCACCAAGACTGTTGGTTATGCCTAAGGCTGGGGCAGTTACAATTGACTGAAGCCCCTGTGGAATTCAACTTTTCCTTCAATCACAAATTCCACTCAGGCTGTGCTTCTCCGCCACCTGGACACTTTTTTTTTTGTCGCCTCATTATCTGCTGTAAGCTGCATCAACATGATGGGGCACCTAGAAGTAGAGCAGCAAGCAGATGTAAAGTGTAGAGAAACTATAGTAATGCAGCCTTCTGACCAACTGTTTCCCGCTGCAGAAAAACTGCTTACAGCCCCTTACTGCCTAACTGGTAGGGTGTATGCTCAGTGGCCCTGTTACTGCTGGAGGTATCTATAGCTCCCAACAATCAAAGTCTGCCAATGCCCCTGACAAGACACACAAAGGCACGCATGCGCAGAGCCTTATGCCTCATTCCTTTTTGGTGGGGTTAGGAGTGACTGCAGAAATAGGCTGGTCTTGGAACCTTAGCGCGCTTTTATAAAAATTTCTCTGAACAAGTTATTGAGGACATTGAGCAAGTGGCAGACACAGTCCTGGGTTTGCGAGTCCGGTGAGATTCCTTCCTCGGTGGACGTAGTGTTACCAAACCATCACAGCCTAGACACACTCACTGAAAAGGAGGGAGGACTGTGCTTATTTTGCAGGAGGAATGTTGTTTTGACACCAACTGGTCAGGAATAGTAAAGGATAAGATAAAACAATTGCAGGATAAATTAGAGATAAGAAGGAAAGAATTAGAGACCCAAGACCTCTTTTCATCAGCCCTTAATAGATAGTTACCCTATTTTCTTCCACTGGTGGGCCCCTGATAATATTGTTCCTAGCCTTATTGATATGGGCCTTGTATACTACATTGTATAATCAGATATATCCAGGATCATATACAGGCAGTCAAATTAATAGTATTTAACAATAATCCTCACTGCTCACCCTTCCCAGCCCAAGATGTAAGATCTGCATATCAATGATTTGATATTTTCAGAGAAAAGACTGGGGGTATAAAATCAGGTAAAATCAGCAACAGGAAAAAATATTGATTATTGGAAATAAGGACAAATGTTAAAGGCAGATTATCTCTGTGAAGAGAATTTTACCTGAAGGTCAGTCATTAAAAAAGGGAAATTTCATAGTTGTTTGTCTTTTTTTACCCTGTGTCTCTCAATTTTGGTATTCCCTTTCAATTTCCTAGTTCCAATACCAGTATACACGGTTTCCAATATACTCAGATAAGATTACAGAGATAGTGTAGGTACAACCACAGGAAGGTAATACAAGAGCATCATCAATAATAGAAGCTACAGATACACGTGGGACGTTGAAAGTAGTTACAACTGTGATATAACAATCGTTTCCATAACATGGAGTTCATTTCACTTAGCATCATCTTATGTGTTCATAAGGGTATAGCTATTGGGCCTTGTAATGCTCTGCTATGACTTGCCTAAACCTGTACTAATTATTCCCAATAAGGGAGACCACAGAGTCCATGTTTCTTTGGGTCTGGCTCACTTCACTTAGTATAATTTTTTCCAAGTCCTTCCATTTCCTTACAAATGGGACAATGTCATTCTTTTCTGATAGAGGCATAAAATTCCATTGTGTATATGTACCACATTTTCCTGATCCATTCGTCTACTGAGGGGCATCTGGGTTGGTTCCAGATTCTCGCTATGACAAATTGTGCTGCGATGAACATTGTTGTGCTGGTGGCATTACTGTGATTTTGTTTGTGGTCTTTTGGATAGATACCCAAAAGTGGGGCTGCTGGGTCATAGGGGAGTTCTATATTTAACCTTCTGAGGAATCTCCATACTACTTACCAGAGTTGCTGAACCAGATTACATTCCCACTACAAAAGCAATACTTGCAAAACTGTTTGGTGTAAGTGAACTGTACACCTCGGGGGGTGGGGGGGGAAGGTAAGGGGGAGGGGGAGGGGATATGAGGGATGAGGTAACAAACAGTACAAGAAATGTATCCAATGCCTAACGTATGAAACTGTAACCTCTCTGTACATCAGTTTGATAATAAAAATTTGAAAAAAAAAAGGGAAATTTCAAAGTAAAATGTAACTTCATTAAAAAACAACAACAACAAACAAAACTATGACCCCAACCATGGGAATGAGTCTCTAATGTTTTAAGATTTAAACATACCACTCCTACTCAAGGTCATTGCTCAAGGCTGTATTTTACTTTTAGGCTACATTTTTGGTATTTATAAAGTAATGAACGGTCACACTGGCCTGGCTCAAGACTATGTTTTGCATCTGTAACTCAAAGCTAAGTTCTGCTTTATAAACCTGGTTGCTCGGACAAACGTGTGTGAGTGTGTGTGTGTGTGTGTGTGTGTGTGTGTGTGTGTTTTCCATTATAAACCCTGCTAGAAAACCAAGCCTGCACTTTACTATCTGGGTGATGGGTGTATTGCTTTGGCTAATAATGACTCCTTGCCCTGTTTATCTGAGTTGATGGTATTTGCAGGTATCAGGATACTTCACAAAGGATCAAGGAAATTGATTCAAGAGAAGCATGATTGTGTTAGGGGCAGAAATAGAATATTTACCAAGAGAGTCAAAATTAACTGAAGTTACAAATGTACTTCTGTGCTGGATATAGGTGGCTCTCACTACTAATTTTAGCCAGATAGGAAGCTAAGATCTACAGGATCACATTTTGAAGCTAGCCTCAGCAGGAAAACAGTCTCCAGATCCAAAATAACTAGCAAAAAGCTGGAATGAAGTCGTGGCTCAATGATAAAGCCAACAAAGTATGATATCCTGAATTCAAACTTCAGTCCGGGTGGGGGCAGGAGGGGCAGCAGGTGGAAAGTCTTTCTCTGACAAGGTTTTTAGAATCAAACCTACTTCGTAACTTAATAGTGCTGTAAAATGTAATGAAAACAACCCTATGTCCTTCCAGGAAATCACACCCAATCATAGGTTGACATAATAACATGCATTCCCTCATCCAAATGGCCATATCTTAATCCAAAGAAAGTGTGCTTGTTATCTAACAGGGGAAGGGGACCTGGTGGTGGTTCCGTTTAAGGATTTAATATGAGAAGGGGAGGTTCCGTCATCCAGATGATCATCCATGATATGACTAGAGGCAGGAAGGTGTGGCTATAGCAGATAGTTACATGCCACAAGGTGGAGGAAGGAAGAAAGAAGCATGTAGAAGCTGAACAAACAGGCTAGAAACTAGTTCCCTCCTAGGGCATCCTGAAAGAAACATAGCCCTGCTAACCCACTGGCTTCAGCTCAGGTCTGACTTGTGATCCACAGACACTTAAGTTACTCTTTTTTTTGTGTGGCTGGAAGCCACTATAATTGTGGTCATTTGTTCCAGCAGCCATAAAAAACTAATACAGAATCTCAGAGGTCATTTGTCAACTCATTCTATGAATCAGAGCATTACACCAAGGTGGAAGTTATTTTCGATGCTACACGGATGGAACATGGATCACAGACAAAGCATTATAAACCTTAGATTTGTGCTAGGCAGGGTCCTAGAACTGAGATGCCTGAAAAAGGGCAAAAAGTCTCACTCTTAGCGAACACAAAAGCGAGATTCAAAACTCATTCTTTGCATCTGCAAATTACATGTGGAAAAGTACATGGAAAAGTAGAAAACAGGGCTGAGAATGTAGCTTAGTGGTGGAGTGATTGCCTAGCATGCATGAAGCCCTGGGTACGATTCCTCAGCTGAGCACTATCCTTGAGCAAAAGAAGCTCAGGGATAGCGCCCAGGCCCTGAGTTCAAGCCCAGGACTGGCAAAAAATAAAAATTAAAAAACATAAAGAAAAGTAGAAAACATTTCCCCTCAGATAATTCTCAATCCTCAGCAATTATGAGTTTCAAGCTGAAGGAAGCTGCAGTGGGGAATAGAGTGAACACACCGTGTGGAAGCTACTACTTCAACTCTTCATGCTCTGGGGCCCTCCACACTTCCCTGCTGTACTCACAGCTCTCCTTGATATGCACGGGCTTCCCTGCTACCCACTGCAGTCCATTTAACTTCACCAGATGGTTAACTGGTGTTTATTAACCTCTGAAAACTCTGTCCTGTAACTCTACTTATTTGCTTCAATTTTACTTTCTGTAGGTTACAAAGCACAAATTCTTTTCCTTGGTGAATGATAAATATTTGGAGACTAATGATTATGTCATTTGTACACAGCATTTGAATCCTTAGCTACATGGTCCTATTGATGGTGAAATAAAGATACCCAAGCCCTAACTAGAAAACTTATAAATAGAAAAAACCAAAAGGAAATGATAGCTATATATCAGTAACTCTATACCTGTAATCGTATAATCCTAGCTACTCAGGAGGCTGAGATTAGAGAATCATGAATGCGAGCCAGTTTGGGCAGACAAAAGCCAGAACACTTTATTTCTAATTAATCAATAAAACAAAGAGGAGTGAGAGTGTGACTCAAATGGTTGAATGCCTGCCTTGAGAAAAATAACTAAGCTAAAGAACAAGGCCTGGAGTTCAAATCCCATACCCACACAAAAAGGAAAGTGAAGGGAAGAAGACAAAGGGTGGAGGGGGAGAGGAGGAGGAAGAGGAGGAGGAGGAGGCATAGAGAATTTCACATGTTGGAATATTTATATATTCCTCTATACCATTGCTAAAACAAGGGAAGAAAATCATTCTTTTAATGATGTATTATATTGTGAAGATTTCTGAATCCTTCAAAGCAAAATCTGGATGCTTCTTTTGTCTTCTGACCAGGAAATCCGGTCGGATTTTGCCCATCTGTTTTTAGCAGGTGATTTAGGAACACATGCAGATTCCCTGCAATTCTAGAACTGGAGGCATTTTTCTCTTTTTCTTTTTCTGGTTATTTATTTTCTTCACCTCAGGTTTCTGAAAACCAGAAGCAGATGGACTCATGTAGGCTCCTCGGAACAGACGGCAGATCCCGCTCCTTGCACCCAGCCCAGTCGGCTCCTGCTCAGCGCAGCCGCCTCAGAGTAATTCACTCGGATTCCACGTCCGAAGGGAGTCTCGCAGAACCTTCCGTAATGAGTCTTGCCCTGACCCTGTGGTCCACATCTCTTAGAAAGATGTGCTCTTCCCTGTTCCTTGGGGACAACCGCCAGACTCCAGGAGCAACCTCTCGAGGCGTGCAGAAGGGAGCAGGTGCCATAAAATGAATGGCTGTGATGGATGGGTGCCTTGGCATTAGGAACTGGAAGAAAATGAGAACAAAGGAAAATATTGGGCAGAAAGAAGCACTGTGTGCAGGAAGATTTTTTTTTTAAATGTCTATTTTTAATCCACCCTTGCCCCCTTGCTTTACTGGTTGGTTTCTGCTTCTTTACTCTTTTGTCCTCAAAACCCAATTAGAGCAAAGCTGTCTTTACCCGAAAGAACATCACATAATAAACCCAAGCTGCCATTTCCCCTCCCCGTGACTCCCTTTGCACAGAGGACTTTGTTGAAACAGAAGTCCGCTCCTGGTGGATGTTGGAAGTTTGAGGTCAAAGGAATGTAAGGGTTCTGAATATGTATGAAGCTGTTTCCATTGGTTTAGCTGAGTTGATAGTAATGTCCATTGTTTCTTTTAACATAAAATGGCATGTCGGAGACATTAGTGGTCTATCTAAAACAAAATGGAGATGCAATAGAGTTTATTTTTGAACTTGGTTCTCAGGTGTCTGTTTTCTTTTGTATTATGGGATACTGTAGGCATGCCAATTCAGGGATTTGTGTTGGCTAGCAAATGTCTAGCCTTTTAAAATATATTTATTTATTATTTTTATTGTTATTGTAGAGTTGATATACAGAGGGGTTACAGTTACATGAGTCAGCTAATGAGTACAATTCTATTTATTTATTTATTTATTTATTTATTGAACACAAATTTTTTGGCCAGGATGTTGTGCAAAAAGGGTACAGTTACATAGGAAGGGAGTGTGTACATTTCTTGTGATATCTTACGCCCTGTTTTTCTTTCCCTTCTCTAGGTCAGGTAGACATATATACAATATACAATGTATCAAGAACATATACAGTAGCCACATGGCCACGCCCAAGAAATGCAATGTCGATATTAGACAATATGTCAACAGTAGTCTTATATGAACGTACATACATAGATTTTGAGCTATTGTATTCCACTGAGAGGTCAATTTTTGACCTTTATGTGTTGAGTAATTGTTTGGTTTTAGTTACATACTGTTGGGTCACTGCCCCAATCCTGTGGAAAATACTATTTGAAAAGCAGTTTTTGGTTTCACATACTTGGTCTCTACTGTCTCTCCGTCTCCCTTTCTTAACAGTCATATATCAGGGAGATCATGCCCCTTTGTTTTCTGTGTTCTAGGCTTGTCTCGCTCAACATTATTTGTTCAAGTTCTGAACATTTCCCTGCGAATAACAATATTTCACCATTCCTAATCGCTATGTAGTATTCCATTGTGTATAGGTGCCATATTTTTTGGATCCATTCGTCTGTGAAGGGGCATCTGGGTTGTTTCCATATTTTGGCTATTGTGAATTGTGCCGCGATAAACATGGAAGTACAAATGTCTTCTTGATATCTTGGGGTTTGCTGTTTAGGATAGATGCCTAGGAGTGGTATGGCTGGGTCATAGGGTAGGTCTATATTGAGCTTTTTGAGAAACCTCCATATTGTTCTCCAAAGTGGTTGTACTAATTTGCACTCCCACCAACAATGGAGAAGGGTTCTTCTTTCCCCGCACCCCCTCCAGCATTTGTTGTTGCCTGAGTTCAGAGTATAGTCCATTCTAACTGGGGTGAGGTGGTATCTCAGGGTTGTTTTTATAGTACAACTCTTTTTGAACCATGTTTTCCCTTTCATCGCTCTCTCCAAATTTTTTCCTCCAGTCCCCATATCCAAAATACCCAACTCATCTTCTACATAGTGCCTGGTGCGTGTCATAGTTGTATTTGTTCAGCTTTCTTCCACCTTTTCTGTGCCCTCCCTTACCCTCCCAAATACAAACAAAAGGAAAAGAGAACAAAAAAGCAACAATGGCAACTAAAGAATGTCTTGTTTCCTTTCTTTGAAGTTCATTTTGTTTTTACTTTTTGTCAGCAGTGGGGCTTGAACTCTGAGCCTGGGGGCTGTCCCTGAGCATTTACAGCTCAAGGCTAGGGCTCTAGTGCTTTGAGCCACAGCGCCACTTCCAGAACATTATTTTATATGATCATCTGCACATGGCTACTGAGTCTTTTTGTTTTATTTTTGCTATGTTTTGCTTGTTTTTCAGGAATAACGCAAAGCTTTTCCTGGACTTGCTGAGGACCACAGTTCTCTGGTCTGTTCCTCCTGTGCTGCTAGGATTACAGACTTGCACCACCAAACTCCGCCTTAGACTAGGTCACTTACAAAGGAAAGAGTTTATTTTGGTGAATAGTTCAGTATGCTGAGACATCTGAGAACATGGAGCTGACATCTTCTTAGCTTCTCGTAAGGTCTGTGTGGAAGGGCAAGTGTGTACATGTGAAAGAGAATGGAACAGAATGCAAAGGGTGGGCTTGCCTTCTCGCAATATACTTTCATGTTTTTTGTGGTTGTTTTTTTTTTTTTTTTTTTGCCAGTCCTGGAGCTTGGACTCAGGGCCTGACCACTTTCCCTGGCTTCTTTTTTTTTTTTTTTTTTTTTTTTTTTTTTTTTTTGCTCAAGGCTAGCACTCTGCCACTTGAGCCACAGCGCCACTTCTGGCTTTTTCTATATATGTGGTGCTGGGGAATTGAACCCAGGGCTTCATGTATACGAGGCAAGCACTCTTGCCACTAGGCCATATCCCCAGCCCACGCAATATACTTTCATAGAAACTAGTCACTCAACAACGGCATTAGTGCTTTTGGGAAGGCTCTGCCTCTAGCTCCAACACCTCCCATATTAAGCCAATTGAAAATGATGACACATGAGTTTTAGCTGGAAACAAACCATTTTCAACTCATAGCCAAAGGGCAAAGATGGTATAAGTATTTTCTACTTGTGTCAATAGTAAATTCATGTCCTACTGTGAAAAATAGAGTTCAAACCCAAAATAAGACTAGAAAGCAGCATAAACGAGGGATGTGACTGGCCCTGCCCGGCCCCCCAACCCCACCCTCCAGCACCAGGTAAGAGATTCCTAGCAAACAGACACACCAATCCCTATCTTTCCCATGTGAGGTCTCTGAAATTCCACTCTGTCTCCTTACTTCTCATATGGCTAAACTACAGCCAGTTCACACTACTCTATATGTTCAAGGCATGTGGGAAGGAAGGTCCTGTCAGGCTGGTCTATCCTTATAAAATGTTATTGGAAATTATATCACAATTTCCTTTCATAGTCCTAGAACCAGCCTGGTATCCATAACCATATCTAGCTTTCTACAGAGGCTGATGAATTAACTGTAAACCGGGCTGATTAATAACCTCCTCCCTAAATCTGTTGGGGTGGGATGAAAGATGAAGGGGAAATGCATACCAGCAGCTAGCCGTCCCTAATAGTACTAGATGTCCTGGTGTTAAGAACAGATGATGTGTTCTAACTCTGAACACATAGTAAAATCTTAATCTGATTGTCCTAAAAAATTTGTTTGTAGACAATATTGGGGGCTGGCAGGGTTTTTTTTTTAAATAAAATAAATTGTTGTTAAGGATTGGATTAAACAAGCAAATACTATAATTATCAGATTAAATCCTAGGGTCAATTCTGCTTCAACTCAACATCTCATGCTGGCTAAACCACAACATCTGTGCCCTGAGAATTGCTGTTCAGACTGACTGACACTAAGCAGCTCATGTAGTGAGATGTAGTTAGGTTTGGATGTTTTTGACATGGTGCTACGGAGAAGATTTTTTTTCTAAATTGTGAGGTTTGCATGCCTCCAACCTGTATTCATAATAGATTGTGCAGCCAAGTCTTCCTTTTCTCACTCAGTTGTGTGCAGTTTGCATAACTCCATCTTCTGTCAGACAAAAGGTCTGGGCCTCAGGAAGAACCTAACAGGAGCTACACCACTGCTAAGATCCAGCCATTTACAGTGGAAGGGATAACTTATTTCATATGAGCCAAGTGTTAGTAAAGGTTACATGATCCTAAATCTCTAGTGCAATGCTTTAGTTTGATTTGTTCCCAGAAGCAAGATTAAACACATGTTTATAAACATTAGTCCCTTTTAAAATATATATATATATAAAAGTAGGCTGTGCTCCCTTAAATGGCAAATAAAGATAATAAAAATAAAATAAAAATAAGAAATCACAAAGATTATTTTTTAAGATAATAGAAATAATAGATTTACTTTTCTGAAAGATACTGGTTTTGAGGGAGTCTTTGGAGACAATTTAGTTACCTACAACTTTAGTACATGGAAACACTCATGTGGTCTTGGAAGGAGCAACTTCCAAAACCTGGGCTCTGATCCCATTCTTCCTCATGAGAAATTGGTAAAACCTGGATGTAAGAGGCCCTTCCCCTCGCCTCTAGCTGCAGACCAAAGTGTCTGGTTTGAGAATATTGGAGAGGATGGAGAAGCCCTCTTGTTCCTTCTATGAGATGCCATTCTGATTCAAAGTTTGTAGTGTTGTGATCAATTGACCACAGTGACCAAGAAGATTTTTAAAAAGGAAGATTCAAACCCTGAATCTGATGGTTGCACCTAACTCACCACTTCATGGGCTTTCCCAGTGATGACACCATGGAAAACTAATCACATGAGCACATTAACTCTCCCTGTTCACCCAGTAAAGACTGTGTTAGCATGATTACCTTGACAATAGGCATCTCAAACACACACACATACAGACACACAGACACAGAAACACACACTCACACACACTCACACACACACACAGGTGAATATTCTTAAAACTCAACTTGCTGAAGTTCTTGGTTCTTGCTCTGGTGTTTCCAATGAAGACAAAAGGCTTCTTCTTGACATGTAAGATAAACAAAGGTTGGAACCTACTTATGTGAATAATGTCTGACCCATTTTGCCTAGGTAAGCTTGAGGTCTTTTTTAAATTGATTGCTCTTTATATATTGCCATCTTCACAAATAGATTGTGTACTGGTATTAGAATTAGGAAATTCAAAGGGAACACCAAAATTGAGAGACAAAGGGTAAAATAAGAGAAACAACAACAAAAGCAATACTTGCAAAACTGTTTGGTGTAAGTGAACTGAACACCACAGGGGGGAAAGGGGGGGAGGGGGGTATGAGGGACAAGGTAACAAACAGTACAAGAAATGTATCCAATGCCTAACGTATGAAACTGTAACCTCTCTGTACATCAGTTTTATAATAAAAACTTAAAAAAAACAAATAGAATAACTCTGAATACATCATTTACCTAATTAAAAATATAATGATTACAAATAAGCAGAAAGAAGGATTTTTCAGGGCAGTGAAAATATTCTGTATGACACCATCATAATGGGTTGATGCCACTAAAAATCTACCCCAAGTCACAAAATGTAAAACCCCACGTGTGAATTCTACTGTAAACTAGGGACTTTAGGCCATGCTACTGTGTCATCATTAGGCACATAAAATTTGGCAAGTGAACCATATTCTGATAAAAAAAATGGCATAGGTAATGGCGTGGTTATACAGCATCGTTATGAATGTGTGGGTCAAGAGGTATATGGGAAACCCGTAGTTTCTTCTAAATTTTACTGTGAACCTGAAGCTGTTCTAAAGAAAGTTGAATACAATTTTGCTAAAAGGAAACAGACAGCAAATATAAGTAGGTCTAATTATCTCTAGTATCCTTTTCCCATTAGGTAAAGAAGCAAGTCGTGTGGGCCTGTGGAGGCCCATGAGGAAGTAAGTGATCATTTAGATACAAAAGTTAGTCCGGGGTGTCCTAATATGGAACTTTGAACCCAAGTCTGGGGAGGGAAATAGTTGAAAAGAAAATTATAATTGTGTAAAGAAACTGTCATCAGTGATAGATACTTCCAAATGGCCATTGTTTCTTGATTAGTTTGTTAATCAGAAAGGTAATGTTTTGCCTTATCAGTTATGACACAGTCCTTGTGGAAATAAGTAACATTTACAAAGCACTTTGGTAATGAGATTGGCAGTTTCATATAAACTGGAATTTACCTTAAAGGCTAGAATTATATGTCTAGAAAAACAAAACTTCATGTTCACCAAAAGAGTTTTCATATAAAATATTCACAGCAAATTTATCCACAATGGGCCTGAAGTATAAACAACGTGTAGTCCTATCAACAGGTCAACATGATGGAGACAAGGAAAAACTGTGTGTGTGTGTGTGTGTGTGTGTGTGTGTGTTTAATTTATTTCCCTCGGTGGTGGGGCTTGAACTCAGGGCTTGGGCTCTGTCCCTGAGACTCTTTGGGCTCAAAGCTAGTGTTCTATCTCTTAAGCCACAGCAGCATTTCTGGTTTTTGAGTGGTTAATTAGATAAAAGAGTCTCTCAGGGACTTTTCTCAAGCTGGCATTGGAATATGATCTTCGGATCTCAGCCTACGGAGTAGTTAGGATTACAAGCATATGCCACCAGTACCCAGCTTATATTATTGTTTAACAAATATCAAAAGAACCAGATTCCAATGTTAAAATCAGCTAGTAAACTGAAAAAAGTAGATAAGCATCCCTCTCACCATACCTCCTTTTAGCTGCTAAATTGTAAGATTAGGAGACATAGAAAGGGTCTATTTAAATCTGCCTTCTCCTTTAAAAGAGTTTAAAATCTGGAAACTATTTGTAAGTGGCTAAAGGTAAAAGCATAAAAGATTTGGGTGCACCTTACTCATTGTAGCTACCAAGAGCCATTGTTTAAGAACTATTGCCAAAGTCATAGCAGAGCATCACAAGAGACCAATAGCTATACCCTTATGAACACATAAGATGATGCTAAGTGAAATGAACTCCATGTTATGGAAACAATTGTTATATCACAGTTGTAACTACTTTCAACGTCCCATCTGTATCTGTAGCTTCTATTATTGATGATGTTCTTGTATCACCTTCCTGTGGTTGTACCTACACTATCTCTGTAATCTTATCTGAGTATATTGGAAACCAAGTATACTGGTATTAGAAGTAGGAAATTGAAAGGGAATACCAAAATTGAGAGACACAGGGTAAAAAAAGACAAACAACTACAAAAGCAATACTTGCAAAACTGTTTGGTGTAAGTGAACTGAACACCTCAGGGGGGGAAAGGGAAAGTGGGAGGAGGGAGGGGGGTATGAGGGACAAGGTAACAAACAGTACAAGAAATGTATCCAGGGCTGGGGATATGGCCTAGTGGTGAGAGAGCTTGCCTCGTATACATGAGGCCCTGGGTTCGATTCCCCAGCACCACATATACAGAAAACGGCTAGAAGTGGCGCTGTGGCTCAAGTGGCAGAGTGCTAGCCTTGAACAAAAAGGAAGCCAGGGATAGTGCTCAGGCCCTGAGTCCAAGGCCCAGGAATGGCCAAAAAAAAAAAAAAAAAAAAAAAAAGAAAGAAAAGAAATGTATCCAATGCCTAACGTATGAAACTGTAACCTCTCTGTACTCCAGTTTGATAATAAAAATTAAAAAAAAGAACTATTGCCAAAAGACTAGAAGTTGATAGATTGATATAATCATAGTTTCCCAGCTCAGAAAGTATAAAAGCTACAGGTTAGAGCTGCCATTTTGAGCATTTAGCTCCCATGCAGTGCAGGAAGAGCAGGGAATATTTCTTTTTCCTTTTTTTTTTTAATTGTTCTATACTTTAGCTCCTTTTTGTGAGATACCAAAAGTATTTTTTTTTCTGAGTGGCTTGCAAAAACCTGGGATTGTACATGGAAACTAAAAATCTGAGGGTGGTCCATCTCCTATTATCTCCTGGTGATATTTCCATCAGGTTTAATAGTTATCAACAAAATAAATAAACAAATATATACACCAGAGTGCCATTATGCTCTATGACTGAAACCAGACACACAAGTCTAGGCTCTATGTAAACTAATGGACAAGTACTTAGAACCAAAGTTCTGGGGAGAATTGTTCTTCAGGAATATGGAGAGCCTTTTGAGTGTCAACAGAAATCACATCACACTTACAAGGTTCATTCTGCCTGGGTATGTATTTGCCATACATCATTACACTATAAATCTACAAATGATCCATGATAAAAGTATATAAATTATGACTCAATAAAAAAATCCTGAGCCTGATAAAAGTCATTAAACAATATCCAAATATAAAAAGGCTCTTGAGTAAGAGTGTAATAGGCAGTATTTCCTTGGGCTAATTGCACAGAATGTAGTTAATGACTTTTACTACTGATGGTTAAAACTGAATAGGACTAAATTTCAATTTGTTTATCATATATCAACTTTCTGTCCTTAATAATTTTAATAAGCTTTTACATGGTTGCATTTAGATCACAAATGTGGAGTCTTTAACTTATACTTTGCATATCTATCATCTACCTATCTATCTATCTACCTATCTATCAATCTCTAATTATACATTGCCTACACCACAATGAGCTTATCATCTTAACTGGAGCTTTACTAAGAGCAAATGTGTTATATATAGGCAAAAATATTAGGGGATGACATTTAAATCTTATCAACCAAAATAGTCACAAAAATGAATCTTTAAGGTGACATTAATTATTACAAATGAATTAGTTAAGTGTGTGTGTGAACACACCCTGATATTGAGAGAATTACTGTCTCTTAACCTTGTGTTAAGAGGATTTAGCAACATAGGAAGCAAAAACTTCCATCGTTTTCTATATAAATACCCAATTTTGTGTGAAATATTTTTATATTTTATTCCAGTGATAAAGTTAGAAGACAACAGTATTGTTTTAACAAAATGTTTTAAAAAATATAATCTGTCAAGCAATTTCCCTCAGTTAAGATATGCAATACACAAGCCAGTGTCTTATAATAATTCTGTTTATTAACTAAGTATCAAGTGCCTTTATGCCTTTTCATTAGGATATTTTCATGACTATATGTGGTTAACTGATAAACATTTGCATTTCTTTGCTGCTTATTGCTAAATCTCTTATGACCAGCACAGTTTGATTTTTTCCTGAACTAGTAGGAGAGGCTCTCCTTTAAAGACCAACACATTTAAGGCATTAACTATTAATTCCTTCTTTCAGTTCTTTCAGTTTAAGGATATTTTAATTTGGTAATCTTCTGAGTATACTAGAGCTATGCTCAGAAAATTTTTCAAATTATTCATTAACTATCAAAACCTTAGAAAATTTAGCAAGTTTTTGTGTGTCCTATGTCTATCTCAAATAGGCACTCAGTTTTAGCCCCATGTAGAAATTTTTATACCAAATTACTGAGGTAGAGATGTCTAAATCTCTCCTCAGATGTATTACTCTTAAAGAAACATGGAAAGTTCAGATTTTATATATATATATGCTCTTGAACTTCCCAGTAAAATGTTTGGTCTCCAGATAAGCCATATAAATTTCATATCCACTCCATTAGCTTTCAGATTCATCCACATGTTGGTATCCAGCCATTCTATCAATCTCTAAGTCAAGCCAAACTGTTCATTTCCATAAATATTTACATATGCCTTTCCCCTTTAATGGTAGATGTGTGTGTTTTCCTTAGATATTTATAGAGTGTAGAAATATAGCAGATTCCCATAATCAACACATGTCCAAGCATGCTCCCTAAAAATAATCTGGCTACAGATGGAAAGGGTCTATGCTGGTAAACAAACCATTCATTCTAATTCTCTTCTCTCTGTGCAGAATGGGGAGAGACTTTCTCACTTACAGACACAGAGCAAATTGAGTGCATGGGAAATTTCACCCTTTAAGTAGAGCAAACATAGAAGGGATTGTGTGGATTACCCCTTCAGGGAAGACATAGGAGCCTTTTGAGGATTCTTTCAATCTTTCAAGGCTATCCCACTCTCTTCCACCTTCCAGAGGAAAAGATCAGTATAATGTACTGTACTATAAAGCAATTTTCTCCAGCAAGATATTGAAACAGGCTTGTACTCCAGTGAAGCAGTTACTCCCTTGAAAGAATCGTGAAAAGCAAGGGGAGATCAGAGGCAATGGAATTTTGGAATGGAATCCTGCAAACATATAATACATAATCCATCTTTCAGTACCTGAAACTGGTGGAGAGAAAAAAAAAAGAGCCATTAAGTATTGACAGGAATATTTCAGATAGGTAATGAAGCAGAAATAAACAAGATAATCACACCAGTTGTGAACCAAAAATAATTTAGAAACAGACTCAGGTTCTGTCATTTGCTGGGTGCTGGTGGCTCATGCCTGTAATCCTACTTACTCTGGAGGCTGAAGTCTGAGGATCGCTGTTTAAAGCCATCTCAGGCAGGAAAGTATGTGATACTCAAATCTCCAGCTACCACCAGAAAACAGGAAGTGGCTCTGGAACTAAAGGCTCTAGCCTTGAGTGAAAAAGCTCAGGGACAGGGCCCAGGTCCTGAGTTCAAGCCCCATAACTAACAACAACAACAGCAAAAGATTCTGTCATTTCTATATAGAATGAGTCATAAGAGAACCAAGTATGTAAGAAGCAAGATGCTTTTACTTGGTCCTGTGAATTAACTAAAATTCCTTCAACATTCTATCTTTGCCCTCTGATCTGAGCTATTCTTGGGCTCCAGGAAAGAGGGCCCACTGTATGGAAGGCAAATGGCCCCTCAAGACTGCACCTTGGAGGGAGAGGCAGCAAGAGACCCCATGGAGAGACTGTGGACACTAGGCTTGTACAAGAAGTCTAGTTTGTTGTTTCTTTTGCTGTTCCTTTCATTTTCAGATAAAGCTTCCCTGTCTACTTTAAACACCTTTCTTGCCCTCTAATTCTTTAATTCCCAAATTCTAGAGGGCATCAGTGCTTCTATTCTGATTGCTGATGTAATCTGTTGGAATGCTTTTATTGTTTGGTAACTGCTTACATGTTATCAATCTACATCAGAAGGCAAGATTTTCCCACCTGCCATGCTTCAGGGGAGGCTTTTTTTCAAGAATCAAGTCAGCATTACTTTTTTCCCCTTCACGATTCTTTTTTAAGGTACTTTTGTTATGCTACTTTGAGTAATATGAGATGTACTTAAAAATGGTCCTCACACTTACATCTGTACATTTTCCTACAGATCAAGTTTAGTGTCTACATTTTTTGACCCCCCAAAAAAAATATGTGGGGGGAACCATTTTTTTTCCTTTCTCCTCCCTTCTGTATTTAGACTTTTACACCCAACAGTCTCTTGGAAGGGAGTGCGTGTAGGTGAAAGGGACAAGTAGGTGTAAAATGGCCCGGCTCCTGGCTGGTCTTGCCTGGAAAGGGTTAATGTAAGTGAAGGAATGTTAACTAGGGACACACCATAAATGGCTCCAGCTGTGTATAATTAACTGTAATACTGCAGAGTAAATGACTTTTATTGGCAACCAAGTCATAACTTCATTAAAAGTCATATTTACGGCCCTGTCCTATGAAATGAGTCCTCCTGTATTCTGGAATTTAATGAGCATTCAATTTCACCTTGTTCAATTAGCTTCAAGTCCCCCCTGCCCCCCACCCTTTGGTTCCCTAGTGGGAGGCAGGAATCCAAAAGACAATAGGAATGCAATTAGCACCTGACACCAGCTCCAACATTTCCCCAAACAAGGGAAAACTGTTTCTCCTGGTTTTCACTTACAAATGGGTAACTTCTTGACAGGAAAACACTGAGTAACCAGCATAAAAACATCAAATTGATTTGAGGGAAAGCTTTAGAAAGTGAATCCTATGAAAAGAAGTGCCACATCTAATTTCTCTCGTGGGCCTTTCCACTCCCCTTATTTCCCTGTCCTCTTGTCTTCACTCAAGCTGAGAAGGACATATTTTGCCTGAGCCATCAGGGTAATAAAGCAACTCAGTCTTGTGACCACCAACTCAGCTTTCACACAAACACAAATGGCTTTTGAGGCGTTGAGTGTTCACTTGAGGAAACCTGTGCCAGTGGAAATACAGTAAGTGGGGCTTTTCTCTCTGGAAATTCAAGGTAAACCTTAACATCTGCTTGTATGAGTCTCAGGAAAGGCATGCTCTGGTCACCTAGGTAGAACTGTATTTTAATCTACATCATTCACACGCTGAACAACAGAGAATCCAGTTGTGTCTTGCTAAAGTTCTTTTTCCTACCAACAGAGTTAATTGCTAGCTTTTAAATGGAGTTATTAGTACTAACTAATGTCTTACATTGTATTCTAATGAGAAGGCATCTAATCAATATTATTTTTGTACATTCTGTTCTTCCTTTCCTCTGTGTATCCCCCCCTCTTTTCCTGTGTCCAGGCACTTGTAATTTCCCTGTATCATATCTTTGTCAATATAGTGTTTGACATTCATGTTTGGGGCTCCAGATTAACTGAGAACTAATCTTGATAAAGGACGCCTATTGGATGACAAGCCAGAAACTGTAAAACAGATCTGTCTGCCATAAAAGGGTGTCATGAAAGGTAATGGTGCCTAGCTCAGTCTGGAAGCAGAGAGAAAAATGATTGCCATGGCTGGCATTGAACATGAGGTCAACTTGCCTCCCAAGACCCTTACTGTTCTGAGGGCCTGAACAGGTTGATGGGGTACAGGTGGGGTGGGAGGAAGCAATGCTACTGAACCACTGAATCACAGCCAGCACTTACATGTGTGGATGTAAAATGCCCTTGGAAGCTGGCATGGTTTTACACATAATGCCACACGCCAGGGAATATTCTGCGCTGACAAGCTTGCCTTCTTCAGCAAGTTTCACGTCCACTTGTGCTGTGTTCCCAGTCCTGCTGCTGCATCTGATTCCAGCCTGACCCTTTCTAATTAGCACTGTGGGCTACAGGTATTGTTCGAAACACCGCTTCCATCATTCGTTTGGTGCTTTAATGAAGCCTAGAAATACCACCAGCAGGAATAGCAAGGAAGACAATTTACTTTCTTCCTCAGATTTTGTAGTAATTGAGGAGAAAGAGTCCTCATTGTGTCTTAACGAGACTGCAACCACATTTACAAAATAAGAGTAGGATAGAATAGGAAATAAGTGTAAGAAGAAGAGAGCGAGAGGGGGCAAGGAAGGAAAGTTTGTGACATTTTATGCATATAAGGTGTGGGGGGGGGGGTGGGTGGGTGGGTGTGTGTGATGCTGCAAAATAAACTCCTCAGTCCCCCAACTTGAGAAGTCACTGGTGATCGTCAGCACCACACTCAGTAAGCACCAGTCTGGAGGTACACTGCCTCGCCCTGGTATGTTGGCACCACTTAGCAATCTGCTCTTCTAAGTACTCTTTATTTCATCTTCCTCACTAGCAAAATGAGCCCAGTGACACAAGGTGAAAAAATAAAATATGAATGAAGGGGAAGAGGGAGAATTCTAAATGAATCAGACAGTGATAGAGACAAGAATTGTGCCATTATTGCTTATGTGTGTTTCTGCAAATAATCAGCCTCAACTCCTTCCAGTTTTAAAAAGAAACAATCATTTGACTTATCAAATTCAATAAAAATTTCAAATACAAAAATTTGCATTTAGATGCACTGAGCTGCAGTGTGTTCATAACAGGATAATTAAGCACAAGCATGCAGAGTGGTGTTTAATCGCTGCCTTACCAAGTGTTCCTGGACAGCTTAGCCCAAATGTTTTGAAACGAGAGACCTCCAGAGAGTTCCACTGTGAATGTCACGAGGCACATTCTGGTTCAACCACTAGTTCAGGTAAGGGGACAAACAGGAGACAATGACATGGAAAAGGGAAAACTTGAAGAGTATTCCAAGGTGCCTCTGGAGAGGAATGAAAACACTCTTGGCCTGGCCCAGACTTGTGTTTGATTTTTTTTTAAATATCATTCTTATGCTTATCTTTGATTTTGCATGTCTTTCTTGCTCTCTGGGCTCAACTCTCTCTTTCCCAGAAGCTGAAATTTAGGAGTGAAACCAGTACATATAATGTACCTCTAGTATTTAAAACAGACTCCAGGAGATGAAGAAAGGGAGCTAAAAGGAGAGCAATGGATGATAGCAGATCCCTCTTGGACATTCAATTTTCATCTAGCCAATCTGGCACGCTGTGGAACCAGACAAATAGATCACACAGAAGCCACAGGATGCCCTTGCACATGTCCAAACAGATGGCCAGCCAGCAGAGGCATCTGCTCCGTCTCGGGCTGGGCAGGACAGGCAGAGAGGATGTCCTCTGGCATCTGACAGTTTTGGGGGGAAAATTCCCTGTGACTTCACAGTGTAAAACTGTTAGCTCCTTTGCTTGTCTATTTCCTCTTTGCCTCTTGGCTTTATTGACTTCTAGGTGACAGAAAAAAGAAAAGGCAAATACACATTTGCCTTTTGAGTTTTGTTTTTGTTTTCATTTATTTAAAGGGAAATGGGTATTTTTTTTTAAGGAAAGAACAGAGAAATGGATGTGGGGAGGAGAAAAGACAAAGTATGAAGATGGAAATCTTATGTAAATTGCTTTTTAACTATTTTTTATTTCTACAAATGGCCTTCCTTCCATCCTTCTTCTCTTCCTCTATTCCCTTGGCCTCTCTGTCTCTGTCTCTCTCATTACTGTACAACACTGACAATGAAGGAAAATATCCAGTGATTGGAGTATGAGAAGAACAATAATTCAACCATGGCCACTGCTGGGACCTGCATGCATATCTTTGCTTTTCCCTTCAACAAACACAGAGAGATATTAAATATGATTTGGGCCCATCTATACCTGTGGTTTTCTGCATTAGGCTATGGAAGGCCTAGTTCCTTGCTTTTTCCCTCCCCCAACTCACCTTGTGAGGACCATGGATGGATAGCAGACCTGGCTGGGTCTCCCATGGCTTTTCCAGAACTTATGACAGATGTCTGTCTTCTAGAACCAACAAATCGCCTCTGCCATGTTCAATACATACTTTAAAAATTATTTGAAAATATTAGTGTGCTATCACAATGGATCGAGGAAAGATGAGCTTACATATGGCAAACACAAAATAGTTCCTACCAGACTCTGGACAAAATGTCAACTTAGAGTCTCACTTCTGCTAAGTAAGGTGGTGGTGTTTTGGTGAAAGTTAGTCTTCATTTTCTGGACAAGAGAAATAATCATAATACTTTATGTATGTAACCCCTCTGAACATCATCACCTTGACAATAAAATTAAAGTTAAAAAAGAAACAGTCATTAACACCTACCTCAAGTGCTGTTAGGATTAAATAAGCTAATTCATGTAGCACACCTAGAATACACAGGGCATTAAAAATAAGGTGTGTGTGTGTGTGTGTGTGTGTGTGTGTGTGTGTGTGTGTGTGTAGAGATAGAGAGAAGGAAGAAGGAGGAGGAGGAGGAGGAGGAGCTAAGTGCTTTAGCCAAAGGCAAAACAAACAATAAAACAGTATAAAACTTAAGACATGCATAGGTCTCAGACTAGGCGTCTGAGAGAGCTATAGCAAAATACTTTTCCTTGAAGAAGAAAAAATGATTCAGAGATTGAAAGCAAGACTCAGAGAAAAAAAATGCAGTAATCAATTTTATAAACCCCTGGCTAGGCTATGACATTCAGGTTTTTGTCAGACAGGTTCCTAGGCTGTTTTGATTGTATTTGTTTAGATATGATGAACATGAAAATTAGTAGGTTCTGAGTAAAGCCTGACTGTTTGATAAAGCTTTTCCGAGCGATTGAATCTCAAGAGAAAAAAAAAATGAAGTCTCTCTAACCAGAAGGAATTCTACCTGTAGATGTTCTTTGAATTCATGAACACAGCACCAACTCTTCCCTCGTCTCCTGCATGCTGCCCTACCCTGCCCTGCAGATTTTGGACTTGACAGTCCCCATAATCTTATATGGTCATTTCTTACTCTAATCTGTCTTGTACACATGTCCCCACCTAATACACACCCTCAAGGCACAGCGCACAGCCCTAATCAGGGAATGAGCAGCACACATCCAGCTGAATTTCCACACCACTATGGAACACTGACTGCAGTGTGTGCTCCACTGCCTTCCTTCATAGGGGGATGCCCACAGTTAGCTCCTACTTGTTCGGTATTGTTTCTTCACTGAGCACGTCAGGAAAACCTTGTCATCCAAGTGCACCAGTATGGAGATGGAGAGGATAGCACCTACCTGGCCCTGACAAACTCCCTCTTTATCTGGACCTGATTTACATGCTCGGATCCTAGTCTTTCAATAGGTGCTATGCTTTGATGAGACAAGACCTCAGGAGAGAGAGAGTGGGAGTATTTTCTATGTTTCAGAAGATATAGATAGTCCTTACAATATTTCAAGTTATAATTTTTCAAATTTATGGTAGTGTGTAAAGGATATGCAGTCAGTAGACAATGTATTTCAGTTTCTGGATTTTTTCTCTTTCTTAGGCTGGTGAATTGCACGGTGATGCTCTCTAGCAAAGCTGGGTGGCAGCAGTGAAACACAACTTCCTGGCACTCCAACAACCAAGGGAGAGAAAACAGCCTACACCCTAGAGTACACTGTGGTGCCAAGGTAGGTTACTTAGTAGGTGAGTGTGTGTGTGTGTGTGTGTGTGTGTGTGTGTGTGTGTGTGTGTGTGTACTAGGGCTTGAACTCAGAGCCTGGTTCCTGTCCCTTAGCTTTATCACTCAAGGCTAGCTCTCTCCTTGAGCCACAGCTCCACTTCTGGTGTTGTGCTAGCTAACTGGAGTTAAGAGTCTCACAGACCTTCCTGCCTGAGCTGGCTTCAAATTGTGATCCTCAGATCTCAGCTTCCTAAGTAGCTAGGGTTAAAGGCATGAAACACTAATACTTAACTAATTCATTGTTGATTAGTAGTATTTTCAACTTATGATGGTTTTGTTGACATGAAAACTCATGATATGAAATACAAACAATTTCTAGCTAGAGTGCTAATTTGCCTCTTCTTTCCCAAAACACCACAAAATATTTAAAACGTTCTATGATTTTTTCATATCTTGTTTCCTGATACAGAACATAGTACATTCCAGTAGACCTATAAAATCTGAGCTTAACACAATCATTTCTGGTCTGAGTTTGGTTTATTTTAACCAGACCAGAGAATGAAGTCATTTCTCTTTATGATCCAGAGTCAAAAACTTTAGCAGGTTACATGCAGAACTTAATCTTTGATTTGTCTTCCCATACGTATGCCTTGCTATGACTGCTTGTACTAGGAGGATATGGTAGAGTTCATGGTGTGTGACTGCCAAGACTGAGTCACAAAAAGAAACAATTTCTATTTAGCTGACTTGAAAACCCCTCCTTTGGCATCATGAGCCCAGACCATCAGAAGTGGCCATGCTGTAAGGAACCCAAGCTTCACAAAGAACCCACAATCTATCCAGCTCACGGACCTTATCCCTCAAGCTAGCCTGGCCTACGCAGCACGTGTAAGACTAGTGAAGCTTTCACATGACCCAACCTCCAATCAAGTCATCTCCAACCATCAATAACCCCAATTAAATCCCCCAGATATTTTCAGAACTACCCACTGAGCGTTCAAGTAGTAATGACTGAAAAAAAAATCCTTTTGATGTTGTTTGACCGGGAAATAACCAAGCACAAAGCACTGCTCTACTTCACATACTCCAAGATAACACCCCATATTTTATCCTTCCTTGTGACTCCAGTTAAACTCAGGAATAAGTCCCCTGCTTCCTTACAGTTGAGAAAACTTAGGTGTCCTTCCTTTCTCTGTAATGGTGTTAAATAGTGACATTCTTCTGGTTGACAGAGCCTGAGTAAAATCCCATCTTTGTTTAGTTGCATTTGCTTCTTTACACCAACCTCCTTCAGCTATTTAAAACTCTTGTCCCAGGGAATCTGATTATACTGAAATGGTGACAGGTATGAGTTGAAGTTGTTTGTTCAGCAACAAAAATAACTAGAACGGTGTGTAGGCATCTCTCTTATGTTCTCGTGTCAAAAATTCCTGGTTAAATGAAAAAGCTACATTTTTTATCAGTGTTTTTGGGTGTTTTTTAATCTGCAGAATTATGATTTAATTCAGTGTCAGAGATGCTTTGTCAAACCAGTTTTACCTTATTACTCTTGTTGTATTTAGCCTTTTCCTCCAAACTATTGACCATTTACATTTCATTATTATTATCATTCTCTTTAACAGACATTATTGTGATTTCAATTTCCATCTCTTTCATTTTTTAGTAAATTCTGGAATATTTTCAAGTTGGCCCTTTCATAACATTGATCTAATTTCCAATATGTTCCGATATGTTCTTTAATGCTTACATTAAATATGTGATTATAGGAGCAGCTTTTCATTTTCTCCTTTTATTTTCCTTTCTCAAAATCATGTGTGTTCATCAAGATGTCTGTTCATATCAAATATATATCTTTTATTATTTTAACCTCTTATTTTATTGTCTGAATTTCTTTGCAAATGTTTGACAATATAACATGATAGATTCTTAAACATGTTTCCTGCAGTGTCATTTTAAAGGCATATTTCAATGTAGTTTTATATTTTGTCTTTGTAAAATTTCTTCCCCTTTTGAGATAGAGTCTCTCTGTGTAACTTAGGTTGGTTTTCAACTCTCAATTATCCTTCTGCATTTTCCTGAGTGCTGTGCTGGAATTGCTTAGCTCTCTCTCTCTCTCTCTCTCTCTCTCTCTCTCTCTCTCTCTCTCGATATTTTCAACTGATTCCACAAAATCTCTATTGTCCATATTCCAGTTTTCTAATCAGTAATCAAGAAAACATCTACAGCCCTGAAGTTGTTTACTTCTTGTCTGTCTTGTTGATGTTTGAATTCTCTTCTCCAGTCTGGAGCCTTTACATATTAAATATACACATATGTCTCCACCATGCTCCTGGTGATTTATGATTTTTCACTTCACATAAACATGCAGATATGTGGACTGAACCATTTGATTTCAGTGCATGGCATTTTACTGTATAAAATGGAGTTTACTTCTGAATAATCCTAAACTGACGTATTTTCTTCAAATTAATGTTTTCTTTAATTAACCATTGACAAAAATAGAACAATTGAAAACTACAGAATATGCACTCTTCCAACATTTCCCTAGTCCTGCACTCTTCAACTTGATTCAGCAAGTGTGAGCCCCTTCTAAACCTTCATACTATTATCACTTTAGGAAATGATCTCCAAGTCTGAATGTGACTTCAAACCTTTGTCATTCATTCATTCATAGCTTGGCTATTAACCCTACCTGAGGAGCAGGTCTTTTTGTACTTCATGTCAATATTTTCTATATGTAGGGCATGGTTTCAGCTTAATGACATTGAAGTACTTGTCTTCCATTGTCTTGTATAGCAATGCCAGAGTTCATGGCATAAAATACACAAAGTGGTTTGAGAATCTTTATATATGGGCAAAATGAAAATGACTATTTTTTTAAAGAAAGCATTTAGGAATACTCCCTTACCACCTTCTGACTAATGCCTATTTCAGCAGGATTTTTCCCAGTGGCTTTTTAAAGGTTAAGCCGGCTTCCTCAACATCAAAACTTCCCTCCATGAAGTTGAAATGTAGAAGCTAAGAATTCTGCATCATTTGATCTCAAGTGAAGAAAAATATTTACTGGATGTCAAAAAAGTTTCATAATGATTTTACTCCTATTCTTCCCATAAATATGACTGTTTGCAGCTTGATTTGAATACATTTGTGTTGCATATACAGGGAACAATGTAGAAGGAGAAAACAGAGACTAAATTCTATTTTTCATTTTGGTTCCAAAGGTGCATTCCTTGCTAGCAGTGGTCCATGGGCCAGCAACATCCACGCTACCTTAAAACTTGATAGAAATACATATTCCTGGCCTCATCCCAGACATTCTCAATCTGACTCTGAGTTTTTCAACAGGATCTTCAGGCAGGGGATATGGTTTAGATGAAGAATATGAGGCTTTCAGTTTGATACCCTGCACCAAACATAAACGAAATAGTTTTTAAAAGTGATCATATTGAAGTTAGAGGAAGAGCAATGTACGTTTTCTTCCCCTGCTAATGAGTTCTACAGATGAAGAATTCTTTCAATTGTCTCAGCTGCAATGGTATCCAGATTTGTTTGTTTCCCTCTGGGATTAGCCCCCAGGCCTCAAGGACCAGGCTACAAATGTACTAGTACATTTATATTGCATGGAGAAGAACTGGGAAGGCCAAATAAAACTTTAACATTCTGTAGATGCCTTTTAAATCAAGTCCAGAAACCAAAGAGTCTGTGTTTCTGTTGGTCTGTCTGACTCACTTCACTTAGTATTTCCATTTCTTTACAAATGGGACAATGTTATTCTTTCTGACAGAAGCATTGAATATAATTAGTATATGTCTAGGACAGTTCTAGCAAAAGATCACAATAGCTCAAAAGCTATGTACATATGAACACATAAGATGATGGTAAGCAAAACTACCTTCAAGTTATAGAAATAAGTGGTTTATCATTGTTGTTATTTTCAACACATTATGTGAAATTATGCCTTTTTGTTTCCTTCTCTATGGTTTTTACCCCCTATGTCACTGTAACTGGTTTTGGTACCCTGGGTATTGTATATACAATTATCAGAACTAGGGAAGGGGATCATAAAAATGGAGAAACAAAGGGTAGAAGGCACATCGATGCAACAGCAATACTTAGAAGGTAATATGCTGTAAACCAACTGTACAACTGCAGTGGGAAGGGAATTGGGAGAAAGGGAAGGTGGGAGAAACATGAGGGAGGAGGTAACAAGTTTGATAAGAAATGTATTCACTGCCTTACGTATGAAACTGTAACCTCTCTATACACCACTTTGACAATGAATAAATTCAAGAAAAAAGAAGTTCAATGGCTGTTTTGTTTGTTCAGTTCAGTAAGCCAGGTATCTGGAAGTGGAGTAAAATGGGTTTCTGACAAGGTTTGCTTGCTGGAGAAATATAACCCAGAACATTCTGGCTACAGACAAGGCAGACTCCCCATACTCTAACCCTGATGAGCAGAGGAAATGATATGTATATTTCTGTCCTATGAGCATGTGCCCTGCCATACAGATCTATCTCAGAAGGGTTCACGGAGGGGTCTTACCTCATCAGTGCTGAACAAGTCATGTGACAGTCCTCACTAAGCCCTCCTTACCAACTGAAGAGTGAGTCATGTAACGAGCTGCATTTCAAAGGAATAATAGAAAAATCTGCTCAATTGGCTCACTAGAAGCTATTTTTTTTCATATTACAATCATCCATGGTGTATTTCACAAACAATATTTAACACAAATTCCGATTTAGTAAAGAAAAATATCATTTTCAAGTCTAAAAATATATCCATTATAGCACATGATACACCCCAATTTCAAATCATCACTTGTACATGAAAATATTCAATTACCTTTGTCTTTAGGTAGACATTGTCTGAGCAGCTATTTTCTTTCTTTGTTTGTCTGATTCTCTCTTTTCTGTTCCACATACCCATTTACCCAAGGCTACTCAGTGAAAAGCAATCCTTTCACCCAGACTGCACTTGATGGCTCCCATCACAGGTCTGCACCCAACTTTCCACTTTCCAAACGAATGGGGAAGTCAGAGGAATAATGAGGTTTCTGCAGCCTGTCTGGCTTTGCACACAATCATTTGAAAGGGAAAGCGCCACGTTTTCTGTGTAAGTCTCGGTTTGGTTTTGCGCCCCTGGCCAAACTCCATACTGAGTGATTTCAACTGCTAGAGGTTAATTTTCCCATAATAGCCTCATTGTGATGGAGGGTTTGGGAAATTACAAAAATGAGATGCACTACTAATTGGCCTGTCTCATTTTGGAGCTGCTCCCTGGGTTATAACACAGTCAGAGGAGGTTGTAGTGAGGCCAGTTCTGATTCCCAGACCAATATTCAATGGAAAGACAGATAGGAAGAAAGGAAAATGTTCCAAAAAAATTTTTTTTAAAAAAAAGAACACATAGAGTGTGCGATTGTCTTTCTTTTCATTGGCTGAGAAAGAATTCTAGAGGCATACGTTCCTTTCTTTGGGGCTCAAGATAACATCTCAACAAATATTTTGTACTATACTATGCCTGTTAGGGGGCCCAGTCAAAGTACATGAAAAGCCACAATATAACACTCTCTGGGGATTTTATCTTGGTGAGAAGTAAACATCAAATTATGTAGCCATGGAATATGATTTCATACGTGCTCAAGGAAAAACTTAACAGTACAAAGAAAATGATCTTGATTCTTTTTTCTATATCACATCTATTTTTTTTTCTGTCAATTTTGGGGCTTGAACTTAGGACCTGGGCACTATCCCTGAGCCTCTTTGTGCTCAAGGCTAGCACTCTACCTTTTGAACCACAGCGCCACTTCCTCACATCTAATTTTTAAACAAACCCTACTGAGGAAGGGGGTCCCTTCAGATAGCTAGATAATATTATTCCAATCTTTTCTAAAACATAGGACTCTTCCACAGGAAGCTGCCCTTCTATGTAGAGATGGGGGTCACAGTAACTTTGATGTGGTTTCATTTCTCAGGCATTAGCTTTCACAACTCCTTTTACTGTGACAAAATGGTATCTAGATGTGACAGGGGAGTCTCGTTTTTTTGTAAAAGTTAAAGACAATGCCTTAGATCTCTGTGGCTTCCTCTATATCCTCTTGCATGTGAAGTTACCACGTCATGCTGCTCCCAAATCTAATTCCAATGAACAGTGAAGGGTTTCTAGTTGGCCTTGTAAGAAAGCTAGCGTCATTATCCCTGGTCCCTGTGTTGCAGTCTCACCCAGAGCTCTCTTTTTCTCTTAACTAGGGCTTTACCTAGGCATCATTGTTCTCAATCTTGCATCTCCTCTAAGAATATATAGGGTTCTCACATCACATGTGTGCTGTGTCTTGCCTGTAGAGAGCTCCGAATATGATTTCAACCACAGATCTGTCCTCTATGCCCACTATGTCCCACAATCCTTCCCACATTATGTGACACATAGGATTATGTGACACCACCTGTAAGTTATAGAAAACACCCAAAATATGACCAGGAATGCAAATCCCTAGCCTTGTTTCCACAATGGTTTACAGATGTTACTTAAGTTTCCTTGCTATTCACTTAGTTCAGACAGAAACATGGCCATTTGGCATCTGACTCTCTGCCTTTCCTTTCTCTTCTCCTTATTATTCTCTGGTTGAAAGGGAAAAATGCAATTCTAACTTCCTTTAAGTTAGATTCTTCTTCAAGCTAAATAAATAAGCCTCATCCCCAAATCATTAATGTCAAAAAGGCTCTCTTCTACACTGTACAAATCATCTTGTATTAGAACCTTTAGGCTTCATTCATGACCTGCTAAATTTACAAGATAGTCTTTCTTATCAAAGTGTATTATATTCCTTTGTATGACTTCACTTTTACTTTCCCTGTCCAGAGTTCTTTTCCTGGACTCTTGCTTTGCTAAGCCATCCTCCCTTTGTAAGATTTACTTAAACCCTTTCCTCTGGACCAAGACTTATCATCCGTTAGGTTTAAAGGTTAGCTGTAAGCCAATTTCAAGGCACTGTGAACGCTGAGACTGGTCAGTCCAAGTAAAGCATCAGGGCTTACTGCATTAGTATAAAATGTGAGGGCACAAAGCCTGTCTTATGTGAGTGTTTGGCTTTACAGTCCTTTGGTATGCTCCGTTCTGTACAGAAGTAAACTTCCGGGATGGGAATGTGGCCTAGTGGTACAGTGCTTGCCTAGCATGTATGAAGAAGCCCGGAGTTTGATTCCTCAGCACCATGTACACAGAAAAAGCCAGAAGTGGCACTGTGGCTCAAGAGGTAGATTGCTAGCCTTGAGCACAAAGAAGCCAGGGACAGTACTCAGGCTCTGAATTCAAGCCCAAGCACTTAGTGACTGGTACATAGGACGTGATATAAAATGATGAGTGTTCTATGTGGATTTCACCCTGGCACAATCTTAAGGCATACTTCTAGAAAGAAAGGAAGGAGAGGAATGAGTTAGGAGGGTAGACCATTTGTGGAGAGATAAATGTCAGGAAATATAAAAGGAAGTTGCCCAAGCATATTTCCAAAACATTATTTCCCTTATACTTAAATGAAATAGTTAATGGAAGCCCACAATAACAGCATTCAGTTTTATTTTTCTTACTACATGCACTGCCATAATTCAGCTACTGAGCTGAGATGAATTTTAGTAGCAATGTTCAGAGGAGTTTCTATAGAGGTGTAGAAAATGAAAGGACAGATAGAGCTTGGATGAATAGAGAGAGTGTGTGGAGCTGAAAGATAAATGAAAGAGTTTTTATCTTTATAGGCAATATGTGAAACTGAGTGGAATTTGTTATTGTCTTTTGTGACTTCTTGATTTTTGTTGCTCCGAGAGCACTTCAAAACCTAAAAATAGAAGAGAATGGATTAATGGATGTCTCCCTGAGTGGAGGTGAGGCTGAGCTGAGTCTGCATGTCCATGGCAAGTGATAGGCTAACTCAGGTAGCCAGTTGAGTGCCCTTGCGATCATTCTCCTGTCCTTCTGTTATCTTGACCAGTGACAATAAGATTTCTTAGAAGATGTTTCTTCTTCTCTTTTTGAAAGAAATCCTTGGGAAAACCATGGTGTGTTCTAAGCAACTCCAAAGGTAATCATTCCACAATGGTGTTAGCCTTCCTATCACCTTGCCCTGAACTTTCTATCTCCACCTACTCCACAAGACCAGAGGTTGAATTTGAAAAGTCTCTCCTTTTCCCATGAGCATACTTCAGGCTTCACTTTGACTTACAATGGAACTAAGTTCAAAATGAATTTTAAATGATTTCCTAGGAAGAAACCAGCTACAATAAGAATATGGCATAACTCTTTTCTGACCTTAAGCCTTCGTAGACTTTCATGACCAGAACTGAGGTGCATCTGTTATACCACGGAAATTCACCTCTAGAAAATAAAAACATGAGTAAAAATCTTCTGTGAGACTGATTCAGGGATTCTAGACAGTAACTATGCTTTCTTTGGCTTTTTCTTTTTAGAAATGTAAAAGGAAAGCAACATGAATATAATTGCTTCTTTTGATTATAGTCTATCTAAATATCTAAGCCAACCTGTCACTCAGTGATTCTCCTATTATTGTAGCCAAAGAAAATCAAGAGAATAACTTTCTATCTTCAACAACTCCACTGAGCTCTACTGCAATGGGCTCAACATTGTATGTTTGGGTAAAAGTGAGTATTAGTCTTTACACACTTTTCCTTCTAAAAGTCTCATGATTATTTTGAATAGAAGGAAAAAGCTATGGAGTAACAAAGTCTTTCAGCAGGAATCCTAACTTTTTTCCAGGATTATTGTCTTTTTTGTAATTAATTGTCAAAATGATTTTCAGAGGGGTTACAGTTTCATATGTAAGGCAGTTAGTACATTTCTTATCAAATGTGTTACCTCCTCCTTCATTTTTCTCCCACATTCCCCCTTCCCCAATCCCCTCCCACCCAGAGTTGCACAGTTGGTTACAGCATATTGTCTTCTAAGTATTGCTGTTGCATTGGTTTTCCTTTTACCCTTGTCTCTCCATTTTGATGTTCCCCTTCCTTTCCCTAGTTCTGATAAATGTATATACAATACCTAGGGTACCCAAATCAGTTTCAGTGACATCCAGAGTAAAACCATAGGGAAGAAAGACAAAAGAAAAAGGCATAATTTCACATAGTACATTGAAAACAACAAGAACAATGATAAACCACTGTTTCCATAACTTGGAGTTCACTTCACTTAGCATTATCTTATGTGTTCATATATACATAGACATTGAGCTATTGTGATCTTCTGCTAGGACTATTGTAAACATGTACTAATTATTACCAATGAGGGAAACCATAGAGTGCATGTTTCTTTGGGTCTGGCTCACTTCACTTAGTATGCTTTTTACAAGACTTTCCATTTCCTTATGAATGGGCAATGTCATTCTTTCTGACCAAGCATATAATCCCATTTTGTGTATTTATTACATTTTGTTGATCCGTTCGTCTACTGAGGGGTATCTAGATTGGTTCCACATTTTAGGGATGACAAATTGTGCTGTGATGAACCTAGTTGTGCTGGTGGCTTTAGTGTAGTCTTTCTTGTAATCTTTTGGGTAGATGCCCAAAAGTGGGGTTGCTGGGTCATAGGGGAACTCTATGTTTAGCCTTGTGAGAAATCTCCTATTTTAGAATTCCATAAGAACTTGTCATTGAAAAAGGCAAACTCTCCAAAATACCAACAAGAGGTTTGCCAAAGCCCCAGCAAGTGTCCTGTGATCTGCCAAAGGAGCACTAGTTATTAGACAGAGTTTAATTTGTGCAAACCCCTTAACAAAAATCTCTAATTAAAAAAAATCAATGGATGCCTATGACTTTAACCAGGAAAATCTAATAGAGGCCCATTAAATTTTTTTTCTATTCAATTAACTTGAGCACAACATGATGGACTCAACAGATACTTTAATTAGATGCATATGAAAAGAAATTCTGCAAAATTAAACAGATCCCGTATTTGCAACTCACAGGAAGAAAATTGCAGTAAAAGATTTGCTTGGAGCTCTAACGATAGGAAATTTCTTTGAGAGAGATGTGAATTCTTAGACAGCATCCTTAAGAATCAATCTTTTTCCCAAAGTGGCTGTCCTTTGTCAAGAAACAGCACACCCTACTGTCGGCTTCTTCTTCTTGTTTTACTCTAGGTAAGATATTCCTGTGGAAACACACAAAAAAGGAAACATCAAAGGACTGTTTACCAAACAAGTGGTTCCAAGCTCACCAAGCTCTAATTTACAGAGTGAATATGTGTTCAGGATTGTCCCAGACAGTCTCAATGTATGCCTGTTGCCTTGGCATTATTATTAACAGCACTCCTTTTTTGTTCTAAATAGTTTTCCGGTGTGGACAATAAATTATGGACTCTTCTTACTAATTTAGTCAAACATTTCCATTACTGATTTCACATGGCTAAGTTTTCCTTTCAACTTTATGTGGAAATGCAGATTTTTTTTCCCTCAAAAGGATAAAGGTGGGAAATAAACTAGTACCCCTTACTGACTACTTAGGGTGAGAGAGATGCAAAAACTGCCACTTGTCCCCTCCTTCATTTAATTTTTATCACTTTGCTCCTTGACCTCTCCCTCATGACAAAGTCACTATGGATGCTTTTGCATTTAAAATTAGTGTTGAAAACTTTTAAGTGAATTGAACATAAGGCTACTACAGAGATTCTTAAATCTGAGCTGATTCTGCCCTCTATAAATAATTTCCATGCTCATCTAAAATAATTTACTAGCCACCTGTTGGATGTCCTGTCTATAAAATGGAGGGCTATCTATAAAACATTTCCTTATTCATACAACAACCAGATTCCAAGATGGTGCTGTGTCCTGGCAGATTCACTCTAGTCCTCACTTGATCCATTATATCACTATTTATCTTAGTGATCAATACTGGATGCTTTGTCATTCCAAGATTGGGTAAATAAAGACTGACATCTACATATAGTGTGCCTGACTGCTTGCTTACCACATAATCTTTTCTCTGTCTACTGACTTTGCCTCAAGGATGATATGTTATGAAAGCTATTTTAAACCAGTGCCTTAGAGCTGTTCATTAGTGACTTATGCCAGTAATACTAACTACTCAGGAAGCTGAGATCTGGGGATTTGGGTTCACAGTCAGCCCAGGCAGAAAAGTCCACAAGACTCTTAATTCTATTTAATCACCAAAAAGCTAGAAGTGGACTTGTGCTTCAAGTGGTAGAGTACCAGCCTTGAGCAAAAACCTAGGGGAAAACATGAGGCTCTAAGTTCAATCTGCAGTACCAGTACTAAAAAGTAGTCCTCAAAGGAGGCTCATGTGGCAAAGTTTGATGAACAACAAACAAGGAACTGAGATCTACAGATTTACACAGAAGTAGATTCTGTAGATTCATTTCAATCTTAAAATGACTAAAGCCTTGACCAATTACTCCCCTGAAATCTACTCAGCTCCCTAACTCAGAAACCATGAGGTAACAAATACCTGTTGTTGAACAGTTAGAGGTAATTTGCTATGCAGTGATAGCTAAGATAGTAAAAACTTGTGCCACTTGGGGGAATGCAATGAGACAATATTATCACAGTGTGCAAACAATATCAGTATCAAGATTCTTAAACTTAATGGAGAAAATGTGTATGTATCTACTCATCTATCCATTCAACATACACTTATGCATCTCCATGTTCCAGGCTCTATACTAGACACTCAACAGTATACAACAGGTACGGAAAATATAGGGATAAACTCAGGATTTTGGATGAAAACTTCCGTACATTTATTCTGCAGTAAAATCTGAGAAAATAGAACAAAATATCTCTCTGGTTCTCAGTATATGGCTACTTGGAAGTACTGGTCTGTAGGGACAGACACAAGACCATTAAATGTGAGAAATATGTTGAACAGTTGAAAAATCATAGCACTCACAAACAAAATCATTCACTTTGGTGATAAAATGTGACCTCACAAACTGTTTTCTCCAACTTGGAAAATAACCAACATGAAAATGATGTTTAATCACATATATTTGTATATCTCTACACAGTGAAATTGGTTGGCTACTAAAGTCATGGCAATAAATTTTACCCACTTTTAACTAACAAGTAGCTTAACCAAGAAGAAGAGGGATGAGAGGCAATCAGTGATGGAAACTAGCCTTGAAATTTGGGTATAGTCTCTTAATTTTATCATTAAATAAATGAGAGTTGTAGCTATTTCATTTTAAGATACAGGTCCAACACTGACTTGTCAATCCTCTAAAAGAAGCAATTTGCTGCCTCATATTCCAATGAATTAGCATGCATTAAGTGGAGATGATAATACTTAGATAATTATATCAGGAAGTCATCAAAAATGAATCACCAAGTGCAGAATAAGACTTAGACAAGAGAGAGTTAGTACATGAAGAAAGATTTGTCTTTCCCTTCCAATTTTATACCATAATAGTTTAAAGGAGACTCTCAGCCACGACTGTGTGATCCACACTTTGGAGATGTACCTTTTCCCACTTCCCAAGTCAGGCTAGTTTTCTGACTTCCTGGTTTTCTTCTTTTTCTCTATGGTGACATGGAGACCCTTACTCCTCACATTAATGAAGAATCTGTGCTGGCAACACCAAAGTAATCACCATTCTTTTCATCCCTCCTTTTCTCTCTAAAGCTTAAACTAATAATAATAGCCAGTTTAAAGCTTTCTCATGGGAAACTTGGGAATGACTGGAAAGGAAATCAATTGTTCTTAGGACAGCTATTATTGTAGGAATTAATCACAGCTATTTGCAATTACTGTACCATACAATTATCACTAATATTTATACTGCTCTGGTGGCTGCTACACACTGTGTTGCCTTTGCTGCCTTTGCCCTAGACTAGAGTCAGGATGGAAAAATAAATGAAACCAATGCAGAAAGATGACAGGTAGAGGAATTTGGTTCTCCCTCTGTCAGGCCAAGATGTATTCAACAGCCCTTGCCTGCTCTTGTCAAGACAGCAACCCACTTGCTTGGAAGCATTCCTTTGAAAGAAAATAAAAGAACTTAAAAAGGGTTGAAAGGATACAGTTTAGACCCATACGCAGCTTGAAAAATAATTCTTGAATGAGCCTGCAGAACTCACTTCTTCATGACATAGGATTCTTTATCAAACCAAGTAGTAAATATAAGAAAATTAAATTACATCAGAAAAAACACAAACTACAATTTTTCATTTGGAAACGGACATTTCTCAATGAACTAATTTAAAATATCCACAGTAAGGGACACCTGGCCACCACATCGAAGACAAAAACAAACTAAGAAACAAATAACAGTTCTGGAGTCCATCCAGATTTATCAGGCCATCAATAAGACTGTTGACCTATGTTTCTTACATTTTTGACCAACATCAACTTACAATGAAAGTATTTCAGATTTTACACTTGTTATTTTGAAGAATTTTAGACTTACAAGATAGTGGACAGCTACACAAAAATATCCCTGCCACCTTTACAGATTCACTCAAATCAGTGTAATTTAAAAAATCAGGAACTGAATATTGAAATGATAATACCACGTGATCTACAAACTTGTAACTTTCACCAATTTTTCCAAATAATTTTTTTTTCTATCCCAAGATTAAATTCAAAAGCCAGACTAAGGATAGATGAGACTCAAAGGACCTTACAAATGTATGTAGAAAGTCAGCAAAATGAAACCTAATGCTATTTTGAAAAGTGGAAGAAGGGCAGTTTATTTTTTTAAATGAAATACTACACTGTAACCAGTTGTCCTTATCCTACCTGAATT
Organism: Perognathus longimembris pacificus; assembly: GCF_023159225.1. NCBI lineage: Eukaryota > Metazoa > Chordata > Mammalia > Rodentia > Heteromyidae > Perognathus > Perognathus longimembris. The sequence continues at coordinate 35,090,970 of NC_063181.1, read as the reverse complement.
AAGTCAGTTCTTTAGTCTTCCTGCACTGCAGTTTCACTTCTAGGATGCTAACATCAATCTAGATAGGATCAGAAAGTTCTATCAACCCAATCCCTCATTTTGCTTTTATTCATACACTCCTCCTTCCCTCTCCAATCTTCATCCTTGGTGAACATTAACTTGTTTTCCAACTCCTAATTGTGTCAGTTCAACATCATCTTATTCAGGCTTTAAAAACTAGAGCTGAAAAAAATATTCCTGAACAGGCTTTCATGTGAACATAAGTATAAACTATATGGGATGATTGTCCAGAAGCATAGTTGTCAGGTGGCATGGTAGCTGCATATTGAAAGAGACAATCAAATTGCTTTTCAAAGCAATTCTATGCTGCTTTACATTCTGGTTTGAAATCTGTGAGTGATCAATTTTTCCATATACTCACTAGCATTTAGTATTGCATCTTTCTAGAAAAAGTTAATTGGGCACAGAGAATGTGGCCTAGTGGTAGATTGCTTGCTTAGCAGCCATGAAGCCCTGGGTTCAATTCCTCAGCACCACATAAACAGAAAAAGGCCAAAGTGGTGTTGTGGCTCAAGAGGTAGAGTGCTAGCCTTGAGCAAAAGAAGCCAGGGACAGTGCTCAGGCCCTGAGTCCAAACCCCAATACTGGGGGAAAAAATAAAATAACAAAGCAAATAGATAGAATAAATTATAAGAAGAAAAATTTAGTAAATCAGGTATGTATAGGACTGTGATAATCAGGACTGAGAAATGGCCAGTGTTAAGGGGTCCTTTTACAGAAACAGAATTTTGTGGTTAGGTTGACCTAATACTTAACTTCATTTTAACAAGTGCTACCATGTTTCCCTAATCAAGATGGAGTCAGCTCTACTCCCTACAACAGACAGGACAGTAGTAAAGACGCATCTGGGTGTGTCTATGAAGGAGTTTCTGGGGAGGAATACCTGAGGGAGAGAAGACCCACTCTGAAGCTGGGTAGAGGATGTGTTGCTGTTCTGTGATTCTTTCTATTCTTCTCAGCTGCTGTGATGCCAGCTACTCTGCTCTGGTCAGCCATACTCTCTCTACCACAATGGACTGAAACCATGAGTCCAAATAATCCTTTCCTCTCTTAAGTTGTTTCTGGCAGGTATTCCTCACAGCAATGGCAAAGTTGGACTAATAGGAAAATTTCTACCTGGAGTAGGGCTGTTGCTATGAACAACACAAACCCAAACGTGTGGTTCTGAAGCCCCTTGAGAACTTATACTCCAATAAATTGAAAACTTCTAAAGGAATTGTTAAATTTGTAGACACATGGTATCTACTAAAAGCGAACCAGATAGATATACAAGTAAATAAATCAATAATAACCCATGAAGTGTTAGGATGTGGCTCAAGTGGTGGAGTACCTGCTTAGCAAGACTGAGATCCCAAGTTCAAAGTCCAGTACCACCACCAGCCCCACCAAAAAAAAAAAAAAAAAGAAAACAACAGACCACAGTCTGAGGAAAAGTAATCATAATACTAATAAAAATCTCTAGACACTGAAAAACCCAGGACTGGATGGTTCTTTACTGGAGGCTACCAGAACTTTTAAGGACTAGCATCAGTATCTCTCAAAGTATTCCAGAAAATACAAGAGAACACAGTACCTCCAAATTCATCCTTTGAACTCAGTATTACTCTGACACCAAAACTAGAAAAGGACACAACAGAAAGGTAACTTGGTTGAACATAAATGCAAAACTCCCATATAAAATACTCACATATCAAATTAAATAATTCATTTAAAAAATCTTATGTCAACAAGTTTGCTTCATTAGAGGAATGGAAGGTTGGTTCAACATACACAAAGTACATGATAGGAACATGAGCATGAATCACATGACTATCTTAAGAGATGTAAATAAAAGCCGGTGACAAAAATCTAACTCCATATTGGAAACCATGTATACTGGTATTAGAACTAGGAAATTGAAAGGAAATACCAAAATTGGTAAAAAAAAAAAAAAAAAAAAAACAGAAAAACAACTACAAAAGCAATACTTGCAAAACTGTTTGGTGTAAGTGAACCGAACACCACATGGGGGAAAGGGAAAGGGTGAGGAGGGAGGAGGGTATGAGGGAAGAGGTAACAAACAGTACAAGAAATGTATCCAATGCCTAACATATGAAACTAACCTCTCTGTACATCAGTTTGATAATAAAAATTTGGAAAAAAAATCTAACTCCAATGCATGAGAAAAATCCCTGAAGAAACTAAGAATATCAGGTTCATACCTCAATATAGTGAAAGCTATAATGACAGAAAGAGAGCCAACATTATAATGATTTGGGGGAAAAAACGAAAGCATTTCCTTTAAAATCAGGACTAAGACAAGTCCAATTGAACCATTGTTATTGATATAGGGCTTGAATTCTTCTTATGATAAATGAAATAAATAAAAAGGGATATAAAAAGAAAGGAAGTAAATCTATCCTTGTTTTCAGAAGATATCATCTTGTACTCAAAGATCCAAAAAACACCACTAGAAGACTCAGATTTGATATACACATTCTGTGAAGTAACAAGATCAACATAAAACTGTCCTTTTCTATACTCCCAAAATGGTCTCAGTAAAAAAGAAATTAGGAAGGCAATCCCATGCTCAGAATCCTGAAAAAAAAACTATGCATAAACAATCAGATATTGAATCATGCCATGAGACCATCTAATGTTAGTGATTTCTTTTTGGTGCTGTTAAAGTCATTACTGTCACTTCCTCAATGATTATGGGCTATTCAAATTATTTATTGAGTCTTGGGTGGGTGTATTATGGTACATGGTGTTTTTAAAGGAACCAATTCATTTCATTTAAAATTATCTAATTCATGTATGCAGTTATTGATATATTACCTTATTATTCATTTGATCTTCAAGGAAAGACTTTCAACACTCTATCCCAGATTTCTTCCTTATAAATTAATTTTTCACTGATAATGAATATGTATTATATGAGGAAATATTTTATTGTTCTCTTCTCTAGATATTTGCTTACCAAATTAGTATCTGTTAATGGTTCATGCTTGAAACAATTATCATGCTCTCACCTAAGGACTGTTTTCTATTTCTTCCACATTTATTACATACAATTGTATCCTAAAGAGCAGTTTTTTTTCCCCAATAGTATATGTTTATTTAAAAAATAGTACTATGAGAAATGATTTCTTTTTTCTTTCATTTATCTTTCCTATAGTTTACCCCATTCTCACTGTATTTGATTTCTGTACTCTGAGAATGATATATATGTTTATCTGTATTAGGCAAGGGAAGGGAAACATCAGAATGGTGAGACAAAGGATAAAGGGTTAAGGAATAAAATAGTGAAATTCATAAGATAATGTGTTAGAAATAAACTGTACAACTGGGGGGCTGGGGAGGGTAGCTAGGAGAAAAATGAAGGAGGAGGTAACAAATTTGACAAAAAATGTACTCACTACCTTATGTATGTAACTGTAACCCCTCTGTACAACACCTTGACAATAAAATTAAATAAAACAACTTAAGACTGGGAAGTTTTATATTGATAAGGGCTTATGGATTATTTTCATTTGCGGACTATAACTTATTCATGTAATTGTTTATTATATTGTTCGTGTTGCTCTAAATTTGTCCAATGGGAACTGTTAGATCTAGATTTTGTATCATTCTGTTTGAAGTCTTGATTTTTGTAAACAAAAAAAACCTCTTCATCTTTGTTTACTTCCTGCATCTACTCAGATACCTGTCATTTCTCAGAGCTCTACTCTCTTGTGGGAGATGGTGCTTAGAAACCAAGGTGAGAATGATGAAGGAACGACATTGACACTGTGGTGTCATTGCTTATGAGTCCTCTCATCAGACAAAGTGTGGAAACAAAAGTATCCATACTCATTTTCTTTCTTTGCTTCTGTCCTTCCATACTTTTTCTCCTACTGTAATAGGAAAAGTCAAAGTGTCTCTAACTTCACACTCTGTACAATATAGAACAGTCTATCCAGATGTGTGGACTCACCTATTCCCATCATACAATTTCCTAGGTGACACCAAGGAAATACCCAATAATCTAACTCAGTTCTGATGCTTTCTTATGCCAGATCTCACAGGATCTGAGGATAATATCAAGCATTAGTTTGCCACTTCTACTTCTGATCTGTTTGTTTCTGCAATTTCCTTCCCAGTACAGTTAAATTTCCTAACACAGCTCACAGAACTGAGGCAATTTTTGTGTTAAGCCCAAGCATATTACAAAGGACACCGACTAACAACCAGCTAGAAAAGAGGAATAGGGAAAGGTATGTGGGGGAAGCTGCCAAACTCACTCCCTCTCCAAGAAAAGCCTCTTCCAAGTTTCTCCATGTGCTCAGCAATCTGGAACCTGCAGGTCATGCAGGTGACTGATTAACACACTGGCCATTGGTAACTGGTAATCTTCTGGTCCTCCCTCTCCCCTTCCAGGAGAGTAAGGGTAGGGCTGAAAGTTACAAACCTCTAATCACGTGGCCCAGTCCTTCCAAAACTCCCTCTCTTGGGGCAATCTATGTGTTTTTGAGCTTCAGCTACCTGTTTAGTGGAAAACAAAAGTATTAGGATCTCTGTGTCACTAGTAGTGATCAAAGACCAAATATGATTCTCTCTCATATATATAAATATATATGTACACACATACATATATAGTATATGTGTTCACACACAACACACACACGTACAAATAAACTGCCATCTAAAGAGAGTTTTTTAACAATTTTGTTCATTTGGTACATTGTAAGAAGTGTCACTTTCTGTTGTCCCAACCATATGTGTTTTGTGGCACTCTCTGATGGTTTGCACTTTACCTAGAAGACATAACAACAGACTTAAATCTGATCCATGGAAACTTCAGTTGACACAATTGTTGGGGAGTTACTGAATGACTGTAATCTTGAGAACCTTTGTATTTAGTCTCAGTCCACTTTCAAATTCTGGGTCACAGAGCTAGGTGCTGGACTTTCTAGAGGTATTTTGCAGAAGTAATTTATTGGAGAGGAATTGTGCTCTCTACCACATTTTTATACACTGTTTCCTGCATAGTTTATCTCTTCAGTCATTGTCCATATACTTCTGGGAAGTTGTAGAAACATGCAGGCACAGACATAGAACCTGGTTTCATGTGCAACATTGAGGAAAATGACTGTACTTCGTGGGGCAGAGCTCAGTGTTCCCCGATGCCATGCCATGAAGACAAAGCCCAAAGAAAATGATCTCTAGGGGACTCAGCCATGTTTAAATGGCTCTTCTGCAGAGGGCTAATTATAGAGGGAACTAAATAAGCCCAAATGTTTCTGTTTCCTAATGAGCATGTCAGCTCCATGCAAAGTTTGTTTTTATTGCTTGTTCCTCAAAGATATGAATTCATCATAGCATAATTCTATGTAGAGAATTCTCAATTATAATAGATGTACTTATTTAAATATGTGAAAATTCAGAGGATAGATTTCTGTCACTTTTCCTTTCTCTCAACCTCATCTCCCCACCTTTTGCCTTGCTGTCCAGGGGAAATGGTTTGGGTTTGTTTCCCCGTTGACCTCATGACTTATCCTTTATTAATACCCTTTGGCATCCAACAACTTCAAGGTGATAGAAGAACAGGAACAGCATTAATAATTTAGAACAGAATAATTAACTGAAGCAGAACGGGCCACTTCCCTGTACCTCCTTACTGTCTCTTAGCAGTATGGGGGAATTGCCTGCTCTGAAAAAAATTGGAACAAGGGCACCAACTGGAAATGCTGAAATGGACTTACAAACCAGAGTGGAGGTCATCGAGATTTCAGATTCTATTTTCCACCCAAAGACAATGAAAGAGCTCTTCATAAAGGTACATTTATCCTGGTAGAATTTTCAGGTTTAATGTTTACTCATACAAGAGAGAAGCAAATGTATGAAGTCACTTATAAACAAAACTGCATGACTCTCCTTAAGACTGTAGAGGTTTTTTTGTATTAATTCCTAGGCATGTGTGATGCATTTTCCCTGCCTCTAGGATGTATGGGGTCCCCTAAGCACATACTCTATTCTAACTCATTCCCTTCTGCACTTGATTAATGATGTACGTTCACACTGACCTGCTAGACTTTTTCATATATTGACTTAAACAATTAACTTACACTTCATTCCCATGGAAATCTTTTAAGGTAGTCTAAAACACATTCTAAAAGGGGACTGCATGTTTTAATTCTCTTTAGGCCTGAAGGACTCAATTTTTTGTCACTGAACTCTGCTTGATGTTCAAGCTGTATATTTTAACCTACATAGTTTCAAGAGCATCTTCATGAGTATGGACGATGACTTTGCCTCTTACTCTGAACTGTGCTGGATATGGAAAAATAGCCCACTTGTCTGAAGAAGTTGTTTGAGAAATGCATGAATGTTTTCATGTATAAGTACAAGTATCCCCTTGTGAGCTCTTTGATTCCCCATAGTATTAATTATTGCTAGACATGAAAAAAAGTCTTCTGAGTTTACATTTGTGCTTTCTACAAGGCACTTAAAAAGCTTGCATGAAAAGAGACCACTGTTATTCCATTATCGATTTCTGAGAATTTTCATACCCAATTACAGAAGGCAGCTAATGGAAGGGCATTGGAGTTGTCGAACAAGTTCATTCAGAATGACAGATCTGTATTCCAATAGGGTAGGAAATCCTATAATGCATTAAAATGTTTCTAATAGGGTCTGATGAATGCATCACAGTTAAAAATAATTCAGCCCGCCTGATGATTTATTTGAACCAGAAGATAGGGACAGCCAGTATTATTCTCTTTCTCCATCTCCCAAATGTTTTCCATGCAAAGAAGATTAATTCCTTTTATTGTGTTGATGAAATAATAACAGTCATAAAACACAACAGAATAAGAGGAAGTTGACAAAGTATGTATTTGATTAATTGCCTTAACAGATTATAGGTGCTGACTAAAGTGTTTATTTCCCAATGCTCATTTTTCAATGTTTTAGCATATAATTCACACACACACACACACACACACACTCACCTACCAACCCCCAATGCATGACCAAAACATAAAAACAGAAGTTAAATGACAAGGTACTCAAAGGATGAGAAATTCTAGTACTTGTTTAGAGTCTTCAGATAACAACAGGCTTGTTAGATTGAATTTTCAATTAAGAATGAAACCTGTGCTTGAAGACTTTAAGTCCTTCCTCTCCAGTGATATCTGTCTTCTCATTTTGAAGTCAGAAGGCCCCACATTTCTCAGAGAAAATGCACGATCACTCTCAGCATTAATTCTTTTTGCCTTTCTTTATTCTTTATATGTTTTAATGACTCATTGTAAACATACACATTTATAGGTTACAGTGTGGTGATATGACACATTGTATATAGCATCAAATCAGAGTAATTCCCACCACAAGGAAAGTTTCAAACCCCTCTCTTCTATTTCTTTATGGAGTCTATAATAAATGGTTTTGAACAGCAGTCATCCTTCATGCTATAAGACATTAGAAAAATTCTTCATATCTAAGTGTAATTTTGTGCTTGTTGGCCACCCTCACTCTCCTTCCCTATCCCCCTGCTCTTCCTGGTCTCCAATGACCACTATCCTATTCTCTGTGTGAATCTTTCATGCCTGGATAAGAACACCTTGAACTCTCAACACAGGATGCTACAGAGGTGGGCTTTGTTATGGAGATCTCATATAAAAGGATTGATCTGGAAACTCAGAACTAGTATGGAGACAAGCTGTGGTTCATGCCTGTAACCCTAGCTACTCAGGAGGCTGAGATCTGAGAATTGCAGTAGATTAAAGTTAGCCTGAGAAGAAAAGTCCAGGAGACTGCAATCTCTAATTAGCCACTGATAAGCTAGGAAGAGGATCTATGGCTCAAGTGGCAGAATATCAGCCTTCATAAAAGAAACTAAAGGACAGCTTCCAGGCCTTGAATTCAAGTCACACTACTGGCCAAAAACATTGTCATGGCTTTATATTCAGATCCTGGAGACAGCATGTGAGTTCAAGGCTTCCAAACAGTTTCTTTCTTGCTATTTTATGTTTCCACCCTGTTTGGATTTATTCAGTCTTATTCCTTGATATTTATTATGTTTTTCATATGTGAGGGTATAGAGTATACCAAATATGACACTCATGATTGCTTTTCTCAGAGAATTTGTAGCCCATTTAGAGGAACAGACATTAAACAAGTCATCTCAATAAATTGTGACTAGTGTTAGGCTAGTGGGCATACCGGGTACTGTAGATCAAATCTAGATAGGCCTACTCTGTTTAAAGAGCTAAAGAAGGTTGGTCATATATTGACACAAATGTTTAATCTGAAATATAAAGGATGATAAGGAATTATCTAGGCAGAGAGGTGGGGTTTGGTGATAGTGGGGAAATGGCCTGCCTTGATACTAACATTTCTCATTTTGGTAGTGCTAGTAGGCATGCAATAGCCCTTCCACACAAAGTACTCTGAAGCTCTGGACAAAAAAGTAAAAATCAGGTACTCAAAACTCACTGGAGAGGGCTGGTAATGTGGCCTAGTGGTAAAGTGCTCACCTCGTATACATGAAGTCCTGGGTTCGATTCCTCAGTACCACATATAGAGAAAAAGCCGAAGTGGCACTGTGGCTCAAGTGGTAAAGTGCTGGGTTTGAGCAAAAAGAAGCCAGGGACAATGATCAGGCCCTGAGTTCAAGCCCCAGGACAGGCAAAAAAAAAAAACACACAAAAGAAAGTCACTGTAGAGAAGACTACAGCAGCAGCAAACTTGAGAAAATTTACTACTATAGGAAGAAATCTCACTGGACAAGTTCCAAGATGTTAGAGCATTTCCTCCGAGAACACATGAGGGCACACAGTTAGCAGCCAAATGGAAAACCTTACGCTTCATGGTTAGAAGTGTCTAGAAGCTGAAGGAGGAGATACCTTGAAAGCATCGAGCTACAGAGTGGGATCCTCGCTTTTGATAAGATCATCCTGAAAAAGCACAAGAACTAAAAACTGCCCTGAAGTGCACATGCACTGGGAAGATTACAAAATGCTTAGAAGAAAACAACAGACTTCCAGCTGAAAAGACTGAGCAAGAGACATCTACTGTTGCCATATGCAAGCAATGCAGACTTCAGTGGGGAGCATATGTTTTCCAGAGCCTGTAATGTCAAGTGCTGGCCCTGGTGACAGCCATATCTGCCTGGCTTTTAGAGAGCAGGTACTCTTGACATACCTAGAGCAAGGATTTCTGGCTTTTGATTGGCTCTTTATTTCCTTTTATTGATTTTTCTAGGACTCACTTAACAAGTTCAATTATTCCTATAGTGCCTAATTAACATTTCTCAAATGCCTGAAAATTTGTTCTACCTTCCATCAACACCACTGTATCTTCTATCAACACTACTTGCTACTGGATCGGACAATAGAGTCGCCAGGATTTGTCAGAGGTTCTCTACTGCTACAAATCAGACCCTTGTTACTAGCATGGAAGGAAATGGCAGCTGTAAAATGGCATGCCTGTTGTCTCTGACTACACTGTCACCAGCAATTGGAATTAAGAAGGAGATTCTCAGGCAGCAAAGTAAATATATGATGACTGGGAATGCCACTGACTTCTAAACTGTGATGGAAAGGAGGCAGACACTAAGACTCCAAAAGTACTCCTCCTCCTCCTCCTCCTCCTCCTCCTCCTCCTCCTCCTCCTCCTCCTCCTCCTCCTCCTCCTCCTCCTCCTCCTCCTCCTCCTCCTCCTCCTCCTCCTCCTCCTCCTCCTCCTCCTCCTCCTCCTCCTCCTCCTCCTCCTCCTCCTCCTCCTCCTCCTCCTCCTCCTCCTCCTCCTCCTCCTCCTCCTCCTCCTCCTCCTCCTCCTCCTCCTCCTCCTCCTCCTCCTCCTCCTCCTCCTCCTCCTCCTCCTCCTCCTCCTCCTCCTCCTCCTCCTCCTCCTCCTCCTCCTCCTCCTCCTCCTCCTCCTCCTCCTCCTCCTCCTCCTCCTCCTCCTCCTCCTCCTCCTCCTCCTCCTCCTCCTCCTCCTCCTCCTCCTCCTCCTCCTCCTCCTCCTCCTCCTCCTCCTCCTCTCGTCGATGATCTTGCGCTTGCGCAGGAGCTGGCTCCGGCTCTCCTGCACCTTGTCCCACACCCTGTGCATCTGCCGGAGCAGCGCCTCCCGCCGCTCCTCGGCGGCCCTGGCGGCGGGAAGGTGCGTGTGAGCCTCGTGCTCCCGAGCCTGGGAGCAGCGCTCACACAGCACGTCGCGGAGCGCCTCGCAGAACACCCGCCTGGGCTCCCGGTGGGCCCGACACCTGCCCCGCTCGGAGCTCAGGAAGCTCCCGAGGCCGGCTCTGCGCACCAGGGCCACCAGGCTCTGGAGAACCACGTTGCTGCGGAGGGGTCTCCGCTGCGAGGGTTCCCGGCACAGGGGGCACCTGGCCGGGCCCCGGCTCTCCTCCCAGGAGAGGCAGAGACACGGTCGACAGAAGCTGTGGCCGCACTCGATGGTGACCGGGTCGAGGAAAGGATGCGTGCAGATGACGCAGCTCAGTTCCTTGTGGAAGGCCCGGGCGCTGTCGGGGTCCATCCCTCCAAGGGACGAGCCGCGCTGAGATCCACGGATCTCGGGCCCCAAGCCAGCCAGCGGGGGCGGAAACGTGCCCTTGACACCCTGAGCTCCCAGGGCGCGCTCCAAAGTCGCGAGAGGCGCAGGGGCTCAAGGGGCTGAGCCCCGGCCTTGAGCACAGGGAGGCTCGGGGTGGCCACCCGGGCCCCGACGTCGAGCCCCACCACCCGCACCACCAACCAAGCACCAAGCACCAGGCACCAAGCACCCAACACCCAACGCAAACGCTAGGGATGACACCGAGGGGATCCCAACCGATGGGGCGACGAGAACGCAAAGAGCTCAAGCTCCCCGGTCGATACTCACCGGCTCCCAGCTCCCAACTCACTGGGTCCCGCCCACCTGCCGCGCTGGGCTCCTCCTCCGGCTCCTCCTCCTCCTCCTCTTTGAAAGAGGCTGAGCCTCCCTCTCACCTGGGTTCTATTTGTACTGGAGGCGGGAGAGCAGAGGAAGGGGCGCGGCCCTGGGCTTGCCCCAGCCCCAGGTGGATTTGCATATCAATAGGGGCGGGGGCTCCCGGTGCTTCAGGGGATCTCCGGGGGGCGGGGCTGGGGTGGGGACACATCCCCACCCCCAGCAGCACCTCGGGCGCCTTTGCCTTCCCCTTGCCCGGAGCTGCTTGAGGCGGGTTCCCTCTCCTGGGAGGAGGGCGCCCGATCTAGGGTTCCCCACACGCAGACGCAGAAGCAGACGCGCAGAGGCTCCGCCCCCCGGGCCGGGGCTTGCCGCTGGAAAACACGGGCGTGACGGGGAAGCGCAGGGAGCCATCGGGGAACCTCCAGAGGAGGGAACGCTTCGCCACGTCCCAGAAACTCACGCTCCCGCGCTCCAGATCCAGGAACACCCCCACCCGGCCCCGGGGCGGCTCCACGTGGTGAGCGATCAGCGGGGAGGTGGTGAAGAGGCGGTGCTGGCTGTTCCCGCTCACCCGCAGCAGGAGGAAAAGGTCCTCGGAGGCGTGCAAGCCCTGGCGGCGCCCGAGGGCCGAATCCCTACACACCCCCACGGCCCACGTGCCAGAGTCGTCGGCGCTGAGCTCCCAGTAATGTTTCCCGGAGCGGAAGGCTCGGCACCCGAACGCCACGAACTTGATGGAGTCTTCTGGATCCTGCCCGTCCCAGCTGGCGTCCGGCCCGGGCCCAGGGGGCAGACCTGCTGTCTCCACAGCTTCGCAGAAGGAGATCTCCACCCGGTACCGCCGGAGCCGCTGCATCAGGGCGGGCAGCGGAGGGGCGCACAGCTCTGGCCTCAGAGGACGGGGCATGAACACCAAGAGGGACTCGCACCTGGCCAGGGTCGATCCGGCGACCCGCAGTAGCTCCACGTCGGGTTTCTGGTAGGTGCTGATCAGCTCCTGGTAGATGTTTCGGAGGCGCCGTCCCTTCTCAAGCATCTGGGCTTCCCTTCTTTGCAATTGCAGGAGGATGGCCTTGCCTTCCCTCATGAGGAGCCCCGAGTGGTGCGTCTCCTCCTCCCCCTCCTCCTCCTCCTCCTCCTCCTCCTCTTCCTCGTCCTCCCTTGCGAAAACGCCCTTGGCCATGGCGCGGTAGAGATTCACATAGGCGATCCATTCGTCGATGATCTTGCGCTTGCGCAGGAGCTGGCTCCGGCTCTCCTGCACCTTGTCCCACACCCTGTGCATCTGCCGGAGCAGCGCCTCCCGCCGCTCCTCGGCGGCCCTGGCGGCGGGAAGGTGCGTGTGAGCCTCGTGCTCCCGAGCCTGGGAGCAGCGCTCACACAGCACGTCGCGGAGCGCCTCGCAGAACACCCGCCTGGGCTCCCGGTGGGCCCGACACCTGCCCCGCTCGGAGCTCAGGAAGCTCCCGAGGCCGGCTCTGCGCACCAGGGCCACCAGGCTCTGGAGAACCACGTTGCTGCGGAGGGGTCTCCGCTGCGAGGGTTCCCGGCACAGGGGGCACCTGGCCGGGCCCCGGCTCTCCTCCCAGGAGAGGCAGAGACACGGTCGACAGAAGCTGTGGCCGCACTCGATGGTGACCGGGTCGAGGAAAGGATGCGTGCAGATGACGCAGCTCAGTTCCTTGTGGAAGGCCCGGGCGCTGTCGGGGTCCATCCCTCCAAGGGACGAGCCGCGCTGAGATCCACGGATCTCGGGCCCCAAGCCAGCCAGCGGGGGCGGAAACGTGCCCTTGACACCCTGAGCTCCCAGGGCGCGCTCCAAAGTCGCGAGAGGCGCAGGGGCTCAAGGGGCTGAGCCCCGGCCTTGAGCACAGGGAGGCTCGGGGTGGCCACCCGGGCCCCGACGTCGAGCCCCACCACCCGCACCACCAACCAAGCACCAAGCACCAGGCACCAAGCACCCAACACCCAACGCAAACGCTAGGGATGACACCGAGGGGATCCCAACCGATGGGGCGACGAGAACGCAAAGAGCTCAAGCTCCCCGGTCGATACTCACCGGCTCCCAGCTCCCAACTCACTGGGTCCCGCCCACCTGCCGCGCTGGGCTCCTCCTCCGGCTCCTCCTCCTCCTCCTCTTTGAAAGAGGCTGAGCCTCCCTCTCACCTGGGTTCTATTTGTACTGGAGGCGGGAGAGCAGAGGAAGGGGCGCGGCCCTGGGCTTGCCCCAGCCCCAGGTGGATTTGCATATCAATAGGGGCGGGGGCTCCCGGTGCTTCAGGGGATCTCCGGGGGGCGGGGCTGGGGTGGGGACACATCCCCACCCCCAGCAGCACCTCGGGCGCCTTTGCCTTCCCCTTGCCCGGAGCTGCTTGAGGCGGGTTCCCTCTCCTGGGAGGAGGGCGCCCGATCTAGGGTTCCCCACACGCAGACGCAGAAGCAGACGCGCAGAGGCTCCGCCCCCCGGGCCGGGGCTTGCCGCTGGAAAACACGGGCGTGACGGGGAAGCGCAGGGAGCCATCGGGGAACCTCCAGAGGAGGGAACGCTTCGCCACGTCCCAGAAACTCACGCTCCCGCGCTCCAGATCCAGGAACACCCCCACCCGGCCCCGGGGCGGCTCCACGTGGTGAGCGATCAGCGGGGAGGTGGTGAAGAGGCGGTGCTGGCTGTTCCCGCTCACCCGCAGCAGGAGGAAAAGGTCCTCGGAGGCGTGCAAGCCCTGGCGGCGCCCGAGGGCCGAATCCCTACACACCCCCACGGCCCACGTGCCAGAGTCGTCGGCGCTGAGCTCCCAGTAATGTTTCCCGGAGCGGAAGGCTCGGCACCCGAACGCCACGAACTTGATGGAGTCTTCTGGATCCTGCCCGTCCCAGCTGGCGTCCGGCCCGGGCCCAGGGGGCAGACCTGCTGTCTCCACAGCTTCGCAGAAGGAGATCTCCACCCGGTACCGCCGGAGCCGCTGCATCAGGGCGGGCAGCGGAGGGGCGCACAGCTCTGGCCTCAGAGGACGGGGCATGAACACCAAGAGGGACTCGCACCTGGCCAGGGTCGATCCGGCGACCCGCAGTAGCTCCACGTCGGGTTTCTGGTAGGTGCTGATCAGCTCCTGGTAGATGTTTCGGAGGCGCCGTCCCTTCTCAAGCATCTGGGCTTCCCTTCTTTGCAATTGCAGGAGGATGGCCTTGCCTTCCCTCATGAGGAGCCCCGAGTGGTGCGTCTCCTCCTCCCCCTCCTCCTCCTCCTCCTCCTCCTCCTCTTCCTCGTCCTCCCTTGCGAAAACGCCCTTGGCCATGGCGCGGTAGAGATTCACATAGGCGATCCATTCGTCGATGATCTTGCGCTTGCGCAGGAGCTGGCTCCGGCTCTCCTGCACCTTGTCCCACACCCTGTGCATCTGCCGGAGCAGCGCCTCCCGCCGCTCCTCGGCGGCCCTGGCGGCGGGAAGGTGCGTGTGAGCCTCGTGCTCCCGAGCCTGGGAGCAGCGCTCACACAGCACGTCGCGGAGCGCCTCGCAGAACACCCGCCTGGGCTCCCGGTGGGCCCGACACCTGCCCCGCTCGGAGCTCAGGAAGCTCCCGAGGCCGGCTCTGCGCACCAGGGCCACCAGGCTCTGGAGAACCACGTTGCTGCGGAGGGGTCTCCGCTGCGAGGGTTCCCGGCACAGGGGGCACCTGGCCGGGCCCCGGCTCTCCTCCCAGGAGAGGCAGAGACACGGTCGACAGAAGCTGTGGCCGCACTCGATGGTGACCGGGTCGAGGAAAGGATGCGTGCAGATGACGCAGCTCAGTTCCTTGTGGAAGGCCCGGGCGCTGTCGGGGTCCATCCCTCCAAGGGACGAGCCGCGCTGAGATCCACGGATCTCGGGCCCCAAGCCAGCCAGCGGGGGCGGAAACGTGCCCTTGACACCCTGAGCTCCCAGGGCGCGCTCCAAAGTCGCGAGAGGCGCAGGGGCTCAAGGGGCTGAGCCCGGCCTTGAGCACAGGGAGGCTCGGGGTGGCCACCCGGGCCCCGACGTCGAGCCCCACCACCCGCACCACCAACCAAGCACCAAGCACCAGGCACCAAGCACCCAACACCCAACGCAAACGCTAGGGATGACACCGAGGGGATCCCAACCGATGGGGCGACGAGAACGCAAAGAGCTCAAGCTCCCCGGTCGATACTCACCGGCTCCCAGCTCCCAACTCACTGGGTCCCGCCCACCTGCCGCGCTGGGCTCCTCCTCCGGCTCCTCCTCCTCCTCCTCTTTGAAAGAGGCTGAGCCTCCCTCTCACCTGGGTTCTATTTGTACTGGAGGCGGGAGAGCAGAGGAAGGGGCGCGGCCCTGGGCTTGCCCCAGCCCCAGGTGGATTTGCATATCAATAGGGGCGGGGGCTCCCGGTGCTTCAGGGGATCTCCGGGGGGCGGGGCTGGGGTGGGGACACATCCCCACCCCCAGCAGCACCTCGGGCGCCTTTGCCTTCCCCTTGCCCGGAGCTGCTTGAGGCGGGTTCCCTCTCCTGGGAGGAGGGCGCCCGATCTAGGGTTCCCCACACGCAGACGCAGAAGCAGACGCGCAGAGGCTCCGCCCCCCGGGCCGGGGCTTGCCGCTGGAAAACACGGGCGTGACGGGGAAGCGCAGGGAGCCATCGGGGAACCTCCAGAGGAGGGAACGCTTCGCCACGTCCCAGAAACTCACGCTCCCGCGCTCCAGATCCAGGAACACCCCCACCCGGCCCCGGGGCGGCTCCACGTGGTGAGCGATCAGCGGGGAGGTGGTGAAGAGGCGGTGCTGGCTGTTCCCGCTCACCCGCAGCAGGAGGAAAAGGTCCTCGGAGGCGTGCAAGCCCTGGCGGCGCCCGAGGGCCGAATCCCTACACACCCCCACGGCCCACGTGCCAGAGTCGTCGGCGCTGAGCTCCCAGTAATGTTTCCCGGAGCGGAAGGCTCGGCACCCGAACGCCACGAACTTGATGGAGTCTTCTGGATCCTGCCCGTCCCAGCTGGCGTCCGGCCCGGGCCCAGGGGGCAGACCTGCTGTCTCCACAGCTTCGCAGAAGGAGATCTCCACCCGGTACCGCCGGAGCCGCTGCATCAGGGCGGGCAGCGGAGGGGCGCACAGCTCTGGCCTCAGAGGACGGGGCATGAACACCAAGAGGGACTCGCACCTGGCCAGGGTCGATCCGGCGACCCGCAGTAGCTCCACGTCGGGTTTCTGGTAGGTGCTGATCAGCTCCTGGTAGATGTTTCGGAGGCGCCGTCCCTTCTCAAGCATCTGGGCTTCCCTTCTTTGCAATTGCAGGAGGATGGCCTTGCCTTCCCTCATGAGGAGCCCCGAGTGGTGCGTCTCCTCCTCCCCCTCCTCCTCCTCCTCCTCCTCCTCCTCTTCCTCGTCCTCCCTTGCGAAAACGCCCTTGGCCATGGCGCGGTAGAGATTCACATAGGCGATCCATTCGTCGATGATCTTGCGCTTGCGCAGGAGCTGGCTCCGGCTCTCCTGCACCTTGTCCCACACCCTGTGCATCTGCCGGAGCAGCGCCTCCCGCCGCTCCTCGGCGGCCCTGGCGGCGGGAAGGTGCGTGTGAGCCTCGTGCTCCCGAGCCTGGGAGCAGCGCTCACACAGCACGTCGCGGAGCGCCTCGCAGAACACCCGCCTGGGCTCCCGGTGGGCCCGACACCTGCCCCGCTCGGAGCTCAGGAAGCTCCCGAGGCCGGCTCTGCGCACCAGGGCCACCAGGCTCTGGAGAACCACGTTGCTGCGGAGGGGTCTCCGCTGCGAGGGTTCCCGGCACAGGGGGCACCTGGCCGGGCCCCGGCTCTCCTCCCAGGAGAGGCAGAGACACGGTCGACAGAAGCTGTGGCCGCACTCGATGGTGACCGGGTCGAGGAAAGGATGCGTGCAGATGACGCAGCTCAGTTCCTTGTGGAAGGCCCGGGCGCTGTCGGGGTCCATCCCTCCAAGGGACGAGCCGCGCTGAGATCCACGGATCTCGGGCCCCAAGCCAGCCAGCGGGGGCGGAAACGTGCCCTTGACACCCTGAGCTCCCAGGGCGCGCTCCAAAGTCGCGAGAGGCGCAGGGGCTCAAGGGGCTGAGCCCCGGCCTTGAGCACAGGGAGGCTCGGGGTGGCCACCCGGGCCCCGACGTCGAGCCCCACCACCCGCACCACCAACCAAGCACCAAGCACCAGGCACCAAGCACCCAACACCCAACGCAAACGCTAGGGATGACACCGAGGGGATCCCAACCGATGGGGCGACGAGAACGCAAAGAGCTCAAGCTCCCCGGTCGATACTCACCGGCTCCCAGCTCCCAACTCACTGGGTCCCGCCCACCTGCCGCGCTGGGCTCCTCCTCCGGCTCCTCCTCCTCCTCCTCTTTGAAAGAGGCTGAGCCTCCCTCTCACCTGGGTTCTATTTGTACTGGAGGCGGGAGAGCAGAGGAAGGGGCGCGGCCCTGGGCTTGCCCCAGCCCCAGGTGGATTTGCATATCAATAGGGGCGGGGGCTCCCGGTGCTTCAGGGGATCTCCGGGGGGCGGGGCTGGGGTGGGGACACATCCCCACCCCCAGCAGCACCTCGGGCGCCTTTGCCTTCCCCTTGCCCGGAGCTGCTTGAGGCGGGTTCCCTCTCCTGGGAGGAGGGCGCCCGATCTAGGGTTCCCCACACGCAGACGCAGAAGCAGACGCGCAGAGGCTCCGCCCCCCGGGCCGGGGCTTGCCGCTGGAAAACACGGGCGTGACGGGGAAGCGCAGGGAGCCATCGGGGAACCTCCAGAGGAGGGAACGCTTCGCCACGTCCCAGAAACTCACGCTCCCGCGCTCCAGATCCAGGAACACCCCCACCCGGCCCCGGGGCGGCTCCACGTGGTGAGCGATCAGCGGGGAGGTGGTGAAGAGGCGGTGCTGGCTGTTCCCGCTCACCCGCAGCAGGAGGAAAAGGTCCTCGGAGGCGTGCAAGCCCTGGCGGCGCCCGAGGGCCGAATCCCTACACACCCCCACGGCCCACGTGCCAGAGTCGTCGGCGCTGAGCTCCCAGTAATGTTTCCCGGAGCGGAAGGCTCGGCACCCGAACGCCACGAACTTGATGGAGTCTTCTGGATCCTGCCCGTCCCAGCTGGCGTCCGGCCCGGGCCCAGGGGGCAGACCTGCTGTCTCCACAGCTTCGCAGAAGGAGATCTCCACCCGGTACCGCCGGAGCCGCTGCATCAGGGCGGGCAGCGGAGGGGCGCACAGCTCTGGCCTCAGAGGACGGGGCATGAACACCAAGAGGGACTCGCACCTGGCCAGGGTCGATCCGGCGACCCGCAGTAGCTCCACGTCGGGTTTCTGGTAGGTGCTGATCAGCTCCTGGTAGATGTTTCGGAGGCGCCGTCCCTTCTCAAGCATCTGGGCTTCCCTTCTTTGCAATTGCAGGAGGATGGCCTTGCCTTCCCTCATGAGGAGCCCCGAGTGGTGCGTCTCCTCCTCCCCCTCCTCCTCCTCCTCCTCCTCCTCCTCTTCCTCGTCCTCCCTTGCGAAAACGCCCTTGGCCATGGCGCGGTAGAGATTCACATAGGCGATCCATTCGTCGATGATCTTGCGCTTGCGCAGGAGCTGGCTCCGGCTCTCCTGCACCTTGTCCCACACCCTGTGCATCTGCCGGAGCAGCGCCTCCCGCCGCTCCTCGGCGGCCCTGGCGGCGGGAAGGTGCGTGTGAGCCTCGTGCTCCCGAGCCTGGGAGCAGCGCTCACACAGCACGTCGCGGAGCGCCTCGCAGAACACCCGCCTGGGCTCCCGGTGGGCCCGACACCTGCCCCGCTCGGAGCTCAGGAAGCTCCCGAGGCCGGCTCTGCGCACCAGGGCCACCAGGCTCTGGAGAACCACGTTGCTGCGGAGGGGTCTCCGCTGCGAGGGTTCCCGGCACAGGGGGCACCTGGCCGGGCCCCGGCTCTCCTCCCAGGAGAGGCAGAGACACGGTCGACAGAAGCTGTGGCCGCACTCGATGGTGACCGGGTCGAGGAAAGGATGCGTGCAGATGACGCAGCTCAGTTCCTTGTGGAAGGCCCGGGCGCTGTCGGGGTCCATCCCTCCAAGGGACGAGCCGCGCTGAGATCCACGGATCTCGGGCCCCAAGCCAGCCAGCGGGGGCGGAAACGTGCCCTTGACACCCTGAGCTCCCAGGGCGCGCTCCAAAGTCGCGAGAGGCGCAGGGGCTCAAGGGGCTGAGCCCCGGCCTTGAGCACAGGGAGGCTCGGGGTGGCCACCCGGGCCCCGACGTCGAGCCCCACCACCCGCACCACCAACCAAGCACCAAGCACCAGGCACCAAGCACCCAACACCCAACGCAAACGCTAGGGATGACACCGAGGGGATCCCAACCGATGGGGCGACGAGAACGCAAAGAGCTCAAGCTCCCCGGTCGATACTCACCGGCTCCCAGCTCCCAACTCACTGGGTCCCGCCCACCTGCCGCGCTGGGCTCCTCCTCCGGCTCCTCCTCCTCCTCCTCTTTGAAAGAGGCTGAGCCTCCCTCTCACCTGGGTTCTATTTGTACTGGAGGCGGGAGAGCAGAGGAAGGGGCGCGGCCCTGGGCTTGCCCCAGCCCCAGGTGGATTTGCATATCAATAGGGGCGGGGGCTCCCGGTGCTTCAGGGGATCTCCGGGGGGCGGGGCTGGGGTGGGGACACATCCCCACCCCCAGCAGCACCTCGGGCGCCTTTGCCTTCCCCTTGCCCGGAGCTGCTTGAGGCGGGTTCCCTCTCCTGGGAGGAGGGCGCCCGATCTAGGGTTCCCCACACGCAGACGCAGAAGCAGACGCGCAGAGGCTCCGCCCCCCGGGCCGGGGCTTGCCGCTGGAAAACACGGGCGTGACGGGGAAGCGCAGGGAGCCATCGGGGAACCTCCAGAGGAGGGAACGCTTCGCCACGTCCCAGAAACTCACGCTCCCGCGCTCCAGATCCAGGAACACCCCCACCCGGCCCCGGGGCGGCTCCACGTGGTGAGCGATCAGCGGGGAGGTGGTGAAGAGGCGGTGCTGGCTGTTCCCGCTCACCCGCAGCAGGAGGAAAAGGTCCTCGGAGGCGTGCAAGCCCTGGCGGCGCCCGAGGGCCGAATCCCTACACACCCCCACGGCCCACGTGCCAGAGTCGTCGGCGCTGAGCTCCCAGTAATGTTTCCCGGAGCGGAAGGCTCGGCACCCGAACGCCACGAACTTGATGGAGTCTTCTGGATCCTGCCCGTCCCAGCTGGCGTCCGGCCCGGGCCCAGGGGGCAGACCTGCTGTCTCCACAGCTTCGCAGAAGGAGATCTCCACCCGGTACCGCCGGAGCCGCTGCATCAGGGCGGGCAGCGGAGGGGCGCACAGCTCTGGCCTCAGAGGACGGGGCATGAACACCAAGAGGGACTCGCACCTGGCCAGGGTCGATCCGGCGACCCGCAGTAGCTCCACGTCGGGTTTCTGGTAGGTGCTGATCAGCTCCTGGTAGATGTTTCGGAGGCGCCGTCCCTTCTCAAGCATCTGGGCTTCCCTTCTTTGCAATTGCAGGAGGATGGCCTTGCCTTCCCTCATGAGGAGCCCCGAGTGGTGCGTCTCCTCCTCCCCCTCCTCCTCCTCCTCCTCCTCCTCCTCTTCCTCGTCCTCCCTTGCGAAAACGCCCTTGGCCATGGCGCGGTAGAGATTCACATAGGCGATCCATTCGTCGATGATCTTGCGCTTGCGCAGGAGCTGGCTCCGGCTCTCCTGCACCTTGTCCCACACCCTGTGCATCTGCCGGAGCAGCGCCTCCCGCCGCTCCTCGGCGGCCCTGGCGGCGGGAAGGTGCGTGTGAGCCTCGTGCTCCCGAGCCTGGGAGCAGCGCTCACACAGCACGTCGCGGAGCGCCTCGCAGAACACCCGCCTGGGCTCCCGGTGGGCCCGACACCTGCCCCGCTCGGAGCTCAGGAAGCTCCCGAGGCCGGCTCTGCGCACCAGGGCCACCAGGCTCTGGAGAACCACGTTGCTGCGGAGGGGTCTCCGCTGCGAGGGTTCCCGGCACAGGGGGCACCTGGCCGGGCCCCGGCTCTCCTCCCAGGAGAGGCAGAGACACGGTCGACAGAAGCTGTGGCCGCACTCGATGGTGACCGGGTCGAGGAAAGGATGCGTGCAGATGACGCAGCTCAGTTCCTTGTGGAAGGCCCGGGCGCTGTCGGGGTCCATCCCTCCAAGGGACGAGCCGCGCTGAGATCCACGGATCTCGGGCCCCAAGCCAGCCAGCGGGGGCGGAAACGTGCCCTTGACACCCTGAGCTCCCAGGGCGCGCTCCAAAGTCGCGAGAGGCGCAGGGGCTCAAGGGGCTGAGCCCCGGCCTTGAGCACAGGGAGGCTCGGGGTGGCCACCCGGGCCCCGACGTCGAGCCCCACCACCCGCACCACCAACCAAGCACCAAGCACCAGGCACCAAGCACCCAACACCCAACGCAAACGCTAGGGATGACACCGAGGGGATCCCAACCGATGGGGCGACGAGAACGCAAAGAGCTCAAGCTCCCCGGTCGATACTCACCGGCTCCCAGCTCCCAACTCACTGGGTCCCGCCCACCTGCCGCGCTGGGCTCCTCCTCCGGCTCCTCCTCCTCCTCCTCTTTGAAAGAGGCTGAGCCTCCCTCTCACCTGGGTTCTATTTGTACTGGAGGCGGGAGAGCAGAGGAAGGGGCGCGGCCCTGGGCTTGCCCCAGCCCCAGGTGGATTTGCATATCAATAGGGGCGGGGGCTCCCGGTGCTTCAGGGGATCTCCGGGGGGCGGGGCTGGGGTGGGGACACATCCCCACCCCCAGCAGCACCTCGGGCGCCTTTGCCTTCCCCTTGCCCGGAGCTGCTTGAGGCGGGTTCCCTCTCCTGGGAGGAGGGCGCCCGATCTAGGGTTCCCCACACGCAGACGCAGAAGCAGACGCGCAGAGGCTCCGCCCCCCGGGCCGGGGCTTGCCGCTGGAAAACACGGGCGTGACGGGGAAGCGCAGGGAGCCATCGGGGAACCTCCAGAGGAGGGAACGCTTCGCCACGTCCCAGAAACTCACGCTCCCGCGCTCCAGATCCAGGAACACCCCCACCCGGCCCCGGGGCGGCTCCACGTGGTGAGCGATCAGCGGGGAGGTGGTGAAGAGGCGGTGCTGGCTGTTCCCGCTCACCCGCAGCAGGAGGAAAAGGTCCTCGGAGGCGTGCAAGCCCTGGCGGCGCCCGAGGGCCGAATCCCTACACACCCCCACGGCCCACGTGCCAGAGTCGTCGGCGCTGAGCTCCCAGTAATGTTTCCCGGAGCGGAAGGCTCGGCACCCGAACGCCACGAACTTGATGGAGTCTTCTGGATCCTGCCCGTCCCAGCTGGCGTCCGGCCCGGGCCCAGGGGGCAGACCTGCTGTCTCCACAGCTTCGCAGAAGGAGATCTCCACCCGGTACCGCCGGAGCCGCTGCATCAGGGCGGGCAGCGGAGGGGCGCACAGCTCTGGCCTCAGAGGACGGGGCATGAACACCAAGAGGGACTCGCACCTGGCCAGGGTCGATCCGGCGACCCGCAGTAGCTCCACGTCGGGTTTCTGGTAGGTGCTGATCAGCTCCTGGTAGATGTTTCGGAGGCGCCGTCCCTTCTCAAGCATCTGGGCTTCCCTTCTTTGCAATTGCAGGAGGATGGCCTTGCCTTCCCTCATGAGGAGCCCCGAGTGGTGCGTCTCCTCCTCCCCCTCCTCCTCCTCCTCCTCCTCCTCCTCTTCCTCGTCCTCCCTTGCGAAAACGCCCTTGGCCATGGCGCGGTAGAGATTCACATAGGCGATCCATTCGTCGATGATCTTGCGCTTGCGCAGGAGCTGGCTCCGGCTCTCCTGCACCTTGTCCCACACCCTGTGCATCTGCCGGAGCAGCGCCTCCCGCCGCTCCTCGGCGGCCCTGGCGGCGGGAAGGTGCGTGTGAGCCTCGTGCTCCCGAGCCTGGGAGCAGCGCTCACACAGCACGTCGCGGAGCGCCTCGCAGAACACCCGCCTGGGCTCCCGGTGGGCCCGACACCTGCCCCGCTCGGAGCTCAGGAAGCTCCCGAGGCCGGCTCTGCGCACCAGGGCCACCAGGCTCTGGAGAACCACGTTGCTGCGGAGGGGTCTCCGCTGCGAGGGTTCCCGGCACAGGGGGCACCTGGCCGGGCCCCGGCTCTCCTCCCAGGAGAGGCAGAGACACGGTCGACAGAAGCTGTGGCCGCACTCGATGGTGACCGGGTCGAGGAAAGGATGCGTGCAGATGACGCAGCTCAGTTCCTTGTGGAAGGCCCGGGCGCTGTCGGGGTCCATCCCTCCAAGGGACGAGCCGCGCTGAGATCCACGGATCTCGGGCCCCAAGCCAGCCAGCGGGGGCGGAAACGTGCCCTTGACACCCTGAGCTCCCAGGGCGCGCTCCAAAGTCGCGAGAGGCGCAGGGGCTCAAGGGGCTGAGCCCCGGCCTTGAGCACAGGGAGGCTCGGGGTGGCCACCCGGGCCCCGACGTCGAGCCCCACCACCCGCACCACCAACCAAGCACCAAGCACCAGGCACCAAGCACCCAACACCCAACGCAAACGCTAGGGATGACACCGAGGGGATCCCAACCGATGGGGCGACGAGAACGCAAAGAGCTCAAGCTCCCCGGTCGATACTCACCGGCTCCCAGCTCCCAACTCACTGGGTCCCGCCCACCTGCCGCGCTGGGCTCCTCCTCCGGCTCCTCCTCCTCCTCCTCTTTGAAAGAGGCTGAGCCTCCCTCTCACCTGGGTTCTATTTGTACTGGAGGCGGGAGAGCAGAGGAAGGGGCGCGGCCCTGGGCTTGCCCCAGCCCCAGGTGGATTTGCATATCAATAGGGGCGGGGGCTCCCGGTGCTTCAGGGGATCTCCGGGGGGCGGGGCTGGGGTGGGGACACATCCCCACCCCCAGCAGCACCTCGGGCGCCTTTGCCTTCCCCTTGCCCGGAGCTGCTTGAGGCGGGTTCCCTCTCCTGGGAGGAGGGCGCCCGATCTAGGGTTCCCCACACGCAGACGCAGAAGCAGACGCGCAGAGGCTCCGCCCCCCGGGCCGGGGCTTGCCGCTGGAAAACACGGGCGTGACGGGGAAGCGCAGGGAGCCATCGGGGAACCTCCAGAGGAGGGAACGCTTCGCCACGTCCCAGAAACTCACGCTCCCGCGCTCCAGATCCAGGAACACCCCCACCCGGCCCCGGGGCGGCTCCACGTGGTGAGCGATCAGCGGGGAGGTGGTGAAGAGGCGGTGCTGGCTGTTCCCGCTCACCCGCAGCAGGAGGAAAAGGTCCTCGGAGGCGTGCAAGCCCTGGCGGCGCCCGAGGGCCGAATCCCTACACACCCCCACGGCCCACGTGCCAGAGTCGTCGGCGCTGAGCTCCCAGTAATGTTTCCCGGAGCGGAAGGCTCGGCACCCGAACGCCACGAACTTGATGGAGTCTTCTGGATCCTGCCCGTCCCAGCTGGCGTCCGGCCCGGGCCCAGGGGGCAGACCTGCTGTCTCCACAGCTTCGCAGAAGGAGATCTCCACCCGGTACCGCCGGAGCCGCTGCATCAGGGCGGGCAGCGGAGGGGCGCACAGCTCTGGCCTCAGAGGACGGGGCATGAACACCAAGAGGGACTCGCACCTGGCCAGGGTCGATCCGGCGACCCGCAGTAGCTCCACGTCGGGTTTCTGGTAGGTGCTGATCAGCTCCTGGTAGATGTTTCGGAGGCGCCGTCCCTTCTCAAGCATCTGGGCTTCCCTTCTTTGCAATTGCAGGAGGATGGCCTTGCCTTCCCTCATGAGGAGCCCCGAGTGGTGCGTCTCCTCCTCCCCCTCCTCCTCCTCCTCCTCCTCCTCCTCTTCCTCGTCCTCCCTTGCGAAAACGCCCTTGGCCATGGCGCGGTAGAGATTCACATAGGCGATCCATTCGTCGATGATCTTGCGCTTGCGCAGGAGCTGGCTCCGGCTCTCCTGCACCTTGTCCCACACCCTGTGCATCTGCCGGAGCAGCGCCTCCCGCCGCTCCTCGGCGGCCCTGGCGGCGGGAAGGTGCGTGTGAGCCTCGTGCTCCCGAGCCTGGGAGCAGCGCTCACACAGCACGTCGCGGAGCGCCTCGCAGAACACCCGCCTGGGCTCCCGGTGGGCCCGACACCTGCCCCGCTCGGAGCTCAGGAAGCTCCCGAGGCCGGCTCTGCGCACCAGGGCCACCAGGCTCTGGAGAACCACGTTGCTGCGGAGGGGTCTCCGCTGCGAGGGTTCCCGGCACAGGGGGCACCTGGCCGGGCCCCGGCTCTCCTCCCAGGAGAGGCAGAGACACGGTCGACAGAAGCTGTGGCCGCACTCGATGGTGACCGGGTCGAGGAAAGGATGCGTGCAGATGACGCAGCTCAGTTCCTTGTGGAAGGCCCGGGCGCTGTCGGGGTCCATCCCTCCAAGGGACGAGCCGCGCTGAGATCCACGGATCTCGGGCCCCAAGCCAGCCAGCGGGGGCGGAAACGTGCCCTTGACACCCTGAGCTCCCAGGGCGCGCTCCAAAGTCGCGAGAGGCGCAGGGGCTCAAGGGGCTGAGCCCCGGCCTTGAGCACAGGGAGGCTCGGGGTGGCCACCCGGGCCCCGACGTCGAGCCCCACCACCCGCACCACCAACCAAGCACCAAGCACCAGGCACCAAGCACCCAACACCCAACGCAAACGCTAGGGATGACACCGAGGGGATCCCAACCGATGGGGCGACGAGAACGCAAAGAGCTCAAGCTCCCCGGTCGATACTCACCGGCTCCCAGCTCCCAACTCACTGGGTCCCGCCCACCTGCCGCGCTGGGCTCCTCCTCCGGCTCCTCCTCCTCCTCCTCTTTGAAAGAGGCTGAGCCTCCCTCTCACCTGGGTTCTATTTGTACTGGAGGCGGGAGAGCAGAGGAAGGGGCGCGGCCCTGGGCTTGCCCCAGCCCCAGGTGGATTTGCATATCAATAGGGGCGGGGGCTCCCGGTGCTTCAGGGGATCTCCGGGGGGCGGGGCTGGGGTGGGGACACATCCCCACCCCCAGCAGCACCTCGGGCGCCTTTGCCTTCCCCTTGCCCGGAGCTGCTTGAGGCGGGTTCCCTCTCCTGGGAGGAGGGCGCCCGATCTAGGGTTCCCCACACGCAGACGCAGAAGCAGACGCGCAGAGGCTCCGCCCCCCGGGCCGGGGCTTGCCGCTGGAAAACACGGGCGTGACGGGGAAGCGCAGGGAGCCATCGGGGAACCTCCAGAGGAGGGAACGCTTCGCCACGTCCCAGAAACTCACGCTCCCGCGCTCCAGATCCAGGAACACCCCCACCCGGCCCCGGGGCGGCTCCACGTGGTGAGCGATCAGCGGGGAGGTGGTGAAGAGGCGGTGCTGGCTGTTCCCGCTCACCCGCAGCAGGAGGAAAAGGTCCTCGGAGGCGTGCAAGCCCTGGCGGCGCCCGAGGGCCGAATCCCTACACACCCCCACGGCCCACGTGCCAGAGTCGTCGGCGCTGAGCTCCCAGTAATGTTTCCCGGAGCGGAAGGCTCGGCACCCGAACGCCACGAACTTGATGGAGTCTTCTGGATCCTGCCCGTCCCAGCTGGCGTCCGGCCCGGGCCCAGGGGGCAGACCTGCTGTCTCCACAGCTTCGCAGAAGGAGATCTCCACCCGGTACCGCCGGAGCCGCTGCATCAGGGCGGGCAGCGGAGGGGCGCACAGCTCTGGCCTCAGAGGACGGGGCATGAACACCAAGAGGGACTCGCACCTGGCCAGGGTCGATCCGGCGACCCGCAGTAGCTCCACGTCGGGTTTCTGGTAGGTGCTGATCAGCTCCTGGTAGATGTTTCGGAGGCGCCGTCCCTTCTCAAGCATCTGGGCTTCCCTTCTTTGCAATTGCAGGAGGATGGCCTTGCCTTCCCTCATGAGGAGCCCCGAGTGGTGCGTCTCCTCCTCCCCCTCCTCCTCCTCCTCCTCCTCCTCCTCTTCCTCGTCCTCCCTTGCGAAAACGCCCTTGGCCATGGCGCGGTAGAGATTCACATAGGCGATCCATTCGTCGATGATCTTGCGCTTGCGCAGGAGCTGGCTCCGGCTCTCCTGCACCTTGTCCCACACCCTGTGCATCTGCCGGAGCAGCGCCTCCCGCCGCTCCTCGGCGGCCCTGGCGGCGGGAAGGTGCGTGTGAGCCTCGTGCTCCCGAGCCTGGGAGCAGCGCTCACACAGCACGTCGCGGAGCGCCTCGCAGAACACCCGCCTGGGCTCCCGGTGGGCCCGACACCTGCCCCGCTCGGAGCTCAGGAAGCTCCCGAGGCCGGCTCTGCGCACCAGGGCCACCAGGCTCTGGAGAACCACGTTGCTGCGGAGGGGTCTCCGCTGCGAGGGTTCCCGGCACAGGGGGCACCTGGCCGGGCCCCGGCTCTCCTCCCAGGAGAGGCAGAGACACGGTCGACAGAAGCTGTGGCCGCACTCGATGGTGACCGGGTCGAGGAAAGGATGCGTGCAGATGACGCAGCTCAGTTCCTTGTGGAAGGCCCGGGCGCTGTCGGGGTCCATCCCTCCAAGGGACGAGCCGCGCTGAGATCCACGGATCTCGGGCCCCAAGCCAGCCAGCGGGGGCGGAAACGTGCCCTTGACACCCTGAGCTCCCAGGGCGCGCTCCAAAGTCGCGAGAGGCGCAGGGGCTCAAGGGGCTGAGCGCCGGCCTTGAGCACAGGGAGGCTCGGGGTGGCCACCCGGGCCCCGACGTCGAGCCCCACCACCCGCACCACCAACCAAGCACCAAGCACCAGGCACCAAGCACCCAACACCCAACGCAAACGCTAGGGATGACACCGAGGGGATCCCAACCGATGGGGCGACGAGAACGCAAAGAGCTCAAGCTCCCCGGTCGATACTCACCGGCTCCCAGCTCCCAACTCACTGGGTCCCGCCCACCTGCCGCGCTGGGCTCCTCCTCCGGCTCCTCCTCCTCCTCCTCTTTGAAAGAGGCTGAGCCTCCCTCTCACCTGGGTTCTATTTGTACTGGAGGCGGGAGAGCAGAGGAAGGGGCGCGGCCCTGGGCTTGCCCCAGCCCCAGGTGGATTTGCATATCAATAGGGGCGGGGGCTCCCGGTGCTTCAGGGGATCTCCGGGGGGCGGGGCTGGGGTGGGGACACATCCCCACCCCCAGCAGCACCTCGGGCGCCTTTGCCTTCCCCTTGCCCGGAGCTGCTTGAGGCGGGTTCCCTCTCCTGGGAGGAGGGCGCCCGATCTAGGGTTCCCCACACGCAGACGCAGAAGCAGACGCGCAGAGGCTCCGCCCCCCGGGCCGGGGCTTGCCGCTGGAAAACACGGGCGTGACGGGGAAGCGCAGGGAGCCATCGGGGAACCTCCAGAGGAGGGAACGCTTCGCCACGTCCCAGAAACTCACGCTCCCGCGCTCCAGATCCAGGAACACCCCCACCCGGCCCCGGGGCGGCTCCACGTGGTGAGCGATCAGCGGGGAGGTGGTGAAGAGGCGGTGCTGGCTGTTCCCGCTCACCCGCAGCAGGAGGAAAAGGTCCTCGGAGGCGTGCAAGCCCTGGCGGCGCCCGAGGGCCGAATCCCTACACACCCCCACGGCCCACGTGCCAGAGTCGTCGGCGCTGAGCTCCCAGTAATGTTTCCCGGAGCGGAAGGCTCGGCACCCGAACGCCACGAACTTGATGGAGTCTTCTGGATCCTGCCCGTCCCAGCTGGCGTCCGGCCCGGGCCCAGGGGGCAGACCTGCTGTCTCCACAGCTTCGCAGAAGGAGATCTCCACCCGGTACCGCCGGAGCCGCTGCATCAGGGCGGGCAGCGGAGGGGCGCACAGCTCTGGCCTCAGAGGACGGGGCATGAACACCAAGAGGGACTCGCACCTGGCCAGGGTCGATCCGGCGACCCGCAGTAGCTCCACGTCGGGTTTCTGGTAGGTGCTGATCAGCTCCTGGTAGATGTTTCGGAGGCGCCGTCCCTTCTCAAGCATCTGGGCTTCCCTTCTTTGCAATTGCAGGAGGATGGCCTTGCCTTCCCTCATGAGGAGCCCCGAGTGGTGCGTCTCCTCCTCCCCCTCCTCCTCCTCCTCCTCCTCCTCCTCTTCCTCGTCCTCCCTTGCGAAAACGCCCTTGGCCATGGCGCGGTAGAGATTCACATAGGCGATCCATTCGTCGATGATCTTGCGCTTGCGCAGGAGCTGGCTCCGGCTCTCCTGCACCTTGTCCCACACCCTGTGCATCTGCCGGAGCAGCGCCTCCCGCCGCTCCTCGGCGGCCCTGGCGGCGGGAAGGTGCGTGTGAGCCTCGTGCTCCCGAGCCTGGGAGCAGCGCTCACACAGCACGTCGCGGAGCGCCTCGCAGAACACCCGCCTGGGCTCCCGGTGGGCCCGACACCTGCCCCGCTCGGAGCTCAGGAAGCTCCCGAGGCCGGCTCTGCGCACCAGGGCCACCAGGCTCTGGAGAACCACGTTGCTGCGGAGGGGTCTCCGCTGCGAGGGTTCCCGGCACAGGGGGCACCTGGCCGGGCCCCGGCTCTCCTCCCAGGAGAGGCAGAGACACGGTCGACAGAAGCTGTGGCCGCACTCGATGGTGACCGGGTCGAGGAAAGGATGCGTGCAGATGACGCAGCTCAGTTCCTTGTGGAAGGCCCGGGCGCTGTCGGGGTCCATCCCTCCAAGGGACGAGCCGCGCTGAGATCCACGGATCTCGGGCCCCAAGCCAGCCAGCGGGGGCGGAAACGTGCCCTTGACACCCTGAGCTCCCAGGGCGCGCTCCAAAGTCGCGAGAGGCGCAGGGGCTCAAGGGGCTGAGCGCCGGCCTTGAGCACAGGGAGGCTCGGGGTGGCCACCCGGGCCCCGACGTCGAGCCCCACCACCCGCACCACCAACCAAGCACCAAGCACCAGGCACCAAGCACCCAACACCCAACGCAAACGCTAGGGATGACACCGAGGGGATCCCAACCGATGGGGCGACGAGAACGCAAAGAGCTCAAGCTCCCCGGTCGATACTCACCGGCTCCCAGCTCCCAACTCACTGGGTCCCGCCCACCTGCCGCGCTGGGCTCCTCCTCCGGCTCCTCCTCCTCCTCCTCTTTGAAAGAGGCTGAGCCTCCCTCTCACCTGGGTTCTATTTGTACTGGAGGCGGGAGAGCAGAGGAAGGGGCGCGGCCCTGGGCTTGCCCCAGCCCCAGGTGGATTTGCATATCAATAGGGGCGGGGGCTCCCGGTGCTTCAGGGGATCTCCGGGGGGCGGGGCTGGGGTGGGGACACATCCCCACCCCCAGCAGCACCTCGGGCGCCTTTGCCTTCCCCTTGCCCGGAGCTGCTTGAGGCGGGTTCCCTCTCCTGGGAGGAGGGCGCCCGATCTAGGGTTCCCCACACGCAGACGCAGAAGCAGACGCGCAGAGGCTCCGCCCCCCGGGCCGGGGCTTGCCGCTGGAAAACACGGGCGTGACGGGGAAGCGCAGGGAGCCATCGGGGAACCTCCAGAGGAGGGAACGCTTCGCCACGTCCCAGAAACTCACGCTCCCGCGCTCCAGATCCAGGAACACCCCCACCCGGCCCCGGGGCGGCTCCACGTGGTGAGCGATCAGCGGGGAGGTGGTGAAGAGGCGGTGCTGGCTGTTCCCGCTCACCCGCAGCAGGAGGAAAAGGTCCTCGGAGGCGTGCAAGCCCTGGCGGCGCCCGAGGGCCGAATCCCTACACACCCCCACGGCCCACGTGCCAGAGTCGTCGGCGCTGAGCTCCCAGTAATGTTTCCCGGAGCGGAAGGCTCGGCACCCGAACGCCACGAACTTGATGGAGTCTTCTGGATCCTGCCCGTCCCAGCTGGCGTCCGGCCCGGGCCCAGGGGGCAGACCTGCTGTCTCCACAGCTTCGCAGAAGGAGATCTCCACCCGGTACCGCCGGAGCCGCTGCATCAGGGCGGGCAGCGGAGGGGCGCACAGCTCTGGCCTCAGAGGACGGGGCATGAACACCAAGAGGGACTCGCACCTGGCCAGGGTCGATCCGGCGACCCGCAGTAGCTCCACGTCGGGTTTCTGGTAGGTGCTGATCAGCTCCTGGTAGATGTTTCGGAGGCGCCGTCCCTTCTCAAGCATCTGGGCTTCCCTTCTTTGCAATTGCAGGAGGATGGCCTTGCCTTCCCTCATGAGGAGCCCCGAGTGGTGCGTCTCCTCCTCCCCCTCCTCCTCCTCCTCCTCCTCCTCCTCTTCCTCGTCCTCCCTTGCGAAAACGCCCTTGGCCATGGCGCGGTAGAGATTCACATAGGCGATCCATTCGTCGATGATCTTGCGCTTGCGCAGGAGCTGGCTCCGGCTCTCCTGCACCTTGTCCCACACCCTGTGCATCTGCCGGAGCAGCGCCTCCCGCCGCTCCTCGGCGGCCCTGGCGGCGGGAAGGTGCGTGTGAGCCTCGTGCTCCCGAGCCTGGGAGCAGCGCTCACACAGCACGTCGCGGAGCGCCTCGCAGAACACCCGCCTGGGCTCCCGGTGGGCCCGACACCTGCCCCGCTCGGAGCTCAGGAAGCTCCCGAGGCCGGCTCTGCGCACCAGGGCCACCAGGCTCTGGAGAACCACGTTGCTGCGGAGGGGTCTCCGCTGCGAGGGTTCCCGGCACAGGGGGCACCTGGCCGGGCCCCGGCTCTCCTCCCAGGAGAGGCAGAGACACGGTCGACAGAAGCTGTGGCCGCACTCGATGGTGACCGGGTCGAGGAAAGGATGCGTGCAGATGACGCAGCTCAGTTCCTTGTGGAAGGCCCGGGCGCTGTCGGGGTCCATCCCTCCAAGGGACGAGCCGCGCTGAGATCCACGGATCTCGGGCCCCAAGCCAGCCAGCGGGGGCGGAAACGTGCCCTTGACACCCTGAGCTCCCAGGGCGCGCTCCAAAGTCGCGAGAGGCGCAGGGGCTCAAGGGGCTGAGCGCCGGCCTTGAGCACAGGGAG
Organism: Perognathus longimembris pacificus; assembly: GCF_023159225.1. Lineage (NCBI taxonomy): Eukaryota > Metazoa > Chordata > Mammalia > Rodentia > Heteromyidae > Perognathus > Perognathus longimembris. Next base: position 35,059,141 of record NC_063181.1, on the reverse strand, counting down.
GCTCGGGGTGGCCACCCGGGCCCCGACGTCGAGCCCCACCACCCGCACCACCAACCAAGCACCAAGCACCAGGCACCAAGCACCCAACACCCAACGCAAACGCTAGGGATGACACCGAGGGGATCCCAACCGATGGGGCGACGAGAACGCAAAGAGCTCAAGCTCCCCGGTCGATACTCACCGGCTCCCAGCTCCCAACTCACTGGGTCCCGCCCACCTGCCGCGCTGGGCTCCTCCTCCGGCTCCTCCTCCTCCTCCTCTTTGAAAGAGGCTGAGCCTCCCTCTCACCTGGGTTCTATTTGTACTGGAGGCGGGAGAGCAGAGGAAGGGGCGCGGCCCTGGGCTTGCCCCAGCCCCAGGTGGATTTGCATATCAATAGGGGCGGGGGCTCCCGGTGCTTCAGGGGATCTCCGGGGGGCGGGGCTGGGGTGGGGACACATCCCCACCCCCAGCAGCACCTCGGGCGCCTTTGCCTTCCCCTTGCCCGGAGCTGCTTGAGGCGGGTTCCCTCTCCTGGGAGGAGGGCGCCCGATCTAGGGTTCCCCACACGCAGACGCAGAAGCAGACGCGCAGAGGCTCCGCCCCCCGGGCCGGGGCTTGCCGCTGGAAAACACGGGCGTGACGGGGAAGCGCAGGGAGCCATCGGGGAACCTCCAGAGGAGGGAACGCTTCGCCACGTCCCAGAAACTCACGCTCCCGCGCTCCAGATCCAGGAACACCCCCACCCGGCCCCGGGGCGGCTCCACGTGGTGAGCGATCAGCGGGGAGGTGGTGAAGAGGCGGTGCTGGCTGTTCCCGCTCACCCGCAGCAGGAGGAAAAGGTCCTCGGAGGCGTGCAAGCCCTGGCGGCGCCCGAGGGCCGAATCCCTACACACCCCCACGGCCCACGTGCCAGAGTCGTCGGCGCTGAGCTCCCAGTAATGTTTCCCGGAGCGGAAGGCTCGGCACCCGAACGCCACGAACTTGATGGAGTCTTCTGGATCCTGCCCGTCCCAGCTGGCGTCCGGCCCGGGCCCAGGGGGCAGACCTGCTGTCTCCACAGCTTCGCAGAAGGAGATCTCCACCCGGTACCGCCGGAGCCGCTGCATCAGGGCGGGCAGCGGAGGGGCGCACAGCTCTGGCCTCAGAGGACGGGGCATGAACACCAAGAGGGACTCGCACCTGGCCAGGGTCGATCCGGCGACCCGCAGTAGCTCCACGTCGGGTTTCTGGTAGGTGCTGATCAGCTCCTGGTAGATGTTTCGGAGGCGCCGTCCCTTCTCAAGCATCTGGGCTTCCCTTCTTTGCAATTGCAGGAGGATGGCCTTGCCTTCCCTCATGAGGAGCCCCGAGTGGTGCGTCTCCTCCTCCCCCTCCTCCTCCTCCTCCTCCTCCTCCTCTTCCTCGTCCTCCCTTGCGAAAACGCCCTTGGCCATGGCGCGGTAGAGATTCACATAGGCGATCCATTCGTCGATGATCTTGCGCTTGCGCAGGAGCTGGCTCCGGCTCTCCTGCACCTTGTCCCACACCCTGTGCATCTGCCGGAGCAGCGCCTCCCGCCGCTCCTCGGCGGCCCTGGCGGCGGGAAGGTGCGTGTGAGCCTCGTGCTCCCGAGCCTGGGAGCAGCGCTCACACAGCACGTCGCGGAGCGCCTCGCAGAACACCCGCCTGGGCTCCCGGTGGGCCCGACACCTGCCCCGCTCGGAGCTCAGGAAGCTCCCGAGGCCGGCTCTGCGCACCAGGGCCACCAGGCTCTGGAGAACCACGTTGCTGCGGAGGGGTCTCCGCTGCGAGGGTTCCCGGCACAGGGGGCACCTGGCCGGGCCCCGGCTCTCCTCCCAGGAGAGGCAGAGACACGGTCGACAGAAGCTGTGGCCGCACTCGATGGTGACCGGGTCGAGGAAAGGATGCGTGCAGATGACGCAGCTCAGTTCCTTGTGGAAGGCCCGGGCGCTGTCGGGGTCCATCCCTCCAAGGGACGAGCCGCGCTGAGATCCACGGATCTCGGGCCCCAAGCCAGCCAGCGGGGGCGGAAACGTGCCCTTGACACCCTGAGCTCCCAGGGCGCGCTCCAAAGTCGCGAGAGGCGCAGGGGCTCAAGGGGCTGAGCGCCGGCCTTGAGCACAGGGAGGCTCGGGGTGGCCACCCGGGCCCCGACGTCGAGCCCCACCACCCGCACCACCAACCAAGCACCAAGCACCAGGCACCAAGCACCCAACACCCAACGCAAACGCTAGGGATGACACCGAGGGGATCCCAACCGATGGGGCGACGAGAACGCAAAGAGCTCAAGCTCCCCGGTCGATACTCACCGGCTCCCAGCTCCCAACTCACTGGGTCCCGCCCACCTGCCGCGCTGGGCTCCTCCTCCGGCTCCTCCTCCTCCTCCTCTTTGAAAGAGGCTGAGCCTCCCTCTCACCTGGGTTCTATTTGTACTGGAGGCGGGAGAGCAGAGGAAGGGGCGCGGCCCTGGGCTTGCCCCAGCCCCAGGTGGATTTGCATATCAATAGGGGCGGGGGCTCCCGGTGCTTCAGGGGATCTCCGGGGGGCGGGGCTGGGGTGGGGACACATCCCCACCCCCAGCAGCACCTCGGGCGCCTTTGCCTTCCCCTTGCCCGGAGCTGCTTGAGGCGGGTTCCCTCTCCTGGGAGGAGGGCGCCCGATCTAGGGTTCCCCACACGCAGACGCAGAAGCAGACGCGCAGAGGCTCCGCCCCCCGGGCCGGGGCTTGCCGCTGGAAAACACGGGCGTGACGGGGAAGCGCAGGGAGCCATCGGGGAACCTCCAGAGGAGGGAACGCTTCGCCACGTCCCAGAAACTCACGCTCCCGCGCTCCAGATCCAGGAACACCCCCACCCGGCCCCGGGGCGGCTCCACGTGGTGAGCGATCAGCGGGGAGGTGGTGAAGAGGCGGTGCTGGCTGTTCCCGCTCACCCGCAGCAGGAGGAAAAGGTCCTCGGAGGCGTGCAAGCCCTGGCGGCGCCCGAGGGCCGAATCCCTACACACCCCCACGGCCCACGTGCCAGAGTCGTCGGCGCTGAGCTCCCAGTAATGTTTCCCGGAGCGGAAGGCTCGGCACCCGAACGCCACGAACTTGATGGAGTCTTCTGGATCCTGCCCGTCCCAGCTGGCGTCCGGCCCGGGCCCAGGGGGCAGACCTGCTGTCTCCACAGCTTCGCAGAAGGAGATCTCCACCCGGTACCGCCGGAGCCGCTGCATCAGGGCGGGCAGCGGAGGGGCGCACAGCTCTGGCCTCAGAGGACGGGGCATGAACACCAAGAGGGACTCGCACCTGGCCAGGGTCGATCCGGCGACCCGCAGTAGCTCCACGTCGGGTTTCTGGTAGGTGCTGATCAGCTCCTGGTAGATGTTTCGGAGGCGCCGTCCCTTCTCAAGCATCTGGGCTTCCCTTCTTTGCAATTGCAGGAGGATGGCCTTGCCTTCCCTCATGAGGAGCCCCGAGTGGTGCGTCTCCTCCTCCCCCTCCTCCTCCTCCTCCTCCTCCTCCTCTTCCTCGTCCTCCCTTGCGAAAACGCCCTTGGCCATGGCGCGGTAGAGATTCACATAGGCGATCCATTCGTCGATGATCTTGCGCTTGCGCAGGAGCTGGCTCCGGCTCTCCTGCACCTTGTCCCACACCCTGTGCATCTGCCGGAGCAGCGCCTCCCGCCGCTCCTCGGCGGCCCTGGCGGCGGGAAGGTGCGTGTGAGCCTCGTGCTCCCGAGCCTGGGAGCAGCGCTCACACAGCACGTCGCGGAGCGCCTCGCAGAACACCCGCCTGGGCTCCCGGTGGGCCCGACACCTGCCCCGCTCGGAGCTCAGGAAGCTCCCGAGGCCGGCTCTGCGCACCAGGGCCACCAGGCTCTGGAGAACCACGTTGCTGCGGAGGGGTCTCCGCTGCGAGGGTTCCCGGCACAGGGGGCACCTGGCCGGGCCCCGGCTCTCCTCCCAGGAGAGGCAGAGACACGGTCGACAGAAGCTGTGGCCGCACTCGATGGTGACCGGGTCGAGGAAAGGATGCGTGCAGATGACGCAGCTCAGTTCCTTGTGGAAGGCCCGGGCGCTGTCGGGGTCCATCCCTCCAAGGGACGAGCCGCGCTGAGATCCACGGATCTCGGGCCCCAAGCCAGCCAGCGGGGGCGGAAACGTGCCCTTGACACCCTGAGCTCCCAGGGCGCGCTCCAAAGTCGCGAGAGGCGCAGGGGCTCAAGGGGCTGAGCCCCGGCCTTGAGCACAGGGAGGCTCGGGGTGGCCACCCGGGCCCCGACGTCGAGCCCCACCACCCGCACCACCAACCAAGCACCAAGCACCAGGCACCAAGCACCCAACACCCAACGCAAACGCTAGGGATGACACCGAGGGGATCCCAACCGATGGGGCGACGAGAACGCAAAGAGCTCAAGCTCCCCGGTCGATACTCACCGGCTCCCAGCTCCCAACTCACTGGGTCCCGCCCACCTGCCGCGCTGGGCTCCTCCTCCGGCTCCTCCTCCTCCTCCTCTTTGAAAGAGGCTGAGCCTCCCTCTCACCTGGGTTCTATTTGTACTGGAGGCGGGAGAGCAGAGGAAGGGGCGCGGCCCTGGGCTTGCCCCAGCCCCAGGTGGATTTGCATATCAATAGGGGCGGGGGCTCCCGGTGCTTCAGGGGATCTCCGGGGGGCGGGGCTGGGGTGGGGACACATCCCCACCCCCAGCAGCACCTCGGGCGCCTTTGCCTTCCCCTTGCCCGGAGCTGCTTGAGGCGGGTTCCCTCTCCTGGGAGGAGGGCGCCCGATCTAGGGTTCCCCACACGCAGACGCAGAAGCAGACGCGCAGAGGCTCCGCCCCCCGGGCCGGGGCTTGCCGCTGGAAAACACGGGCGTGACGGGGAAGCGCAGGGAGCCATCGGGGAACCTCCAGAGGAGGGAACGCTTCGCCACGTCCCAGAAACTCACGCTCCCGCGCTCCAGATCCAGGAACACCCCCACCCGGCCCCGGGGCGGCTCCACGTGGTGAGCGATCAGCGGGGAGGTGGTGAAGAGGCGGTGCTGGCTGTTCCCGCTCACCCGCAGCAGGAGGAAAAGGTCCTCGGAGGCGTGCAAGCCCTGGCGGCGCCCGAGGGCCGAATCCCTACACACCCCCACGGCCCACGTGCCAGAGTCGTCGGCGCTGAGCTCCCAGTAATGTTTCCCGGAGCGGAAGGCTCGGCACCCGAACGCCACGAACTTGATGGAGTCTTCTGGATCCTGCCCGTCCCAGCTGGCGTCCGGCCCGGGCCCAGGGGGCAGACCTGCTGTCTCCACAGCTTCGCAGAAGGAGATCTCCACCCGGTACCGCCGGAGCCGCTGCATCAGGGCGGGCAGCGGAGGGGCGCACAGCTCTGGCCTCAGAGGACGGGGCATGAACACCAAGAGGGACTCGCACCTGGCCAGGGTCGATCCGGCGACCCGCAGTAGCTCCACGTCGGGTTTCTGGTAGGTGCTGATCAGCTCCTGGTAGATGTTTCGGAGGCGCCGTCCCTTCTCAAGCATCTGGGCTTCCCTTCTTTGCAATTGCAGGAGGATGGCCTTGCCTTCCCTCATGAGGAGCCCCGAGTGGTGCGTCTCCTCCTCCCCCTCCTCCTCCTCCTCCTCCTCCTCCTCTTCCTCGTCCTCCCTTGCGAAAACGCCCTTGGCCATGGCGCGGTAGAGATTCACATAGGCGATCCATTCGTCGATGATCTTGCGCTTGCGCAGGAGCTGGCTCCGGCTCTCCTGCACCTTGTCCCACACCCTGTGCATCTGCCGGAGCAGCGCCTCCCGCCGCTCCTCGGCGGCCCTGGCGGCGGGAAGGTGCGTGTGAGCCTCGTGCTCCCGAGCCTGGGAGCAGCGCTCACACAGCACGTCGCGGAGCGCCTCGCAGAACACCCGCCTGGGCTCCCGGTGGGCCCGACACCTGCCCCGCTCGGAGCTCAGGAAGCTCCCGAGGCCGGCTCTGCGCACCAGGGCCACCAGGCTCTGGAGAACCACGTTGCTGCGGAGGGGTCTCCGCTGCGAGGGTTCCCGGCACAGGGGGCACCTGGCCGGGCCCCGGCTCTCCTCCCAGGAGAGGCAGAGACACGGTCGACAGAAGCTGTGGCCGCACTCGATGGTGACCGGGTCGAGGAAAGGATGCGTGCAGATGACGCAGCTCAGTTCCTTGTGGAAGGCCCGGGCGCTGTCGGGGTCCATCCCTCCAAGGGACGAGCCGCGCTGAGATCCACGGATCTCGGGCCCCAAGCCAGCCAGCGGGGGCGGAAACGTGCCCTTGACACCCTGAGCTCCCAGGGCGCGCTCCAAAGTCGCGAGAGGCGCAGGGGCTCAAGGGGCTGAGCGCCGGCCTTGAGCACAGGGAGGCTCGGGGTGGCCACCCGGGCCCCGACGTCGAGCCCCACCACCCGCACCACCAACCAAGCACCAAGCACCAGGCACCAAGCACCCAACACCCAACGCAAACGCTAGGGATGACACCGAGGGGATCCCAACCGATGGGGCGACGAGAACGCAAAGAGCTCAAGCTCCCCGGTCGATACTCACCGGCTCCCAGCTCCCAACTCACTGGGTCCCGCCCACCTGCCGCGCTGGGCTCCTCCTCCGGCTCCTCCTCCTCCTCCTCTTTGAAAGAGGCTGAGCCTCCCTCTCACCTGGGTTCTATTTGTACTGGAGGCGGGAGAGCAGAGGAAGGGGCGCGGCCCTGGGCTTGCCCCAGCCCCAGGTGGATTTGCATATCAATAGGGGCGGGGGCTCCCGGTGCTTCAGGGGATCTCCGGGGGGCGGGGCTGGGGTGGGGACACATCCCCACCCCCAGCAGCACCTCGGGCGCCTTTGCCTTCCCCTTGCCCGGAGCTGCTTGAGGCGGGTTCCCTCTCCTGGGAGGAGGGCGCCCGATCTAGGGTTCCCCACACGCAGACGCAGAAGCAGACGCGCAGAGGCTCCGCCCCCCGGGCCGGGGCTTGCCGCTGGAAAACACGGGCGTGACGGGGAAGCGCAGGGAGCCATCGGGGAACCTCCAGAGGAGGGAACGCTTCGCCACGTCCCAGAAACTCACGCTCCCGCGCTCCAGATCCAGGAACACCCCCACCCGGCCCCGGGGCGGCTCCACGTGGTGAGCGATCAGCGGGGAGGTGGTGAAGAGGCGGTGCTGGCTGTTCCCGCTCACCCGCAGCAGGAGGAAAAGGTCCTCGGAGGCGTGCAAGCCCTGGCGGCGCCCGAGGGCCGAATCCCTACACACCCCCACGGCCCACGTGCCAGAGTCGTCGGCGCTGAGCTCCCAGTAATGTTTCCCGGAGCGGAAGGCTCGGCACCCGAACGCCACGAACTTGATGGAGTCTTCTGGATCCTGCCCGTCCCAGCTGGCGTCCGGCCCGGGCCCAGGGGGCAGACCTGCTGTCTCCACAGCTTCGCAGAAGGAGATCTCCACCCGGTACCGCCGGAGCCGCTGCATCAGGGCGGGCAGCGGAGGGGCGCACAGCTCTGGCCTCAGAGGACGGGGCATGAACACCAAGAGGGACTCGCACCTGGCCAGGGTCGATCCGGCGACCCGCAGTAGCTCCACGTCGGGTTTCTGGTAGGTGCTGATCAGCTCCTGGTAGATGTTTCGGAGGCGCCGTCCCTTCTCAAGCATCTGGGCTTCCCTTCTTTGCAATTGCAGGAGGATGGCCTTGCCTTCCCTCATGAGGAGCCCCGAGTGGTGCGTCTCCTCCTCCCCCTCCTCCTCCTCCTCCTCCTCCTCCTCTTCCTCGTCCTCCCTTGCGAAAACGCCCTTGGCCATGGCGCGGTAGAGATTCACATAGGCGATCCATTCGTCGATGATCTTGCGCTTGCGCAGGAGCTGGCTCCGGCTCTCCTGCACCTTGTCCCACACCCTGTGCATCTGCCGGAGCAGCGCCTCCCGCCGCTCCTCGGCGGCCCTGGCGGCGGGAAGGTGCGTGTGAGCCTCGTGCTCCCGAGCCTGGGAGCAGCGCTCACACAGCACGTCGCGGAGCGCCTCGCAGAACACCCGCCTGGGCTCCCGGTGGGCCCGACACCTGCCCCGCTCGGAGCTCAGGAAGCTCCCGAGGCCGGCTCTGCGCACCAGGGCCACCAGGCTCTGGAGAACCACGTTGCTGCGGAGGGGTCTCCGCTGCGAGGGTTCCCGGCACAGGGGGCACCTGGCCGGGCCCCGGCTCTCCTCCCAGGAGAGGCAGAGACACGGTCGACAGAAGCTGTGGCCGCACTCGATGGTGACCGGGTCGAGGAAAGGATGCGTGCAGATGACGCAGCTCAGTTCCTTGTGGAAGGCCCGGGCGCTGTCGGGGTCCATCCCTCCAAGGGACGAGCCGCGCTGAGATCCACGGATCTCGGGCCCCAAGCCAGCCAGCGGGGGCGGAAACGTGCCCTTGACACCCTGAGCTCCCAGGGCGCGCTCCAAAGTCGCGAGAGGCGCAGGGGCTCAAGGGGCTGAGCGCCGGCCTTGAGCACAGGGAGGCTCGGGGTGGCCACCCGGGCCCCGACGTCGAGCCCCACCACCCGCACCACCAACCAAGCACCAAGCACCAGGCACCAAGCACCCAACACCCAACGCAAACGCTAGGGATGACACCGAGGGGATCCCAACCGATGGGGCGACGAGAACGCAAAGAGCTCAAGCTCCCCGGTCGATACTCACCGGCTCCCAGCTCCCAACTCACTGGGTCCCGCCCACCTGCCGCGCTGGGCTCCTCCTCCGGCTCCTCCTCCTCCTCCTCTTTGAAAGAGGCTGAGCCTCCCTCTCACCTGGGTTCTATTTGTACTGGAGGCGGGAGAGCAGAGGAAGGGGCGCGGCCCTGGGCTTGCCCCAGCCCCAGGTGGATTTGCATATCAATAGGGGCGGGGGCTCCCGGTGCTTCAGGGGATCTCCGGGGGGCGGGGCTGGGGTGGGGACACATCCCCACCCCCAGCAGCACCTCGGGCGCCTTTGCCTTCCCCTTGCCCGGAGCTGCTTGAGGCGGGTTCCCTCTCCTGGGAGGAGGGCGCCCGATCTAGGGTTCCCCACACGCAGACGCAGAAGCAGACGCGCAGAGGCTCCGCCCCCCGGGCCGGGGCTTGCCGCTGGAAAACACGGGCGTGACGGGGAAGCGCAGGGAGCCATCGGGGAACCTCCAGAGGAGGGAACGCTTCGCCACGTCCCAGAAACTCACGCTCCCGCGCTCCAGATCCAGGAACACCCCCACCCGGCCCCGGGGCGGCTCCACGTGGTGAGCGATCAGCGGGGAGGTGGTGAAGAGGCGGTGCTGGCTGTTCCCGCTCACCCGCAGCAGGAGGAAAAGGTCCTCGGAGGCGTGCAAGCCCTGGCGGCGCCCGAGGGCCGAATCCCTACACACCCCCACGGCCCACGTGCCAGAGTCGTCGGCGCTGAGCTCCCAGTAATGTTTCCCGGAGCGGAAGGCTCGGCACCCGAACGCCACGAACTTGATGGAGTCTTCTGGATCCTGCCCGTCCCAGCTGGCGTCCGGCCCGGGCCCAGGGGGCAGACCTGCTGTCTCCACAGCTTCGCAGAAGGAGATCTCCACCCGGTACCGCCGGAGCCGCTGCATCAGGGCGGGCAGCGGAGGGGCGCACAGCTCTGGCCTCAGAGGACGGGGCATGAACACCAAGAGGGACTCGCACCTGGCCAGGGTCGATCCGGCGACCCGCAGTAGCTCCACGTCGGGTTTCTGGTAGGTGCTGATCAGCTCCTGGTAGATGTTTCGGAGGCGCCGTCCCTTCTCAAGCATCTGGGCTTCCCTTCTTTGCAATTGCAGGAGGATGGCCTTGCCTTCCCTCATGAGGAGCCCCGAGTGGTGCGTCTCCTCCTCCCCCTCCTCCTCCTCCTCCTCCTCCTCCTCTTCCTCGTCCTCCCTTGCGAAAACGCCCTTGGCCATGGCGCGGTAGAGATTCACATAGGCGATCCATTCGTCGATGATCTTGCGCTTGCGCAGGAGCTGGCTCCGGCTCTCCTGCACCTTGTCCCACACCCTGTGCATCTGCCGGAGCAGCGCCTCCCGCCGCTCCTCGGCGGCCCTGGCGGCGGGAAGGTGCGTGTGAGCCTCGTGCTCCCGAGCCTGGGAGCAGCGCTCACACAGCACGTCGCGGAGCGCCTCGCAGAACACCCGCCTGGGCTCCCGGTGGGCCCGACACCTGCCCCGCTCGGAGCTCAGGAAGCTCCCGAGGCCGGCTCTGCGCACCAGGGCCACCAGGCTCTGGAGAACCACGTTGCTGCGGAGGGGTCTCCGCTGCGAGGGTTCCCGGCACAGGGGGCACCTGGCCGGGCCCCGGCTCTCCTCCCAGGAGAGGCAGAGACACGGTCGACAGAAGCTGTGGCCGCACTCGATGGTGACCGGGGTCGAGGAAAGGATGCGTGCAGATGACGCAGCTCAGTTCCTTGTGGAAGGCCCGGGCGCTGTCGGGGTCCATCCCTCCAAGGGACGAGCCGCGCTGAGATCCACGGATCTCGGGCCCCAAGCCAGCCAGCGGGGGCGGAAACGTGCCCTTGACACCCTGAGCTCCCAGGGCGCGCTCCAAAGTCGCGAGAGGCGCAGGGGCTCAAGGGGCTGAGCGCCGGCCTTGAGCACAGGGAGGCTCGGGGTGGCCACCCGGGCCCCGACGTCGAGCCCCACCACCCGCACCACCAACCAAGCACCAAGCACCAGGCACCAAGCACCCAACACCCAACGCAAACGCTAGGGATGACACCGAGGGGATCCCAACCGATGGGGCGACGAGAACGCAAAGAGCTCAAGCTCCCCGGTCGATACTCACCGGCTCCCAGCTCCCAACTCACTGGGTCCCGCCCACCTGCCGCGCTGGGCTCCTCCTCCGGCTCCTCCTCCTCCTCCTCTTTGAAAGAGGCTGAGCCTCCCTCTCACCTGGGTTCTATTTGTACTGGAGGCGGGAGAGCAGAGGAAGGGGCGCGGCCCTGGGCTTGCCCCAGCCCCAGGTGGATTTGCATATCAATAGGGGCGGGGGCTCCCGGTGCTTCAGGGGATCTCCGGGGGGCGGGGCTGGGGTGGGGACACATCCCCACCCCCAGCAGCACCTCGGGCGCCTTTGCCTTCCCCTTGCCCGGAGCTGCTTGAGGCGGGTTCCCTCTCCTGGGAGGAGGGCGCCCGATCTAGGGTTCCCCACACGCAGACGCAGAAGCAGACGCGCAGAGGCTCCGCCCCCCGGGCCGGGGCTTGCCGCTGGAAAACACGGGCGTGACGGGGAAGCGCAGGGAGCCATCGGGGAACCTCCAGAGGAGGGAACGCTTCGCCACGTCCCAGAAACTCACGCTCCCGCGCTCCAGATCCAGGAACACCCCCACCCGGCCCCGGGGCGGCTCCACGTGGTGAGCGATCAGCGGGGAGGTGGTGAAGAGGCGGTGCTGGCTGTTCCCGCTCACCCGCAGCAGGAGGAAAAGGTCCTCGGAGGCGTGCAAGCCCTGGCGGCGCCCGAGGGCCGAATCCCTACACACCCCCACGGCCCACGTGCCAGAGTCGTCGGCGCTGAGCTCCCAGTAATGTTTCCCGGAGCGGAAGGCTCGGCACCCGAACGCCACGAACTTGATGGAGTCTTCTGGATCCTGCCCGTCCCAGCTGGCGTCCGCCCGGGCCCAGGGGGGCAGACCTGCTGTCTCCACAGCTTCGCAGAAGGAGATCTCCACCCGGTACCGCCGGAGCCGCTGCATCAGGGCGGGCAGCGGAGGGGCGCACAGCTCTGGCCTCAGAGGACGGGGCATGAACACCAAGAGGGACTCGCACCTGGCCAGGGTCGATCCGGCGACCCGCAGTAGCTCCACGTCGGGTTTCTGGTAGGTGCTGATCAGCTCCTGGTAGATGTTTCGGAGGCGCCGTCCCTTCTCAAGCATCTGGGCTTCCCTTCTTTGCAATTGCAGGAGGATGGCCTTGCCTTCCCTCATGAGGAGCCCCGAGTGGTGCGTCTCCTCCTCCCCCTCCTCCTCCTCCTCCTCCTCCTCCTCTTCCTCGTCCTCCCTTGCGAAAACGCCCTTGGCCATGGCGCGGTAGAGATTCACATAGGCGATCCATTCGTCGATGATCTTGCGCTTGCGCAGGAGCTGGCTCCGGCTCTCCTGCACCTTGTCCCACACCCTGTGCATCTGCCGGAGCAGCGCCTCCCGCCGCTCCTCGGCGGCCCTGGCGGCGGGAAGGTGCGTGTGAGCCTCGTGCTCCCGAGCCTGGGAGCAGCGCTCACACAGCACGTCGCGGAGCGCCTCGCAGAACACCCGCCTGGGCTCCCGGTGGGCCCGACACCTGCCCCGCTCGGAGCTCAGGAAGCTCCCGAGGCCGGCTCTGCGCACCAGGGCCACCAGGCTCTGGAGAACCACGTTGCTGCGGAGGGGTCTCCGCTGCGAGGGTTCCCGGCACAGGGGGCACCTGGCCGGGCCCCGGCTCTCCTCCCAGGAGAGGCAGAGACACGGTCGACAGAAGCTGTGGCCGCACTCGATGGTGACCGGGTCGAGGAAAGGATGCGTGCAGATGACGCAGCTCAGTTCCTTGTGGAAGGCCCGGGCGCTGTCGGGGTCCATCCCTCCAAGGGACGAGCCGCGCTGAGATCCACGGATCTCGGGCCCCAAGCCAGCCAGCGGGGGCGGAAACGTGCCCTTGACACCCTGAGCTCCCAGGGCGCGCTCCAAAGTCGCGAGAGGCGCAGGGGCTCAAGGGGCTGAGCGCCGGCCTTGAGCACAGGGAGGCTCGGGGTGGCCACCCGGGCCCCGACGTCGAGCCCCACCACCCGCACCACCAACCAAGCACCAAGCACCAGGCACCAAGCACCCAACACCCAACGCAAACGCTAGGGATGACACCGAGGGGATCCCAACCGATGGGGCGACGAGAACGCAAAGAGCTCAAGCTCCCCGGTCGATACTCACCGGCTCCCAGCTCCCAACTCACTGGGTCCCGCCCACCTGCCGCGCTGGGCTCCTCCTCCGGCTCCTCCTCCTCCTCCTCTTTGAAAGAGGCTGAGCCTCCCTCTCACCTGGGTTCTATTTGTACTGGAGGCGGGAGAGCAGAGGAAGGGGCGCGGCCCTGGGCTTGCCCCAGCCCCAGGTGGATTTGCATATCAATAGGGGCGGGGGCTCCCGGTGCTTCAGGGGATCTCCGGGGGGCGGGGCTGGGGTGGGGACACATCCCCACCCCCAGCAGCACCTCGGGCGCCTTTGCCTTCCCCTTGCCCGGAGCTGCTTGAGGCGGGTTCCCTCTCCTGGGAGGAGGGCGCCCGATCTAGGGTTCCCCACACGCAGACGCAGAAGCAGACGCGCAGAGGCTCCGCCCCCCGGGCCGGGGCTTGCCGCTGGAAAACACGGGCGTGACGGGGAAGCGCAGGGAGCCATCGGGGAACCTCCAGAGGAGGGAACGCTTCGCCACGTCCCAGAAACTCACGCTCCCGCGCTCCAGATCCAGGAACACCCCCACCCGGCCCCGGGGCGGCTCCACGTGGTGAGCGATCAGCGGGGAGGTGGTGAAGAGGCGGTGCTGGCTGTTCCCGCTCACCCGCAGCAGGAGGAAAAGGTCCTCGGAGGCGTGCAAGCCCTGGCGGCGCCCGAGGGCCGAATCCCTACACACCCCCACGGCCCACGTGCCAGAGTCGTCGGCGCTGAGCTCCCAGTAATGTTTCCCGGAGCGGAAGGCTCGGCACCCGAACGCCACGAACTTGATGGAGTCTTCTGGATCCTGCCCGTCCCAGCTGGCGTCCGGCCCGGGCCCAGGGGGCAGACCTGCTGTCTCCACAGCTTCGCAGAAGGAGATCTCCACCCGGTACCGCCGGAGCCGCTGCATCAGGGCGGGCAGCGGAGGGGCGCACAGCTCTGGCCTCAGAGGACGGGGCATGAACACCAAGAGGGACTCGCACCTGGCCAGGGTCGATCCGGCGACCCGCAGTAGCTCCACGTCGGGTTTCTGGTAGGTGCTGATCAGCTCCTGGTAGATGTTTCGGAGGCGCCGTCCCTTCTCAAGCATCTGGGCTTCCCTTCTTTGCAATTGCAGGAGGATGGCCTTGCCTTCCCTCATGAGGAGCCCCGAGTGGTGCGTCTCCTCCTCCCCCTCCTCCTCCTCCTCCTCCTCCTCCTCTTCCTCGTCCTCCCTTGCGAAAACGCCCTTGGCCATGGCGCGGTAGAGATTCACATAGGCGATCCATTCGTCGATGATCTTGCGCTTGCGCAGGAGCTGGCTCCGGCTCTCCTGCACCTTGTCCCACACCCTGTGCATCTGCCGGAGCAGCGCCTCCCGCCGCTCCTCGGCGGCCCTGGCGGCGGGAAGGTGCGTGTGAGCCTCGTGCTCCCGAGCCTGGGAGCAGCGCTCACACAGCACGTCGCGGAGCGCCTCGCAGAACACCCCGCCTGGGCTCCCGGTGGGCCCGACACCTGCCCCGCTCGGAGCTCAGGAAGCTCCCGAGGCCGGCTCTGCGCACCAGGGCCACCAGGCTCTGGAGAACCACGTTGCTGCGGAGGGGTCTCCGCTGCGAGGGTTCCCGGCACAGGGGGCACCTGGCCGGGCCCCGGCTCTCCTCCCAGGAGAGGCAGAGACACGGTCGACAGAAGCTGTGGCCGCACTCGATGGTGACCGGGTCGAGGAAAGGATGCGTGCAGATGACGCAGCTCAGTTCCTTGTGGAAGGCCCGGGCGCTGTCGGGGTCCATCCCTCCAAGGGACGAGCCGCGCTGAGATCCACGGATCTCGGGCCCCAAGCCAGCCAGCGGGGGCGGAAACGTGCCCTTGACACCCTGAGCTCCCAGGGCGCGCTCCAAAGTCGCGAGAGGCGCAGGGGCTCAAGGGGCTGAGCGCCGGCCTTGAGCACAGGGAGGCTCGGGGTGGCCACCCGGGCCCCGACGTCGAGCCCCACCACCCGCACCAACAACCAAGCACCAAGCACCAGGCACCAAGCACCCAACACCCAACGCAAACGCTAGGGATGACACCGAGGGGATCCTAAACCGATGGGGCGACGAGAACGCAAAGAGCTCAAGCTCCCCGGTCGATACTCACCGGCTCCCAGCTCCCAACTCACTGGGTCCCGCCCACCTGCCGCGCTGGGCTCCTCCTCCGGCTCCTCCTCCTCCTCTCTCTTTGAAAGAGGCTGAGCCTCCCTCTCACCTGGGTTCTATTTGTACTGGAGGCGGGGAGAGCAGAGGAAGGGGCGCGGCCCTGGGCTTGTCCCCAGCCCCAGGTGGATTTGCATATCAATAGGGGCGGGGGCTCCCGGTGCTTCAGGGGATCTCCGGGGGGCGGGGCTGGGGTGGGGACACATCCCCACCCCCAGCAGCACCTCGGGCGCCTTTGCCTTCCCTTGCCCGGAGCTGCTTGAGGCGGGTTCCCTCTCCTGGGAGGAGGGCGCCCGATCTAGGGTTCCCCACACGCAGACGCAGAAGCAGACGCGCAGAGGCTCCGCCCCCCGGGCCGGGGCTTGCCGCTGGAAAACACGGGCGTGACGGGGAAGCGCAGGGAGCCATCGGGGAAACCTCCAGAGGAGGGAACGCTTCGCCACGTCCCAGAAACTCACGCTCCCGCGCTCCAGATCCAGGAACACCCCCACCCGGCCCCGGGGCGGCTCCACGTGGTGAGCGATCAGCGGGGAGGTGGTGAAGAGGCGGTGCTGGCTGTTCCGCTCACCCGCAGCAGGAGGAAAAGGTCCTCGGAGGCGTGCAAGCCCTGGCGGCGCCCGAGGGCCGAATCCCTACACACCCCCACGGCCCACGTGCCAGAGTCGTCGGCGCTGAGCTCCCAGTAATGTTTCCCGGAGCGGAAGGCTCGGCACCCGAACGCCACGAACTTGATGGAGTCTTCTGGATCCTGCCCGTCCCAGCTGGCGTCCGGCCCGGGCCCAGGGGGCAGACCTGCTGTCTCCACAGCTTCGCAGAAGGAGATCTCCACCCGGTACCGCCGGAGCCGCTGCATCAGGGCGGGCAGCGGGAGGGGCGCACAGCTCTGGCCTCAGAGGACGGGGCATGAACACCAGAGGGACTCGCACCTGGCCAGGGTCGATCGGCGACCCGCAGTAGCTCCTCGTCGGGTTTCTGGTAGGTGCTGATCAGCTCCTGGTAGATGTTTCGGAGGCGCCGTCCCTTCTCAAGCATCTGGGCTTCCCTTCTTTGCAATTGCAGGAGGATGGCCTTGCCTTCCCTCATGAGGAGCCCCGAGTGGTGCGTCTCCTCCTCCCCCTCCTCCTCCTCCTCCCTCCTCCTCCTCTTCCTCGTCCTCCCTTGCGAAAACGCCCTTGGCCATGGCGCGGTAGAGATTCACATAGGCGATCCATTCGTCGATGATCTTGCGCTTGCGCAGGAGCTGGCTCCGGCTCTCCTGCACCTTGTCCCACACCCTGTGCATCTGCCGGAGCAGCGCCTCCCGCCGCTCCTCGGCGGCCCTGGCGGCGGGAAGGTGCGTGTGAGCCTCGTGCTCCCGAGCCTGGGAGCAGCGCTCACACAGCACGTCGCGGAGCGCCTCGCAGAACACCCGCCTGGGCTCCCGGTGGGCCCGACACCTGCCCCGCTCGGAGCTCAGGAAGCTCCCGAGGCCGGCTCTGCGCACCAGGGCCACCAGGCTCTGGAGAACCACGTTGCTGCGGAGGGGTCTCGCTGCGAGGGTTCCCGGCACAGGGGGCACCTGGCCGGGCCCCGGCTCTCCTCCCAGGAGAGGCAGAGACACGGTCGACAGAAGCTGTGGCCGCACTCGATGGTGACCGGGTCGAGGAAAGGATGCGTGCAGATGACGCAGCTCAGTTCCTTGTGGAAGGCCCGGGCGCTGTCGGGGTCCATCCCTCCAAGGGACGAGCCGCGCTGAGATCCACGGATCTCGGGCCCCAAGCCAGCCAGCGGGGGCGGAAACGTGCCCTTGACACCCTGAGCTCCCAGGGCGCGCTCCAAAGTCGCGAGAGGCGCAGGGGCTCAAGGGGCTGAGCGCCGGCCTTGAGCACAGGGAGGCTCGGGGTGGCCACCCGGGCCCCGACGTCGAGCCCCACCACCCGCACCACCAACCAAGCACCAAGCACCAGGCACCAAGCACCCAACACCCAACGCAAACGCTAGGGATGACACCGAGGGGATCCCAACCGATGGGGCGACGAGAACGCAAAGAGCTCAAGCTCCCCGGTCGATACTCACCGGCTCCCAGCTCCCAACTCACTGGGTCCCGCCCACCTGCCGCGCTGGGCTCCTCCTCCGGCTCCTCCTCCTCCTCCTCTTTGAAAGAGGCTGAGCCTCCCTCTCACCTGGGTTCTATTTGTACTGGAGGCGGGAGAGCAGAGGAAGGGGCGCGGCCCTGGGCTTGCCCCAGCCCCAGGTGGATTGCATATCAATAGGGGCGGGGGCTCCCGGTGCTTCAGGGGATCTCCGGGGGGCGGGGCTGGGGTGGGGACACATCCCCACCCCCAGCAGCACCTCGGGCGCCTTTGCCTTCCCCTTGCCCGGAGCTGCTTGAGGCGGGTTCCCTCTCCTGGGAGGAGGGCGCCCGATCTAGGGTTCCCCACACGCAGACGCAGAAGCAGACGCGCAGAGGCTCCGCCCCCCGGGCCGGGGCTTGCCGCTGGAAAACACGGGCGTGACGGGGAAGCGCAGGGAGCCATCGGGGAACCTCCAGAGGAGGGAACGCTTCGCCACGTCCCAGAAACTCACGCTCCCGCGCTCCAGATCCAGGAACACCCCCACCCGGCCCCGGGGCGGCTCCACGTGGTGAGCGATCAGCGGGGAGGTGTGAAGAGGCGGTGCTTGGCTGTTCCCGCTCACCCGCAGCAGGAGGAAAAGGTCCTCGGAGGCGTGCAAGCCCTGGCGGCGCCCGAGGGCCGAATCCCTACACACCCCCACGGCCCACGTGCCAGAGTCGTCGGCGCTGAGCTCCCAGTAATGTTTCCCGGAGCGGAAGGCTCGGCACCCGAACGCCACGAACTTGATGGAGTCTTCTGGATCCTGCCCGTCCCAGCTGGCGTCCGGCCCGGGCCCAGGGGGCAGACCTGCTGTCTCCACAGCTTCGCAGAAGGAGATCTCCACCCGGTACCGCCGGAGCCGCTGCATCAGGGCGGGCAGCGGAGGGGCGCACAGCTCTGGCCTCAGAGGACGGGGCGATGAACACCAAGAGGGACTCGCACCTGGCCAGGGTCGATCCGGCGACCCGCAGTAGCTCCACGTCGGGTTTCTGGTAGGTGCTGATCAGCTCCTGGTAGATGTTTCGGAGGCGCCGTCCCTTCTCAAGCATCTGGGCTTCCTTCTTTGCAATTGCAGGAGGATGGCCTTGCCTTCCCTCATGAGGAGCCCCGAGTGGTGCGTCTCCTCCTCCCCCTCCTCCTCCTCCTCCTCCTCCTCCTCTTCCTCGTCCTCCCTTGCGAAAACGCCCTTGGCCATGGCGCGGTAGAGATTCACATAGGCGATCCATTCGTCGATGATCTTGCGCTTGCGCAGGAGCTGGCTCCGGCTCTCCTGCACCTTGTCCCACACCCTGTGCATCTGCCGGAGCAGCGCCTCCCGCCGCTCCTCGGCGGCCCTGGCGGCGGGAAGGTGCGTGTGAGCCTCGTGCCTCCCGAGCCTGGGAGCAGCGCTCACACAGCACGTCGCGGAGCGCCTCGCAGAACACCCGCCTGGGCTCCCGGTGGGCCCGACACCTGCCCCGCTCGGAGCTCAGGAAGCTCCCGAGGCCGGCTCTGCGCACCAGGGCCACCAGGCTCTGGAGAACCACGTTGCTGCGGAGGGGTCTCCGCTGCGAGGGTTCCCGGCACAGGGGGCACCTGGCCGGGCCCCGGCTCTCCTCCAGGAGAGGCAGAGACACGGTCGACAGAAGCTGTGGCCGCACTCGATGGTGACGGGTCGAGGAAAGGATGCGTGCAGATGACGCAGCTCAGTTCCTTGTGGAAGGCCCGGGGCGCTGTCGGGGTCCATCCCTCCAAGGGACGAGCCGCGCTGAGATCCACGGATCTCGGGCCCCAAGCCAGCCAGCGGGGGCGGAAACGTGCCCTTGACACCCTGAGCTCCCAGGGCGCGCTCCAAAGTCGCGAGAGGCGCAGGGGCTCAAGGGGCTGAGCGCCGGCCTTGAGCACAGGGAGGCTCGGGGTGGCCACCCGGGCCCCGACGTCGAGCCCCCACCACCCGCACCACCAACCAAGCACCAAGCACCAGGCACCAAGCACCCAACACCCAACGCAAACGCTAGGGATGACACGAGGGGGATCCCAACCGATGGGGCGACGAGAACGCAAAGAGCTCAAGCTCCCCGGTCGATACTCACCGGCTCCCAGCTCCCAACTCACTGGGTCCCGCCCACCTGCCGCGCTGGGCTCCTCCTCCGGCTCCTCCTCCTCCTCCTCTTTGAAGAGGCTGAGCCTCCCTCTCACCTGGGTTCTATTTGTACTGGAGGCGGGGAGAGCAGAGGAAGGGGCGCGGCCCTGGGCTTGCCCCAGCCCCAGGTGGATTTGCATACAATAGGGGCGGGGGCTCCCGGTGCTTCAGGGGATCTCCGGGGGGCGGGGCTGGGGTGGGGACACATCCCCACCCCCAGCAGCACCTCGGGCGCCTTTGCCTTCCCCTTGCCCGGAGCTGCTTGAGGCGGGTTCCCTCTCCTGGGAGGAGGGCGCCCGATCTAGGGTTCCCCACACGCAGACGCAGAAGCAGACGCGCAGAGGCTCCGCCCCCCCGGCCGGGGCTTGCCGCTGGAAAACACGGGCGTGACGGGGAAGCGCAGGGAGCCATCGGGAACCTCCAGAGGAGGGGAACGCTTCGCCACGTCCCAGAAACTCACGCTCCCGCGCTCCAGATCCAGGAACACCCCCACCCGGCCCCGGGGCGGCTCACGTGGTGAGCGATCAGCGGGGAGGTGGTGAAGAGGCGGTGCTGGCTGTTCCCGCTCACCCGCAGCAGGAGGAAAAGGTCCTCGGAGGCGTGCAAGCCCTGGCGGCGCCCGAGGGCCGAATCCCTACACACCCCCACGGCCCACGTGCCAGAGTCGTCGGCGCTGAGCTCCAGTAATGTTTCCCGGAGCGGAAGGCTCGGCACCCGAACGCCACGAACTTGATGGAGTCTTCTGGATCCTGCCCGTCCCAGCTGGCGTCCGGCCCGGGCCCAGGGGGCAGACCTGCTGTCTCCACAGCTTCGCAGAAGGAGATCTCCACCCGGTACCGCCGGAGCCGCTGCATCAGGGCGGGCCAGCGGAGGGGCGCACAGCTCTGCCTCAGAGGACGGGGCATGAACACCAAGAGGACTCGCACCTGGCCAGGGTCGATCCGGCGACCCGCAGTGAGCTCCACGTCGGGTTTCTGGTAGGTGCTGATCAGCTCCTGGTAGATGTTTCGGAGGCGCCGTCCCTTCTCAAGCATCTGGGCTTCCCTTCTTTGCAATTGCAGGAGGATGGCCTTGCCTTCCCTCATGAGGAGCCCCGAGTGGTGCGTCTCCTCCTCCCCCTCCTCTCCTCCCTCCTCCTCCTCCTCTTCCTCGTCCTCCCTTGCGAAAACGCCCTTGGCCATGGCGCGGTAGAGATTCACATAGGCGATCCATTCGTCGATGATCTTGCGCTTGCGCAGGAGCTGGCTCCGGCTCTCCTGCACCTTGTCCCACACCCTGTGCATCTGCCGGAGCAGCGCCTCCCGCCGCTCCTCGGCGGGCCCTGGCGGCGGGAAGGTGCGTGTGAGCCTCGTGCTCCCGAGCCTGGGAGCAGCGCTCACACAGCACGTCGCGGAGCGCCTCGCAGAACACCCGCCTGGGCTCCCGGTGGGCCCGACACCTGCCCCGCTCGGAGCTCAGGAAGCTCCCGAGGCCGGCTCTGCGCACCAGGGCCACCAGGCTCTGGAGAACCACGTTGCTGCGGAGGGGTCTCCGCTGCGAGGGTTCCCGGCACAGGGGGCACCTGGCCGGGCCCCGGCTCTCCTCCCAGGAGAGGCAGAGACACGGTCGACAGAAGCTGTGGCCGCACTCGATGGTGACCGGGTCGAGGAAAGGATGCGTGCAGATGACGCAGCTCAGTTCCTTGTGGAAGGCCGGGCGCTGTCGGGGTCCATCCCTCCAAGGGACGAGCCGCGCTGAGATCCACGGATCTCGGCCCCAAGCCAGCCAGCGGGGGCGGAAACGTGCCCTTGACACCCTGAGCTCCCAGGGGCGCGCTCCAAAGTCGCGAGAGGCGCAGGGGCTCAAGGGGCTGAGCGCCGGCCTTGAGCACAGGGAGGCTCGGGGTGGCCACCCGGGCCCCGACGTCGAGCCCCACCACCCGCACCACCAACCAAGCACCAAGCACCAGGCACCAAGCACCCAACACCCAACGCAAACGCTAGGGATGACACCGAGGGGATCCCAACCGATGGGGCGACGAGAACGCAAAGAGCTCAAGCTCCCCGGTCGATACTCACCGGCTCCCAGCTCCCAACTCACTGGGTCCCGCCCACCCTGCCAGCGCTGGGCTCCTCCTCCGGCTCCTCCTCCTCCTCCTCTTTGAAAGAGGCTGAGCCTCCCTCTCACCTGGGTTCTATTTGTACTGGAGGCGGGAGAGCAGAGGAAGGGGCGCGGCCCTGGGCTTGCCCCAGCCCCAGGTGGATTTGCATATCAATAGGGGCGGGGGCTCCCGGTGCTTCAGGGGATCTCCGGGGGGCGGGGCTGGGGTGGGGACACATCCCCACCCCCAGCAGCACCTCGGGCGCCTTTGCCTTCCCCTTGCCCGGAGCTGCTTGTGGCGGGTTCCCTCTCCTGGGAGGAGGGCGCCCGATCTAGGGTTCCCCACACGCAGACGCAGAAGCAGACGCGCAGAGGCTCCGCCCCCCGGGCCGGGGCTTGCCGCTGGAAAACACGGGCGTGACGGGAAGCGCAGGGAGCCATCGGGGAACCTCCAGAGGAGGGAACGCTTCGCCACGTCCCAGAAACTCACGCTCCCGCGCTCCAGATCCAGGAACACCCCCACCCGGCCCCGGGGGCGGCTCCACGTGGTGAGCGATCAGCGGGGAGGTGGTGAAGAGGCGGTGCTGGCTGTTCCCGCTCACCCGCAGCAGGAGGAAAAGGTCCTCGGAGGCGTGCAAGCCCTGGCGGCGCCCGAGGGCCGAATCCCTACACACCCCCACGGCCCACGTGCCAGAGTCGTCGGCGCTGAGCTCCCAGTAATGTTTCCCGGAGCGGAAGGCTCGGCACCCGAACGCCACGAACTTGATGGAGTCTTCTGGATCCTGCCCGTCCAGCTGGCGTCCGGCCCGGGCCCAGGGGGCAGACCTGCTGTCTCCACAGCTTCGCAGAAGGAGATCTCCACCCGGTACCGCCGGAGCCGCTGCATCAGGGCGGGCAGCGGAGGGGCGCACAGCTCTGGCCTCGAGGACGGGGCATGAACACCAAGAGGGACTCGCACCTGGCCAGGGTCGATCCGGCGACCCGCAGTAGCTCCACGTCGGGTTTCTGGTAGGTGCTGATCAGCTCCTGGTAGATGTTTCGGAGGCGCCGTCCCTTCTCAAGCATCTGGGCTTCCCTTCTTTGCAATTGCAGGAGGATGGCCTTGCCTTCCTCATGAGGAGCCCCGAGTGGTGCGTCTCCTCCTCCCCCTCCTCCTCCTCCTCCTCCTCCTCCTCTTCCTCGTCCTCCCTTGCGAAAACGCCCTTGGCCATGGCGCGGTAGAGATTCACATAGGCGATCCATTCGTCGATGATCTTGCGCTTGCGCAGGAGCTGGCTCCGGCTCTCCTGCACCTTGTCCCACACCCTGTGCATCTGCCGGAGCAGCGCCTCCCGCCGCTCCTCGGCGGCCCTGGCGGCGGGAAGGTGCGTGTGAGCCTCGTGCTCCCGAGCCTGGGAGCAGCGCTCACACAGCACGTCGCGGAGCGCCTCGCAGAACACCCGCCTGGGCTCCCGGTGGGCCCGACACCTGCCCCGCTCGGAGCTCAGGAAGCTCCCGAGGGCCGGCTCTGCGCACCAGGGCCACCAGGCTCTGGAGAACCACGTTGCTGCGGAGGGGTCTCCGCTGCGAGGGTTCCCGGGCACAGGGGGCACCTGGCCGGGCCCCGGCTCTCCTCCCAGGAGAGGCAGAGACACGGGTCGACAGAAGCTGTGGCCGCACTCGATGGTGACCGGGTCGAGGAAAGGATGCGTGCAGATGACGCAGCTCAGTTCCTTGTGGAAGGCCCGGGCGCTGTCGGGGTCCATCCCTCCAAGGGACGAGCCGCGCTGAGATCCACGGATCTCGGGCCCCAAGCCAGCCAGCGGGGGCGGAAACGTGCCCTTGACACCCTGAGCTCCCAGGGCGCGCTCCAAAGTCGCGATGAGGCGCAGGGGCTCAAGGGGCTGAGCGCCGGCCTTGAGCACAGGGAGGCTCGGGGTGGCCACCCGGGCCCCGACGTCGAGCCCCACCACCCGCACCACCAACCAAGCACCAAGCACCAGGCACCAAGCACCCAACACCCAACGCAAACGCTAGGGATGACACCGAGGGGATCCCAACCGATGGGGCGACGAGAACGCAAAGAGCTCAAGCTCCCCGGTCGATACTCACCGGCTCCCAGCTCCCAACTCACTGGGTCCCGCCCACCTGCCGCGCTGGGCTCCTCCTCCGGCTCCTCCTCCTCCTCCTCTTTGAAAGAGGCTGAGCCTCCCTCTCACCTGGGTTCTATTTGTACTGGAGGCGGGAGAGCAGAGGAAGGGGCGCGGCCCTGGGCTTGCCCCAGCCCCAGGTGGATTTGCATATCAATAGGGGCGGGGGCTCCCGGTGCTTCAGGGGATCTCCGGGGGGCGGGGCTGGGGTGGGGACACATCCCCACCCCCAGCAGCACCTCGGGCGCCTTTGCCTTCCCCTTGCCCGGAGCTGCTTGAGGCGGGTTCCCTCTCCTGGGAGGAGGGCGCCCGATCTAGGGTTCCCCACAACGCAGACGCAGAAGCAGACGCGCAGAGGCTCCGCCCCCCGGGCCGGGGCTTGCCGCTGGAAAACACGGGCGTGACGGGGAAGCGCAGGGAGCCATCGGGGAACCTCCAGAGGAGGGAACGCTTCGCCACGTCCCAGAAACTCACGCTCCCGCGCTCCAGATCCAGGAACACCCCCCACCCGGCCCCGGGGCGGCTCCACGTGGTGAGCGATCAGCGGGGAGGTGGTGAAGAGGCGGGTGCTGGCTGTTCCCGCTCACCCCGCAGCAGGAGGAAAAGGTCCTCGGAGGCGTGCAAGCCCTGGCGGCGCCCGAGGGCCGAATCCCTACACACCCCCACGGCCCACGTGCCAGAGTCGTCGGCGCTGAGCTCCAGTAATGTTTCCCCGGAGCGGAAGGCTCGGCACCCGAACGCCACGAACTTGATGGAGTCTTCTGGATCCTGCCCGTCCCAGCTGGCGTCCGGCCCGGGCCCAGGGGGCAGACCTGCTGTCTCCACAGCTTCGCAGAAGGAGATCTCCACCCGGTACCGCCGGAGCCGCTGCATCAGGGCGGGCAGCGGAGGGGCGCACAGCTCTGGCCTCAGAGGACGGGGCATGAACACCAAGAGGGACTCGCACCTGGCCAGGGTTCGATCGCGACCCGCAGTAGCTCCCACGTCGGGTTTCTGGTAGGTGCTGATCAGCTCCTGGTAGATGTTTCGGAGGCGCCGTCCCTTCTCAAGCATCTGGGCTTCCCTTCTTTGCAATTGCAGGAGGATGGCCTTGCCTTCCCTCATGAGGAGCCCCGAGTGGTGCGTCTCCTCCTCCCCCTCCTCCTCCTCCTCCTCCTCCTCCTCTTCCTCGTCCTCCCTTGCGAAAACGCCCTTGGCCATGGCGCGGTAGAGATTCACATAGGCGATCCATTCGTCGATGATCTTGCGCTTGCGCAGGAGCTGGCTCCGGCTCTCCTGCACCTTGTCCCACACCCTGTGCATCTGCCGGAGCAGCGCCTCCCGCCGCTCCTCCGGCGGCCCTGGCGGCGGGAAGGTGCGTGTGAGCCTCGTGCTCCCGAGCCTGGGAGCAGCGCTCACACAGCACGTCGCGGAGCGCCTCGCAGAACACCCGCCTGGGCTCCCGGTGGGCCCGACACCTGCCCCGCTCGGAGCTCAGGAAGCTCCCGAGGCCGGCTCTGCGCACCAGGGCCACCAGGCTCTGGAGAACCACGTTGCTGCGGAGGGGTCTCCGCTGCGAGGGTTCCCGGCACAGGGGGCACCTGGCCGGGCCCCGGCTCTCCTCCCAGGAGAGGCAGAGACACGGTCGACAGAAGCTGTGGCCGCACTCGATGGTGACCGGGTCGAGGAAAGGATGCGTGCAGATTGACGCAGCTCAGTTCCTTGTGGAAGGCCCGGGCGCTGTCGGGGTCCATCCCTCCAAGGGACGAGCCGCGCTGAGATCCACGGATCTCGGGCCCCAAGCCAGCCAGCGGGGGCGGAAACGTGCCCTTGACACCCTGAGCTCCCAGGGCGCGCTCAAAGTCGCGAGAGGCGCAGGGGCTCAAGGGGCTGAGCGCCGGCCTTGAGCACAGGGAGGCTCGGGGTGGCCACCCGGGCCCCGACGTCGAGCCCCACCACCCGCACCACCAACCAAGCACCAAGCACCAGGCACCAAGCACCCAACACCCAACGCAAACGCTAGGGATGACACCGAGGGGATCCCAACCGATGGGGCGACGAGAACGCAAAGAGCTCAAGCTCCCCGGTCGATACTCACCGGCTCCCAGCTCCCAACTCACTGGGTCCCGCCCACCTGCCGCGCTGGGCTCCTCCTCCGGCTCCTCCTCCTCCTCCTCTTTGAAAGAGGCTGAGCCTCCTCTCACCTGGGTTCTATTTGTACTGGAGGCGGGAGAGCAGAGGAAGGGGCGCGGCCCTGGGCTTGCCCCAGCC